>NC_088694.1:39630000-40880000 GCF_028017835.1 Emys orbicularis | reverse complement strand
ATGCAATCATAACGAAGCTTACATCACTCTGCTGAACAAATTGCCCTATATCAGCTCTAGAAATCATACAGTGTCGTGCTCTCTTATTTGTCAGTGTTTGATTTTGCAAAGGGACACATTTCTGTTTAGCCAAAGTGAGCAGAGATGCCTCGTACTTGTGTGAACAGTGCAGATAACTTCTGCTATGTTTGTGGTGAAGTGACTTTTGCATCACAAAAGCGCAGTATAACCACTATGGTTAAGAAAGCCTATCACCTTTAGTTTGGCTGCAAAATTGGAGATCAGGACAAGAGGTGGGCCCCACACATATGCTGCAACACTTGTGCAACAAATCTTCGCCAGTGGTTGAACAGGAAAAGGAAATCTATGCCTTTTGCAATGCCAATGATTTGGAGAGAGCCAACAGATCATACCAGCAATTGTTACTTCTGCATGGTGCCTCTAGCTGGGAAAGGTGTGTCAAAGAAGAAAAAGTGGACTGTGCATTATCCAAACATTCCATCTGCTATACGCCCAGTACCCCACGGAGAAGGACTGCTGGTTCCTGATGCACCAGAATCATTCTCACTTGAGTCAGACGAGGAAGAGGATGAAACTTCTGGTCCTGAACCATCAATGTCACAGGACCCACATTTTCTCCCATCCTCCTCCTCTGAACCACACCTCATAACACAAGGTGAACTGAATGACCTTGTCAGGGATTTGGAACTACCCAAGAGTAAGGCAGAGCTGTTGGGCTCCAGACTACAGCAGTGGAATCTCCTGGCAGGTGATGTTAGGGTTTCCATGTTCCGTGACCGTCAAAAGGATCTTGTCCCATTCTTCTTCATGGAAGGTGATCTTGTAGCCTGCAACAACATCAATGGTGTGATGGCAGCCCTCAACATCGTTCACGATCCAGATGAGTGGAGACTGTTCATTGATTCATCGAAGACGAGTCTTAAAGCTGTTTTACTGCATAATGGCAATGTTTTGCCATCAATTCCAGTTGGTCATGCAGTCCATATGAAGGAAACCTATGACAACATGAAACAACTTTTGAGGTGCATAAACTATGACCAACATCAGTGGCAGCTTTGTGGCGATTTGAAGGTTGTTGCTCTCTTGCTTGGTCTGCAGACTGGATACACAAAGTACTTCTGTTTTCTCTGTGAATGGGATAGTTGTGCAAGAGGTTCTGCATCCACCACTTGTTGAATCAAGGAAGATTTTGTTACCACCCTTACACATCAAGCTGGGTCAGATGAAGAACTTTGTCAAGGCCATTGACAAAACACAAGCAGCTTTCAAGTACCTCCGTGGAAAATTTCCAAGGTTAAGTGAAGCTAAGATAAAGGAAGGTGTCTTTGTTGGTCCTCAGATTCGTGAACTTCTTCGAGATGATGCATTTGACCATGTACTGCATGGCAAGGAAAAGACGGCATGGAAAGCCTTCCAGTTAGTGGCAATAAATTTTCTCAGAAACAACAAGGCAGACAACTACAGGTTGTTGGTGGAAAACCTCCTCAAGGCATACAAAAGCCTTGGTTGCAACATGTCACTAAAGATACATTTTTTGCACTCTCATCTAGATTTTTTTCCACCGAACTGCGGAGCAGTGAGCGACGAGCACAGCGAGCGATTTCACCAGGACATTGCAACAATGGAGAAACGCTATCAGGGCAAATGGAGCCCATCAATGCTTGCAGACTATTGCTGGACAGTGACAAGTGATGCTCCATTTAATGAATACAAGAGACAAGCCAAGAAGCGCCGAGTAGACATTGAATAGGACTAAACTATGTACATAATAGTTTTTTGCCTTTTGTTTCATAATAAATTTTATTTATATAACCCTTTGGCTGATTTTTAAAGTGTTACATAAACAGGACAGGTGAAATATTATCATGTAAAGCAACCCTAAACACATGAAAAGACCTAGGTTTACAATTTATGATTAAAACTCTACTATCTACACAATATACATAGACATAAAATGTAAAAACTTAAATATCTTAGAAACAGTAGCCAATCAGTTGTTTTAATTGTCATATTTGAATTCAGCACATCAAAATACATAATAAATAGCACATTTTATCTTTGAAGCAGACGATTTCTGAAAAATTGTACACCAATGAAATTAAAGTACTTTTTTTCATTTAGTTTGGCTAAATTTTAGTCTATTTCATAATCTGCTCATAAATACATAAGAAGGCTATACTGGGTTAGACTTGGGGTCCAGCTACTCCAGTACCTGGTCTTCCAACAGTATCCAGTGCTGGATGCTTCAGAGGGAATGAACAGAACAGGGCTATTTTGAGTGATGCATTCTCTGTCATCCAGGCCCAGATTCTGGCAATTGGAGATTTAGGAACCCCTGAAGCATGGGGTTGCATCTCTGACCATCTTGGCTAATAGCCATTGATGGACATATCGTTCATGACCTTATCTAATTCTTCTTTTAAACAAGTTGTATTTTGGCCTTCACAAAATCCCCTGGCAACAAAACCCTCAGGTTGTCTGTGTGTTGTGTGAAGAAGTACTTCCTTATGTTTGTTTTAAACCTGCTCCCTATTAATTTCACTGGTCACCTCTAGTTTGTGTATTATAGAATCATAGAATCATAGACTATCAGGGTTGGAAGAGACCTCAGGAGGTCATCTAGTCCAACCCCCTGCTCAAAGCAGGACCAATTCCCAACTAAATCATCCCAGCCAGGGTTTGTCAAGCCGGGCCTTAAAAACCTCCAAGGAAGGAGACTCCACCACCTCCCTAGGTAACGCATTCCAGTGCTTCACCACCCTCCTAGTGAAATAGTGTTTCCTAATATCCAACCTAGACCTCCCCCACTGCAACTTGAGACCATTGCTCCTTGTTCTGTCATCTGCCACCATTGAGAACAGCCGAGTTCCATCCTCTTTGGAACCCCCCTTCAGGTAGTTGAAGGCTGCTATCAAATCCCCCCTCATTCTTCTCTTCTGGAGACTAAACAACCCCAGTTCCCTCAGCCTCTCCTCATAAGTCATGCGCTCCAGACCCCTAATCATTTTTGTTGCCCTCCACTGGACTCTTTCCAATTTTTCCACATCCTTCTTGTAGTGTGGGGCCCAAAACTGGACACAGTACTCCAGATGAGGCCTCACCAATGTCGAATAAAGGGGAACGATTACGTCCCTCGATCTGCTGGCAATGCCCCTACTTATACAGCTCAGAATGCCGTTAGCCTTCTTGGCAACAAGAGCACACTGTTGACTCATATCCAGCTTCTTGTCCACTGTGACCCCTAGGTACTTTTCTGCAGAACTGCTACCTAGCCATTCGGTCCCTAGTCTGTAGCTGTGCATGGGATTCTTCCGTCCTAAGTGCAGGACTCTGCACTTGTCCTTGTTGAACCTCATCAGGTTTCTTTTGGCCCAATCCTCTAATTTGTCTAGGTCCCTCTGTATCCGATCCCTACCCTCTAGTGTATCTACCACGCCTCCTAGTTTAGTGTCATCAGCAAACTTGCTGAGAGTGCAGTCCACACCATCCTCCAGATCATTAATAAAGATATTAAACAAAACCGGCCCCAGGACCGACCCTTGGGGCACTCCGCTTGAAACTGGCTGCCAACTAGACATGGAGCCATTGATCACTACCTGTTGAGCCCGACGATCTAGCCAGCTTTCTATCCACCTTACAGTCCATTCATCCAGCCCATACTTCTTTAACTTGGCAGCAAGAATACTGTGGGAGACCGTATCAAAAGCTTTGCTAAAGTCAAGGAATAACACATCCACTGCTTTCCCCTCATCCACAGAGCCAGTTATCTCATCATAGAAGGCAATTAGGTTAGTCAGGCATGACTTCCCCTTGGTGAATCCATGCTGACTGTTCCTGATCACTTTCCTCTCCTCTAAGTGTTTCATAATTGATTCCTTGAGGACCTGCTCCATGATTTTTCCAGGGACTGAGGTGAGGCCTTTAGTTCCCCGGATCCTCCTTCTTCCCTTTTTTAAATATGGGCACTACATTAGCCTTTTTCCAGTCATCCGGGACCTACCCCGATCGCCATGAGTTTTCAAAAATAATGGCTAATGGCTCTGCAATCTCATCCGCCAACTCCTTTAGCACCCTCGGATGCAGCGCATCCGGCCCCATGGACTTGTGCATGTCCAGTTTTTCTAAATAGTCCTGAACCACTTCTTTCTCCACAGAGGGCTGGTCACCTTCTCCCCATATTGTGCTGCCCAGTGCAGCAGTTTGGTAGCTGACCTTGTTTGTGAAGACAGAGGCAAAAAAAATCATTGAGTACATTGGCTTTTTCCACATCCTCGGTCACTAGGTTGCCTCCCTCATTCAGTAAGGGGCCCACACTTTCCTTGACTTTCTTCTTGTTGTTAACATACCTGAAGAAACCCTTCTTGTTACTCTTAACATCTCTTGCTAGCTGCAACTCCAAGTGTGATTTGGCCTTCCCGATTTCACTCCTGCATGCCTGAGCAATATTTTTATACTTCTCCCTGGTCATTTGTCCAATCTTCCACTTCTTGTAAGCTTCTTCTTTGCGTTTAAGATCAGCAAGGATTTCACTGTTTAGCCAAGCTGGTCGCCTGCCATATTTACTATTCTTTCTACACATCGGGATGGTTTGTTCCTGCAACCGCAATAAGGATTCTTTAAAATACAGCCAGCTCTCCTGGACCCCTTTGCCCTTCATGTTATTCTCCCAGGGGATCCTGCCCATCTGTTCCCTGAGGGAGTCAAAGTCTGCTTTTCTGAAGTCCAGGGTCCGTATTCTGCTGCTCTCCTTTCTTCCTTGTGTCAGGATCCTGAACTCGACCATCTCATGGTCACTGCCTCCCAGGTTCCCATCCACTTTTGCTTCCCCTACTAATTCTTCCCTGTTTGTGAGCAGCAGGTCAAGAAAAGCTCTGCCCCTAGTTGGTTCCTCCAGCACTTGCACCAGGAAATTGTCCCCTACACTTTCCAAAAACTTCCTGGATTGTCTGTGCACCGCTGTATTGCTCTCCCAGCAGATATCAGGGTGATTAAAGTCTCCCATGAGAACCAGGGCCTGTGATCTAGCAACTTCTGCTAGTTGCCAGAAGAAATCCTCGTCCACCTCATCCCCCTGGTCTGGTGGTCTATAGCAGACTCCGAGCACGACATCACCCTTGTTGCTCACACTTCTCAACTTTATCCAGAGACTCTCAGGTTTTTCTGCAGTTTCATACCGGAGCTCTGAGCAGTCATACTCCTCTCTTACATACAACACAACTCCCCCAAGTTTTCTGCCCTGCCTGTCCTTCCTGAACAGTTTATATCCATCCATGATAGTACTCCAGTCATGTGAGTTATCCCACCAAGTCTCTGTTATTCCAGTCGCATCATAGTTCCCTGACTGTGCCAGGACTTCCAGCTCTCCCTGCTTGTTTCCCAGGCTTCTTGCATTTGTGTATAGGCACTTAAGATAACTCACTGATCGTCCCTCTTTCTCAGTACGAGACAGGAGTCCTCCCCTCTTGCGCTCTCCTGCTTGTGCTTCCTCCCAGGATCCCATTTCCCCACTTACCTCAGGGCTTTGGTCTCCTTCCCCCGGTGAACCTAGTTTAAAGCCCTCCTCACTAGGTTAGCCAGCCTGCTGGCGAAGATGCTCTCCTTATGTGAAGGAGCAAATAACACTTCCCTATTCACTTTCTCTGCACCATACATGTTTTTATAGATCTCTATCTTATCCCCCCCATCATCTTTTTTCTAACCTGAACAGTCCCAAACTTTTTAAATTTCTTCTCATACACAAGATGTTTCATACCCTTAATAATTTTTGTTGCCCTTCTCTGTACTTTTTCCAATTCTAATATATCTTTTTGAGATGGGATGACCAGAACTGCATGAAGTATTCAACTGCACATGTTCAACAGATTTTTATAGTGGTATTATGATATTCTCTGTCTTTAATCTTCCCTTTCCTTATGGTTTTTTGCATTCTGTTAAAGTTTTGATTACCACTGCACATTGAGTCGATATTATCAGAGAACTATCCACGATGACTCCAAGATCTTTCTTGAGTGGTAACAGCTAATTTACCTCTCTCCACTTTTCTTGCCTACCTTTTAACCAGTTACTGATCCATAAGAGGATCTTCCCTCATACCATGAATTCTTACTTTGTTTAAGAGCCTTTGCTGAGGGACCTTGTAAAAGGCTTTCTGAGAGTCCAGGTACACTATATCCACTGGCCTATTGACACACTCAAAGAATTTGATAGATTGGTGAGGCATGATTTCCCTTTACAAAAGTCATATTGACTCTTTCCCAATATATTGTGTTCACCAATGTGTCTGATAATTCCCTTTACTATAGTTTCAAGCAATTTGCCTGGTACTAAGCCTATTAATTGCTAGGATCACCTCTGAAATCTTTTTTTTTTTAAATAGGCATTAAATTATCAATTCACCAGTCATCTGATACAGAGTCTGATTTAAATTATAAGAACATAAGAACGGCAATACTGAGTCAGACCAAAGGTCCATCTATCCCAGTATCCTGTCTTACGACAATGGCCAATGCCAGGTGCCCCAGAGGGAATGAATAGAAGAGGGTGGGAGGGATAGCTCAGTCATTTGAGCATTGGCCTGCTAAACCCAGGGTTGTGAGTTCAATCCTTAAAGAGGCTGTTTAGGCATCTGGGGCCCCAAAAAAAAAAAAAAGTTGAGGATTGGCTCTTCTTTGAGCAGGGAGTTGATCTAGATAACCATCTGAGATTCTATAGGAAGTAATCCATTCCCATCCTCAGCCAGAGGCTAGGGACACCATCCATTTATGGACCTATACTCCATGAATTTAGATGGGGTGACCACATCTACATGAAGTATTCAAGATGTGGGCTTACCATGGGTTTATATATAGGCAATATGATCTTTTCTGTTTTATTGTCTATCCCTTTTTTTAATGATTCCCAGCATCCTGTTCACTTTTTTGACTGTCACTGCACATTGAGTAGATGTTTTCAGAGAACTGTCCACAATGATTCCAAGATCTCTTTCTTGAGTAGTAACAGCTAATTTAGACCCTTTCATTTTATATGTATAGTTGGGATTATGTTTTCCAATGTGCATTACTTTGCATTTATCAACATTGAATTTCATCTGCCATTTTGTTGCCCAGTCACCCAGTTTTGTGAGAAACTGCTACCCTGCTAACTTCTTTGTGACATTTCCCATGCCCTTGTTATGGTCTTTTCTTTCAGCATCACTTATTTTGGATTCCTATTTTCCTATTCCAGACTCAATTGACTCCAGAGTCAATGGGCCAGATCCCCAGCTGAGGACCTTTCACAAGACATATCTCAATTTCCCCATTGTGAAATGGTGCTATCCGCACCAACTGGCTCTGCTGTGGGAAGGTCAGGCTAAAACTGCAAATATTCACAAAGCACATTCATGCCCCTGCTTGGAAGGTGGGATAGAAATGCCGCCAGGCAGAAGGAGCTCACCTGTAATCACAGTACAGCCCAAGCTTGAAGCAATGAGCTCTTATTTCTCAGGGTTTGGTCACCAGGACTCAGGTTCCTGAGCTGAGGTGCTTGTCTCTCATCCTTCTGCAGAATCTGGATCTTCTCAGTAGAGAGACCTGCGTCCACCTGAATGGATGAGCTGCTGCTGTGATCTGCATTAGAACATGCTCTTCCCCCTCCATTTGCTAAGTGCAGCGGTCTCCTGTCATTTGTCTCCTTCTCCTTGGCAGGCTGTGTCTCCCTTGAGTCCACCACTGAAGGGGCTGAGCCTGGGGAGTTAACGATGTGTTTTCTGTGCAGACAGTGCAAACAACTGTCCTGATGCAACCAACCTCCCATGCCCAGAGGAATCGCCTTCCAGCACCCTGCTGTGTGAGATCACTGAAATGTAACACCAGGACTGACTGAAATGTAACACCGGGACCATGAAGTCCATGGCCATGCAGACAGTGACTCTGCTGAGTAATCTTTGCTCATGTCAGTTGTCCCATTGCCTTCAGTGGAACAATTCCATGAGTAAAAATGGCTAAGATGAGTCAGGCACATCAGTTCAGACACTCAAGACATGCAGTTTAGCAAAAACAAAAGAGACTGAATGTAAATTTAATCCAGGGGTAGTCAATTATTTTTGTGTCAAGGTCCACATTTCTTTTTGAAGGTATAATCAGGGTCCAGACTCCAGAGGAAAATAATAATAATAATAAAAAAAAACAAGCCCACCAACAACAACTCACCACCACAAGTAAATAAAAAGATTTCTGGGTCCATTGAAAAGTGGCTGGTTGTCCAGATTTGACCTGTGGTCTGCCTATTGACTATTGCTGATTTAATACATGGTTTGCAAATGAAAGCTTTAAGTGAAAGCTTCTTTAAGAAGAAATCTCTCTCACACACACAGACACACAAACCCAATGGAAATATTCATTCCAAAGAACTTTGATGCGATTGTTAATCTTTATTCATTTATTTAACAATAGTCTCTCACCTCTTGTGAACAGTATCAGAATTCAGGGCCTTGAAGGTTCCCCATTGGAGGAGTGTGACGGGGTATTGTTAGTAGCTTCATGTCAAGCCCTTTGGAAGCCAGCACCCTGGTCACTTAGGTACTGGGAGTAAGTAAAGTAGGAAGGACTTAGATAGTTTGGGTTTGGAAGGGTAGAAGGACAAATTACAAAGAATGAATATAAACAAATAACACAAGTATGTAGGAACAAAATTAGAAAAGCCAAAGCACAAAACGAGATCAAACTAGCTAGGGACATAAAAGGAAACAAGAAATCATTCTACAAAAAACATTAGAATCAAGAGGAAGACCAAGGACAGAAGAGGCCTGTTACTCAATGAGGGGGGGAAAGTCAGTAACAGAAAATGTGGAAATGGCAGAGGTGCTTAATGACTCTTTTGTTTTGGTTTTGATGGTGAAAGGTTGGTGGTGATTGGACGTCTAACATAGTGAATGCTAGTGAAAATAAGTAGGATCAGAGTCTAAAATAGGGAAAGAAGTAGTCAAAAATTATTTAGACAAGATAGATGTTTTCAAATCACCAGGGCCTGATTAAATGCATCCTAGAATACACAAGGAGCTGACTGAGGAGATATCAGAGCCATTAGCAATTATCTTTGAAAAGTCATGGAAGATGGGAGACATTCCAGAAGACTGGAAAAGGGCAAATATAGTGCCCATCTATAAAAAGGGAAAGAAGGATGACCCGGGGAATTACAGACCAGTCAGCTTAACTTCTGTACCTGGAAAGAAAATGGAGCAAATAATTAAGTAATCAATTTGCAAACACCTAGAAGATAATAAGGTGATAAATAACAGTCAGCATGGATTTGTCAAGAACAAATCATGTCAGACCAATTTGATAGCTTTCTTTGACAGGGTAATAAGCCTTATGGATGGGGGGAAGTAGTAGATGTGGTATATCTTGACTTTAGTAAGGCTTTTGATACTGTCTCGCATGACCTTCTCATAAACAAATAGGGAAATACAACCTAGATGGAGCTACTATAAGGTGGGTGCATAACTGGTTGGAAAATCGTTCCCAGAGAGTAGTTATCACTGTTTCACAGTCATGCTAGAAGGGCATATAGAGTGGGGTCCCGCAGGGATCAGTTCTGTGTCCAGTTCTGTTCAATAGCTTCATCAATGATCTAGATAATGGCATAGACAGTACACTTATAAAGTTTGTGGATGATACCAAGCTGGGAGGGGTTGCAAGTGCTTTGGAGGATAAGATTAAAATTCAAAATGGTCTGGACAAACTGGAGAAATGGTCTGAAGTAAATTCAATAATGAAATGCAAAGTACTCCACGTAGAAAGGAACAATCAGTTGCACACATACAAAATGGGAAATGACTGCCTAGGAAGGAGTACTGCGGAAAGGGATCTGGGAGTCATAGTGGATCACAAGCAAAATATGAGTCAACAGTGTAACACTGTTGCAAAAAAAGCAAACATTATTTTGGGATGTATTAGCAGGAGTATTGTAAACAAGACACGAGAAGTAATTCTTCCACTCTACTCCGCACTGATAGACCTCAACTGGAGTATTGTGTCCAGTTCTGGGCACCACATTTCAGGAAAGATGTGGACAAATTGGAGAAAGTCCAGAGAAGAGCAACAAAAATATTTAATGGTCTACAAACATGACCTATGAGGGAAGATTGAAAAAATTGGGTTTGTTTAGTCTGGAGAAGAGAAGACTGAGAGGGGACATGATAACAATTTTCAAGTACATAAAATGTTGTTACAAGGAGGAGGGAGAAAAATTGTTCTTCTTAACCTTTGAGGATAGGACAAGAAGCAGTGGGCTTAAATTGCAGCCTAGGGAGGTTGTGGAATCTCCATCATTGGGGATTTTTAAGAGCAGGTTGGACAAACACCCGTCAGGGATGGTCTAGATAATATTTAGTCCTGCCTTGAGTGCAGGGGACTGGACTAGATGGCCTCTCGAGGTCCCTTCCAATTCTATGATTCTAAGGGATCACTTGCAGTATAAAAGGCTGAGCGAGGGAGCAGGAAGGGGACTCCATATAACTGCTGTTAAGTTGTGATTTACCAAGAGCACAAAAAGCAAGAAAGACACTCAGGGCAGATACCCTGCTGGACTGTGTGTGCTGCTTCATCCACAAAGAGAGCTGACCAGTCTGGGTTTCTGGGAGTGGAAGGTGGAGCTCGTTCACAAGGAGAAAACTGTGTTTTGGGGTGTGGGTAGTTTCTTCTTTATTGACACTACATACAACTTCCCTCTTGTGGGGATCTCTACCCATGCACCAGTGACTGGTTCCCAAGAAGCAGCTCTGCCCCAATATTTGACTCTATTTACTGACATGAAGACAAAAGGCAAACTGTTTTTGCTTGCCGCAAAAAGAAACTGCCTCACAAAACTAACAACAACGCAACATCTTTTTAAAGTCTGTGCACTGCTCATATGCTATCAAAACTAGAAACATTTGATTTTTTGTATAGCAAAAACATAGAAATTTTGAGCAGATCTATATGTAGGCATTTCAGCATTCCTTGACTGTCAATTATTTTGGGAAACTCCCATCGAGGCATTCTCAGCTAGCCAAGTTCATCTGGACACTAATGACTTGAACTCCAATCGTGAGTTTCTCTCCAAATGCATTTAGAAGCACAACATTAATATGTGAAGGTGCACAGTTTATGGAAATGCAGCCCATTGTGTTCATCATTTTATTTAATATTAAGAGTTTGACAACAGAGAAATATTAACACATGACAGGAAGAATTCATAGAAACTGTCCTTTGAATTTAAGGATCCCTGACATTGTACCTATGCCATTCTATAAGCTTGGTTTGAAAATTCTCAGAATTTACCATTATGTGTCATTGTCTGAATTTCCAACCACCACCAAGAAAACGAAGAGAAAATTAGACAGCAATTATAAGTCTTAAAACTAGAACTGTTTGGAAAATGGTAAAGAATTGTGGATGAATTTTTGAAATACGTGTCATTCTGCAACTTTAGAAAAGGAATGATTTTCATGTATTTGAAACATTTTGGCATTTTTGAACATTTCATGTTTTTGTTTGTTTTTCAACCTTTCCCTCCCTATTGTCCCCGCCCCCAACCTTTTTTCCATTTTGCCACCAAAATAAGGGGGAAGGGGGAAAAGGAGGAATAGGGAAGTGTAAGGAGGAAAAAAAAGAAAAGCAAAAATCTAAAGAATTAAAAACCAAAAAGTGAAAAACTTTCCTTTTGGAGAGTCATCACCTAGGATGGAAAAACAATAAAAAAAATACACATTTTATAAAAATTAAAAAAAACCAAACAGCTCAGCTTTCCATGAACAAAAATTGCATTACAAAAGGTCTACCTCCTCTGCCAAAATGCTGGAGGATGTCAGTCAGAAATTCGAAATAGATTATCACTTTCCACATGCTGTTTCAACTGACCAGAGACATGGGGTGAAATCCAGCCCCTGTTGATGTCAAAGGGGCCAAGATTTCACCTCATCAGCCCTGTTGTCTATGACCCAGTAAATCATCTCAGATCATCCTTATTTCTTTTCAACCTAAAACAAGGTGCTAGGGCAGTCTGAATTCTTGACAAAGGCACAAACTTACTGATCCATGGGTCACTGCATCATAGACTTCCTTTTTTCTCAGGCTATATATGAGGGGGCTGATCAGTGGGGACAGGATAGCATAGAACTCAGAGAATGTTTTGCCCAGATGTCTCAGTGCTCTTGGATTTTGGTAGCATGTAGACAATCGCTATAGTCCCATAGAATGTTACCACCACAATAAGGTGAGAGGATGTGGGGGCGGGGGGAAAAGCCTTTTGTCTATCACAGATAGAAAGAAATATCAAGATGGTGATGACAATACAAAAATTCGACAGCCTGTTTCACAGAAATGGGATTAAAGTGCAAAGAAAGGCCAGGATCAACTCCAACAGCACAATCAGGTTAGTGTCACTGCAGGCCAGTCTTATTACTGGGGTGAAATCACAAATCTCATAACACAAGAACTAGAGGTCACCAAATTCTTCCCTCTTGGCTTTGCCCCACCCCTTCAGAGTCAGCTGAGCATTACCTCATCGCAGTTCCAAACTGACCAAAGGAAGGGGGGTGACTCCTTTGAGAGTCTAACAGATTATTTTGTTGCTGCCTAGGCCAGAGTCCTTTGTTCCTGAGAGGCTGGGCTGGGTTTGCCCCATACCTGTGCTGATGGGGTGTGAACTGCCTCTCTGCTCTTGGTGAGTTTTTGCCTGGGCTTATTTTAAGTCATGAGGATACATTTTCAGCCTCATAACTACATACATGAAATTATAACTGATACCATTACTATAACATTACTGTAACAACAGTGCATCATGAGCCTTTCGAAGACACCCAACATGACAAAGTTTGCATTGGATACCACACAGTCATTTTACAAGGATGAACATGGGAGTGCTGGGTGTTCCCCCGGGGTACAGAGCATCACACAGAGGCACTGACTTTCTCTTTTCCCAGGGGTAATCAACCCCCACTCCTCCCCAGGCCCTGCCCCCTCCACTCCTTCCCCTAAGACTTCCCCATCTCACCTGTTCTTACCCCTGCCCTACTTCTTCCTGCCCCATTACATCCCCTTCCCTGAGCAGGCCCCACCCTTGCCCTGCCTTTTCCTGCCACCGCTCCTCCCCCTTCCCCCAAACCCCTCCTGCACGCCACTGAACAGCTCATCAGCAGTGGGCAGGAGGTGCTGGGGGGAGGAGGAGGAACTGATTGGCGGAGCGGCCGATGGGTGCTGAGCACCAACTATTTTTTTCCGTGGTTGCTCCAGCGCATAGAGTCAGTGCCTATGCCCTCTTCTCAGTCTGAAATAGCATGACACTGTGTACCTGAGATTCTAATATTGGAACTAATCCTTGACCAAATATGAAGTCTGTCTGAGATTTTCAAAGGTGCCTAAGGGAGTTAGACACCCACATCCAACTGTGACTTGGGTGCTTAGTTCCCTTAACTTCCTCTGGGAATCCCAGCCTTCCTGGTTGTCAGATTTCAAGGCTATTGTGGCTTTGGAAGTAGTGGCCATTACCTGAGCTCAAGAAAATCTGTTCTACAAAGTGTGAGAAAGAGCAAGCTTCAGAACATCTGAAACCAGGCAAAAAAAGACCTGTGGTTTGTGCAGAGATACTCATGCACCTTTGAGTGTATACACACCAGTACATGTAAACATTCTGGCATAGTTTATATAACCATTTCATTTGTGCATCACAGTATATGGTCCACATCTGATTCCCAGCTACAAGCATTTCCATCAGTAAGTTTTCTGAGGACAGCTGTCTCTTATTGACCTGAATTATACCAGTGTTTTGGAAGAAAAACGAGACTATCCACTTCTTTTGTACTGCAAAACCCTTGTGGGAGATTGTTATTCCCTGTCCAATTCAATGGTTTTTTTTATAAGTACAATTGAGTCCCAAAACGTTTTAAATAACCCATCACCATTATGGACAATTATGTGTCTCCAAAGCTTTGTTTTTAGCAATGCCTGGTGTGACTTGAGTTGTTTCCCCCCTCTCCCAAAAATGTAATTGCATTTACTTGAAGCAGCCTAATGAGACTCTGGGAGATATGATTCACAGCACGCTGAATCATAGTTTACCTTTCTGAGTGATGATGGTCTATTATAACGCACTAGTCATCCTTTATTGCATGGAATAGCTGCCCATTACTCCTTTCTGACACAATACTTCCACTAGTGGTCGACTCACAGACTAAATCTGTCCTTCAATGGTCTCTTTCCCGTTAGGTTTCTTGTATGGACATCTAGTGGCCAATATACACTGTGACTGACTGTGTCTTTTTTCCCACTTTGCAGTGGGAAAACACCCATTTATCAACCTTTACTTTTGCTCACCAATAATCCATTATGGGCTATATGTACTGTAAAATAAGATCACTCCATGGAAGATAATGGACTGGATTGCCAGCCAATTTAAATTGCCGTATCTCCATTGGAGTCAGTGGGTGACATTCTCCTCTGGTGTAAATTAATGTAGCCCCATTGGACCCGTGGGACAGATCCTCAGGTGGTGGAAATCAGTCATAGTTCCATTGGAGTCAATGTCCCAGATCCCCAGCTGGAGGAAATGGGGAAATGAACAGGGCTATATCTGTCTACTAGAACTGAGAATCTAGCCCTCTAGCTGTTCCTTTCTTATCCCTTATTTTCTGCAGTCACCTACAGGTCTTTTATAGTATGGCTGCCCCTTTCCCACCCCAGAGCTTCAGCTGACATCTGGTCCCCATTATGCAATGTAACTGCTCCTTTCTCATTGCATATCAATCATACAGTACAGTATACCTGCTAAATTCTCATCAGTGACCCAATTCAGCCATGCAGCAGCATTTAGACAGTGTAACTTCTCTGTTCTCCTTCCTTCCCAGGGTGAGGCAGCAAGGTCTGGTGGATCAGGGATCAGAGATATTGACATACATTCTTGCTCTGCCATGTATCTGCTGTGTGGCCTGGGGAAATTGTCTCACTTCTCTGTGCCTCTGTTTCTCCTCCCAGTTTTTGTTTGCTTTATCTGTTTAGAACATAAGGCCATTGAGTCAAGGATAATAGCATACTCCGTGTGCAAGCCCTGGTGAGCATAGTAAGGCTGTGGTCTTGGAAAGGGCCTGAAATCACAGCTATTGCACAGATACGTATTACTGATAAGAAGAATGGGCCCTTTTATCTCTGAAATGTATTGTAAAGAAGTGGAAGGAGCTATGTCCAGGGTTCTCCATCCTGAAGTTAGTGGGCCTGGATCATGAACAGTGCCCTCTTATGGTGAAAACCTAATTTTTCATCTCATGACTAGGGTTATAGATTGAGGTTCAAGAGATTTTAGTCTCTACTAAAGTTTGTATCTATTTTAATACTCCTTGGTGGGAAAACTTTTCTAGTCATTCTCTGTAACCTGTCTGCCACCATCTGAACATCCCTGAGGTCCACGGCAAGTTGTGTCTTTCTTTGAAAATGTGTTTTTAATGTCACAAAGCAAGATTTATAGGAAAAACTCCATGAAAACACAACCCTATGTGTTAACTAATTTTATTTCAATTATGCATGCATTTCCTATCAAGGTAGTGCCCTGTAACAGAGAAAAGCATTGCAACACAACAGATCAGATAAATAGGAATTGTATGTAATATGAGGAGCAGAATAGCAAGAAGCAGGGAGAATGCCACAGTGTCTCTTTCTCATATCCAAGAAGTGGCTTCAGGGCCCCCATCTGTGCATTTGCATGGGAGCAGGGAGTGGGATGTTGATTGTTTACTCTGTTGCCATTGTTACGCTGACTGATATGGCTTACAACTGAGAGTGCCAGTCTCAGGTCAGGCTGTCAGGAAAAAGGGCAGACACCCAAACTGGTGGTGGGTTCTATAATTAGATTTCACCAAGCCAGTAACAAATGTGTGCTCCTGGATCACTATACCAGTCTTACCATGTAGCCACAGACAGTCCCCTTAGGCTCTCCAGTCCCTCTTTACCACCCAGACAAACTAGACTTTGTGATGAAAGTTTATTAAAACCCCAAATCAGCTCACATTAGAGGGTTGGTCACTTACTCCAGGACAAAGGATACTCTCCATCTCACACCAACAACACCACTGACAGCCAATTTCTCTAGTAAACTAACTAAAGGTTTACCAGCTAAGAAAAAGAAATGAGAGTTACTAAGATGTTAAAGCAGGTAAAATACAGTAACAGGTGAGTCAAAATTTGTACGTCCAATATGATAGCAGAGGTGTAGTAATCTGCTACTTTTTTAACAAGTCTCTCAGGGTTGCCTAGAATAGCTCTAGGGATCTCAGTCTAATGTCTCAGAATTCCACCCTGTCAGAATCCATCAGTTCAGAGATACAGGATCACTCCCTGGATCCATTCTTATAGTTGCCTCCCCCTGAAAGCAATCTAGCAACTGTCTCCATCACAGCATGGGCTTTTCCTCTGTTGACTAAATGCGCACTGGGTCTGTGGATTTCCCATTGTTGAGCACATTGGCCCATGCTTTAAAGTTAGCATGTTTCTTCATTTACAGTTCCAAGGCTCCGATCCTGTTTGATAGGCAATCCATTTACAGAGACATACATAAAGTGTTTAATACAGCAATCCAAACAATCTTTCATTAGTTTTCATGAAGTTTACTCATCAAGTAAATACACCTTTGATCTAGGATTATCTAATTACTGGGTAGACCTAACATAACTACATGTAATGGGATGGCAGACAACAGAATAGAGATAGGTAAAAACAATACAATCCATATCTCCTTTTGATCTATTCTAACAAGTGAATTGGTTTGAACACACTGTGACCTTTATTTCTTTGATATTCACACACACATGAATTGCCCTATTGCTCTAGCCTGAGCTGGCAATCTGTTAGACAGCATCACAGCCATGTTAGAATCAACTGGAAGCCCTTGGCTGTGATGGCCATTAAGAGCTGCATTGAAAAAGCTGCACAGAGGAAGCCATTTGCAGTGTGCAAACAACAAGTTTGATCAGTCCTACAAAATGCAAGCACAAAGCTGCATATTCAGGAGCACCACCTACTGGTGAACCATTCATTAACTATTGACATAGATGCAGACACCTTTCACTTATGGAATACTTGTCCACGTGTCCCCTGCTGAGGTGCGGTTGGTGGAGTCTGCCGAATGATAATGGGTCCAACACTCCACTAAGATGCATGGTGCCGTTCCCCGTATGAGAGCTGTTGTCTCAGGTTCTGTGCAGACTCAATCAAGCGTTGCTAAGTTGGTAATACTCAGGACAACTCGCTCCTCTCAGAGATCTTGTCTCAGGCTCTCTGAAGACTTGGGCATCATTTTGAAGCTTTTCATCCTAACCAAAAAACCTGAAAACTTGACTTTAAATGGAAGCTGAGATTCTGCTGTAGTCACATGACTCCAGGAATCCAGGCCCTTTAGTGCTTGTGTGTCAATTGTATTTTGGTTGATCCCTCAGTTTTCAGTTTGGGGCCTGAGGAAATTAGAGCAAAGGATGAGTGAGTCTTTCCCCTATCTTCCCATATAGCCAAGGGAGCTGGTGGGTGGATAATCTGTACATTTAGGCCTGAATGCTCAAACCAGAATGGAGAGGCAGGAGAGGGGTAAGAGAGAACAGCCACCTAGGTCCAGCTGGCAGCAAAGGGAGGGCACAAACTAAGGGTGATATTTTCAAAACAGCTCCGCATAGGGGGTAATCAGACTCTAAGCACCATTCAGGAGTTGCTGGTGGATGGTCATTTCTAAAAACCTGGCTCGGTTCATTGCCTAAATGGGAGCAGAGCTTTTTGGGAAAATCCATCCTCAATGATGGCCCTCAGGGTGCGATTTTCAAAAGCGCCTAAAGAAGCATAACTCCCATTGCGAGAGTCACTGGTACCTGGGCTCCTTGATACCTTAGTGGCTTTTGGAAAATCCCACTCTTGCTATGTAACCGGCTCAATGCTGAACATCCTTGCCTGGGACCTGTAGTGTGGAACACAATGGAGTGCAGAGCACTGTCTCTGGGTAGATGCCCTCACGACTGTGCTATCTAAGCACCTCCCAAACATTAGTGGATTTTATCCACACAACCCCTCTGTGAGGTCAGGGAGGTTTATCCCCATTTTACAGATGAAGAACTAGGGCACAGGGAAGATGAGGGACTTCCCTAAAATCTTGCAGGGTATTTGAGGCTAAGCTGGAACAGAACCCAGGTCTTTTGAATCTCAAGCTAACCCTAAACCCAGTCCTGTGAATCATCCACTAAACCAGCTGAGCAAGAAAGGAACCAGTACATTCAAGATGAAGATCTAGGGTATCTAGCACACAGTGTCAGCAAACAGCTCAATCCCAGACAGAGCTAGGTGTGAAGCAAAGAATATGTGTTTATTTTTTCCCACCCAAACTTTCCTTCTGTACCAAACTCAGCCTAAATAGCTGCCTCACATGGCCCTTAACCTGGGGCCATTTTTTGAAGTTTTTTTTCAAAAGGAAAAGAATAAATAGGAGCAGGGCCGGCTCCAGGCACTGGCCTGGCAAGCAGGTATTTGGGGCAGCCGCTCTGGAGAGGGGCGGCAATTCGGTGGATGGTCCCTCACTCCCGCTTGGAGTGAAGGACCTCCTGCCAAATTGCCGCCACAGATCGCGATCGCAGCTTTTTTTTTTTTTGGCTGCTTGGGGCGGCCCAAACCCTGGAGCTGGCCCTGAATAGGAGTGAAGGAAGAACAAAATTTTAAACCTGGTCAACACATTTGATTTGTAAGGGAAAAAATACTAGAAAATATTTGTGTCTTTTAAAGTGAGAAGACATATTACTTTCTCAGTTTTAAATGTTCTTTTTACCTTTTTCACATTTTTACAGGCTAAGAAAATGAAGGAAAGTGGTGATAAAAAATTCCGTTACTTATTTAACTTTTTTTTCCTTAGAAAAGCGGGGACAAGAGTAAAAACAAAAGCAAAAGCATATCTTTTCACTTTTCCAGTGAAGTCAAAAACATCAAATGTTTGCCAAAGTGTTCTTTCCCCCCATTTTCTCTCCAAGGTGAATCATTTAGGTTGGACTGTCTCCGTTCTTGTGAAAACTAAAATATTTATTGACGACTTATCATAGGGCCTCCTCATCCTCTCTGTTTCTCAGTCTGTAGATGAGGGAGTTGACCAGGGGGGTCAGAACAGTGTAGAAGAGTGAGAACAGTTTATTCAGGGCTCTCAGTGTGTTGGTTTTTGGGAGCGGGTATACAATGATAGAAAATTATCACCATAATGAGGTGAGAAGTGCAGGCGGAAAATGCCTTTTTCCTTCCAGTGGTGGAAGGGATTCTCAGGATGGTGACAATGATATAAACATAGCATGTCAGGGTTAGAAATGGGGGCAGGGTGAATATGGAAGCCAGAATGAGGACCATGAGTTCAATTACAAGGCTGTCACTGCAGTACAGATTTATTATTGGTTTGAAGTACAAAAGAAATGATCAGATTCACTGGGGCCACAGAAAATGAATCATGACATCATAAAGGTTTTATGTGGCTGGCTGGAAATCCACTTATCCAAGAAGCAGCTGCTATCATGGTGTAGATCCTGCCATTGATAAGGGCTGCATAATAAAGTGGTTTGCATATTGCTAAATAGCGATTGTGAGACATCACAGCTAAGAGAGAACATTCTGCAACTACCAGAATAGCAAAGAAATAATATTGCAAGAAGCAGATCCTGATGGAAATGGTTCTGGGGTCCCCAGTCAGGAGACTGGTCAGAATCCCAGGCAGGATGTCTGAGGTGCAGCAGATCTCAGAGGACAGGTTCCCCGGGAAGAGGCACATTGGGAGGGGGGATGAAGGTACTGATCAGCCACAACTAGCACAACTATGACGGTGTTTCTGGCTATTGTCACAACGTAGATCCCTGGGAAGAGCAGGAAGAGAAGGGTGTGTAGCTCCAGGAGATCCTCGAATCCCAGGAGGATGAATTCGGTGAGGGACATTTGATTTCCCCTGTCTGTGGTCATCATGGGTATAGCTAGGGGAAAGGAAATAAATGATAATAAAATAAGGATTGTAATTTACTTTCCATTTTCTTTCTCTTTAGCTTACCCTCCCATCCTTCAGCTTTCTTGTCTATTGAGATTTTAACCTCCTTAGATTACTTACTATGTATCTGTGCAGTGTCTAACACAATGGCAGTGTCGCTATAACCACAAGAAAGTGACATAATAACGACAACAACAACAACATAAGAAAATGAGGTGAGATCTTCCCAGGCTTTTTCCAATCCTTATCACTTTTGAAAATCTCACTCTTATTTTTTCCCCATTTAATTTGTGTCATATCTGCCTTTCTTTGCACCTCTTTGCAGGTGATACTGTTTACCTGTGAAACTCACTGGTGTGGAAAATAATATAGCAGGATTGAAAAAAGAGAATTATTTTGAATAATGGGACTATTGTCCATCATTATAGTAGCTAGGACAGAAATTTATAAGGAAAATAAATCCTTATATTTCAGGTCATGCACAAATTTTAGCAACCAGGAGTTATGAAGAAGTCATGGGTGACATTGTGGGATAGAGGAATATGATACATTTTGGGTAACAACATAGAATCATAGAATAATAGAACAGCAGAGGCTAACAGAGGGAGTTTGCCTGGGAGCTGTCCAAGAGGAGGTACGCTAAATGCTGCATTAGGGGGGCTGTGTTGGTGAGTATCTGAGTGTCTGTTGCTGGGACAGTTTGTCAGTTTGACCGTGTGCTTGATTGCTTGCTTGTTTGTTTGAAAAGTGTGAATTGGGAGTGCTTTGTTCCAGGTGGGCCTTGAGTGGGCCTGACTGGTATATAAGGGCAGTCAGCAGCGAACCAGCTGAGCGGCGAACAGCAGAGGCTAACAGAGGGAGTTTGCCTGGGGAGAGCTCACTGAGGCTTTCATCTGTGGGTTTCTCTGACTAGTTACTGCATCAGCTGAGGAAGCTTTTAAGAGGAAGGTGATATGGAAGGTGAGCGATCAGCTGTTGTAACCTGCACAGGTTGTGCCATGTTTGTCTTTCTTCCACAGGACAGAAGCTACTTCGTCTGTACAAAGTGCAAGCTGGTCTCCATATTGGAAGAGAAGGTTCGAGGTCTGGAGAAACGAGTATCGACTCTGCGTTGCATAAGGGAAAATGAAGATTTCCTGGACAGACGTCAGGAGATGCTTCTACGGCCACAATGTCTTGAAGATTCAGAGCAGGTGCAGCAGGGACAGAAGGATGGTGAAGAAGTTTGGCAGCATGTGACCTCTAGAAGGAGAAAGAGGAGCATCCATGTACCAGCAATGGAGATACAGGTGAGCAATCGTTTCCATGTTCTCTCTACAGGTACTAATGTGGAGAGTGGACTAGATGACACATCTGAAGGAAGGGAGCAGAAGGAGACTGCACTGATTGGAAGGCAAAAGATGCACTGTCCTAGGGATGAGGGTTCCACAACCACCACTCCCAAGAGGAGAAGGAGGGTGGTGGTGGTCGGGGACTCCCTCCTCAGGGGGACTGAGTCATCTATCTGCCGCCCTGACCGGGAAAACCGAGAGGTCTGCTGCTTGCCAGGAGCTAGGATACACGATGTGACGGAAAGACTGCCGAGACTCATCAAGCCCTCGGATCGCTACCCCTTCCTGCTTCTCCATGTGGGAACCAATGATACTGCCAAGAATGACCTTGAGTGGATCACTACAGACTACATGGCTCTGGGAAGAAGGATAAAGGAGTTTGAGGTGCAAGTGGTGTTCTCGTCCATCCTCCCTGTGCAAGGAAAAGGCCTGGGTAGAGACCGTCGAATCGTGGAAGTCAACGAATGGCTACAAAGGTGGTGTCAGAGAAAAGGCTTTGGATTCTTTGACCATGGGATGGTGTTCCAAGAAGGAGGAGTGCTAGGCAGAGACGGGCTCCACCTAACGAAGAGATGGAAGAGCATCTTCGCCAGCAGGCTGGCTAACCTAGTGAGGAGGGCTTTAAACTAGGTTCACTGGGGGAAGGAGACCAAAGCCCTGAGGTAAGTGGGGAAATGGGATCCTGGGAGGAAGCAAGAGCAGGAGAGCACAAGAGGGGAGGACTCCTGTCTCATACTGAGAAAGAGGAACGATCGATGAGTTATCTTAAGTGCCTATACACAAATGCAAGAAGCCTGGGAAACAAGCAGGGAGAACTGGAAGTCCTAGCAAAGTCAGGGAACTATGATGCGATTGGAATAACAGAGACTTGGTGGGATAACTCACATGACTGGAGTACTGTCATGGATGGATATAAACTGTTCAGGAAGGACAGGCAGGGCAGAAAAGGTGGGGGAGTTGCATTGTATGTAAGAGAGCAGTATGACTGCTCAGAGCTCTGGTATGAAACTGCAGAAAAACCTGAGAGTCTCTGGATAAAGTTGAGAAGTGTGAGCAACAAGGGTGATGTCATGGTCGGAGTCTGCTATAGACCACCAGACCAGGGGGATGAGGTGGACAAGGCGTTCTTCCAGCAACTAACAGATGTTGCTAGATCGCAGGTCCTGGTTCTCATGGGAGACTTTAATCACCCTGATATCTGCTGGGAGAGCAATACAGCGGTGCACAGATAATCCAGGAAGTTTTTGGAAAGTGTAGGGGACAATTTCCTGGTGCAAGTGCTGGAGGAACCAACTAGGGGCAGAGCTTTTCTTAACCTGCTGCTCACAAACAGGGAAGAATTAGTAGGGGAAGCAAAAGTGGATGGGAACCTGGGAGGCAGTGACCATGAGATGGTCGAGTTCAGGATCCTGACACAAGGAAGAAAGGAGAGCAGCAGAATACGGACCCTGGACTTCAGAAAAGCAGACTTTGACTCCCTCAGGGAACAGATGGACAGGATCCCCTGGGAGAATAACATGAAGGGCAAAGGGGTCCAGGAGAGCTGGCTGTATTTTAAAGAATCCTTATTGTGGTTGCAGGAACAAACCATCCCGACGTGTAGAAAGAATAGTAAATATGGCAGGCGACCAGCTTGGCTTAACAGTGAAATCCTTGCTGACCTTAAACGCAAAAAAGAAGCTTACAAGAAGTGGAAGATTGGACAAATGACCAGGGAGGAGTATAAAAATATTGCTCAGGCATGCAGGAGTGAAATCAGGAAGGCCAAATCACACTTGGAGTTGCAGCTAGCAAGAGATGTTAAGAGTAACAAGAAGGGTTTCTTCAGGTATGTTAACAACAAGAAGAAAGTCAAGGAAAGTGTGGGCCGCTTACTGAATGAGGGAGGCAACCTAGTGACAGAGGATGTGGAAAAAGTTAATGTAATCAATGCTTTTTTTGCCTCTGTCTTCACAAACAAGGTCAGCTCCCAGACTGCTGGACTGGGCAGCACAGTATGGGGAGGAGGTGACCAGCCCTCCGTGGAGAAAGAAGTGGTTTGGGACTATTTAGAAAAACTGGATGAGCACAAATCCATGGGGCTGGATGCACTGCATCCGAGGGTGCTAAAGGAGTTGGCGGATGTGATTGCGGAGCCATTGGCCATCATCCTTGAAAACTCATGGCGATCGGGGGAGGTCCCGGATGACTGGAAAAAGGCTAATGTAGTGCCCATCTTTAAAAAAGGGAAGAAGGAGGATCCAGGGAACAACAGGCCAGTCAGCCTCACCTCAGTCCCTGGAAAAGTCATGGAGCAGGTCCTCAAGGAATCAATTATGAAACACTTAGAGGAGAGGAAAGTGATCAGGAACGGTCAGCATGGATTCACCAAGGGGAAGTCGTGCCTGACTAACCTAAATGCCATCTATGATGAGATAACTGGCTCTGTGGATGAGGGGAAAGCAGTGGATGTGTTATTCCTTGACTTTAGCAAAGCTTTTGATATGGTGTCCCACAGTATTCTTGCCGCCAAGTTAAAGAAGGATGGGCTGGATGAATGGACTGTAAGGTGGATAGAAAGCTGGCTAGATCGTCGGGCTCAACAGGTAGTGATCAATGGCTCCATGTCTAGTTGGCAGCCGGTTTCAAGCGGAGTGCCCCAAGGGTCGGTCCTGGGGCCGGTTTTCTTTAATATCTTTATTAATGATCTGGAGGATGGTGTGGACTGCACTCTCAGCAAGTTTGCAGATGACACTAAACTGGGAGGAGTGGTAGATACACTGGAGGGTAGGGATCAGATACAGAGCGACCTAGACAAATTGGAGGATTGGGCCAAAAGAAACCTAATGAGGTTCAACAAGGACAAGTGCAGAGTCCTGCACTTAGGACGGAAGAATCCTATGCACTGTTACAGACTAGGGACCGAATGGCTAGGTAGCAGTTCTGCAGAAAAGGACCTGGGGTCACAGTGGATGAGAAGCTGGATATGAGTCAACAGTGTGCTCTTGTTGCCAAGAAGGCTAATGGCATTTTGGGCTGTATAAGTAGGGGCATTGCCAGCAGATCGAGGGACGTGATCGTTACCCTTTATGCGACATTAGTGAGGCCTCATCTGGAGTACTGTGTCCAGTTTTGGGCCCCACACTACAAGAAGGATTTGGAAATATTGGAAAGAGTCCAACGGAGGGCAACAAAAATGATTGGGGTCTGGAGCACATGACTTATGAGGAGAGGCTGAGGGAACTGGGATTGTTTAGTCTCCAGAAGAGAAGAATGAGGGGGGATTTGATAGCTGCTTTCAACTACCTGAAAGGGGGTTTCAAAGAGGATGGAGCTCGGCTGTTCTCAATGGTGGCAGATGACAGAACAAGGAGCAATGGTCTCAAGTTGCAGTGGGGGAGGTCTAGGTTGGATATTAGGAAACACTATTTCACTAGGAGGGTGGTGAAGCACTGGAATGGGTTACCTAGAGAGGTGGTCGAATCTCCTTCCTTGGAGGTTTTTAAGGCCCGGCTTGACAAAGCCCTGGCTGGGATGATTTAGTTGGGGATTGGTCCTGCTTTGAGCAGGGGGTTGGACTAGATGACCTCCTGAGGTCCCTTCCAACCCTGATATTCTATGATTCTATGATTAGGGTTGGAAGAGACCTCAGGAGGTCATCTAGTCTAGTCCAACCCCCTGCTCAAAGCAGGACCATCACCAACTATATCATCTCAGCCAGGGCTTTGTCAAGCCAGGCCTTAAAAACCTCTATGGATGGACATGTCAACCATGACCTTGTCATTTTCCACTAGGGTTAACCGCAACCAGCAAATGTGTTAAAATTTGGTATTAGCCTCCATCCTCAAACATTGTGCTATCAAATGAGAAACCAATATTCCCAGTCTAGCCAAACAGCTATACTCATCAGTTTCACTCTAGACTCCTATTTCAGAGAGGACTAGTTCAAAGCACATTAATAAATTCTTAATGCACATCAGCAGGGTCCACATGGACAGTTAATCCACAGCAGACTAGTGTGGGATAGATTTACATGCCATCTTGCCACAAAATCTGACCTGTTAGGAAAGGTTACAAAATCTGAGCATGTTTAATCTTGAGAAAAGAAGAATGAGGGGGAACCTGGTAACAATCTTCAAATATGTTAAGGATTGCGGTAAAGAGGTTGGCCAATTGTTCTCCATGTCCACTGAATGTAGGACAAGAAGTAATGGGCTTAGTGTGCAGCAAGGGAGATTTAGGTTGGATAGTAGGAAAATCTTTCTAATCTCAAGGGTAGTTAAACACTGGAATAGGTTCCAAGGAAGGTTGTGGAATCCCCATCACTGGAGGTTTTAAGAACTGGTTGGACAAACTCCTGTCAGGGATTGGTCTAAATTTATTTGGCTTTGCTTCAGCACAGGGCACTGGGCTTCCAGCCCTACATTCCTATGATTTTATGGGGGGTTCACTGGGAGAACATGCATAAGGTCGGATATGGAGACAGGGGAGAGAAAAAAGGAAGAGTAGCCATCAACAAAGCTGAATGCAGTAGTCAAAAGGACAACAGAGCCTAAGACAGAACCGAGACACAATGAAGGCAGTATATGCTGCCATTTATTAGTTCTTTTGGAAAATATCTGCTGCTTTCTCTTCTGTTATTACACTTTGCATCCATATAGTGCATATGACCCAAAATTCATAAACTAACCTCTTATGACATCTGGTAACCATGATACAGTATAGCCAATCCTTCCCTATTAGTCACCCTCTGTTAACCCCTACTGCCCATCATACTGTGTAGCCGCTTTTTTCCCATCACTCACCCTCTGCTGCCCCAGTGCCCATTATGCATAGTAATACAAATTCTAATAATAATAATAATACCTAGCTCTTATTCTCCCATGTTAGTTGCCTTCCCAAAGCATCAAGTATTTCCCTATATTTCATTTCATTCTAATCGTAATTTTAAACCATTCCTAACTCTTTGAACTCAGATGTTGTTATCTAATCAGACAAAGTTGCAGGCATATCATCATCATCATCATCATCATCATCATCATCATCATCATCATCAATACAAATACTAATATTTCTTCCATTTATTTAATTGACCATGATGTTTCTTTATTTTTTTCTGGAAGCAAAAGGCAATTCCAATATCTCTGTGAATAATTTTCATAATACATGTGAACCTGGTGAAAACACACAACAGATAGTCCAGAGAGAAATACAGGATGTATCAGCAATTCAGGAAAGCAACCATTAAAATGTAAATTAAACTTTGAAACTTAATTTGAAGTTTATGAAACATATTACCCCTTCATTTATTTTTTCCAGTGCTAAAACAGAGAGTGACAAAGGAGGTCTGAATATTTTGGAGGCAATTTATGCAATTCACATTTTTTTAACCTCTATGGCACGAGGTTATATGAACTGTTGTTTGATTCTTCATGTGACAAGCTCATATGCCATGCTGACAGGCATGGAGGTACAAACACATGGACCTAGCACAGGAAAAAATGAAACCTAATCACACAAAGAATAGTTTCACTGGAAGACACTTAGGAAGATTTGAACATTCCAGAAGCAGAAGTCCCACTGAAAATCATTTTGGCTGTGTCTACACTACAGAGATTATGCCAACATAGCTATGTCGGTGTAGCTAAAATGACATAACCCTATAGTGTATACACAGCCTACACCAATGAAAGGGGTTTTTCTGTTGGTGTTGGAACACCACCTCCCAGAACAAAGTCAGCTACACTGATGGAAGCATTTTTTCTGTTGTCAAAACTGTGTCTACACTGGGGATTAGTTTGGCACAGCTATGTCAATCAGGGTGTGTTTTTTCACATCCCTCACAATGTTGTTACGTCAACCTCACTTCTAAATGCACACCAAGCCTTAGGCATCTTTGAAAATATCACTCATATCACACAAGGTCCAAGCAGCAGAAAGAACCATTCATTTACCTACCCCAGAAAAGAATGTAAACTATCTCCTGCTTGGAAGGAAAAGGATGCTAAGGGCAGGACTTTCAAGACAACTCAAGATGCAGTTAGGTGTCTAGCTGGACCTGTAAAGTTCCTAAGCAGGTTACATGCCTAACTCACATGGATGTCAATAGGAGTCAGGCACCTAACCTGCTTAGAAAATCCCACTTGGCTCTTATCTGCATCTTTAGGCTGCTAAATACCTTAGAACATCTGGTCTTTGTCTGCTAACACAAACAAAGCCAGAGGGAACAGCCAGGATTTGTTTGAAGGCTTGTTTGTGGGGTGAGCAAGGTAGGATGAATTACTACCACTAACAACAACCTGGTTTGAGGACAGGAGAAAGATAAGGAGGAAGGCAAAAGGGAAAATAATGTGGAGGTGGAAGAAATTGGATGAGAAAAAAAAAGAAAGGAAGGGAGAGAAAGGGACTGGAATGGAGGAATGGTGAGAGAGCAGGGGAAGGTGGTGAACAAAGGAGGGAGCAAGAGAAGAAGGGATTGTGGAATGGCTGGTGAGAAAGAAAAATGAAGAAAAAAAAGACAGGGGGGCGAGAAAGGGATGTTAAGAGATTACACATGAGCTGCAACCAGGTCCCCAACAGCAATAACAAGAATCAGTCCAAAATGTGAGTGAGAGTTTGAGCAGTCAGAACATTTGTATTGTGTTCATTTTACTTCTTTTGTTAGTCAGTTAGCTCCAGGCCACCTGGACTCTGCCTCTCTGCATCAATAAATCAGGTCAAATGATCTTCATTTCACTGCCAGTGATACACAATTAGCTTGATTTGTGTGATGGCGTGTGAAAGGCACCAATTTACTGACCACTTTCCTCAGTGCCTCCTTCACCTCTTTGTTCCTCAGGCTGTAGATGAGGGGGTTGGCCAGGGGGGTCACAACTGTGTAGCCGACAGAGAGTGCTGTGTGAAAGGCCCTCAGATGGTTGTTTTTTGGCAACATATAAACAATCATTAGGGTCAAATAGAAAAGTGTAACAATGATGAGGTGGGAGGAGCAGGTGGAAAAGGCCTTTTGCCTCCCAGTGATTGAAGGGATTCTCAGGATGGTGGCAATGATAAAAATATATGATATCACAGTCAGCAGAAATGGTGGCAGAGTGAATACACAGCCCAGGATGGAATCCAGGAGTACGACGAGGTGGTTTTCGCTACAGGAGAGTTTTATGATTGGGGTGAAATCACAAAAGAAATGGTCAATTTCATTGGGACCACAGAAAATTAGCTGTGACATCAAATATATTACTGTGCTACAAGCCAGTGACCCCAGTATCCAAGACCCAGCTGCTAGCTGGAGAATAAATCTACCGTTCATAAGAGCTGCATAATGCAGGGGTTTACATATCGCTAAATACCGATCATAAGACATCGCGGCTAGGAGGTAACATTCTGTAGCTGCCAAAGAACAAAAGAAATGAAATTGTACAATGCAGCCCCTAACAGAAATGGTTCTGTCCCCAGTCAGGAAACTGGCCAGCATCCTGGGCAGGATGGTGGAGCTGTAGCAGGTCTCCAGGCAGGACAAGTTCCCCAGGAAGAAGTACATGGGGGTGTGAAGGTGCTGATCAGTCACAACAAGCGCAATGATGAGGATGTTTCCAGCCACGGTCACAATGTAGATCACTAGAAACAACAGGAAGAGAAGATTCTGCAGTTCAGGAAGATCCCCAAAACCCAGGAGGATGAATTCCGTGATGGACGTTTGATTTCTCCAGTTTCTATCTGCCATGCAGCTTATCTAGGGAAAATGAAACAAACTTTGATGTCTGTTGGGAGACTAAAGAAAATAGCATCACATTTTCACAGATTATGAGTAATTAATTCAATATCTGTTTTCAAAATGACTTTAGTGAGCTAGGCACCCAAACTGAATTGGATTTTGGTTCCTGACCCCAATGGGTTGTTTTGAAAATCTTAGTATACATAAATAATATTTCACTGTCTCCCCTGGAGCGTTATTGGCAGAAAAACTGGATGGAGGATGCAACCTAAGCAGATATGTTGCCTGGAACAAATTTTCTGTCATAGGGTTAAGAAGAATATTAATCTCTTGAAACCTGTTTAATGCCATGGGAAATTGGATAAGGTGCCCATAATACCACTATGATGTTAGATAGATAGATAGATAGATAGATAGATAGATAGATAGATAGATAGATAGATAGATAGATAGATAGATAATATGGAGGAAGGGGGGGCTATTTTGGGGCAAGTATGCAGGTAGTTAAGCTGACACATTTTGTTCATATCGTCTCAATCCCGCTTCCTGACATACCAGATCAGAACAATGTGATTTTATTCTGGTGTAGTCAACACCTTTCTAGTTTGATATTGACAGATAGTTACAGTATTGGGGATTTTAGGGGGAAGGCAAAGCAAACAAATAAAATTACCTGTTGCAAAATATTAATTAGTATCACTCATTAAAGACTCCTTCGGTTGATCCAAATATTCAAAAAAGAATGAAGTGTGAAAACCTAAATTATTATCTCAACTGCCAAAGCAGAAAATATTTTTATTGATCAAACGTTCACCCTGTGTGACAGAGAGGCTGACAGATGGTATTTAATATGGATCAAACTATGGACAAAACTGAGTTATAGGGTATGTCTGTGCTGCAAAAAAATCTGTTTCATAGATATTTATCTTAAACTTATTTGAGGTAGGAAAGGGAGGATACATCCTATCCTAGACAGATGCTTGCAGGTGGAGCTACTCAGATGGGAGAGGATACACTTACTAACAATGAGCTGTCCTACGTGACAATATCCCAAGGAAAGAGGCAGAAGCCTCACTTCTGGAATAGTTTAAAGATATACATGGGAAAGCTGTGACTAATACAATAAAGTCATCTTAATAATTAACAATGAGTAATATCCTGCATCTTAAAAAGCACTTCACCACCATAATCTCCCTAAACCGCCCCACACTGCTTTGAAGTAGCTTCCCACACTGAAGGGTAAAAATCCTAATTGAGCAGAGATGATGGACCAGGTGACCTGGCAGGTCTATCTTGTCTCCAAATCTGATCATGACAACAAGATTGCAAAACAGCTGTTTTACCTCTAAGGAAGTTCTGTTACCAGCTGGACTGTCTGATGTGACTGCTTCACTAAGCATTTCAGGGGCCGGGTTCTGGGCTCCACAGCCCATCATCCATCTCTAAACTCTTCTTGTGCTTCACTCCTGAAAGTAATATGACCTGCATGTCCCCAGGTTGTCCTGCCCCGCGCTCCGCATTGAGGCCAACAGCACCAAAAAGCGATCGTCTCTCCTGGTTCATTATTTATCCTTTATAGGAGAAGGTGAAAACTCTCTTGACAATTCTTCTGATGGGAATATTAATTACTGAGAAGGAAAAAAATATAGTTATGTTTACATTAAACAAGGACAAAATTAGTATTGCAGTGAAAGATCTAATTTCAAAGGGAGATGGAGAGTACATTGCAACAAAAGTTGTCTAAGATATGTCAGTAGAATTTGTGTGCCATATTAAGTATTGTACTTATGGCCACATTACAGCAGCATCTGAGTTCCTCACCATTTTTAATGTACTTATCCTTCCAACACCCCTGTGAGGTAGGAAAACACAATTCCTCCCATTTTGTGGTTGGGGAACAGAGGCACAGAGAGATTAAGGGCCAGATTTTTGAAGGTATTTAGGTGCCTAACTCACATGGGAAAATACTTTTGAAATCTGGCACTAAGGTCCAGATTTTTAAAGGTATATACTTGCCTTGGAGGATTTTCAGAAGCATGTAGGTGTAATAGAAAGAGACAGTCTGTGACATGATGCCTGGTATAAGAGGCCTGGTTTGAGGCCTGAGGCCTGAACTAAAGTAGTGGTCAAGCCTTGCTGATATGAAGCAAAGTAAGCAGAAATCAGGCCCTGTTACAGAACGTGCCTTCTTGCAAGTTCACAGAACCTGGCAAGAACAGGGCTGGTATTGCAAAAACACACACATTCCTAAGAAGTTCTAAGCACAGGACATGCACACAAACACATTCCAGAAGGGTGGTACCAGAACACCCCAATACCAAGTATGGCACAAACACATTACCCAAAGATAACAGGAACATGTTGACCCCTCCTAAAGATGAGGTGAGGATGGCAGGGTGATGGATAGAGATGTTTTGATAGAACTAACATGTACAAGGTAAAGGGAGGTAACTGTCTATGTCACAGGGGCAATACGTAACTGTCATGGAGTCACAGGCTCTGTGCTCCGGAACTGCTCTGAATGAAGTCAGGCAGGACTCTTGTGCAGTGCGGCTCCCCTCAGGGCACACTGTCACCAAGACAAGATGCCTACTCAGCTTCAGAACCTCAGAGCGTTCAGCAGCCCTGTTCACACCATGAGCTCCCTGCAGTGAATCCACCTGGATGGGACACCTGGGAAAGCTTTACAATGCCCCCAAAGAGCCCTGCACCCTAAATTCGCAGTCAGCTGTGACTCTCAGCCAGCGTTGTAAAACAGAAAGTTTATTAGTCAACAGGAACACAGTGTAGAACAGAGCTTGTTAGCACAGAAATCAGGAACATTCAGCAAAGTCCATCTTTGGGGGGGGGGAGAGGGAATCCAGAGTCCAAGGCCGGGCCCCCTGAGTCCCGAACCAGGAGACACACCAGCTTCCAGCAGCCCGGGCTCAGAAATGCCCATTACCCCTCCTCCATCCTTTGTCTCATTTCCTGGGCAAAACACTTACCTGATCTCCACCCCTCTCCTTGCTCCAACTTGTCACATCTGGCTGGCTCCTAGTGAGATGCCCCCCAGCCATCAGTTGCCAGCTTATGGAGTGTTTCAGCCATTATCTATGGGCAGGCAGCTAGAGACAGCCACACCTGCCTACTAGGGTCTCAGCAAAAATCCCACACTCTTGTCCCACCACTTAGATATTTATGTAGCACACAGGGGAAACTGAGTCACACAAAATATTCATGCAAATCATAAGAAAAACCCTCTCACTTTGTCACAGTAACTTGTTTGTATCAGTGTATAAGAGAAGGCTCACAAGGTGTGTGTCTTTGTCTGGCCTAGGAGGGAATAGGCCATTCACTGAGCTGATCCATTGTCACGGGCATACATGTGCTAGTGTAACCATAGACATTGATCTGGGGAGGTAGGACTTTGCTTCTGTCAAGGCTGCTTCCCCACTTTGAACTTTAGGGTACAAATGTGGGGGCCTGCATGAAAACTTCTAAGCTTAACTACCAGCTTAGATCTGGTCCACTGCCACCATCCCAAAGCTAATTACCTTCCCTGGGTAGCCTTGAGAGACCTTCACCAATTCCCTGGTGAATACAGATCCAAACCCCTTGGATCTTAAAACAAGGAGAAATTAACCATCCCCCTCCTTTCTCCCACCAACTCCTGGTGGATCAAGATCCAAACCCCTTGGATCTTAAAACAAGGAGAAATTAACCATCCCCCCTCCTTCCTCCCACCAACTCCTGGTGGATCAAGATCCAACCCCCTTGGATCTAAAAACAAGGAAAAATCAATCAGGTTCTTAAAAAGAAGGCTTTTAATTAAAGAAAAAGGTAAAAATCCTCTCTGTAAAATCAGGATGGAAAAATAACTTTACAGGGTAATCAAACTTAAAGAGCTCAGAGGACCCCCCTCTAGCCTTAGGTTCAAAGTACAGCGAACAGAGATAAACACTCCAGCAAAAGGTACATTTACAAGTTGAGAAAACAAAAATAAACTAACACGCCTTGCCTGGCTGTTTACTTACAAGTTTGAAATATGAGAGACTTGTTCAGAAAGATTTGGAGAACCTGGATTGATGTCTGGTCCCTCTCAGTCCCAAGAGCGAACTTCCCAAACAAAGAGCACAAACAAAAGCCTTCCCCCCACCAAGATTTGAAAGTATCTTGTCCCCTTATTGGTCCTTTGGGTCAGATGCCAGCCAGGTTACCTGAGCTTCTTAACCCTTTACAGGTAAAAGGATTTTGGAGTCTCTGGTCAGGAGGGATTTTATAGTACTGTACACTGGAGAGCTGTTACCCTTCCCTTTATAGTTATAACAGCTTCATTGACAATAAACCTGGCTGGGTGCCTTCACTACTAAACCAAACTTGTGGTTGTATTGGGCAGTTCGATCGGACCCTGCTCTACAGGCTATCTGGCCAGAGCCAGTGCGGTACGCAGAGAGAACACGCACACAGCCAATGACAGCCTACAGTAGGTGCCTAATATCCATTGATTTCAATGAGTTTTAGGCATCTGGATACTTTAGAAAATCCTGCTGGGTTCCTAAATGGTTATTCAAGGTCATACAAGAAGTCCATAGCTGAGTAGGGAATGGCACACTGGTCCCCCACATTCAAAGTGCACACCCTAACCACTGAACCATCCTTTCTGCCTAGTACTGCAGTAAAGCACACTTGTGACTGTGTTACTCCTTTTAATGTTCTCCCCACATAAATATTATGCAGCTTCTGGAAGCAAAACAAAGCCAGGAACACATATGACTAAATGCCTTTGGGGGGGGGGGGGCAGGGACTATCTCTAGCCATGTGTAGGTAGAGCTCCCAGAACAATGAGGCCCTGGTCTTTGATGAGACCTACAAGTGCTATTGTAATTTATACTGTTGAGAGAATTCTGTGCCAAAAAATTAAAAATTCTGCATATAATATTTTAAAATTCTGTAAAATTCTGTGTATTTTATTTTTCAAAATAACACAATATAATTGCACCAGTTTCTGGAAATAAGGTGTACATTTTTACGAATGATGTTAGCCATAGGAACAATTGGATTGTGATGGATTCTCCATTACTACCATTTTTAAATCAACAATTGTTATTTTTTTCTTAAAAAGCTCTGCTCTAGGAATTATTTTCGGGCAGTTTTCTGGCCTGTGCTATGAAGGAGATCAGACTAGATGATCACAATGGTTCCTTCTGGCCTCGGAATCTAAGAATATATGTGTTAGGTGCCTAAAGCCAATTGAAAATGGGTTGCTAAGTCCCTTAGGCTCTTTTGACAGTCCCAGCCAGTAACAACAGGGCTAAAGGCACGAGTTGTGTGCCTCCTATCATTCTCATGTATTCTATTCTCCAGAGAGCACTGTTCTCAAATGTGTTGCATACAATAATTGAACTCCACTGAGTATCCAATGCTTACACCTCTCCATTCTGGCTGGTGTCCATCTCCTAGACAAGTGACCTCCCTGAGGTGTTCCTAGTAACCATGACATCCATGCTAGGCCACTTGGCATTACAGGAGCTCCTCACATTGACAGATGGTGGCTTATCCTTCCTATCCTGAGGAGAAGTATCCTGAGGAGGAGGCTGCTGGGCAAATGGATTAGCGCTGATTGAAAATTGAAATTTTCATTCTATAGGACATTTTTTCTTTTATCCTGGATCAGGAAAGAAAGTCAAAATACTGAAACTTTTCAAGGAATGATGAAATGTGGTGTCATAACTATAAAGGGAAGGGTGACAGCTCTTCTGTGTACAGTGCTATGGAATTCCTTCTAGCCAGAGACTCCAAATCCTTTTACCTGTAAAGGGTTAAGAAGCTCGGGTAACCTGGCTGACACCTGACCCCAAGGACCAATAAGGGGACAAGATACTTTCAAATCTTGGGGGGGGAAAGGCTTTTGTGTGTGTCCTTTGTTTAAGGGGTTGTTCGCTCTTGGGACTGAGAGGGACCAGACATCAATCCAGGTTTTCCCCATCTTTCTAAAACAGTCTTTCTTATTTTAAAATTGTAAGTAAAAGCCAGGCAAGGCGTCTTAGATTTACTTTGTTTTTCTTAACTTGTAAATGTACCTTTTACCAGAGTGTTTATTTTTGCCACTGTGACGGGTTGGATCACAGAAACCCCCTTGGGAGCTGCCACCCAATGTGCAAAGACTACCCCTGCTTCTGTTTTCCCTGCCAGCTCAGGATTCCAGCACCCTGTCTTGCTGAGCCAGACACTCCCGTCTGCTCTAACAAAGACTCAGGGTCTGAATCACTTGTTCCAAAGCTGCAAGTTTACCTGAAAACCAGCTCACAGGAGTGTGCTTGTCTTTAGCACTCAGATGCCCAACTCCCAATGGGGTCTAAACCCAGATAAATCCGTTTTACCCTGCATAAAGCTTATGCAAGGCAAACTCATAAATTGTTCGCCCTCTATAACACTGATAGAGAGATATGCACAGTTGTTTGCTCCCCCAGGTATTAATACATACTCTGAGTAAATTACTAAATAAAAAGTAATTTTATTAAATACAGACAGTAGGATTTAAGTAGTTCCAAGTAGTAACAGACAGAACAAAGTAAGTCACAAGCAAAATAAAATAAAATGCGCAAATCTATGCCTAATCAAACTAAATACAGATAATCTCACCCTCAGAGATGCTTCAGTAAGTTTTTCTCAGACTGGACACCTTCCAGGCCTGGGCACAATTCTTTCCCCTGGTACAGCTCTTGTTCCAGCTTAGGAGTAGCTAGGGCTGCTACTCTGAAACCTATTTTTGTTTGCTGTACTTTGAACCTAAGACAGAAGAGGGGGGTCCTCTGAGCTCTTTAAGTTTGATTACCCTGTAAAGTTATTTTCCATACTGATTTTGCAGAGATGATTTTTACCTTTTGCTTTAATTAAAAGCCTTCTTTTTAAGAACCTGATTGATTTCTCCTTGTTTTAAGATCCAAAAGGGGTTTGGATCTCTATTCACCAGGAGTTGGTGAAAGGAAGGAGGGGGGAAGGGTCAATTTCTCCTTGTTTAAGATCCAAGGAGTTTGGATCTGTATTCACCAGGGAATTGGTGAAAGGTTTCTCAAGGCTTCCCAGGGAGGGAATTCTTAAGATGGTGGCAGCGGACCAGAGCTAAGCTGGTAGATAAGCTTAAAAGTTTGCATGCAGGCCCCTACATTTGTACCCTAAAGTTCAAAGTAGGAATACAGCCTTGACATGGTGGCACAGCGGTGGGATCGTTTTAAACCCAAAAGCCAGTAAGAGATTTTTTTTCCCTTCTAGCTGCTTGGAGAGCAGAGCTGAAGGTAGATGCATATCTTATCTCTCCTTGCCTGAAGGCAGAGGTGTTACGTTTTTTTTAACAAGGGGCTTTGTTAAGAGAAGTGTTCAAATAAGTGAGCAAACTTTGATCTGGTAAAGGTAATTTACAATCTGAATTTTCTTTTTTCTTTTTACATCCTCGGAAGTAGCTAGTTAGAAAGTCTCTGTTAACTCAGCAGCACTCAGCAGGAGCCTGAGCTAAATACATCCCAGTTTCAGTCAACTGCAGAGGGTGTGACCCAGCACAAGAAAACAGGAAAATGACTACCAAAGAAGCAGCTAACAAAATAGAACTGGCCAAACTAGAAGCAGAAGAAAATGAAAGAAAACATCAAAGACTGCTTCAAATTAAAAAACTTGAACAGGAGGCCCATGAAAAAGAAGAAAAAGCCAAACAGGAGGCCCATGAAAGAGAAGAAAAAGCCAAACAGGAGGCCCATAAAAGAGAGATGGAGCTGAAAGAAAAAGAGATGGAACTGGAAGCAGCAAGGACTAGGCAGGGTGCATCAGACCATCCTAACAACTCCTCTCCAGGTACCACTTCCCATCCCAGGAAATTCCCCACCTACCAGGCAGGCGATGATACTGAGGCCTTCTTAGAAAATTTTGAAAGGGCCTGCCTTGGATACGACATCCCTCCAACCCAGTACATGGTAGAGCTGAGGCCGCAGCTCAGTGGACCCTTAGCAGAGGTGGCAGCTGAAATGCCTAAGGAACACATGAACAGTTATGAACTTTTTAAAAACAAGGCCAGAATCAGAATGGGGCTAACACCTGAGCATGCCCGTCGGCGGTTCAGAGCCCTAAGGTGGAAACCTGATGTGTCATTTACCCGACATGCCTACCACATTGGGAAAAATTGGGATGCCTGGATATCAGGAGCAAATGTTAAATCTACGGAAGAGTTGCCCTTCCTATTGCAAATGGAGCAGTTTTTAGAGGGTGTTCCTGAGGAAATAGAAAGGTACATCCTAGATGGGAAGCCCAAAACTGTAACCGAGGCGGGGGAGATTGGAGCCAAATGGGTGGAGGTGACAGAAAAGAAAAAAGCTAGTAGCAGTTGAAGCGAATATCAGAAGGGGCAAGCCGAAACAAAACTTTATCACCGGGGACAACCCAAGGCCCCACCCACATCCCAAGGGAAACCCCAGACGCCTTCTCACCCCACCACACCAGTCTCCAGCAACCAACATCGCCCCGGTGATACCTTAGCAGGGCGATGTTTTAAATGTAATGAACCGGGGCATATAAAGGCTCACTGCCCCAAGAACCCCAACCGATTACAGTTCATTACACCCCAATCACACCAAAGAACCCCAGACCCAGATGCCTCTCTCATACCCTCGGAGCGAAGGGAAACCTTGAGAGTGGGCGGAAAGAAGGTTATCGCTTGGAGGGACACTGGGGCACAAGTGTCAACTATTCACCAATCCCTAGTGGACCCCAAACTCATCAACCCGGAGGCTACAGTGACAATTCAACCCTTCGTGTCACAGTCTGTAACCTTGCCTACAGCCCAGTTGCATGTCCAGTACAAGGGCTGGTCAGGAATGTGGACTTTTGCAGTCTATGACAATTATCCCATTCCCATGCTGCTGGGGGAAGACTTGGCCAACCATGTGAAGCTAGCCAAGAGGGTGGGAATCGTCACCCGCAGCCAGGCTAAGCAAGCTTTCACCCCCATCCCTGTTCCTGAGCCGTCCACCAGGGCCCCGTCCGTGTTACCGGAGACCCAAACACAGGTGGTGGAACCGGATCCCCTGCCAATGACTGCAACAGCCGTAGTGGATCCAATCCCAGAGACCCAGCCAAAGCCAGTCCCAGAACCAGAACTGGCAACGCAACCAGCACCAGAACCATTGCCAGCCCTGAGTCCAGCGCTTGCAACCCCGTCTACAACTCCAATGCCAGAGGGCACCAGCGAGCCTAAACTGGCGGAAGCAGCAGATAACCCTACCCAAGAGGCTCAGCCAGAGCCTGAAATACCACATAGTGCACCAGCAGACAGCGGTTCACAGTCAATGAAAAAAGCCCCAGCACCTGCATCGCTTCCAGAGGGACCAAGCCCCAGTCCACAGTCCAAGGAGGAACTGATGTCTCCAGCATCAAGGGAACAGTTCCAGGCCGAGCAGGAAGCAGATGACAGCCTTCAAAAAGCTTGGGCAGCGGCACAGAGCACCCCACCGCCTCTCAGCTCTTCTAACCGATCCCGGTTTGTTGTAGAAAAAGGACTTTTATACAAGGAGACTCTTTCTGGTGGGCACCAGGAAGACTGGCATCCTCAAAGACAGCTGGTAGTTCCCACTAAGTATCGGGTAAAACTCTTGACCTTAGCCCATGATCATCCCAGTGGCCATTCTGGGGTGAACAGAACCAAAGACCGGTTGGGGAACTCCTTCCACTGGGAGGGAATGGGCAAGGACATTGCTAATTATGTCCGGTCTTGTGAGGTGTGCCAACGAGTGGGAAAGCCCCAAGACCAGGTTAAAGCCCCTCTCCAGCCACTACCCATAATTGAGGTCCCATTTCAGCGAGTAGCTGTGGATATTCTGGGTCCTTTCCCAAAGAAAACACCCAGAGGAAAGCAGTACGTACTGACTTTCATGGATTTTGCTACCCGATGGCCGGAAGCTGTACCCTTAAGCAACACCAAGGCTAAAAGTGTGTGCCAGGCATTAGCAGACATTTTTGCCAGGGTAGGTTGGCCCTCCGACATCCTTACAGATTCGGGAACTAATTTCCTGGCAGGGAACATGAAAAACCTGTGGGAAGCTCATGGGGTGAATCACTTGGTTGCCACCCCTCATCACCATCAAACCAATGGCCTGGTGGAGAGGTTTAATGGAACTTTGGGGGCCATGATACGTAAATTCGTAAATGAACACTCCAATGATTGGGACCTATTGTTGCAGCAGATGCTTTTTGCCTACAGGGCTGTACCACATCCCAGTTTAGGGTTTTCACCATTTGAACTTGTGTATGGCCGCGAGGTTAAGGGGCCATTACAGTTGGTGAAGCAGCAATGGGAGGGGCTTACGCCTTCTCCAGGAACTAACATTCTAGACTTTGTAAGCAACCTACAAAACACCCTCCGACACTCTTTAGCCCTTGCTAAAGAAAACCTAAAGGATGCTCAGGAAGAGCAAAAGGCCTGGTATGATAAACATTCCAGAGAACGGTCCTTCAAAGTAGGAGACCAAGTCATGGTCTTAAAGGCGCTCCAGGCCCATAAAATGGAAGCGTCGTGGGAAGGACCATTCACGGTCCAGGAGCGCCTAGGAGCTGTTAACTATCTCATAGCCTCCCCCACCTCCAACATAAAGCCTAAGGTATACCATGTTAATTCTCTTAAGCCCTTTTATTCTAGAGAATTAAACGTTTGCCAGTTTACAGCCCAGGAAACTGATGACGCGGAGTGGCCTGCAGGTGTCTACTATGAAGGAAAAAGGAATGGTGGCGTGGAAGAGGTGAACCTCTCCACGACCCTGGGACGTCTGCAGCGACAGCAGATAAAGGAGCTGTGCACAAGCTTTGCACCGATTTTCTCAGCCACTCCAGGACGGACCGAACGGGCATACCACTCCATTGACACAGGTAATGCTCACCCAATTAGAACCCCACCCTACCGGGAGTCACCTCATGCCCAAGCGGCTATACAAAGGGAGATCCAGGACATGCTACAGATGGGTATAATCCGCCCCTCTACCAGTGCATGGGCATCTCCAGTGGTTCTAGTTCCCAAACCAGATGGCGAAATATGCTTTTGCGTGGACTACCGTAAGCTAAATGCTGTAACTCGTCCTGACAACTATCCAATGCCACGCACAGATAAGCTATTGGAGAAATTGGGACATGCCCAATTCATCTCTACTTTAGACTTAACCAAGGGGTACTGGCAAGTACCACTAGATGAACCCGCTAAGGAAAGGTCCGCCTTCGTCACCCAGGCAGGGGTGTATGAATTCAATGTACTCCCTTTCGGGTTGCGAAATGCACCCGCCACCTTCCAAAGACTTGTAGATGGTCTCTTAGCGGAATTGGGAGAATCTGCCGTTGCCTATCTTGATGATGTGGCCATTTTTTCTGATTCATGGACAGAACACCTGGAGCACCTGAAAAAAGTCTTCGAGCGCATCCGGCAGGCAGGACTAACTGTTAAGGCTAAAAAGTGTCAAATAGGCCAAAACAAAGTGGCGTACCTGGGACACCAGGTGGGTCAAGGAACTATAAATCCCCTACAGGCCAAAGTGGATGCTATCCAAAAGTGGCCGGTTCCAAAGTCAAAGAAACAGGTCCAATCCTTCTTAGGCTTGGCCGGATATTATAGGCGATTTGTACCACACTACAGCCAAATCGCCGCCCCGCTGACAGACCTAACCAGAAAGAAACAGCCAAATGCAGTTCAGTGGACTGATAAGTGTCAAAAGGCCTTTAACCAGCTTAAGGCAACACTCATGTCTGACCCTGTGCTAAGGGCCCCAGACTTTGACAAACCGTTTCTAGTAACCACAGATGCGTCCAAGCGAGGCGTGGGAGAAGTTTTAATGCAGGAAGGACCGGATCAAGAATTCCATCCTGTCGTGTTTCTCAGCAAGAAACTGTCTGAGAGGGAAAGCCACTGGTCAATCAGCAAAAAGGAATGCTACGCCATTGTGTACGCGCTGAAAAAGCTACGCCCATATGTTTGGGGACGGCGGTTCCAACTACAAACAGACCATGCTGCGCTACAGTGGCTTCATACCGCCAAGGGAAATAACAAAAAACTTCTTCGGTGGAGTTTAGCTCTCCAAGATCTTGATTTTGAAATACAACACATTTCGGGAGCTTCTAACAAAGTGGCTGATGCACTCTCCCGGAAAAGTTTCCCAGAGTTAACTGGTTAACAATTGTTCTTGAAATAAAACATATTGTTAGTTTTTATATAATCAGTAGTATGTCTAAAGGTGCATGTGTTTTATTAACTCTGTTTTCTCCTAAAGCTCCAGGAAGAAATCACAGCCAGTGTGGAACCGGACGTCCAACACTATCTGTGATTTGGGGGGCGTGTCATAACTATAAAGGGAAGGGTGACAGCTCTCCTGTGTACAGTGCTATGGAATCCCTCCTAGCCAGAGACTCCAAATCCTTTTACCTGTAAAGGGTTAAGAAGCTCGGGTAACCTGGCTGACACCTGACCCCAAGGACCAATAAGGGGACAAGATACTTTCAAATCTTGGGGGGGGGAAAGGCTTTTGTGTGTGTCCTTTGTTTAAGGGGTTGTTCGCTCTTGGGACTGAGAGGGACCAGACATCAATCCAGGTTCTCCCCATCTTTCTAAAACAGTCTCTCTTATTTCAAAATTGTAAGTAAAAGCCAGGCAAGGCGTCTTAGATTTACTTTGTTTTTCTCAACTTGTAAATGTACCTTTTACCAGAGTGTTTATTTTTGTTTGCTGTACTTTGAACCTAAGACAGAAGAGGGGGGTCCTCTGAGCTCTTTAAGTTTGATTACCCTGTAAAGTTATTTTCCATACTGATTTTGCAGAGATGATTTTTACCTTTTGCTTTAATTAAAAGCCTTCTTTTTAAGAACCTGATTGATTTCTCCTTGTTTTAAGATCCAAAAGGGGTTTGGATCTCTATTCACCAGGAGTTGGTGAAAGGAAGGAGGGGGGAAGGGTCAATTTCTCCTTGTTTAAGATCCAAGGAGTTTGGATCTGTATTCACCAGGGAATTGGTGAAAGGTTTCTCAAGGCTTCCCAGGGAGGGAATTCTTAAGATGGTGGCAGCGGACCAGAGCTAAGCTGGTAGATAAGCTTAAAAGTTTGCATGCAGGCCCCTACATTTGTACCCTAAAGTTCAAAGTAGGAATACAGCCTTGACATGGTGGCACAGCGGTGGGATCGTTTTAAACCCAAAAGCCAGTAAGAGATTTTTTTTCCCTTCTAGCTGCTTGGAGAGCAGAGCTGAAGGTAGATGCATATCTTATCTCTCCTTGCCTGAAGGCAGAGGTGTTACGTTTTTTTTAACAAGGGGCTTTGTTAAGAGAAGTGTTCAAATAAGTGAGCAAACTTTGATCTGGTAAAGGTAATTTACAATCTGAATTTTCTTTTTTCTTTTTACATCCTCGGAAGTAGCTAGTTAGAAAGTCTCTGTTAACTCAGCAGCACTCAGCAGGAGCCTGAGCTAAATACATCCCAGTTTCAGTCAACTGCAGAGGGTGTGACCCAGCACAAGAAAACAGGAAAATGACTACCAAAGAAGCAGCTAACAAAATAGAACTGGCCAAACTAGAAGCAGAAGAAAATGAAAGAAAACATCAAAGACTGCTTCAAATTAAAAAACTTGAACAGGAGGCCCATGAAAAAGAAGAAAAAGCCAAACAGGAGGCCCATGAAAGAGAAGAAAAAGCCAAACAGGAGGCCCATAAAAGAGAGATGGAGCTGAAAGAAAAAGAGATGGAACTGGAAGCAGCAAGGACTAGGCAGGGTGCATCAGACCATCCTAACAACTCCTCTCCAGGTACCACTTCCCATCCCAGGAAATTCCCCACCTACCAGGCAGGCGATGATACTGAGGCCTTCTTAGAAAATTTTGAAAGGGCCTGCCTTGGATACGACATCCCTCCAACCCAGTACATGGTAGAGCTGAGGCCGCAGCTCAGTGGACCCTTAGCAGAGGTGGCAGCTGAAATGCCTAAGGAACACATGAACAGTTATGAACTTTTTAAAAACAAGGCCAGAATCAGAATGGGGCTAACACCTGAGCATGCCCGTCGGCGGTTCAGAGCCCTAAGGTGGAAACCTGATGTGTCATTTACCCGACATGCCTACCACATTGGGAAAAATTGGGATGCCTGGATATCAGGAGCAAATGTTAAATCTACGGAAGAGTTGCCCTTCCTATTGCAAATGGAGCAGTTTTTAGAGGGTGTTCCTGAGGAAATAGAAAGGTACATCCTAGATGGGAAGCCCAAAACTGTAACCGAGGCGGGGGAGATTGGAGCCAAATGGGTGGAGGTGACAGAAAAGAAAAAAGCTAGTAGCAGTTGAAGCGAATATCAGAAGGGGCAAGCCGAAACAAAACTTTATCACCGGGGACAACCCAAGGCCCCACCCACATCCCAAGGGAAACCCCAGACGCCTTCTCACCCCACCACACCAGTCTCCAGCAACCAACATCGCCCCGGTGATACCTTAGCAGGGCGATGTTTTAAATGTAATGAACCGGGGCATATAAAGGCTCACTGCCCCAAGAACCCCAACCGATTACAGTTCATTACACCCCAATCACACCAAAGAACCCCAGACCCAGATGCCTCTCTCATACCCTCGGAGCGAAGGGAAACCTTGAGAGTGGGCGGAAAGAAGGTTATCGCTTGGAGGGACACTGGGGCACAAGTGTCAACTATTCACCAATCCCTAGTGGACCCCAAACTCATCAACCCGGAGGCTACAGTGACAATTCAACCCTTCGTGTCACAGTCTGTAACCTTGCCTACAGCCCAGTTGCATGTCCAGTACAAGGGCTGGTCAGGAATGTGGACTTTTGCAGTCTATGACAATTATCCCATTCCCATGCTGCTGGGGGAAGACTTGGCCAACCATGTGAAGCTAGCCAAGAGGGTGGGAATCGTCACCCGCAGCCAGGCTAAGCAAGCTTTCACCCCCATCCCTGTTCCTGAGCCGTCCACCAGGGCCCCGTCCGTGTTACCGGAGACCCAAACACAGGTGGTGGAACCGGATCCCCTGCCAATGACTGCAACAGCCGTAGTGGATCCAATCCCAGAGACCCAGCCAAAGCCAGTCCCAGAACCAGAACTGGCAACGCAACCAGCACCAGAACCATTGCCAGCCCTGAGTCCAGCGCTTGCAACCCCGTCTACAACTCCAATGCCAGAGGGCACCAGCGAGCCTAAACTGGCGGAAGCAGCAGATAACCCTACCCAAGAGGCTCAGCCAGAGCCTGAAATACCACATAGTGCACCAGCAGACAGCGGTTCACAGTCAATGAAAAAAGCCCCAGCACCTGCATCGCTTCCAGAGGGACCAAGCCCCAGTCCACAGTCCAAGGAGGAACTGATGTCTCCAGCATCAAGGGAACAGTTCCAGGCCGAGCAGGAAGCAGATGACAGCCTTCAAAAAGCTTGGGCAGCGGCACAGAGCACCCCACCGCCTCTCAGCTCTTCTAACCGATCCCGGTTTGTTGTAGAAAAAGGACTTTTATACAAGGAGACTCTTTCTGGTGGGCACCAGGAAGACTGGCATCCTCAAAGACAGCTGGTAGTTCCCACTAAGTATCGGGTAAAACTCTTGACCTTAGCCCATGATCATCCCAGTGGCCATTCTGGGGTGAACAGAACCAAAGACCGGTTGGGGAACTCCTTCCACTGGGAGGGAATGGGCAAGGACATTGCTAATTATGTCCGGTCTTGTGAGGTGTGCCAACGAGTGGGAAAGCCCCAAGACCAGGTTAAAGCCCCTCTCCAGCCACTACCCATAATTGAGGTCCCATTTCAGCGAGTAGCTGTGGATATTCTGGGTCCTTTCCCAAAGAAAACACCCAGAGGAAAGCAGTACGTACTGACTTTCATGGATTTTGCTACCCGATGGCCGGAAGCTGTACCCTTAAGCAACACCAAGGCTAAAAGTGTGTGCCAGGCATTAGCAGACATTTTTGCCAGGGTAGGTTGGCCCTCCGACATCCTTACAGATTCGGGAACTAATTTCCTGGCAGGGAACATGAAAAACCTGTGGGAAGCTCATGGGGTGAATCACTTGGTTGCCACCCCTCATCACCATCAAACCAATGGCCTGGTGGAGAGGTTTAATGGAACTTTGGGGGCCATGATACGTAAATTCGTAAATGAACACTCCAATGATTGGGACCTATTGTTGCAGCAGATGCTTTTTGCCTACAGGGCTGTACCACATCCCAGTTTAGGGTTTTCACCATTTGAACTTGTGTATGGCCGCGAGGTTAAGGGGCCATTACAGTTGGTGAAGCAGCAATGGGAGGGGCTTACGCCTTCTCCAGGAACTAACATTCTAGACTTTGTAAGCAACCTACAAAACACCCTCCGACACTCTTTAGCCCTTGCTAAAGAAAACCTAAAGGATGCTCAGGAAGAGCAAAAGGCCTGGTATGATAAACATTCCAGAGAACGGTCCTTCAAAGTAGGAGACCAAGTCATGGTCTTAAAGGCGCTCCAGGCCCATAAAATGGAAGCGTCGTGGGAAGGACCATTCACGGTCCAGGAGCGCCTAGGAGCTGTTAACTATCTCATAGCCTCCCCCACCTCCAACATAAAGCCTAAGGTATACCATGTTAATTCTCTTAAGCCCTTTTATTCTAGAGAATTAAACGTTTGCCAGTTTACAGCCCAGGAAACTGATGACGCGGAGTGGCCTGCAGGTGTCTACTATGAAGGAAAAAGGAATGGTGGCGTGGAAGAGGTGAACCTCTCCACGACCCTGGGACGTCTGCAGCGACAGCAGATAAAGGAGCTGTGCACAAGCTTTGCACCGATTTTCTCAGCCACTCCAGGACGGACCGAACGGGCATACCACTCCATTGACACAGGTAATGCTCACCCAATTAGAACCCCACCCTACCGGGAGTCACCTCATGCCCAAGCGGCTATACAAAGGGAGATCCAGGACATGCTACAGATGGGTATAATCCGCCCCTCTACCAGTGCATGGGCATCTCCAGTGGTTCTAGTTCCCAAACCAGATGGCGAAATATGCTTTTGCGTGGACTACCGTAAGCTAAATGCTGTAACTCGTCCTGACAACTATCCAATGCCACGCACAGATAAGCTATTGGAGAAATTGGGACATGCCCAATTCATCTCTACTTTAGACTTAACCAAGGGGTACTGGCAAGTACCACTAGATGAACCCGCTAAGGAAAGGTCCGCCTTCGTCACCCAGGCAGGGGTGTATGAATTCAATGTACTCCCTTTCGGGTTGCGAAATGCACCCGCCACCTTCCAAAGACTTGTAGATGGTCTCTTAGCGGAATTGGGAGAATCTGCCGTTGCCTATCTTGATGATGTGGCCATTTTTTCTGATTCATGGACAGAACACCTGGAGCACCTGAAAAAAGTCTTCGAGCGCATCCGGCAGGCAGGACTAACTGTTAAGGCTAAAAAGTGTCAAATAGGCCAAAACAAAGTGGCGTACCTGGGACACCAGGTGGGTCAAGGAACTATAAATCCCCTACAGGCCAAAGTGGATGCTATCCAAAAGTGGCCGGTTCCAAAGTCAAAGAAACAGGTCCAATCCTTCTTAGGCTTGGCCGGATATTATAGGCGATTTGTACCACACTACAGCCAAATCGCCGCCCCGCTGACAGACCTAACCAGAAAGAAACAGCCAAATGCAGTTCAGTGGACTGATAAGTGTCAAAAGGCCTTTAACCAGCTTAAGGCAACACTCATGTCTGACCCTGTGCTAAGGGCCCCAGACTTTGACAAACCGTTTCTAGTAACCACAGATGCGTCCAAGCGAGGCGTGGGAGAAGTTTTAATGCAGGAAGGACCGGATCAAGAATTCCATCCTGTCGTGTTTCTCAGCAAGAAACTGTCTGAGAGGGAAAGCCACTGGTCAATCAGCAAAAAGGAATGCTACGCCATTGTGTACGCGCTGAAAAAGCTACGCCCATATGTTTGGGGACGGCGGTTCCAACTACAAACAGACCATGCTGCGCTACAGTGGCTTCATACCGCCAAGGGAAATAACAAAAAACTTCTTCGGTGGAGTTTAGCTCTCCAAGATCTTGATTTTGAAATACAACACATTTCGGGAGCTTCTAACAAAGTGGCTGATGCACTCTCCCGGAAAAGTTTCCCAGAGTTAACTGGTTAACAATTGTTCTTGAAATAAAACATATTGTTAGTTTTTATATAATCAGTAGTATGTCTAAAGGTGCATGTGTTTTATTAACTCTGTTTTCTCCTAAAGCTCCAGGAAGAAATCACAGCCAGTGTGGAACCGGACGTCCAACACTATCTGTGATTTGGGGGGCGTGTCATAACTATAAAGGGAAGGGTGACAGCTCTCCTGTGTACAGTGCTATGGAATCCCTCCTAGCCAGAGACTCCAAATCCTTTTACCTGTAAAGGGTTAAGAAGCTCGGGTAACCTGGCTGACACCTGACCCCAAGGACCAATAAGGGGACAAGATACTTTCAAATCTTGGGGGGGGGAAAGGCTTTTGTGTGTGTCCTTTGTTTAAGGGGTTGTTCGCTCTTGGGACTGAGAGGGACCAGACATCAATCCAGGTTCTCCCCATCTTTCTAAAACAGTCTCTCTTATTTCAAAATTGTAAGTAAAAGCCAGGCAAGGCGTCTTAGATTTACTTTGTTTTTCTCAACTTGTAAATGTACCTTTTACCAGAGTGTTTATTTTTGTTTGCTGTACTTTGAACCTAAGACAGAAGAGGGGGGTCCTCTGAGCTCTTTAAGTTTGATTACCCTGTAAAGTTATTTTCCATACTGATTTTGCAGAGATGATTTTTACCTTTTGCTTTAATTAAAAGCCTTCTTTTTAAGAACCTGACTGATTTCTCCTTGTTTTAAGATCCAAAAGGGGTTTGGATCTCTATTCACCAGGAGTTGGTGAAAGGAAGGAGGGGGGAAGGGTCAATTTCTCCTTGTTTAAGATCCAAGGAGTTTGGATCTGTATTCACCAGGGAATTGGTGAAAGGTTTCTCAAGGCTTCCCAGGGAGGGAATTCTTAAGATGGTGGCAGCGGACCAGAGCTAAGCTGGTAGATAAGCTTAAAAGTTTGCATGCAGGCCCCTACATTTGTACCCTAAAGTTCAAAGTAGGGATACAGCCTTGACATGTGGTCATGGTACTCCATGATGCATCTTGTCAGCTCAGCAACACAGAGATTGTAGTGCATCATGGGAGATGTAATTTGGCCAGAAAGCCTGGCCCTTAGGGGAAAATGGAGGAATGAGGCAACCAAACTACAACTTCCATGAAGTACCATAGAAACTCAGAGAAATGCAGATTAATGTTGAGCTGGCCTGACCCAAAATGTAATGTTTTGATTCAGGTCCCAGCAGAATATAATACAAAAATCAACAAAATCAACATTTTCCCACAGTAAATTCAGATTTTGACATCAAATTCCCCCAACAGCTCTAACTGGCCAAACTTGGAAGGCCCTACACTCAACTTCGTGATATTTCTCTGTTTGTCCATCTGTCTATAACACAATAATTTTTAAAGGCCACATCTGATCAATTCCAAAATGTCAGGGAAAATTCTCAGAATTCATGGGAAGAATCCTATTGATTTTGGTGAAAACCGGAAATGAGAAGAGGGCACTGGGGGACACACGGAGCCCCTGGGATCTAGCTAGCAGACCAAGCAGTTTCAGTCAGGTCGGTAATTGTCAAGAGATCAAAGAACCAGTTGATGTAAGCTATTGACACCTTTTGGCATACCAAATGTGGTCACAGAAGGAATTGGTGGCATATAGAGCCCCTGGCATGAGGGAATATCTGAAATAGAAGGGCGATGGGAGGGTGCCACCCAGAAAAGCTTGTGGAAGGCAGGAGGAAGGGAAGGATGCAATGGCATGCAATGAACCCAGCTGACAGAAGTTACCACCAGCACTTGTTAATACGGCACCTGGAACTGACTGGGTATTGTGAACTGAACACTAGCCCTCTCAGGACTTGCACATCTTCCACTCATTTTGGAGGGACACTTCTCCAAATAACTCCATCTCTTTGGTCACTCTTCTCTGAGCTCTTCTATGAAGGTAGCAGAAGTAGAGAGTCTTTCAGCATTCCCACAGAGGTTATTGAAGACACCAAATTAAAAAGAATGATTATCCAGTAGGTTGTGATGTCCTTGTTTCCTGGGTTAGAGGTAAAATGGAGGACTGAGATGGGAGAAAAATACTTTGGCAAGTGAGTTTGTTACTGTCACCATCATTTCATATTCCAATATTGAACTACAATTTTAAAACAAAATGTTTAATTGAAAATTACATAATACTTCAGACAGGGGTTATATTGTAATTTGGATTTAGAGGCTATTGCACAGCTCTATACCAATTCCTCCGATGACATTACTTCCAAATGGCACAGCACTTGATTCTTATCTCTTGTGTATGTGAAAATATAGCTTTGTTGGGTTTATTTTCCCTTCAAACTACCAATCAAGTAGCATGAGTATCAAATGTAAGATTGTTTTACTGGGTTTATGGTAAATGAGAGGTGTTATTAACTGAAGAAGACTGAGGGGGACCTGATAAATGTCTTCAACTATGACAAGGGCTGTTATAAAGAGGATGGAGATCAGTTGTTCTCCATGTCCACTTAAGGTGGGACAAGAAGTACTGGGCTTAATCTGCAGTGAGGGAAATGTAGATGAAATATTAGGAAAATCTTTCTAACTATAAGGGTAGCTCAATACTGGAATAGGCTTCCAAGGCAGGTTGTGGAATCCCCATCATTGGAGGCTTTCAGGAACAGTTTGGACAAACACTTGTCAGGGATAGTCTAGGTTTATTTGGTCCTGACTCAGAGCAGGAGGTTGGACTTGATGACCTCTCAAGGTCTCCTCGAGCCATCATTTCGATGGATTCTATGATCTCTGCTCTGTTCCAATCTGAATCATGTTGAGGTTCCAGATTCCCTGCTACTTCCTTCACATGACAGTGAGCATCACCCCGGTGGGGCTTGATCCTTGTGTGCGTCTGTCACAGTTTCTTAGTGGGGTTTGAAACTGACTCATCTATAAAGGAATGTTGGTGAGATTTTTATCAAAATCTGTAACAAATTTACAACTGAAATCACTATAGAAGTATATAATTTACCAAACACCTGTTGTGCAGTAAATGATATAAAACCTTATGACCATTTTGATAATAATTTTGAACATTCAAAATACTTTAATTTATTCAAGGACAGGAGTTTCAACAAATGAAAAAAGTCAACCACAATTTCAGTAAATAGTTTAATTACAATTAAAATATCAAGAAAAATGAAAAATGTCAATAATGTGGAGTATTTTAATGAACAACTCTATTTCAGGAATGGCCCTTTGATGAAAACACAGAAACAGTGAGACAGAGACACAATAATATGGTTAAATGCAGAAGCCATGACTTTATTTAAGGTATTACCAACCTGAGTTAACCATACTAAACTGGCCAGTAGGGTTGTTCCAGTGCAGATCTCAGCTGGCACCAATGACCCCAAAGGTTATAAATCCAAAGGTGAGTGTGGGTCATGCCCCGTCTCCACTCTCGAGGCTGCCATGGGACATGACTGGAAGTCAGAGTTCTGACTGCTCTCCTCCTTCACACTGGAGGTAGGAGAGCTAAGATGAGGGGAGCCCCAGGTCTGGGAGACATAAAAGTACACTCTGTCACCATGTAATGCCATGCACAGGACCAATAGCCAAGCAGCCCTCTGGGTTGTAGGGGTCTTAGTCAGACACTTTCTTACCCAACAATCACAGTGAAATATGCCACAGTTGTTGCAATTCTATCTTAACCCTCCTCTTCCCCACACTGAAAACCAGATTTCCTGGATGACAGATGGAAGACAGAAAAAACCCACCACACAGCAGTTTGCCCTTTTAGCCCTTGGGAAAAATCCCTACCCAAATCCAGTGATCAGCCTAACCCCTTTCATCACAGGAAATCCGGCAACTAGACTGAATGAAGGTCATCTTTGAATTGTGAATGTGGAATCTTGGGGAAAATAATCAATGGGGCAACTCAAACAGTTAAAGTTAAGCACATTCTTAAGTGATTTGCTGGATCAGGGCCAGGGTGTTTGGCACCTTGCAGGATTGGAAGTGAAGGCTGAAAGCATGTTGTGCATTTTTTGAAAGTTTAAATAGAAACACTAATAATATTATTCCTTATGGAAAACACATACTTTGGGGAAAAAATCATAAAGAGGGAGAAACAGATTTGAAGAAAGAAAGAAAGAAATTGTTCCACTTTAATTGAATAGCTGAAAATTAATTGGACTAGAGAAAGCACAAGAAGACTCAGCGCCCCAGTGGTTAGAGCACTCATCTCAGAATTGATGGAGCACTGTTCAAATCCCTTTCCTCAGCATCAAGAGTGGGAGACTTCAGCTGGGGGTGGGGGGGTCTCCCACATACCAAGTGAGTACCCAATCATTGGGCTAAAGTTTATGAGGGAGGAGACGGGGCCCAAATGCGTACAGGAAGCCAGAAGTGAGCCTGCTCAGAAATATAGGTGCCTAGGAAATTCTTTCTGAAAAAAATGTAGGTGCTGAGTGAAGTTAGGAGCCTACGGGGTTAGCCACCAACTGAGCCTGGGTTTTGTGGATTGCAGTGGTGCCTAAAAATGGGACTTAGTGCCTAAATCTGGCGTTCTTAGGTACCTAAATCTGGGGCTACGTTTCTACAAAGCTTGGTGGATCCAGGGCATTGTCTCTGGAGTTAATCTTGCCTGACAGGATTGCCAGCACATTTCTGAAAGCCACCATCCAGCTATGCACAGACCGGGGATGCAAAAGTAGCCTGCCCTTTGACCCCTGCTATCACCACTCCCAGCCTAACACACAGAACGAATGAGGAGCAGCAACAGACACCGGATGAGAGTAAATCACAACCTGGCCACACCCCAGGGCTGGCTCCAGGCACCAGCTAAGGAAGCAGGTGCTTGGGACGGCCAATAAAAAGGGGCGGCACTCTGTCCACTATTGGAACAGCATGTCCGGGTCTTCGGCGGGAATTCAGCGGTGAGACCCTCAGTCCCTCTCTTCCTCTTTCAGCTGCTGCCGAAGTGCCGCAGAAGAGTATGTGAGGGAGTGAAGGACCCGCCGCCGAACTGCCGCAGCAGAATGGAGTGGCACGATTAAGCTGCCGCCAAAGTGCCGCCGATTGGCTTTTTTTCCCCCTGCCTCTTGGGGCAGCAGAAAACCTGGATCCGGCCCTGCCACACCCAGACTTTGAGCGAGGTATCAGTGACCAGTTCTGAACCTGAATGGGTCAAAGAGACATCAGGGAAGTGTAAGTGCTTACTGTCTCTCAGGCCAGAGTGACCCCACCAAGCTGACTCATTCATTCATTTCTCATCATTTCCATGTCAGTTTATTCTAAAAATTAGCATGGATTATCTGATCTCTTGTCAAGGCCACACACTTACTCACAACATGCCCCAAAGCCTCCTTGATGTTTTTATTTCTCAGGCTATAGATGAGGGGGTTGACCAGGGGAGTCAGGACCATGTAGAAGACAGAGAGGCCTTTGTTCAGGTCTCGCAGCATGGTGGTTTTCGGTGACAGGTACACAATGATCAAGGTCCCATAGAAAATGGTCACCACGATGAGGTGGGAGGAGCAGGTGGAAAAGGCCTTTTGCCTTCCGGTGGTGGAAGGGATTCTCAGGATGGTGACAATGTAGGAGATGAGAGTCAATAGAAATGGGGGCAGGGTGAATATGGAGGCCAGGACAAAAGTGACAAGTTTGATCTGGCGGGTGTCACTGCAGGAGAGTTTAGTCACCGGGGTGAAATTGCAAAAGAAATGATCTATTTCATTGGGATCGCAGAAGATTAAACGTGACATCAGAGATGATACTATGGCACTAGCCACCATCCCGTTGATCCAAGACCCTGCTGCTACCTGGAGGCAGAACCTGCCATTCATAAGAGTGGCATAATGCAGTGGTTTGCATATCGCTATGTATCTATCATACAGGGCCAGCTCCAGGGGTGGCAAATGCAAAGGGGCAGCCAATGCAAAGGGGCGGCACATCCGGGTCTTCGGCGGCAATTTGGTGGGAGGTCCCTCAGTCCCTCTCGGAGCGAAAGACCCACCACCGAATTGCCACCGAAAAATGAAAGCAGCGCAGTGGAGCTGCCGCCAAAATGCCGCTGATCGCGGCTTTATCTCCCCCCCCCCGCTTCGCTTCTTGGTGCGGCAAAAAAGCTGGAGCTGGCCCTGCTATCGTAAAACATGATGGACAAGAGATAACACTCAGATCCTGCTAGACAGGTAAAGAAATAAGATTCCAAGAAACAGCCATTTACTGAAACTAGCTATTGACTTGTCAGGAGACTGGCCAGCACCCAGGGCAGGATGGTGGAGGTGTAGCAGGTCTCCAAGCAGGACAAGTTCCCCTGGAAGAATTACATGGGGGTGTGAAGATGCTGATCAGACACAACTAGCGCAATGATGAGGATGTTCACGGCCACGGTCACAATGTAGATCACTAGAGACATCAGGAAGAGAAGAACATACAGTTCAGGTTCATTCCCAAATCCCAGAAGGATGAATTCTAAGATGGGTGTTAAATTTTCCTGTTCTCTTTTTGCCATGTGGTGTATCTAGGACAATTAAAAGTAAGTCTGTGATATTATTTAAAGAAGATGATCTTACATTTTAGGAAAGCAATATAAATTTAATTCCATAAGTATTATATAACTCATGTCATCCAGTTGGTTACAAGTCAAATAACTGGTCAGAAGACTCACATTTGAGTGGCAAGGTGTCTAGAATACCATTGACCTTAACAGGGATTTGTGTTCCTAACTTTCTTCTTCTCCTTAGAAAAACCTAGCTCCAATGATCACTTAGATAATAGAATCATAGAAGATTAGGGTTGGAAGAGACCTCAGGAGATCATCTAGTTCAGTCCCCTGCTCAAAGCAGGACCTATCCCAACAGATATTCTGTTATCCCAAATCTTTCTTTTAAAAATAAGTGAAAAGATCCATCCAGAAACCCAACAAATCATAGACATGATCCTTGAATGATCTTCTCTTCTATCCCACCTCCTGACAAAGAGGAGAAGAAATATCCTCCAAGTGTAGATTCCAGGATAGATTTTGTCTAGTATGAGACTATATTCTGTATTTCAGGCAGAGAACTCAGTCAATCAAATAGCCAATAAGTGAATACAAGTAATTAAAAATGCCATTTCCTGTGTTTTCACCAATTATTTACAGATCAAATTTAATGTTTGCCTTGTGCTGATAGTTATGATATGTAACCACGCTTAGCACCTATTCAGCTGGCATAGTCATATTCTCTTACCACTCGTTCATCCAGTTCTCCTGTTCTATTCAAAACAAATTTTCAGTTGAGAGTTCTTCAGTGTGATTATATGCATTAAAAGGAAGCATTATTTAAAATTGGTATTGAAGTAGCTTTCTGTTATTGCAATGTCTGTTCTCTTCTACATGAGTTTAAAAATCAGCTTGCAAAAGCAGATGTTCCATCTAGCTAGTTAGCTAGCTAGATTATGTCTGTGTTTATAATTATACTTGCACAAACTGAAATGTTCTCACACCATCACATTCTGTGCCAACCCAAAACCTTAAAATAATGGAACTAAGAAGTCAAGGGGTAACTCTGTAACATTGGTTACCACAGTCACATAACCTACAATGACTTCTGTCACCACCACATCGCAATTAGAACTAGTCAGCAGTATACAATAGGTGAAACTGACAAAAAATATTAATTTCAGTCAGCAGCTGCCTGGGTCCCGGGGAGTATATTTAGTTTCAAGAAACTCCGTGGGTCAGTGTTTCCAAAGGGATTTTTTTCCAGAGTTTCCACTTTATGGGAAATAGCAAAATTTCCCACAAACCGGAAATCCTGAGTTTCGCCCAGGTCTAATTGCAACGCTCCACAAAGCTTTAGCCCCCATCTCCAGCAGATACCAGAAAGAAATACAGACACCAACTCAGGGATGAAAGTAACATAAAAGACTTACCGGAAGGGGTGGGGCCTCAGGCAGAAGGGGCGGGGCCTCGGATGGAACGGAAGGGGCTGGGGGTCAGCCTCCCCAAGCCTGCCCTTTCGCGCTTCTGATCCGTGCTGCCCAGGACTCTGGCAGTGATTTAAAGGGCCTGGGGCTCCGGCAGCTGCCAGGGCTGCTGACGGGGCGGGGGGGGGGGGGGGGGGAAGGGGCAGCAATGTTAAAGCACTGCCATGGCAATGCTTTAATGTCAGCTGTGGATGTGCCCATACCAGCAGCCACTTCTTACCGGTACACCATGCCAGCCCCTACTGGCCCACTTCCATCTCTGCCCCAACTTCATCCAACTCGCACTCTGACACAAAGCCTACATGGTGGCCTCATGGTTTCTTGTATGAAGAAACCGGCACATCTATCACACAGTCCACAGAAGTCCACTTTTATTCTTCCTTAACATTGCCAATGTCACCATTAATGTTTGTCTTAAAGTATGAAATTGACAAAACATATGCCATGTAGCTAATCACAGACTTGACAACATCTAAACTGAGACAAAACAAGAAAAGCATGAGTCCAGGAGACAAATTGTTCACCTGGAGAACAAGGAGAGAGAGATTTGAAGTCTCTTTAATTTATATTACATTGTAAGATCGAGATCCAATGGCTAGATGGTGAAACTTGGCAAATTCAGACTGGAAATAACATGTAATTTTTTAACAATGAGGACAATTAACCATTTTGGTGGATTCTCCATCACTGGCAATTTTTTAATCAAGATTGAATGTTTTTCCTAAGAGAGTTTCTCTAATTCAAACAGGTATTATTTTGGGGAAGTTTTATGGCCCGTTTTATACAGACAGTCAGACTAGATGATCACAATGTTCATCTGGCCTAAGAATCTTTGAATGTATAAGATCTATGAAGGAAACAAAACACTTTTGGGGGAGACTGGATGGTTCTCTGAGTAAGGCAAATAAATGGAAGTGAATTATGGGATCTTCAAAACCACACAGGGGATTTAGATGCCCAATTCCCAATAACATTAATGGAAATTTGGCATCTGCATCACTTAACCAGTTGTCAAATCTCAGTTGAAGAGATCCTTTGCCTTTGAATTCTTATGTGAATTTAGTGATAGAACCAGCCTGTTAGAGATCTTCAGCTTAGAAAAGAGATGACTCAGGGGAGGATATGATAGAGGTCCATAAAATCATGAATGGTGTGGAAAATGTGAGTAGAGAAGTATTATTTACCCTTTCCCACGATACAAAAAATAGGTTTTTCACCCAATGAAATTAATAGGAAGTACTTTTTCACACAACACACAATTAACCTGTGGAACTCATTGCCATGGGATTTTGTGCTGACGAAAAGTATAACTGGGTTGAAAAAAGAAATAGATAAGTTCTTGAAGGATAGATCCATCAATGATTATTAGCCAAGATGGTCAGTGATGCAACCCTAAACCTCTGACTACTGCAAGCCAGGAGGGGAAGACAGGGGATTGATCACTCAATAATTATCCTGTTCTGTCAACTCCACCTGAAGCTCTGCTATTGGCCAATGTCAGAGACAGGATACTGGGCTAGGGGGACCAGTATGGCTGTTCCTATGTTCTTATGATCTATGATGGGAAATACTATGAATGCTGGTGTTCACAGCTGTGGATTCAAATCCCTCAACTCCCTCGTGTGAACCAAGGCAGAGAAATGTACATAATTCTGGGGATGTACTGTGAGATTTCTTCTGCTTGTTAGTGTCTAGGCTGTTCTGCACAGCTGAAGCTGGTAGGCACAATTGTGGCACCCAGTAGATGAATATCCAGCTTCCAACTGCATTACAGTCAGCTGGGTTTGTGCTAATAACAATGTTTCATTTTAAAGAACAACATGTATTTGTTGATGGCTCACCAGTTAGTCAACATTTTTAATTGAAATATATTCAATGCTAAAAAGGGTTTTTTGACAAAAAGAACATTTTGAATAGAAAATACAGTACTCATTCTTGTCGAAAAATCTGATTTCTTTAGGTGAAAATCCACAATAATTGGGGGGTGATTATTTTCTCTCTTTTCATGAAAAAATGCAATCTTTCAGTTCAGTTTTCCATGAAAAAAGTGTTTTTGAAAACCAAACATGTCTACCAAAACCTGATTATTTCTAACCAAAACTGGTTTCAAAAAGCAAGATGCTTTATGGAAAATTTAGAGGTGAAAAATGGGGAAAACAAATTTAAATTTCCTGTGAAAAATATTAGACATTTCCAGTTGGCCTGTTATTGGCAAACCCCTGTGAAATATAAACAGCCCTTAAAATAGGAAAATCTTGCATTTGAGTAGGGTAAATGGACAAGGTAAATTAACACATTTTTTTTTCTCTGTAATGGTTAATTTCAGTTTAATCAAAAAGAGTGGTGAAATTTCATTTAGCTTAAGAGTGCTATAGAAAAATCCTGAGTCTCTTAGGAGATATGTTTCCATTTTATCACTAAAACAATATGAACAATTTACATTTAGAGAGTCCTTTTCCTCTTCAAAGTATTAATGCCCCGATTCAATCAGGCACCTTAGCACCTGGTCAGCTCCTTCCCTCTTCAGTTCATCACTCTAGTGCTACCTACCTTTATGTATGCTCCTAACTCCCATTGACTTCAGTGTGATTTAGGCATATGAGAGCAAAATCAGGAGCAAACTCATAAGAACATAACAACGGCCATACTGGGTCAGACCAAAGGTCCATCAAGCCCAGTAACCTGTACTCTGACAGTGACCAATGGCAGGTGCCCCAAAGGGAATGAACAGACAGGTTATCATCAAGTGATCCATGCCCTGTCACCCAATCCCAGCTTCTGGCAAACAGAGGCTAGGGACACCATTCCTGCCCATCCTGGCTAATAGCCATTGATGAACCTATCTTCCATGAATCTATCTAGCTCCCTTTTGAACCCCATTATAGTATTGGCCTTCACAACACCCTCTGGCAAGGAGTTCCAGAGGTTGACAGTGTGTTGCTTGAAAAAATACTTTCTTGTGTTTGTTTTAAACCTGCTACCTATTAATTTCATTTGGTGCCCCCTTGTTCTTGTATTATGAGAAGGACTAAATAACACTTCCTTATCTACCTTCTCTACACCAGTCATGATTTTATAGACCTCAGTCATATCGCCCCTTAGCCATCTCTTTTCCAAGTTGAAAAGTCACAGTCTTATTAATCTCTCCTCATACGGAAGTCGTTCCATACCCCTAATCATTTTTGTTGCCCTTTTCTGAAGCTTTTCCAATTCCAAGTGGTAATACCTAATTTAGACCCCATCATTTTATATGTATAGTCGGGATTATGTTTTCCAATGTGCATCACTTTGCATTTATCAACATTAAATTTTATCTGCCATTATCTGCCTACCTCTCATAACACAAGAACTAGGGGTCACCAAATGAAATTAATTGGTAGCAGGTTTAAAACAATTAAAAGGAAGTATTTCTTCACACAATGCACAGTCAACCTGTGGAACTCCTTGCCAGAGGATGTTGTGAAGGTCAAGATCATAACAGGGTTCAAAAAGGAACTAGATAAGTTCATGGAGGATAGGTCTATCAATGGCTATTAGCCAGGATGGGCAGGAATGGTGTCCCTAACCTCAGTTTGCCAGAAGCCGGGAATCGGCGACAGGGGATGGATCACTTGATGATTACCTAGATGGACCTTTGGTCTGACCCAGTAGGGCTGTTCTTATGTTCTAATTGTGCAACAGTGGTGATACATCAGTGGTTACACCTTAATGTAAATATTGTCATCTTTCTTTTTATACAGCGTCAGTTTGGTTCCTATGTCTGTGCAAAAAACATGGCCAGAATCTCCAACCTTAAGAAAAGCTGCTTTTTTTGGTGTGTGGGCAGTGGGCTGTATCTCAGGGACCATCCTCAATACCCTACAAGTAGAGCTAGGAATCTGATTCCGGGGAATCAAGTTATTTGTAGAGTTTATTATAAGCATGATGGTTTGCGCATGGTTAACAGTGGAGATAGCTAGCTTGAAAATGCTGCCATTTATTGCAGAACTATGGGTGTACAGTCACTGGTATGACTCCCATTGACCTAGAGTTAGGACAACACTGAGCCATTTGTAAAATACACGTTAGATGACAGTAAAGGCAAGCTAGTTGCCCACAGTATTTTGTTCTACCCTTTCATCCAGACAAGGGCTGGGGTTTTCCAGGAGGGCTGAGCAAGTTAGGAGCCTAACTCCCACTGACTTTCAATAGGATTTGGGCACCTAACTCTGTTAGATGCCTTTGAAAATCCCAGCCAAGGTTTCTATAAATTCCTAATAATGCAGCTTCCCTCCTTTATCTTAATAAGCAATTTCACAGCCTAAAATATCTGACTTTTAGGAAAGTGCCATTGTTGTCAAACTCCTTTAGGCCCCTCTGAAAAAAATCAGCTATATTATGTCCCCTTCACAAATACCCATCAACAGGATTTTCAAGGGGTATTTCACCATCTCTTGTGAAGGATAAATAATGAATCAACAGAGATGTTAACCGGATTGATACAAAAGAAACAAGCATACAAAGTAGAGCAAATAAGGGTTGGTTGCAGAACTGCTGAGAACATGCACATCCCTTTACTGAGAGAACTGAAGACTATAAAGGACAATGGAACCTGTCTCCTGGACACTAAGCCAGGTCATGTCAGAGACTGCAGCTTGTTCAAAGTGAGTGGTGTGGTAAGCAGAGCTTTCATACTCTGTGTCTTTAAATTTACCCATTCAATGTAGAGAAAGCAAAGACCAATTGTAGCATCACTTCCATCCACTCTTTCCAATATAGGATGCTCTCTTTGTAGGACCATGCACCTTGAACCCCTCAGACAATAACTACCTGAGAAATGGCCTTTTTCCTAGGCCATGCTATCTAAGTTGAGGTGTAGGAGAGTGACAATCAAACATGACCCCTGCTCACTACAGTAGAGATGAGGCAGTGTCAAGAGGATTCTCCATGACAGCCCTTAGCTCTAGAATTAAGGACAAGATTTTTGTAAGGTATTTAGGCATCTAGTGGGGTTTTAAAAAGGATCTAGGCTCCTAACACTAATTGAAATCAACAGGTATCAAAAATCTAACCCTTAATACCTGTCCTGGTCCAAAGCATCCCAAATGCCTTGATCTTAAGCATATACTGTTACAATTTGCCACGTATCTGAGACGGCTTCTATGGATGGTCAAAGGTCTAGGTGCTGTCACTTACTAGCTCTGGATTTTTTATCTTAATAGACTGTGCTGTTGAATTATATTTTTTATTGCTTCTAACTTTAATGGAATGTAGGGTGCCACAAGCTTATGAGCAGGTTTTACATATTTTATTTTTGTTTTGTTTTTAAGATCAAGTATTAAATGTTTCAAATATAGCAATTTTCCAACTGAACAGTTCTCGACTGGAAAATGTTGTTTTGACAATCCAAAACTTTTTCCATGGTAATGTGTTGATTTCAATATTTTCTTTTAAAAAATTACAAAAAGTATTTCGACATTTTCAGTCAGTTTTGACATTTTCTATATACATTTAAAGTTTATTAAAATAAAACAATTTGATTGATCTGAACCTTTTTTTAATACCAAAAAATATTCCATGGTGTGGGAAGAAAGAACTGGGGGGCCTTCTTTTTGACAGCCAAAGTAACACCGAAGGGCCAAAATCAGGCCCTCTGACAGAGCTCAATATACTGACTGCCCTTACAAAAGGCAGTACAGGCCAGGGCCTGAACAAGACTGAGCTGCACAATTCCCTGCCAAATTTGGTCAAGGGTTATGACCAGAGGAGGGAGGGGGAAGGAACAATGCAAAAGCCTTAGCAACATAATAACCACTTTAGCAACTTCATAACCGCTTGTTTGTGAAATATAATAACCGCTTATATGAAGAAATTGCTCCTAGCAAAAGGCCAACTTGTCCTGTATTCCAGGCAACTGCCAAACCAGCCAATCATATATCTTCTTTGGGCATCCTGTGATAACCCCCTATGCCCTTAACCGTAAAAACCCCGGAAACTAACATGCACCCTAATGAGAAAAGCACCTGGGTTAATGCCAAGTACCACCCAGGACGGAAAACACCAAAAAGCCCTCCACCCAATATGCACCCAATTCTCGTAAAATAATAAGGAAGGTACCGGGAAAGGGGGGACTGACCCCAACTCCTATTTCTCGCAAATGATGTATAATTTGTACTTTGCTTGCGGTTTGATGGAATAATGGCCGCCTGCATGCGGTCCTAGGGGTGGCAGTCTTTAGACTGTTACCCCAATGCATTGGTATGTATGTCAATAAACTGGCCTCAGGCTTGAGTCTTTGAACTAAAATCAATGCGTGGGTGTCTTTGACCATGACAATTTGGGGGCTCGTCCAGGATCACTCGACGTCCCACCGGACCGGAGGACCGTGGACCGCTTCCACACCAATCCCAGGCACCAGGTAAGAGACCCTTGTCTCTATTTGGGCTTCGGTGGGGAGCTGCCCATAGGCTCTGGGTTCAGGTAAGGGTGCGCTGTGATCCGAACCTTTTGAGGCTAGACTCATTTGCCTGACGCCTGTTCATTTTGTGTGTGACTGTTCTGTAACTTGTCTGTTTAATCTCTTGCATCATGCTGCACTATCTCTATCATTGTTTACTTAGGCTATAAGCTAGGGGGTGGCGTAGGGGACTGTCTGTTCTGTGCTGTGTGTATACGAGGGTCTTAGACCCAACGATTTCCTTGGAACTGCCTCGGTAAAATTACTGGGACATCCGTCTGGCAGTTAAACACTTTTAGAGTGCCAGCCCAGTATAAAAACAAGTTTCGGATGACGGGATTATTCAGGCAGGAATAGAGGCTGAATAGGTTGGGTGGTCTCCCCGGGACATAAAGGAAACCATTAAATTAAGGTTTCTGGTCCCGATAAGAATGGGGAAGTCGCTTGGCCCCATGAGGACGGGGAATTTGTTTATTATGCGCTGATACCTGACAAGGATAAGAAGTACACCAAGCTCCTTTGCTTTGTGTTAATAGTGTCCTACTTTGTGTTAGTTAGCTTTGCCTCATCCTTCGGGGACTGGTCCTCCCGGAGGGTGAAGGACAGGCTGCTGAGGGACCCCGGGAAGGTGGACCCCATAGTGAGTAGGGACGGAATCCACTCTATGGACCCTACGGTGGGTAGGGTGGAATCCAGAGTGTCCCGGAACAGCCGAAGGGGTTGGCAGGGCTCTCACCAGCAATAGGTTGTGGTGGACCGGTGAGAACTGCTGCCCAGGGATTGTCAGGACTCCCACCAGCAAATAGGCTGTGTGGACCGGTGAGGACTGTCATAGCAAAGATCCCGGTTTAGGTGTGTTGTATGCTTGTGGGCCGTGAGGTGTCCCTACCCCTGTTTTTCCCTAAGGGGTGCCGAGAAGCCCCTCCTTGCTTGGAAACCGCCCACGTACTCCTGGACAGTAGAGTAGCCCATCCCATTCTCTTGAAGGCGGGCCGGTGCTCTCTGCCCGAGGAGGGGTGTGCGGGGACCGTGCCTCTCCTAACCCTTTGTGTGGCTGACCTACGACCGAAACCTTACCCCAGATCTTCCTCTTGGAGCCGTGGGCTCCCTCCCCTTGCTCGGAGAGAAGGGGAGCCCCTGGAAATCGCCCGCCATACTGGAGGCAATAGAGTATCCTACCCCGTTCCTTTACAGGATGGGCTGGTGCTCTTTGCCGGAAGGGGGGTGAGCAAGGACCTCCCTTATAAATTCCTACCCATTGGTGTGAATGTTGGGGATCTAGCCTCACCCGTAAAATTGAGAGGGGCTTGGGAATTGGCCTCGCCAAAATGAGGAGGCCAGGGCTTACTGCAGTGTTCTAGTGTTGTTTAACCATTCTTTATGTATAATAGCAATTGCTTTGTTAAATAATTAATCCTCTCCTACAAGGGGGGTTAGCCAATAAAAAGCCCACCCTCCTTGCTAAATTGGTAGTAAAAGTATGCCTGTGCCCATGAAAAAAAAGAAGAAGAAGAAGTGAAGCAGCAAAACGAAATAAGCAGGCAACCGCAGTTTGAGGAAGTTAAAAAAAAAAAGTAAGAAGTTAACTCTGTAGTTACTGGTGGGAATTAAACAGTAAAACTATGTATAAATGTTAAAAGAAAAAAAAATCTTGGTTTCTTTGCAGCCATTCCTTTGGGAGTGTCTGTAAATAATCCAGGCAGGGAGGTTCTATAGGTGAAATCATTTAACTATGAAAAAGTTAGTTGAATTTGTTAAAGAACACTCCTGGTGTGTATAATTTTTGTTTTATAAGTTTAAAATGAATTGAGGTTGTTTTGGGGTTATAAAACCGAAAAATACTTTTGCCAAACAAAAGAAACTAATATTATTTAATTTTGGTATTTAGCATTTAATCCTTAAGGTGACTTAATGCTTTATAAAATATAAATTGTTTTAAATAAAGACCAAAGTTGTGGCTGCAGCAGGGTAGTCAAAGCCAGGAGAATGAAAGATTTTAAATCTATTTTGGTAACAAATAGCAAATAAAAAGCCGCAAATTGTTCTTGAAGTGTTGCTAGGTACACCTTATACCCTGATCACCTTTGGCGCTCCCTGGACGGTTGCACCTCAGGTGCTCTGGCCCTATTTGCTCGCGTGCATCACCGGATGACCGTGTACCGTTGATTGCTGCAGTTAGATAAGACTTTTCCTCTGTGGCCCAGCACTACTGCCAGCAACATAATGTTGGGCAGGCAGCAGTTTTCCCTCTTTGGGAACCTTTTCTAAATATTTTGATTAATTTTATTCAAATGTTTAAATGTTATAATTGTAAGTATGTGTTAGTTTTAGTAATGTATTTTCTTGTAAAAAGGCGAATGCAAAAACTGTTGTAAAACTTTTGCTTAAGGATTTTGTATCACAATCTGACATATCTGAACTGATTATAAAAGAGTTATGTGCAGCTTCACAGATCCAGTATGGCCAAATGCCCTTTAAAGACCGCTCCCAATCAAAAGACCAAATTCAGCCCTCATAAAAATTTTACCAGGGCGCCCAATGCAACTACCAGCAGTGCCCTGCTGGCCCTGGCTCAAGTAAACAGTCATTTAATAAATTACACAATAGTCAGGCACTAACAAAATGTGTTAGGTCTTTTTATATACAGCAGTCCTGCCACTCACTGAAACCAGAAGACTGGGTCTACATAGAGGTCCATCAGCAGAGAACTGCCTTGGCCCCATGCTAAGGGACTCTTATCAAGCCCTGTTAATTATCAACACCGCTGTAAAGAACTGAAAATTGACTACCCACCCATGTTTCTCATTGAAATGCCTCTTCGACTGATCGGTCTATCTTTCCTTCTGGCGTTGTTGCTCCTTCAGGACAAAGAAGTGAAGGACAAGGTAAAGAAGCTGGTAACCTGTACTTTGTCCGCTGACAAACCCACTAAGCCTTTGGATCTTGCTAAAAAACAACTTCGCCACCTGAGGACATAATAAAGCCTCCAACCAAGCAGCCTCATTGCCGGATAGCTAAGTGAACTAAGACTACGAAATCTCGAAGAATAGCTTGCGGAAGCTAGCCAAAACTACCTGAAAATGAAACTTTTAATATTCCTCAGCCTCTCCTCCTTAACGAACTTGGGGTAGGGAGGGAAAAAGTAATATTTTTCTAAATCTTAGCCAATCAGTAGCCTCCAATTTAGCCTGTATCATATTGCAATATACCCCTACTCTACATGACTGCCTCATAGCCCATCGTCACAATCCCCACTCCCCAGCTACTCCTTCTCATATCTTCTCCAATTCCCATACAAATCTGTCTGGCCGTGGCCTCAGAGAAATTCAAGTCTCGGAACAACAAATGTGATATAGCACACCCTCCCAATGGAATTATCGTTTCCAACGGTGAATTGTGATAAATGCTACTATGGGAACCACCATTTTCTCATTTCCCCTTTCTGCCTTCCAAATAACTACCCAATACCCCAATGGTACCCAGGGAGCGGCCATTCGATTAGCCCAGCTTGTGCAGTGGGAGAATTTTCAGAGAAAGAGAGGCTTGCTGGAAGGGGCCTTGCATGGTCTAACTGGAGCAGGCGCCATCTGGACAATAGATAAGGCCCAAGATCATGAGGAACGCTTGGGAAATTTGGAAAGGGCATCAGGCCTCTTTACTGAAGCAGGGTTAACTAGCACCCACTCAAATATAAAAACCCTCCATGCCCTGTCAGAACTGGGAACCACAACCCAAACCCTCTTAACAAAATTAATAAACACCCTCATTTTAATAGGGAAAAACACCGGATGGGATTCAGCTTGCAGCCAAATGCAAAATTTCTTTAATGGTCTCTTAGCAGAAATGCGGAGCGATGTCCTTAGTCAGCGATGGCCCAAAACCCTTAACACTACTGCAGGAGTGCTACGTGAGCTGTGGAAATGGAGGCATACGTGGACGTTGTCAGGGTGGGCCTGCGACTCCTCAAAATGCTCTTTCCAGGCTTCGGGACCTGTCAATGGCACCTAGGCCCCAGTGCACTTACTTTTGCCGGGGCCCTGGGTGGGCTGTCTATGGGACTGGGTTACAGCTGGCAGGTATGGGAAGTCAAGCCACCGCACGGACCTAGCCGTTTTATCACCACTCCCCATGATTTTGCTGCTCAACACATCTGGGTGGGAATTGGAACCTTGTGGTCCTTATGGGCCTTGGAACCCCCACAGTTGTTTTGTCTCCGTAAGTTACACCCTGGGAAATGACTGAACATCTTTGATACAGTTTGTTGGGAAGGAGAAGCAGTAGGTAAGGCCCCAGGAGGAAAACTCCTATTTAGCAAAAAGGATGGTTGCGCCCTGCCATCAAATCCCCACACCCCTCTTCCCTTTCACCTTAATTTGACCACTGCTCAGGGTAGCTGCTTTATCACATGGCCTGCTAATCCCCAAATCTCTGCAACCCTCCACCCAGCCGTCCCTCTTACCTTCGATTGGACTTCCCTCATCCCAAACCGCTTCTCAAATTTAACTTTCCTATTTTCCCTCCTCTCCAACATATCTCACCTCCAAGACCTCCAAATGCATGTGATTGAGGTTAAATACAGCAAAGAGGCCAAAGCATTTCAGACTGCCTACTGGGTGGGTACCCTATGTTCTTCCCACGACGTTTTGTGTTTTGCCTCTAAAGAAATCACCCAAGCCACGCCCAGCTTCTTCACATCCTCAGTCTTAAAAATACTAGCTGGTCTAATTCTTGTAATCTGTTGCATTTTATTAATCACTACCCTTTGTTGCCAGTGCAGGGTGTGTCGTTTACCCCAGCTACAGGTTCAATCACCACCTCAGGCCCTTCTTTTTCCCATCAATACCCCCAACACAACACTATACTTTCCTACAGACCCAGAAGTTAGTCACCTTAGTGTGCACCCCTCCGGCACTACCAGCTTCATGTCCACTGATCCCCTGTTACAAGAAACTATGCCTAAATACTGAACTATGACCTCTTTAGCAAATTACAATAATGATGCCTGCATGGCATCAGAGGAGGGAAATTGTTGGGAGAAAGAACTGGGGGGCCTTCTTTATGACAGCCAAAGTAACACCGAAGGGCCAAAATCAGGCCCTCTGACAGAGCTCAATATACTGACTGCCCTTACAAAAGGCAGTACAGGCCAGGGCCTGAACAAGACTGAGCTGCACAATTCCCTGCCAAATTTGGTCAAGGGTTATGACCAGAGGAGGGAGGGGGAAGGAACAATGCAAAAGCCTTAGCAACATAATAACCACTTTAGCAACTTCATAACCGCTTGTTTGTGAAATATAATAACCGCTTATATGAAGAAATTGCTCCTAGCAAAAGGCCAACTTGTCCTGTATTCCAGGCAACTGCCAAACCAGCCAATCATATATCTTCTTTGGGCATCCTGTGATAACCCCCTATGCCCTTAACCGTAAAAACCCCGGAAACTAACATGCACCCTAATGAGAAAAGCACCTGGGTTAATGCCAAGTACCACCCAGGACGGAAAACACCAAAAAGCCCTCCACGCAATATGCACCCAATTCTCGTAAAATAATAAGGAAGGTACCGGGAAAGGGGGGACTGACCCCAACTCCTATTTCTCGCAAATGACATATAACACTGGTCTACAATTTTTGAGAAGTCGTCTGCTTCAGAGATAAAATGTGTTATTTATTATGTATTTTGATGTGCTGAATTCAAATATGACAATTAAAACAACTGATTGGCTACTGTTTCTAAGATATTTAAGTTTTTACATTTTATGTCTATGTATATTGTGTAGATAGTAGAGTTTTAATCATAAATTGTAAACCTAGGTCTTTTCATGTGTTTATGGTTGCTTTACATGATAATATTTCACCTGTCCTTTTTATGTAACACTTTAAAAATCAGCAAAAGGGTGTTATAAATAAAATTTATTATGAAACAAAAGGCAAAAAACTATTATGTACATAGTTTAGTCCTATTCAGTGTCCACTCGGCGGTTCTTGTCTTGTCTCTTGTATGCATTAAATGGAGCATCTCTTGTCACTGTCCAGCAATAGTCTGCAAGCATTGATGGGCTCCATTTGCCCTGATAGCGTTTCTCCATTGTTGCAATGTCCTGGTGAAATCGCTCGCCGAGCTCGTCGCTCACTGCTCCGCAGTTCGGTGGAAAAAAATCTAGATGCGAGTGCAAAAAAATGTATCTTTAGTGACATGTTGCAACCAAGGCTTTTGTATGCCTTGAGGAGGTTTTCCACCAACAACCTGTAGTTGTCTGCCTTGTTGTTTCCGAGAAAATTTATTGCCACTAACTGGAAGGCTTTCCATGCTGTCTTTTCCTTGCCACGCAGTGCATGGTCAAATGCATCGTCTTGAAGAAGTTCACGAATCTGGGGACCAACAAAGACACCTTCCTTTATCTTAGCTTCACTAAACCTTGGAAATTTTCCATGGAGGTACTTGAAAGCTGCTTGTGTTTTGTCAATGGCCTTGACAAAGTTCTTCATCAGACCCAGCTTGATGTGTAAGTGTGGTAACAAAATCTTCCTTGATTCAACAAGTGGTGGATGCTGAACACTTTTCCTCCCAGGCTCCAATGACTGTCGGAGTGGCCAATCTTTCTTGATGTAGTGGGAATCTCTTGCACGACTATCCCATTCGCAGAGAAAACAGCAGTACTTTGTGTATCCAGTCTGCAGACCAAGCAAGAGAGCAACAACCTTCAAATCGCCACAAAGCTGCCACTGATGTTGGTCATAGTTTATGCACCTCAAAAGTTGTTTCATGTTGTCATAGGTTTCCTTCATATGGACTGCATGACCAACTGGAATTGATGGCAAAACATTGCCATTATGCAGTAAAGCAGCTTTAAGCCTCGCCTTCGATGAATCAATGAACAGTCTCCACTCATCTGGATCATGAACGACATTGAGGGCTGCCATCACACCATCGATGTTGTTGCAGGCTACAAGATCACCTTCCATGAAGAAGAATGGACAAGATCCTTTTGACGGTCACGGAACATGTAAACCCTAACATCACCTGCCAGGAGATTCCACTGCTGTAGTCTGGAGCCCAACAGCTCTACCTTACTCTTGGGTAGTTCCAAATCCCTGACAAGGTCATTCAGTTCATCTTGTGTTATGAGGTGTGGTTCAGAGGAGGAGGATGGGAGAAAATGTGGGTCCTGTGACATTGATGGTTCAGGACCAGAAGTTTCATCCTCTTCCTCTTCCTCGTCTGACTCAAGTGAGAATGATTCTGGTGCATCAGGAACCGGCAGTCCTTCTCCGTGGGGTACTGGGCGTATAGCTGATGGAATGTTTGCATAATGCACAGTCCACTTTTTCTTCTTTGACACACCTTTCCCAACTGGAGGCACCATGCAGAAATAACAATTGCTGGTATGATCTGTTGGCTCTCTCCAAATCATTGACACTGCAAAAGGCATAGATTTCCTTTTCCTGTTCAACCACTGGCGAAGATTTGTTGCACAAGTGTTGCAGCATATGTGTGGGGTCCACCTCTTGTCCTGATCTCCAATTTTGCAGCCAAAATAAAGGTGATAGGCTTTCTTAACCATAGTGGTTATACTGCGCTTTTGTGATGCAAAAGTCACTTCACCACAAACATAGCAGAAGTTATCTGCACTGTTCACACAAGTACGAGGCATCTCTGCTCACTTTGGCTACATAGAAATGTGTCCCTTTGCAAAATCAAACACTGACAAATAAGAGAGCACGACACTGTATGATTTCTAGATTTGATATAGGGCAATTTGTTCAGCAGAGTGATGTAAGCTTCATTATGATTGCATCATCCATGACTTCTAGGAATAACATGATGCAATTCATATCATGTATGACACAATACCAGCTTCAGATTGCATCATTCATTGTTTTGCCTAAAAAGCAAGTACTGTCCAAACCCAGTCATAGTTTTAGTCATAGATCCAGTCAAAGATGTATTTTAGTCATTTCTGGTTTAAATTGAGATCCCTTCCCTTTATAACTCACTTATCCTCCGCCATTCCCAAGTCAAGGGTCGTATATACTGACCCAATAGCATATCTTGAAAACTAGAGCCAATCAACAATTGTAAGCATCATTTTCGTTCTCAGTGACCCAGAATTTGTAAAGTTTGACTACATTTATTTTAGAAGCATTTTGGCTGTAGAGCAGTGTAATTTGTACTTTGTTTGTGGTTTGACGGAATAATGGCCGCCTGCGTGCGGTCCTAGGGGTGGCAGTCTTCAGACTGTTACCCAATGCATTGGTATGTATGTCAATAAACTGGCCTGAGGCTTGAGTCTTTGAACTAAAATCAATGCATGGGTGTCTTTGACCACGACAATGGGAAATTTCAAAATTCAGTTCAGAGCAAAAACAAGTTTCAAAATGAAGATTTTTCCATTAAACAGAAATTCTGGATCCTGTTTCCATATTCTGTATCAATTATGTTAGTTTTTCTACCTGTTAACACATCCAATCCAAGCTAATTGTTCTCACATTCAGGGTCTCTTTTATTAGTATACAAGGCATTCATATTAAGGTGTCAAAGGTATTAACATAACCCAGTCACTGTCATAGTCCAACATTAAATAGTTTTATACAAAATTTGAGGTTTGGTATATAGATACATCGGCCTGCTCAGTACCATGGCAAATATACCATTAAAATCTTTTTCACTTTTTATTAAAGATACAGAAAAGAAGAAAAAATTGTCAAAACATTTGCAAGGTTGAGTATTAAGTAAGGGTTTCATTTTAACACCTCCCCTTTTTCTCTTTTGCTTGAGTGGGAGAGAGAGCTTTTAGAAAGAACCCCTCTCCTCCCCTGCTTTGTCTGACAATCTCTAAAATAGTATTAAAGATGTAAATAACTGTTCCTTTGTTGGGAAAACAAGATGTTTGTTGAGATGGGATAGAGCTGTCATTGTTGCTGTCATTGTTGAAGTCCAGCCTGTGTCCTACAAGACAAAACAAAGGGGGGAAAAAGACTAGCAAAGAGACCACAAAGCTTCAGTCTCTGCTGTTGACTCTCACTTGCAGCCTGACTGCGAAAAAACAGTCACTGCACATAGTCTTATTAGCCACTCTGAGTCAGGGCAAACTTGTACCAGCATCAAATTGTTTAGGGCATTTCATTTAGTTGTCCCCTCTGGGTCACAGGCTCACAGCTGGCGTGCAAACTGTGCGGTCTTGGCTGGCTAAGCCAAAATTCTTATGAAACCAAGGACAAAAGGATAGGAGAGATAGGAAAGGAAAGAAAACAAGTGGGGAAGAAAAAGGGCACATGGTTGGGCAAAGAGACATAAAATCTCACTTCCCACAGGATGTTTGGGATTTATCTGGAGCCAGTGGATGTGGTCATGTCATCCAGGCCCATCTCTCTGACCCAGTCTGGTCAGGACATCTCTCAGGGTTAGGGCGAAGAAGTTGCAGGGTCCCAGGAGATGGTGGGGTTTGGCATGTATACCAGATTTGGTTATCAGATGATAAAATTTGCTGCAGCTGTTGTTGATATTCAGCTGCTTTTTCTGCTAATTTTCCCCAAAAGTTTATTTTTCTCTTTTTGAGGACCCTAAAAAGGGGTGATGGGCAGATTATTTTGTCCACCAATTAGGCCTAATTTATGACACACTGATATTGGTTCATTGATTTCCCATCCTCTCCTCTTCTATTTTACCAGTCATAATCTCAACACAGTCCTTGAGGGGTATCAGTAACACCTTTTCTGTTTAAATTAATTTGGTCTTTTTGTCTCCTTCTTACATCTTTTCTTCACAGTTTTATATGGCAGGTCATTGTGACAGTTTATGAACTTTCACTCACTTTTTATAGCTGAGCTTAAAATTAGGATAAATTTGTAGGCCCAGTTATCACAACAGGCCCTGCAAACATCTCTGGCCCCACTGCTCCTATACCATCTAGATTCATGGAGTCATAGATTCTAAGGCCAGAAGGGACTATAATGATAATCTAGTCTGACTTTCTGTATGAAACAGGCCATGGAACGTACAAAACATTTCCCAGAGCAAGAAACTGTGGATACATGAGTTAATTAAAACAAAACAAAAACAAAAAAATAAAAATAAAAACACCACACACCTGTATTTAAAATTCAAATTCTTGGACTAAACCTTCCTCTTATAAATCAGGTGTCCAAGATGAGTTATGGATGATTATGAAGTTAAGCAGAAAGAAATTAAGAAATTAACTCAACCAATCACCACCCTTACTCACCAGATATTTTGCATGCAACAATTACATTGGTTGTATGAGGGAGATTGCATAGATGGTGGATTACTTGGTCAAAGTGCCAGGGTACTTCAAAATCACTCACACAAGAACCCAACCAGCATACACAAGAACACCAAACAAACATATCCCCTCACCACAGCACACATGCCTCATTCACCACCTGCTCAAATCTACACACCAAAATGACTCTATAGCTTGGTGATCAGGGCCGGCTCTAGGTTTTTTGCCACCCCAAGCAAAAAAAAAGGGGGGGGCTGGAATGCCACCCCTTGAAAAGTGCTGCCCCAAGCACATGCTTGGTTTGCTGGAGCCTAGAGGTGGCCCTGTTGGTGATTAAAGCTCAGGAGATGGGATACATTGAGTCAAAGCTTCTCTTTGATTTAAATGAATGCCTTAATCACCAGACTACAGAGTCATGCTCTCACTTGGGCCCAAGGCTGTGGGATGTGTGATTTGTGAGTCTGTCATTGTGGCACAAGGCCTGTAACAGTGTCTTTGCATCTATGTATGTCTATGTATATTTGTTAGGGATGCACTAGGGAATGTGTGCTGTGTACATTTTTTAATGTTCATAGATTGTGTGTTTGCTGTGTTTCTGTGTCAATAGGAGTGAGTGTGCCACTAAGTTTTTCTATGTATATTTGTGTGTGGGCAGATATGTATTTTTGTGCACTTGTGTCTGAGATTTCAAAAATACCAGCCAAAAAGAACAATAGCCCCATATTTGAGATAGAGAAACAAGAGAACTGGGCATAGAACTTGTGTGATGGGGGTCTCAATTTGATATAAAAGCTACAGGGCAACCTCATCTCATTTGTTTACCTGTCACATCCACAGGTTCAGCCAATCATGGCTCCCACTGGCCGCGGTTCGCCGCTCCAGGCCAATGGGGGCTGCAGGAAGGGAGGCCAGCACATCCCTTGGCCCGCGCCGCTTCCTGCAGCCCTCATTGGCCTGGAGCGGCAAACTGCGGCCACTGGGAGCCGCGATCGGCTGAACCTGCGGACTTGGAAGGTAAACAAACTGGCACGGCCGCCAGGAGCTTTCCCTGAACAAGCGGCGGCACGAGTTTGAAGAACCACTCATTTGGAGGGACATGGCAGGTTTATTCCCCAACAAAGTTCCCACACTTGTGTCAATATAGTTTTCAAACAAAGAAAGCTTCTTTGCCACAAGAAAAATATGTTCTGATGTTATTTCTATACATTCTCAGTTTACTTGATTTATGTGTGAAAGCATAATTATTTACAACTGAGAGGACTAAAAATTCTTCAAGATAATATGTTTCAGGGGTCAGGGCAGAGGGCTGGGGGGTGTGGGGGTGTAGGGCAGAAGGCTGGGTGTGTGTTGGGGTGTGGGGGGTTCAGGGCAGAGGGATGGGGCTGTGGGGGTGCAGGGCAGAAGGCTGGGTGTGTGTTGGGGTGTGGTGGGTTCAGGGCAGAGGGCTGGGGGTTTGGGGGCGCAGGGCAGAAGGCTGAGTGTGTGTGGGGGGGTTCAGGGCAGAGGAATGGGGCTGTGGGGGTGCAGGGCAGAAGGCTGGGTGTGTGTTGGGGTGGGGGGGTTCAGGGCAGAGGGCTGGGGGGCGTGGGGGGTGCAGGGCAGAAGGCTGAATGTGTGTGGGGGGGTGAGGGCAGTGGGCTGGGGTGCTCGGCTCGTGGAGGTGCTCCCAGCCCCCTGCACTGAGCGGCTCATGGCAGGGGGCCGGAAGGGATATGTGCTGTTCCACCCCCTTCCCCCAGGCTCCGTCCCTACCTCTCTCTGCCTCCTCTACAGAGCTGTGTGCATGCTGCCACTCTTCCCCCTCCCCCTTGCTAGGGCCATCAGCTGATTGGCAAGGGAAGGAGAGGAGGCGGGGCAGGAAAGCACCGCTGGGGGAAGAAGCAGGGGAGGGGGGAAGCTTGGCTGCCACAGAACCAAGCTTCTGCCTCCTGCCCCCGCAAAGGAGAGCGGTGGGTGGGGGGGCTGAGTGGGGCCGGGGGCCGGGGGCCGGGGCCAGGACCGCGACAGGGAGCTGCGTGCCACTCAAAATCGGCTTGCATGCCATGTTTGGCACGCGTGCCATATGTTGCCGACCCCTGGCCTAAAGATTCTAAAGCATAGTTAATATATAAATGAATGAAATATACAGAAAAAAGGACTAAAAGGGCTAATATTTACTAACCGGTACTAGCATGTAGGGACGCATAGCTCCCGAATAGTCAGCTCACAGGTGCGGCATACTGTGTCTGTGGCTACGAGGCAGGAGTGGCCTTCACCCCAGCGTCTGTGATTAGGAAACTTATTGGCTGACTTGATCATCACCCTCGCAGCTGGCTTTCACGTGCACAAGATATGGGTTTGTTATCTTATGTTGTTGTACACTGTATGCTTCTTCTATGCGCAAGAATTTAACCAGTGAGAAGTGTTGTAAGCAGGGAAGTAGAAAGAATAAAAACCTCAGGGAAAAGTCCCTGAGGGGTTTTTTTTTGGCTTTCTGGCTACCATAGACCAGGCGTTCTGTTTCCTTTCTTCTCTCGTCGCCACAGCTGGTGACCCCGACGTGATAACCACCTGCTCACAGGCTGGATACGCCGAGTGCACCCCCGCGGCCGTTTGCCGCCCCTGATTCATGAGTATGGGGGGGGGACTTTCCAGTGCCCAGAAGGAGCACGCAAGAGAGTTACAAAAGATTATACGGCAGCGATCATGTGTCGTTGTCTCGGTCGCTCATATTGAGGACCTTCTAAGGGAGATAGATCGCCAGTGCCCCGGTATCCGGACTGCGGGTCATTACGGCTTCTTGATTGGATACGGATTGGGACCACCTTGTATAGTGAACCCCGTGCCCCGGTCCAGCACCTGCTGCTCTGGCAGCGTTGCAAGGAGGCGCTGGAGGGGGTCGGCCCGACGGTCCCAGGCCGGTTTCCCTCTTGCCCCCAGGTGATGGGCCACCCCCCTCCTACCCGTAGCTGACTCCCGGTCGGGCGGGAGGGCGCTGTCGCCGCGGCGGTGCGGCGAGCGCGCGAGGCCGGTCTCTTGACCAACGAGGAATCCAGCTGTGGGTTCGAGGCGTTCCCCATCTCTTGGCGGGATAATGGTAACGGGGGGCAGATCGTGGACTGGGAGGCTCTCCCCTACTCGGTTCTGCGCGAGCTCCGCAAGGCGGTTCGTGAGACCGGGGTGCGCTCCACTTTCACCCTGGGGATCTTGGAAGGTGTGTCAAATGGTTATTTCTTGCTCCCCCAAGATTGGAAAGACATGTGTCGCATGGTGCTGTCTCCCGCGCAATACGTTGTGTGGGATAGCGAGTACCAGCGAGAGGCGCTTGCGGCAGCAGCACAAGGTGGGGGGGCTTATTTCGCTGAGCAGTTATATGGCGCGGGGCAGTTTTCGGGCATCCCCGAGCAGGCGGTGGGTACGCCCCGGGCAGCTTATCCCATCATTGGCCAGTGTGTCCGTCGGGCGTTTCGCAGGGTCCCCGCTGTGGGCGAGTCCTCTAAGTCCTTTGCGGTTACTCGGCAAGGTGCCGCCGAACCATTCCACCAGTTTGTTGACCGCCTCCATGAGGCAGTCCAGAGGCAGATTGATAACCCACAGGCCCAGACTGAACTAATGATAAAATTGGCTTATGAAAATGCCAATGCAGATTGCCGCCGAGCCATGCAGGCAGTAGTTGGGTGCCCGGGGTATACCCTGGCAGAATTGCTGCAGGCGTGTGCTGATGTGGGCACTCAGACCCATCAAATGGCCCTGCTGGCGGCTGCCCTCCACAGGGGGCAGAAGCCTCAGGGGAACTGCTTTAACTGCCAAAAGCCCGGGCATTTTTGGCGGGAGTGCCGGGCCCCTGGGGGGGGGGCATGCAAAAACAAGCCCCGAACAGACCAGAGGCCCCGCACGCTGTGTCCAAAATGCAAAAAGGGCTACCATTGGGCCGCGCAGTGTCGCTCAGCCGGGGGTGACAACCGGGTCCTGGCTGCCAGCCAAGATGACCCCCCGGGAAACTAGTAGTCGGGCCTGCGACCAGCCCGAGGCCCAAGGCCGCGCCCCTCTCCGTGCACGACGTCCCCGCCGCCACAAGGGGCAGTGCGGGGATTGACCTTGTTAATCAGGAAGATATGGATATAATTCTCCCCGGGGAGGTCCTCCTCATGCCGTCCCAGATCCAGGGCCCGCTGCTGGAGGGCATGGTGGGCCTTGTCCTACCCCGCTCGTCCGCCAGCAGGCAGGGCTTGTTTGTGGTGCCTGGGGTGGTGGATTCGGACTATGGTGGAATTATTTATGTTCAGCTGTGGAGTCATCTCCCGAAACAGCTGTTTCAGGGAGATGCCTGGGCGCAACTCATACTTGTGCCCTACTCCCTTCCGGCAGGGGGAAGAAACGTTCCCCGAACCGGAGGCTTCGGGTCCACCGGCCAGCGCACTGTTCACCCGCAAGTGGCAGCGGTTGTTAAAGATATTGGATCACCCCAACCTAAACGCATTTATTGCCTCAACGATCAGCCGTTCGAGGGTGTTATCGACTCTGGGGCAGACGTCACCGTCATCGCCGCCGCGCAGTGGCCCGCCCATTGGCCCACGGAGCAGGCTCCGGCTGTCTGGGGTGTGGGCGGGGCGCAGGACTCGCAATGGGGTGCCCGATGGTTGGAGGTTAGGGCGCCCCAGGGCACCCGCCGCGCCCGTATCCGGCCTATTATTCTCCCTGTTCACCTCAACCTGTGGGGCCGTGATTTATTAACACAGTTCACTGCCACCATCCATATTGATGATTAGGCGTACGGCCCTCCCCCTCCGTTGGCTCACTGATGAGCCCGTATGGGTTGCGCAGTGGCCGCTTCCTTTGGAAAAGCTGGAGGCCCTCCAGCACTTGGTCAATGACCAGCTACGGGCAGGGCATTTGGAGGAGTCCACTAGCCCCTTTAATACCCCCGTGTTTGTAATTAAAAAGAAATCTGGTAAGTGGCGCCTTCTGCAGGATCTTCGCGCCATTAATAAAATTATATAGCCTATGGGTCCCCTGCAGTGTGGTACCCCCAATCCCAATCTTATTCCCTGTGATTACCGGTTATTTGTAATAGATTTAAAAGATTGTTTTTTTACCATCCCCCTGCACCCTGAGGACTGGGCATGTTTTGCCTTTACCGTTCCGGTCTTAAATCATTCTCAGCCCACTCCACGCTATCAGTGGAATGTGCTCCCTCAGGGCATGTTGAACAGCCCCACCTTGTGTAAGCATTTTGTTGCGCAAGCCTTACGGCCGTTTCGCGCAACACACCTGGATGCTTTAATTTATCACTATATGGACGACATCCTGGTGGCTCACCCCATCCTTCCTGATGACTGGCTGGACGAACTGCGCCACCAGCTTGCGGCGTGTGGCCTGGTTATAGCACCGGACAAAGTCCAGCGCCAGCCACCCTTTTTGTATCTTGGTCACCGTATGCTCCAGTCATATGCCCGCCCAGTTTGTCCCGAGCTGGTGTTGCCCGACCCTCTTACGTTTGTACAGCTCCAACAGTTATTAGGGTCCCTCAATTGGATCCGCCCTTTTTTCCCTCTGACTACCTCCATGCTGTCCCCTCTTTTTTCTGGCCTTCGGCAGGGCCGCCTCCCCGGGGATGTTATTTCCGTTTCCCAGGAACAGCGCCAAGCGGTCACCCTCATTAACCGGACCCTGGCCCAAGTGTGGGTCGACCGCCGAGAAAGGGAACAGCCCCTTTTTGCCATTCTGCTTCCCACACTTTCACAACCGACAGCTGTCCTCGCCCAGGAGGGGGCGGCAGCGCGTCTTCGTTTAATTGAATGGATTTATTTGACCCACTCCCCTCCGCGTACTATCCAAACACTCCCTCAACAGGCCGCAGAGCTGATTTTTAAAGTGCGGGAACGGTCCCGCACCCTCTTGGGTTGCGATCCCGCTGCCATTATTGTCCCCATCCCGGCTAAAGACTGGGAACGCGCTGTCTCTTGCAGTGCCACCCTCCAGTTGTCTTTTGCCGACTATGTCGGGGAAGTTAAATATCACATTCCCCCTGACCCCCGTCTCTCGCTCTTGCAACAACGTTGCCTCAACCTCCGATCGTCTTTGTCCACCGTCCCCATTGAGGATGCACTTACCCTCTTTACGGACGGCGGCCCAACGCGAGGTGCGGTCAGCTGGCAGGCGCAGGGCACTTGGCAAGTCCGCTTTACCCTGCCTCAGCGTTCCCCCCAGCGCGCAGAATTGGCCGCTGTCATCCTGGCCTGCCAATGCTTCCAGGATGACTCTTTTAATCTTATTACTGACAGTCTTTATGTTACTAATGTTCTTAAGTCTCTACCAGGTTCCTATGTGTCTCCCTCCTGTGATGACAATTTGTTGGCCCTTTTTCTCACCCAGCAACAACTCCTTTCCTCCCGCTCTAGCCCACTGTTTGTGGCACATATTCGCAGTCACACCACACTACCAGGCCTATTGACAGAGGGTAACGTGGTGGCCGACCAGACGGTCAAATCGGTGGCCTCGATTTTTTCCTCTCCGCTCGAAAGCCACGCCTTCTTCCATCAGTCCGCCAAAGCCCTTGCCAAGCAGTTCACTCTCCCGTTACATCAGGCGCAGGCCATTGTTCGCCAGTGTGACCTTTGTGCTTCTTTATCCAATAGCCCGGAGTTGGGGGTTAATCCTCGTGGAACCTCGGCCAATCATCTCTGGCAAATGGATGTTACACACTTTCCTTCTTTTGCCCCCTGGCAGTATCTTCACATGTGTGTAGATACCTTTTCCCATTATGTGTGGGTCACCCCCCAGAAGGGTGAGGCCTCTCGTCATGCCATTAATCACATGATTCGTGCCATGGCGATCATGGGTCACCCGTCCCATCTTAAGACCGACAACAGCCCCGCCTATTGTAGCTCGGCCTTTGCCTCCTTTTGTACCACGTGTGACGTTGTCCACACGTTTGGTATCCCGTATAACCCCACAGGCCAGGCCATTGTGGAACGGGCCAACCGTGCGCTCAAACAGGCCCTGGCCCGCCAAAAACAAAAAGGGGGGATTCCGGTAGGTCTTCCTCCCCGCCAGGAATGGTTGGCTGCAGTGCTTTTTACCCTGAATCATTTGAATTTGACTGACAATTACTCTGCGGCAGAACGTCATTTCCGCAGCCACCAGGCCTTGCCCCGCCCCCTTGTTAAATACCGCAAGGCCCCGGATCCTCAGTGGCATGTCACTGCACCCCTTATAACGTGGGGACGGGTCATGCTGCCGTTTCTCTTCCTACAGGTCCGTTGTGGGTCCCGGCGCGTAACGTCCGCCCGTGGCACGGCGATGGCCTGGCACCAGGGACTGTTGAACCCCATTCCGCAGTTCAACCTACATCTACAGGATCCCGAGCGTCCTCGCCAGCGCCCCCCGCAGGAACCCCCACAGCGCATGACCTGGGGACAGGTTAAAGCCCTCTCATTGCAGGCCGAGCAGTTGCGAGTGCAGCAGCAGCTGGAACCTACCGCGGAAAATTATCTTGTGACATTGTTAGCCTGCCTTAATGCTAACTCACTCCTTATTTTGTGTGTATTGGGAGGTTTCTTGCTGGCCCCTGGCTGCCAAGGCGAATCCCAGATGGAACAGCGGCTGCAGTTTAACATCTGGGTCCACCTGACACAAGTATCGAATCAATTTGATTTCTGCCTGGCCGTTGCCCCGGAAATGCAAGGTCTGTTAAGTACCTGCCTTGTTCCTGTCTGCAAACCACCCAGCGACATACCAGTAGATACATGGTTAGGCCTTAATAATATTATTAATAAATTTGCCATACAATACCCCACTATTATCCGCTGGGAAGAGGCTATTTATTGCCTCCCCTTGCAGGCGGTACAGCCTTGTACCCCCTTTGTAGCAAATTATGCCAATAACACTAGTGCCTAAGTAGTTAATTGTTCCATTTACAAGCCCCATGGGGGGTGTTTGGCAATTGGTTAAGCCTTATGGGATTGGCGTTTTGCTTTGCTGATTTGTTTAGTGTGTACCCAGTCTGATGGCATGGTGCATGCAACCCTGCAAGGGTGCTCCGTCTAAACACCGCATATAAAATAGAATAGGGGGGGATGTAGGGACGCATAGCTCCCGAATCGTCAGCTCACAGGTGCGGCACACTGTGTCTGTGGCTACGAGGCAGGAGTGGCCTTCACCCCAGCGTCTGTGATTAGGAAACTTACTGGCTGACTTGATCATCACCCTCGCAGCTGGCTTTCACGTGCACAAGATATGGGTTTGTTATCTTATGTTGTTGTACACTGTATGCTTCTTCTATGCACAAGAATTTAACCAGTGAGAAGTGTTGTAAGCAGGGAAGTAGAAAGAATAAAAACCTCAGGGAAAAGTCCCTGAGGGGTTTTTTTTTGGCTTTCTGGCTACCACAGACCAGGCGTTCTGTTTCCTTTCTTCTCTCGTCGCCACACTAACAGGTCCATATCCCTGTGATGGGATGGACTAGGCCCAAAGGCCCCCTGCTGGAAGCCTCAGGGTTCTGCCACACTCATCCCAGGAAAGGAGCAGTGGGAGAGGTCCTCCAAGCAGCCTAGAGTGGTTGTGAGGAAGCAACCAATCAGAGGGGCTGCTGGAATGGCCAATAAGGGGCCAGGATGGCCATATAAAAGGAGCTGCAGAAGAAAGAACTGTGTGCCTGGCTGGAAGAGCAGCAGGACCATGGACAGCTACGTGTGGCCAGGGACTGGGAGACCAAGAGGCTTCTTGCTGGCTGCTAGGACTGAGCCAAAGATAGTTTGCTAGAAGGTGCCAGGGGAGCAATGAAGGAGCTCCAGGCTGGCTGCTGGGACTGAGTAGGGACTGAACCCAGGGAGGGCTGCAGGAAGATAGTGTCTCCAGGGAGGAAGCCCTGGAAATATGGTGACATACCAGGGCCAGAACTACTTAAAGACTGAGCCTGGGAAGGGCTAGAGAGACACCACCAGAGGGGTACTGAGGGCTGAGTCACTAAAAAGTTGCCTGAGAACCACCAAAACTAAAAGACTGCAGACACACCCAACCAGAGGGGACACTTGTGAGCGGTGGGTGACAACCCCATTACAATCCCATTGTAGGCAATCTCATCATACCACCCCCTCCCTAAACTTATCAAACTCAGTCTTGAAACAAATTTGTTTTCCCCCCTCATTACTCCCTGTGGAAGGCCATTCCAGAATTTCACTCCCCTGATGGTTAGAAACTGCCACTTTGTCTATATTGATGTGCCATCATTGACCCTTAACTGAAATAACTCCTCTTCCACCCTGGTGTATATCCCTCTGAAGTATTTATAGAGAACAATCATATCATAAAATCATAGATTATTGGGGTTGGAAGGGAACTCATCTAGTATAACCCCCTGCTCAAAGCAGGACCAATCCCCAACTAAATCCCCACATGGCCCTCTCAAGGATTGAACTCACAACCCTGGGTTTAACAGGCCAATCTTCAAACCACCGAGCTATCGCTATCCCTTCCCCCCCTTCACTTCATTTTGTTGACACTAGCTTAATAATAATAATTAATTAATAACTAAAATGAAAATGGCTGCATATTAATAATTACTTTTCAACGGAACTAATTCATTATTGATTATTTTGGAAATAATTTTAATAAATTATTCTGAAGAAAGAACGAAAAATTAAAAAGTTAAAAAATATATAACTGAAGGTAATTTTTAAATAATTTTTCCATCTAGTCTCATAACTGTTGCATATATTCTGTTTTGCATTTACATTAATTGATTTTCTTCACAAAATACATTTCCCCCTAAAATATTGTTATGGCAGGAGTCAATAGGTGTAGCTGCTGCAGTCTTACAAGATCTTTTGCTTTGTGTGAAAGCTCTTTGCGATCTTTGAAGTAATTCTCTCTTGTTATTAATTTGGTGATGTAGTTTCTTTTGAAGGGAACTCTTGCAAATAGCAACAAATTTTTCTTTACCTAGAGGAAATTTCTGGGGCAGAATTACTCTGTGTGAATCAGGTGTTGTTTGTGGGACTGAGAGTTGATAACAGGGATTGCCTATGTGCTGTTTCTGACCACCTCTGTTCCAGGTCAGGTGTATAAAGTGTAAATAAAAAAAGTTAAACATAAAATCTGTGTAACTGTTCTCTCCAAAGGGAACTCAGCCTGCATAGGGTCTCATCATCTCATAGATAGATAGATGTAGCAGTAAGTGGATGGGTGTGGAAGGGAATGGATAGATATATTAGTGAGTGGGTGGGTGGGTATGGGGACAGATAGATGGGGGTGGGGAGAGTGTATGATGACAAACAGCCAGAAGTCACATTTTCCCCTTCTTCAGCGGTTGGGCCTACCTCGGTAGGCAACTGCAAGGCCTTATAGGAATTGTAGTACAGAAAGTAGGAAAGATAACTGCTCCAGATTATCTTCCATGCATCTATGCTGCAAAAGTGATTCTAACATGCATGTGATATGTCCACAGATGCCCCACACAAATCCTTAGGGACAATGGAGTAGAGACAGCTGTTCACACTAAGAAGGATAACTAGGAATTTTAAAGAAGCCTGATTTTTATTGAGATTTTGATGCTGAACTCCTTTAGTCCCTTTAGAAAACCCCACCTGTGTGTCTCATTCAGAAGGGCATTACTGCTGTTCTATGCTACAGTATCTCCATTGATTAGAGGGACACATATCTGGTGCACGGTTGGTTGATTTCATATAAGCTAGCTCATGGTAGATGGTCATGTTTGTGAGAAAGTAACTTTGACACCCTGGCACACCCATATTCACCACGGTCATATAATTATGATATGTTTTGGATAAGGTATGCCTTGTGAGGTATCATTCTAAAAGTCTGGATCTGCTACACATTAGTATCTCGTTGGATTGTATGTGCTATCATCGTATGTGAAGTTATGAAGTTTGGCTATGTATGTGCTACTGAAACGTGAGGTTGAGAACAACCACAAGCAGCCTTTCAGGTACAATAAAAAGGCCAAACAATGTTAATGGCTTATTAGAATAATAGAATCATAGAATATCAGGGTAGGAAGGGACCTCAGGAGGTCATCTAGTCCAACCCCCTGCTCAAAGCAGGACCAATATCCAACTAAATCATCCCAGCCAGGGCTTTATGAATCCTGACCCTAAAAACCTCTAAGGAAGGGGATTCCACCACCTCCCTAGGTAACCCATTCCAGTGATTCACCACCCTCCTAGTGAAAAAGTTTTTCCTAATATCCAACCTAAACCTCCCCCACTGCAACTTGAGACCATTACTCCTTGTTCTGTCATCTAGTACCACAGAGAACAGTCTAGATCCATCCTCTTTGGAACCCCCTTTCAGTTAGTTGAAAGCAGCTATCAAATTCCCCCTCATTTTTCTCTTCTGCAGACTAAATAATCCCAGTTCCCTCAGCCTCTCCTCATAAATTATGTGCTCCAGCCCCCTAATCATTTTGAGGAAATTTTGAGGAAATATTGAGGAAATGCACACAAGCACAAGGATTACCCCAGAAACTGGGTACAATACTCAACGGGTAGTGATCAACAGCTCCATGTCTAGTTGGCAGCTGATTTCAAGTGGAGTGCCCCAGGGGTCGGTCCTGGGGCCGGTTTTGTTCAATATCTTCATTAATGATCTGGAGGATGGCGTGGACTGCACTCTCAACAAGTTTGCAGATGACACTAAACTGGGAGGAGTGGTAGATACGCTGGAGGGTAGGGATAGGATACAGAGAGACCTAGACAAATTGAAGGATTGGGCCAAAAGAAACCTGATGAGGTTCAACAAGGACAAGTGCAGAGTCCTGCACTTAGGACGGAAGAATCCCATGCACTGTTACAGACTAGGGACCGAATGGCTAGGCAGCAGTTCTGCAGAAAAGGACCTAGGGGTTACAGTGGACGAGAAGCTGGATATGAATCAACAGTGTGCCCTTGTTGCCAAGAAGTCTAAAGGCATTTTGGGCTGTATAAGTTGGGGCATTGCCAGCAGATCGAGGGATGTGATCATTCCCCTCTATTCGACATTGGTGAGGCCTCATCTGGAGTACTGGTATCAAGTATCAGGGGGTAGCCGTGTTAGTCTGTATCTACAAAAACAACAAGGCGTCTGGTGGCACCTTAAAGACTAACAGATTTACTTGGGCATAAACTTTCGTGGGTAAAAACCTCACTTCTTCAGATGCATAGAGTGAAAGTTACAGATGCAGGCATTATATACTGACACATGGAGAGCAGGGAGTTACTTCGCAAGTGGAGAACCAGTGTTGACAGGGCCAATTCAATCAGGGTGGATGTAGTCCACTCCCAATAATAGATGAGGAGGTGTCAATTCCAGGAGAGGAAAAACTGCTTCTGTAATGAGCCAGCCACTCCCAGTCCCTATTCAAACCCAGATTAATGGTGTTAAATTTGCAAATGAATTTTAGTTCTGCTGTTTCTCTTTGAAGTCTGTTTCTGAAGTTTTTTGTTCAATGATAGTGACTTTTAAATCTGTAATAGAATGACCAGGGAGATTGAAGTGTTCACTTACTGGCTTTTGTATGTTACCATTCCTGATGTCCGATTTGTGTCCATTTATTCTTTTGCGGAGGGACTGTCCGGTTTGGCCAATGTACATGGAAGAGGGGCATTGCTGGCACATGATGGCATATATAACATTAGTAGATGTGCAGGTGAATGAGCGCTTGATGGTGTGGCTGATGTGGTTGGGTCCTCTGATGGTGTCGCCAGACTAGATATGGGGACAGAGTAGGCAACGAGGTTTGCTACAGGGATTGGTTCCTGGGTTGGTGTTTCTGTGGTGTGGTGTGCAGTTGTTGGTGAGTATTTGCTTCAGGTTGGGGGGTTATCTATAAGCGAGGACTGGCCTGCTTCCCAAGGTCTGTGAGAGTGAGGGATCATTTTCCAGGATAGGTTGTAGATCGTGTAGATCTTTTAGGTGTTTGTCTCTGTCTGAGGGGTTGGAGCAAATTTGGTTGTATCTTAGGGCTTGGCTGTAGACAATGGATCGTGTAATGTGTCTTGGATGGAAGCTGGAGGCATGTAGGTACGTATAGCGGTCAGTAGGTTTCCGGTATAGGGTGGTGTTTATGTGACCATCACTTATTTGCACTGTAGTGTCCAGGAAGTGGATCTCTTGTGTGGACTGGTCCAGGCTGAGGTTGATGGTGGGGTGGAAATTGTTGAAGTCCAGGTGGAATTCTTCAAGGGCCTCCTTTCCGTGGGTCCATATGATGAAGATGTCATCAATGTAGCGCAAGTAGAGGAGGGGCACCAGGGGATGAGAGCTGAGGAAGCGTTGTTCTAAGTCAGCCATAAAAATGTTGGCGTACTATGGGGCCATGCGGGTACCCATAGCAGTGCCACTGACTTGAAGGTATAAGTTGTCCCCAAATCTAAAGTGGTTGTGGGTAAGGACAAAGTCACATTAGCTATCCTCCAGTCATTTGGTACAGAAGCTGATTCAAATGATATGTTACAGACTTCAGTTAGTAATTCTGCAATTTCACATTTGAGTTCTTATTACTGTTTAGTTTATCAATTTGTTCCCAAACCTCCTCTAATAATACCTCAATCTGGGACAGTTCCTCAGATTTGTCACCTAAAAAGAATGGCTCAGTTTGGGGAATCTCCCTCACCTCCTCAGCCATGAAGACTGATGCAAAGAATTCATTTAGTTTTGCTGCAATGGTCTTATCCCCCTTGAGTGCTCCTTTAGCATCTCCATTGTCCAGTGGCCCTACTGGTTGTTTAGCAGACTTCCAGTTTCTGATGTACTGAAAAAATATGTTACTTTTTCAGTCTTTGGCTAGCTGTTATTCAGATTCTTTTATGGCCTTCCTAATTACATTTTTACACTTCACTTGCCAGAGTTTATGCTCCTTTATATTTTTCTCAAGAGGATTTAATTTCTACTTTTTAAAGGATGGCTTTTTGGTTCAAACTGATTCTTTTTACTTTGTTGTTTAGCAACGATGACACTTTTTTGGTCCTCTTACTATGTTTTTAAATTTGAGGTATACATTTAATGTAAGCCTCTATTATCATGTCTTTAAAAACTTTCCATGCAGATTGGAAAAAAAATAGGAAAGCTCTGAAAAGAATGTGTGTTGTCAAACACATAATTTATGACAAATCTGCAGAAATTGAGGAGCAAATATAAAAGTTTGATGTGACTGTCAGGCATGTTTAGTATCTCTTCCTAGAGTATATTCAAAGTTGTGTGGTCTCATAGCAGTATGATAATACCTAGAAGTGATAATGCAATCATTATCATAGATATTAAAGAACTTTCTAAGTATCTTTATCTCCATTTTACACAAGAGCAACTGAGCTTATGTACAGAGCTCATTTTATAAATCTCAACTTACATTAAGATAATGGTAGGTGGTAATATCATCAACTATTTCACAGTGGAGGGAAGAGTGTCTCCACCCAGAATGCCTCTACCATCTGGCATCTTGACCCAGTCATTAGGATGGCAACCAACAGGGGGACACTGGAGTTAAAATGTTGACTCCTTTGAATGTTAGACTATAAACTGCAGTATTTGTTTTTATTTCGCCCAGATGAAACCTACTGCAAGCAAACAACAGGGAAATGAAACGATCATCACAGAATTCATCCTCCTGGGATTCGGGACTCTCACTCAACTGCATATCCTTCTCTTCCTGCTGTTTCTAGTGATCTACATTGTGACCATGGTCGGGAACATCCTCATAATTGCGCTAGTTGTGGCTGAGCAGCACCTTCACACCCCCATGTACTTCTTCCTGGGGAACTTGGCCTGCTTGGAGACCTGCTACACCTCCACCATCCTTCCCAGGATGCTGGCGAGTCTCCTGACTGGGTACAGAACCATCTCTGTTAGAGGCTGCATCACACAATTTTATTTCTTTGGTTCTCTGGCCACCACTGAATGTTCTCTCTTATCTATGATGTCTTATGATCAGTATTTAGCGATATGCAAACCCCTGCATTATGCAGCCCTTATGAACAGCAGATCCTGCATCAAACTAGTGGTTGGGTCTTGGATAGGTGGATTTATATCTATTGCCATCTTAATATTTATGATGTCCCAATTAACATTCTGTGGCCCCAATGAAGTTGACCATTTCTTTTGTGATTTAACCCCAATAATAAACCTCTCCTGCAGCAACATCCACATGCTGGAAGTTACTGCTTTCATACATTCCTCTACATTCACATTGCCTCCATTTCTATTAACGCTGGCATCCTATGTTTGTATCATCTCTGCCATCCTGAGAATCCCTTCCACCACCGGGAGGCAAAAAGCCTTTTCCACTTGCTCCTCCCACCTCATTCTGGTAACAATTTTCTATGGAACTCTAGTCATTGTGTATCTGCTATCAGGCTCTGAGGCATTGAGGGACCTGAACAAAGTGCTCTCTGTTGTCTATGGAGCCCTAACCCCATTGGTCAACCCCCTCATATACAGCCTGAAAAACAAGGAGGTTAAGGAAGCCTTGAGGAAAGCTGTCCTTAAATTTTTTGTCTTTTACAAGAACACAGATATTTCAAGATAACAGACATATGTAATGGGGCAATCATTGGGATATGAACTTGCAAAGTCTGACTCATGTGAGTAGCCCTAAATTATCTGTGTAAATTATCTGTGCCTGTTGAACTAGTGAATAAGGACATTTTGAATTCTAGAGCAGATTTTTAAGGGCACAGTCTGAGTGTTGAGTACTTGTGGTGATGTGATAAAATGAGGGGGGGGGAATTAGCACATAAAGCTAAATTCTGAGACATTCAGTGCACCACTTTCCTGCCAATTCACATGTTGCAGTTCTATATCCTAAAATGATTCCATGAGAGAAGGTAAATGTATGGATGTGCCAAGAGTTCTCAGTGATGACTTGGCCTCCATCTGTGTTATTAAAGGTTCCATGGCTACATGTTACATATAAATAAATAAAATATATGGAGATATACCTATCTCAAAGAGCTGGAAGGGACCTTGAAAGGTCATTGAGTCCAGTCCCCTTGCCTTCACTAGCAGGACCAAGTATTGATTTTGCCCCAGATCCCTAAATGGCCCCCTCAAGGATTGAATTTACAGCCCTGGGATTAGCATGCCAATGCTCAAACCACTGAGCTATCCCTCCCCCCATACTCCTGTACTTCATCTGAGATATGGTGGGTCTCTGCCATACAGCCCCAGGAGCAGCCAAAGGAAGGGTTTATGACTCAGGAAGAATGCTCCCCCTATCTCCTTGGCAGCAGTAATTTGCTGCTGGCCAGGTCACTGGGAGTGGAAACTAACATTCTTCCATTCCCTGATCTTTCCTGCCCACAGCCTGCCGAATTCATCCACATCCTTCTTAAAGTGGGGTGTTGCTGCTGCAAAGCTAAAGCTGCTGAGTGCTGCTGTGTCTGGAGCTCTGACCTCAGCTACACTAACAGGGAATGCAGCTTATCAGACCTTGATGTTGTTCATAAAGAAAGACCACAGGCTCGGTTCATTGGTGAAATTACTCAACCAGGTTTATTTTCGATGAGGCACAGTCCTAGTTCCCCGCCTCAATGGTTACATGTACACTACTACATGTATGCTCACGACACTGGTACTGGCTCAATAAAGATGCCAGGATCCTGTCCCTTAGGCCAGCACAAAGAGGCTCTTCCTGTGACTTCTCCTTTTATACATTGATACAAACAAGTTACTTATTACACACCATACACTTTTTGTTACTATCCTGTACCTTGTAACTGCTAGCTCCAATGAAATATCCTCATCCATTATCCTGTCATTCTTTCTTTACCATATGAGGGGTCAGTGTGTCTCTGTACCATCTTCTAGGAATGTGCTTACACAGTTACTTGAGAACTCTGGGTGTTCCTGTACCATTCTCTCAGGTCAGCAATGTGCTTACTTGATGGTTCAATGCTATTTGCCATGCCAGGCCTACTCTGGTTCACAGACTTTGGTTCACACTGTTAGTTATACCAAGTACTGTGTCCAGCAAGGCCTACATGTGGCACTCAGAACTGGACACAGTACTTCAGCTGAATCCTCATCAGTGCTGAGTACAGCAGCCGTACAACACTCCTGTTAATACACTCTATAGTGAGGCGGTGTGGTTCCCCGCCTCCCCGGAGAGAGATGAGTCCCTCCAGACAACAGAGTGGGCAGAGCCAGGAAGCTCTGAGCCCGCCCCCCCGAGGGTCAGGCATGGCACAGGAAGTATAAAGGCCCAACCCCAGAGCTCACTGAGAGGGCAGCCACCAGCGAGGCCAGACACCTCCGGCCTAGCTCACGCTTGGGAAACCCCAGCGGCCTGCGGTAAACCTAAGGACTGGCCCGACCTTCCTCGTGCCAGCTACCTAGAGGAGTTGCCGAGCCTGCCCCGTGCCAGCCCCCCGGAGGAGTTGCCGAGCCTACCCCTCGCCAGCTATCCCGAGGAACCCATGCTGCTGGACCCCCCTGAGGACACCACCCTGACCCAGGTACCTCAAGAGGGGGAGTCTGGAAGTAGCCCAGGGGCAGCCGATCCTAGTCTGGCTGCAGCACTGCCAGAACCCATGTCAGTGTGTTGCGGTCAGGATCCCCACTGACACAGCAGTGGGTCGTCTACTGCTGCTAGTGCCCCGGGCTGGGATGCAGTGGAGTGGGAGGGCCTGTGTCCGCCCTGCCACCCAACTCGTGGGTGGCTGTCTCCCCCTCTCCCAGGCCCTTCGGAGCCAAGGGCCTGGGCTTACAGTTATATACTGTTGTTGCTCAGCCCCTGCCTGAGGGCCTGAGCACCTGATTCACCATTGCCCCGCCCTGACCTAGGGCCTGGGCTCGCTGTGTTTATTTCTACCCTCACAAAGTAGGAAGGAGGAAGAGGAAGACTCCCACGGCCAGACTAATTCCCCGCAAGACCTCTTCCCAAATTTAGTGAGGCGGTGTGGTTCCCCGCTGCCCCAGAGATTGATGAGCCCCAACTAGCCTCTCTACACACCCCCAAATTATATGAGCCTTTTCCTCAACTGCATCACATTGTTGGCTCATATTCGATGTTTGATCCACTATGACTCCCAGTTACTGCAGGACTCTACCTGGTCAGTTGCTCCCTGTTTTGTTATTGCTGTTCATTTGATTTTTTCCTCCAAAATGAAACATTTTGCACTTATCATTACTGAATTTCATCTGGTACGTTGCACACCAATTCTCCAATTTTGTCACATTTGTTTGGAATTCTAATCCTGTCCTCCCAAGTGCTGGCAACCCTCTTCAGTTTGGTGTCATCTGAAAATTTTATAACCTTACACATATAAGACAGAAGTACATATGGAGTACATAGATACTAGCTAGCCCTGCCAAAAATATTGAACCCCGAATCACCTTAGGCCTTTACCACTTGATCTAAAGGAATATCATCTTTTCATGTGAATTAGTGGCAGGCGGCTATATTTGCTTGGTGCTGATACTAGAGAGAAACAGTATCTTGTGCATATAAATGGTGCATACAGGTCTGTCACATCTTACGCGCATTTAACATGCACAAATTCAGCTTTACGGAGTCGGCAAAAACAAAACAAAAACAAAAAGAGAAAAATAACAATTTAAATACTGTTCCTGTAGTGCTGGCAATTCTGCCCGCCATTACACTATTTTGACTATACGCGGTTTTCGCTTTACGTGCTGACCGCGGAACGTAACCCCAGCGTAAGATGAGACAGACCTGTATTTACATTAGGGTATCACTTTTACCAAACGGTCATCTTACTGATATATCTAGAAGGAGAGATGGGAGCCAGCATGGTTGCAGCATGCATGGCATTTCCAATTGTACTCAGCTATGGGAAAAGTTTCTAGAGCTGAGTGATAACAAATCTGTGCTATAAAACTATTTACATTAGGTGTGGGGATATGGCTTAGGACAGGGATCAAAATTCAATTGTCTGTGAATCGTAATTCTGCATTGTGACTCACATCGGTAGCTCACTAACCAATGGAATTTTGCCTGAGTAAGAATTCACTAAGTCTTCCAACGTGTGGGCATTGACTTTTAGAGGGATTTGGGGATTGTCATCCATGGTTGCCATGGGGAGTACATATTGAAGAGGCTCTTTCCAGGCATGGCAGAATTGAAGCAGATTAATGCCTGGCTGGTAAAGAGGAGCAATCCCTATTATTGAGTGTGGTACGTGAGAATGGACAGGGGTTGCTGATGTCAAAGTTAGACTCAGGACTCATAGTTTGTCAGACCACTCTGTTTTATTAGCACAGCGCTCTGCTAATACATTCAGATAATGTGAGCCCCCATGCAAGATTCAAACAGTCTTATTTATACAGATAAAAGGGTGCAAACTAAACAAAGGGACAGAGAGAGCAAAATTGTAAAATTTGCATAGGGCACAATATGCATATCCTGCTTCCTTATTAACTCTTATCGATCTAAGGCTAATGCTTCACCAATTGCCCTTAAGTGGGGCAATTCATTAAGCAGTTAATGTCTGCTTTCCTGCCCCCTGGCTTGCAGCATTTCTCAATTCTACTTAAAGGTACATACAGCATTCTTTAATTCATTCTATTTCTTTAATATAATTCATTTCACTTTCACAATCCCTCCTTTTGGTCAAGCTTACGCAAAGACCAACAATTCCTGGGTTCCACATATTAATAATTCTTTATCTCTTCGTTCATCAGTGATATTTCGAAATCATCATATTAGCACTCTGTTTTGGGGCAGTCACTTGGGTGGCATACCTTACACAATTCTGGATACAACAGGAGATTAGCTGAAAACATACAAAAATCATTAAGATTTCAAATAGGATAGTCAGGGCTCCCTGAAACAACCAGTTTCCTATGCCAGAGAAATTGAACAGGTTACTTAGCCACTTCCATAAAGAACTCGGCTCTTCATGGGGAAGATATGCGATTTGTTCTAAGTGACTAGCGCGATCTATTACCTCATTGGTGTCATCAGGTATGAACACACAACATTCTTTTCCAATGAGAGCACAGGTCCCTCCTTTGGCCGCCAGCACAATGTCCAATGCCTGACGGTTTTGGAGGGCCATCTGTCAGATCGCCCGTTTCTTTGGCCAGGGATTTTTAAACGCTCTCCGATTTCATTTGCCATTATTTCAACTACTGCTCGTAACCTCAGGAGCCTTTTTGCATGGTGTTGAAAGATTGTATTGTTTTCACTAAGGTTACTGTAGGGGGAACATTAAATTGATTTTTTTCTGTTTGATCCTCAGGTCAAGAAAAAATTCATATTCCCATACCCAGCCCGCCACTTTTTAGTTTTATTCGAATAATCCCATACACCATTGGCCACAATATGCTGAAGGCAACGGCTTTTTCCCAGATCTAGCCCTGTCCATTACACACTCAACACCAATGACCTTTTCCCTCCACCACACTTATCCATTTAGATACATTTATTCCCACTGTTTCTGAAGTGTCATTATTGTTCCATGTTTTGTTAAACGGACAAGGTCCTCCAGTGAGGTCTGGGGAATTGAGTGGGATTGGCAGGACAGGAACACCAGCTTGAGAGTGGGCTGGGATGTGGCTGCAGACCCAGCAATTAGAAATATTAAGAGTCTGAGCTATCCACACTTGCTGCTGGATAAAAGAATTGTCATTGTGGACTCCCCAGACCTTAAGACACCAGCAGCGGAGGAAGAGGTGCCACCAGAGGCGCATGTTGGAGGCAAGGCCCTTCTGGTTCTGACAACCTCAACTGAGGGAACCACAGTCACAGTTTTACATCCAGCAGGCAGCAGGCGCTAGGCTCACTACTGCTTCTTTTTGGGCCTTGCTTTAGGTCCTCGTCTGCTTCTGGCAACCCTTACGAGAGCGTAGATGGTAAGGTATTGCAGGCTGTTCCTCTACGTCTTCTTCTGGAGTCAAAATTGACTCTGTGTGGTCCTGAGGTGATGACTGGTTTGCTGGGGGTGGTGCCTTCTTACACTGCTGTCAAAGCTGTATCCCCACTTTGAACTTTAGGGTACAACTGTGGGGGCCTGCATGAAGACTTCTAAGCTTAACTACCAGCTTAGATCTGGTCCGCTGCCACCATTCCCAAAGCTAATTCCCTTCCCTGGGAAGCCTTGAGAAACCTTTCACCAATTCCCTGGTGAAGACAGATCCAAACCCCTTGGACCTTAAGACAAGGAGAAATTAACCATCCCCCTCCTTTCTCCCACCAACTCCTGGTGAATACAGATCCAAACCCCTTGGATCTAAAACAAGGAAAAATTAACCATCCCCCTCCTTTCTCCCACCAACTCCTGGTGAATACAGATCCAACCCCCTTGGATCTAAAAACAAGGAAAAATCAATCAGGTTCTTAAAAAGAAGGCTTTTAATTAAAGAAAAAGGTAAAAATCATCTCTGTAAAATCAGGAGGGAAAATAACTTTACAGGGTAATCAAACTTAAAGAGCTCAGAGGACTCCCCTCTAGTCTTAGGTTCAAAGTACAGCAAACAAAGATAAATACTGTAGTAAAAGGTACATTTACAAGTTGAGAAAACAAAGTAAAACTAAGACGCCTTGTCTGGCTTTTTACTTATAAGTTTGAAATATGAGAGATTTGTTTAGAAAGATGGGGAGAACCTGGATTGATGTCTGGTCCCTCTCAGTCCCAAGAACGAACAACCCCCTAAACCAAGAGCACAAACAAAAGCCTTCCCCCCCCCAAGATTTGAAAGTATCTTGTCCCCTTATTGGTCCTTTGGGTCAGGTGTCAGCCAGGTTACCCGAGCTTCTTAACCCTTTAGAGGTAAAAGGATTTTGGAGTCTCTGGCCAGGAGGGATTTTATAGTACTGTACACAGGAGAGCTGTTACCCTTCCCTTTATAGTTATGACAACTGCAAAGTATGTATCCACGCTGTGATGCCAGACAGTTTAACAGCCATCTGGATAGTAAGCAGTACCTGATGATTCTTTGATGTCCTTTAAATCTCTCTACTTCTTCTTCCTTGACTCTGGCTTTAACAATGGCCTTCACACCTTATCTTTTCCTGATGCATACATTCCTTATTCACACAGATTGAGAATACAAACAGTAGTATTTTATATCGCGTAAAAATGCATTGCAAATTAAACCTTGCTAAGTTTTACAATCAATAACCAAGACAATTTACATTGAGACCCAGGCCTTCAATGTACCTCTAATCTACTTAACATAGACACAATAGAGAATCCTGTTTCTTACTTACTAAACCTTAAAGCAAAGAAATGTATATTTAACTAGAGGCCTACTTTGTAATACATATAGGAAACCATAGTAGACATTATAACTTATTCTAAAACAAAAGGGTGACCATAATCAGTCATAAGGATTGTTCTGGTCTGTCATTCCTTTCTGCTATTCAAAAAGGGTGTCTGACAGGATGAAATCAAATCATACATTAATTCTTATGGGACATTATAAAATCCTGCTCCTACATATCCCCCTTTTGACACTAAGATTATTAATCGCCAGTGTCACTTCTTATTTAGTCCACGTAATAGAAAATACTGGGAGGTGATTTGGGCCTGTGGCTCTAGCTTTGCATACATTTGTTTTATCCAACAGCACATTTCAAACATTACAATTAAACACATACAATTTAAAACCAAAAGCAATTAGGGTTAGTAACATTAGTATGCCAGTAGTTGTGGGAGACCATTCAGAAAATATGTTATACCAATGGTAAGCTGTTATGTCTTTCTGCAGTGGCAATTCTTAACATGTTCCCATTTGCGTGTATAATATGAATGGGTCGGTTTCCCACATTGCCTTTTTGTTTGTTTTAGGAACTATGTTACCTTTTTACCTTTTGTAAACACAGTACTTACATTACATTTACATTTGTCTATTGGAAGGTTGCTAACACTTCCATTCTTTTAAAACACTTTCCCCCCAAGAATTAACACATACACATAGCCCATTATACAGTACTTTGGCTCATTATTCATTTTATCCCACATACAGGATCCTAGTGAGATGTCTTTACTACAGGGCTTTGGAGCAACAGGCATGGATAATCATACTCACTTTTAGTTTTTTATTAGGTTGTTCTGTAGCTGATATTAGCTTTTTCTGAAAGACAAAAATAACATTTTTCTACCCCTTTTGGGGTGGCATTTATTATTGCTTAAAATATTCCTTTCTTTTACAAATACCCTTGCTGATTGCAGGCAAAACAAGAGGAATTACCTCCATATTTTCCTGTGTTTTTGTTCTATAGGCAGGCCAGGTTTCAATGGCTTCTATCTTTTAAGAGTTATGGGGAAATTATCCCACTGTTGAGTCATTAAATCCATGAGCTGGTGTACCTCAGTTTTCCCTTTACAGCAGACCAAGTTTACAATGTCTTTCCTGCTGTGTTAAGCTTTAAGTTTGTTTACAGGTAACAACTGAAAAGCATCATTACCATAAAGGATTTTTCCAAAAATCATACACACTATACATTGTTACAGGCGTACTTATTAACATTACATTTATTTTAATTAAAGGTATCTTGTTGTACCGTGCCTTTTATTTAGACAATTTATTTGCTGACCAGGTATGTTCTTTATCTGCAACTTCTTTGTGCTGGGAGATCTCTCACTTCCTTTATCAGTTAGGTAATTTGCATCATCACAGGCTTGGCTTTTGGATTCAAAGCCATCAGCAGAGCTCAGAGACTCTGTCTTAAAAGGAACACAATTAACTTTTACCAGAGTTTTGATTACTTTTAACTCTTGCTTCCAAAACACACAGAGAGCTGAAAAAGAAAACACAGTCTATTGTGGCTCCTTTGGAGCCCTAATAGGATTTTAATTAAGTAGCATGTTTCGTTTGCATTTCTTTTACCCCCTCTATAATATATGTAACCCTTCTGCCCATCTAAGTTGGCAGCAACAAGGGCCGGGTTCTGTATCTAGGGGTTCCGTTTCAATAACACAATGCAAAACCGGCTCGAGCCCCCACCCAGTGACCTGGGACAATTACATACCACCCCCCTGGGTACCTCTAAGAGGCAATAATACTTCCCCTCTCGCAAGCACAGAGTCTGAGTGTAGCAGAAAATGTTTAATAACATGAGGTAAACGACATCAACATAAAATTGGAAAAACACCACAAACAGGATTCATAACACAAACCATGAGCAAAACCCACCCCAGCAAATTGGGCTGTGTCCTTTCCCTTTGGTTCTTGAATCCAGCAACCCAAAAATCACCCAGAGTCCCCAAAGTCCAACACCCCCAAAGTCTCTTGGGTCCAGCAACCACCCAAAGTCCCAAAAGTCCAACAACCCCCAAAGTCTCTGTCCCTGGTCAGTGCAGCCCCAGAGTAAAAGGGGAGGGCACGCAGGGTGTTAAGGGGCACCTTACGTGATCCGAGGCTGGCCAGCCATCTGTTTCTCCGTGGGGGTTCCGCCGCAGCCTTTACCACGAGCCAGTCCACTTTCCTGCCATCCCACGAACTGCTCCGCTCTACAAGCTGCTCCGCTCCACTCACCGACCTGTGAGCCGTTCCAGCCGTCCCCGCAAACAGCTCCGTTCACCGTTCCTTGGGCCACTCCAACCGGCCCCGCAAAGCTCCACGCCGCTCGCTGCTCCTCCAGTCGTCCCCACAAATTGCTCCGCCAGCTGCTGAGCAATATAGCTTCAGGCTCCCCCACTAGTTAACACAGCACTCAGTGATCTCAGCTCTTAATAACATCAGCTCTTCTGTGATTTCAGCTCATAGTATATAGTAGGGGAGCCCCAGTGCTGGTGCACCATTGGCCCAAAGTGAATCCAGCTCAGCAGCCTGTAACTAGACTCCTAAGGGAATCAAAGTTAGCTCTGACATTCAACAGTGGAGAGAGGAGACGGTGCAATTGATGTTTCAAACCCTCAGAGGGGGCCCATACCATCAGGTACAAATACCTGTCCCCATCCTCTCTCAATTCACTGGGTTTTGTAACCCATGCCCCTTGTCAAGCAAGTGCTACTTAGGTAATGGTGAAGGACTCACTCAGTCCTTCTGTCATACAACAGTTCCACTGGCCTTGATTCACAGAATCAGGGTAACAAAACTTTATTCTTCCTGCCCCAATAATAGAGAAACTGGGGATCCCACACCAGCCAAAGTAACCACTTTCAGTTGCTGTGTTTCATGCCAGGCGAGTGGGTGTGCCTATGCAAACAAGATCAGCCCCTGGAGTTCTTTTCCACACTCGCCATAATTCACCACCAGATGTCAGGGTAGAGCTCATCCTGACTCTGCTTACATCTACACTGCACATGTCTGCACATTCCTTCTATACTTTAACTTTTAAAACATTAGCCATATTAATTTTTACATAAGGTGTAACTGTTTCTTTTGTTCTTACAGAGTTTTATGTACCCTTATCAAAGTGACAGTCTGATTACACAGAGCCATTTTAAGGCTCAGTGTTTCTAACATTGCTTCTTTTTGTTTTGTGCACCTCACCCCTGCTGTTGCTTCAGAGGGGTACTGTCTTTATTCTTTTACTACAGCTTTCATCTGCTATTTTGTTACAAAAACAAACAAACAAACAAAAAGGAATCCAGAATCTCTCCCTATTCTTCTGATTTTGACTGCCCTGCTACAGTCATGACTTGGTCTTTATTTGAAAACATTTAAATTTTGTAAAGAATCAAGTTACCCCTTAAGGGTTAAATACCAAATCTCAAAGCCAACCAACACTGATTACCTGTGTCTGGCAAAAAGGTCTGTCAGTTTTGCAACTTTGAATTAAAGAGTCAAATGGATTTTTAGTGGCATTATAAACAAAACAAAACCAATTTATCTTAAACCTACAAAACAGGAGTTTTACAAACCTCACATATTCCCACAGATAGACGGATACATACACATTTTCTTGTACTTAACATCCCTTTTACACTGCTTTGTTTTTACATAGCTGTACATAGATTACATTACCTTTATACATTTGGGGCAGTTAAGTTCTAATAGAAACCCCCTATGTTCTTTTAGCAAATTTGACTCAATTGTCCATAGTCAAATGATTTTAATTAGATAGTCTCTTTACCTGGATTATTTACAGACATTCTTTTGGAAAAGGGTCCATTTTCCCTTCAGAATGGCTGCAAAGAAACCAAGAATTCTTTTAACAAGGTCCTTTTAAACATTTTTACAAGGTTTAACTGCTTAATTCTTTTCAGCCTCTGTAGAGTTAACTTTTCACTCTCTTTCCTTAAATCACTTGTTTATTTCCCAAAATGACACCTTTATCAACTCAGATTTCACCATTTTAAGTATTGTTCCAGAGGTTCATGCTTGCACTTACTCCTGACACTATGCCCTTAGGGCTTCCAACCTGTTTTTCAGTTTCTTTATCTGTTGCTTGCCTGCTTGTCTGGGCCCGATCCTGATTTTTCCAATGAACCGTTTTTGTGAGTGATATTGTGGTCATTTCACAATTTTGAAAGAAATGTTTAAGGAAAGGGACAAGGAAGGGGAGTTGAGGACCCCACCCTCCTTGCTGAATTGGTAGTGGAACACTAAAGAATCAGTTTCTGAGGCAGACAATGAGGGGGAACAGAACAAGGGGCTTTTTGTCCTTTTTACAATGAGATGGGAGTATGGAGGGGGTTTGGATCGATCCAGGGTTGTTGGGGTTTTTTCGGAGAACGGGCTAAAGGGGAGCGCTCGGTCTGGTGGTGGGAAAGGAGGCTTTTAATAAAGCTTTTAACTTATTATTTGAATATTTGAGAGGGGCGAGTTTTGATTTTGTCCACCTACGATTTGCCTCTTCCCACCACTGCATGAAACAATTAACCTCTCCTTTCCCAATTTAGTTTTAGATTGGCCAAATTTGTCTTTTAAGATGTCCACTCAGTCCTTGTTCCAAGATTTTAACAGTGGCCACTGAGTTTTGGGATCTCCCTGAGTTAGCCTAGACCATTTTTCCAGAAATTTACAGGAGTCCGGACCCTTCCTAAAACTGAGCCGGCGTTCCTTTAGGGAACTGTCCCGACTTAGATGTCTGGTTACCAATACAGGAGGACTTTACACAAACCAATCACACAAGAAGGAAATTCGGGTTCCTCAGAGCGATGCCCGGTGCAGCACACAAAAGGAGCTCACAGGCTACTGCCTCAATCGCCCTTGCTTTCACACCAAGGGTTTTACCCAAAGTGCGGTGCGGCTGCGATTGTGCAGATTTCACTCACTCAGACCGCGGGGACAGGAACACCTTGGTCGGCCGATCCCCGGATGGAGATGGCACCCAGACTCAAACACTCCACAGGAGGACGGATAGACATGGAGACAGGACAGTCCTCAGTCCGGACAAAACACAGAGATAATTACCTGACCAGACTCCTGATGTCAGATCCCTGGATCCCTACCAGAACAGAGTGGGAACCAACAGGTTCGATGGCGTAGACCTCACTGTGGTCGTGCACCCTTCCGTTCAGGAGGAGGACCGCCGGGCCAAATGCCCAGGTGCCAGCTGCCCCGGTCATCCTACAAAAATGGTCAGGAATCACACGGCCCCAGTGAAGATGGTTGCCATCTCAGTGGGACCTCCAAATTGTCAAAGTTAGACTCAGGACTCATAGTTTGTCAGACCACTCTGTTTTATTAGCACAGCGCTCTGCTAATACATTCAGATAATGTGAGCCCCCATGCAAGATTCAAACAGTCTTATTTATACAGATAAAAGGGTGTGAACTAAACAAAGGGACAGAGAGAGCAAAATTATAAAATTTGCATAGGGCACAATATGCATATCCTGCTTCCTTTTTAACTCTTATCGATCTAAGGCTAATGCTTCACCAATTGCCCTTAAGTGGGGCAATTCATTAAGCAGTTAATGTCTGCTTTCCTACCCCCTGGCTTGCAGCATTTCTCATTTCTACTTAAAGGTACATACAGCATTCTTTAATTCATTCTATTTCTTTAATATAATTCATTTCACTTTCACACTGAGGAAACAGAACAGCTCCTCCCAGATCCCACCCAGGGGGCCCTGTTCTTCCTGACTGCCACAGTGCACAACACTGAACTAGTCACACTTTGTAGGGGGAAACCTGGATCCCAGGAAGGGCTGAGAGGTGGAGGGAATAGAAAGGAACCATCTCCCTTCCCTTCAGGGAAGATCCTGAAATGCTAAAGAAAAGAAGTAACAGATAATAATGGTCTAACTCCCTTAAAGATACTAGAGACAGGACAGGAATGCATTTGCTCCCAACTCTGAAATGAGTGTAGTAGAGGGTCACCTACAGCCATGCTCAGCATGCTGGCTACTGTTTAATAATTTATGGTGTCTCATCAGGACACTACAGCAACATGACACCCTCCCCACGGGTGCAGTCACTGCAAAGCAACATGTAGGGACCTATGATCATTCTGTGCTTTTCTGCAGCTTTCTCTGATGACCAAGTGACCCCCCTTCAGCTTTTCCAGCCCTTGCAGATTGAAACAGTCCATTCTATAACCCACCCCTATATCAGATGTAGCAGAAACTTAGCATCATTCACAGCTGACCTCTGTCACCATTTGTAACTAAAGAACGGCTCTGGTTGCCTGGCGACATCACAGCAGAAACTCTTTGGTGATAATTCCCATGTGGTCACCAGAGCAGATATAGGTGGTTGTAATTCAGCACATGGGGAATGGTGCTGAGAATATGATAAATGTGCAAATGTTCTAGGCAAGAATTTGTATAGGGTCATTACAAAATTGAAGGGGAAGAAGAAGACACCTCTCTTTTGGTGTCATTCTCCTCTCACTTATCGCAGTTTTACAGCTGTGCATCTCTATTGACTTCAGGGCAAGTTTACACTGGGGTAAGTGAGAGGGCAATTGTTTCCTTTAAACTCCTTTAAACATCTAATCCTTCCTTATTTTAATGTTAACTCAGTAATTGTAATGTAGTCTTAAGTGTGTACATTTCTTATTTATTTGTTTGTTTGTATTTTTCTTTTCCTAAAAAATGAAGTGGAGAACAAAATACCCTGCCCAAAATAAAATAAAGCAGAAGAACAGAAAGGTAAAAATAAATGAGAGAGGAGGGGAAAGAAGGCGGAAGAATGTGCAGGGAGGGGAAAGGAGAATGACATTTTGTGTTCCATCCAGTAGGGAATAATCAAAGTTTTTTTTTAAAAAGTTAGAGCTAATTTAATCAAATTTGTCTGAAGTCCCTCTATCAGATATCAGGAATGGCAATATACAAAAACCTGTAGGAGAACACTTCAACCTCCCTGGACACACAATAGCAGATGTAAAGGTAGCCATCTTACAGCAAAAAAACTTCAGGACCAGACTCCAAAGAGAAACTGCTGAGCTCCAGTTCATTTGCAAATTTGACACCATCAGATCAGGATTAAACAAAGACTGTGAATGGCTATCCAACTACAGAAGCAGTTTCTCCTCCCTTGGTGTTCACACCTCAACTGCTAGCAGAGCACCTCACCCTCCCTGACTGAACTAACCTCGTTATCTCCATACTGATTTATACCTGCCTCTGGAGATTTCCATTACTTGCATCTGAAGAAGTGAGGTTCTTACCCACGAAAGCTTATGCTCCTAATACTTCTGTTAGTCTTAAAGGTGCCACAGGACCCTCTGTTGCTTATTACATAGATTGTAATTTCAACTGAGTCAGTCCTGGACAATATTTGGAATTTCAACCTAACTGCCTTATTTTTTCCACTGAACATCTTCTTCTATGGCAATTAGATGAATAAATCCCATCAAAACCTCTTTAACTGTTTCAAAATCTGAGCCCTTTCTTTCTGGAGTAAGTCAAAATTCCAGGCTGGCTTAATTTCCTTCTGGGTGGGCACATACCCTGCATTCCTTGTTCCCACTGTGTGTGTTATACTCCTGCACCCAATGGAAAATTGCAGGATTATCCTGACTACAACACACATACCTAATACGTTTGTGTGTGAAACTATTCCCAAGTGTTTATTACCAATTTAAATGTTGGGTTCCAGCTGTGTGTTTTGATAGTGTAGGAGCTGGAAACATAAATAGGAGTTATGCATTTATTTATTTAGCATGTGCATTAATTATGTGCCAGACTATCTCTGCAGTTATGTTGAATAAATGAACAACTTCTTTCCATATTTCCACATAGGTTAGGTCACTAGCTCATATTTCCAAATTCCCAACCTATCTGTGCTTTTCAGCAGCAGCAATGGTGTTACAAAAAAAGGTGACAGGTTTCAGAGTGGTAGCTGTGTTAGTCTGTATCAGCAGAAAGAATGAGGAGTATTTGTGGCACCTTAGAGACTAACAAATTTATTTGCGTGGGCTAAAGCCCCCTTCGTCAGATGCATGTAGTGGAAAATACAGTAGGAATATATCACATGTACATGGCAGAGGGGCATTGCTGGCCAAACCAGACAGTCTCTACACAAAAGAATAAATGGACACAAATCAGACGTCAAGAATTATAACATTCAAAAACCAGGAGGAGAACACTTCAACCTCCCTGGACACTCAATTACAGACCTAAAAGTAGCAATTACTCAACAAAAAAACTTCAAAAACAGACTCTAACGAGAAACAGCGGAACTGGAATTAATCTGCAAACTGGACACCATTAAATTAGGCTTGAATAAAGACTGGGAGTGGATGAGTCATTACACTACCTAAAAACTATTTCCCCCTGCTAATTTTCCCCTTACTGTTACTCACACCTTCTTGTCAACTGTTTGAAATGGGCCATCCTGATTATCACTACAAAAGTTTTTTTTCCCTCCTGCTGATAATAGCTCATCTTTAATTGATTGGTCTCATTAAGAGTTGGTATGGCAAGCGCCATTTTTTCATGTTCTCTGTGTGTGTATATATATATATATATATATATATATATATATATATATATATATATATATATATATATATCTTCCTACTGTAGTTTCCACTACATGCATCTGATGAAGTGGGCTTTAGCCCACCAAAACTTACGCTCAAATAAATTTGTTTAAAAAAAGTGAGGTTCAAATAATAAGAACAGTGAAAACAGGATTGTTAGCTGAAAAACTCTAATGGCCACCAGAAGCCTTGTGACATTAGAACCAGAAGACTCTCTGAATGGTCTTTTCCATTCTTTGGATTACTAAATATTCCTGTGGGTTTCTTTAGTGGAGCAGTCAAGGGGAAAACTTAGGTGCAAGTGTAACTTCCTGGTCCCATTCCCAGCTCCGAATGGACATTGGACCATTGTGATTGGATCCAACCTCTGAATCCCATGTGCTACTAAGTTCCCTGGATCCAGGTAGTGACTGTGCACTGTTCCTAGATGTGAGTCTCTCAGCACTCCCCTTGTTTCACCAGGGGTGAGCCATTCAGTGTTGATGGCCCTTGATGGTGTTGTCACTGATTTCCAGGGATATATTACCCAGAACCTGTTATGTTTCCTTCTACAAAAGAGATGATCCCATCCAGAAAGATGGTTGCAACTAGAAATAGCATTCATCAAACCAACTGGAATTAACAACTGGACAAAGACATATTCCCCAAATCTTATCTAAGCAGACATTGGCAGAACTCCTTAATCAAGCTGTACAGATTATGCTCTGTGTCATGCTTAAACTATCCAAAGGGCCTATCCACAAGATAAGGTGCATGAATACATTTCAAAATCTGGCTCTGAGGCATTTCTTGAAAATTTTACCAGTAAATTTTAGATGCTGAGTGGCTGTCAGAAAGAATGGTGAATATCCTTGCAGAGAAATTAACATACTGTGTGGTTCCCTTTAAGAGAGATTTCAGAGATATATCAGTAAAATGAGGGGAGGGGGAAGAAAATGTATAAAAATAAATGTGTTATGGCATCAACTCTGTGTTTAACATCTACAGAAACTAAGGTGAAAATAGAAAAGTTTGATGCAACTCTGAGTTATGTTTAATTTCGCTTCCTAAGTTTATTCAAAGATATGCATGGTCTCATAGCAGTATGATAACATATCACAATTATATTGCAATAATTATCATAGCTATTAAAGAACTTTGTAAACTGTCTTAAGTATCAAGTCCATTTTACACAAGAGCAACTGAGCATTTGTAGAGCTCTAGTTTCACAAATCTCAAATAACATTCAGAAAAGGTAAGTGGTACAATCCTCATCATCTATTTTATAGAGGAGGGCACAGGGGCCCGGGGGGGGGGGGGGAAGTGACAAGTCAAAGGACATGGGGTGGATGAGATAGCAATAAAACCGATGTCTCTGGGATACAATTCCAGTGTCCACTCTATTGGAATCTGCTGGACAATGCGGTGTAAATATGGGTAAAAGAAGTATGAGCCCAGCATTTGGATATGACTGGTATTTTGATTTGAAGCCAAGTGAGTGGCATTTAATTCCCTTCATCTCCACTGGTAATCTCAGACATTGTGGTTAAAGTAATACACAGGGATGTTCAGTAGGCAGAAGGGGAGATGTTCTGCCATAGAGATACCAGACAATAGGAACTATTCAAATGTGATTTAATGTGGGTACTTTCAAAAATTTTACCAAGAATGCCTCTGCCATCTGGACTCTTGACTCAGCCATTGACATTGTAACTAGCAGTGGGAAGCCAGAATTAAAAGGTTGAGTGTATTGAAATGGAAGTTACAATATAAATTGGATTTTTAAAAATATTTTCTTTAGATGAATCTTATGGAAAGGAAACAGGGAAATGAAACTTCCATCACAGAATTTATCCTCCTTGGATTCGGGAATGTCCCTCAGCTGCAGATCTTTCTCTTCCTGCTGTTTCTAGTGATCTATATTGTGACCATGACCGGGAATATCCTCATCTTTGCACTAGTTGTGGCTTATCAGCAACTTCACACCCCCATGTACTTCTTCCTTGGGAACTTGTCCTGCTTGGAGACCTGCTACAGCTCCACCATCCTGCCCAAGATGCTGACCAGTCTCCTGACTGGGGACAGAACCATTTCTGTTAGTGAGTGCATCACACAGTTATATTTCTTTGGTTCTCTGTTAACCACTGAATGTTCTCTTTTATCTGTGATGGCCTATGATCGGTATTTGGCAATATTGAAACCGCTACATTATGCGGTCCTTTTGAATGACAGGTTCTGCCTCCAGCTAGTGGCCTGGTCTTGGATCAGTGGATTTATGTCTGTTGCCATCATAATATTTATGATGTCACAATTAACATTCTGTGGCCCCAGTGAAGTTGATCATTTCTTTTGTGATTTTAGCCCAATAATAAAACTGTCCTGCAGTGACACTCACATGCTGGAAGTTACTGCTTTCATACATTCCTCCATATTCACATTGCCTCCATTTCTATTAACAGTGGCATCCTATGTTTGTATCATCTCCACCATCCTGAGAATCCCTTCCACCACCGGGAGGCAAAAAGCCTTTTCCACTTGCTCCTCCCATCTCATCGTGGTGACAATATTCTATGGGACGCTAGTCATTGTGTATCTGCTATCAGGCTCTGAGGCATTGAGGGACCTGAACAAAGTGCTCTCTGTTGTCTATGGAGCCCTAACCCCATTGGTCAACCCCCTCATATACAGCCTGAAAAACAAGGAGGTTAAGGAAGCCTTGAGGAAAGCTGTCCTTAAATTTTTTGTCTTTTACAAGAACACAGATATTTCAAGATAACAGACATATGTAATGGGGCAATCACTGGGATATGATCTGGCAAAGTCACACTCCTGTGAGTAGCCCTAACTTACCTTAGAGTGCCTGTTATACTCCAGACTACCTCTGGCTCTGTGACACATTTTGGAGGGAAATATCTAAGACTTGCACTGCCCCCCCCCCCCCACTGGCACTTTAACGTGTGAAGAATACAGTGCATTGGCCCCCCACACTTGCAGTACATATTCTGTGAGTATGGATGAATTTTCCAAGAACTTGCAAGCTAATCTCTTGGTTGGTGTAGAGAGGTGGACTCACCCCTGCGGCGCCTCCTGCTGGTTGCCTCAGGAATTAGCTCTTCCAGCATCCTGGAGCGCCCCCTGCAGGCTGGTGATCCACCTGTCCTCTGGCCCCATGTCCCTCCCGGACCCCGGTGCCCTTGTATCTGGGGTGCTGCCCCCCGGCAGTACACTCCTCAGTACTAGGGTCTCCCCTTGCCAGGGAACCCCCACCCACTATCCCTACCTCACCTCAGAATAAGGCCACTGCCAGTCACCATCTAGCTCCTGTTCCCTGGGGCAGACTGTAGTATAGGCCACTCATCATTGGCAAGGGGGTTGAATCTGCTGCCTTGGCCTAGTTCTGGGCTGCCCTCTGCAACCCCCAGTACCCCTTGGCCTTCCGCTAGGCCACAGCCTGAGGCTTTCCAGGCTGGAGCTCCCCAGCTCCTCAGCCTGTCCCCCAGCCCTGCTCCACTCAGGTACCCTGTCTCTAGCTTGCTGCAGCCAGGCCCGTCTCTCTCTGAAGGCAGAGAGAGATTCTTTGGACTCCTGGCGCCCAGCCTTCTTATACAGGCCAGCTGTGGCCTGATTGGGGTATGGCCCAGCTGTGGCTGCTTCCCCAATCAGCCCAGTAGCTTTTCCCTTTGCCCCAGCCCTCTGCCAGGGCTGTTTTAAACCCCTCAGGCAGGAGCAGGGTAACCACCCCGCTACAGTTGGTTTATGAGAATAAAAGAGTGAAATACCTGCCCTTTCAGAAATGTAAAATGTGTTGCATTTCTTTGCCTTATCCCGAGTGATCCTAAAACTGCCAAGAGGGAGACAGCAGCAAATCTCACCCCTCCTGAAGCTGCATGACCCAGCCTCAGAGCCACACAAGAAGGAGATTGGGGTAGACCCTGTGACACTGCACCCCATAGGCTTCATAGTGATATTATTATGACATGATTATGGCATAATTATGATGTATTTGATGCAAGATAAGTCATGTGATGTGTCATTAGAAAAATTATGATTTGCTGAATATGATTATCCTATTTGTATGCATGTATCATTTTTGAATCTGAAGTTATAAATACTGACTATGTATCTGTACTTCAACTGTAATTACACCTGGGTAATGCCAACTAGACAAGATGCTTTCAGTCTAGACAGTGGTTGGGGAAGAGCCTATTCATGGAATGGGCCATTAGTAAAAAAAATAGGCCTTAGGAGAAGCTTATCCCTCACCTTGTGAGCCTTCCTGAGAATGCTACAGACAGCCTGTAAGTAATGGCTGCTATGAAACGTCAAGGATATGTGATTAGTCCACATGATGCTGGACTCCATCTTGGGATGCCAGTATTTTTCCAAAAACCGTTCTGGGAACCAAGCTTTGAAAAAAAAGGGCTCGTCCAATATGCTAAATCTATATAAAGCAGGGAATAACATCATCTGGGGTTCTTCACTCCCCCCCCCCCAAAAAGAAAACACCTGGAAACACCTGAGGAACAAAGACTGAACTGGGGGACGTGCTGGACCCAGGCTAAAGGGATTTCTAGTCTGTGTATGAAAGACCTGGGGATTCCAAGCTGTAAAGCAAGTGCAGCTTGTCCCTTAAGAATCTACAAGTCTGCCTGTACAATCAGTTAGTGTGAGAATCTGCTATTCATATCCAATCTATCTAGTATATTAAGCTTAGGTTGCATTTTTGTTTATTTGCTGGGTAATCTGCTTTGATTTGTTTGCTATCACTTATAATCACTTAAAATCTATCTTTTCTATTTAATAAATTTATTTTATGTTTTAATCTAAACCGCTGAATTTGGAGTGAAGTGCATGGGAATCTTAGCTCAGAGATTGCATATTGGGGAGAGGGGGCCTGAATGCTATGAGCTTACGCTGTACAGTTCCCTGTGCAGCGCAAGCCAGTATAATTTTGGGTTTATGCTCCAGAGGGGGTGAATGCCTGGGGAGCTGAGAGTTACCTTGGGTTTAGCCTCTATATTGTTAGTTCACATGCAGTGGCCGGTCAGAGACCCTGCATGTAACTGCAGCTGGGTGTATCCCTATCTGTGTGTATGTTGGTGGAAGTTTAAGATAGGGAGCATGTCTGCAGCTTGTCACAGCAGCACAGTGTGAGGGGGAGCACAGGATGGTGGGTCAGAGGGCTCGGTGGTTCCCCAGTTCCAGGTGGCACTCCAGGTGGAACCCATCACAACCTCCTCTAATGATGCCTCCTCAGATTTGTCACCCAAAAAGAATGGCTCAGGTTTGGGAATCTCCCCCACATCCTCTGCAATGTAGACCGAATAGGAGTAAAGAGGTTATTTTATCTCTATATTTGGAACTAGAGCAACAGTTGCTGGAATTATGTGTCCAGTTTTGGTGCCCACAATTCAAGAAGAATGTTGATAAATTGGAGAGGACTCTGAGAAGAGCCATTAGAATGATTAAAGGATTAGAAATCATGACCCAAAGAGCTAAACCTATTAGCTTAACAAAGAGAAGGTTAAGAGGTGACTTGATTACCATCTATAAGTACGTACATGCGGGAAAATATTTCATAATGGGCTCTTCAGTCTAGCAGAGATAGTTAACACAATTCAATGGCTGGAAGTTGAAGCTATACCAATTAAGATTGGACATAAGGCATACATTTTCAATTATGAGAGTAATTGACCATTGGAACAATTTACCAAGGGTCATGAAGGATTCTCCATCACTGACCATTTTTAATCAGGAGTGGATGTTTTTCTAAAAGATCTGGTCTAGTAATTATTTCAGGGAAGTATTATGGCCCATGTTATAGATAATTTTAATGGCCCCTTCTGGCCTTAGAGTTGTAGTTCAGTCCTCATACTCCTCTGGGATCCCCAGCTGGACTACATCTCCCATGATCCACCATACCAAAGGAGTTCAATGATATACCACCTTCCCTCACCAAGAGGCGAGACCATGATGCATCATGGGGGATGTAGTCAGACCTGGGAGCCCAGTTTATAATGGTAGCATGAGGCACGTGAACTACAATTCCCATGAAGAACCATAGTGGCATTTCTGAATTGAAATATCTCTGTTTTCTATTTTTCATTGAAAAATCAAAATGTCCCCCCAAGGGAAAATATCTAACTAGCTCTAACCAACATGAATGGGAACACTTCTCTATATGAAAGGGTAGTTGATTTTCCATACTCCATGCACCATTTCTCTTCCCCCATCAGTTCTTCTCTTGCTTGGTATCATGAGTTTCATGCCCTTAGCTTTGGCCATGTCCTGTTCGCCAGTGTAAATGCTGAGTCACTACATTGTCCTCATGGCTGTTTACTGAGTTACCTCAGTGATGAGAATCTGGGGGTCCCAAATGCCAGACACTTAGAAGGTCACACTAGATTGTGATGGCCCCTTTTGGCCTTGAATTCTGAAAATCCATGAATATTTGACTCAGTCAATTTAAGGTACTGCAAAAACGCTTACAAGAAACCATGGCCTAGCATTATCACTGCTGTAACTCTGCATAAGTAGTTAGAATTACTCCCAGGAGGAAGTTAGATCCTACATCTATTTTTGTGCCTTGCTTCGAACATGCATTAGTAGCCAGGGCAGGGACGTGTCTGCTGTAGGCACACATCTCAGGATGGGACCTCAGAAACATTTACCCCAAGATCCTTTGAAGGCTATATGGCAACAATTATCTCCATGGGTGGATTTTGGAGGAGAAAAGACATCTATATTGGCATATATGTAGCATGGTTTGTGCCATTAAATTACTTCTGTTGGGGTTTGGTTCCTCCAATATTGGTCCAAGGCAGTATTTCAGCCTTGGAATACAAGGGCATTTCTATGTTACCGTTATTTGGTTCTTAGCAATGGCTTGAAGCCAGAGGAGGAATAAGACTGTCACAAATGGGGAGGAAATGTCTGTTTTAGCATGGTATGATTCCCTCAGACTCTAGAAGATACAGTATCTTGTTCTCCTCTGCAATAGATCTAGCTTTACTTTTTTTGCACAAAGAAGACCTCCATGGCTATTTAGATAACATACTGATGGCACCTCAGAAATGACAGCTAGCTAGATGTATGGAGCAAATTCAGAGATGCTGAATTCCCTCACTTCTGCATGTCTCTATGTATGTGACATTTGTGTCTGCTGAAGTTGGGGCTGCTAAGCAGTACTCAGGATTTCCTGATGAAGATATTGCGCCAGTTTCTGATCTCACTTACATCAGTGTAAACCCCAGACCTCTCTAGTGATTTCAGTGCAGTGATTCCAGATTTACGCTAGTGTTGCTAAGAATGGAAGCCTGCTCTTTAACACTTACAGTTATGGTGTGGCATATGAGAATCTCTGGGAGGCAGGCAATCTCAGATATTTCCTAATTATAGTCTTCATATCTTTCATTCATTTTCTTACTCTGTATACTAGCTTCTCATTATTTCAATTCAGTTATGAATTCTGCTACTATAATTGGCCCGAATCCTGCTGTCCATACTTTCATTTTGGCATACAGAGTTATTCCACCCTAACATTATTAAGCCTTCATCATTCTGATCCAGCTGGATCCTAAACACTACCTGGGCTGTTAGACTTTGTTTCTCCCTCTCCCCATGTTTGTTCTTTTTTATCCCCATCTCCCCCCACTCTTGTTTTTCTTCTTTTTTCTTTTGTTTAATAAAAGTTTGGCTTAGCCATCCAAGAGTGTATATTTTGCAACCAGCCTGTGAAAAAAAAAGAGGCAGCTAAAAGCAATAGCCCTAAATGGCCTGATGCTGGTACAAGTTTACCAGATCTCAGAGTGGCTGATAAGACTGTGCTGTGCCTGAGCTTTTTCACCAGTGACATTTCCATAAAAGTCAACACCAGAGAAAGAAGCTGCATTTTCTATCTTTGCTGGAGGGGGTTTTCCCCTTGTGTGTGTTTGTCTTCTTTTGTCTTCTAGGAAATGGGATTGGACTTTAATGACAACAGCAACAATGATAGCTCCAGCCCATCTCAGCTAACTTCATCTCTTTTCCCCCAAAAAGACAGTTACTATCATCTTTGATACCATCTAAAGGTCTCCCAAACAAAGAGGTGTGCCTATGACAGCCCTCACAATCTTTGTAAAGCTTCTCCCTAAGGCAGTGATTAAGGAAAGTATAAACAGCAACATGTACAATAGACCGCATGACTTTTTTACGCTCACGATGTGGCACTGGCTCTGTTAGTCCTATGCCAAGGGTCCTCCTTAAATCCATATAGCAGTCATCCTTGCGTCCATGTCAATGATTAGTACCAGCATTGAGCAAAAACAAGATGGGCCCAATTTGTCTTTGCTGTCTGATGCAATGCTGTCCAGGCCCTCTGGGTCCTCTAGAAAGGCATTGTTGAGTTTTTGAGAGATTTTCAGAAAAGAAACAACTGTAAGCCCACACCTGTTTTTTTAGATTTACGCAATCCCAGCTCGGTTCCTACCCCATTACCGTCATTTCTTAATTGTTCATTTACCTGAGCAACATCTTTTCCATTCACCTTGTTGGCTGATTGGTCAAATCTCCTCTCAGGGTGGGCCTATGGTGGTGAAACCCACTGCGATTGGTAGAGGGTGATGGTAGAAGTTCTTGAAGGGGGTCACATGCCACCCCTTGCTTCCGGACATGTGTCCATCTTGACCCCAGAAATAATGCCCGGGGGGGCAGTCTTAGGGTGATAGCTGGGAGGGGCCTGACAAGACATGGAGTGGGTCCACATTTGATTGATGGTAGGCACCTTATATTACTGTCCTTTCAGAAGACCTAATAGAGTTTGGTGGTGTGGGGTGGAGTGTGGGATTTGGTCCAAAAAGACAGGAGATTCTGTGCTTTCTGATAATTATGCAATCTATATGTATGTACACATTACATTGAATGAGTTGATGAAGTAGACATTAGAGTCATTTCTGAGTGGACAAATGATAATGAGGCAGAAGGGAAGAATGTGGCAAGAAGGAGGAAGAGAAAGTACGAAGAAGAGACATCTTCTAGTGGCACCTGAAACAAAAAATGTGTGCATTTTGTGGCAATTTTATTTTTGTTTCGGGCACTTAGATACTATGATGATACTTGGAGTACAAATGTCAGACTGCAGAGAGAGAGAGAGAGAGAGAGAGAGGGAGATATCATATGAATAGGCTCACAAATGTTCTAAAGTTAAAATTACTTTGCCAGCCAGCCATTCTGGTAGATTTTGCTCAAATTTCTTCTTCTTTTTATGTTTTCAGTGTGCTCAAATTTTGCTGCAATAATACTGAGTCTTCCAGTAAGGTTTTTCTTCTGAAATATGAAATAAAATGTTTTTTTTTCATTTAGGCTACTAATAATAGTTTTGACATTTACCAAATGTTTTACAATAAAAAAGAAAAGAAAAGATTATTGGTATAACCTGGCACGGTTTTATACAAGACAATGGACCAATATCCTCAGTTGGTATAAACTGATGTAACTCCTTTGAATCAATGACCTACAAAAATTTACATGAGCTGAGGGTCTAACCAACAAATTATAATTTTCTTACTAATTTGCAAACATTGGCAGAGATCCTAAAAAACACCTTAGGAATTTGAAAAAAAATAACTTTGAAAATCTCAGCAATTACATCTGATTTCCAGGTCCTTATTCAGGTTTACTCCTTGTTTAGTTACACAGATTCCTATTGAAGTTGATGGTGCAGTAATGAGGTTCTTATTCAGAATTTTGCTCAGTCCTTAATCATGCAATGTTCTTGGTTGCAATTTTCTGCCTACAACCAAGATTTTCATAAGTCAATGATGGTTTTGAGTGCCTTGTTTTTTGAGTGTCCAACCTGAGATGTGATCAATGTGCCTGATTTTCAGAAATTCCCAATCCTCTGGAAATCTGGACCCTTAAGGTGTTTCACATTCATCATGAAAAACTGAATACCCAAATCCACTAGTCAATTAGGATCCTAAGAGACACTGAAAGTCTATCAGAGTCAAGCCCCTAAATAACTTTCAAAATCAGCCTCCTAAATCCCTTAGATTTTCAGTTGTACTTAGGCTCCTAAATCACTGGAGCACAGCTCAAAATTCCATCTCACATAACTAAACAAGGACCTCAAGGTTTGGTCCAAATGCAGCATGTCTCCAGAAAACTTTCACTGAGTACACATCATCCTACTGAGGAAAAATGACAGACAATTCACATCACAGCACAACTGCAGGATTGAAGTCATGCTGCTTTCAATAAATGTCAGTTTCAAAAGCATGAAAGGTATGTCTACACTGCAAAACACACACACACACACACACACACACACACACACACACACAAAACCCACAGCAGCTGGTCTCCAGGCCCAGGTCTACACAGGTAACATTTTCAAAATTACGAAAGTGACTTAGAAATTTAAGTATCACGTGACTTAGACACTTCGAGACAGATTTTTAAAGGCTTTTAATATGCTCAACTCCCACTCATTTCAAAGGGAGATAGGTACCTTGAAAATGTGGACCTTTTTGAAAGTAAATGGGACATTTAAAATTTTGTCCTAATACTCATTTTCTCCTTGTGAAGAAGAATTAGTGCATGCTATTTTTCAAATCAGTGTAATGCTACTGGATTTTAATGGAAATTGGACGGCTAACCCCCTTTAACATCCCAGACAGTTATGACTGTTTCCCAATATTACATAGGATTTAATCAGGCACAGAGATTTGGTGGATGGATTACCTCTGGAAATCTGGACCCTTAAGGTGTTTCATGTTCATCATGAAAAACTGACCACCCAAAATGAGTAGTCAATTAGGATCCACCACCAGCATCCTGCATCCTGCCACCCACAATGCCCGCCAGCACCATCCCAAACTCAGTACTTTTCTACCATCCAACACACAGAAACAATACAATCCACAAACATCCATCACCCAGCCTCATCTGCAACAGCCTACCAGCCACCAATACCAGCCTAGCTTGGGACCTGAGAAATTTTTCCACATCCTTCTTGTAGGGTGGGCCCCAAAACTGGACTCAATACTCCAGATGTGGCCTCATCAGTCCCGAATAAAGGGGAATAATCACTTCCCTCGATCTGCTGGCAATGCTCCTACTAATGCAGCCCAATATACCATTAGCCTTCTTGGCAACAAGGGCACACTGTTGACTCATATCCAATTTCTCATCCACTGTAACCCCTAGGTCCTTTTCTGCAGAACTGCTGCCTAGCCATTCGGTCTCTAGTTTGTAGCAATGCATGGGATTCTTCTGTCCTAAGTTCAGGACTCTGCACTTGTCCTTGTTGAACCTCATCAGATTTCTTTTGATAAGAGCAGAACATTTCATTTCATGTAGGTCAATCCTCTAATTTGTCTAGGTCCCTCTATATCCTATCCCTACCCTCCAGCGTATCTACCACTCCTCCCAGTTTTGTGTCATCTGCAAACTTGCTGAGGGTGCAGTCCATGCCGTCCTCCAGATCATTAATGAAGATATTGAACAAAACTGGCCCCAGGACCAATCCTTGGGGCACTCAGCTTGATATCGGCTGCCAACTAGACATGGAGCCATTGATCACTACCCGTTGAGCCCGACAATCTAGCCAGCTTTCTATCCACCTTATAGTCCATTCATCCAGCCCATACTTCTTTAACTTGCTGGCAAGAATACTGTGGGAGACCATATCAAAAGCTTTGCTAAAGTAAAGGAATAACACATTCACTGCTTTCCCCTCATCCACAGACCTAGTTATCTCATCATAGAAGGCAATTAGATTAGTCAGGCATGACTTGCCCTTGGTGAATCCATGCTGACTGTTCCTGATCACTTTCCTCTCCTCTAAGTGCTTCAGAATTGCTTCTTTGAGGACCTGCTCCATGATTTTTCCAGGGACTGAGGTGAGGCTGACTGGCCTGTAGTTCCCCGGATCCTTCTTCTTCCCTTTTTCAAAGATGGGCACTACATTAGCCTTTTCCCAGTCATCCGGGGCCTCCCCCGATCACCAGGAGTTTTCAAAGATAATGGCCAATGGCTCTGCAATCAAATCCACCAACTCCTTTAGCACCCTCAGATGCAGTGTATCCGGCCCCATGGACTTGTGCTCATTCAGCTTTTTTAAATAGTCCTGAACCACTTCTTTCTCCACAGAGGGCTGGTCACCTCCTCCCCATACTGTGCTGCCCAGTGCAGTAGTCTGGGAGCTGACCTTGTTCGTGAAGACAGAGGCAAAAAAAGCATTGAGTACATTAGCTTTTTCCACATCCTCTGTCACTAGGTTGCCTCCCTCATTCTGTAAGAGGCCCACACTTTCCTTGACTTTCTTCTTTGTGCTAACATACCTGAAGAAACCCTTCTTGTTACTCTTAACATCTCTTGCTAGCTGCAACTCCAAGTGTGATTTGGCTTTCCTGATTTCACTCTTGCATGCCTGAGCAATATTTTTATTCTCCCTGGTCATTTGTCCAATCTTCCACTTCTTGTAAGCTTCTTTTTTGCATTTAAGATTAGCAAGGATCTCACTGTTAAGCCAAGCTGTTCACCTGCCATATTTACTATTCTTTCTACACATCAGGATGGTTTGTTCCTGCAACCTCAATAAGGATTCTTTAAAATATGGCCAGCTGTACTACTGTGACATGTCAGGGTATAATGCAGACCAATGAATAGCTGTGTAGCTCCTGCCATCTAAATCAGGGTGCCTTTTACAATGCTTTGCTGCTGTAGCCTGCAGCCTCCAGCGTGCAAGTCTCTGTGTGTGCTGCAGCCAGCCAGCCACACCTTGGCTCTTACTGGCCTTGGTTATACTGCAGGATGACCCCAACATACTCCCAGTCTTAGATTTTTCCCCAGAAACATATGGCCTCTACTGCCCAGCCCTCTTATGGACAATACAAGTTGATATAAAGCCTGCTATTTCTTTAATAGAGATAATATGCACACAACTTGCCACACCAAATGGAGTTTCCCAGACACTTCAATTTAAACACACCAAATTAGATTAAACAATAAAACACAGAGAGAGAGATTTTAAGTGAGTACAAGTAATGAGGCATTTCTAACCATTAGAGGAGTGAAGTTCTGGAACAGCCTTCCAAGGGGAGTAGTGGGGGCAAAAGACATATCTGGATTCAAGACTAAGCTTGATACGTTTATGGAGGGGATGGTATGATGGGATAGCCTAATTTTGGCAATTAATTGATCTTTGATTATTAGCAGGTAAATATGCCCAATGGTCTGTGATGGGATGTTAGATGGGGTGGGATCTGAGTTACTACAGAGAATTCTTTCCTGGGTGCTGGCTGGTGAGTCTTGCCCACATGCTCAGGGTTTAACTGATCGCCATATTTGGGGTCGGGAAGGAATTTTCTTCCAGGGCAGATTGGCAGAGGCGCTGGAGGTTTTTCGCCTTCCTCTGCAGCATGGGGCATGGGTTACTTGCTGGAGGATTCTGTGGGCTGCGTTGTGCAGGAGGGCAGACTAGATTATTATAATGGTCCCTTCTGACCTTAAAGTCTATGAGTATATAAAAGTCAGAAATGGTTACAAGAAAATAAAGTTAAAACACTGCTGGTGCCTAACTGAAGAAACTATATCAGATTCAGGTAAAGGTTTGTACCATATGCTTTCAGCAGGCTTACTGACCAAATTCTCTAGGTAAGGACCCCTTCTCTGAATCCAAAGAAGGTTTCCTTTGTTGCTTCAGGTTTAGAGAAAGTGATGAGCAGTGAGAGAGAGGGGGGTGCCTTAGGGTGTTTGTCCCTCCTTTTTCTAGAGTCAGTCCCCAACCTGAAAAACATTTCCTGATGAGATTCAGGAGACAAAGTGTCTATTTAGAAGGATGTCCCCTGCTGTTTTTTCCACCTGTTAGAACTTCCTTTGTCTCCCCTTCCTGCTTGATGACTTTGTTTACTGCTTAATGCAAGCTAAACAAAGCACATATTCCTTTGTTTAGGACGGACTGTTTGCCAAATTTTGTTTGGGTAAAGCTGTGGTTTGGAATGTGTTAATATCATCATACAGGGACATCTATAACTTCACATACAATGTTACCACATATATTTTATCAGGATGATAATGTCCAGCGAATTATGAGTTTTGAAATGATACATTACAGAGCATAATCTGTACAGAGATCATTACAATATTGTGGTGGGGTGTGGACACAAGGGTCCATTCTGTCACAACTACATTATGTAATGTTGTGAGGATTAATTGATTAATGTCAAAGAGGTGATAGACATTAATAAATGGATACTGCAATGATGGCTAACATGGAGAAGCTGGAACGATCTCACGTCTTGCATATAATTAAATTTGCATTTTTTAAAAAAGGGAGATATATATTTTTAACAGGGAAAACTAAGGAAGCCCCTTTCACTAAAAAAAATTCTACATGCACATTTTTGACTAGTAGAAGCATGCATTTCAGTAATTGCCACAAGGCTTAGAGTAATGTGCAGAGCTTAGAAATAAAAGGTCTTGAATTCCTGTCCTGCCTATGTTACTGAGAGTCTTCAGTTATCATTACACCCACACATGAATTTTGCCCTACAATGCCCCTATGAAATCAATCAATATCCTTCCCCCAAACTTGATTTACAGAAGAGGAAACTGCAGATCAGAGACATAGTCAATTTCTCACAAGACATAAGTAGGTTTGGAAGGATCTTTTTTTAATCAGTAAATGTGGATAAACATTGATTGTACACACACAAACCAACAAAAAATGTCATTGATAATAATCGAAATGTACAGATACACAAAGTAAGAAAAATGCTGCTTGAGAACATATTAGAGTCCCACCTTAATGTGTACAAAACATGTTGTAATGCCAGCATTAAATAGTTAATGTCTGCCTCCTGCTCCCGATGTGAACTGTGAGTGTTTAAATAAATAAAAAATGAAAAAATGCTTAAGAATAAACATCAATGTTATCTGTCAACATTTAAACAAAATAAAAACTGAATTCTGCCAACCTAGACATAAGGATGAAATCTGTTATAATAATTCAAACTGGGATATTCACAAGAGTTTAAGATATTTATGCATCTAAATTCCACTGTATTTCACTGTGAAATTTGATACCTATTGTTCCTAGTTTACTTTGAATATTTTCAGCCTTAATGCCTGTTAATCCCATGTCCACATCTAAACTAGTAAATCAGAGTGTCCACCAACTAAGAAGTTGGTAGTTGGTAGCAAGCTGTTGGTAGTTTTGCATTCAGAATTTTACCTGTCCATATAAGAAAGAAAGAAAGAAAGAAAGAAAGAAAGAAAGAAAGAAAGAAAGAAAGAAAGAAAGAAAGATCAACTTTAGAACAAGATTCTCATCTACCTCTGGAACCAGGAGTTCTTCCTTTATTGACTCCAACTCATTTTGTGACAGACAGTTTTAGTATTTCACATTTCCTTAGGTACCCTGGAGAGGCAACCTCCAACCCCTCCCTGATTCCTTCCTTAGCACTGCATTATTCCTAAACCTTACTCAGTCAGGAATGGGAGTATAAAAGAGTAAGAAGTATCCACCCTTCCTGCCGCTAAGTAAGGGCTACCCAAATCTTAACTTCAAGGGCCCTGAGACTCAAGGACTTTTGCTGCTACTGGGTGTTTTTCTTTGGGCAATAGGAAGGCTAATTAGCACCTGCAGTGCTGCTTACTGCATGTGAGCACCCTGAGCTCCCATTAACTGTTGCTTTTGGGTGTACTGAGAAATTTGCAGTTCTGACTCATGTCAATAGTTGTAATTAGCCCAATGTGGATCCCTTACATTGGCTTTAAACCATTGGAACTCCATTAGTCTCCAAAGAGCTGTGTACTTTTGATTTACAGCAGTGCAAGTGAGAGGAAAATAAGCCTCATTGTCTACAGTGGCATTACTCAGTTTCACACTACAATGATTGAAAGGTGGATCAATCCCATTGACCAATTTACATTGGGGTGAGTGAGAAGAAAATCAGCCCCTTAATTTCAGCTGAGTTACTTCTCATTTACTGAGAAATGAATAACTAAATAACTGAGAACACGATCAGGGCCTCAATACTTACTCAGGCAAACTCCCATTGAAATCAATGGGCTAAATCCTAAAGGAATAACTCTTGTTTTTAATTCTCAGCCCTTATATAACACATTGGCTGCCTGTGTCTATCTTCCTCTATAGCCCTGGCTATAAAGAGGATTCTAGAGAGGTCAGGAGGTCTGCCATTACTATCAGCTAATGACACTAGTCCTTTAACTAGACAAATTCAGACAGGTTGTTAATTGTGAGCGTAATTCACCACTGGAACAATTTACCAAGGCTCATGGTGGATTTTCCATCCCTGATAATTTTTAAATCAACACTGGATATTTTTCTAAAAGATCTTCTCTAAAAAATATTTTGGGGACAGTTCTTTGGCCTGTGTTATACAGGAGGTCAAACTAGATGATCACAATGGTCCCTTCTGGCCTTACAATCTATGAGGTAAGAACATGAGAATGGATCCATACTGGATCAGACCCATTTCCTCTCTCTGACCATAGCCAATGCCAGATCCTTCAGAGGGAATGAACAGAATAGGGCAATTCCGAGTTTTCCAGTCCCAGCTTTTGGCAGTTGGAGATTTAGGGACAGCCAGAGCATAGGGTTACACCACTGGCCACCTAGGCTAATAGCCTTTGATGGGCCTATCCTCCATGAACTTTCCAATTCTTTTTTTAACAAGTTATATTTTTGGCCATCACAACATGCCATGGCAATGAATTCCACTGGCTTACTTAACATTCTGTGGAATAGTACTTCCTTTTTTTGTATAAACCTACTGCCTATTAACTTCATCGGGTGACCCCCTAGTTCTTGTGTTATATGAAGAGGTAAATAACATATCCCCCCATAGTTGTCTCTTTTCTAAGCTGAACAGTCCCAGTCTTTTAATCTCTCCTTGTATAGAACCTGTTCCGTGTCCCTAATCATTTTTGGTGCCCTTCTCTGCACCTTTTCCAATTGCAATATATCTTTTTTGAGATGGGTTGACCAGAGCTGCATGCAATAGTCAAGATGTGGGCATACCATGGATTTATATAGTGGCATTATGAAATTTTCTATCTTATTATTTATCCCTTTCTTAATGGTTCTTAACATTCTATTATCTTTTTTCACTCACTGAACATTGAGTGGATGTTTTCTTGGGACTATCCACAATGACTCCAAGATCTCTTTCTTGAGTAGTAACAGCTAATGTAGACTCCAACATTTTGTAAATATAGTTGGCGTTATTTTTCCAAGGTGCATCACTTTGTGTTTATCAACATTGAATTCCATCTGCCATTTTGTCCCTCAGTCATCCAGTTTAGTGAAATTCCTTTGTAACACTTTGCAGTCAGCTTTTGACTTAACAAACTTGAGTACTTTTGAATCATCTGCAAATTCTGCCACCTCACTGTTGATTAAATGACTAAGGACAAAAATACTATATCACCCATCAGCGAGCACTTTTCATAATACGGTCACTCCATATCTGACCTTTCAGTCCTCATCCTCAACGGGTAGCTGCACAACTCCTTTACGAAGGTCTATGAGCTTAAATCCTTAACTTTGCTAGATACTAACAATCATAATCTTAATAAAGACACTGGATTTATGGTTTATTACAACTATCTGCAACACAGTAACCCCCACCCCCCTTGTCCTATGACTGCAGAAGTGTTAATGGGACACTTCATCTTGAATGGTTCCTTGAATATGTGTTGTGGAAGAAAACAGAGCCTTCACTCTTAGGTTGGTTGCAGCAAGTCAGAGACAGTTTTATTCTCAAGCAATTGCAAAGAGGGAGAGAGTGCACACGGGCAGGGATTCCCCCTGCCTCGGCAAGTCTCTCTCAGATAAACAATTAGGGCAAGCATTTATACCTTTTGTTACATACAATAATGATCAACAGCTACATACTGTTTATACATATTCCTTCCTGATATATTATTTTTCTCAGCAATTTCTGCTATAGTCTGCATTCCATTCTTATCTAACACAAGGTCAAAACAACCTCTTTCACAGTTCTTTTCCCACTCGCTTCCCTCTCGCTCAGGCCTTGCCTTAAGTCTCACATTATTAGAGTTGGAGTTAGCCTGACTCCTGCTCATTTCCTAAGAAAACTAAAAGGTCTGCATCTAGTTTCCTTTTATCCCTTTTCCAGTGTTAACTACTTAATCTAAACAATCTGTTCCACCTTGTATTTAGCTGTGACACTCAGCACCTTTCCCAGATCTGAAGAAGTGCTCTGTGTAGCTCGAAAGCTTGTCTGTCACCAACTGAAGTTGGTCAATATAAAAAATTACCTCAAGCACCTTGTCATAGGTTTCATCCCCACTCTGAACTTTAGGGTACAGATGTGGGGACCTGCATGAGAACCCCTAAGCTTAATTACCAGCTTAGATCAGTATGCTGCCACCACCCAAATCATTTAAAACAATTGTTTGAGTTATTTGGGAAACTCTGTCTTCTCCCCCAATATCTCTCCCTCCCAACTACTGTAACCCTTCCCTAGGTAACCTTGAGAGACTTCTCCACCAATATCTCTCCCTCCCAAGTACTGTAACCCTTCCCTGGGTAACCTTGAGACTTCTCCACCAATTTCCTGGTGAACACCAATCCAAACCCCATGGATCTTAAAACAAGGAAAAAATTAATCAGGTTCTTAAAAAGAAGGCTTTTAATTAAAGAAAAGGGGTAAAACAAATACCTCTGTGAGATTAGCATACAAGCTACTCTCACAGACAACAGATTTAAAACACAGAGGTTGTTCCCCTAGGCAAAACATTAGTTACACAAAAGAAAACCCAATTTGATTATCCCTCTAATGCACAAGAGAAGTCACAAAAGAAAATAAATATAAACTAATTTATTCCTTCTTTAATATTCACTACCCTGTTTGATTCCTGGGTCTTTTCACTCTGGCACAAAACTGAAAACTAACAAACACTGAGACAAAGGAAAAACTTCCCTCCTTCCTGTTTGAAACATCTTGTCCCCCCATTGGTTCCTCTGGTCGGGTGTCAACTAGGCTACGTGAACTTTTTAACCCTTTACAGGTCAAAGAGGCATTAACCCTTAACTGTTTGTTTATGACACATCTTGTCTTTCTAATATCGTGGGACAAATACTGCCACAACAACACTGCAAACAACAATAGAAGATATCAAATTTAGCTTTGCTGTCATCTTAAAACTGGGATTAACATATTGGGAAAAAATAATCCATTTCTGTTCACTGTAGATGTTTCTCTGGTTCCCAACACCTTGGTATCTAAGCACCTTGATAGCTACCTGATCTAGTGGCCACATGGACTTTTATTATAATTATGTTATTGATCTGTAATTTGTATCCATTTATCCCTTCAAAATTAAGAAGTGAACAATGAAAGGATGTTAATATTAATGGGTCCCACTAGGCATTATTATTTAAAAGTATTTGCCGTGATTATGAAAAAGATTTTCAACTTCAAACAGGATTCAGACGGGATTGTTAAAATTTGGTGTTGCACCACTGGAGTGAACAACATTACATTCAGGATGAATTTGGCCCATTTCACTAAATGCCTAGAGACAGGAAGTACTTACAGATTTTTCAGGAGTGGTTAAAGCTAAAATGAAATTAATGTTAAATTATAGCAACTAAATGAGACCAAGCAGGAGGAACAAAATTTGCTGGGCCAGATCCTCAGCTGGTGTAAATTGGCATTGCCCTATGCAAGTTAATGGAGCTATGTTGATTTTCACCAGCTGAGGCTCTGGTTCCACTTGTGTAGCAAAATTGATGCATGACTTCATCCCCACTGAGTCCCAGAGAAGCAAGTGGTGGAAATGTCTTTGAGGCCAAGCAATTCTTCCTCAGTAGAGACAAAGCAGCTATTAACTCCAAAGGGCATCAAGGGGAATCCAGCCAGTTCTATGGGCTTGTCTTCACTACTGGCTAAATTGGCCAATCGATGCAGCAGTGTCAATTTAGTGGGTCTGGTGAAGATGCAATAACTCAATGGCTGAGCACTTTTCCATCGACTTCAGTACTCCACCTCCCCAAGAGACGGAATCTATGTTGACAGGAGAGGGTCTCCCATCAACACAGTGCGGTGTAGACACAGTAGTAAGTCGATCTAAGCTACGTCAATTTAAATTACATAATTTATGTAACTTAACTAGCATAATTTAGATCAACTTGGCTTGTTAGTGTAGATCTGGCCTATGTAACATCAGGGGGCATGCGTAAATTTGACTCATGTGCTGTTAGCAGAATCATCAGAACAGGTAAGTGCTGCACCACTCAGGAAATGGAATGCAGATTTTGTTTCAAGTTTATGTCACACTGATTAAAATTTGTCACCTAGGGTGCTAACTGACCATTCCTGTGTGCTAACTGAGGGCCAGCTTATGAACACCTTGGTCACACTTGTGAATAGTTACACTCATGAATAGTCCCACTGAAGTCAGTGGCGTTATTAGTGATAGTAAACGTTTACCAATATGAGTGAAGGAATCACAATCTGACCTTTACTACACACTCCAACCTGTGGGAATGTAAAGGCACCATTTTTCCTCCCTTACTCACATGGAGTACTACCTTACTCTGTGACAAGTCCCATTGAGTTCAATAGGTCTACTCATGGAATAAAATACTACTCCATGTGAGCAAAAGAGGCATCATTTGCCCTGTTGTTCTTGTATTAATTTAGATGGAATGTCTGGGCCAAAGGTATTAACAGTACTGTCCAACATTAAACAGTGTTAAACAAGGTTCAGGGTTTGGTATACAGAGACCTCAGCTTGCTTAGTACCATGGCAAACATGCCATTAAAAATTCTATTAACGTTTGATTAAAGATAAAGAAAGAAGGGAAAACTGTTAAAGCATTTTAAATGTAAAGTTTTAAATAAAGATTTCATTTTAACAACATCCCTGTCTCCATTTCATCTGGAGAAAGCTTTTACAAGAAAAACTCCCTTGTCTGACAGTCTCTTAGACGGTATCGAACATGGTAATGACTGTGCTATCAGGGAAAGGAGACGAAGCTAGTTGAGATGGGCTGGAGCTGTGGTTGTTGCTGTTGTTGTTACAGTCTGGTCCCATTTCATCCCAGGTTTTTGGGATTCAGCTGGAGCCAATAGAGGTGGCAATGTCATCTGGGTCCCTCTTTCTGCCTGGTCTAGTCAGGACATCTGTCAAGATTGGGATGAAGAAGGCCTGACGTCCCAGGCGATGGTGGCGGTGGCAGCTATGATGATGACTCTCACTGCATTGGCCAGTTTTTCTCCCCAAAATCTCTTTCTTTAAGGGTCCCAAAAGGGAGTGATGGGTGGAATAGCCCATCCCCTCCTTTATTTTGTCCACAAATTAAGCCTAGTTTCTGGCAGACCAAATTTGGGTCAGTGATTTCTGGTCCCACACTTTTCTTGTTTACCAGGCATGATCCTAACACAGTCCTCGAGTTATACCAGGAGGCCTTTTTATTTCAATTAATTCAGCTGTTATGTCTCTCTTTTGTACCTTTTCCCACCAATATTTGTTGTTCTAGGTTATTGTGACATCTTATGAATTTTCACTTACTTCTCACAGTTAAACTCATAATTAGGGTAAATTCGTAGGCCCAAATATCACAACAGGCTGGTACCAGAATCAGGCACATGGTTTTGGTGTCCTGCGTGGAATGGATTGTTGGCCCAGGGGTGGAGAGGTTCCTGTGGGCCAGTTAGTTCAGAGTAGAGCTCTGTGTAATTGTATGGATGAATAGTTTATTCACTGAAAAATGCTGTTCTGGGCCAACCTAAACTTTGTGCTGAATTTGCCTAATAGTTTTGGGCAAACCAAAGAAGACTTTCATTTTGTTTGAACATCCAGGCATTTTGACCAAAGCAAGGTAAAGGATTCACAAAATGGCTAGAAGAGGAGGCTTCCTGATCATCTTTAACCTAACAGTTACATGACTCACCTAAGTTGTGGGAGAAAGATTCAATTGCCCCTTCAGTTCCCTGATGTGTAGCCGGGATTCAAACTGCAGTCATCTACGCCACATGTGAGTGCCCTGGCCAATGAGATATTCCTGTGTGTGTTTGCCACAATCTCTCATTTTCTCCACTTGGTGTAAAAAACTAAATAGCCATTGGAGCAAGGACATCAACGATTAACACACCACAATCCAGAAAGAGGAGCACCCTTCGCTGAACTCTATGCAACTGGTGATGCAACAGCAGCTGGCTCACTTCCATCTTGACTCCCCCAAATCTTTCCTTTTATGGGGTGTGGGACTGTCAGGGACCAGACCAGCTTAGAACAGCTGCTCCCTGACTAACTGTGCTTCTAGGCAACCAATGAGCCCAACTGCACTGCCTGGGAACTCACAGAGTGGCCACAGCCCCCTGACTGGCAGCTGGCTTAGCAATCCTGCTCATAAGCCTGGCCCCCACAGCAGCTCTGTGGCTGCTCAATGAATACCATGCCTGCAGCTGCGCTCATCCTTATCCTAGTGCCTGCTTTCTTTCAGTTCCTGCTCCAACCTAATTGTAATCTCTGATCCAGCCCCTGCTCCCTCCAGAGTCACACCTCTGGCTTTGATCCCCAGCTTTGCCTCTGGCTTATGACTTGGGTTGACCTTCCAGTTCTGGCATTTGGTTTCTGTCTCTCCAGTAGTGATCCCCGGCTGTCCCTCTGGCTTATGAATGCCGTTTGTCCTCCAGCTCTGGTATTTGGCTTCTGTCCCTCCAGTACTGACCTTCTGGACTCTGCCCATTCTGGCCCCAGCTACTAGTTGCAGTAGTGTGTATAGGTATTGTGACCTAGTGGATAGTGCACTGGGCTAGTACTCAGGAGACCTGAGATCTATCCCCAGCTTCACCACTGGCCTTTGTGGTCGGGTGACCATATTTCCCTATGTTGAATATGGGACACCTGGTAAAATTACTTGTATTCAAGTGAGTTCAATGGCAATCATTCATACAAATGTTCAAATTAACATCAAGTTGACTGACCCCTAGTTAAAAAAAAATTATTCGTAGTTGGATTCTTTAATACTTTAGGGTTCGCATGGGGAGGGGTGACACACACACACCTCTCTCACACAGAAGAGGTGATCGAACAATCCCACCCTCCCTGTCCAGTGCTCTCTACCATCCACGCCTGGCTGGGACTCTGGGATGGACCTTCCTTTCCTGGTACCTGGTGCCATGTCTTCCCAAGGCAACATGTAGGGAGAGCACGCAGGGTCAAATGCCCACCCAGATTTCTGCCAGGGTTCACACTAGAATGTGGCAAGCAGCAGCCTTTTGGCACCGGGTGGGAGGGAACGGATGGGAGCTGCTTCCAGTCACAGGGGAGGAGAAGAAGGGGAAGGGATGACCTGGTCTGTGTCTTTGCAGAGTTCATATCTTCCCCTCCCCACCATTCCCATGTGGCTGGAAGCAAGCTGTCCCTTCCTGCCTGCACAGTGTCAAAAGGTAGCTAACACCTCCAGGCTGCTGCTGGCCATCAATATAATCCATCTGCCTCCTGTCCCTGGGCTGCAGCATGAGCAGGAAGGGGTTAAGTGCTAAGGATGCATTGCGCACCAGGGCCCAGGGAACCTGACTGCAGGGGCTTCAGCAAAGGTGAAGAGGGTGCTAAGCCCCTGCCCCGGGGCCTGCTCTGGAGCCTGCAGGTTCGGGGTGTGCACAGACTGGAAATCACTTCCCCTTCACCTGTGCCACTCCAGAGCTTAGCTGAGGGGTGGAGAGGCTTTCCCGTGCCAGCGCTGTGCAGGGCTTTGGCACATGCAGGGCTTGGCTCCTCCTGGCCAGTGCCCCAGCACAGAGGGCTTAGGATTTCCTGGGGCGCGGGCTCAGCCAGAGGCAGTGGGGAAAGGAAGGAGCCTACCAGACAGGCTGTTGGTGAGCTGAGCATTCTGACCAGAGGCTGGTCCTCTGCACAGCGCTGAGAGAAGGACACACCCCACTGGGGGATATGAAGGAGCAGTGGGGCTGTGGGGGTGAAGGGGCAAAGCAGGGAGAGGCCAGCCAGCGGGGAAGCACATAAAGGGCCGATGGGTGGGCAGCAGAGGCGACACGTCACCGGCCGCACCCTGGTGTCCCTGGGTCCAGATCTGATGCATCTGAGGGTGCTGAGGGAATTGGCTGATCTGATTGCAGAGCCATTGGCCATTATCTTTGAAAACTCGTGGTCATCAGGGGAGGTCCTTGATGATTGGAAAAAGGCAAATATAGTGCCTATCTTTAAAAAAGGAAAGAAGGAGAATCCGGGGAACTACAGACCTCACCTCAGTCCCTGGAAAAATCATGGAGCAAGTCCTCAAGAAAACCATTTTGAAGCACTTGGAGGAGAGGAAGGTGATCCGGAACAGTCAACATGGATTCACCAAGGGCAAGTCATGCCTGACCAACCTGATTGCCTTCTATGATGAGATAACTGGCTCTGTGCATATGGGGAAAGCAGTGGACGTGATATATCTTGACTTTAGCAAAGCTTTTGATACGGTCTCCCACAGTATTCTTGCCAGCATATTAAAAATGTATGGATTGGATGAATGGACTATAAGGTGGATAGAAAGCTGGCTAGATTGTCGGGCTCAATGGATATGATCAACGGCTCAATGTATATTTGGCAGCCGCTATCAAGTGGCGTGCCTCAGGGGTCAGTCCTCGGGCAGGTTTTGTTCAACATCTTCATTAATGACATGGAAGATGGCATGGAGTGCGCCCTCAGCAAGTTCACAGATGACACTAAGATGGGGAGAGAGGTAGATAAGCTGGAAGATAGGGTTAGGGTCCAGAGTGACCTAGACAAATTGGAGGATAGGGCGAAAAGAAATCTGATGAGGTTCAACAAGGACAAGTGCAGAGTCCTGCACTGCTACAGGCTGGGGACCGACTGGCTAAGCAGCAGTTCTGCAGAAAAGGACCTGGGGATTACAGTGGATGAGAAGCTGGATATGAGACAATAGTGTGCCCTGGTTGGCAAGAAGGCTGCATTGGGCTGCATTAGTAGGAGCATTGCCAGCAGATCGATGGAAGTGATTATTCCACTTTATTCGGTACTAGTGAGGCCACATATGGAGTATTGAGTCCAGTTTTGTGGCCCCCACTCAAGAAAGGATGTGGACAAATTGGAGAGAGTCCAGCAGAGGGCAACAAAAATTATTAGGGGGCTGGGGCACATGACTTACGAGGAGAGGCTGGGGGAACTGGTCTTGTTTAGTCTGCAGAAGGGAAGAGAGGGGGGATTTGATAGCAGCCTTCAACTACGTGAAGGGGGGTTCCAAAGAGGATGGATCTCAGCTCTTCTCAGTGGTGGCAGATGACAGAACAAGGAGCAATGGTCTCAAGTTGCAGTGGGGGAGGTCTAGGTTGGATATTAGGAAACACTATTTGACAAGGAGGGTGGTGAAGCACTGGAATGGCTTACCTAGGGAGGTGGTGGAATCTCCATCCTTAGAGGTTTTTAAGGCCCGGCTTGACAAAGCCCTGGCTGGGATAATTTAGTTGGTGTTTGGTCCTGCTTTGAGCAGGGGGTTGGACTAGATGACCTCCTGAAGTCTCTTCCAACCCTAATCTTCTATGATTCTATGATTCTATGAATCCACAAGCCATAAAGAAATAAAAAGAGATAAACCTAAAAGCGTCTTCCTAGACATTTCCTGATCTACTTGCATATCCAGCGTTTCAAATGAGTAGTTTCTAGGTATGATACTAATGATTTTTCATACATGGCCCCAAGCTTCTTACAGCATGGCTGCTGCCCTGTCTGCCTCCAGCTGGGAGAACAACAACAGACAGACAACGGGCAGTTTTTCCTAAATTTTAAAAAGTTCTATCCTTCCCATTGGCTCTTTTAGACAGACACCCACTTACGTCCTTTTACCTATGCATGGTAGTGAGACTTTTTAACCTTTTACAGGTAAAGCAAGTAGAGAACAACTACTAAAAGGGATTTTATAGGTAACTGGCTGGCTGGGTGTTCATAAAAGGGAGCTACTGCCCTCCCTTCATTTTTCACAATGGTGTTTTTTCCCTGCCTGCTGTAGCTCACAATGCGGGGAGGGGTATACACTGATACAGACATGGAAGCTTAACAGCTCCTGGGATGAATAGCAAACATGTTGCAAATTTTCACAACGTCCTAGTCTGAAATCTTCCCTGTATAATCCCTCAGTTAGGGAGTTGAGAATGAACAAACTTTTATTTACAGGTGAAAAGCAAGAAATAAAACTCCTTCACTGTTTGCAGACCCTTCTAAGAATGCATATAAAATTATATATCCAGTGCTTAATTTGTCCCAGGGCTTGCCAGAGATGAACCCCAGCACATCTGGGCTTGACAGTTCATAGCCCCAGCACCTCTGGACTTGCTGTGTCTCTTATGAAAGTAAAAATATTGCTTGAGCTCTGGCACCTCTTTCATTACAAATTAAGCACTGGATACATCCCTCATTCTAAAGGATTCCAATGTCCCAACAGGCCAAACACTTACCTGGTGTAAATTGGTGTATCTCCACTAAAGTCAGTAGAACTATACTGATTTACACCAGCTGAAGCCTGGCCTATTATTTTTAGTGAATCTACAGGGTGATGCCAAATCCCATCTCTGCTGAAGATCTTCAGGTTAATTGCTTCTGCATCTGAGCTGGAAAGCAAAGTAAAATTCACAAAGCAATAAATCAGACTGATAAGAACTAGAAATTCAATGCACAGGAATTTAATGGGCTTGGTTCCTCATGCATTGACACTAACATAAGTCCGGAGTAACTCTGCTGAGCAGAATGGGCCTGATTTACTTCTCAGGCACACTGGTATAAAATAGCAGTAACTCCAATTGAGTCAATGACACTGGTTCTCCTCTCATTCATCCCAGTGTAATTTGGGAGTAACTCCATTGCAGTCAATGGGGCTGGTGCTCCTCTCATTCACCTCAGTGTAAATGTAAATGGAGCTGACTCTGGTAACAGTTTGAAGGAGAACGAGCCTGAGTCCATGCTCTACTCCTGGGGGAATTCTGTGCCAAAAAGTTAAAAATTCTGCACCAAAAAAATAAAAATTCTGCGCACAATATTTTAAAATTCTGCAAAATTCTGCATTTTTTAGTTGCCAAAATAACACAATATATTCACGCCAGTTTCAGTTATTTTGGTAATTTATTTCAAAATACCTGTCAACAAGTATGTCTGTAACAATACAGACAGAAAAAAAGATTCAGGAAACTTTTTTTTGACAAATAAATTCTTTACTAGGCATATTAATACAGAGCTTTGAGTAACAATTCATTTAAACTACTGTACAGAAACGTATTTCCTGAACCCCTCAGAAGCAGTGCAAAGGCTTGGGGGAGTCAGAGGTAACAGATGAGCTGAGGGAGAGGGAAGTAATTGCTGGGAAGTAGCTTGGATGTGTACCTGGAGGGTTGTTGGGTGTGGTTGGGAGAAGTATGGAACTTGGGGGAGGTTGGGGGGGAGGAGTTGGAGAGGCTCCTCCATGCAGACCATTGAAGACCCCTAGCCTTTCCCAGTCAGACTCATCTTCCCCTGTCTCCATGTGTCCCTGAAACCCCCCTCTTCTTCAGCCCCTGGCTCAGTGTTGTCACCCCATTAGTTCCTGAGCCCACACCCCAGTCTGTACACCACACTAGCCCTTCTGAATCTCAGTCTGTGACCCCCCAGCAGCCCTGTGTGACCTGCTCTGTCCATCCTGTGCCTCCTCCTCTGGCCCTGCAGTGGGGAATACAGCTTCTCTGCCAGCTGGCTGCCCTCTCTTCTGGCACCACAGCAGCCCCTGGTGGGCAAAAGCTGTAATTGCAGCACATCTCCAGCAGAATTTATATTCTGAGGGGGGGATATAAGGGGGGACATGAATTCTGAGCATGCACAGTGGAGCAGAATTCTGTGTTTGGCTATGTGGCTATGTTGCCTTCAGCATTCTGAACCTGATGAGTCATCCCTGAGCCTGATAGTTCTGAACCTGAGGAGTTATTTGAGATCATTATCTAGATCATCTAGTATGAGCTCCTGCATATCGCAGGACACCAGTGCCACCCAGCACACTAAACCCAGCAACCAAAAATAGGCCCAAGTATTACAGCCCTCAAGAGACTAAGCTATTGTGAATCGCAGGCAGAGAATAGGAGGGACTGAGGCCCCTGCAATGGCTGGGGTTTGATTACGTGAGATATATGCAGATAATGTCTTGGTTTTGATGAACTTCTCAGGAAAGAGTCAAGGCTGCCCAGGCTTCCAGAGTCCGTGACTATGGGACTACCCCCTCGCAGCACTCAGGCCTTAGGTTCACAGCAAGGAATCTAGAAGCCCTGAGAACCCTGGCTTGAACCATGTATCTCAAAGCTTCCAGACTCCCTGTGATAGAGCTGGAAGACACTGCTGAGCAAAGAGGCTGGGGGAAGCTCAATTGCATTATGAAATTTTGGAAGTGAAAGATTCCTATTATTTCCAAACAACTTCCCCACATACACCCTTTCCATGGGAAATATCACAAATTCTACTTTTCATCCTGAAATAGCACAATTTTTTTCTCTGAATTTCCTGTGGATCAGAGTTAGACCAACTCTACTTATATGGCCTTTGGACTGTGGTTAACCAGGTCTCTCCTACCATCAGTGATTGATTACCTAGGGTCCGCTCCTTCAGAACTGCAGGGAATTGAATCTTCCTGAATCCCTGATACATTGGACTGTTCTTCCCTCTTTACTAAAAATTTAAATTCTGTTCAACCTTATACACCAAGATGTTTTCAGTTCAGTGGAAATTACCACTCAACTAACACATGCACACATGTTTAAGTGGCAAGAAATCATTAGCTTTGGCTTCTTCTTCTTTATTCCCAATAATGGAAATGAAAATACCTAGAATCCAGCCCTGTTTATCAGTAGATAGCCAAAACACTTTGCAAAGGAGGTCAGTGTCATTATATTTTTAAGCAAGGGAATGTTCTACAATATCTGATCTGAAGTGAAAGAAATCCACTTTGTGCTATTTTAGGCTAGGCTTTTCAAAGGATTCTGAGGGAGGCAGGTGCATATTGCCAATTGATTTTCTGTGGGATTTGGGTACCCAACTCCCCTTCAAAATCCCCTCCATTTTGCGTTTTGGCTTCTTTATCAATATTCCATATCTCCTGTCATGGGTGGTCATTTTAGAGAACACCTGCCCTTTTCACACTCAGTAAACTAGGATGACATCTAAGTATTTGAAAAATGTCATTGCTACTGGCTGCTACTATTTGCATTTGGCAGCCCTGTTTATTGCCCATGAACACTAAACCTACAAGGCAGTTGGATACCATTCCCGCCCCTACATGTATACATTAACAGAGAGGTTACACAAGGTTACTTTAGGAACAACCCAAACTCCATCTATTACATTGACTAACTAGTCACCTAAATTCAGCAGAATTCTTTACACAATGTGTCTGGAAATCAGGACACAGGGTAATGCAGAGGGGAGAGGAGGAAATAATATTTGCTAGAGCTGTTTGGAATGTTTTTTAAATTGAAAATATTCATTTGGGGTGGGGGGGGGATAAATTTGATTATTGAAATATCTAGGACCCGCAGGATTACATAGGTGTATAAAGGGTTAAATTAGTTTGAAAAGAAAAAAAATCATGTTTTCATAGGTCTTGCAAAGTGCAGGTTCTTTCCAGTTCTGGGGAGGGTAAGAGGGTGGTTCTGACCAGTTGACTATGGGAGGATGGTATGCTTTTTTGTAAATATAGGACAGGGAAAATATCTGATAAGATGGAAGGAAAAATCCTTGAAGAAGAAGCCCTAATTATTAAAGGTTTAAACCAACTGGTTTAAACAAAGAAATAAATTCTCAAACATTCAGGTATGGTCCAATAAGTAAACTATAAAAGGGTGAACTCTTAAAGTGTTGTTGCTAGTACTTGCCTTAATAAGTTGGAGCCAGCTAACATGGGGTTAATGGGTCTAGTCCTTTTGTATTTGATCACTACTTATAAATGTTTATTACTGGTTGGGTGTAGTAATTACTTAGTATTTAGGTTTCTAGACATGTCTAGAGCAATTGTATAAACATCATTTGGCCTTTGGATTTAATAACGGTATTTGAATTAGGGTCTGGGGGTACTCTGTATTACTATAACAATATTACTGTAATATCTATAACAATAATTCCAACCATACTGAAACGTAAAGAAATATTTCAACTCCGAAATGCTGAAATGGTGTCTCATAGGAGCTGAAGTTCTGGTGGCTCATGCTCAGGGCCGGCTCCAGCTTTTTTGCCACCCCAAGTGGCGGGGGAAAAAAGAAGGACCTGCTGCTGAATTGCCACCAGAAGCGTAGTGATTTACTTACCCGCCACCGAAGTGCCGCTGAAGACCCGGAAGTGCCGCCCCAATAGCGGACGGAGTGCCGCCCCTTTCTATTGACCGCCCCAGTCACCTGCTTCCTTCGCTGGTGCCTGAAGCAGGCCCTGCTCATGATCCCACTGCACATTGCAGGCTGGGTTAGTGGTGAGACTACATCTCCCATGATGCATCAGTTTCATTTCTTGGAGAGAGGATGTGGTGTGTCATGGGAGTTTCTTTGCTGCAGATGAGAAAAACATCCCAACAGAAGCAGCAGGAAGCCCAAGTCCGAGAGTGAGTTATAATCTATCCATAACCCCAAAATGTGCTCTCTTCCTTCCAGGATTAGACAATAAGCCAGAGCAGGTGAGGCTCCAGAACCCACCAGCTGTTGCTCTGAAACAACTCAGATTCACACTGTTTTAATTTTCCTTACAAAAATTGCTTGGAATTTCTGGATTCTTGTGAGGCCAAACAATTCCTGAGGGCTTTTCTCAGGGCCTCCTTGACCTCTCTGTTTCTCAGACTGTAGATGAGGGGATTGGCCAGGGGAGTCAGGACTGTGTAGAAAACAGAGAACAGTTTGTGTAGGTCTCTCAGCATGGTGGCATCTGGCAGCATGTAGACAATGATCAGGGTTCCATAGAAACTTGTCACCACAATGAGGTGAGAGGAGCAAGTGGAAAAGGCCTTCTGCCTCTCTATGCTGGAATGGATCCTCAGGAGGGTTATCATGATACAAACATAGGACATCAGAGTTAATATAAAAGGAGGCAGTGTATATATGGAAGCCAGAATGAAAGCCACAAGTTGCATTAAATGAGAGTCACTGCAGGAGAGTCTTATGATAGGAGTGAAATCACAAAAGAAGTGGTCAATTTCATTGGGACCACAAAATGTTAATTGTGACATGAAAAATATTGTTACGGAGTTAGTCACAAATCCACTTATCCATGATCCAGCTGCTAGCTGGGGGCAGAACCTGCCATTCATAAGGGCAGCATAATGCAGTGGCTTACATATAGCTAAATACCAATCATAAGACATCACAGAGAGGAGATAACACTCGGTACCGGCCAGGCAAGCAAATAAATAAAATTGCATGAAACACCTGCTAAATGAAATGGTTCTGTCCCCAGTCAGGAGACTGGTCAGAATCCTGGGCAGGATGGTGGAGCTGTAGCAGGTCTCCAAGCAGGACAAGTTCCCCAGGAAGAAGTACATGGGGGTGTGAAGGTGCTGATCAGCCACAACAAGAGCAATGATGAAGATGTTCCCAGCCATGGTCACAATATAGATCACGAGAAACAGCAGGAAGAGAAGGGTCTGCAGCTCAGAGAGGTTACCGAATCCCAGGAGGATACATTCTGTGACAGACGTTTGATTTCTCCACTCTCCATCTGCCATAGGATGTATCTAGTTAAACAAACAGGACAATATAATGCGAGTGCCATAGCATTAAACTTTAATATAATGTTATCTTCTGAGGCTGCAATTCCAATGCATCCTAATAGACATAGGCACCCATAAGTGCAAAGGCAGATTTGTGCCCAAGTCCCAGTACCAGGTACTAAGATGATCCGAGGAATGGAGAATCTACCTTACAAAAGGAGTATTAAGGGGCTTGCCTTGGTTAGGGTAACAAAATGAAGGCTGAGAGGAAATATGATTGATCTCTATAAAAAACATCAGATGGATAAACACCAGGGAGGGTGAACAGTTATTTAAATTAAGGGACAATGTTGGCACCAGAGCAAGTTGATATAAACTGGCCATAAATAAGTTTGGGTTGAAATTAGATTCATAGATTCATAGATTCATAGATTCTAGGACTGGAAGGGACCTTGAGAGGTCATCGAGTCCAGTCCCCTGCCCGCATGGCAGGACCAAATACTGTCTAGACCATCCCTGATAGACATTTATCTAACCTACTCTTAAATATCTCCAGAGATGGAGATTCCACAACCTCCCTAGGCAATTTATTCCAGTGTTTAACCACCCTGACAGTTAGGAACTTTTTCCTAATGTCCAACCTAGACCTCCCTTGCTGCAGTTTAAGCCCATTGCTTCTTGTTCTATTCTCAGAGGCTAAGGTGAACAAGTTTTCTCCCTTCTCCTTATGACACCCTTTTAGATACCTGAAAACTTATCCTCTCAGTAACCCAATTCTTTCAGCCTTCCTTCATAGGTCATGTTCTCAAGACCTTTAATCATTCTTGTTGCTCTTCTCTGGACCCTTTCCAATTTCTCCACATCTTTCTTGAAATGCGGTGCCCAGAACTGGACACAATACTCCAGCTGAGGCCTAACCAGAGCAGAGTAGAGCGGAAGAATGACTTCTCGTGTCTTGCTCACAACACACCTGTTAATACATCCCAGAATCATGTTTGCTTTTTTTGCAACAGCATCACACTGTTGACTCATATTTAGCTTGTGGTCCACTATAACCCCTAGATCCCTTTCTGCCGTACTCCTTCCTAGACAGTCTCTTCCCATTCTGTATGTGTGAAACTGATTTTTTCTTCCTAAGTGGAGCACTTTGCATTTCTCTTTGTTAAACTTCATCCTGTTTAACTCAGACCATTTCTCCAATTTGTCCAGATCATTTTGAATTATGACCCTGTCCTCCAAAGCAGTTGCAATCCCTCCCAGTTTGGTATCATCCGCAAACTTAATAAGCGTACTTTCTATGTCAATATCTAAGTCCTTAATGAAGATATTGAACAGAGCCGGTCCCAAAACAGACCCCTGCGGAACCCCACTCGTTATGCCTTTCCAGCAGGATTGGGAACCATTAATAACAACTCTCTGAGTACGGTTATCCAGCCAGTTATGCACCCACCTTATAGTAGCCTTATAGATAAAGGTTTCAAATCATCTGAGGAGTGAAGTTCTGGAATAGGCTTCCAAGGGGAGTAGCTGGGGGGCAAAAATCCTAAATTGTTTCAAGACTGAGCTTGATAAATTTATAGAGGAGATGGTATGATGAGATTGCCTACAATACCATGTAACCATCAGTGCATGCTATTAACACATATCTGCAATAGCTAGTGATGGGACACTAGATGGGGAGGGCTCTGAGTTACTACAGAGAATTCTTTCCCATAGAATTCTCACCCACATGCTCAGGATCTATCTGATTGACATATTTGGGGTCAGGAAGGTTGCCTTCCTCTGCAGCATGGGGCAAACATCATTGCTGGTTTGAACTAGAGTAAATGGTGGATCCTCCATAACTTGAAGTCTAGGTCAAGATTTGAGTACTTCAGTAACTCAGCCAGAGGTTATTATCCCATTCCGAGAATTGGGGGGTGATGTTCTCTGGCTTGTGATGTGCAGAGGTCAGACTAGATGATCACAATGGTCCCTTCTAGCCATAATGTCTATGAGTTTATGAAAGCCTGAATTGCATTTGAATCCTCCTTTCCCCCCTGCTAGTCATTGGCCTGTTAATATTAGAATCCTGGTTGAAGTGATGGAATTCATTCAGTGAAACTGCTAACTTTTGAAAGCGGGTGAGCAAATCTGGCAGACGTGTCTCAATCAACACCAAACTGTAGCTGTGTTTAATTAACCCAATGAATTTGATTCAAAACAGGATAGGTGCTGCCTCTCCCCTCCATCTTGCACCCTTCAATCTAGTCTTGACAGCCCACCCCCAGTTTTATGCAGAGACTAGGTCAGATGTCAATGAGAGTTTCTGCCAGTGGAGTTGATGGGACTGGATTCACACTACTCCAGAGGCCTTTACTGAGCTAGGTGTATATTCATGGAACAAAAAATTGGAATAAAGTGTTTTAGTTTTGCCCTCATTATTGTCCATGATATTTTAGAGAAACCCAGTGATAATAAAAGGGATTTTATCAATCTCAGACATGGCCACCTCAGCGTATCTTCATTAGGTAAGGTGAAGCTTGATTGACTGCCCTTTTAGCTGTCTCAAAGAGGAAAGTTAAGAGGGAAGTTGTCTAGTGGAGAGGACACAAGAGTGAGAGCCAGGAGTGCGCAATGAAAAATGGTAGCATGGATCAATTGGAGGTGGGAGTCGATATATGAATGGCGAATAAGAGCTTGTAGGTGAGGTGAGGATAGACTGTGTTGGGTCTTCAAAGTGAAGACATGCAACTTATGTTCGATGCAACAGAGAAAGGGAGGGATGCAAAGAGAGGCATGCCATGGTCAATGCGACAGGCTAGAAGAATGATCTTTATAACATCATTCTGAATGTATATATGTGGGACAAGACTGCGTTTATCCAGACCAGAGAGAAGGATGTTGCAGTTATCAAGTTGTGAGATGATGAGAGCTTGGCTAAGAGTTTTAGAGATGTGGGGTGATAGGAAAGGTCGCATCTTAGAGATGTTTTCAAGAAAAAAAAATCACAATTTAGACAGGCTGGGTGTGAGGCCCTCGAGAGAGGTCCGAGTTCAAGATGACAGTCAGATTATGGGCTTGGGTGACAGGCAGAATGACGATGGTGTGCTCGCAAAAGGATGTAGTGGGGAGGACTTGGCGTGGAAAATGATTTAAGAGCCATATTGAGCTGATGGCTAAACAGCCAAAAGAGGATGTCAGAGAGACAGTCCGAGATTTTAGTTTGGACAGAAGGAGACAGTCCTGGAGTAGAGAGGTAGGTTTGTGAGTTATCAGTATAGAGATGGTAGATAACTTTGTGCTTGTGGATGAGATCACCCAGAGATAAGGTGGAGAGAAGGGGACCAAGGACGCAACCCTGTGGTACCCCCACAGAAAGCTGAAGAGAAGATAAGGGAGATCCTTTAAGGACATGCTGAATGTGTGATTAGAGGTAGGAGGGGAACCAGAAGAGGACAGAGCAAGGACGCCAATGGAGAACAAGATTTCAAGAAAAGCATGGTGAATGCTTTTGAAAGTGGCTGACAGGTCGAAGAGGATGATGATGATGTACTGATTGTGAGATCTGGCTAAGGAGAGGCAGTTAGAGACTTTGGTGAGAGGGGTTTCATTGGACTTCAAGGGATGGAAGCCAGATTGGAGACGGTCTAGGATAGTATTGGAAGAGAGGCATTCCAGTCAGTGATTGCAGACACCATGTTCAATGAGCTTGGAGATGAAATGGAGACGGGAGATGAGGCAGTCACTTTACACATGTGTAAATGACTACACATATTGGAAAGCAGTGGAGAATCAAGCCTTGACTTCTAATAGCTACAACAGTGATAAGTGAGGTTTAAGAACCTATATAGAATAGAATATAGACTACAATAGGTTGTTTAATGCAAAATAAGGAGGGGTTGAGACAAATTAAAAATCTAAATCAATAAAAACCTAATAACGATTGAGAGTCCTGAATGGAGGGAGTAAAATCAGTGCTAACCAGGAGCAGTAGGGGGATAGCGCTTACCTGAAGCTCCTAGATGTTTGCAGCTTGAAGTGATGACCTCTTATGTCTCAGGGTTTCGTGACCAGTATTAAGGTCCCACAGCTCAGTTTAATCTCTCTGAGTTTTCTTCAGAACTAGGATTCTCTTCATAAAGAGCCCAGGTATCTACAGAGGGATGTGCAGATGCCACAATCTCATCTGGAAGAACATGCTCCTTGTGAAGTGGAGATGCTTGCTCATATTTGTACCTTTTCAGGTCAAGGCTCTGTCTCCTGTGACTGCATCTGTGAGGAACATTTAAATGACTGAATCAAGGGAGATACTGCTGGGTCTTTTGTGTCGATGGCACAAAAAACAGCCGCGATGCAGCCACCTTTCTAAAACCACATGAGATCTCTCTGCTTACCCTTCATCATTGGGGCCGGTCAAACATTTTCTGCCGAAACCTTTTTGGAAGGAAAATTGTGATTTTGACTACAGGAAAAAAAATGACAAATTGTCTGCTTTCCTCAAAATTTTTAAAACTTTATTTGGAAAAGCTAAAAAAATTGTGCAAAAATTGTTTTTGCAGTAATATTTTGGGGATCTTAAACAGTGTTTTGCTGAATTTCCTTCTTTCTTTCTTTCTTTCTTTCTTTCTTTCTTTCTTTCTTTCTTTCTTGTTTTGTTTTGTTTTGTTTTCTGGCCAAAATATTTTTTTCCATTTTCAGCAGAAAAAATTAGGTTTTCAGTTTTTTGGTAAACAATCAGCATTTCCATCAAAATTGAACTGAAGGAAAATACTCTGACCAGTTTTCCTGCTTATATTATAATGGTTATTTATTATGTTTATTAGGGTAGCACATAGGAGCCCCAGTCATGGCCCAGGACCCCATTGTGCTCAGTGCTGTACAAACACAGAGTAAGTTGATTGCTATGAATGACTGAAATGTAACACTGCACCCTTTTAGGTCTCAATCCAGGGTAGCCTGCTTCACTCAGGAAGTCCTTATTCACACCGGCATCTCCACTGAATTTAATGGTACCCCTCTCCTGAATATGGGTTACTCACCTGAGTCAGGATGCAGGAGATGCTTGTGCCATATTTAGCACAGGCCTGTGCAGTAGCGTTCATGAATTGGAGAACTGCTTATTTTCCAATTCCTGTAAAGTTGCAAGGGGTCTCAGAAGCATGTGGAGATACACACTGAGTATTGATAGAATGAGGGGCCCATGAGCAACCCCAGCCATCTCCATAGGAGTGGTGCTGTCAGATCGGTGCTAGCCCATGCCAAGGCCCCTAGGCCTCACTGAACACTGACAAATTCATAGCTGGAAACCAGTCAGCTCACCTGTGGGTTAGCATTGTTTAAATAGGTATTGGGTTTATAAAAATGTGTTTAGTGTTTAGATTTCATGAAATGCTTTGCAAGTATTATTCTCACTTATAACCTCTATATACCATGGTATAAAGTAATATTGAGCATTTGTATTTGTGATAAATGAAGGGGGTGGGGGTAACTCCCTGTTATGAACACACAGCCACCAGTTAGCTGTAAAATCCCTCTTGGTAGCTGTTCTCTGCTTGCTTTACCTGTAAAGGGTTAAAAAGTCACCCAGGTTAAAAAAAAAAAAGGAGTGGGCACCTGACCAAAAGAGGCAATGGGAGGGCTGTTATTGGGGAACCAGGGCGCAGTATCCAGCCTGTCTGACTCATGAAGGACACCTCTCCCCCCAGCCTCTGCTTGAACCAAAACAGATCAGAGAAAAGACTTACAGAAAGCAATGAAAAGGCGTGGGAGACACACCTAAACCCCTCCTGACAAGGGTGACAGGATTAAGGCAACTCCCCTAGCCTCATCTGCATCAAAGATGGGTCAGGGAGGCATCTCCATTAGCATGCAGAATGGAGAACAGAGATTCCAAGGCAAGAACCGCACTGAACTCTGGGACCAGAAAAGCAGGGAAGCACTGCCTCATGGGGGATCTCTTCTCCAGATGTTAATGAACCTACGCCTGCACACACCCAGCTCAGCAGTTATCAGACGAATTCTAGTAATGAATCCTTGATTGATATCCAAAATACTGAAGCTGCCTAATTGCATTGTGAGCTCCCTTGAAGGAACACCACCCATAGCCAGGAATGATCAGTTCCTATTGTCTAGCCTAAAGAAAACCCTTGAGTCATCAGTTTACCCATAAACAAATCTAGTGTTCTCCCTTGAACCATTGTTGTTTCCCTGCAAAACCCCCTACCATCGCTAAAGTAAGTGTTCTGATGCCTGGATCCAAATTCTGCATCAGTTCCACTGGGACTTCATCTTCTCCTGACTGATCATGCTGGGGGCTCTGCCTGTCTCCAGCACGCAGGACCCTGAGCTACCACCATCACCTGGGAACCTTGAAAAGTTCAAGCTTCATGGAGTGGTGAGACCCCAGCTCTCTCTCTCTCTCTCTCTCTCTCTGTTTTCTTTTCTAACTCAGGTATAACTTTTTAACCCTGACTCATTTGATCAGGTATAGTTTTCTATATCTGACTTTTATAATCTTTAATAATGTAACTGTTGTGTTTGTTTAGGTTCTCCTTGTGTGGTTATCACTATTATTCAATAAATAACTTTTATGGTTAAGCTGGTTGCTTCCCTCCCTCTTGCTCTGAACTTTACTCTTTTGTGTTTTTGGCTTCCCCATTTACTCTGTAGCAATGCTCCTCTTACCTAAACTAAAGATCCCTGTAGTGTCCAAAAATACTATGGGGTTTGCTCATCAAGTGGGTTACTACCAGAACAATTGTAACGTGATAGTGGGGATAGGGACATGCTGAACCTGTGGCATACGAGGGTGGCAGCTTGAAAGTGCTGTTCAACCCAGCCTTCTCAGGCTTACTCTATTCCGGTGCAGTACCTGTGGCATATAAGGGTGGCAGCTTGGAAGTGCTGCTTGGCCCAGCCTATTGAGTCCAGGGGCATATAAGGGTGGAAGCTTGGAAATCCTGCTTGACCCAGCTCACTGAGTCCAGGGACATATAAGGGGTCAGCTTGAGAGTGCTGATTGATCCTGTCCACTCAGACTTGCTCTGTTAATGTGTGTGTGTGTGTGTGTGTGTTCATCTCATTCTGGGGCTGGAGGAACCCAGCCCTGGGGAACCTAGGTCCTGCAGGATAGCTCCACTTGGAGGGGACTTGCAGAAGGGAGAAGTAGAGCTCCATAGGAAAACACAAGTGACACAAGCAATACATTGATTTGATAGAATTACAGAACTCCACACACCCCAGAAGAGTAACCCTAATAAATGAGCATACCCCAAAGTAATGGGCAAATCTAGTAACAGGGCTAGAACTTTTTTTAAAATTGGGAAAAAACTTCCCTTTATTGTCTGTTGTTCTCTCGGGCCTGCAGGGACACAGAGCAGCAATGCTATAAGCAGGAATGCTGTGTAAGGTTTGAACCAGGTATGAAAAAAATATTTTCCATACCTAGCAGGATAGGGAATGTTTAGGTATACGTGATCTGGGTTATTTCTTTATTTTCACCTTTGGATCTCCTCTGTGCTAACCCCAGATGCTTTTGTTTGCTTGTAACCTTTAAGCTGAACCCCCAAGAAAGCTATTTTGGGTGCTTAATTTTTTGAATTGCTCTTTTAAATTCTAGCAAAAGCCTAAGTTCCAGATGTATTTTCTTTCTTTTTGTTTGTAATAAAGTTTACCTTTTTTAAGAACAGGATTTGGATTTTTGTGTCCTAAGAGGTTTGTGCATATGCTGTTCGATTAGCTGGTGGCAACAGATAATTTCCTTTGTTTTCTTTCTCAGCTCTTCCCCAGAGGGGTGTGTGTGTGAAAGGGCTTGAGGGTACCCCACAGGGAGGAATTCCCACATGCTCCTTCCTGGGTGCAAGGGGTTTTTTGCATTTGGATGGTGGCAGCGTTTACCATGCCAAAGCCAGAGAAAAGCTGTAACCTTGGGAGTTTAATACAGGCCTGGACTGGCAAGAATTAATTTTTAGAATCCTTGTGGGGATTCAGCCTTGACAGCACTGTAAACCTCTATAACTGTGTAGCGCACCAATCAGGAAAGAAAAATGGATGAATGTAAAGTGCTGGTCCTATAGTATTATAGCCATGTCAGTCCCAGGATATTAGAGAGACAAGGTGGGTGAGGTAATATCTTTTATTGGACCAACTGCTGTTGGTGAGAGAGACAAGCTTTTGAGCTTACACAGAGCTTTTCTTCAGCTGTATGGTGTATGGTGTATGTATATGTGTATGGTTACATGCTTTAACCTTATAAACAACTCTCTGATTTCTTTTTCATACTTAATAAATCTTTACTTAGTTTATTTCAGCATTGGCTAGAAGTGTTGTCTTTGGTGTGAGGTCTAAGATGTGATTGACCTGGGGTAAGTGATTGGTCTTTTGGGACTGGTAGTAGCCTGAATATTGTTCTGATTTTTGATGTAAGGGACCATCTATCACAAAGGCAAGCTGGCCTGGGTGGCAAGAGAGAGAGCAGTGCCCAAGGGGACTGTCTGTGACTCCATGCTAAGGCTCTTATAGTTTTTGAGAAGTTCACACTTGACACTTGTTTGGTGAAATCTAATTATAGAACATATAACCATTTGGTGTTTGTGCCCTGGTTTGTAACAGTCTGTTGCCCTGAGGATGGTACCGACATTCATGAGCCACTTCAGCCAGCTTGGCACTGGGTTGGGCCAGCGTCACATCACCCCAGCCAGAGCCATCTCTATGGGCACTTGGGAGAGACAGCTGAGCTGGGCTGGGTCAGGGGGCTGTCTCAAGTCACTCCCAGCCACAGCCATATCCATGGGCACTTGGGAGAGGCAGCTGGGCTGGGCTGGGCTGAGCAGTGCTGGGCTGGATCATGTCACCCCACTGGGCAAAGGAACAGTGTTCAGTTGGGGGTATGGGTTAAAGAGGAGAAAGTGTGAGCATGTCTCTCTCGTGCTCCTGGGAAAAGAGAGCAGAGGTGACGGGAGTTTGCCCAGCTAAGCCTGAGCCCTCAGATGAGGAAAGAGATGAAGCCAGGGCAGAGGACAGTGAGATCCTCCAACCTCAACACAGTAGATGAGGCAAGGAGAGAATCTAAGTGTGCAAAGGGGATTTGCTATAAACAGGCCCTAGAGCTGAGGGGAAATCAGTGGAGATGCCAGTCCAGAGTGTTAGAACAGGCAGGCACCTGACTGACCAGGTAAGGCCTGTGGGTGCAGAAGAATTGAACCTAGCCCTGCAGCCCCCCTCCCACTATTCCCCACACATCAACACACACCGCTGTTCCCAACCAGCTACTGGGGATCTACCAGTGATGTACTGAGTCCTTTGAAAGCCCAGCTTGGCTCACCTTCAGCATTACTGCTCTCTTTGAGGGAGGGAGGGAGGGAGATCCGGGGTGCCGGTCCATGACAGGGTCCTAGTGCTATGGTTGTAATAATCAACACAAAATATATCCAGATGGAAAATTCCCCAAATCCAGCCAGAAGGTTATCTACCAGTCTCTGGGAGGTGGCAGGTGCATTTCGCAGTCCGAAAGGGAGCACATTAAATACATACAGGCCTACATGGGTGATGAAGACTGACCTTTCCTTGGCTGGGTCATCTAGCGGCACTTGCCAGTACCCCTTAGTTAAGTCTAAGGTGGAGCTGAACTGGGCACGTCTCAGTGTCTCCAATAGCTCATCTGTGCATGGCATTGGATAGTTCTCTGGGTGAGTTACAGCATTTAGCTTATGGTAGTCCACAAAAAGTGGATTTCCCCATCTTGTTTGGGAACCAGAGTCACTGGAGAGGCCCATGCATTCTCAGAGGGGTGGATTACACGGACCTGTAACATGTCCTTGATCTCCCTTTCTATTGCAGTTTTGTCTTGAGGAGTCATCAGGTAGGGTTGGGCTCTAGTTGGATGAGGATGACCTGGGTCAATGGAGTGGTACGCCCGTTCTGTCCATCCTGGGGTGGCTGAAAATATCAGCGCGAAGCTGGTGCTCAGATCCTGGATTTGCTGTCACTGCTTAAGCCCTAGGGTCATGTTTGGTTATAGATATTCAGGCCTGTCTGTAAAGGCCTATACTCTAAGAATTTAGCTGTATTCTTATCACTTAGCTAGTTCTAGAGGTATAAAAGAAAGAATCAAAATCACTGTCTGCCTGTGTAAGGACCTTCTCTTACTGTGACAGTCTGAGGCCCTGTTCTTAGGCCAATGCCTTTGGCTAAGCAGCAGAGGCAGCCATAAGCTGGGCAGTGAACGGTCACATCCTCACAGTCCAAACTAATCATATTGAAATAAGGCAATCTGGGGCTGTTAGGAAGGTGATCCGATCTATCACCTCCAGAGAAAGGGAAGAGCCTAGAAGATGTAAAAGGAAATTTAGTTTGATAGTTTTCTGTCTGGTAAGAACTCACTTATCATTAGACACAGCTGGGAAACACTTATGTCTTTATAGATGTAGTTGTGAAATCCTCACTTCTGTATTGTTTTGTCATTATAGTTCCCACTTTGCTATTGTTTATTTGCATGGTCTCTGTCTGGTTCTGTGATTGTTTCTGTCTGCTGTATAATTAATTTTGCTGGGTGTAAACTAATTAAGGTGTTGGGATATAATTGGTTAGCTAATCATGTTACAATATGTTAGGATTGGTTAGGTAAATTTCAGTAGAATGATTGGTTAAGGTATAGCTAAGAATATTACTATATAAATTAGGGGCAAACAGGAAGTAAGTTGGGATTCAAAAATAAGGAAAAAGGAATTTGGATTTAAGCTTGCTGGAAGTTCACCCCAATAAACATTGAATTGTTTACACCTTCGGACTTTGGGTATTGTTGCTCTCTGTTCATGCGAGAAGGACCAGGAAAGTGAGAGGGTGAAGGAATAAGCCCCCTAACAGGTCATGGAAAGGGTCACCTCTTCTGTGTCACCATTGATTTTTCCTTCATAGTAGACATCTTCAGGCCACTCAGTGTCGTCTCTCTCTTGGACTGTAAACTGGAGAACTTTGATTTCTCGGGAATAAAAGGGCTTTAAAGAATTAACATGGTATACTGTAGGTTTTAGGGTAGGGTCTGGGAACACTATGAGGTAATTAGCAGCTCCTAGGCACTCTTGGACCATAAATGGCCCCTCCCACGATGCTTCCATCTTATTAGCTTGGAGCGCTTTCAGGACCATGACTTGGTTACCTACTCTGAAGGAATGCTCTCTGGCATGTTTATCATACCAGGCCATTTGCTCTTGTTGAGCATTCTGTAGGCTTTTTCGAGCAAGGGCTAGAGAGTCTTTGAGGGTATTTTGCAGGTTGGTTACAAAGTCCAAAATGTTAGTTCCTGGAGAAGATGTAACTCCCTCCCATTGCTGCTTCACCAACTGTAATGGCCCTTTAACTTCATGGCGATAAATGCGTTCAAAGGGTGAAAACCCCAAACTGGGGTGTGGTACAGCCCTGTAGGCAAAGAGCAACTGCTGCAACACTAGGTCCCAATCATTGGAGTGCTCATTCACGAATTTACGTATAATGGTCCGCAAAGTCCCATTAAACATCTCCACTAGGCCATTCGTTTGATGGTGGTAAAGGGTGACAACCAAATGGTTCACCCCATGAGCTTCCCAAAGATGTTTCATGGTCCCTGCCAGGAAGTTAGTTCCCAAATCCATAAGGATGTCAGAGGGCCAACCTACCCTGGCAAAAATGTCTGTCAATGCCCAGCTTACACTTTTAGCCCTGGTGTTGCTTAGAGCTACTGCTTCCGGCCATCGGGTGGCAAAATCCATGACAGTCAGTATGTACAGCTTTCCTCTGGGTGTCTTCTTAGGGAAAGGACCCAGAATATCCACAGTTACACGTTGAAATGGAACCTCAATGATGGGGAGTGGTTGGAGAGGGGCCTTGACCTGGTCTTGGGGCTTTCCCACCCTCTGGCACACCTCACAAGACCGGACATAGGTAGAAACATCTTTGCCCATTCCCTCCCAGTGGAATGACTTCCCCAAACGGTCTTTGGTCCTGTTCACCCCAGCATGGCCACTAGGATGATCGTGGGCTAAGCTCAGGAGCTTTTCTCTATACTTAGTTGGAGCTATCAACTGTCTCTGAGGATACCAGTCCTCCTTGTCCCCACCAGAAAGGGTCTCCTTGTATAAGAGTCCTCCTTTTACAACAAACCTGGACCTATTAGAAGAGCTGAGAAGTGGTGGGTCGCTCCGTGCCACCGTCCAAGATCCCTTGAGAATCTCATCTGCTTCCTGCTCTGCCTGGAACTGCTCCCTTGATGCTGGAGACATTAGTTCCTTGCTAGGTTGTGGACTGGGGTTTGGTCCCACTGGAAGCGATGCAGGTGATGGGGATGTCTCCGTCTACTGTGAACCGCTCTCTGCTGGTGCACTAAGTATTATTTCAGGCTCTGGATGAGCCTCTTCCACTGGTTTAGCTGCTGCTGCAGGTGCAGGTTCTGTGGCGCCCTTTGGTGCTGGCTCCCCTGACTCTGGTAGGGTTGCAAGCACGGGCTCTGGTGCTGACTGCTCCACCAGTTCCGATCCTTGGGCTGGTTCTGGCTGGGTCTCAGGAACTGGATCTACAACCACTGTCATAGACTCTGGTCTGCGGTCTGATTCCACCACCTCTGGTTGGGTCCCCGGGACCGAGGTATCTGGGGAGACAGACTGGATCCTTGTAGGAGGCTCAGCAATGGAGTTAGGTGTAAAGTCCTGTTTAGCCTGGCTGAGGGTGACCATCCCCACCCTTTTTGTTAGCCTCACATGGTTGGCTAAGTCTTCTCCAAGCAGCATGGGAATGGTATAATCATCATAGACTGCAAAAGTCCATATTCCTGACCAACCCTTGTACTGGACAGGCAACTTGGCGGTAAGCAAGTTAAAAGAGTTGGCCTTAAAGGGTTGCACTGTCACTTGGGCCTCTAGGTCGATGAATTTGGGGTCCACCAGGGATTGGTGGATAGCAGACACCTGTCCTCCAGTGTCTCTCCACGCAGTAACCTTCCTCCCACCACACTCACAGTTTCCCTTCACTCCCAAAGGCATCTGGGCTGAAGGCTCTCAGTGGGACCCCAGTGTGATGAGTTACAGTCAGCTGGTGCTCTTGGGGCAGTTGGCCTTCACATGCCCCAGCTCATTACATTTAAAGCATCTCCCAGCTGACTGTGGGCTGGGGCGAGGTGGGTGGTTGTAGAGTAAGGTGTAGGGATAAGAGGGCATCTGGGGGCTCCCTAGCTGTGTGGAGGGCTCTTCCTTGAGAGGTGGGGCCTTGGGCTGACCCCGATGGTGGGGTGTCATCTCGGGTTGCCCCTTCTGGTATCCCCACCAACTGCTACTAGCTTTCTTCTTCTCTGCCACCTCCACCCATTTGGCTCCGATCTCCCCCGCTTCGATTACAGTTTTGGGCTTCCCATCTAGGATGTACCTTTCTATTTCCTCAGGAACACCCTTTAAGAACTTCTACATTTGTATTAGGAGAGACAGATCTTCCAGAGACTTAACATTTGCTCTTGATATCCAGGCATCCCAATTTTTTACAATGTGGTAGGCGTGTCGTGGAAATGCCATGTCTGGTTTCCACCTTACTGCTCTGAACCACCAACCGGCATGCTCAGGGGTTAGCCCCATTCCTAATTCCGGCCTTTTGTTTAACAATTTTGTACTCGTTCATGTGTTCTTTAGGCATTTCTGCTGCCACCTCTGCTAAGGGTCCACTGCGTTGTGGCCTCAGCTCCACCATATACTGGTAAAGGTAAAAATAAATAGTAAATTAATGGAGATATCCTATCTTCTAGAACTGGAAGGGACCTTGGAAGGTCATTGAGTCCAGCCCCCTGCCTTCACTAGCAGGGCCAAGTACTGATTTTGCCCCAGATCACCTAAGTGGCCCCCTCAAGGATTGAACTCATAACCCTGGGTTTAGCAGGCCAATGCTCAAACCAGTGAGCTATCCCTCCCCCAGGTATCCCTGGTCTATAGGGATGTTGTACCCAAGGCAGGTCCTTTCAAAATTTTCTAAGAAATTTCTCTGTATCGTCACCTACCTTGTAGGTGAGGAATTTCTTGGAATGGGGAATGGTACCCAGCTCTAAGCGCTTCAGCTCTATTTCCGCCTTCAAGTGCTTCGTCTGTCCTCCACATCCAAGTGCTTCTCCTCCGCTTCCACCTCAAAGCACTTCGCCTCTCTTTCCGCTTTGGCCTCCAAGTGCTTCGCCTCCATTTCTGCCTCCAAGCGCTTCCCCTCTCTTTCTGTTTTTACCTCCAAGCGCTTCATCTGTAGGAAGAAGTTTCCATCTTCCGCAGTTAGAACTTGGTTTGGGTTAAGGGCATCCCTCCATCTTGGCATCTGGATCTTGGGTTGGGGGGGGGTTGACCATTTCCTCCAGGGAAATCTCTGGTTCCCCCATCCCCTCCCTGCATTTCTGTCATGCAGCTGGATGTCTGGGCTTGATCTGGGTCTGTCTTCTCCGTGGCGTGCCGCTTTGGGAAGAGTGGTCGCTCTAGGGTTTCCATGCCCGACCTCAACCTCATGCACAGGGCTGCCCTAGTCTAGCCTAGCTTTTTCATTGCCACGAAGCTGGGGAAAATAATAAAAAAATAAACTGCTTGTTGGACTCCCTGACTTGGCAGGCTGAACCCTTTGCATGCCTGTTCCCCCTAAGGCAGCAAAGAAAAGAAAAGAAAGGAAGAAAAAAACTCCCTGGCTTTGCAGGTTAAATCCTTTGCATGCCTGTTCCCCCTCAGGCAGAAAAGGAAAGGAAAGGAAAGGAAAGGAAAGGAAAGGAAAAAAACCTCTCTGGCTTTGCAGGCTGCCAAAAGGAAAAATGTGTTCTTTTAAAATCCTGAGGTCTGTGCTTCTGGTTCAAAATGATCCCACCTCTACCACCATGTCAAGGCTGATTCCCTACTATGGCACTTTGAGTGTAGAAGGTGGGGGCCTTCAAGGACTCTAAAAATTAATACTGGCCACTCCAGGCTTGTATTAAACTTCCAAGGTTACAGCTTTTCTCTGACCTCGGATTGGTAGATGCTGCCACCACCCAAGTGCAAAACCCCTTTGAGAACCCAGGAAGGTGCACTTGGGAATTCCGTCCTGTGGGGTACCCTCAAGCTCTTTCAGCCCCCCCCCCCCCGGTCCTTCAGGGAAGAGCTGAGAAAGGAAAAGAAAAAAAACAGAAATCAGCTGTTGCCACCAGCTAACTGAAAAGCATGTGCACAAACCTCTTAAGACACAGAAATCCAATCCCGTTCTTAAAAAAGGTAAATTTTATTAAAAAAGAAAAGAAAGGAAATACATCTGGAACCTTAGGCTATTGCTAGATTTTAAAAGAGCAAGTGCAAGATTTTAAAAGATTAAGCACCAAGAATCGCTTCCTTGAGGTCTATCTTAAAGTAAAACAAAAGCACCTGGGATTAGCACAGAGGAATCCACAAGCCATAAAGAAATAAACAGAGATAAACCTAATTGTGTCTTCCTAGACATTTCCTGATCTACTTACATATCTGTGATTTCAAATAAGTAGTTTCTAGGTATGATACTGATGATTTTTCATACCCGACCCCAAGCTTCTTATAGCATAGTTGCTGCCTTGTCCCCTCTCCAGCCGGGAGAACAATAGACAGACAAAGGGCAGTTTTTCCTCAATTTTAAAAAGTTCTAGCCCTCCCATTGGCTCTTTTGGCCAGGTGTCCACTTACTTCCTTTTACCTATGCATAGCAGTGAGACTTTTTAACCTTTTTCAGGTAAAGCAAGTAGAGAACAGCTACTAAGAGAGATTTTATAGCTAACTGCCTGGCTGGGTGTCCATAAAAGGGAGCTCCCCCCCCCTTCATTTATCACAGGGGTAGAGAGGTTATTTTATCTCTGTATTTGGCAGCTTGGTAGCTTGGTAGCTCTGTTTAGAGCAACATTACCTCCCACATGGATTTCTGCTCTAAATGCTCCGGCCCTGAGGGAACAATTCTGTGGAAATTAGGCATTTCCCTTTCTCCAATCCAGGCTCTGCTGTTCTGATGCTGCAAAACTGATATGGAGAGAATGCTGCAATGCCAGCAATCCTATGCTGCCACAGCCATGGGGACACATTATCTTTCTCCCATGGCACCTTCCAATGGAGGGAAGAACATGACATGTGAGTTGGAGTCTCTCATAGAATCATAGAAGATTAGGGTTGGAAGAGACCTCAGGAGGTCATCTAGTCCAACTCCTTCCTCAAAGCAGGACCAACCCCAACTAAATAATCCCAGCCAGGGCTTTGTCAAGATGGGCCTTAAAAACCTCTAAGGATGGAGATTCCACCACCTCCTTAGGTAACCCATTCCAGTGCTTCACCACCCTCCTAGTGAAACAGCTTTTCCTAATATCCAACCTAGACCTCCCCCACTGCAACTTGAGACCATTGCTTCTTGTTCTGTCATCTGCCACCACTGAGAACAGCCTAGCTCCATCCTCTTTGGAACCCCCCTTCAAGTAGCTGAAGGCTGCTATCAAATCCCACCCACCCACCCTTCTCTTCTGCAGGCTATATTAGCCCAGTTCCCTCAGCCTCTCCTCATAAGTCATGTGCACCAGCCCCCTAATCATTTTCTTTGCCCTCTGCTGGACTCTCCTTTCTGTAGTGGGGGGCCCAAAACTGGATGCAATATTCCAGATGTGGCCTCACCAGTGCTGAAAGAGGGAAATAATCACTTCCCTTGATCTGCTGGCAATGCTCCTACTAATGCAGCCCAATATGTCATTAGCCTTCTTGGCAACAAGGGAACACTTGACTCATATCCAGCTTCTCATTCACTGTAATCCCTATGTCCTTTTCTGCAGAGCTGCCGCTTAACCACTCGGTCCCCATCCTGTAGCAGTGCATGGGTTTCTTTTGGCCCAATCCTCCAATTTGAATTCCCATTGGAAGAAGCCCAGGAGCTGCAGACACCGGACCCAACTACTAGAGAAATCACTAGTTTGGGGATAATAGACCTTTGATCTGTCAGCTCCAAACACCCCCACCCCCATGCCTCTATCTACTGAGTCCAGGAGATCTCTCTGCTGGAGCAATGCAGGATCCTCTGTCATCACTGTGAGCTGCACACCAGAGCATCCCTGCTCCCATGAACCAGGAGCCATTTCTAGCCCAGCCCGGCCCCAGCAATAAATTGCCCTCCAGAAAGAGTCACTACAGGCTTTGGATCCCTAAGTGCCTGTAACCTTTTAATAAAGGGCTTCCCTGAGTCATGAGACCCTGAAAACCCCCAGGGAAAGAGCTGCCTTGGCTACAGCAGCTCTCTTACACTGCCCCTAGCCCACTGGAGGGTGATGCCATTCTAGCCCCAGGACATGGAGCCTGGCTGTGGGAAATTTGCTAAAGCCTCATGTCCTACTGGTTTTAGGTCTTCAGAAAGTTCTTCTCAGAGGGGCAGAGAAGATTCTTCCTCCGGACAGCAGTGCTGGCCATCCATGACCCCCTGCTGTGTGTCAGCCAGGCTGGGCTGGTCCTAGCCTGCCCCCTCCTGGGGGAATCCCAGCAGCTGATGGGGGACAAGGTAAGCAGCTGCATTAGACTCAGGAAATTGAGCCTATTCACCAGGGCTGCAATCCTGCAGCTTCAGCATTAGTCACTGGAGTGACTTGGGGAAAGGTGTCAACCGCCCCCCATCCCACTTCACTGCTGCCAGAATTCCTCCTGCACCCCCTGCTAGAGACCCCCCTCCCTACCTGGGTGGGGGTGGAGGAGAGGGTTCTGAGAACTTGAGCAGTGTCCCCAGGTGGGTTGGAGGTGGAACAGCTCTCAGGGGCACTGAGGGGGAGGTGGCAGAAGCTCACCCAACAAAGAGGGGGGTTGGCACTGGAGGTCACTAGAGAGGACAACAAGACTCCATCCTGGGGGTCTGGAGAGTGAATCCATCCCTCAGATGTGGGCAGGCACTGCCTGGAAATGCTGCTTGTTCCAGGTGCCGTTAATCCCCCTGGATTCCTGGGGGCATCTGAGTCTCTGACAGGCTCTCGTTCCCTTGCAGCAAGAGCACGGCATGGCCAACATGATGCGCCAGCTCTGCATCATCCATCACTTTCACCAGGTGCCCAAGGCAGTGCAGGGGCTGCGCCTCATTGGATGCACTTAAAGGTTTCCCTCCCATGTTCAGTAACTCCCACTCCCTGCTGCAGGTAGTGCTCTGTCTCACGGAAAAGGGGGGGGTAGTGGAAGGGGAAATGGAGCCCCCAGCACTGTCAGAAACTCTCTCCCCTCTCTGTGGAGCAGAGTCCTTCCCTCTGCACCCAAAATTCCTTCATCTGGAGCATGAGCTCTTCCCCTCAATCCCTTTCCCCTTCCCCGTTTCCTTGGCCTGACCCCCATCCCATTCCCCCTGCTCCCAGGCAGAGCTCTTCCTGCCCCATATGGTGCAGAAGGGCCTTTGTGTCAGGGCTACAGCCCGTCTGCCCTACTGAAGCTCAGAAAGCTCCACTTTTGAGGAGGTGGGGGTGGGACAGAGGCTTGGGGCTAGCTTCACCTCCTGCCCTTTAGTCTCCCCTTGGCCCTTGTACAGGGTCTCTGAGTATGAAATGAATAGGACTCTCCTCCCCAGCTGTTTTGAAGGCCCTGGGATCTCACAGAGCCTCCCAGATGGGTGCAGCCTGCAGCTGAGCCACCTCAGAGAGCAGTGAGGACAGGTCACCTCATCCTATCAAACCAAGCAGTGCTGGGTTTCAAAGAGGCTTACATGGAAGACCCTGCTTCCTAATGGAGGTAAGATCCATTTACTCCTTGGGGCATGTGGGTCTCTTGGGAGAGAAATGGGATTCCTTATGCGTAGCCTGGCTGAGAGCTTCCCCCGTCCCTGGATCCTAGCCCTGGGACAGAGACATATCCATTAACATTCCACTCTTGTTTTTTTCCTAGCAAGAGGCTCCCCAGAGATGCCCTCAAACCTGGACTCCTGAGAGTGTTTCTGGCAGGAAGTTCCAGCCCCTCAGGCATGAAGAGAGCATCATGCAGTCTCGTTCACATGGCATCTCCACTCTCCAGCTCCACTTCCCACAGCAGAACAAACAAGCCCTTCAGTTCCCAGAGTCCTCACTCTTTGACCTCCTCCTTCCGATCACAGAAACCCCCTTGGGACTGCCAAGTGATGTGCTGAGACTAATTCTAACCCATTTTCCCTGACAGCTTGGGACTCCAGAACCTTGCATGTTTGAGCCAGTCATGCTAGCCTGCTACAAACCCAGACCCAGGTCTGAACAACGTCCCCCAAAAGCTGCAGGCTTAACTGAAAACAGCTTAAGAAGTGTTCCTGTCCCCAACACTCAGATGCCCAGCTCCCAATGGGGTCCAAACACCAAATAACTCTGTTTTACCCTGTATAAAGCTTATAAAGGATAAACTCAAATTGTTCGCCTTCTATAACACTGATAAAGAGGTATGCCCAGCTGTTTGCCCCCCTTCCCCCAGGTATTAATACTTACTCTGGGTTAATTAATAAGTAAAAACTGATTTTATTAAATACAAAAAGTAGGATTTAAGTGGTTCCAAGTAATAACAGACAGAACAAAATGAATTACCAAACAAAATAAAATAAAACACGCAAGTCTAAACCTAATACAGTAAGAAAGCTGAATACAGATAAATTCTCACCCTGAGAGATGTTTCAATAAGCTTCTATCCCAGACTGGAGGCCTTCCAGTCTGGGCACAATCCTTTCCCCTGGTACTGCCCTTGTTCCAGCTCAGGTGGTAGCTAGGGGATTTCTCATGATTGCCGCCCCTTTTGTTCTGTTCCACCCACGTATATATCTTTTGCATAAGGCGGGAATCCTTTGTCCCTCTCTGGGTTCCCACCCATCCTTCTAAATGCAAAAGAAACAGGTTAAAGATGGATTCCAGTTCAGGTGACATGATCACATGTCACTGTAAGACTTCATTACCCACTTGCCAGCACACACCTATACAGGAAGACTTACAAGTAAACAGAGCCACCTATAGACAATTGTCCTGGTTAATGGGAGCCATCAAGAGTCCAGACCACCATTAATGGCCCATACTTTGCATAATTACAATAGGCCCTCAGAGTTATATTTCATATTTCTAGTTTCAGATACAAGAATGATACATTCATACAAATAGGATGAACACACTCAGTAGATCATAAGCTTTGTAATGATACCTTACAAGAGACCTTTTGCATGAAGCATATTCCAGTTACATTATATGCACACTCATTAGCATATTTTCATAAAATGATATAGGGTGCAACATCACAATAAAACCCAGCTGGGCTATGAACTAGAATGAGAACTAAGTAGGAAGTTCAGAGCAGCAAGGAAAGCTTAGAGTGGAACTTGACAAGAAAGGTAGGAAGTGCCCAGGGAAAACTGCAGCAAAGAGAAAGGAGCAGACCTAACTGTTGGGTACAGGGCCCTGGGCTGCTACCAGTGTCAGGGTGGGACTAGGTTCCCCTACTGGTGTACATGCACCCAGAGAGGGTTACCAATCCCAGCAAGGGGGCTGCAGGCTGAGCAAGAGGCCCAGTGAGGGCAGAAGGACTTCTGTCTGTGGAAAGACCTCTTTGGACTTTTAGTGTTGAGACAATCTGGGCCCCAGAAAGGTGGACTAAAGTAAAAAAAACGAGGAGTCCTTGTGGCACCTTAGAGACTAACAAATTTATTTGGGCATAAGCTTTCATCGGCTAGAACCTACTTCATCAGATGCATGGAGTGGAAAATACAGTAGCATATATATTTATATATAGTACACGAAAAGATGGGAGTTGCCTTACCAGGTGGGGGGTCAGTCACCTGGACTAAAGGTGGTGACCCGGCCAGAGGCTGAGTTGCCAGGCAGGGAAACTGCCATGGTGCTGGAGTGACCATCAGTGGGGGATGCTAGCCCAGCGAGAGGGCTGTGATTCCACACCTGTCCACAAGGGGTCATGTAACGATGAGTAGATTCACTTATGATTGGCATAGTCAGCAGGATTGAATTCCCCCTGTCATCTGTGAAGGCTGATGGAAGTCTTGGTTGCTGAAGGAAGGTCTGTCCCACCAAGCGGGTCTATCGAGGGACCAAGCTTGTCACTGGATTTCCCACTTCAGTTCTGGGGACTGGTTAAGCAGCCAAAGCAGGTCTAGGGGTTTCTCCAGCAGCTCCTAGAAAACCAACAGAAGCAGTAGGAAGTGCAGGCAGAGCTACAGGCACAGCCAGCAATCTTCATGGAGCAGCAGCAATACTTGTGAGAGATCCTGCAAAGGGAAATCAACCCAGAGTCTGCTATGCCCATGGACAAAAAGAGCAGATGAGGACAGCATGCCTGAGCTGTGCTGAGAAGGTTATCGCAGGAGAGCAGGGCATGAGAAACTGTACAAGCATGGCCTAATGCCAAGATGTGGACAAAAGTTCTTTGGTTTTGGTGCAGAGAAGCAGGTCATATCAAAAGACACTGCCTGCTTAGGAAATTGCTGAGTGGCAAAAGGATGGGCCAGGGTCACAAGAAGGTAGCAAGAAAGGAGGTTTCCTCTGGCACAAACACACATGAGACAGGCAATGTGGAGGTGGCAGTGATGGCCGTGGACCTTGCAGACCCTCAACCAATACACCCTGTCAGGTGCTGCAGGGAGGTGAAGGATGAAATGGTTGGCACAGAGATGAAGCAGACAGAAGTAGCGACAAACACAAGGGTTGAGCAGTCCATGGTGGGTCCTCAGATGCTGATGGAAAGGTTTTGGGGGATGCAGCAGCGGTAGCAAAAAGGCTACAGGAGAAGCTAGTGGCTTCCGAACAGGCTCTGCAAGCAGCTGTTAATGAGAATGAGTGTCTTCAGGAAGAGAATTGGGATACTGCAGAAGAGAAGGATTGCCTCTTAATTCTGGTGAGCAAGCTGGCAGGGTTGCTGGAGATGCTGAGCGCCCAGGCTGTACAAATGCGCAGCCGGTGACAGCGATGAGATGGCAAGGGATGAAGTTTGGACAAGAGTAGAACTTGTCCCTGGTTTAGGCCAGGTTCTACGGAGGAGGGTATATAATAGAGTGGCTTGGCCTGGGGGCTGCAAAGCCTGGAGCTAAGCCAAATTGATTACAAAGTGAGCCCCACCTGAGGGGAAACTAGGGGAAACTTCAGCAAAAGTACAGGAGCAGGCCTAGCTGTTCAGTCAGGGCCTTGGGCAAGAACTGAGCGTCCAGGGTAGGACTGTGTTCTCCCACCATCCCCAAGGAAGGGGATGTACAAGACCATATAAAGGGCTACCAAGCCCAGCAAGGGCAGGCCGAGCCAAAGTCAGGCTGAAGAAGAGCCCCCAAGAGGGAGGAAGTCCTTGTTTCTGTTAAAGACATTTTTGGACTTTTGGTTTGGGATGAGTGCAACCCAGGAAGGAGTGAACTAAAGGACGGTCACCTGGCTGGAGGGCTGAGTTCCCAGCCAACAAACTGCCAGAGTGCCAGAGTGATAATTGGAGGGGGTGCTAGCCCAGCAAGAAATCTGTGACACCAGGCCTGGCCAGGACGTGGCACCTAGTGGTGAGTTAACTCTATTACAATCCTGCTTCCATTAAGGAAACAGCCTGGTATTGGAAAGTGGTGGGGAGAATAGGGAAATGGGAGGGACTGCTGATGCTGGGGTGGAGAGGAAGCTGTGGGGCTGGGAGGGGATTAGAGACAGGTCCCAGCTTGTGGGTGGGACCCTGCTGGCTGAGGATCTGCTCTTGGACTCTGTGCGCCATCCTCTACAACTCATGGTGGCCATGTGCAACCTCAGGTTCCAGTACTCTCCTGCCTGAAGCCCCTAACCCCAGTGCTGCTCAGGCCCAGAGGCAGGAGTCACAGTCCCTCCCACTCCCAGATCACCTCCCACCCAGGGCTGGCTCCAGGCACCAGCTTACCAAGCAGGTGCTTGGGGCGGCCACTTCAGAGAGGGGCGGCACGTCCAGCTGTCCGGCGGGAATTCGGCGGACGGTCCCTCTCTCCTGCTCGGAGCGAAGGACCTCCCGCTGAATTGCTGCTGCAGATCGCGATCGCAGCTTTTTTTTTTTTTTTTTTTTTTGGCTGCTTGGGGCGGCCAAAACCCTGGAGCCGGCCCTGCTCCCACCGTTCCCCTTCTTTGGCAGAGCAGGTCCCTCTCTCCTGGCTGGGGGGTTGATTTGACTCCAGCATTGTTAGGATGGCTATGGGAGAGGATGACAGGAGGGATCATACAGCAGGGTCCAGTGATGAGAGCAGGTAACGGGTTGTACTGCAGCCCTGCCACTGACAGGTAGTGTGACCTTGGCAAGGTCACTCTCCCCCCATGTGCCTCACTTTCTACATCTCTGAAGTGGGGATAATCCTGACCCACATTTAGACAGTGTTTAATCCTCTGCTCTTGCTTCCCAAATCCCTGCCCTCCTTGCCTCATAGGGGCCACTGCCCTGTTCCTCAAACTTCCATACTTATGTTAGTGCCTGTGTCACCCCCCAACTGCAAGGTCTCATGCAGTCTCCTGATAGCAAACTGAAGCTGCCCCTGGATCTGGAACAGGAATTGCAGTTCCTGTGCGCTGCCCTGCATGGAGTATTGCCCATGGGAATGAGGAAGGTCAACACCCACATCCAGGTAGATCATCAACCTACTCCTCTGTCCCAGGAGCAGGAAGACCTCTGGTGCTTGCTCTCTTCCATAGCTGGAGCTGCTGAGGTGGGCATGGGGTGGACAGAGATGGGAACAGGCCACAGGATTAATAAAGTGTCAGGGGGAGACTCCCATTCTGTGGAAGTTTCTTACCCCTTTGTGGGGAATCCCTTCCTTGCAGATGCTGTGCTTTGGTTCCTGGACTCTTCCAGGAAACCTAGCTCTCATCCCTGGTAGCTTGGCTGTTCCATACCCTGCTGTGCACCAGGCCCTCTGCAGAGAACTGCTCTGGGCAAGGACTCTAGAGCCAGCTGTCATCCTGGCAGGTGTAGTCCCAGGTTACATAACCCTGACCCATGGTCTCCCTCTGCTGGCAGGCTCTGAACAAGGCCTGTGCATGCTGAAGAGCCTGCTGACAGCAACCCCCAGCAGAACTCCAGCATAGATGGAAGTGAGCATAATGGGGAGGGGCAGCAGAAATTTTACCTTAACCCTGGGGAGGCCTGGAAATGAGAGACTGGATGATCCACGTTTCCATTGTATCCTGCTACCTGAGAGCCATTGGACCACCCTTGGTCAGTGCAGTCAGTGCAGAGCAGTGTTGGGGCCCTGCCTCCTTCAGGGACACAGGGAAGGTGCTGATGCTTTCTGTCTGGTTCTGTTGAGCACTAACTCCAAGTTCCAGGCCAGCTTTGGGAGTGAGAGCATCAGACCCCTGTGAGGTCCAGGAGAAGGTCCTCAGAAAAGAGCACTGGCTCCTTTCTAGGGAGCTTCTGAGATTCACAAGGAGGGAATCAGCCCTTGTCTCCCATGGACACTGATTATTGTAAGGAGCAGGGGGTTGTCCTTTGTCCAACAGAGACCTGTCCCAGGTCTCACCCACAAACCTGGGAGAGAGCTGGGAACTTGACTGGGTCCCACCCCAACACTCTCCCCTCCCCCCTTGGCTATTTTGCTCTGGGTCTATGAACATGAAACAAACAGGAACTTCTCCATCATTGAAGTTCTGCTCAGGACACCCAGAACCATAAGTCCCTGTTATCCCACTGCCTCAATATGTGATAGCTTTGCTGCTGCCAAGCTGTGTCAGCTGCCAGACACGCCAGCCTCTCTGTCTTGCTAGCAAACTCTTCAAGACTCTTCTAGACTAAAATTTGCCTTGCAGGTAACAATCAGTGAACCCCAGTTCCCCAGAGTCATCCCCTTGCAGTGTCCAGTCCCCTTACTGGACACTAACAGAACTGATTAGGTTTGCTGCCTCCAAAGAGACACGGCACATCTCAGCCTGTTAGGTAGGCTGGAGATTCACACTTCACTTTGACACACAGCACTGAGACGGTTTGGGAAGCATAGTAACAAAGAACAGAGATTTAAGCAAGAGAAAGAGACAAGTTTGGTTGCAAACAAAACAAAACACACTTTTTAGTGACTAAAACGGAATCTTAGCAAGTCACAATCTTTGCCTCAGCAGTTTCCAGACTAATATCAAGTTACCAGCATGTCCAGCCCTCCATACCAGGGGACCCAATGTTCTTAAAATAAGAATTTTAATTAAAGAAAAAATGGTAAAAGGAGTACCTCTGTAAGATTAGAATGAAAGATAATCTCACAGACAATCAAATTCAAAACACAGAGGGTTTCCCTAGGGCAAAACTTTAAAGTTACACAAAGAACCCAAATTTATCCTCCCTCTTATTTGCAAAAGAACTCACAAACAAGAAAATAAAAGTAATCTAATACATTCCTTCTCTAAATACTCACTGCCCTATAGGAGTGGGATGGTTCCTTCTTTCTCTGTCTCCAGCAAAAGCTCACACAGCACAGACAAAAGACTGTTCCCCCCTTCCAGATTTTAAAGTACCTTGTCCCCTTATTGGTCCTTCTGGTTAGGTGTCAGCTAGGTTATGTGAGCTTCTTAACCCTTTACAGGTAAAAGAGGAATTAACCCTTAACTGTATGTTTATGGCAGCTTGGTTGCTTGGTTTACCTTCAATGACAATGTACTTTCATTGCCTATGACTTACAAAGCTTGACCCAGACAGATGAATCCACATTCCTGTCTTTAAGCCAACTTGTTTATCAAGTCTGATCCCAAAACAAACATATTTCCAACACACATACACAACTCATTACACCCCACCAAGACCTACATCACACAAGGATATTCTTGACCAGCATGTTCTCAGCATTCCTAACAGACCTTACTCGATTGTCACATCTGTCCCAGCCTCTCACACAGATGTATCCTGCAGCCAGCCCAGTTCAGGGATCAGTGGAAACAGATGATCTCATCCTGTCAAACCAAGCAACATGGGTCTCATGGAGGCTTAGATGGAAGATCCCATGCATCTCCTGGAGGTAAGAACCATTCACTCTTCTGGGCACTTGGGGCTTTTGCAATAAAGAGGGGGCTCCTCTACATAGCCCGGCTGGGAGTGTTCCCAATCCCTGGATCCCAGACTTGGACAGAGACCTATTTGTCATCATGACATCCTTATTTTTTTCCTGAGAGGATGTGTCTGGGATCCCAGAGACTGTTTCCTGCAAGTTTGAGCAGGGAGAGATTGCTCATTGTCATGACCCATGGGTCTTGAACCCGGGTCTGCAAGATTCATGGGAGCAGCCATACTCCAGCCCACTCGCAGCTTCTGGCAAACAGAGGCCAGGGACATGCAGAATACCCTGTTGCATCCCTCCCCATCCTGGCTAATAGCCATGGATGGACCTATTCACCATGAACTTATCTAGTTCTTCTTTGAACCCTGTTATATTTTTGGCCTTCACAATATCCCCTGGCAAAGAGTTCCACAGGTTGAGTGTGAAGAAATACTTTCTTTTGTTTGTGGGCGTACCATGGATTTATATAGAGGCAATATGATATTTTCTGTCTTATTATCTATCCCTTTCCTAATGATTCCCAACATTCTGTTCGCTTTTTTGACTGCCGCTGCACATTGAGCAAATGTTTTCAGAGAACTATCCACAATGACTTCAAGATCTCTTTTTTGACAGGTAACAGCTAATTTAGATCCCATCATTTTATATGTATAGTTGGGATTATATTTTGCTATGTACATTATTTCACATTTATCAACACTGAATTTCATTCTGTTCAAATGTGGGCTACCATTACTGAGAAAAACTTTGATATTTTTGTATTAACCATAACAATCAAACAACAAATCTGGTTTTCTCAGACTAGAGAATTGAATGGTCCTTTGTTGTCTTACAATCTATAAATCTATGAATGTACCTCTATGATTCTTTCACACTATTGCACAGTTCCAAAATATCAAAACCTCCCAACAGATAGAACAAGATAAAATTTGCCACTACTAGCAAATATTCATAGAATCACAGAAATGTAGGACTGGAATGAACCTTGATAGGTCATCTAGTCCAATCTTCTGCACTGAGGCAGGGCTAAGTATTATCTCGACCTTCCGTGACAGGTTTTTGTCTAACCTGTTCTTTAAAATCTCCAATGGTGGAGATTCCAAAACCTTCCTAAGGAATTTGTTCCAGTGCTTAACAACCCTGACAGTTAAGAAGTTCTTCCTAATGTCTAACCTAAATCTCCCTTGCTACAATTTAAGCCCATTGCTTCTTGTCCTGTCCTCAGTGAATAAGGAGAACAATTTATCACCTTTATCTTTATAACAACCTTTTATATACTTGAAGACTGTTATCATTTCCCCCTCAGTCTTCCCTTCTCCAGATTAAACAAACTCTATTTTTCAATATATCCTTGCAGCTCATGTTTTTTAGAGCTTTAATCATGGTTGTTGCTCTCCTCTGGACTTTCTCCAATTTGTCCACATATTTTCTAAAGTGTGGTGCCCAGACCTGGAGACAGTACTCCAGTTGAGGAGTGCTGAGCAGAGCAGAAGAATTACATCTCATGTCTTGCTTACAACAATCCTGCTAATACATCCCAGAATGATGTTTGCTTTTTTGCAATGGTATTACACTGTTGGCCTGTATTTAGTTTGTGATCCACTATAACCCACAGATCATTTTCCTTAAGTGTTGAAAACCCTTCTCATTACATAAGTTTTGGAATCTGAAAATATTCTTAAAATTCGGCTGGAAATTTACTTCCTGTCACATGATTAGGGGGCTGGAGCACATGATTTATGAGGAGAGGCTGACGGAACTGGGATTATTTAGTCTGCAGAAGAGAAGAATGAGGGGGGATTTGATAGCTGCTTTCAACTACCTGAAAGGGGGTTCCAAAGAGGATGGATCTAGTCTGTTCTCAGTGGTACCAGATGACAGAACAAGGAGTAATGGTCTCAAGATGCAGTGGGGGAGGTTTAAGTTGGATATTAGGAAAAACTTTTTCACTAGGAGGGTGGTGAAGCACTGGAATGGATTACCTAGGGAGGTGGTGGAATCTCCTTCCTTAGAGGTTTTTAACGTCAGGCTTGACAAAGCCCTGGCTGGGATGATTTATTTGGGGATTGATCCTGCTTTTAGCAGGGGGTTGGACTAGATGACCTCCTGCGGTCCCTTCCAACTCTGATATTCTATGATTCTATGAATTCTTAGGCTATTAAGGCTGAGATTTTTATAGCACTGTAAAGGAGTTAGGCACCCAACACCTCTTGATGAGTTGAGCACCATAATCCATTAAGGCCCTTTCTAAATCCCAACCAATATTGTTGGAAAGTTAGCAACTTTTATTTCACTGGGCCCCCTGTTTCACCAGCCATGTTTACGTCCAGCAGCTACAGCTGGATTTCTCCCCCGCTGTGGAAACCTCTCTGGGAACCTGTGACCAACGTGAATCTCCAGTGATTCAGGATGTCTTCTTCAAAACAAGCGTAATTGATTTCTCCACAGAAATGTAACTAGCAGAGGGGAAATAGCATTTAAACAATAACACCCTGTGTGCATATTGTCTAACCTAAACATAGCCTTTCCATGACAGTTTAAGCAGGATTACCATGAGACAGGCTGCCTCTGCAGCCACAGCATCTCAGACAGTCTGATACCCCAGTTAGAATCTCTCCCCCTTTATTCATAGATTCCATGGCCAGAAGGGTCCCTGTAATGATCTAATCTGAACCACTGTGTAACACAGGCCATGAGACTTCTCTGAACTAATTCCTGTCTGAATGAGAGCAGATCCTTTAGAAAGAAATATCCACTCTTGATTTAACCATTGGCAGTAATGGAGGATCCCCCACAACCCCTAGAAAACTGTTCCAATGATTAATTACCCTCACTGATTAAAAAAAACCTGTGTCTTATCTCCAGAATGAATTTATCTAGCTTCAACTTCCAGCCACTGGATCCTGTTGGACCTTTCTCTTCTGGCTTGATGAGTCCTCCATTATCACATTTTTGTTCCCCACATAGGTACTTATAGACTGTGATCTATTCACCCCTTAACCTGCTCCTTGTTAAGCTAAACAGATTGAGCTGCTTGAGTCTATCACTAATGGGCATATTTTCTAATAATTTAATCATCCTTGTGGCTCATCACTGAATCCTCTGAATTTATCAACATCCTTCGCGAACTGTGGGCACCAGAACTGGACACAGGATTCCAGCAGTGGTTGCACCTGCACCAAGTACAGAAGCAAAATAACCTCCCTACTTCTACTCAGGATTACCCTGTTTGTATAGCCAAATATCACATTGACCGCTCAAACCAACAGAGATATATAAAAAGACTTATATAAAGATGGGATCCCTGGGGTGCAGCCTGGGACTGTGGGACTGCTGTGCTCCCTTAAGTCTCCCCAGCCTGGGCTGTCTCTCACAATGCCTTGCTAGTGACAAGCAGCAAGCCCCTCCATGTGCTGTGATCACTCAGCACAACTGCATGTGGAGACCTAACACCCAGCTAGATTGCACAAATGCTCCCAGAGCCACTCATGAATCACACAGGGAAAGGTGCCAGCCAAATTCCCCCAGCTCCCAGCACTGTACCTCAGGAATATAGTGTCTTGCACTGCTCAAGATGGGCAGTGCAAATATATTAATTGGTTCACCACTCCATCAGTGGAAAGTGAGTGTACACCAGCCATTGCAAACCTGAGGAGTTTTGCCACACAATTCATACAAATTCACTGGTAAAGATAAACAGGAAATCAAATGTATTGGCTACAAAAGATAGATTTAAAGTGATTATAAGTGATAGGCAAAAAGTCAGTTAGTTAACAAAATAAAATAAAATATAAGCTGTGACAGACCCAGACCAGTGGGGTACAGGAGTCTGGGAGAGGGCAAATATACTGGTCACTGGATGAGTAGTTTTCTGTTCCCTGAGTGACCAGACCTATTGGGATCCAGAAAGTTGGTGGGCGAATCCTGCCCACTGCTAAAGTATCCCCCCCGAGCCTAAGGGGGGGTCCACAGGACCTGGAGACCAAAAAATTACGGGGGACAACTAATAAAAGAACAGGGACAGGAGTGAGGTCAAAGGGTCAAATGAAGAGAACCAGACAGGGACACCGAGCAGAGAACCCCAGACAGCGCCCACTGCTCCTCGAAGGCGTCAAGGGAGCCAGTGGACGCCGCCCAGAGGAACTCTGCCCGGATACGTGAAAGAACGGAGGACCTGAAATACGCCCCACAGTCACAGGAGACTCCATCGCCCAACCTCCTCACTCTGGTTTTATAGATGGCCAGTTTCGCTAGGGCCAGAAGGAGGTTGACCAGCAGGTCCCGTGACTTTGTGGGGCGATGGATAGGGAGTGCATAAATAAAAAGGTGAGGAGAAAAGTGCAACCAAAATCTTAACAAAATAGCCGTGAGGAGCCGGAATAGGGGCTGCAGCCTGGCGCATTCCAGGTAAGCATGCGCCAGAGTCTCCCTCACGCCGCAAAAGGGGCAGGTGTCTGGGATAGGGGTAAACCACGCCAAGTACACGCCCGTGCTCACGGCTCCGTGAAGGAGCCGCCAACTGATGTCCCCGGTGGGCTTTGGGATCAGAGCAGAATAAAGGCTGGCCCACCGGGGCTCCGCACCCTCCAGAGGTGGCAGAAGGTCCCGCCACTTGGTATCGGGGCGGGACGCGAGGGTGAGGACATGAAGAACATGGAGCACGAGCGTGTATAGATGTTTCCTTGGTGCGGTCCGGAACAGAACCGGCTGCAAATCATGCAGCCGGCTCATGGCGAATGGACGGAGAGGGGGCCGGTTGGGTCCACGGGGCAGGGGCCCGATGAAAAAGTCTGGAGGGCTCGGAGTGGAGGGTGGGCGGGGCGTGCCCTCTCGCAGGACCCAGTCGAGATAATCCCAAGCAACGGGCGGCAAAGCGGCCCTCACGTCCTGAAGTACGCACTGGGGAGTATGAGGTCTGGAGAGCCCCATGCGCTGAGCGAGCATCAGGGGATCCAGCCAGTCTCCCCGGTCGTAGTCCAGGAGGTCTCTGACTTTGGTGACTTCTGCCAGGACCAACCTCTGGTGCACCATGGGGGACTCCGCCACCTGCACACAAAGCTGGGGGTTGTGTAGCAGGGGCTCCGCGAGGAGCTGCCGGTCATATCGGAGCCCTCGGAAGCGGCGCAGGAAGGCATGCGCCAATACGCTCCACGCTGGACTACCTGCACCATAAAGGAGCCTCTGCAGGGCCTGGAGGTGGGAGACGTGGACCTGAGCGTGCAGACACTTCAGGCCCTGCCCTCCCTCCTCCAGAGGTAGATGGAGAACCCCTGCAGAGACCCAGTGCAGTCCTGACAAAAAGAACTCCAAAATCGACGTCCGGAGGGTGGTCAGGAGGCGCGGGGCTGGGACCAGGGTGTTGAGCCGGTACCAGAGCATGGACAGGACTAGTTGATTGAGCACCAGTGCTCTCCCTCGAAGGGAGAGACACTGGAGCAGTCCTGTCCATTTCCGGAGCCGCTCCGACACCCTGCCCTCTAAACCTAGCCAGTTCTCCGGCGGAGACGGATTCGTGGCAGAAAGGTAAACGCCGAGATAGAGCAGTGGACCCGCGCTCCACCGGACGGCCTGAAGCGTGGGTGGGAGGGAGCTCACCTGCAACCCGTCCCCTACCACCAGGCCAGAGCTCTTGACCCAATTGACCCGGGTGGAGGAGGCCGCCGAATAGATGGTCTGGCAAGCCTCCACCCGCACCAAGTCGCCCGGGTCCTGGACCACGAGGAGCACGTCGTCGGCGTATGCCGACAGGACCAGCCGCAGCTCTGGCTCCCGCAGCACCAACCCTGCCAACCTCCTACGGAGGAGACAGAGGAAGGGCTCGATCGCCAGAGCATACAGCTGGCCCGAGAGGGGGCACCCTTGACGTACTCCTCGCCCGAAGCTGACCGGTTCGGTCAGGGTCCAGTTGAGCCTGACCAAACACTCTGCGGAGGCGTACAGCACCTGGAGAAAACCCACAAACTGGGGCCTGAAGCCAAACGCTCGCAGAGTGCCCAGGAGATACCCGTGGTCCACCCTGTCGAACGCCTTCTCCTGATCCAGGGACAGGAGGGCGAACGACAGACCATCCCTACACCCGAGTTCCAAGAGGTCCCGGACCAGATACAAGTTGTCGAAGATGGTGCGGCCCGGGACGGTGTAGGTCTGGTCTGGGTGGATCACGTCCGCCAGCACGGACCCAAGCCGCAGCGAGATGGCCTTCGCTACGATTTTATAGTCTGTGCTGAGGAGCGAGATGGGACGCCAATTCCGTAAATCGCGGAGGTCCCCCTTCTTCGGCAATAAGGCGAGCACGGCTCGCCTGCACGAAAGAGGGAGGACCCCGCCCTGCAAGGACTCGGCCCAGACTGTGACAAGGTCCGGGCCGAGGACGTCCCAAAACACGCGGTAGAACTCCACGGTCAGCCCGTCCATGCCTGGAGATTTATTGGTGGGCATGCGGCGGAGGGCTTCCGAGAACTTGGCCAGAGTGAGAGGTAGCTCCAGCCGGTCTCGGTCGCCCGCGCTGACCGTCGGGAGTTCATCCCAGAGCATTCTGCAAGTGTTAGGATCGGTCGGATCCGGGGAGAAAAGGCCTGCGTAGAAGGCCCTGGCCCTCCCGCACATTTCCGTCGGATCCGTGAGGGGGGTGCCGTCCTCTGCTAGAAGGCAGGTGACGTGCTTCTTGGCCCCCCTCTTTTTCTCCAGGGCGTAGAAGAAGCGGGAGACGCGATCCATCTCCCGAAGGAGGCGGATGCGGGATCGAACAAAGGCACCTCGGGCCCGATGGTCCTCGAGGGTCCGGAGCTCTTCCCGCTTCTCCCGGCACGCTCCACAGAGGGATGGATCACCGGGGCTGGCGGCCAGACGCCTCTCCAGCTCTAAGACCTCCCGTTCCAACTGCCCTATCGCCGCATCCCTCCGTCAGCTGGCGCCCCGGGTGTAGTCACGGCAGAAGAGCCGGGTGCGCATCTTCCCCATGTCCCACCACCGCCGCGCCGAGGGAAAGGCACGCCGCTGCCCTCGCCAGGCCAGCCAGAACTCCCGGAAGGACGCCATGAAGCCCACATCCTCCAACAAGCTATTATTAAAGTGCCAATAGGCCGGCCCCGGCCTCTCCGCGCAGAGAGAGGCTGTCACGGTGGCTAGATGGTGATCTGAAAAAGGGGCCGGCCGGACGCTGGAGGAGTGGGCCCGCGAAAGATGGAAGCGTGACATATAGATGCAGTCCAACAGGGAGTGGTACGAACGATGGACCTCCACCCGGACAAAAGTGAATGTCGAAACATCATCCGGGTGGTGGTCGCGCCAGACGTCCACCAGGGAGTGATGTTCGACGATCTCCCGGAGGACATCCGCGGCGGCCGGGTGCTGCTCGGTCCCCGAGCGGTCCCGTTCCTCAAGGGTGGCGTTAAAGTCCCCGCCCAGGACCAGGCACTCACGAGGATCCAAGGTGCCGAGGAAGGTGGACGCCTGCTGATAAAAACACAACCTCTCCGGGCCCAATGTCGGGGCGTAAATGTTGACGAGATTAACCACAAGCCCCTCCATGCAGACCCGGAGGTGTAGCAGGCGGCCTGGCACAGCCTCGGCGACCCCCAGCACCTCGGGCCGTAGGTCAGGGGAGAACAGGGTCGCCACTCCAGCCGTACGAACTGTGAGGTGGCTAAAATAGACCCTGTCCCCCCACTCCAGCCGCCAGCTAGCTTCAGCGGCCGGATCCGTATGGGTCTCCTGCAGGAAAATCACAGAGTACCCCCCCTCCCGAAGGAAGGAGAGCACCTGGCTCCTGCGGAGACCCATCCTACAGCCCCGGGTGTTTAATGTTGCAAAGATGATCAGTGCCATAAGGAGGGCTGGGGGGGATCCTCGCCGGCAGAGACGCTCACGGCCTCCGTCGGGCCGCGCAACAATCCGTTACCTACCCCGTGGGCGATTAAGGAGTCACGGAAGAGGCGGACCCGTTGGTAGGGCCGCAGTGGCCTGCCTCCCGGTCCTCTTACCCTCCCCCATGAGGGCCCTCACGGCCCGGAGGATCTGATGAAAATCCCTCCATCGCTGGAGTGCAAGCTGTACCTTGTTGCGGGAGCCACGGACGTCCTCAAGGAACTCCCGTAGCTCCTCTCTCAGCGTATGGGGGGGTGGGGTCACTGATCTATGGCTTTCCCCCAGTGGGGCCCCTGTCACAGCCCCGTGGCCCACCGAGACGGGCAAGCAGGGGGCAGACCCTCGACGTGGCGTCCGATGGGCCGACGCCACATGGCCCGCCTCAGATCCTGGCTCAATGGGGGGCGGCGGAGGGAAAATAGCAGCCCCTGGTGGGTCGGGACAGGGAAAAACAAAGGCCGCTCCTTGGGTGTCATCCTCTGGGATATAGAAGGAGACAGCCCCAGGGGCGGCAAAAGCATCACGGGAAGTGGAGGGGACAGGGACGGGGTCGGTGTCAGGGGTAGGGGCTGGAATCAGGAATAGGGACAGGGGAAGGGGCGATATTGGGATCGGGGGTCCCAGCAGCCAGGCCACTGGGTGGGGAGGGTAACACCCCGCAAATGGGCTCAGGGATTTGCGGGAAGGGAGGTGGGCCCTCGGCGATGCCGGGCTCGTGCTCCAAGGCAGATGGTAAAGCCACGGCATCTGTAGGTGGAAAATCAACGATGGGGCCCCCACCCGGGTAGGAGGTTGGCTGCCCCTCAGCCACGAGGGAGTCCCCTGGCGACTCGGGTCCCGGCTGCGTGGCACTGGCCGTCACCTCAAGAGGCTCGGCGGCTGCGAGCGGGGTGCCATCTGCGGCCTGGTTGGTGGAAGAGTCCATGGGCTCCTCGGAGGCGGGAACGGAGGCAGTGGATAAGGGGACGGAACACGGGGAAAGGGGGGCTGAGGCGAGGTCGTTCAAATCGAGGCCCACTGGCAGAGGGTTGTCCTCTCCCTGGGTAACCGGGGTCAGACCCAGGGCCTCAATCTCCTCATAAATGGAGGGGAGATCACCTTCCACCACCCCAGGGTTCTCCCCGCCAGCACCCAAAGCGACGCTCGCCTTGGTGCTTGCAGGGGCTTCAGATTGTAAGGGGGCGAGAGGGGCCCCAGCAGGGGCTTCCATAGGAAGGGACTCCGGAGGATGGGCGATATTACCTTCCAGTGCTGCCACGGCATCCCCAGCCGGCACCATTGAATTGGAATCGGCAGGGGGCAAAGCAGAAGGCTCGGCATCGGTGCCCCCCTTCCTGGTCTTCCGGGGGGCTATCGCATCAGGTGGGAGGAGCGGAGCTCGAGCCTTCTGCTTGCCCCGCTTCCCCTGTACTAAGGACCAGCCCTCCATGGCATCATCCGGGGGTTGGCTAACGGGTCGGGTCAGGGAGCAAGGACGAAGGCTCAGGGACTTGGGGAGGCAATGGTGGGGCAGCATATAGGAGAGAGGAGCCACCCTGGGGCATGCTCTTTTCTATGCCCGGTGATATCCCTACCTCACCCTCCTCCACAGGCCCCGCCAGATCGCAGGTGGCAGAGGTGGGGCCCTCCCGCTCATCTGGGCACACTAGGGGAGATACCCCTTGGGCCCGAGCGGGAGCGTTGTTGGGCCGGAAAGGAGGAGGGGCGGCTTCGGGCGCCGGGCAGCCAGGGGCCGGGCAGCCAGGATGACGGGGCCGGCACCCTGCCGGGGCTCGTGGGTCCCGGATGCCCCTCTGTGCCGGGCCAAGAGGCAGTCCCTCCGGACGTGCCCCATCGCCTGGCAGAGGTAGCACCGGGCCTCCCCCATTGAATAATGCACCCGGTAGCGGGCCCCCTGGTAGGGGACCAAGAAGGACCCCTCAAGCGCCTCACCGTCACGTGCCGCCGGCGGCAGTTGTAACTGTACCTGCCGGTGGAACGAGAGGACATGACGGAGGGCGGGGTCTTTACAGCCCAACGGGAGAGGGCTGACCACGGAGATCGGCCTCCCCAGGGTAGAGAGGGCAGGTAACAGGGTGGCATTAGGAAGGAAGGGAGGGACAGAAGTCAGGACCAGTCGGGCGCCCAGGTCTTCTAGCGGCTCCAGGGGGACGAACACGCCCCCCACCGCCAGGCCCTTCTCCACCGCCTCCTAGGCGGTGGCCTCCAATGCTAGGAAGAAGACGACCTTTCCGTACATCTTGGAGGCCGCCACAATGGCCGTGGGCCCCACCACCCTCGCCAACGCCCGCACGTAGGTTTCCACGTGGGGCGAGGCGGGTACCAGGAGGCAACGGACGCCGTGCTTCCTAGTCAAGGTGGGGAAGGGGCCCCGGCCACTATAGATGGTAGCAGAGGCGGCGGTTGATTGAGATGATGATGCAGCGGCAGGCGGGGGGGCCGCCGCTACCTGGGCATATGCCCTGGGGGCTGGGGGAGGGACACCTACAGAGCTGGTGGAGGGAACAGCGGGGAGGGATGCCGCGGCCGATGGCGGGGCCGTGGTAGTGGGGGCAGCCCCCGCCATGGAGGGCCTGGCCTTCTTGGCGGGGACTTTACCTTTCTTTGTGCCCTAGCCCTTCCTGCCGGCTGGGGGGCTCCCCCAGAGTCGGAGGGAGCGAGGGACGTGGCAGCAGCGGAGGTCACCTCGGTATCTGCCGCTGCCGGTGCTCCAACAGGGGCGTTAGCAGGTGGCACGGCAGCGGCGTTTGAGGTAGAGGCTAGGGGGGATGATGGTGGGGCGGGTGGAGGAGGGGCAGCAGGGTCTGCCCGAGAGGTCCCACTCGCCTCGTCCCCTGCCATAATGAGGACGGGGGCAGAACAAACACCGGAGGGGGCAGGGAGAGGGGAAGCAGGTCGACCACTTCTCCCCGCTAGGCTGAAGGCAGGGGAGGAGGGCACCAAAAAGGGGTGGGCTGGATGGGAGCGGGACTATCAGGGGCTAGGGGTCAGTCACTGACTCGGGGAGGGTTTCCGGCTCCTCTAGTCGCACCAAGGAAGGGGGAATATAACAGCATTGGGGGGTGCAGTGAGACAAGATCAAACTAAAACGGGAAGGGGCACAAGCGCAAGGGAGGGGACATGTGCGCACGAGGGGAGGGGCTAATCAGGGCAAGGGGACCGCAGGGGGAAGGGAGCAACCAGGCGGGAAATGGGGCAGAGGAACCACGGGGCTAGCTTCAGAGGGTGGGGCGGGTCAAACAAACAAAGGCTGCAGAGGGAAAGGGCGGGGCAGGCAAACAAACTGGAGCTAGCAAGAGGCTGGGGCAAGGGGGCGGGGCAAAAGGCAGCAAGGGGCAAATGGGTAGGCAGCAGGGGCAAAGCTGGGGGCTTGCTGCAGGGGAGAGGGGGTCAGTCCAAAAGGGGGGGGGAACGTGCACCCACGTGCGTTGTAACAAAAGGAAAGTCTTTGGAAGCTGGCTGCTGTATCAGGCCCAATGGTGGCAACAGGGCATAGCAAGCCTAGGTGAGCAGCTGAAATCCCAGAGGCAAGAGCTCAAGGTAGATGGTAAGTAGCCAGTGGGGGTGGTGGAGGGGGCAACGATTATGGTGGTGGTGGGGATTGGGGGGGGGACACAGATGGACCAGGGGGCAGGCTCCACGCCACACCCTCTGTGTCCCCACAAACACAGTCTAGATCCCCACCACAAGAGCACAGTTCAAAAGTTACTCAGTCCGGGAGGGCCCCCTCCACGGTGGTCTGTAGAATTCCTATGCGCTCCCCCACTGGCAGATGGTCCTCTTCTTCTCCTCAGGGCTCCAGCAGCTCCCAAGCAGCAAACGCAGCAGCTCCAGGCGGCAGTCTGGTGGCCAGCAGGAAGGACCCTTCCCAGGTGGAGGTGGTGGTGGCATCCCCAGCAGTAGGAGCAATGGCTGGGGTCTCTCCCTCCCCTCCTCTGGGGAGTGGGCCAACAGGCCCCCCCCAAGGGGCTGTAGCTGGAGCAGCAGCAACCAAGGGTGTGGGTGGGTCTAGCAGCCAGCCAGCAAGCAGGTAGTAGAGAAAGAGGAGGAGCAGCCCCCTCCCTCCAGGCCAGAGGGCTACAGGAGAGTGATCTATTATCCCAGGTCAGACAGGGTTTCTGTTCCCTGAGTGACCAGAGCAGGGGCTGCACTAGAGTAATCAGGAACCTGCTAGAACCAGTTAAGGCAGGCAGGCTAATTAGGACACCTGGAGCCAATTAAGAAGAAGCTACTAGAATCAATTAAGGCAGGCTAATCAGGGCACCTGGGTTTTAAAAGGAGCTCACTTCAGTTTGTGGTGAGAGTGTGAGGAGCTGGGAGCAAGAGGTGCAAGGAGATGAGAGTGAGAAGGTGTGCTGCTGGAGGACTGAGGAGCACAAGTGTTATCAGACACCAGGAGGAAGGTCCTGTGGTGAGAATAAGGAAGGTGTTTGGAGGAGGCCATGGGGATGTAGCCCAGGGATTTGTAGCTGTCATGCAGCTGTTACAGGAGGCACTATAGACAGCTGCAGTCCACAGGGCCCTGGGCTGGAACCCGGAGTAGAGGGTGGGCCCGGGTTCCCCCCAAACCTCCCAACTGACTTGGACTGAGGGTTCTTCCAGAGTGGAAGGTCTCTGGGCTGTTCCCCAACCCACATGGTGAATCTCTGAGGCAAGAAAATCCGCCAATAAGCGCAGGACCCACCAAGATAGAGGAGGAACTTTGTCACAAAGCACACAGTCTAAACTCTCAACCCTATTAGCAGGGGTGAAAGTAACGTAAATGGCACAGGGCAGCTGAGGTCCTGGGCAAGGTGGCGGAGCGGCTCTGGGCCCCTGGGGAAGGTGCGGGGCCTGGGGGAAGGGGCACTGCCTCAGGCTAAAATGCCCCAGCCAGCCCTTCAGCACTGTCCGTCCCATGCTATCCAGGGCTCCGGAGGCTGGTGCAGTAGGCAGCAGCAGCCAGGACCTCTGAGCCCTTTAAATCACCGCCAGAGTCCCGGGGTAGCAGTGGCATTGGCCGGGAGCCTCAGGGCTCAGGCAGAGATTTAAAAGGTCCGGGCTCCTGCCACTGGCACGGTAGGCAGCGGTGGCCAGGAGCCCCAGGCCCTTTAAATCACCACCAGAGCCTGGGGAAGCTGCCCTTTTTGCTCTCCCGCCCCCCCCCATCAGCAGCCCAGCTGGTACAGTCAGCACTTTCTTACCAGTACGCTGTACCGGCTTACTTTCACCTCTGCCTATTAGACTGGGAAACATCTAGACTAAACAGTTTTTGGTAGTAGAGGATATTAAAGTTCATAGTACACAGATTTCTCCCTTGAAATCTGGGCCAGTCCCCTCAGCTGGAGTCTCAAGTCTTCAGTGTCCTTGTTGCTTGCAGAATAGTTGGGGGCAAGAATGTGGCCCCTGTGTTCTGTTTTATACCCTCAGTCCCATATGCTTATAGGACACAAGTCCAGGCATGTCTGGTGGGCATTACTGAGTCTCCAGGCAAGGCCTCATGCACGTGAATCATTGAATTGTAGCTCCCTTGCTGGACAGTGGCTGCTGATGGGTTGTTTGACACTCCACCCAGACATTGGTTACTTTCCTTGCTGTTGTCTCTGGGGAACTAATATCTGGCTGATTCCCCAACTTATAGCATGTTTTAGTGACAAACATACAACACAATGCTCATAACTTCATATGCATTAATGATATACATATATGGATAGAAAAATGACTTTCAGCAGATCATAACCTTTCCTCTGATCCCTAACATGGCCTGCTTTATATGCAAGTTCACAATCATATATAAATGAGGAATATGGGGGTTACAGGGTGCTCCCCCAATTACAGAATGTCACAACAATCACAAAAATGTCATCTGATTAAATCTCCAGGAATACATCCAACCAAAACTGGCAACCCTAAGCAGCTCCCTGCCTTTGAACTGCTCTGTGCACCTGGTAGCAGCAGAGTGGCTACTGTCCTGCAATGCCACATGCTGAGTCCCTTCTCAGTGGCCATTAGACAGGCCGAGCCTCAGGACCAACCTCAGTTCTATGTGTGCACATCTCCTAGCGCCCTGGCAAACCCCCAGCTGGGTCAGGACTGTCCCCACTGACTTGGGCTCCGAGTCTGCTTCTTTGTCTTTTCCCAACCTACCTGCACCCATGGGCCCGGTGAGCCAGGTGCTGTTGCTTTGCCAGAGCTGGTCACAGCCAGGCTTAGCCCAGATAAGAGCTATTAAGCTGTTCCTGGTGAAGTGTCCAGAGGTCACTGCTGGGGCTCATCTGTTTGCATCTGGCCTGTGGGATTTCAATGGAGGTGGCTGGTTTGCAGGTAGATATAGTTTGCAGGTGGATATAGTTAAATCTGCCATTTAAGGGGTGGCAGATTTCCCAGGCTGACATCCCCACATGCTGCACCAAGAGTTTGTATTTTCATTACCCAAACATTTATTTTGATCAAAAATGGCTTTTTATGGGAAAATAATTGGTGAAAAAAATGTCTGCACTCCGCCCGGGGCCCAGTTAAAAACTCCATGGTGGGAACATGGTTATGGACACCTTCCTGACGGACAACCCTGACCTGAGCTCTGGCTAGATTCTCCATTGTATCCTTGGGGGCCTAAGAAACTATTAGAAGTAACAAGCCTTCTGGTTCTGTCCCCCACTGGTCTTTGTACTAGGCTGTTGGAATTGGATTACCAGATTTTATTGTCTAACACAGAGAAACAATGATCAACAGGGGATGTACACAGGGATTTGCTTTGATATTTAGTGGAGTTTGTGCCATACACAACATTTCAGCTCTACAACAGTATCAGACGCTATACACCCTCCTCACCCAGGGCGAATGTTTTGCCAACACCATCGGGGAAAATACCATCATCCTGTACATATCAGTGCTGAATATGAGAGGTTGCTAGAACTGTCCACAACCTCATGTTCCTCTTTGTTGTTTTACATGGACACAGTCTGGGATCATAAATACTCTGCCTCAGTAACTCCATGCAGATCATCTCCATTAGTTTTTCACATTAGCACTGTGTGACAGGGTTAGGGTTACAACCAGGAACTGGGGTATCGCTGTGCCCCCTTGATTGTCCATCCTGGGCTGTATCTCACACTGCATGGCTAGTGACAAACAGCAAACCCCTCCCAGAGCTGTTATCACTCAGCACAACAGCAGGAGGAGCCCCACACCCAGCTAGATTGCATGAAGGCACCCAAAACCTCTCATGAATCACACAGAAAAAGGCACCATCCCATTCCCACCAGCTCCCCAACCTTGCACCCCTGTTCAGCTTTTCCGCATCCTGCCCTGGTCAGAAGCTGACCAGTGTGAGTTTATAACCATGTCTGCCCCTTCCTCAATATGGAGAGGACACAACAATCCTTTTTAACAGAGCTGAAAATTCCCTTGAACTTCAAACAAAATACACTGTTTTAGGTAAAATATAAAACAGGTTTATTAACTATAGAAAGATAGATTTTAAGTGATTATAAGTGGTAGGCATAAAAGGTCAGAGATAGTTACACAGAAAATAAAAAAAGTGCACAGGCTAAAGCTTAAACCTTATTCCACTAGGCAGTATTTAGATCAAGCAATGTTCTCACCCCACTGGATGTTACAGTCCTTAATGCACAGACTTCCCCCTGAAGCCTAGACCAGTCTCCTCAAATGAGTTTTGTCTCCTCGGCGCCCAGTTGTTTCCAGCATAGGTGGGGAGGAGAAAGGCCAAGACATGATGCTATTGTCCCTTGTTTTAAACCCTTGGCCCATGTGCCTGGCAGACTCTAGCCTAGGCATGTCCTGGTGGCCTTTGCTGAGTCACAGTGAACAAGCAGTCCCCAAGTCACAGTGATCAAGCAATTCCCATTCTTTGGGGCTTTCATAGTTTAGTCATACAATTGATAAATGGATGGTCAACACCCATCTGGGCAGGGATCCTTTGTATGTCACTAGCAAACACATTCAAAAAAAAAACATACTCAATCGCTATACAAACTAATGATACAAATATTTGGATAGAACAATGGGTTTCAGCAGATCATGACCTTTTATATGATATCTTACATTGCATGCTTTGTATGAAATATCACAACCACATATGAATGATGAATATGGGGGCTGCAGGGTAACATTTTGAGGTACAAAGTGCCACACACTGACATGTTCAATGGGAGTTTTCAATGTAATTTCAATGGGGGATGTTTGCCTAAATCATTCAGGCAGCTTTGAAAACCTCAGCCTTAGTTATTATCTAGGATTCTCTGCAATTCTTTGTGAAAGCCATATATACTGATGGCTTTGCTCAAGGCTTCCATGACCTCTCTGTTTCTCAGGCTGTAGATGAGGGAGTTAAGCAGGGGAGTCAGGACCGTGTAGCAAAGAGAGAGCACTTTGTTCAGGTCGCTCAGTGTATCACGGTTGAGGAGCATGTACACAATCATTATTGTTCCATAGAAAAATGTCACCACAATGAGGTGGGAGGAGCAGGTGGAAAATGCCTTTTGCCTTCCGGTGCTGAAAGGGATTCTCAGGATCGCAGCGATGATACAAATATAGGACATCAGGGTTAGTAGAAATGGAGGCAGAGTGAATACACAGGCAAATATGAAATCCAGCAATACGATCAGGTGTGTGTCCCCACAGGTGAGTTTTATCAATGGGAGGGATTCACAATAGAAATGGTCAGTTTAATTCGGGCCACAGAATATGAACTGTGACATGAATAATACCAACATGGTAGTAGCCAAACAACCATTTAACCAAGACCCAGCAACCAAATGGAGGCAAAACCTGGTATTCATAAGAGTTGAATAATGCAAGGGTTTACATATTGCTAAATACCGATCATAAGACATGGCTGCTAGCAGATAGCATTCTGTAGATGCCAGAAGACCAAAGAAGTACAGTTGTGTGATGCAGCCACTGACAGAAATAGTTCTGTCCCCAGTCAGGAGACTGGCCAGCATCCTGGGCAGGATAGTGGAGCTGTAGCAGATCTCCAACCAGGACAAGTTCCCCAGGAAGAAGTACATGGGGGTGTGCAGGTGCTGATCAGCTACAACCAGCACAATGATGAGGGTGTTCCCAGCCACAGTTGCGATACAAATCACTAGGAACATCAGGAAGAGAAGAATTTGCAGGTCAGAGAGATCCCCGAATCCCAGGAGGATGAATTTTGTGATGGCCACTTGGTTTCCCCAGTCCGTGTCTGCCATGGGTTGAGACTGGGAACTAGGGCTGTCAAGCGATTAAAAAAAATAATTGAGATTAATCACATGGTTAAAAAAATTAATCACGATTAATTGCACTGTTAAACAATAATAGAATAGCATTTATTTAAACATTTTTGGATGTTTTCTCCATTTTAAAATATATTGATTTCAATTAAAACACAGACTACAAAGTGTACAGTGCTCATTTTATATTTACTTTTATTACAAGTATTTGCGCTGTAAAAAATCCCAAAAGAAATAGTATTTTTCAATTCACCTAATACAAGCACTGTAATGCAATCTCTTTATCATTAACATTGAACTTCAAAATGTAGAATTATGGACAAAAAATGGAGTTCAAAAATAAAACAATGTAAAATTTTAGAGCCTGCAAGTCCACTCAGTCCTACTTCTTGTTCAGCCAATCGCTCTCACAAACAAGTTTGTTTACATTTGTAGGAGATAATACTGCCTGGTTCTTGTTTGCAATGTCACCTGAAAGTGAAAACAGGCATTCTCATGTCACTGTTGTAGCCAGTGTTGTAAAATATTTACATGGCAGATGTGCTAAAGATTCATATGTCCCTTCATGCTTCAACCACCATTCCAGGGGACATGCGTCCATGCTGATGACGCGTTTTACTCAATAACAATCGAAAGCACTGCAGACCAATGCAGGTTCATTTCCATTATTTGAGTCAGATGCCACCAGCAGAAGGCTGATTTTCTTTTTTGGTGGTTCTGGATCTGTCGTTTCCGTATCAGAGTGTTACTCTTTTAAAACTTCTGAATGCATGCTCCACACCTCATCCATCTCAGATTTTGGAAGGCACTTCAGATTCTTAAACCTTGGATCGAGTGCTGTATCTATCCTTAGAAATCTCACATTGGTGCCTTCTTTGCGTTTTGTGAAATCTGCAGTGAAAGTGTCTTAAAATGAACATGTGCTTGGTCATCACCCGAGACTGCTATAACATGAAATATATGGAAAAATGCAAGTAAAACAGAGCGAGGAGACATACAATGCTCCCCCGAGGAGTTCAGTCACAAATTTAATTAACACATTTATTTTAACAAGCGTCATCAGCATGGAAGCATGTCCTCTGGAATGTTGGCTGAAGCATGAAGGGGCATACAAATGTTTAGCATATCTGGCACGTAAATACCTTGCAATGCCAGCTACAAAAGTGACATGTAAATGTATGTTCTCACTTTCTGGTGACATTGTAAATAAGAAGAGGGCAGCATTATCTCCTGTAAATGTAAACAAACTTGTTTTTCTGAGCAATTGGCTGAACAAGAAGTAGGACTGAGTGGACTTGTAGGCTCTGAAGTTTTACTTTTTTTGTTGTTTTTGAGTGTAATTATGTAACAAAAAAATCTACATTTGTAAGTTGCACTTTCACGACAGAAAAAGAGATTGCACTACATTACTTGTATGAGGTGAATTGAAAAATACTATTTCTTTTGTTTATCATTTTTATAGTGCAAATATTAGTAATAAAAATAATATACACTTTGATTTCAATTACAGCACAGAATACAATGTATATGAAAATGTAGAAAAATATATAAATATTTAAAAATTTCATTTGGTATTCTATTGTTTAACAGTGTGATTAAAACTGCGATTAATCTTGATTAATTTTTTTTAATCACGATTAATTTTTTGAGTTAATCACATGATTTAACTGTGATTAATCGACAGTCTTACTAGGAACAATAAAAGAAATGGTGCAATCTAATCGGAAGAAGATAGAACTGAAAGTTAATCAAGTGTTGCATATTAAGACCATAAATATTCAAAAACTCCTCTCCCGCTCCTGGTTACCAGATGAAATTTTAAGGCTAAATGTAGACTTCAAACAAAGTGCCAGGTGTGTCAGTCTGAGAACTGAACAGTGGTATTCATGTAGACCACCCTCTGTCATATCAGAGTGTAATACCGACAGACCTCTGGTCGTCAGCGAGTGGGATGGAACCTGGGACTTCTGCAGCTAAATGCATGAGCCTCTACTGCATGAGTTAAAAGCCACACGGCCTTTAGTTAAGGCTGTAGCAGACTCATTAAACTCTAAGTGCTCTTGGTGCCACTAGAGGGGACAGAACACCACACCCAGGAGGTGTGTGGGTTACAAGAGCAGTAACTATTATAACAGCATCTATTTCTTTTGTAGCCCAAGTATTGATTTGACAGATCAGACCACCTCTTTATCTATTAGCATATCCCTTCTAGTGACATACTGGAGCTTATCAATGATGCTTAAAGGCAGCATTCCACTTGTGGCCATGGTCTGAATCATGTCATGTCTTAGGAGGAGTCAAAATCAATACAATAAATACTCAGTGCCTGAGTCCTTAGTGTCCTTGGGCACAAATCTTCTGCTAGAATTCATGGACATTAATCTAATGCTAGATCTTGCTAAAGTCAGCATTTTATTGTCCTGTAGGAAAGGGGATAATTCTTTTTATCCCCTCACAAGAGATCAGTTTATGTCATAAATTATGAAGTGGAGTCAGTTCTTCCTCCGTTCATGTACTAACAGTGATAAGGATGACATGTTAAGGGACTGGCAATGTCCTGTCTCAGATGAGAATTCTTTATGTTAACCACGTAGTAGTAATAAAATACAGCTCTTCTGAGGGTGGATTTTAGGAAGGGGCAAAACCAAGCGTGATGTGCAACCCTAATTGGGGAGGGACTCTGTGTGCTGTAACGATTGTGGGCTGATGAAAGGGACAAAAAAGGCACTAGGGAAGACAAGTGCTGCCCTTGACTCAGAAACAAGCTGCTATGTGTTACCTTGTAAGTGGGGCTAGTAACTCTAACACCATGCACCACCCCAAGGAAGATCCCCAACTGGTGTGAATCAGCCATCGCTCCTTTGGCATCAGTGGGCCAGATCCCCACCCGAGGACACTTCACAAGACATATCTCAATTTCCCCAATGTTACTTTCCCCATGGTGCTATTCACACTGACAGGCACTGCTGTGGGAAAATAAGGCTAAAACTGCAAATATTCACAGAGCACATGAATGCCCTTGCTTGGAAGGTGGGATAGAAATGCCATCAGGCACATGGAGCTCACCTGCAACCACAGAACAGCCCAAGCTTGAAGTGATGAGCTCTTATTTCTCAGCATTTGGCAGCCAGGACTCAGGTTTCTCAGCTGAGGTCCTTGGCTCTCATCATTCTGCAGAATTTGGATCTCAGTAGAGAGACCTGCATCCACCTGAATGGACAATCAGCTGCCACAATCTGCCTTAGAACATGCTCTTTCCTCTCTACATACAAAGTGCAGAGGTCTCCTCTCATTTGTATCCTTCTCCTTGGCAGGCTGCGTCTCCCTTGAGTCCACCTCTGAAGGGGCTGAGCCTGGGGAGTTAGCGCTGTGTTTTCTGTGCAGACAGTACAAACAACTCTCCTGATGCAACCAACCTCCCACACCCAGAGGAATCACCTTTCTGCTACCTGCTGTATGAGATCACTGCTCTGAATGGGTGAAATGTAACTCAGCGCCCATGCAGCACACGGCCATGCAGAGTGACTCTCTCTGTATGTATTTATTTATTTACAAAAGTGGTCAGATCTTAGCTTAGATATTAAGAAAAACTTTCCAACTCCCAGGTTGGATAAGCATTGGAACAGGTTACGTAGGCAGGTTGTGGGATAAGGTCCCAATTTGGCTTATATGCCATTTAAATAAGTGTATGTCTTCAAAGCCTTGTTACTAACAGTGCCCGGTGTAAGTGTTTTCTTTCTCCAGTACCAGTAACTGCATTTTTAAAAAGCTAATGAATCTGAACATAGGGGATAATATTTCTGATGATGAAAAGAATGTTAGTTTAAATTTATGAAGGATATCTATCTAAGGTGATCATCTTTTAAAATGTACATCTCTTTTGTCACTGTCAAGGATTGGCTGCCACGTAGTGGTCATTTGAGGCTTAGAGGCCTAAAAAACAGCTTCCTATGGCTTATCCCCTACAGTATGCTGCCCATTCATTTCATTTTATTGCAGAATGAGACATAATGGCCATTGGACTTTGCACAGGACTTCGCCCCCATTCGAATTAGTATGCTCTGGTGCCCCCTAGTTTCTATTACACCGTGTACATTTCTCACCTCTCAATCCTTGCCCTCTGTCTCCTCTAGCAGTTATTTGAAATAATTGTTCCACTTTTTCAGACCCTAATTCTAAATCACCTGATGTCCTATACTCATATCACAGCATTTGAATGTTGTACAGGTATCAGTATTTCTGTTAGGAGTATGTATTTTACTGGAGTAGTCACAGACGGAGTTATACCAATGTGGAATAAGCCATGCTAGTGTAAGCAACTTTATGCTAGTATAACAGCATCCTCTCTAGCACCTCGTCTACACATATGCCTGGCCTACAGTTAAAAGCTTTATTGACAGTAAAAGCCCTAGTTATACTGGCATACAGTGCATATGCTGGCAAAATTAATATTGTTTCCCATAATACAGTATAGCCACCCCTACCCACCACCGCACCTCACTGCCCCCTAGTGCCCATTGTACATTATAGCCGCCCCTTCTCCACCCCTCACCCTCTGCTGCCCCTAGTGCCCATTATACAGTATAGCTACCCATTCCCACCCTTCATCCTCTGTTGCCTCTAGTGCCCATTATAGATTATAGCCGCTATTTCCCAACCCCAACCTCTGCTGCCCCTAGTGCCGTGGTGAACATGTAGATCACTATGAACAGCAGGAAGAGGAGGGTTTGCAGGTCAGGGAGATCCCTGAATCCCAGGAGGATGACTTTGATGATGGACATTTTATTTTTCCATTTTGTGTCTGCCATGTTTTTCAATATAATAATAACAACAATAACAAAGTGAAAGTTGGGGACATAGGTAATCAGCATTAATTGATCATATTTAAAGCCAAGATCCTTTGAGCCTAAAAGTTGCAGCTTAGTAACAACCATTGCATGCTCACAGGTTAATTACCTTAGAAGAACCCCTATGCAGTGATTCTAGCCTTAGTGCTGCTCTTCACCACCCATGCTATTTCCATTTACACTGGGAGTTCAAATATTTGTCCCACTTCATATCTCTTGAGTCAGCAAGACCAGGGATTGGGGAGATTCAAATTCGGCAGCTTCAAAATGTTCATGTTCCATTCTGTACCCAGGGAGAGGCTCAACAAGAGCTGAATGTAAGAGATGACATTTATGGAACCCCCTTTCCAACTCTCATCCCTCCAATCTCTCAGGCACTTTTGCAGATACAGATGTGAGAACTCCTGAGCGACACTTGAGAGGAACATTGGACAAATCAGAGATCAGAAAACAAAAGAAGGTTATTTTAAATCAGGGTTGCCCCACAAGGGGGCCCTGTGCATAACCCCGAAGGCCTCAGGACTGCGTATCCTGGACATTTCCTAAGCCATTTCAAACAACTTATTTTCTGTTCCTTTGGGAGAGGCAGGAATTGCTCAGAAATGAGAATCCAGCATATTGAGATAATCAAGCAATCCATACTGCTTGCCCCAGGAACTACACTGGAACTACAGAGGCTATTGCAATAGCTATTAGGAAACTGACCATGCAACAGCATTAGAGATGATTGTTCAAGCCCAGTTTGCCTTGTGCACCTCCCACTCACTGGGGATGACCCAGCTTACACCATTAGTGTCCTGGGCTGAAATTATTGTGTGGAGGAAGGTCCTTGTATGCTAATCCTGCTCCTTGTGTGCGGGCTGACATGCCTGAAAAATGGGGATTCCCTGCCTCTTGTTTTTGACCATCTCTGCTCCAAGACTGGTGTTTGCAGTGTCAATAAACATATTCCACTAAGAAATTACCCAAACTCCACATTGCTCGATTCTTCTCCAATGGGAAACAAATCCGGAAGGCCCAGAATTCTGCTTCCGCTAAGTAGAAGGGAGAAAGTACTGTTAAATACATAAATAACCATTAGTAATTACTAATCACATCTATCAGAGGGGTAGCCGTGTTAGTCTGTATCCACAAAAACAATGAGGAGTCCGGTGGCACCTTAAAGACTAACAGATTTTTTTGGGCATAAGCTTTCATGCGTAAAAAACCCACTTCTTCAGATGCATGGAGTGAAAATACAGATAATATATAATGCCTGCATCTGTAATTTTCACTCAATGCATCTGAAGAAGTGGGTTTTTTCCCACGAAAGCTTATGCCCAAATAAATCTGTTAGTCTTTAAGGTGCCACCGGACTTCTCATTGATGTTGTTTTAATCACATCTAAGTTCCTTCGGATAAATATTTCCTTTGTGTGTGTGTGTGTGTGTGATAGAAAGATGTTCACGCAGAGAAATATAGACACACAGAGAGATTTCCTTTCATCCAAATCTTTCATTTGCAAACTACGTATTAAATGTACTTTATATTCATTGTCCTGTGTGTTTGTTAAACTGTGTGGCTTCAACACCCACCTGGAAGGCCTGACTCATCTTAGCCATTATTATGCATGCAATTGTGCCACTGAAGGCAATGGCACAACTGACATGAGCAAAGATTACTCAGCAGAGTCACTCTTTGCATGACCATGCACTCCACTCAGAGTGTAACTGTAACATTCATGGCTGTTACATTTCAGCCATGCAGATAAATGATCTCATGCAGCAGGGAGAAGGAAGGTGATGCCTCTGGGTGTGAGAGGTTGGTTGCATCAGGACAGTTGTTTGCACTGTCTGCACAGAAAACACAGCGCTAACTCCCCAGGCTCAGCCCGTCAGAGGTGGACTCAAGGGAGAAGCAGCCTGCCATGGAGAAGGATACAAATAAAAGGAAACCTCTGCACTTTGTATGTGGAGAGAGAAGAGCATGTTCTAAGACAGATTGAGGCAGCTGATTATCCATTCAGGTGGATGCAGGTCTCTTTACTGAGAATATCCAAATTCTGCAGAATGATGAGAGCCAAGGACGTCAGCTGAGGAACCTGAGTCCTGGTCACCAATCCCTGAGAACTAAGAGCTCATCGCTTCACACTTGGGATGTCCAGGTAAGCTTCCTAACTGCATTTCTATAGCACGTTCAAAACAAGGGCATGAATGTGGTTTGTGAATATGAGAGGGACGAGGTGGGTGAGGTAATAACTTTCATTGGACCATCTTCTGTTGGTGAGAGAGACAAGCTTTTGAGCCACACAGAGCTCTTCTTTAGGTCTAGGATAGACAGTACTTAATTTGTAATGAAAGAGGTGCCAAGGCTCAAGCAATTAGGTGTGGGGTTCAAGCAATTTTTTTATGTTCATAAATTATGTGGCAAGCCCAGAGCTTCCGGGTGTGATGGGCTCCCTGCCCACGGGGTGCAACGTGGAAGTGGGGTACCCTGAGCCCCTGTCTCACCAGCCTGGACTCTCCTCTCACATTGTGCTGCTGTGACAAGCTGCAGACCGTTTTTGATCCTGCACTCACACAAACCTTTACACAGGCAGGGACACACCCAGCTGCAGTTACATGAAGGCTTCTCCCCAGCTTCACAGCCTAGGACCCCAGAGTGTACCATCTTCCCTGGTCAAAAGCCAGACCAGTATAAGATTATTACACAGTCTATCCCTCCCTCAAAGTGGAGAGGTAATGCACCAGTTTTTGTTTGTGAGCAGATTCCCCAAGCACTTCTAGTAAAACACACTCTTTTAGGAAAAAATATTAAACAAATGTATTAACTACAGAAAGATAGATTTTAAGTGATTATAAATTATAGCATACAGATCAAAGTAGATTACCATAAGAAATAAAACAAAAACGCAACCTAAGTTCTCTAAATTAGATAGGATTTGAATCAAGCACTGTGTCACTCTGTTAGATAGTACAAACAGTCCACCAATCATAGAATCATAGAATATTAGGATTCGAAGAGACCTCAGGAGGTCATCTAGTCCAATCCCCTGCTCAAAGCAGGACCAACACCAACTTAAATCATCCCAGCCAGGGCTTTGTCAAGCTGGGCCTAAAAAACCTCTAAGGATGGAGATTCTACCACCTCCCTAGGTAACCCATTCCAGTGCTGTACCACCCTCCTAGTGAAACAGTGTTTCCTAATATCCAACCTAGACCTCCCCCACTGCAACTTGAGACAATTGCTTCTTGTTCTGTCATCTGCCACCACTGAGAATAGCCTAGCTACATCCTCTTTGGAACCCCGCTTCAGGTAGTTGAAGGCTGCTATCAAATCCCCACTCACTCTTCTCTTCTTCAGACTAAATAAGCCCAGTTCCCTCAGCCTCTCCTCATAAGTCATGTGCCCCAGCCCCCTAATCATTTTCATTGACTTCCGCTGGACTCTCTCCAATTTGTCCACATCCCTTCTGTAGTGGGGGGACCAAAACTGGATGCAATACTCCAGGTTTTGCCTCACCAATGCCGAACAGAGGGGAATAATCACTTCCCTCGATCTGCTGGCAATGCTCCTACTAATACAGCCCAATATGCTGTTGGCCTTCTTGGCAACAAGGGCACACTGCTGATTCATATCCAGCTTCTCATCCACTTTAATCCCCAGGTCCTTTTCTGCAGAACTGCTGCTTAGCCAGCCGGTCCCCAGCCTGTAGCAGTGCATAGGATTCTTCCATCCTAAGTGCAGGACTCTGCACTTCTCCTTGTTTAACCTCATCAGATTTCTTTTGGCCCAATCCTCCAATTTGTCTAGGTCACTCTGGACCCTAATCCTACACTCCAGCATATCTACCTCTCCCCCAAGATTAGTGTCAGCTGTGAACTTGCTGAGGGTGCAATTTATCCCATCATCCAGATCATTAATAAATATGTTGAACAAAACTGGCCCCAGGACCAATCCCTGGGGCACTCTGCTTGATACCTGCTGCCAACTAGACATTGAGCCGTTGATCACTACCCATTGAGCCCAAAAATCTAGCCAGCTTTCTATCCACCTTATAGTCCGTTCATCCAATCCATACATTTTTAACTTGCTGGCAAGTATACTGTGGGAAACCGTATCAAAAGCTTGGCTAAAGTCAAGATATATCACGTCCACTGCTTTCACCATATCCACAGAGCCAATTATAACATCACAGAAGCAATTAGGTTGGTCAGGCATGACTTGCCCTTGGTGAATCCATGTTGACTGTTCCTGATCACTTTCCTCTCCTCCAAGTGCTTCAGAATGATTTCCTTGAGGATTTTTCCAGGGACTGAGGTGAGTCTGTAAGGAGAGAATTTTTGTATTTCGGTTCTAGTTGTTAATGCCCACCCGCCATCTTGAATTCCTAACAAGAACAACTAGGAATCCATCTTGGCCTCCTTTCCTCCCCCTCCTTAGGGACAGTTTCCCACCCTTTTTGCCGAAAGGTGGGAAACCAGGCAACCATGTGACATGTGATCTGCCCAGTAACAGCAGGGCATAAAAGGGTTAGCATGCCTGAGGGAGGGTGCTGCCCATCTGAGTGGCAGAGTGATGTACTCAGGTGTGTAAGCCAGAGCACCGCGCCTTAGGGTTGTGGGAGGGTGTCATAACTATAAAGGGAAGGGTGACAGCCATACTGTGTACAGTACTAAAGTCCCTCCTGGTCAGAGACTCTAAAATCCTTTTACCTGTAAAGGCTTAAGAAGCTCGGGTAACCTGGCTGACACCTGACCCAGAGGACCAATAAGGGGACAAGATACTTTCAAATCTTGAGGGGGGAAAGGCTTTTGTGTGTGTCCTTTGTTTAAGGGGTTGTTCGCTCTTGGGACTGAGAGGGACCAGACATCAATCCAGGTTCTCCCCATCTTTCTAAACAAGTCTCTCTTATTTCAAAATTGTAAGTAAAAGCCAGGCAAGGCGTCTTAGATTTACTTTGTTTTCTCAACTTGTAAATGTACCTTTTACCAGAGTGCTTATCTTGTTTGCTATACTTTGAACCTAAGACAGAGGGGATTCCTCTGAGCTCTTTAAGTTTGATTACCCTATAAAGTTATTTTCCATACTGATTTTGCAGAAATGATTTTTACCTTTTGCTTTAATTAAAAGCCTTCTTTTTAAGAACCTGATTGATTTCTCCTTGTTTTAAGATCCAAAGGGGGTTTGGATCTGTATTCACCAGGAGTTGGTGAAAGGAAGGAGGGGGGAAGGGTCAATCTCTCCTTGTTTAAGATCCAAGCAGTTTGGATCTGTATTCACCAGGGAATTGGTGAAGGGTTTCTCAAGGCTTCCCAGGGAGGGAATCCATCGAGAATGGTGGCAGCGGGACCAGAGCTAAGCTGGTAGATAAGCTTAGCAGTTTTCATGCAGGCCCCTACATTTGTACCCTAAAGTTCAAAGTAGGGATACAGCCTTGACATGGTGGCACAGCGGTGGGATTGTTTTAAACCCAAAAGCCAGTAAGAGATTCTTTTTTCCTTCTAGCTGCTTGGAGAGCAGAGCTGAAGGTAGATGCATATATTATCTCTCCTTGCCTGAAGGCAGAGGTGTTAAGTTTTTTTTAACAAGGTCCTTTGTTAAGAGAACGGTTCAATCAGTAAGCAAACTTTGATCTGGTAAAGGTAATTTACAATCTGAATTGTGTTTTTTTTCTTTTTACATCCTCGGGAGTAGCTTGTTAGAAAGTCTCTGTTAACTCAGCAGCACTCAGCAGGAGCCTGAGCTAAATACATCCCAGTTTCAGTCAACTGCAGAGGGGTGTGGCCCAGCACAGGAAAGCAGGAAAATGACTACCAGTGAAGCAGCTAGCAAACTAGAACTGGCCAGACTAGAAGCAGAAGAAAATGAGAAAAAACATCAGAGACTACTTCAAATTAAAAAACTCGAGAAAGAAGCCAAAGAGGAGGCCCACAAGAGAGAGATGGAGCTGGAAAAAGCCAAACATGACAGAGAAGAGAAAGCCAAACAGGAGGCCCATGAAAGAGAAGAGAAAGCCAAACAGGAGGCCCATGAAAGAGAAGAGAAAGCCAAACAGGAGGCCCATGAAAGAGAGAGGGAACTGGAAGCAGCAAGGACTAGGCAGGGTGCATCAGACCATCCTAACAACTCCTCTCCAGGTACCACTTCCCATCCCAGGAAATTCCCCACCTACAAGGCAGGCGATGATACTGAGGCCTTCTTAGAAAATTTTGAAAGGGCCTGCCTTGGATACGACATCCCTCCAACCCAGTACATGGTAGAGCTGAGGCCGCAGCTCGGTGGACCCTTAGCAGAGGTGGCGGCTGAAATGCCTAAGGAACACATGAACAGTTATGAACTTTTTAAAAACAAGGCCAGAATCAGAATGGGGCTAACACCTGAGCATGCCCGTCGGCGGTTCAGAGCCCTAAGGTGGAAACCTGATGTGTCATTTACCCAACATGCCTACCACATTGGGAAAAATTGGGATGCCTGGATATCAGGAGCAAATGTTAAATCTACGGAAGAGTTGCCCTTCCTATTGCAAATTGAGCAGTTTTTAGAGGGTGTTCCTGAGGAAATAAAAAGGTACATCCTAGATGGGAAGCCCAAAACTGTAACCGAGGCGGGGGAGATTGGAGCCAAATGGGTGGAGGTAACAGAAAAAAAAAAAGCTAGTAGCAGTTGGAGCGAATATCAGAAGGGGCAAGCCGAAACAAAACCTTATCACCGGGGACAACCCAAGACCCCACCCACATCCCAAGGAAAACCCCAGACGCCTTCTCACCCCACCACACCAGTCTCCAGCAACCAACATCGCCCCGGTGATACCTTAGCAGGGCGATGTTTTAAATGTAATGAACTGGGGCACATAAAGGCTCACTGCCCCAAGAACCCCAACCGATTACAGTTCATTACACCCCAATCACACCAAAGAACCCCAGACCCAGATGCCTCTCTCATACCCTCGGAGCGAAGGGAAACCTTGAGAGTGGGCGGAAAGAAGGTTATCGCTTGGAGGGACACTGGGGCACAAGTGTCAACTATTCACCAATCCCTAGTGGACCCCAAACTCATCAACCCGGAGGCTACAGTGACAATTCAACCCTTCGTGTCACAGTCTGTAACCTTGCCTACAGCCCAGTTGCATGTCCAGTACAAGGGCTGGTCAGGAATGTGGACTTTTGCAGTCTATGACAATTATCCCATTCCCATGCTACTGGGGGAAGACTTGGCTAACCATGTGAAGCTAGCCAAGAGGGTGGGAATAGTCACCTGCAGCCAGGCTAAGCAAGCTTTCACCCCCATCCCTGTTCCTGAGCCGTCCACCAGGGCCCCGTCTGTGTTACCGGAGACCCAAACACAGGTGGTGGAACCGGATCCCCTGCCAATGACTGCAACAGCCGTAGTGGATCCAATCCCAGAGACCCAGCCAAAGCCAGTCCCAGAACTGGCAATGCAACCAGCACCAGAACCATTGCCAGCACTGAGTCCAGCGCTTGCAACCCCATCTACAACTCCAATGCCAGAGGGCACCAGCGAGCCTAAACTGGCGGAAGCAGCAGATAACCCTACCCAAGAGGCTCAGCCAAAGCCTGAAATACCACATAGTGCACCAGCGGACAGCGGTTCACAGTCAATGGAAAAAGCCCCATCACCTGCATCGCTTCCAGAGGGACCAAGCCCCAGTCCACAGTCCAAGGAGGAACTGATGTCTCCAGCATCAAGGGAACAGTTCCAGGCCGAGCAGGAAGCAGATAACAGCCTTCAAAAAGCTTGGGCGGCGGCACGGAGCACCCCACCGCCTCTCAGCTCTTCTAACCGATCCCGGTTTGTTGTAGAAAAAGGACTTTTATACAAGGAGACTCTTTCTGGTGGGCACCAGGAAGACTGGCATCCTCAAAGACAGCTGGTAGTTCCCACTAAGTATCGGGTAAAACTCTTGAGCTTAGCCCATGATCATCCCAGTGGCCATTCTGGGGTGAACAGAACCAAAGACCGGTTGGGGAAGTCCTTCCACTGGGAGGGAATGGGCAAGGACGTTGCTAATTATGTCCGGTCTTGTGAGGTGTGCCAACGAGTGGGAAAGCCCCAAGACCAGGTTAAAGCCCCTCTCCAGCCACTACCCATAATTGAGGTCCCATTTCAGCGAGTAGCTGTGGATATTCTGGGTCCTTTCCCAAAAAAGACACCCAGAGGAAAGCAGTACGTACTGACTTTCATGGATTTTGCTACCCGATGGCCGGAAGCTGTACCCTTAAGCAACACCAAGGCTAAAAGTGTGGGCCAGGCATTAGCAGACATTTTTGCCAGGGTAGGGTGGCCCTCCGACATACTTACAGATTCGGAAACTAATTTCCTGGCAGGGAACATGAAAAACCTGTGGAAAGCTCATGGGGTAAATCACTTGGTTGCCATCCCTCATCACCATCAAACCAATGGTCTGGTGGAGAGGTTTAATGAAACTTTGGGGGCCATGATACGTAAATTCGTAAATGAACACTCCAATGATTGGGACCTAGTGTTGCAGCAGTTGCTTTTTGCCTACAGGGCTGTACCACATCCCAGTTTAGGGTTTTCACCATTTGAACTTGTGTATGGCCGCGAGGTTAAGGGGCCATTACAGTTGGTGAAGCAGCAATGGGAGGGGTTTACGCCTTCTCCAGGAACTAACATTCTAGACTTTGTAAGCAACCTACAAAACACCCTCCGACACTCTTTAGCCCTTGCTAAAGAAAACCTAAAGGATGCTCAGGAAGAGCATAAGAACATAAGAACATAAGAACATAAGAAAGGCCGTACTGGGTCAGACCAAAGGTCCATCTAGCCCAGTATCTGTCTACCGACAGTGGCCAATGCCAGGTGCCCCAGGGGGAGTGAACCTAACAGGCAATGATCAAGTGATCTCTCTCCTGCCATCCATCTCCATCCTCTGACGAACAGAGGCTAGGGACACCATTCTTACCCATCCTGGCTAATAGCCATTTATGGACTTAGCCACCATGAATTTATCCAGTCCCCTTTTAAACATTGTTATAGTCCTAGCCTTCACAACCTCCTCAGGTAAGGAGTTCCACAAGTTGACTGTGCGGAGCAAAAGGCCTGGTATAATAAACATTCCAGAGAACGGTCCTTCAAAGTAGGAGACCAAGTCATGGTCTTAAAGGCGCTCCAGGCCCATAAAATGGAAGCGTCGTGGGAAGGACCATTCACGGTCCAGGAGCGCCTAGGAGCTGTTAACTATCTCATAGCCTCCCCCACCTCCAACATAAAGCCTAAGGTATACCATGTTAATTCTCTTAAGCCCTTTTATTCTAGAGAATTAAACGTTTGCCAGTTTACAGCCCAGGAAACTGATGACGCGGAGTGGCCTGCAGGTGTCTACTATAAAGGAAAAAGGAATGGTGGCGTGGAAGAGGTAAACCTCTCCGCGACCCTGGGACGTCTGCAGCGACAGCAAATAAAGGAGCTGTGCACAAGCTTTGCACCAATTTTCTCAGCCACTCCAGGACGGACCGAACGGGCATACCACTCCATTGACACAGGTAATGCTCACCCAATTAGAACCCCACCCTACCGGGAGTCACCTCATGCCCAAGCGGCTATACAAAGGGAGATCCAGGACATGCTACAGATGGGTATAATCCGCCCCTCTACCAGTGCATGGGCATCTCCAGTGGTTCTAGTTCCCAAACCAGATGGGGAAATACGCTTTTGCGTGGACTACCGTAAGCTAAATGCTGTAACTCGTCCTGACAACTATCCAATGCCACGCACAGATGAGCTATTGGAAAAATTGGGACATGCCCAATTCATCTCTACTTTAGACTTAACCAAAGGGTACTGGCAAGTACCACTAGATGAACCCGCTAAGGAAAGGTCAGCCTTCGTCACCCAGGCAGGGGTGTATGAATTCAATGTACTCCCTTTCGGGTTGCGAAATGCACCCGCCACCTTCCAAAGACTTGTAGATGGTCTCCTAGCAGGATTGGGAGAATCTGCAGTTGCCTACCTCAATGATGTGGCCATTTTTTCTAATTCATGAACAGAACACCTGGAGCACCTAAAAAAAGTCTTCGAGCGCATCCGGCAGGCAGGACTAACTGTTAAGGCTAAAAAGTGTCAAATAGGCCAAAACAGAGTAACGTACCTGGGGCACCAGGTGGGTCAAGGAACTATAAATCCCCTACAGGCCAAAGTGGATGCTATCCAAAAGTGGCCGGTTCCAAAGTCAAAGAAACAGGTCCAATCCTTCTTAGGCTTGGCAGGATATTATAGGCGATTTGTACCACACTACAGCCAAATCGCCGCCCCGCTGACAAACCTAACAAAAAAAAAACAGCCAAATGCAGTTCAGTGAACTGATAAGTGTCAAAAGGCCTTTAACCAGCTTAAGGCAACACTCATGTCTGACCCTGTGCTAAGGGCCCCAGACTTTAACAAACCGTTCCTAGTAACCACAGATGCGTCCGAGCGAGGCGTGGGAGCAGTTTTAATGCAGGAAGGACCGGATCAAGAATTCCATCCTGTCGTGTTTCTCAGCAAGAAACTGTCTGAGAGGGAAAGCCACTGGTCAATCAGCAAAAAGGAATGCTACGCCATTGTGTACGCGCTGGAAAAGCTACGCCCATATGTTTGGGGACGGCGGTTCCAACTACAAACAGACCATGCTGCGCTACAGTGGCTTCATACCGCCAAGGGAAATAACAAAAAACTTCTTCGGTGGAGTTTAGCTCTCCAAAATTTTAATTTTGAAATACAACACATTTCGGAAGCTTCTAACAAAGTGGCTGATGCACTCTCCCGGGAAAGTTTCCCAAAGTTAACTGGTTAACAATTGTTCTTAAAATAAAACATATTGTTAGTTTTTATATAATCAGTAGTATGTCTAAAGGTACATGTGTTTTATTAACTCTGTTTTCTCCTAAAGCTCCAGGAAGAAATCACAGCCAGTGTGGAACCGAACGTCCAACACTATCTGTGATTTGGGGGGCGTGTCATAACAATAAAGGGAAGGGTGACAGCCATACTGTGTACAGTACTAAAGTCCCTCCTGGTCAGAGACTCTAAAATCCTTTTACCTGTAAAGGGTTAAGAAGCTCGGGTAACCTGGCTGACACCTGATCCAGAGGACCAATAAGGGGACAAGATACTTTCAAATCTTGGGCGGGGAAAGGCTTTTGTGTGTGTCCTTTGTTTAAGGGGTTGTTCGCTCTTGGGACTGAGAGGGACCAGACATCAATCCAGGTTCTCCCCATCTTTCTAAACAAGTCTCTCTTATTTCAAAATTGTAAGTAAAAGCCAGGCAAGGCGTCTTAGATTTACTTTGTTTTCTCAACTTGTAAATGTACCTTTTACCAGAGTGCTTATCTTGTTTGCTATACTTTGAACCTAAGACAGAGGGGATTCCTCTGAGCTCTTTAAGTTTGATTACCCTGTAAAGTTATTTTCCATACTGATTTTGCAGAAATAATTTTTACCTTTTGCTTTAATTAAAAGCCTTCTTTTTAAGAACCTGATTGATTTCTCCTTGTTTTAAGATCCAAAGGGGGTTTGGATCTGTATTCACCAGGAGTTGGTGAAAGGAAGGAGGGGGGAAGGGTCAATCTCTCCTTGTTTAAGATCCAAGCAGTTTGGATCTGTATTCACCAGGAAATTGGTGAAAGGTTTCTCAAGGCTTCCCAGGGAGGGAATCCATCGAGAATGGTGGCAGCGGGACCAGAGCTAAGCTTGTAGATAAGCTTAGCAGTTTTCATGCAGGCCCCTACATTTGTACCCTAAAGTTCAAAGTAGGGATACAGCCTTAACAGAGGGTTTAATGCACTTGCACGCAAGGGTGAGCTGCTAGCTGCCACCCTCTCATCCGGATCTTATTTGCACCCATGATGCTGCAGGGAAGAAGGAAGAAGAATCACCAGCACTAAGCAGAGTTACCATCTACCTGTCGCCAGAGACCCACTTCTCACCCTGCCGCATCACCTGGTCGGTCCCAGACCCAATCCGCACCATGAGGTCAGGAGGCTCCAGACAAGCTGCAAGAAATGGTAGAGACCTTTTGAGTCCTCCATACCCTTTACCTGGGACCTGTCTTGGGGAGGGAGTAAACCCTTTTGGTCACAGTCAGTATAGTTATAGTGTCACCTTTACCTATTTACCTTACTTACCTGTGTTGGGAGTCCTTTATAGCATACCCAGCTTACTTACCTTGTTGAGCTGCTGTTAGTCTAATAAACGTGCCTGAGTTTTACTCCTGCATTCCCTTGTTGGTTTTTATTTCGGGCAATCTTAAACCCCGATGATAGATGCGGGTAGGGAGACAAATCCCTCGACTGGTCTCCGGCCATCCTAAAACCAGTCTACAAGGCTTAGTCTGTAGTTCCCCGGGTTCTCCTTCTTCACTTTTTTAAAGATGGGCACTATATTTGCTTTTTCCCAATCATCTGGGACCTCCCCCGATCACCATGAGTTTTCAAAGATAATGGCCAATGGCTCTGCAATCACATCAGCCAACTCCCTCAGCACCCTCGGATGCATTAGATCCATCCCCATGGACTTGTGCATGTCCAGCTTTTCTAAATAGTTCTTAACCTGTTCTTTCACCACTGAGGGCTGCTCACCTCCTTCCCATACTGTGTTGCCCAAGACAGCAGTGTGGGAGCTGACCTTATCTGTGAAGACCAAGGCAAAAAAAGCATTGAATACTTCAGCTTTTTCCACATCATCTGTCACTAGGTTGCCTCCCCCATTCAGTAAGAATCCCACACTTTTCCTGACCTTCTTTTTATTCCTAACATACCTGTAGAAACCCTTCTTGTTACCCTTCACATCCCTTGCTAGCTGAAACTCCAGTTGTGTTTTGGCCTTCCTGATTACACCCCTGCATGCTCGAGCAATATTTTTATACTCCTCCCTAGTCATCTGCCCAAGTTTCCACTTCTTGTAAGCTTCCTTTTTGTGTTTAAGCTCACCAAAGAGTTCACTGTTAAGCCAAGCTGGTCGCCTGCCATATTGCTATTCTTTCTGCACATCAGGATGGTTTGTTCCTGTGCCCTCAATAAGGCTTCTTTAAAATACAGCCAGCTTTCCTGGACTCCTTTCCCCCTCATATTAGCCTCCCAGGGGATCCTGCCCATCAGTTCCCTAAGGGAGTCAAAGTCTGCTTTTCTGAAGTCCAGGGTCTGTATTTGCTACTCTCCTTTCTTCCTTTTTTGAGGATCCTGAACTCAACCATGTCATGGTCACTGCTGCCCAGGTTGCCACCCACTTCTACTTCCCCTACCAGTCAGCAGGTTTTGCCGTTGTTGTTCTGGCAGGGTCTGGTTTGAGTTGGTTTGTCCTGGTTATAGTAAGCTCAGAGTTTCAGCATTCAGGGGCACCATCTTTTCTCCCCAGTGCCTTTCTGTTTCCTGGATTTCCATCCCACAATCATTACGGTGTGCAGAGGGTCCCTCCACAGTTAGGGTTGCACATCAAACCTGGTTTTGCCCCTTCCTAAAATCCACTCTCAGAAGAGCTGTATTTTGTTACTGCTACATAATTAACATCAGGAATTCTCATCTGAAACAGAAAAGTCATTGCCAGTCCCTCAGCATGTCATCCTCATCACTGTCATTACATGAACTACAGAAGGATTGACGCCACTTCAAAATTTATAACATAAACTGATCACTTGTGAGAGGTTGCAAATAATTATTCCCTTTCCTATAGCACACTAAAATGCTGAATGTGCCACGATGTATTATTAGATTAATTTCCATGAATTCTAACAGAAGATCAGTATCCTAAGGATACTAGATTCAATTAAAAATCTCAGTCCAAGATTTTAGTTCATGTATTTATTTATTTGGATTCCAACTAAGACATGACAAGATTCTGGCCATGGCCAGAAGTGGAATGCTGCATTTAAGCATCCTTGTTAAGGTCTGGTATGTCAATAAATGAGCTATGATAGTAGATAAAGAAGTGCGCTGATCTGTCCTATCAGTACGTGGGCTACCAGAGAAATAGGCTGTTCTTAGCATAGTCAGTACTTTGGTGTGACAGAGGGTGGTCTACCTGGATACTAACCTGTTCTCTGACTGAGACTCCAGACACTTTGTCTGAAGTCTACATTTAGCCTTAAAATTTCATCTGGTAACCAGGAGAGGGAGAGGAGTTTTTGAATATTTATGGAATGAATTTGCAATACTTGATTAACTTTTAGTTCTATGTTCTTACAGTTTGATTGCACCGTTTATTTTAGTGTTCCTAGACTCAACCAATGGCAGACACAGACTGGGGAAACCAAAAGGCCATCATGGAATTCATCCTCCTGGGATTCGGGGATATCCCTGACCTGGAAATTCTTATCTTCCTGATGTTCCTAGTGATCCACATGGTAACTGTGGCTGGGAACAGACTCATCATTTGCTAGTTGTGACAGATCAGCACCTGCACACCCCCATTTATTTCTTCCTGGGGAACTTGTCCTGCTTGGAAATCTGCTACACCTCCGCCATCCTGCCCAGGATGCTGGCCAGTCTCCTGACTTGGGACAAAACCATCTCAGTCAATGACTGGATCACACAACTGTATTTCTTTGCAATTCCAGCAGCTACAGAATGCTATCTGCTCACAGTCATGTCTTCTGATTGGTATTTAGTGATATGTAAACCCCTGCACTATTCAGCTCTTATGAATACCAGGTTTTGCCTCCAGTTGGCTGCTGTCACATGGTTAAATGGCTTTTTGGCTATTACCATCTTTATTTTATTCATGTCGCAGTTCATATTCTGTGGCCCGAATGAAATTGACCATTTCTTTTGTGATCCCATCCCACTGATAAAACTGTCCTGTGGGGACACAGGCCTGATCATACTGTTGGATTTCATATTAGCCTGTGTATTCACCCTGCCTCACTGCCATCCTGAGAATCTCTTCCACCACCGGGAGGCAAAAGGCATTTTCCACCTGCTCCTCCCACCTCATTGTGGTAACAATTTTCTATGGAACAATAATGATTGTGTACATGCTACTGACACTTGATACACTGAGAGCCCTAAAGAAAGTGCTCTCACTTTGCTACACAGTCCTGACTCCCATGGTAAACCCCCTCATCTACAGCCTGAGAAACAGAGAGGTCAGGGAAGCCTTGCGCAAAGCAGTCAGTAAATGCGGCTTTCACAAAAAAATTGCAGGGAATCCTAGATAATAACTGAGGCTGAGGTTTTCAAACCTGCCTGGGTGATTTAGACAAAGAGCCCCCATTGAAATTAAGTTAAAAACTCCCATTGAGTATCTTGTCTTTTCACTGATGTGACAAACAAATGGAGATGATCTGCATGGAGTTACTGAGGCAGAGTGTTTATGGTCCCACATTGTGTCCATGTAACACAACAAATAGGAACATGAGATTGTGGACAGTTCTATCAATGTCTCATGTCCAGCACTGATACATATAGGATGACTGTATTTCTCTCTGGTTTGTCTACATATTCATCCTGGGTGAGGATTGTGTATAGGATCTGAAAATGCTGAGAAATGTCATGTTGTGTAAGGCACAAACTCCACTAAATAGCAAAGCAAATCCCTGTGTACATCCTCTGTTGCTCATTGTTTCTGTTAGACAATAAAATCTGACAATCCAATTCCAACAGCCTAGTACAAACAAAGACCAGTGGGTGACAGTATCATAAGGTTTGTTATTTCAGATAGTTTCTTATGCTCCCAAGGACACAATGGAGAATCCAGCTGGAGCTCAGGTCAGTGTTGGCCATCTAAGTGGAAGGCGGCCATAATCATGTTCCTATTAATAAATGGAGATATCCTATCTCCTAGAACTGGAATGGACCTTGAAAGGTCATTAATTCCAGCCCCCTGCCTTCACTAGCAGGACCAAGTACTGATATTGCCCCAGATCCCTAAGTGGCTCCCTCAAGGATTGAGCTCACAATCCCAGGTTTAGCAGGCCAATGCGCAAACCACTGAGCTATCCCTCCCCAATGCAGTTTTTAACTAGGCCCTGGTCAGAGTTGAGACAAAATTTTCACCAACTTTTTATCTCCATAAAAAGCTATTTTTGAATTAAAAAAAGTAAACCTTTGGGGAATGAAAATACAAACTCCTGGTGCAGCATGTGGGGACGTCAGCCTGGGAAATCTGTGACCCCTGAAACGGTGCCTCATGCCAATACCACCATGCCCCCACCCTGCAAACCAGCCACTTCCGTTGCACTCCCACAGGCTGGATGCAAGCAGCCGGACCCCAGCGGTGACCTCTGGGCACTTCACCAGGAACAGCTTCATAGCTCGTACCTGCACTGCGCCCAGCTGTGACCAGCTCTGGCAAAGCACCAGCATGAAGCTCACTAGGCCAGGGGTCGGCAACATTCGGCATGCAGCTCGCCTGGGTAAGCACCCTAGTGGGCCAGGCCAGTTTATTTACCTGCTGACGTGGCAGGTTCGGCCAATCGCGGCCCCCACTGGCCGCAGTTCACCGTCCCGGGCCAATGGGGGTGGCGGGAAGCCGTGGCCAGCACATCCCTCGGCCCGCGCCGCTTCCCGCTGCCCCCATTGGACCGGGACGGCGAACCGTGGCGAGTGGGGGCCATGATCGGCCGAACCTGCCGCGTCAGCAGGTAAATAAACTGGCCCGGCCCGCTAGGGTGCTTACCCTGGCGAGCCGCGTGCCGAACGTTGCCGACCCCTGCACTAGACTCATGGGTAAAGGGAGATTGGGAAACCATAAAGAAGCAGACTCAGAGCCCAGATCAATGGGGACAGTCCTGACCCAGCTGGGGGTTTGCCATGGCACTAGGGGATGCACACACATAAAACTGAGGCAGTTCCTACGGCCAGGCCAGTCAAACAGTCACCAGGAAGGGACTCAGCACATGGCACTGCAGGAGAGAAGCTGTTCTGCTGCTTCCAGCTGCACAGAGCAGTTCAAAGGCAGGGAATGTCCCCAAAACTGACTGCAACAAGCACAAGGCCCGAGAAGTTTAGATCTCAGGGTACGGTGTCCAGCCAGCCCCAGGTGCCTCAGACAGCTCTGCTCCACACGGGGCCCTCCCCTCAGGGAATGAGGCAACCTATGATGAGAGGAGGTGGCTACCAGCCACCAATAGGCAGAACTCCTGTGATGCTAAACACAGCAGTGCTGGGTCAGTCACTGGGAGCATATCAGGGCTTGGCTGGACCCAGGGTAGCTGTCCATCAGTGAGAATTGTAGGGCCTCAACTCTGCAGAAGAGATTTCCCCAGGGGTCTAGTGGAGTTAGGTACCCAAATCCCTTTGAAACAGGAGCTCAATGCTGAAATCCCCTAGAAATCTCTGAGAATCTCAGTTTGGATAGTCACTGGACTTCTGTCACTGTAGGTCCAGTCTATGCATTTCTATTGGAAACGGACCTCACATTAACCGCAATGTACTGGACTGATGGGAAACCCCTGTTGTAGTATCTGCTGTTGCAGTCATGCTGTTGTGTGGTGTTGTTCCCAGTGGCTCTAATTTGGCACAGTGCACACCTATAAGTAGGTAAGAAATGAAGAAAGATGTGATTATGCTGTCTAGGGTCACTAGAGGGCAGAGGAATAGGACAGGTGTGGGGGCGCTGTGCAAAGGCCGATGGATAGCAGCTTAAATGGAAGGGCAAGAAAGGAGGAGTCATGCTACGAAATGACTAAGAGAGCGAAGTGAAAAGAGGTGAATCTGTAAGTGGTGAGGAAAGGGCACTGAAGAGATAAGGGCCTCTATGCTATAGATAACTGGGGATCGTAGCAGAGGTTAAGGAATGAGAAATGGGAAGTTATACTCAGGTGGCACAAGAGAGTCAAGAATTGGAAGGCGGCAGCTAGACTGAGAAGATTACTCCACTTGAAGAGAGTAAAGGGCACAAATATAGTGACAAGCTGTCGTGCTGAGAAATCAACACTAGAAATCAACACCAGCGTGTGGAGTAAATGAGAGGAAGTCACCTATACTGAACAGCGACCAACAGATTTCTGTAGGCAATTAAATAATGGAAAATGGCAACGATGCTGTAAAATGCCCACTGGGTGGCAGCAAACTGTAAGAATGAGATAAGGACAGGTATTTTCTGATATGCTCTTTAGATGGCAGCATATATGGACAATTAATTGAGGGGCAATGCAAGTACATTGCAACACTTTGGACAGGTATCTCTCAAAAATGTAAGCTGGTATTTAATAATGGTGTAAAATATTTTCCCCATAGGCTCATTAAACTTAAAGAAAAAATGCAATTATACAAGGATCTATATAAGTCATATTGGGCATTGTTATCTCCAAAGCTATGGAGACACAAAATTAACCAAGTCGGAGAAAGGCTAAAGTGGGACCTTATTAAAAACTGTGAAGACTTCAGAGGATACAAAGATATGAAAGCATTTACACTTTGCAAATGGAGGGGGAAGGCCATATTTCAAAGTAAGAACATGGCAGCTGCTCCTATCTTCAGGTAGATGCAAGTGAGAAGATGCAGTTTCTGCAGAACGATGAAAGACAAGAACCTCTCTGGAACCTGAACCCTATCTCCCAAGGCTTGAGAAATAGGAATTCATCAACTCAAGCTTGAGCTGTCCTGTGGATAGAGGCCACGGCCCAATCCCAAACTGCTGGTACTTTGTATTTACATATCACCTTCCAAAAAGGATATCCAAGTGCTTTAGCAATGTAACCTTCACTTGCTGTGAAGAATGTGGGAAATATCTATATTCATTTTTGTTATTGTCATCTATCTATTTATCTATTGTTGTCACTTTGGGTGATGGCTAAAAGGCAGAAGGGTTATATCTTGCAGGAGATCACAAACAGTGGCTGGAGGCAGACCTCAATGTAATGGTGCTCAATGGGAAAATACCAGGAACCCAGTGTGTGGAAAGTCCCTCTGACATCCCCTGGAGAAACACATGAACCAGTGAGGTACGGGTCAAGAGCCCTTCTCAAACACCATGGGGACCTTAAGGCAGGAACTCTGAGCGGAGGGGCTTTGGAGTGGATAAACAGACAGCCTGTGCCTGATAGGGTTAATGTGGTGCTTGGATCTATAAACAGGGTAGAGAGGCGATTTTAGCCCTTTAATTGGTGCTGGTGCAACCACTGCTGGAATCCTGTGTCCAGTTCTGATGTCCACAGTTCATAGAGGATGTTGATAAATCTGAGAGGGTTCAGCAAAGAGTCACAAGGATGATTAAAGGATTAGAAAACCACCTTATAGTGATAGAGCCAAAAAGCTCAATCTATTTAGCTTAACAAGAGGAAGGTAAAGGGGTGAAGTGAACACAGTCTCTAAATATCTATGTGGGGAAGAGAAATGTAATAATGGAGGGCTCTTCAGCCTCCTGGAAAAAGGTCCTGTCATTACTATAAAGGGAAGGGTAACAGCTCTCCTGTGTACAGTACTAAAATCCCTCCTGGCCAGAGACTCCAAAATCCTTTTACCTGTAAAGGGTTAAGAAGCTCAGGTAACCTGGCTGACACCTGACCCAAAGGACCAATAAGTGGACAAGATATTTTCAAATCTTGGGGGGGCGGGGGCAAAGGCTTTTGTTTGTGCTCTTTGTTTTGGTGGTGTTTGCTCTTGGGACTAAGAGGGACCGGACAACAATCCATGTTCTCCAAATCTTTCTGAACAAGTCTCTCATATTTCAAACTTGTAAGTAACAACTAGGCAAGGCGTATTAGTTTATCTTTGTTTTCTCAACTTGTGAATTTTACCTTTGCTAGAGGGAAGTTTATCCCTGTTTTTTTGTAACTCTGAAACTAAGGCTAGAGGGGGTTCCTCTGGGCTCTTTGAATCTGATTGGGACACCTCAAGAAAAAATAGCTTATTGATATAGAGATCAATTATATGAATTTGAAGAAATGTGGACCCCGTTTCTTGATACATTTGGATAAAAAATGGCAAAATAATGCCAGACTTCCATTCACCTGACCTCTGCTTTTTCCCTCGCACTTCTCCCCCGCATTCACCACCTTTTCTTTTTTGCCAGTCCGTGTGTCTTTTCTTTAGTATTTTTATCCCCTACCTTAACATGTGTAATATCCGCTGGTTTTGCATTGTCTAGTCTTGCAACCTTGACAAGTTGTAAAGTTGCGTAATTGCATAATTTGATTGGCTCTCCTGTGAAATGTGCAGTCCTGGGTACCATGGAAAAGCTGTAACTATTTTTATTCTCTGTTTCTTTAGGAGAATTAATTTTAAAAATCACAAAAAAGAAAATGACAGGACACCTCACAATTAGGATGCACAAGGCAGATTACGTGACATGCCCAAACCCACACAGAAAGTCTGCAGTTAAACTGGGACTTGAACCATGATGCTCTACATCATGGTCCAGGATTCTATCACTACACCATCCATCTGCCCCTAAGAGAACACAGCCCCCCCACATTCCACTGCTTAACCTCCTACGCCTTCTATAGTAAACAGCAATTTCAACACACACACAAACCTGCGAAAAACATTCCATTGAAAATAACACAGGCAAAGTAAGAAAAATGCTGCTTGAGGATGTATTAGAGTTTGACCTAAGGATATTTTCTCAGTATATTTTGACATTTTCATCCTGAGAAACAATGAGGTCAAGGAGGCCCTGAGAAAAATTGTCAGTAAATAGCTGGATTTTATGAGAATTCAAAAAATCGTACTCTGTTTTTTTAAGGCTAAATGGTGATGCGCACAGTTGAATTGCTGTTTAATACCCAGCTGCTGTGTAGCCCTTATTTCTCGCTAGCTCTTTGGTGATGTGTGCTTATAAAATTTCCAGATGTGCAAAGATTTGAAATTGGAAGAGGAATCAGCTCCAGGGTCGCTTTCGTCAGAATAAAATTAAGCTGTATTTTATTCACTGAATGGGGGAAGATGATATTTCAGAGAATTCCACACACTAAAAGAAAGTTAGAATATAAAATAACACCTTGGGGCTAGACCAACAAAGGGACTTAGGTGCTGAAATGCCTAACTTTTAGTGCCTTGCCAGCCAGTGAGTACCCCAGCACTGAGTTCAGCACTTGGGCTCCCTATACAACACATGGGGTGGGTAGATGGCCAAGAAGGGACCCACAGAAGCCAGTTGCTGAGTGAGTAGTTGCCTAAGCTAGCCAATAGGAAACCCCATCCCTCTCACACAGGTTTGTCATGGCCCCCAAAGTTCCATTAAACCTCTCCACAAGGCCATTGGTTTGATGTTGGTAAGGGAAACCAAATCCCTCTCACACAAGTAGGCAGTTATCTCTGCTCGGGGTTTTCAGTTGTGAGCCCCAAGGGGGGCACTCACGCAGGGTGTTGGAGCAGTTGCCTTTTGCCTACAGGGCTGTACCACATCCCAGTTTAGGGTTTTCACCATTTGAACTTGTGTATGGCCGCGAGGTTAAGGGGCCATTACAGTTGGTGAAGCAGCAATGGGAGGGGTTTACGCCTTTTCCAGAAACTAACATTCTAGACTTTGTAAGCAACCTACAAAGCACCCTCCGACACTCCTTAGCTCTTGCTAAAAAAAACCTAAAGGATGCTCTGGAAGAGCAAAGGGCCAGGTATAATAAACATTCCAAAAAATGGTCCTTCAAAGTAGGAGACCAAGTCATGGTCTTAAAGGAGCTCCAGGCCCATAAAATGGAAGTGTCGTGGGAAGGGCCATTCACGGTCCAAGAGCGCCTAGGAGCTGTTAACTATCTCATAGCATCCCCCACCTCAAAAATAAAGCCTAAAAGATACCATGTTAATTCTCTTAAGCCCTTTTATTCCAGAGAATTAAAGGTTTCCCAGTTTACAGCCCAGGGAACAGATGGCGTAGAGTGACCTGAAGGTGTCTACTACGAAGGGAGAAGTGATGGTGGCGTGGAAGAGGTGAACCTCTCCACAACCCTTGGACGTTTGCAGCAAAAGCAGATCAAAGAGCTGTACACTAGCTTCGCGCCAATGTTCTCAGCCACCCCAGGACTGACCGAACGGGCATACCACTCCATTGACACAGGTAATGCTCACCCAATTAGATCTTGTGGACAAGGGGGATCCAGTGGACATAGTGTACTTAGATTTCCAGAAAGCCTTTGATAAGGTCCCTCACCAAAGGCTCTTAAGTAAATTAAGTTGTCATGGGATAAAAGGGAAGGTCCTTTCATGGATTGAGAACTGGTTAAAAGACCGGGAACAAAGGGTAGGAATTAATGGTAAATTCTCAGAATGGAGAGGGGTAACTAGTGGTGTTCCCCAAGGGTCAGTCCTCAGACCAATCCTATTCAACTTATTTATAAACGATCTGGAGAAAGGGGTAAACAGTGAGGTGGCAAAGTTTGCAGATGATACTAAACTGCTCAAGATAGTTAAGACCAAAGAAGACTGTGATGAACTTCAAAAAGATCTCACAAAACTGAATGGGCAACAAAATGGCAAATGAAATTTAATGTGGATAAATGTAAAGTAATGCACATTGGAAAAAATAACCCCAACTATACATACAATATGATGGGGGCTAATTTAGCTACAACAAGTCAGGAAAAAGATCTTGGAGTCATCGTGGATAGTTCTCTGAAGATGTCCGCGCAGTGTGCAGAGGCGGTCAAAAAAGCAAACAGGATGTTAGGGATCATTAAAAGGGGATAGAGAATAAGACTGAGAATATCTTCTTGCCCTTATATAAATCGATGGTACGCCCACATCTCGAATACTCCGTACAGATGTGTTCTCCTCATCTCAAAAAAGATATACTGGCACTAGAAAAGGTTCAGAAAAGGGCAACTAAAATGATTAGGGGTTTGGAACGGGTCCCATATGAGGAGAGATTAAAGAGGCTAGGACTCTTCAGCTTGGAAAAGAGGAGACTAAGGGGGGATATGATAGAGGTATATAAAATCATGAATGATGTGGAGAAAGTGGATAAGGAAAAGTTATTTACTTATTCCCATAATACAAGAACTAGGGGTCACCAAAGGAAATTAATAGGCAGCAGGTTTAAAACAAATAAAAGGAAGTTCTTCTTCACGCAGCACACAGTCAACTTGTGGAACTCCTTACCTGAGGAGGTTGTGAAGGCTAGGATTATAACAGCGTTTAAAAGAGAACTGGATAAATTCATGGTGGTTAAGTCCATTAATGGCTATTAGCCAGGATGGGTAAGGAATGGTGTCCCTAGCCTCTGTTTGTCAGAGGATGGAGATGGATGGCAGGAGAGAGATCACTTGATCATTGCCTGTTGGTCCACTCCCTCTGGGGCACCTGGCATTGGCCACTGTTGGTAGACAGGATACTGGGCTAAATGGACCTTTGGTCTGACCCGGTACGGCCATTCTTATGTTCTTATGTTATGTTCTTAACCCCACCCTACCGGGTGTCTTCTCATGCCCAAACTGCTATAGAACGGGAGATCCAGGACATGGTACAGATAGGTATAATCCGCCCCTCTAACAGTGCATGGGCATCTCCAGTGGTTCTAGTTCCCAAACCAGATGGGGAAACACGTTTTTGCGTGGACTACCATAAGCTAAATGCTGTAACTTGTCCCGACAACTATCCCATGCACAGGTGAGCTATTGGAGAAATTGGGACATGCCCAATCCATCTCTACCTTAGACTTAACCAAGGGGTACTGGCAAGTACCGATAGATGAACCCACGAAGGAAAGGTCAGCCTTCGTCACCCATGCCAGGGTGTATGAGTTTAATGTGCTCCCTTTCGGGCTGCGAAATGCACCCGCCACCTTCCAAAGACTTGTAGATGGTCTCCTAGCAGGATTGGGAGAATCTGCAGTTGCCTACCTCAATGATGTGGCCATTTTTTCTGATTCATGGGCAGAACACCTGGAGCACCTGGAAAAAGTCTTCAAGCGCATCAGGTAGGCAGGACTAACTGTTAAGGCTAAAAAATGTGAAATAGGCCTAAACAGAGTGACTTACCTTGGACACCAGGTGGGTCAAGGAACTATCAACCCCCCTACAGGCAAAGTGGATGCTATCCAAAAGTGGCCTATCCCAAAGTCAAAGAAACAGGTCCAATCCTTCTTAGGCTTGGCCGGATATTATAGGTGATTTGTACCACACTACAGCCAAATTGCTGCCCCACTGACAGACCTAACCAGAAAGATACAGCCAAATGCAGTTCAGTGGACTGATGAGTGTCAGAAGGCCTTTAACCAGCTTAAGGCGACACTCATGTCTGACCCTGTGCTAAGGGCCCCAGACTTTGACACACCATTCCTAGTAACCACTGATGTGCCCGAGTGTGGTGTAGGAGCAGTTTTAATGCAGGAAGGACCGGATCAAGAATTCCATCCTGTCATGTTTCTCAGCAAGAAACTGTCTGAGAGGGAAAGCCACTGGTCAATCAGTGAAAGAGAATGCTATGCCATTGTATACGTGCTGGAAAAGCCATGCCCATACATTTGGGGACGATGTTTCCAGCTACAAACCGACCATGCTGTGCTAAAGTGGTTTCATACCGCCAAGGGGAATAACAAAAAACTTCTTCGGTGGAGTTTAGCTCTCCAAGATTTTCATTTTGAAATACAACACATTTCAGGAGATTCTAACAAAGTGGCTGATGCACTCTCCCATGAAAGTGTCCCAGAATTAACTGGTTAAATCGTCCTTGAAATGTGAAAAATATTGTTTTTTTCATAATCAGTAGTATATGTAAAGGTGCATGTGTTTTATTAGTCTGTTTATCCTAAAGTTCTAGGAAGAAATCACAGCCAGTGCGGTCCAACACTGTCTGAGATTTAGGGGGTGTGTCATAAACAGATAGTTAAGGGTTAATGCCTCTTTTACCTGTAAAGGGTTAAGAAGGTCACATAGCCTAGCTGACACCTGACCAGAGGAACCAGTGGGGGAACAAGATGTTTCAACCAGGAAGGAGGGAAGTTTTTCCTTTGTCTCAGTGTTCGTTCAGTTTCAGTTTTGTGCCGGAGTGAAAAGACCCAGGAATCAAACAGGGTAGTGAGTATTAAAGAAGGAATAAATTAGTTTATACTTATTTTCTTTTGTGACTTGTCTTGTGCATTAGAGGGATAATCAAATTGGGTTTTCTTTTGTGTAACTAAGGTTTTGCCCGGGGAACATCCTCTTTGTTTTGAATCTGTTTTCTGTGAGAGTAGCTTGTATGCTAATCTCACAGAAGTATTTCTTTTACCCCTTTTCTTTAATTAAAAGCCTTCTTTTTAAGAACCTAATTGTTTTCTCCTTGTTTTAAGATCCAAGGGTTTGGAACGGTGTTCACCAGGAAATTGGTGGAGAAGTCTCTCAAGGTTACCCAGGGAAGGGTTACAGTACTTGGGAGGGAGAGATATTGGTGGAGAAGTCTCTCAAGGTTACCCAGGGAAGGATTACAGTACTTGGGAGGGAGAGATATTGGGGGAGAAGACAGAGTTTCCCAAATAACTCAAACAATTGTTTTAAACGATTTGGGTGGTGGCAGCATACTGATCTAAGCTGGTAATTAAGCATAGGGGTTCTCATGCAGGTCCCCACATCTGTACCCTAAAGTTCAGAGTGGGGGTGAAACCAAGGACATACCATAGGAGCCTAAGTATCTGCCTGTGAACATGTGCACAGTCGCCTCAGACGTGGCATCCAGTTACCTATCTCACCGTGCCAGGATCCTCAAACTAGGCATTTTCCTGCCTATCTCAGCTGCAGAACTTGATATAGTATGCATACTCAGGTCAAAATGGCTACTGTGTAGCAAAATGGCAAGGGGCAGTGTGACAGGTTCCCCAGGGTGCAACTTGGAAGCTGATCAGCCCTCTGTGACACCAACCTGGGCTCCCTCTCAGTCTGTGATGCTGTGACAAGCCTCAAACCCTCCAAGTCCTGCACTCACGCAGACATTCACAGGCAGGGACACTCCAGATGAGTTACATGAATGCTTTCGCCAGCCACTCATGAACCAACAATATAGAGTTTTGGGACATGTAGCAGTATACGTTATAACATGCTATAGGCCATCGAGGCCTAGTGCGAATGGAATATGCCTGACATGAGTAAGGGACTTGTGTGCTGGCAACTTAAGCAAGGATTTAAGGCTTTAAGCAGTCAAGAACTGTTCATGCAAAACAACTTGTTGTGTCCATGGGAAATATGAAGAATCAGCAGGAAAGGGAATAACACTGGCTGTGTTGTTATGACAATGTATCTGTTACATCTGTGGACAAAAAATGGGGGAAATGGAATACCTTGAATTCTGGCAGCCTGCCCGGGAGTGTTTTCCTGGAGTTGTGGGTGAAAGGCATTGTGAACCGAGACAAAGAGCTGATGATGCAACAGACTGGTCTACAAACAGTTATCTGACATATTATAGAATATCAGGGTTGGAAGGGACCTCAGAAGGTCATTTAATCTAACCTCCTGCTTAAAGGAGGACAAATCCCCAATTCTTGCCCCAGACCCCCAGATGGCCCCCTCAAGGATTGAACTCACAACACTGGGTTTAGCAGGCCAATGCTCAAACCACTGACCTATCCCTTCCCCCTTAAGTTGCTGGCAATGCTCCTATTTATACAGCCAAAATGCCGTTAGCCTTCTTGGCAACAAGAGCACACTGTTGACTCATATCCAGCTTCTCGTCCACTGTAACCCCTAGGTCCTTTTCTGCAGAACTGCTGCCTAGCCACTCAGTCCCTAGTCTGTAGCAGTGCATGGGATTCTTCCGTCCTAAGTGCAGGACTCTGCACTTGTCCTTGTTGAACCTCATCAGATTTCTTTTGGCCCAATCCTCTAATTTGTCTAGGTCCCTCTGTATCCTATCCCTACTCTGCAACGTATCCACCACTCCACCTAGTTTAGTGTCGTCTGCAAACTTGCTGAGGGTACAATCCACACCATCCTCCAGATCATTAATTAAGATATTGAACAAAACCGGCCCCAGGACCGACTCTTGGGGCACTCCGCTTGATACCGGCTGCCAACTAGACATGGAGCCATTGATCACTACCCGTTGAGCCCGATGATCTAGCCAGCTTTCTATACACCTTATAGTCCATTCATCCAGCCCATACTTCTTTAACTTGCTGGCAAGAATACTGTGGGAGACCATATCAAAAGCTTTGCTAAAGTCAAGGATTAACACATCCACTGCTTTCCCCTCATCCAAAGAGCCAGTTAGCTCATCATAGATGGCAATTAGGTTAGTCAGGCATGACTTGCCCTTGGTGAATCCATGCTGACTGTTCCTGATCTCTTTCCTCTCCTCTAAGTGCTTCAAAATTGATTCCTTGAGGACCTGTTCCATGATTTTTCCAGGGACTGAGGTGAGGCTGACTGGCCTGTAGTTCCCCGGATCCTCCTTCTTCCCTTTTTTAAAGATGGGCACTACATTAGCCTTTTTCCAGTCATCTGGGACCTCCCTTGATCGCCATGGATTTTCAAAGATAATGGCCAATGGTTCTGCAATCACTTCTGCCAACTCCTTTTGCACCCTTGGATGCAGTTCATCCGGCCCCATGGACTTGTGCTCATCCAGCTTTTCCAAATAGTCCTGAACCACTTCTTTCTCCACAATGGGATAGTCACCTCCCCCCCATACTGTGCTGACATTTGGAGTCAGACATCAATCCAGAGTCCTGATTTCGAAGAGGTGTGCAATGCCGGCTCCCCAGGCCTCTACTAAAAGACTAACAAGATTCTCCAGACAACTCCCCAGCCTAGGACCCCAGAGCTGTACGATCCTGCCCTGGCAGGAGCCTGACCAGTGTACAATTAATACCCAGTCTGCAGTTTCTGGCTGCCCCATTGTTCAAAACATATTTCAGTGACACACATAGCAAAACTTCATAACTTCACATACTATGGTAGTACATACAATCCCACAGGATATTAATATTCAGCAGATCAAGGCTTTTAAAATGATACTTACAATGCACACTTTGTACAAAACATATCATAATCATATCACCATGGTGAATATGGCAGTGCCAGCGTGCTGCTTTGAGGTACAGAGTGTCACACCTCCTCCCTTAATTTGTTGCAGGAGTGGTAGTCACTGACTAATGCGGAAGCAGTGGGCCTAAGTTTCTCTTTAGGACTTAACCATACAACTTCCAAGTGTGGCTAATTACTCACAGGTACTCTTGTAAAGTTCTGTGTACCTGTTAACACTTTGTGGATCAATGTAGTGTTCTCAAAAGTTAGTAAATGTGCATTCTTAACATTGTTAATCATTGTGTTTTTCCAACTTGTGATAAACTAATGCATATATTAATGTTTTCTAGAGTGTAGGTATCTTGGCATTTGGCCATCAATGACATGAGGTGGGGTGGTTCAGTTTCCCCTTTCACACAGCAGACCAGGTTTATTATGGTTTCTCTGCTGTGACAAGCTTTGAGCCTATTTACAGATATTAGCTGTGTCAAGGCTCCTTCCCCACTCTGAACTTTAGGGTACAGATGTGGGGGCCTGCATGAAAACTTCTAAGCTTAACTACCAGCTTAGACCTGGTCCGCTGCCACCACTCCCAATGTGCTAATTCCCTTCCCTGGGTAGCCTTGAGAGACTCTTCACCAATTCCCTGGTGAATACAGATCCAAACCCCTTGGATCTTAAAACAAGGAGAAATTAACCATCCCCCCCTCCTCTCTCCCACCAACTCCTGGTGGATCAAGATCCAACCCCCTTGGATCTAAAAACAAGGAAAAATCAATCAGGTTCTTAAAAAGAAGGCTTTTAATTAAAGAAAAAGGTAAAAATCATCTCTGTAAAATCAGGATGGAAAATAACTTTACAGGGTAATCAAACTTAAAGAGCCCAGAGGACACCCTCTAGCCTTAGGTTCAAAGTTACAGCAAACAGAGGTAAACACCCTAGTAAAAGGTACATTTACAAGTTGAGAAAACAAAGATAAAACTAACACGCCTTGCCTGGCTGTACTTACAAGTCTGAAATATGAGAGACTTGTTCAGAAAGATTTGGAGAGCATGGATTGATGTCTGGTACCTCTTAGTCCCAAAAGTGAACTCTCCCCAAAAACAAAGAGCATAAATAAAAGCCTTCCCCCCACCAAGATTTGAAAGTATCTTGTCCCCTTATTTGTCCTTTGGGTCATGTGTCAGCCAGGTTACCTGAGCTTCTTAACCCTTTACAGGTAAAAGGATTTTGGAGTCTCTGGCCAGGAGGGATTTTATAGTATTGTACACAGGAGGGCTGTTACCCATCCCTTTATAGTTATGACACGCCCCCCAAATCACAGATAGTGTTGGACAGCTGGTTCCACACTGGCTGTGATTTCTTCCTGGAGCTCTAGAAGAAAACAGAGTTAATAAGACACATGCACCTTTAGACATACTACTGATTATATAAAAACTAACAATATGTCCCACATTCCAAGAACAATTTTTAACCAGTTGATTCTCGGAAACTTTCCCGGGAGAGTCCATCAGCCACTTTGTTAGAAGCTCCTGAAATGTGTTGTATTTCAAAATCAAAATCTTGGAGAGCTAAACTCCACCGAAGAAGATTTTTGTTATTCCCCTTGGTGGTATGAAGCCACGTTAGCGCAGCATGGTCGGTTTGTAGTTGGAAACGCCGTCCCCAAACGTATGGGTGTAGCTTTTCCAGCGCGTACACAATGGCGTAGCATTCCTTTTCGCTGATTGACCAGTGGCTTTCCCTCTCAGACAGTTTCTTGCTGAGAAACACGACAGGATGGAATTCTTGATCCGGTCCTTTCTGCCTTAAAACTGCTCCCACACCCCTCTTGGACGCATCTGTGGTTACTAGGAACGGTTTGTCAAAGTCTGGGGCCCTTAGCACAGGGTCAGACATGAGTGTCGCCTTAAGCTGGTGAAAGGCCTTTTGACATTCATCAGTCCACTGAACTGCATTTGGCTGTTTCTTTCTGGTTAGGTCTGTCAGTGGGGCGGCGATTTGGCTGTAGTGTGGTACAAATCGCCTATAATATCCGGCCAAGCCTAAGAAGGATTGGACCTGTTTCTTTGACTTTGGAACCGGCCACCTTTGGATAGCATCCACTTTGGCCTGTAGGGGATTTATAGTTCCTTGACCCACCTGGTGCCCCAGGTAAGTCACTCTGTTTTGGCCTATTTGACACTTTTTAGCCTTAACAGTTAGTCCTGCCTGCCTGATGTGCTTGAAGACTTTTTCCAGGTGCTCCAGGTGTTCTGCCCATGAATCAGAAAAAATGGCCACAACATCGAGGTAGGCAACTGCAGATTCTCCCAGTCCTGCTAGGAGACCATCTACAAGTCTTTGGAAGGTGGAAGGTGCATTTCGCAGCCCGAAAGGGAGTACATTGAATTCATACACCCCTGCCTGGGTGACGAAGGCTGACCTTTCCTTGGCGGGTTCATCTAGTGGTACTTGCCAGTACCCCTTGGTTAAGTCTAAGGTAGAGATGAATTGGGCATGTTCCAATTTCTCCAATAGTTCATCTGTGCGTGGCATTGGATAGTTGTCAGGACGAGTTACAGCAATTAGCTTATGGTAGTCCACGCAAAAGCGTATTTCCCCATCTGGTTTGGGAACTAGAACCACTGGAGATGCCCATGCACTATTAGGGGGCAGATTATACCCATCTGTAGCATGTCCTGAATCTCCCGTTTTATAGCAGTTTGGGCATGAGATGACTCCCGGTAGGGTGGGGTTCTAATTGGGTGAGCATTACCTGTGTCAATGGAGTGGTATGCCCATTCGGTCCATCCTGGGGTGGCTGAGAACCTGGGCGCAAAGCTAGTGCACAGCTCTTTTATCTGCTGTCGCTGCAGACGTCCAAGGGTCACGGAGAGGTTCACCTCTTCCACGCCTCCGTCACTTTTTCCTTCATAGTAGACACCTTCAGGCCACTCCGCGTCATCTGTTTCCTGGGCTGTAAACTGGAAAACCTTTAATTCTCTGGAATAAAAGGGCTTAAGAGAATTAACATGGTGTACCTTAGGCTTTATGTTGGAGGTGGGGGAGGCTATGAGATAGTTAACAGCTCCTAGGCGCTCCTGGACCGTGAATGGTCCTTCCCATGACGCTTCCATTTTATGGGCCTGGAGCGCCTTTAAGACCATGACTTGGTCTCCTACTTTGAAGGACCATTCTCTGGAATGTTTATCATACCAGGCCTTTTGCTCTTCCTGAGCATCCTTTAGGTTTTCTTTCACAAGGGCTAAAGAGTGTTGGAGGGTGCTTTGTAGGTTGCTTACAAAGTCTAGAATGTTAGTTCCTGGAGAAGGTGTAAACCCCTCCCATTGCTGCTTCACCAACTGTAATGGCCCCTTAACCTTGCGGCCATACACAAGTTCAAATGGTGAAAACCCTAAACTGGGTTGTGGTACAGCCCCGTAGGCAAAAAGCAACTGCTGCAACACTAGGTCCCAATCATTGGAGTGTTCATTTACGAATTTTCGTATCCTGGCCCCCAAAGTTCCATTAAACCTCTCCACCAGGCCATTGGTTTGATGGTGGTAAGGGGTGGCAACCAAGTGATTCACCCCATGAGCTTCCCACAGGTTTTTCATGGTCCCTGCCAGGAAATTAGTTCCTGAATCGGTAAGGATGTCGGAGGGCCAACCTACCCTGGCAAAAATGTCTGCTAATGCCTGGCACACACTTTTAGCCCTGGTGTTGCTTAAGGTTACTGCTTCCGGTCATCGGGTAGCAAAATCCATGAAAGTCAGTATGTACTGCTTTCCTCTGGGGGTCTTCTTTGGGAAAGGACCCAGAATATCCACAGCTACTCGCTGAAATGGGACCTCAATTATGGATAGTGGCTGGAAAGGGGCTTTGACCTGGTCTTTGGGCTTTCCTACTCATTGGTAGGAAACATTTGCTCCTGATACCCAGGCATCACAATTTTTGTCAATGTGGTAGGCATGTCGGGTAAATAATACGTCTGGTTTCCAACTTAGGGCTCTGAACCGCCGACGGGCATGCTCGGGTGTTAGCCCCATTCTGAGTCTGGCCTTGTTTTTAAAAAGTTCATAACTGTTCATGTGTTCCTTAGGCATTTCAGCTGCCACCTCTGCTAAGGGTCCACTGAGCTGCGGCCTCAGCTCTACCATGTACTGTCTGTAGAGATGCTGTACCCAAGGCAGGCCCTTTCAAAATTTTCTAAGAAGGCCTCAGTATCATCGCCTGTCTTGTAGGTGGGGAGTTTTCTGGGATGGGAAGTGGTACCTAGAGAGGGGTTGTTAGGGTTGGCTGGTGTATCCTGCCTAGCCCTTACCAATTCCAGTTCATGCTTCCTCTCTTTTTCCCTCTCCTCCATCTCTTTTTGTTTCAGCTTCATCTCCTTTTGTTTCAGCTCCATCTCTTTTTGCCTCAGCTCTATCTCTTTTTGTTTTTCCTCCATAGCTCTTTTGTGTGCAGCCTCAGCCCTGGCCATCTGTCTGTCATGTTCCTTTTCATTCTCCTCAGCCTGGAATTTGGCTAATTCTAGGTCCTGTTGCATAGTTTTTTTCCCTTTGCCTGACATTTTCCCCCTGGTCTACCTTAGCTATCTGCGGGGGCGGGGAACAGCTTGGAATCTTTGGTTACTGTAATGTGACTCTTTAAAAAAACAAGTAAAACAGGTTTTTGTGACTTGCCTTGGCAATGTAATGACCCTCCAGTGATCACAGCTGAAGCTTCCCTTCTAACAAAAGCCCTCTGTTAGAAGCTCTTATCTGTTTGCCTTCAGGTTATCTCTCCTTCACTGCTTCCCCAGCATCTCAAAGGAGGGTGGGGAAATCTGGCTTTTGGTTCCTAAAAAAATCCCTCACTGCTGCTCACCATATCAAGGTTCCTTCCCCAGTCTGAACTTTAGGGTATAGATGTGGGGACCTGCATGAGAAGCTCTAAGCTCAATTAACAGCTTAGATCTGGTCTGGCTGCCACCACTCCCAAGCACTAATTCCCTTCCCTGGGTAGCCTTGAGAGACTCTTCACCAATTCCCTAGTGAACACAGATCCAACCCCTTGGATCTTAAAACAAGGAGAAATTAACCATCCCCCTTCCTTTCTCCCACCAACTCCTGGTGGATCCAGATCCAACCCCCTTGGATCTTAAAACAAGGAAAAATCAATCAGGTATTAAGAAACAGGCTTTTAATTAAAGAAAAGAAAGGTAAAAGAAAACCCTCTGGGAGAGATTAGCATACCAGCTACTCTCACAGACAACAGATTCCAAACACAGAGGATGCTCCCCTGGGCAAAAACTTACACAAAAAATACCCAAATACCCAATTTGACTATTCCTCCAATTGCACAAGACAGGTTACAAAGAAATAAACATAAACCTATTTATTTCCTTCACTAATACTCACTACTTAATAAGAGGCTGAATTCTGGAGCTTTCCCACTCCGGTCAAAAGTGAAACTCAACCAGACAAAGGGAACTTCCCTCCTTCCCTTTGAACCATCTTGTCCTCCCATTGGTTCCTCTGGTCAGGTGTCAGCTAGGCTAGGTGAACTTCTTAACCCTTTACAGGTAAGAGAGGCATTAACCCTTAACTTTCTGTTTATGACAGCCCCACACTACAAGAAGGATGTGGAAAAATTGGAAATAGTCCAGCGGAGGGCAACAAAAATGATTAGGGGGCTGGAACACATGACTTATGAGGAGAGGCTGAGGAAACTGGGATTGTTTAGTCTGAAGAAGAGAAGAATGAGGGAGGATTTGATAGCTGCTTTCAACTACCTGAAAGGGGGTTCCAAAGAAGATGGATCTAGACTGTTCTCAGTGGTAGCAGATGACAGAACAAGGAGTAATGGTCTCAAGTTGCAGTGGGGGAGGTCTAGGTTGTATATTAGGAAAAACTTTTTCACTAGGAGGGTGGTGAAGCACTGGAATGGGTTACCTAGGGAGGTGGTGGAATCTCCTTCCTTAGAGGTTTTTAAGGTCAGGCTTGACAAAGCCCTGGCTGGGATGATTTAGTTGGGGATTGACCCTGCTTTGAACAGGGGGTTGTACTAGATGATCTCCTGAGGTCCCTTCCAACCCTGATATTCTATGATTCTATGCACACCTGAGGGGGGGAACCCAAGGTCAAATCCCTGCTCCACAGAAGGGAGAAGTCAACCCAGGTCTCCCACAACTTGGGGTTCCCAGCTGAGAATCCCAAGCAGAGATAGGTGCATCACTTCATGGGATGGATGGGTTTTAAGCAACATCCCTCTAATTGTCATTTCTTATTGGCTAGCTCAGGCAGCTCCTCACTCAACATACTGACTTCTGTGGAGACCTTTTATAGCTACTTTAGTCTCCCCATGCATTGCATAGCGAGCCTGGGTGCTGAACGCCAGGAGGAGGATTCCATTACCTGGCAAGGCACTAGAAGTTTGATGTGGCAGTGCCTAAATTCCTTTAGGGACCTGGCCCTAAATCATAATTTTATTTTATATTCTAACTTGGTTATAGTGTGTGAAATTCACCAAATTATCTTCATCTGTCAACATTCGGCAAGTAAAATACAGCTCAATTTTATTCTGACCATAACGATCCTGGTGCTTATTCCTCTACCAGTTTCAACTCTTTGCACATCCGGAAATCTTATAAGTGCACATCACCAAAGAGCTAGTGAGAAATAAGGGCTACACAGCAGCTGGGTATTAAACAGTAAATCAGCTGTGCTCATCAACATTTGGCCTCAGAAAAAGAGAGTGAGATATTTGAATTCTCATGAAATCCAGACATTTACTGACAATTTTTATCAGGGCCTCCTTGACCTCTCTGTTTCTCAGGCTGTTGATGACGGGATTGGCCATAGGAGTCAGAACTGTGTAGAAGACAAAGACTTTGTTCAGGCTCTTAGTGTGCTCGTTTTTGGTAGAAGGTATACAATGATGAGAGTCCCATAGAAGATTGCCACCACAATGAGGTGGGAGTGTAGTAGTAGGATTTATTGTTTGTATTTTGTATAATTTAGAATGAAGGATAAAGAATAATGGATAATAATGTAGCATGTATTCAGTAATAGACCTCTGAGGTCACCACTTTGTTGTAGGTTTAGCATTTTAAAATAAGTAAAATAATGCCATGATTGTTTTCTTTTGCATTGCAACTTGATGTTCCTGTTCAAAATGTTCTGTGTAAATTAATTCTGTTTTGTGTGTGAATGAGGAATGTGTGTGTTAAGAGATAAGTGTGAACACAAGGGCACCAGGAGGCTGCAACATGCCCCTATTGAAATGTCAGAGGAGGGCAGATTGACTCTAAAAATGAGACAGGCACCTATCAGTGGGGACAAGATAGCTGTGATCAAAGTCAGCATGGGATAACTCCCTGAGAGACTTGATGAAAAAAAAAACAAGATAAAGAATGAGAAGGACAATTTAAGAAAACAAGCACTTGTCAAACAACAATTGATTATACATGATGGTGCAAAACTCATTGGTCCCAATGAAGGAAAATCACTATATAAACACAGTGCCATGCCATGAAACTTTGGGTTCATCCTGCCACGACTTCCCCAGAGCATTGTGCCATGACCAACAGAACCCGGCTCCTCCCTACCCGTGATCAACCTAGCTGACCACTAGATTGATACAGACTCTGGACTGGTAACTATAACATCGACTGGCAGGACAGTGTGTGTGGTGTGATTGAATTGTTGTATCTTCAATAAATGCGGCGTATTGCCTTTTCCCCTGAAAAAGATCCCGTGTGCTGCTTATAAGCATAACAGGAAGAAGAGGTGGAAAAGGCCTTTTGCCTCCTGGTGGTAGACGGGATTCTCAGGATGGTGGAGATGATACAAATGTAGGATGTCAGGGTTAATGCAATTGGGGGCAGAGTGAATATAGCAACCACAATGGTAATTAGAAGCTCTAGCTGGTAGGTGTCACTGCAGGAGAGATTTATTATTTGTGTAGAGTCACAGAAGAAATGATCAATTTTACGGGGGCCACAGAAAGATAATTCTGACATGAAGAACATTGGTATAGTACCTGCCAGAAGCCCACTTATCCAAGACCCAGTTGCTATCGGGAGGCATAAACTGCCATTCATAAGGGCTGCATAATGAAGTGGTTTGCATATTGCAAATACCGGTCATATGACATTGCTGCTAAGAGATAACATTCTGTATCTCCAAAGAAACTAGAAAATAAAAGTGTGTCATACAGCCACTGACCAAAATAGTTCTGTCCCCAGTCAGGAGACTGGCCAGCATCCTGGGCAGGATGGTTGAGGTATAGCAGATCTCCAAGCAGGACAAATTTCACAGGAAGAAGTAAATGGGGATGTGAAGGTGCTGATCAGCCACAACTAGTGCAACAATGAAAATGTTCCCGACCACCATCCCTATGTAGATCACTAGAAACATCAGGAAGAGAAGAAAGGGAAGTTCAGGGAGATCCCTGAATCCAAGCAGGGTAAATTCTGTGATGGACATTTGATTTCCCCACTCTGTGTCTGCCATAGCTCATATCTGGGGAGATAAAACAAACTCTGCAATATAATGAGGATACAGCCTGTGTTACACTTCAGAACATTATCAATTTAAAAGCATTAATATTCCAATGCTCCCTCTCCATCAGGCCACCAGCCCAAATACTGGCTTCGGAACACTACCTGGGGGGTGGCATTCATACATGGAGGTTGATGATGAACCACTCAGCTGGGGAATCATTCTAAGGCTACCTCTACACTAGAAACACTACAGTGGTTCAGCATTGCCGCTGTAGCATAGACACTTACTACAGTGACAGATTTGTGTAAAGACCCGAATGCACCTGATTAACAATAGATTAAGCCTTGCTCTGCAGAAGCTGCTCCAAAGAGCCAACACTAGTGGATATGCCTGGTCCTCTGGAGGAGTCTGGGAAATAGAGGTGAGAGGACTGGATTCCTTGTGCTCCAGGGTCCCCAGCTGAGCTGGCACACACTGAATATTGTCTTGATTTGGACTCCAAAGGCTTCCCTCATCCACAACAGAAAAAACAATGCTCAATTAATGTGATTTTGCCAGTTCAAAACTGTGCCTCCTATGTCCCTTTAGGCTGGCATTTGACTGAACTGTACCATGTAGATCGGTTTTTATACTGCTGTAACCATCATGTATCACCTGATACCTTTGTCAAGGGATACTATTGATTCAAACTGCTTAGTGGCATTCTGAAATTGATTGATACAATCTCCATTAATATCCACAGTAGCCAAGTTGTATATTTACAAGGGATATAAACTTATGAGAGTCTGAAAATACACCAACCATCCCATCTAAGGGTTTTGATTTTCTTTCACATTTCCTTTTTCTCTTTTTTTCCTTTTCCCACGCTGACCTTCTACAACTTTGAAAGAGTTCCAGTAGTAAGAGGAAAAATTAAAGTCTGTGATTTTTCAAAATTTGAGGAAGATTTGAAAAGTCACTGAGGGGCAAAAAAGAAAAAGGAATAAAAGAAGTGAAAAAATGTGGGCGGAAATGATACTATTCATTTGATTGTGCCCAGAGGTTTTTTTTAAAAAATCACCAACAATTAGAAAAAATGTAAATTTCTTCCCGATTAATAGAAACAACTTTCAAATGTCAACAAGTGTCCCTAGGAATTAACTGGCATAATAAACAGAGCATATGTAGAAGTAAAGGGATGAAATAAAGAAAGGGAAAATTTAGGTTGAATAATTTAGGCATGACTGAGATACATCAAGCTGTGAAATTTGTCTCGCTTGCAAGCCTGTAGTTAGACAGTGGAATGTATTGCCACAGGAAATTGTTCAGGTCAAGAATTTAGCAAAATTCAGAATCTCCAGAATTGTTGAGCCAATTGACAAGATAGATATATGAGTAACAGGAATATCCAGAGTTCTCATAATTGATGATAACACCAATTCTGGAAGGAATATTAAACCTCATAGTTCAGGGTCTACACCAATTTCTAATTATTCGAGATTGGGATGTGACCTAATATGGGGTTAGAATGTCCCACACCTTATACTGTAGGCATCTTCCACCTTCCTCTGCAGCATCTGGCACTAGCCACTTGCAGAGACAGGAGACTGGGTGAGATGGACCTCAGGTCTGGGCCAGTCTAGCTATCCCTATGCTCCTCGTTGTTCAGGTTACTTCAGGGTGAAGTGGGGCCAACCCTAATAAGCGTACTACAGAGGTCATTCTGGCACTGTCAGAGATTGGCTGGATGGGACGGAGTTTTCCTTTCTTGTCTCTAGAGCTTATAATACTGTCCTAGGTTCCAGCACAGACAAATGACATGATCTATGGCAAGACATTTCCCCTCTTTCTGCCTCAGTCTCCCTGTCGGTTACATGGTGATATAAACTCTGACTGGAATCTCTGGAGAAAGGTGATTACGCATTTATTACTGATTTCACAGTCCTTTGATAGTGCTGTGTGCATGGCTGGGGTAGCCTTCACCAGCGGGGCCCCTTTCTCACCACAGTGCAGGGTGTTGAGTGAATTCTGACTCAGTTCCCACCCCCATCCCAATGATAATCATTTAGTTCTGTCTGGCAGATTCTGGTCATGACATCAGCCAGATGGCTAATAGACTCCCCACTTCTAAGGTAGTAAAGAGTCTGATGAACTAGAAATCCTGAGACCCCAGCAAAGGGGCATTTCCATCAACTGAATCTGGGGAACTGCTGCTGGCTTTGCAACACACAAGGCACAAACAACAGACCTGCTCTAACCAGTCTGCCTGGCCCAAGGGAGTTCTCTCCTCTGTGGGATGATTGTGTTGCATGACTAAAAGATCCTGCTCTGGTGAACTAGGGCCAGATCTGCTATCCCAGAGCAGACAAGTCTTCCTTTCCCATGTGAGGAGTCCCATTCCCTTCAGTGGGACAAAATGGCCCAGTAAGATGTAGTCACATGAGCCAAATATGTAGGGCTGAGCTCTTAAAGTGTAGAGTGTAGAACAGGTGCATTAAAATTGCTGCCCGGGGCTTCTTGCCACCGAGGAGCAGAGTCCAGCTGCTCTGGCTTCTCGCCCCCCCCCCTCAACCCGCTTTCTGCCAGGAGCTGGGCAACCTTCTCAATTTCAGGTTCACCCAGCCATGAAATTGACAGGGCTGCCCAGCTCCCCACAGGAAGTGGGCAGGGGGCCATTGGGGCTTCTCACCCCAGCTCCCAGCTGGAAGCAGGGTCCAGCTGCCCAGCTCTCCAGGGGAGCGGGGACTTTCTTGTCAATTTCACAGCTACTGCCATGAAATTGACAAGACAGTCAATGTAAGGGAGGCAGTGTCTACACAGACCCTGCTTCAACCTAACTACACTGAGGGCTGGTCTACACTATGTGTGGGGGGGGAAATCGATCTAAATTACATAACTTCATCTACATGAATAACGTAGCTGAATTCGACATACTTAGATCTACTTACCGCAGTGTCTTCACTGTGGTGTGTCAACGGGAGACGCTCTCCTGTTGATTTCCCTTGCACTTCTCATTGAGGTGGAGTACCGGAGTCAAAGCTAGAGTGATTGGTGGTCGATTTATCGCGTCTACACTAGACATGATAAATCGACCCCTGCTGGATCGATCACTTCCCGTTGACAAGTAGTGTAGAGTAGTGTAGTGTAGACAAGCCCTGACATAAATCTTCCTTACACCTCTGGTGGAGGTGGAGTTATTATGCCGGTGTAGTAGGGCGCTTACATCAGTGGCAGCAGGACTGTAGTGTAGACACTGGCATAATTAACTCGACCTAACTGTATAGTATCAGAGGGGTAGCTGTGTTAGTCTGGATCTGTAAAAAGCAACAAAGAGTCCTGTGGCACCTTATAGACTAACAGATGTATTGGAGCATAAGCTTTTGTGGGTGAATACCCACTTTTTCAGACGCATGTAACTGTATAGTGTAGACCAGTCCTGTGTGTCTAACTTCCTTGAAACTCCCAGGCAGGTGGTGTGTGGTGTGAGCACAGGAAAGGACGAAGGGAAGTCCATTGTAACATTTCTCTCAAGGACATTTAGAGAGTGAGCTATCTCCATTACTATATATTTGCAAATAATTTGACCCCAGATTCTTGTGAAGTTTAACAGCGTGTCAGAGACATGCAGAGTGTTCTCCAGTGTACGTTCCTAATGTGGGGTTCAGCCACAGAGTTCCCCACAGTTACCTGGCAGAGGAAGCTGGGCTGGGCCACAGAAGCAGTGGGCTTATTATGCTTCGTCCCCGTGAAGTGCGGAGCCGTGTTCTGTTAGGAGTGTGAGCTAAGGAGAGCAGGGCCGGTGCAAGTATATTTTGCACACTAGGCGAAACTTCCACCTTGCACCCCCCCCCCCTTGCACATCGGTTAATTGAGAGGCAAATCCCAACGAGCCTTTATAGACCCCAGGGGCCAGCCTGCCCAGGGGCCAGCCATGCCCAGGGGCTGCTACCCAGACCAGGTTCCCCCCTCCCTGCCCCCTGAACTTCCCTGGAGGGTGCACAGCCCCCCCCCCACAAGCCCTCACCACCCCACCCCGGTGGCCCCCGCCCCGAGTCCTCACTGGCTATGCCGGGCTTGGGCCGCTGCAGCAGCTCGGCAGCCAGGAGCCGCCTTCCGGAGGCAATGGAGACCCAGAGTGTCCCGCTTGTGGCGGTGGCAAGCCCCAGCCATGGAGGAGCCGGTGCGGCGCAGAGGGGCAGCAGCCCTGCAAAGGCGGTGGCGCCGCTAGCGGGGAGCAGCCGTGCCCCCCGCCCCTCCTGCCCAGGCTGTGGCCCGGCACCCCCCTGGGGCTCCTGCAGGATGCAGCGGATGCATGTGGTCATCAGCCCCCATGCGCCCCCCATAACCGCCACCTTTGCAGGGCTGCTGCCCCCCCTGCGCTGCGCCAGCTCCTCCATGGCTGGGGCTCGCCGGCCCCGCAAGCCGATGCTCTGGCTCTCCGGTGCCTCCGGAAGGCAGCTCCTCCCTGCTGAGCCAGGGCACTGCTTTTTAGTGCCCCCAACCACTTGGCGCCCTAGGCGACTGCCTAGTTCACCTACTGGTTGCACCGGCCCTGAAGGAGAGGAAGGGTGAATGAGTCTGAACTGATTTCCTGGGGAATCAAGAAAAATGGGAGGTCAGTGATCATGGCATTGCCAACTCTTGCAATTCCATTATGAGATTCACTAGATTTGATGTTGAATCTATATTCCCAGCTCCTGCAGGCAGGAGATCAGAGAAGAATCTCAGCTTTTTTTTTTTTTTGCTTTTGCTTTTCTTTTCTTTTTTTAAAAGTAAATGTCTTGCTGTTGTGTTTGTGAAGAACAGCTTGAGAACATAACACAATCTGTCCATCAATTGTACCAGGAAATGTGCAAACTAAAGCACATATGGGGCATAAATATATAAATGATAAAGTAAAGTAACCATATAACAATGTTTAGCCCACTGGGTCATCTTCAGTCCATGCATTATGCTTTTACAGAGTGATGGGTAAACATCCTCCCCATAAAAAGACAAAAAGTGGGGGAATGTAATAGGATGAGAGCTTGAAATATAAGCCCTTATATCAGAGGCCTGGTATGAGGCCTGAGCTAAAGTAGTGGGCAAGCTTTGCTGATATAAAGCAAATAGGGTTGCCAACCCTCCCAGTTTGGCCAGGAGTCTCCCGGAATCAGGCTCATTCTCCCAGAGGCTACTAAAGTCAATCCAGGATATTTTAGGCCGATAAAAGTCCAGTGGTGCAGCAGGGCTAAGGCAGGCTCCCTACCTGCCCTGGCTCTGTGCCACTCCCGGAAGCAGTCGGCATGTCTGGCAGCGGCTCTTAGGCAGAGGCGTGGCCAGAAGGTCTCCGTGCGCTGCCCCCACCCTGAGCGCCGAGTCCACAGCTCCCGTTGTCCAGGAATGGGGAACTGTCAAGGCTGTATCCCCACTTTGAACTTTAGGGTACAAGTGTGGGGGCCTGCATGAGGACTTCTAAGCTTAACTACCAGCTTAGTTCTGGTCTGCTGCCACCATTCCCTACCCTGGGAAGCTTTTAGAAACCTCTCACCAATTCCCTGGTGAATACAGATCCAAACTCCTTGGATCTTAAAACAAGGAGAAATTGACCCTTCCCCACTCCTTCCTTTCACCAACTCCTGGTGAATACAGATCCAAACCCCCTTGGATCTTAAAACAAGGAGAAATCAATCAGGTTCTTAAAAAGAAGGCTTTTAATTAAAGAAAAAGGTAAAAATCATCTCTGTAAAATCAGGAGGGAAAATAACTTTTACAGGGTAATCAAACTTAAAGAGCTCAGAGGACCCCCCTCTGTCTTAGGTTCAAAGTACAGCAAACAAAGATAAACACTCTAGTAAAAGGTACATTTACAAGTTGAGAAAACAAAGTAAAACTAAGATGCCTTGCCTGGCTTTTTACTTACAAGTTTGAAATATGACAGACTTGTTTAGAAAGATGGGGAGAACCTGGATTGAGGTCTGGTCCCTCTCAGTCCCAAGAGCGAACAACCCCTTAAAACAAAGAGCACACACAAAAGCCTCCCCCCCCCCAAGATTTGAAAGTATCTTGTCCCCTTAATGGTCCTTTGGGTCAGGTGTCAGCCAGTTTACCCGAGCTTCTTAACCCTTTACAGGTAAAAGGATTTTGGAGTCTCTGGCCAGGAGGGATTTTAGTACTGTACACAGGAGAGCTGTTACCCTTCCCTTTATAGTTATGACAGGAACCATAGCCAATGAGAGCTGCGGGGGTGGTGCCTGCAGGCAGGAGCAGTGCACAAAGCCTCCTCACTGCCCCTGAGCCTAGGAGTCACTGTCGGACCAGGGGCATAGCCACTTACCATCCAGGCCCACCCAAATCGCACCCGGACCCCACTCCCTGGTGGGTGGGAAGAGCGGGGCAAGCCCCCATGCCCAGACTCTACTCCCTGGTGGGTGGGTAGAGTGGGGCAAGCCCCCACACCCAGACTGCTCCCTAGCGAGCGGGCAGACCAGGGCAAGCCCCTGTGCCCCAACCCCATTTCCCTGGCAGAAGCACATGGGGACTGCAGGTGGAAGGGGTGGGGAGGTACCCCCACTTGTCCTGGCCCAGGCCCCACAAAACCATAATCCCTGTAGGGGAAGGTGGCCTCCCCATCATTGACTGCCCACCCGAAAGCCGGGCCCACCCAATTTTCATATCCTAACTATGCCACTGTGTTGGCCATGCTGCTGCTTCTGGGAGCTACCTGAGGTAAGTGCCGTCCGGCTGGAGCCTGCACCCTGAACCCCCTCCCACACCCCAACACCCTGCCCTAGCCCCTTCCCGCACCTAAACTCCCTTCCAGAGCCTGAAACCCGCACCCTATCCTGCACCCCAATCCCCTGCCACAGCCCTGAGCCCTAGGGTTGCGAGGCATCTAGTTTTCAACCAGAACACCTGGTTGAAAAGGGACTCCAGTCAGCACTGCCAACGAGGCTGTTAAAAGTCCTTCCCTGGTTCCATGCAGCTCCTGGAAGTGGCCACCAGGTCCCTGAGGCCCTTAGGTGCATGGGCAGCCAGGGAGGCTCCACACTCTGCCCCCGCCCAAGTGCTGGCTCCGCAGCTCCCATTGGCTGAGAACCACAACCAATGGGAGTTGCAGGGGCGGCGCCTGCGGGCGCGAGGGCAGTGCGCAGAGCTTCCCTGGCCACCCATGGGCCTAAGGGCCACAGGAACCTGTCGGCCGCTTCTTGGGAGCGGTGGTAAGTGTCTCCGGGACCCCGCACCCCAAATCCTCTCCCACACCCCTACCTTGAGGTTAGACATTCTCCCCTCCCCATTTATTTCCTGTTGAGGTTAAAAGTTTAACTCTCTTAACAGTGTCTAAACTTTTTAAAAGCTTGTCTCTCTCACCAACGAAATATTGTCCAATAAAATATATCACCTCCCCCACATTGTCTCTCTAAACATTCCCTTGACTTTAATTGAAAATTCCCATCTGCAGAAATGTCCAGGAGATTTCACCTTTCTGCATGAAGGATAAATAATGAGCCCACAGAGGCTGTCACTTTTACACAAGGCACAATGTACAGCACCAAGAAGGGCACCAGACCAGAATCAGGGCATCCTGACTGGCAACTGACAGTCCCTTTAGTGAAGGAAATCGAGTATATGAAGAGACGGTGTTAGAAGATTGGCTGGAGAACCTGTATCCTCGTCCTGAAATGCTGAGCGAAGGGGTCACATTACATGATTCCAGCTAGAAATAGACCCATCATAGAGGTAAATCTATGTTCGTTACACTTTTCACTTACATCAGAATTGCAGGTGGACAAGACCTGACAGCTGATCTTCCATCCTCCCTGCTCAGTGCTAGATTTTATCCTTCAGGGTGGGTTCTGCCTCACTGGCGTATTGAGAAATTTTGTGATCGATAGATAGATAGATAGATAGATAGATAGATAGATAGATAGATAGATAGATAGATAGATAGATAGATAGATAGAGCTGTGGAAACCATAACAAACAAGCAAAAAACCAACACACAATACATGTAATGATAATTTCAAATATCAAATATCTTTCTACGGTATGAAAATTTCATGCAGGTGAAAAAGGTGACCAATTTATTACAATTTTTTTTAAATGAACAACCCTTACTGTGATACGATTTTTATCTATTAGCTATTTCACTGAATTTGTCTGTCTAAATACCTATTATTAGAAGTATGGTCTATGAAACAGAAAGGTCTGCATCTCAGCTATGTAGTGCATAGTTAGTTAATAGATAAGGGGCCAGTAGATGGTGTTCAAGAATATGCAGCATTGTCAAGACCAGGACAATGTTATTGTACATTGCAAATGACTTCCACTTTGCAACTGCTTCCATGAAACATGTAACACTTACATAACCTAGCTCATTACAGCATCTGAGTCCCTAGCCTGATTTGTCATACCATGAATCTGGTTTCCATGTAGAATGATTTTTTTTTAAAAATCTGCTATTAGAGGAGATCAAAAGTCTCTTTCAGGAATTGAGATTTCTGCCAACTAACACTTTGGGTTGCATTCCCCACCCAACCATTTATCTAGTAACCACCAGGTGGAGAATTCTAGGACTGATACTTGTTTTGTGGTAAAGATTAGGGGTGCCAGTTATTAAAATGTTTTTGTTGTTGTTGTGATGGGTGTGAGCACTTGAAAACTTTCACTGAGACCTCCGGGCAGAGGCGTGACCTCTTATATGTTGTACTGAAATTTTACTTAATTATTCTTAGGCTAGGAAGCATTGATTTTTATCAGTAAAGGTCAGTAAATGCTGATTTCACTGCACAGAAACAATCCAACAAAGATATTTCCATCCATAAAAATTGAAATTTACAGCTAGGCAAAGAAAGAAAAATGCTTCTTGAGAATTTATTACAGTTTGATATAAAGCTATTTACTTTATATATTTTGACATTTGATATTGACCATTTGTGTTTTAATGGTTATAAAGCATTAAACTTGTTGAATCTGACCATCAACTATGATTAAATGATTATTGTCTGACCCCCATAGTCTTAACCCTGCATACTTTCCCCCACCATAAAAATTTAAATAGCTAAAAATAAAAATAAACATGAATATTACCCATTGAAATTATAAGAAAAATTAAAATAAACTTCTATCAAGCCTACCTATTCTTTACATTTTTGTACAGATGGGCTTGTTGCATAAAATTAGAATTTAAAAATAAAATTAGCACATTCTAGTTCTGATTATTCCCAAGAGTCAACTGAGAATGGAGCCCCTTTGTCCCAGGATTGTACAAACATAGGGGGATAAAAATCTCTGCACCAAAAAGCTTGCAATCTAAGTAGACTATGGGTAATGAAGTGGCTAGATAACAGGGCTTGTATCTGTGCTCTGCTATAGACTCCCGTGCCATCTTGCATAAGTCACTGAAGGGCCAGATTGTTAAGGTATTTAGGCACCTAATGGGATGTTCAAAAGCATCCAGGTGCCTAAAGCTCAACGGATGTTTTTGAAAAATCCATTTATGTTCCTAAATCACTGTAAAAATCTGGCCCTAGGACTCTAAAAAATGTCAGTTCTACTCTTCCCCTCAAAGTGAGCAGCTGAGCTCAGAGTCCCTCATTTTCATTTTATCCAAAAATAAATTGGCTGGCGGGGGTGTGTGTGTGTGTGCAAATGTCATGTTAGTTCCCTGTTTAAACACTTCCCCATTATTAAATAATTAACTAGCCACTGGACCAGGGATTCCCAGATGAATGCTGGAGGCACCAGGCTATTGAGTCTCTCTGGCCCAGTGACTGTTCAAGTGCTCTCTCTTCATGCAGTGCAAAGAGATCTTACATTGGCCAGAGAAAGCCCTGGAGAATTATTCCAGGAATCTCCAGCCAGGGCAATGCCAATAGTGGCAGCCTTCTCCACCTGCCATCACCATCTTTCAATTAGTTGCCCAGCCTCTCAGACTGAAACCACCATGTCTGTGCAGGAGTATGTGGGCTGTAACATGAGGCTACTCCTTCATGTCATCATCTAGTTCAGTGGGTGATATCCCTCTCTAGCAGCTTATCCATGGGGATAACAGCCTACTGCTAAGGTAACGCATTCCATCATTGCTCCTTTCAACACAAGTAGTCAGGGTGTTTTTGCCAGAAGAGTGGAGCAGCTGTTGACTGACCCCAGCTAATCTGGGACTAGCAGGGGGAAAAAATGTTCATGAACCTCGGGGCATGCTTGGTAGGGCATCTCTAAAGGTTAAAAAAAAGTGCTAAACCCTTCAGTTAATTCAGTCAGACCTGGAGGGAGACAGGGATACTAGAAGGCAGACAAAGTTCTCTGCCCTGAGGGCTGAGGCTAACAGACCTGCTTTTTTTATTTCTGCAAGAAGGTAACCCCAAGGAGAAGGATACCAGCCTATTAAAAAACTGGGCGCTTGCTGCTTGTTCAGCTAATCTGATGATATAAACAGCAAATCAGCGGTGTAAATTTGAAATGCATAGGACCTATGGCCTGTGCACCTTTTGGTACTTCAGAACTCTGAATGTCTGATACTATTGTTTTTGTTTGCATCGTAAATGCTGTGTTACTGTAATGACAAGATTACATTTAGATTTATGAGGAGTTTTAGTTAACCCTCAGATAGTTTTGTTTTAAACTAAAAGATTTTTTTTTATTCTGAGACTATTTACTGCATTATGGAGTTTTTATTGTCAAGCTGGGCCCTAAAAACCTCTAAGGATGGCGATTTCACCACCTCTCTAGGTAACCCACTTCACCACCCTCCTAGTGAAATAGTTTTTCCTAATATCCAACCTAGACCTCCCCCACTGCAACTTGAGACCATTGCTCCTTGTTCTGTTATCTGCCACCACAGGGAACAGCCTAGCTCCATCCTCTTTGAAACCCCCCTTCAGGTAGTTGAAGGCTGCCATCAAATCCAGTGGCGTAGCCAAGTTCTAACATCAGGGGGAGCGAACACATAAAAAAAAGATGCCACCCGACATATCAAATTACTAATTACATACTTTTAAATTTGTTATACATATTTATTTTGTACTTAAAATAAAAACACAAGAATTATATTATTTTACAAGTACATGAGCCCACTTGATAAGTTTTATTGTCCTTGGGTCTGGCTTCCATCCCCTCCCCAACTGTTGCAGCTGTCTGGAGGTGCTTGCCTTTCACGCCTTCCTCATTCATTCAACAGGGCAATTGATTAAGGGGTGGGGGAAAATCTTAGTCTATTCTTAGCAACGAGACATTTTTCTTCTATCTTATTCTATCCTTAGGGGCTATAACATTATACCAAGGGCAATGCAAAGTTTCTATATGAGGCTTCGATACAAAGTTTCATGAAAAGAGGTCACACGTGGGTAGACCCACTACAAGGTTATATGAAGAGGCACAATGTAAATTCATATGAAAATTATCAGAGATTTATCTTGGGGAATTAGCGGGGGGCTGGCTGGATGGCCCTGGTTCTGGTTCTGGCCATCCCTGCCACAGCCACAGCCATAACCATGTCCTCTAGTCTAGTCCTTATTCAAAAAGAGGCTGAACTTCATAAAAGCATTGGGATAACATAACCAGATAATACCAGCTACTTGTGTTTGGCTTTATAGGGGGAACAAATAGCAAAAACTATAATGAAACATTTGGCAGCTGCTCAAAAAGTGCCTGTCAGTTTATGCTAAGGTGACCATATTTCCCTATGCTGAATACAGGACACCTGGTAAAAATACTCGTATTTATGCAAGTTCAATGGCAATCAATCAGAACTATGCAGTACAAACGTTTAAATCAACATCAATTTGACTGAGCCCCCATTAAAAAAGAAATACTGCATAGTTGGATTCTTTTTATTTACCTTCTTATCTTTAAGGCATTAGGTTTCACTCAAGGAGGGGTGACACACACATACACACACACACACAGGGAGAGGGGACACACACAGACTCCCGTACACCTCTCACACAGAGGGGGAGGGAGGGTGACTGACTGATCTTGCCCTCCCTGCCTGGCATTCTCCTCCCTCCCTGCCTGACCAAGCCCCTGGGATGGACCTGCCTCTCCTGGTACCTAGTACCGCATGCAGGGTCACATGCCCCCCTCCCCAGATTTCTGCCAGGGTTCACACCAGAATGTGGCCAGCAGCAGCCTTTTGACACTGTGTGGGAGGGAAGGGACGGGGTCTGCTTCCAGCCTCAGGGGAGGAAGAGCAGGGAGGGATTACCTGGCCCATGTCTTTGCAGAGCTCATCTCTCCCCCCTCCCCCTCTCCCGTGGCTGGAAGCAGCTTGTCCCATCCTGCCTGCACAGTGTTGAAAGGCAGCTAACACCTCCAGGCTGCCGCTGGCCATGGGCATCATCCAGCCACCTCCTGTCCCCTGGCTACAGCGCAGGCAGGAAGGGTGAAGCCCTACGAATGCATTGTGCACCAGGGTCCAGGGAACCTGACTGTAGGGGCTTCAGAGAACCTGGCCAGAGATGTGGCTCAGTTCCCCCTCCCCCCCCACACCAATCCAGAGCTTAGCTTCGGGGCAGAGAGACTTCCCTGTGCCAGCACTGTGCGGGGCTTTGGCAATGCAGGACTCAGCTCCGCCTGGCCAGTGCCCCGGGCTGGAGGGTCTTGGGTTTTCCCGGTGCGCCGGCCCAGACAGAGGCAGTAGGGGAAGGAAGGAGCCTGCAAGCCAGGCGGTTGGTGAGATGTGCACGCGACCAGGGGCTGGTTCTCCACACAGCGCTGGGAGTGGGATGCACTCTGCCGGGGGGATATGTAGGAGCAGTGGGGTTGGAGAGGCGAAGGAGCAAAGCAGGGAGAGGACAGTGAGTGTGGAAACACGTAAAGGGCATAGATAACAATTGATCTGGGTGACCAGAGCACTTTAGGCCTGTCATAAACATACAGCTAAGGGTATCATAAAATCCCCCTTTACCCTGTAAGGAGTTAATTCCTCTTTTAGCTGTAAAGGTTTAAGAAGCTCAAGTAACCTAGCTGACACCTGACCAAAGGGACCAATAAGGGGACAAGATACTTTCAAATCTCGGAGGAGGGGGACGGCTTTGTCTGTCTATTCTGTGTGCTTGCTGGAGACAAACCATGAAGGCAAGTACTTACCATCCTGATTTTACAGAGCTGATTCTTAGAAATATGCGTAGGGGGTCTTCATGCGGGTCCCCACGTCTGTACCCTAAAGTTCAGAGTGGGGAGGGAACCCTGACAAGGCCCTAACTAGAAATGGATCTGGGCAGTGAAAGCACATCAGGAGCTAGATATAATTTATTCCAGATGCCTAGAGCACTTCAGGAACATAGGAACATAAGAACGGACATACTGGGTCAGACCAAAGGTTCATCTAGCCCAATATCCTGTCTTCTGACAGTGGCCAATGCCAGGTGCCCCAGAGGGAATGAACAGAACAAGAGGTCATCAAGTAATCCAGAGCTAGATATTGATCCCAGTGGTCAGGGCAACTGAGGACATTGCTAGAGATTGATCAAGGTGGCCTGAGCAATTCAGGCCCTAACTAGAAACAGATCCGGGTGGCTAGAGCACTTCACAACCTAGCTAGAGATGGATTCAGGTGCTCTGAGCACTTCAGGCTCTAAGTAGAGTTTGTTCTCTGTGGCTGGAGGACTTCAGGCCCTAGCTAGTGATAGATGGGGGGACCAGAGCACACCAGGGCCTAGCTAAAGATGGATCCAGGTGGCCAGAGCATAGGGTGACCAGATGAGAGGAAGAAAATATTGGGACACATGGGGGGCGTGTCCCGCTGGCGGAGCAAAAAAAAATGGAATCCCACCACCGGCGGAGCAAAAAACAAACAAACCTGGAAGTGCGAAATATTAGGACAAACTGTGTCCTGACCAAACATCGGTCGGGACGCGGGACAAATGCCTCAATATCGTGACAGTCCTGATTTTATTGGGACGTCTGGTCACCTTACCAGAGCACGTCAGGGCCTAGCTAGAGATTGATTCCAATGGCCATAGTACTTCAGGGTCTAGCTAGAGATTGATACGAATGACTAGAGCACTTGAAGCTCGAACAAGAAATTGATTCAGGTTTCTGGAGCACCTCAAGACCTAGCTAGAGATGGAGCCGGGTGGCCAGAGTACATCGGGCTGTAGGTATAGAATGATCCGTTTGACAGAGCACTTCAGGCCCTAACTAGAGATTGATTCAGGGGGCCAGAGCACTTCAGGACCTAGCTAGGGATTGATATGGCTGGCACTCAATGTTCAAGGAGTCTCTGTGCACCCTGTGAGATTGTTATTCTAATGCTAAAGATGATCTGTCCCCAAAAAATCACACCTACCAATCCCCCCAAAAGAAAACAAAATCTAAAAGTTTCAACCCCCTGTACCAAAGCAGAGTTTTAACCCCGAAAAGGGAAAAGAAATGAAAACTTCATGACGTCTATGAGGAGCTTCCTTATTGTCATCCATTTTACATGGCAGGAGCTTAGGTACTACATTGAAGGGCAGCTTTATAAGTTCCTGAGACAACCTTTAAAGATTTCCATATGTAATAGACTAAGAGTCTTGGAGTGTTTGGTCCAGGTCAGTGCATTTTGACAGAGGAAGTCTGGGTCAAAGTGCCATATTCCTGGCCACGCCAAGGCTGGGTTACATTTGGGAATTACCTCCCTTCTCTGTTCCTCAGTTTTCTCGGCTGTGAAATGGGGATGATGTCACTTGCTATCCTTTGCAATGTGCTTTGACCTCCATGGCTGGAAAGTGGTATGTAGGAGGTCAATATGACCATTAAAGGGATTGTAACCAATTTCCCATTCACTTGGGCTCTTCACACACATAGAGCACATGGAAAAAAGGGAGATTTCCCTGGGGTTTAGGATGCCAATTGCACCTGCTTTGCTGTTACACAGTTTTAACAAGTAACACAACATCAGCTCCCCTCTGAAGGTAACCCAGAGCATCACAGGCAGCAGTCCTAAGAGAGATCCCAGCAGCAAGGGCCAGGGGGCAGCTGCTTTCCCTGATAAATCCTGTAGGAACCCAGAGCAGGAGGCACTAAGGGTTTGTGTGATGCCAGCAGTCAGCCTGGGCAGCAAGAGGCACCTGTCCCAGCAGTCACAGGCAGGGGTCTTCCCAGGAACTGGGACAGGAAGGCTGACTGACACCAGCCCCAGTCCCTGGCCATGGAAAGAACGCTGCTGGATGCTGAGGATTGAAGGTGCGTGTCACTAGCCTCAGGGCAGATCCTCAGGTCCTTGTTCCTATGCAGCCCTTGCTCTGAGACAGCCTCTTGGACGGTGTCCTCACATGCTGGTAGTTGTGCCGAAGGAAGGACTTCAGAGTCGGTTTCTTTGTGGTTTGCAGCTAGAGCCACGGATGGATCAAAAAGGAGACCCAGCACTCACCTCTACCCTTACACACCGTGTGTCTGTTGTCCACACACCATCGTGCTCCCTGGCTGGCTGTCCCCCCCCCCTCTCTGACAACTCATTGTTTGCTCAGGGACCTTGCCCCTCAGGTTCTCAGCTGCCTCTCCAGACTTTTCTGGGGGGGCAGATTCCAATGCACCTTCCCAGCCCAGTGCTGACATGCTGAGTGTCTCCTGCTGAGTGTCTCCTCCGTGGGTTTCAGTGGGAGCAGAGAGGCTACCAGCGTTTTTGGGTGGTACTGAGCTCCCCCGAGGAAAGGGTGTATTTTAGAAATGCACTGAATGGAGACTAGTATCAGGGGGTAGCAGTGTTAGTCTGTATCCACAAAAACAACAAGGAGTCCGGTGGCACCTTAAAGACTAACAGATTTATTTGGGCATAAGCTTTCGTGGGTAAAAAACCCACTTCTTCAGATGCATGGAGTGAAAATTATAGATGCAGGCATTATATACTGACATGAAGAGAAGGGAGTTATCTCACAAGTGGAGAACCAGTGTTGACAGGGCCAATTCGATCAGGGTGGATGCAGTCTGGAATGGAGAGTGGAATCCTTACAGATTAGGAAGCAGTGACCTGTGTCTGTGTCACAACCTTTGCAGAAGCACTGACTGTTCTACCTTAATTTTTGCAGACGGTGGGTATTATAGCAGTTAGGGCACCAGCCTGCAACTTTGAAGACCTGGGGGTCTCCTCTCTGCTCAGCTGCAGCCTTTCCGGGCATCCTGGGATAAGTCACTTTGGATCGTATTTTGAAAGGTATTTAGGCACCTAGTGGGATTTTCAGAAGCACCGAGGCTCCTCATGTTATGTCACAGGGGTAGTGTGAAGATCAACACATTAGAGATTCCGAGGAGCTCGGACACTGCAGTAACAGGGGTGGATAAGTACCTGGCACAGGAAGACTTTCCATTCTTCCCCCATATCTCCCACCCCAGGCCCTGGTACCACTGCAGTGAGAGAGCGGCTGGGAGTGCTGAATTATGGCTTTCCTGTGGAAGGTGGGATGGGGCACAGACTCTACCTGCAGTTCCACCCAGCGCCCTCCAAGCCATCTAGAAGCTTGAAATTGTTACTAATTGTTTGGTGTTTACACAGCACCCAGCACAATAAGGACCTGATCCCCTGGCACTGCCACAACACAAACAATCAGTGATTGTCAGTAATTAATAGTTACAATTAATAATTAATAGCCGGTAATTTCTTCTAAGCAGTTTTCATGGGTATGGACCAGTCACTACTGCTCTATGAGTGAGAGGAAGCTGTGTGTGGTTTGATTTGTGTCTTGGGCACGTCCGGGGGCAGAGTCACTTTCCCGTCTGTGCTGTTGGTCAGTGTCACTCCCTCATCGCAGGCACTGATATGATGCCACTTCCCTCCTGCCCTTCTCCAGGGCAGCTCGTGGTGTCTGACCCTGGCCCCAATCACAGCATGGGTAGTGGCTACAGTGAGGGAGTAACTCAACATCAGCTCCCAGCACAGTGCTATGGGGCGAGGGTTGATGCCATCCTAAGCTGTATAAACGGGGTGGGGGGGAGAACAGGAGCAGGGAGGGGGTTTCACCTCTGCAGAGAGCACTGGTGATATTGATACTGGAATACCGTGTGCAGTGCTGGGTAGTATGTTTTAAAACAGATGTTGAAAGATTGGAGAGGGTGCAGAAAAGAGCCACAAAACCAGTCTGAGGGCTGGAGAAAATATCTTACAGTGAAAGACTTAGTCTAGGTCTACACTACCCGCCTGAATCGGCGGGTAGAAATCGACCTCTCGGGGATTGATTTATCGCGTCTCATCGGGACACGACAATCGATCCCCGAATCGACGCTCTTACTCCACCAGCGGAGGTGGGAGTAAGCGCCGTCGACGGGAAGCCGCAGAGGTCGATTTTGCCGCCGTCCCTACAGTGGGGTAAGTCGTCTGCGATACGTCGAATTCAGCTACGCTATTCACGTAGCTGAATTTGCGTATCTTAAATTGACCCCCCCTGTAGTGAAGACCTGCCCTGAAAGAGCTTGATCTGTTCAGTTTATCAAGGAGAAGACTGAGAGGTGACTTAATTACCACCTATCAGTACCTTCATGGGGAGAAAACACTGGTTAGAAAAGGGCATTTTAGTCAAACAGAGAAAAGCACAGCTAGAACCAATGGCTGGAAGCTAAAGTCAGACACAATTAAATGAGAAATAAGGCACAGGTTTTTTTTCCCAGTGAGGTGATTATCCATTGGCACAAACTACCAAGGGAAGTGGTGGATTCTCATCTCTTGATATGTTCAAATCAGGACTGGCTCCCTTTCTGGAAGGTACATCTTAGCCAAACATAAGTTATTGATCTCAATGCCAGGAAACTGGGAAATTCTATAGTTATTGGTTTCAGAGTAGCAGCCGTGTTAGTCTGTATCCGCAAAAATAACAGGAGTACTTGTGGCACCTTAGAGACTAACAAATTTATTAGAGCATAAGCTTTCGTGGGCTACAACCCACTTCTTCGGATGCATATAGAGTGAACCATATATTGAGGAGATATACATACACACACATACAGAGAGCATGAACAGGTGGGAGTTGTCTTACCAACTCTGAGAGGCCAATTAAGTAAGAGAAAAAAAAAAACTTTTGAAGTGATAATCAAGATGGTTCAGTACAGACAGTTTGATAAGAAGCAAGTGTGAAAATACTTACAAGGGGAGATAGATTCAATGTTTGTAATGGCTCAGCCATTCCCAATCCCTATTTAGCCCTGAGTTGATTGTGTCTAGTTTGCATATCAATTCCAGCTCAGCAGTCTCTCGTTGGAGTCTGTTTTTGAAGTTTTTCTGTTTTAAGATAGCCACCCGCAGGTCTGTCAAAGAATGGCCAGACAGGTTAAAGTGTTCTCCCACTGGTTTTTGAGTATTATGATTCCTGATGTCAGATTTGTGTCCATTAATTCTTTTGCGTAGAGACTGTCCGGTTTGGCCAATGTACATGGCAGAGGGGCATTGCTGGCACATGATGGCATATATCACATTGGTAGATGTGCAGGTGAACGAGCCACTGATGGTATAGCTGATGTGATTAGGCCCTATGATGGTGTCACTTGAATAGATATGTGGACAGAGTTGGCATCGGGCTTTGTTACAAGGATAGGTTCCTGGGTCAGTGTTTTTGTTCAGTGATGTGTGGTTGCTGGTGAGTATTTGCTTTAGGTTGGGGGGTTGTCTGTAAGCGAGGACAGGTCTGTCTCCCAAGATCTGTGAGAGTAAAGGATCATCTTTCAGGATAGGTTGTAGATCTCTGATGATGCGCTGGAGAGGTTTTAGTTGGGGGCTGAAGGTGACAGCTAGTGGTGTTCTGTTATTTTCTTTGTTGGCCCTGTCTTGTAGGAGGTGACTTCTGGGTACTCGTCTGGCTCTGTCAATCTGTTTTTTCACTTCAGCAGGTGGGTATTGTAGTTTTAAGAATGCTTGATAGAGATCTTGTAGGTGCTTGTCTCTATCTGAGGGATTGGAGCAAATGCGGTTATATCTTAGAGCTTGGCTGTAGACAATGGATCGTGTGGTGTGTCCTGGATGGAAGCTGGAGGCATGTAGGTAAGTGTAGCGGTCAGTAGGTTTCCGGTACAGGGTGGTATTTATGTGACCATCGCTTATTAGCACAGTAGTGTCCAGGAAATGGACCGCTTGTGTGGATTGATCTAGGCTGAGGTTGATGGTGGGATGGAAATTATTGAAATCATGGTGGAATTCCTCAAGGGCTTCTTTTCCATGGGTCCAGATGATGAAGATGTCATCAATGTAGCGCAAGTAGAGTAGGGGCGTTAGGGGACGAGAGCTAAGGAAGCGTTGTTCTAAGTCAGCCATAAAAATGTTGGCATACTGCGGGGCCATGCGGGTACCCATAGCAGTGCCGCTGACTTGAAGGTATATATTGTCCCCAAATGTGAAATAGTTGTGGGTGAGGACAAAGTCACAGAGTTCAGCCACCAGGTTAGCTGTGACATTATCGGGGATACTGTTCCTGATAGCTTGTAGTCCATCTGTGTGTGGAATATTGGTGTAGAGGGCTTCTACGTCCATAGTGGCCAGGATGGTGTTTTCTGGAAGATCACCGATGGATTCTAGTTTCCTCAGGAAGTCAGTAGTATCCCACGAAAGCTTATGCTCTAATAAATTTGTTAGTCTCTAAGGTGCCACAAGTACTCCTGTTATTTTTGCGGATACAGACTAACACGGCTGCTACTCTGAAACCTGTCATTATGCAAGGCACTGCATTTAGCCGTATGGAGTGGAAATCCATCAACTTCATGAAAAAACTCGTACAGATACAGACAGACATCATCTTCCTTTCCAAATGCAAGCAGATGGACATCATACCAAAAGGACTAAAGGTAAAAAATCCATTACAATCTACATATCACACAGACTATGCTGAGAGACTGTGTCACACACTCTCAAAGAAACTGCGAAACCACCTGATCAGCATCCTATACAACAAACAGGGAAAGATTAAGAATGAGCTCTCAAAACTGGATACTCTCATAAGAAACCAACCTTCCACACAAACTTCCTCATGGATAGACTTTACAAAAACTAGACAAGCCATTTACAAGACAAACTTTGCCTCTCTACAAAGGAAAAAGGACACTAAACTATCTAAACTGCTAAATGCCACAAGGAGCCACAACAGTAGTTCCCTTAACCCACCCAGCAATATTGTTAACCTTTCCAGCTATATTCTTAGCCCAGCAGAAGATTCTGTCCTATCTCGGGGCCTCTCCTTTTGTCCCTCCAGACCCACGAACATGATACAGTTCTGCGGTGACCTAGAATCCTACTTTCGACGTCTCCGACTCAAAGAATATTTCCAACATACCTCTGAACAGCATACTAACCCACAGAATCCCCCCTACCAGCACTACAAACAAAAGGATTCTGCGTGGACTCCTCCGGACGGTCGAAACAACAGACTGGATTTCTACATAGATTGCTTCCGTCAACGTGCAAAGGCTGAAATTGTGGATAAGCAACATCACTTGCCCCATAACCTCAGCCATGCTGAACACAACGCCATCTACAGCCTCAGAAACAACCCTGACATCATTATCAAAAAGGCTGACAAAGGAGGTGCTGTCGTCATCATGAATAAGTTGGAATATGACCAAGAGGCTGCTAGACAGCTCTCTAACACCACATTCTACAGGCCATTATCCTCTGATCCCACTGAGGATTACCTAAAGAAACTACACCATCTGCTAAAAAAGCTCCCTGACAAAGCACAGGAACAAATCTGTACAGACACATGCCTAGAACCCCGACCAGGGACATTCTATTTGCTACCCAAGATCCATAAACCTGGAAATCCTGGACGCCCCATCATCTCAGGCATTGGCACCCTAACATCAGGCTTGTCTGGTTATGTGGACTCTCTCCTCAGACCCTACGCTACCAGCACTCCTAGCTATCTTCGAGATACTACTGACTTCCTGAGGAAACTAGAATCCATCGGTGATCTTCCAGAAAACACCATCCTGGCCACTATGGACGTAGAAGCCCTCTACACCAATATTCCACACACAGATGGACTACAAGCTATCAGGAACAGTATCCCCGATAATGTCACAGCTAACCTGGTGGCTGAACTCTGTGACTTTGTCCTCACCCACAACTATTTCACATTTGGGGACAATATATACCTTCAAGTCAGCGGCACTGCTATGGGTACCCGCATGGCCCCGCAGTATGCCAACATTTTTATGGCTGACTTAGAACAACGCTTCCTTAGCTCTCGTCCCCTAACGCCCCTACTCTACTTGCGCTACATTGATGACATCTTCATCATCTGGACCCATGGAAAAGAAGCCCTTGAGGAATTCCACCATGATTTCAATAATTTCCATCCCACCATCAACCTCAGCCTAGATCAATCCACACAAGCGGTCCATTTCCTGGACACTACTGTGCTAATAAGCGATGGTCACATAAATACCACCCTGTACCGGAAACCTACTGACCGCTACACTTACCTACATGCCTCCAGCTTCCATCCAGGACACACCACACGATCCATTGTCTACAGCCAAGCTCTAAGATATAACCGCATTTGCTCCAATCCCTCAGATAGAGACAAGCACCTACAAGATCTCTATCAAGCATTCTTAAAACTACAATACCCACCTGCTGAAGTGAAAAAACAGATTGACAGAGCCAGACGAGTACCCAGAAGTCACCTCCTACAAGACAGGGCCAACAAAGAAAATAACAGAACACCACTAGCTGTCACCTTCAGCCCCCAACTAAAACCTCTCCAGCGCATCATCAGAGATCTACAACCTATCCTGAAAGATGATCCTTTACTCTCACAGATCTTGGGAGACAGACCTGTCCTCGCTTACAGACAACCCCCCAACCTAAAGCAAATACTCACCAGCAACCACACATCACTGAACAAAAACACTGACCCAGGAACCTATCCTTGTAACAAAGCCCGATGCCAACTCTGTCCACATATCTATTCAAGTGACACCATCATAGGGCCTAATCACATCAGCTATACCATCAGTGGCTCGTTCACCTGCACATCTACCAATGTGATATATGCCATCATGTGCCAGCAATGCCCCTCTGCCATGTACATTGGCCAAACCGGACAGTCTCTACGCAAAAGAATTAATGGACACAAATCTGACATCAGGAATCATAATACTCAAAAACCAGTGGGAGAACACTTTAACCTGTCTGGCCATTCTTTGACAGACCTGCGGGTGGCTATCTTAAAACAGAAAAACTTCAAAAACAGACTCCAACGAGAGACTGCTGAGCTGGAATTGATATGCAAACTAGACACAATCAACTCAGGGCTAAATAGGGATTGGGAATGGCTGAGCCATTACAAACATTGAATCTATCTCCCCTTGTAAGTATTTTCACACTTGCTTCTTATCAAACTGTCTGTACTGAACCATCTTGATTATCACTTCAAAAGTTTTTTTTTTCTCTTACTTAATTGGCCTCTCAGAGTTGGTAAGACAACTCCCACCTGTTCATGCTCTCTGTATGTGTGTGTATGTATATCTCCTCAATATATGGTTCACTCTATATGCATCCGAAGAAGTGGGTTGTAGCCCACGAAAGCTTATGCTCTAATAAATTTGTTAGTCTCTAAGGTGCCACAAGTACTCCTGTTATTTCTATAGTTATTGTTAGTCAGGAGCTCAGAATGGATGATCTAATGACTCATAGACTTTAAGGTCAGAAGGGACCCTCGTGATCATCTAGTCTGACCTCCTGCAAATTGAAGGCCACAGAACCTCTGTAATAGACCCCAAAACTCTGGCTGAGCTATTGAAGTCCTCAAATCGTGCTTTAAATACTTCAAGTTACACAGAATCCACCATTTATGCTAGCGGCCTGTGTCCCATGCTGCAGAGGAAGGCAAAAAACTGGCAGGGTCCCTGCCAATCTGACCCAGGGGAAAATTTCCAAATATGGCAACCAGTTAGACCCTGAGCATATGGCCAAGATCCACCAGCCAGACACCTGGGGAACAATTCTTTGCAGTAACTCAGAGTTCTTCCCATCTAGTGTCGCATATCACCGGCCATTGGAGATGGTTGCTGCTAGCAGTCGTAGATTGGCCACATGCCATTGTAGACAGTCCTATCATACCATCCCCTCCATAAACTTATGAAACTCAGTGTTGAAGCCAGTTAAGTTTTTTGCTCCCTCTGTTCCTCTGGGAAGACTGTGCCAGAATTCATTCCATGATGGTTAGAAACCTTCACCTAATTTTGAGACTAAACTTCATAGAATCATAGAATATCAGGGTTGGAAGGGACCTCAGGAAGTCATCTAGTCCAACCCCCTGCTCAAAGCAGGACCAATCCCCAACTAAATCATCCCAGCCAGGGCTCTGTCAAGCCTGACCTTAAAAACCTCTAAGGGAGGAGATTCCACCACCTCCCTAGGTAACCCATTCCAGTGCTTCACCACCCTCCTAGTGAAATAGTTTTTCCTAATATCCAACCTAAACCTCCCCCACTGCAACTTGAGACCATTACTCCTTGTTCTGTCATCTGGTATCACTGAGAACATCTAGATCCATCCTCTTTGGAACCCCCTTTCAGGTAGTTGAAAGCAGATATCAAATCCCCCCTCATTCTTCTCTTTTACAGACTAAACAATCCCAGTTCCCTCAGCCTCTCCTCATAAGTCATGTGCTCCAGACCCCTAATCATTTTTCTTTCCCTCTGTTGGACTCTTTCCAATTTCCCCACATCCTTCTTGTAGTGTGGGGCCCAAAGCTGGACACAGTACTCCAGATGAGGCCTCATCAATGTCGAATAGAGGGGAATGATCACGTTCCTCGATCTGCTGGCAATGTCCCTATTTATACAGCCCAAAATGCTGTTAGCCTTCTTGGCAACAAGGGCACACTGTTGACACATATTCAGCATCTTGTCCACTCTAACCCCTAGGTCCTTTTCTGCAAAACTGCTGCCTAGCCACTCGGTCCCTAGTTGATGGACAGTTTATCTCCATTTGTTTTTGTGTCAACATTGGTACTTAAATAACTTCTCTCCCTACCTGGTATTTATCCCTCTGTTATATTTATAGAGAGCAATCATATCTCCCCCCAGCCTTCTTTGGGCTAGGCTAAATAAGCAAAGCTGTTTGAGTCTCGTCTCATAAAATAGGTTTTCCATTCATTTGATCATCCTAGTAGCCTTTCTCTACACCTGTTCCAGTTTGAATTCATTTTTCTTAAGCACGGGAGACCAGAACTGCACAGAATACTCCAGATGAGGTCTCACGAGTGCCTTGTATAATGGCACTAACACTTCCCTGTCTCTACTGGAAATACTTCACCTGACGCATCCTAGGACTGTAGTAGCCTTTTTCACAGCCACATCACATTGGTGGCTCATAGTCATCCTGTGATCAACCAATACACCCAGGTCTTTCTCTCCCTCTGTCACTTCCAACTAATACATCCCCAGCTTATAGCAAAGATTATTGTTGTTAGTCCCTAAATGCACGACCTTGTACTTTGCACTATTAAATTTAATCCCATTTCTATTACTCCAGTTTACAAGGTCATCCCGCTCTTCTTGTGTGATATTCCAGTCCTCCTCCATATTGGCAATCCCTCCCAACTTTGTGCCATCCATAAATTGTATTAGCACATTCCTGCTTTTTGTGCCAAGATCAGTAATAAAAATGTTAAATAAAATTGGTCCCAAGACTGATCCCTGAGGAACTTCACTAGTAACCACCCTCCAGCCTAACAGTTCACCTTTCAGTACAACCCGTTGTCTCCCTTTTAACCAGTTCCTTATCAACCGTTCAATTCTCATATTAATCTCCTTCTTCTCCAATTTAACTAATAATTTCCCATGTGGAACTGTATCAAATGCTAAATCTACTGCATTTTCTTTGTTTAAAAAAATCAGTTAGCTTCTCAAAGAAAGAGATCAGGTTGGTCTGGTATGATCTACCTTTTGTGAAACCATGTTGTATTTTATCCCAATTGTTCTTCACCTCTATGTCCTTAATTACTTTCTGTTCAAAATTTGTCCCAAGACCTTGCATACAATTGAGATCAAACTAAGAAGCCAGTAGTTTCCTGGATCACTTTCCCCCTCCCCTTTTAAAAATAGGAACTATATTAGCAATTCTCCAGTCATAGGGTGCGATCCCCCAAGTTTACAGATTCATTAAAAATCCTTGTTATTGGGCTTGCAATTTCATGTGCCAATTCCTTTAATATTCTTGGGTGGAGATTATCCGGGCCCCCAGTTTGGCTGAGTTTGACTTCCACTTTGGATGTGGTAATTTTTATCTCCATATCCTCATACCCATTAGCCACCCTGCCACGACCCCTAAGCTCTTCTTTGGACTTAAAGATTGAGGCAAAGTATTTGTTTAGGTGTTGGGCCATGCCTAGATCTCCACCCCATCCTTAGTGCTTAGTGGTCCCACTTCTTCCCTTATTTTCTTCTTCTTTATATGGCTATAGAACCTTTTACTATTGGTTTTAATTTCCTTTGCAGGATCCAACTCTGCTTGGCTTTTGGCAGTTCTCACTTTATCCCTACATTTTCTGACCTCCAAGAGGTAGCCTTCCTCGCTGATTCCTCCTATCTTCCATTCCTTGTTGGCTTTCTGCTTTCTCTTAATCACCTGTTTGAGATGCTTCCTCATCCAACTTGATCTTCAACTCTCCCTACAAATTTCCCCCCCCCCTTGCTTAGGATGGGTTCTTCAACTTTGACTTAAAGTAACTCCAAGCCTCCTCCACATTCAGATCCTTGAGTTCTTCAGTCTAGTCCCCTTCCCTAACTAATTCCGTTACTTTTTGAAAGTTTCTCCTTTTGAAATCAAGGACACTAGTTGCAGATCTATTTTTGTTTATCCTCCCATTTAGTTTAAACTGCATTAACTCATGATCATTCAAACCAAGGTTGTCCCCAACAACCAGTTCTTCTATATAGTCCTCATTACTCACCAATCCCAAATCTAAAATGGCATCACCTCTTGTTGGTTTGGCAACTATTTGATGAATAAATCTGTCATTTGTGACAGCCAAGAAAATCTGGGCCCTACTATTATTAGTAGCACTTGTCCTCCGATCTATATCTGGGAAGTTAAAGTTCTTCTTTGAGTACTTGTTCATGTCCATTCCAACCAGGTGTGCGCACGCCAGCCGGAAGATTTTCTCTTAGCAGCGTCCGTAGCGTCAGCCTGGGCACCCCCTGGAGTCGCACCTTCCTGGTGCCCAATATAGTCCCATGCCGACCCCCTACCCCCTTAGTTCCTTCTTACCGCCAGTGACGGCTAGCTGGAAGTTCGCTCGCTCTTGTGGCAAGCGCTTTGGCAGTGTCTTCTGTAGTTTCTTGTACATACAATATAAATAGTTCTTTAGTTAGATACCGTTGTAGTACTTTAGTTTTGTTTGGGGGGTTTCCCCCACAACGTTTCTCCACCTCTGGGGTATGTAGGGTCTCCAGGGTTTAAGCTTTGTGAGGACTGTGGCAAATTGATGCCCAAGAGTGACCCTCACTCTTCCTGTCTGCGGTGCCTCAGAGAGAGTCACCAGAAAGAAAGGTGCAGGATCTGTAAGGGTTTCCGACCCAGAACCCTTAAAGACCAGGAGCAGAGACTTAAAATCCTGCTAATGGAGGCAGTGCTACGACCACACTCTGATTCCAGATTCGCCGAACCTGCGCCGAGTACCTCTTCGTCGGTGCACAGTGCTCCGGCGCCGATGGTGTGTGAACTGGTGCCGATTAAGGACCCTAAGGCCCCTCGGCACCATCATGGCTCGGGCCATAAGAAGCCATCCTCGGTGCGGCATCATTCTCAATCCCCAGTGCTGTTAAAGAAGAAGAGGCCGGAGAGGGGTCAGTCCCCCCCCGCCGAAGCCTAAAGGGTTGGTGGTGTCCATGAGTGCCTCAGGATAGACTGCCTTGTCCCTACAGCCCTCCAGGGTCTCATCGATTCCTGCCCTGGCTGGGGTCCAGTTGAGTCCGAACCCCCCATGGTCCCCAGATCGCCACGGCAACCACCTCCAGCTCCCATCGACACCGGAGGCATTTGAGGCGGCCAAGGACCTGATGCGCCTCCTGGTGCCAACCTCCCCACAGAGGAGGGACAAGTCGCCAGTGACTGTGTGGCCCCATTTCCAATCCAGGGGCAAACCAGTGTTGATGGCATGCCGATCTCCATCCCCACGCACCTCTCCCTGTCATGGCCAGTACACGTAGGGGAGCCACACAGATCCCTAGCCTCTCGGCACCGCTCGCCAGCAGTCCAGGGCACAGCTCCTCTGTGATCCTCCTACTCAGAGACCTCAGAGTTGGAGGTGGACTCCTATCGCTCCAGCAGGTCCAGGAGCAGGAGGCCCAGATCGCGCCGGAGTCATCAGCCATCGTGGCCGCAGCAGTGGCAGCCATCATCCCAATGGCCCTTTTGGACACCTTGGGCGTACCACCAGAGCCAGGGTCAGGTCCAAGGTCCTGGTTGGCATCGCTGTCTTTGGCATCCTTTGTTCCACTGCCTACCGAAGTGCCGGCCCGACTGTTATAAACAACTGCTCCAGCACCGACCTTTCCATCAACGGCACTGCCGATGGCTGCAGCTCCGACTCCACCGGCATTGACGAGGTCAGCACTGCTGGATCTAGCGGCTCCCACATGGACCGTGGCACGGAGGCTCCCACCTCCAGCGGTCTCAGCACCGCATCCCATCGAATACCACGTGCCGAGAGACCCAAGGGGTACTGAAGGCAGTGAGCAAGGTCCACTGCCAGTTCTCTCCTCATCATCCTCACCAGATAAAATGGTTGTGGGGGCGACGGTGGCTCCACCTCTGGAGGATAACCAGGTTCTTCAGCAGCTCCTGCACCGGGCTGCCCAAAGCCTGGGCATACAGGCAGAGGAGGTGGTGGAGTCAGACCCAGTTGTGGACATCCTCACACCCTTGGGCCCATCGTGGGTAGCCCTGCCACTGATAAAGACAGTAATAGATACAACTAAATCTGTGGCAGACCCCTGCTTCTCTGGCCTCTATGGCCAAGAGAACCGAAAGGCGTTATTTTGTACCATCCAATGGGTATGAACACGTATATACCCACCCACCCCCCAACCTGTTGGTGGTTGATGAAGCCAATCAGAGGGAATGTCAGGGCTTACAAGGTTCCATCCCAAAAAATAGGGAGGCAAAGAGATTCGACCTGTTTGGCAGGAAGGTCTATTCGATGGGGGGCCTAAAGCTCCGCATCACAAACCAGCAGGCCATCGTGAGCAGATATGCACACAACACCTGTGCTGCGATGGCCACGTTTGTAGAGCTCCTGCTGCAAGACTTTCGCACTGAGCTGTCCAGACTAGTGGAAGAGGGGAAGCTGGTCTCCCAGGCCTTCCTACAGGCAGCTTTAGAGGCGGCAGATGCAGCCTCACGCACACTGGCCACGGGGGTGGTAATGAGGCGGGGCTCCTGGTTGCAGGTCTCTGGACTACCCCATGAGGTCCAACAAATGATCCAGGACCTCCCCTTCGAGGGTTTAACCCTGTTTTCTGAGAAAACGGAAAAGAGACTTCATAGTCTGAAGGACTCTAGGGTCACTCTAAGATCTCTGGGGCTTCACACGCCAGCTACTCAGCATAGGCATTTCAGACCTCAGCCTGCCCCTAGGTTCCATCAGACTCAGAACCACCAGGATGCACTTCGTAGGAGGAATGGGAGTGGTAGGAGGAGGCAGCAGCCCTCCTTGGGGCAGAACTCCAGTCAGCCCAGGCCTTTGGCCGTTCCCAGACCCCCCTTTTGAAGGTGCAGTTGAGGACAGCTCACCAGTTCAAACTATGGATCCATCCCCTCTTACCTTCTCATCCCATTTATCCCCTTTCTACCGTGCTTGGTCCCATATCACCTTGGACCGTTGGGTGCTCTGCACGGTAGAGAGGGGATATTCCATCTAATTCTGTGCCCTCCCGCCCCTACACCCCCCTTCAGGGACCCCTCTCACGAGCAACTTCTAATTCAGGAAGTGCAATCCCTCTTCTTTGTAGGGGCAGTGGAAGATGTTCCTCAGGGGCAAAGGGGCAAGGGGTTCTACACCCGGTATTTCCTAATACCGAAAGCCAAGGGTGGTCTCAGACCTATCCTGGACCTGCGGCAGCTCAAAAAGTTTGTAAAGAAACTCAAGTTCCTCAGGGTCTCACTGACCTCCATTATCCCCTCATTGGATCCAGGAGACCAGTACGCCGCCCTCGACTTGAAGGACACACATTACCACATAGCAATAATTCCTCCTTACAGATGTTACCTCAGATTTGTGGTGAACAGCAGCCACTATCCATTTACGTACTCCCTTTTGGCCTGTCAGCAGCACCTTGTGTTTTCACCAAATGCATGGCAGTCATCACGGTGTTCCTACGCAAGCGCTGGATTCAGGTTTTCCCATACCTCGACGATTGGCTGATCAAAGGCCACTCCAAATCCCAAGTGGAGGATCAGGTTGGCTTCATAAGCAGAACCTTCCTCGAACTAGGTCTCCTTCTCAACAAAGCCAAATCCACTCTGTCCTCAGTGCATAGGATAGAGTTTATAGGCACAGTACTGGACTCAACCCAGGCCAGGGCATATTTCCCAGAAACCAGGTTTCAGTCTCTAGGGGACATCATATGGGGACTCAGACAGTTCCTGACGACTACAGCAAGGAACTGCCTGAAACTGCTGGGGCACATGGCTGCATGCACCTACATAGTACAGCATGCCAGGCTCAGACTTCGCCCACTTCAGTCATGGCTGGCGTCGGTTTATCAACCAGCCCGGGACGCTCTGGACAACATCGTAACCCTTCCCCACCCTGTACTGGTCTCCCTCCTGTGGTGGCTTGACCCACAGATGGTTTGTGCAGGAGTACCTTTCACGAGCCCCCAGCCATCCCTTTCATTAGTTACAGATGCCTCGGATCTGTGCTGGGGGGCTCATTTGGGAGACCTCAGGACTCAGGGCCTCTGATCTCAGGCAGAACTCGCTCAGCATATCAATGACAGAGAGAGGTGTGTCTGGTGTGCCAGGTTTTCAGAGCCCACGTATCAGGCAGATGCGTATCAGTCCTCATAGACAACACCACGGTGATGTTTTATATCAACAAACAGGGTGGTGCACACTCCTCTCTCCTGTGCCGGGAAGCCCTCGTACTGTGGGACTTCTGTGTAGAGCACTCGATACATCTGCAGGCTTCATACCTCCCCGGCATACAGAATGAGCTGGCGGACAGTCTCAGCTGAACTTTTCACGGCCACGAGTGGTCCCTCCAGCCAGACATGGTGAACTCAATTTTCCATCTCTGGGTTTTTCCCCAGATAGACCTGTTTGCCACATGCGGCAACAGGAAGTGGCAACTATTTTGCTCCTTCATGAATCACAGCCCGGGTTCCATCACGGATGCCTTTCTTCTCCCATGGGGGGACGATCTGCTCTATGTGTTCCCACCGATACCGCTGGTCCACAAGGTGCTCCTAAAGGTCCACAGGGACCGGGACCAGGTCATATTGATAGCTCCAGCATGGCCACACCAGCAGTGGTTCACATCGCTCCTGGAAATGTACGTGTCGACCGTGCTCACCTTACCACTGGTCCCGGACCTGATCACGTAGGATCACAGCCACCTCCAGCACCCAAACGTAGAGTCGCTCCACCTCACAGCTTCTATACTCCATGGCTAAATGCCATGGAACTGTCTTGTTCTGATCAAGTCAGACAAGTTCTCCTTGCGAGTAGGAAGCCCTTTACAAGGGCAACGTACCTTGCCAAGTGGAGGAGGTTCTCTCTATGGTCAGATCAACACCATCAGTTGCCGACACTCGCCCTGGTCCCTTTCAGCTGGACTACCTCCTTCATCTTAAACAACAGGCTCTGTCCTTGTCATCAATAAGGGTCCACTTGGCTGCCATTTCCACCTTCCATGTGGGCGCAGATGGCTTCTCGGTCTTTGTGAACCCTATGGTTAGCCATTTCCTCAAAGACCTCGACAGGCTCTACCTGAAAACTCATCAGCCTGTCCCAGCTTGGGACCTTAACCTGGTCCTTGCCAGACTTACGAGTCCTCATTTGAGCCATTGGTGACAACTCCCTGCTTTCTCTCTTTTACAAGGGGGCATTCCTAGTGGTGATAACCTCAGCTAGGAGAGTGTCGGAGCTCAGGACACTTACATCTGAGCCCCATTACACAGTATTTCATAAGGACAAGGTTCAGCTCAGACCACACCTGGCTTTTCTCCCTAAAGTTTTCTCCCAGTTTCACATGAGCCAGGACATCTTCCTCCCAGTGTTTTATTCCTGCAACAGGGAGCATAGGCTTCACTCATTGGATGTCCGCAGAGCGCTGGCCTTCTATATAGAGAGAACTAAGCCGTTATGAAAGTCCATACAGTTATTTGTAGCAGTGGCGGACAGGATGAAGGGCCTCCCCATCTTATCCCAGCACATCTCGTTGTGGATCACATCATGCATTCTGGAGTGTTACGGCCTGGCGAAGGTGCCAACTCCACCGATCACCGCACACTCCACCAGGGCTCAGGCCTCCTCAACTGCATTCCTGGTGCAGGTCCCCATCCAGGAGATCTGCAGAACGGCAACATAGTTCTCGAAACACACATTTACGATGCACTATGCAATCACACAACAGGTCAGAGATGATGTGGCCTTTGGATGAGCCGTGCTCTAATCAGTGGATGACTCCGACCCCACCTCCTGAACTTTGGCTTATGTCACCTGGTTGGAATGGACATGAACAAGCACTTGAAGAAGAAAAAACAGTTACACACCTTCTCGTAACTGTTGTTCTTCGACATGTGTTGTTCATGTCCATTCCAATACCCACCCTCCAACCCCTCTGTTGGAGTAGGCAGCAAGAAGGAACTGATGGGGGTGAGGGATCGGCGGGGCACTATACTGGGCGCCATGAAGGTGTGGCTCCAGGGGGTGCCCAGGCCGACCCTACGGATGCTGCTAAGGGAAAATCTTCCGGCTGGCACGCATGTGGCGCGCACACATCTGGTTGGAATGGGCACCACATCGCGAAGAACAACAGTAGTAGCTGAACCGACGAGGGGGGATGCCATTTTAGATTTGGTGCTGGTGAGTAGTGAGGACCTCGTTGAGGAAATGGTTGTAGGGGACAACCTTGGCTCGAGTGACCATGAGCTAATTTGGTTTAAACTAAATGGAAGGGTTAACAGAAATAAAACTATGACTGTGACTAAGGTTTACGATTTCAAAAAGGCCAACTTTAATAAATTAAGGCAACTACTTAGGGAAGTGGATTGGGCTAACATACTTAGAGAGCTAAAGGCAGATGAGGCCTGGGATTATTTCAAGCTGAAGTTGCACGAGCTGTCCGAGGCCTGTATCCCGAGAAAGGGGAAACGGTCAGTAGGCAGGGGAATTAGACCCAGCTGGATGAGCGGGCGTCTCAAAGGGGCGATTAAGAAAAAACAGAAAGCGTACAAAGAATGGAAGAGAGGAGAGATCGGCAAAGAAACCTACCTTATTGAGGTCAGAGCATGTAGGGATGCGGTGAGAAAGGCCAAAAGCCGTGTAGAGTTGGACCTCGCGAGGGGAATTAAATCCAATAGTAAGAGGTTTTATAGCCATATAAATAGGAAGAAAACAAAGAAAGAGGAAGTGGGGCCACTGAAGCTTGCAGATGGAGTGGAGATTAAGGACAATCTAAGCATGGCACAATATCTAAATGAATATTTTGCATCAGTGTTTAATAAGGCTAATGAAGGGCTTAGGAATAGAGGGAGCGGGACAGAGGGGAATAAAGGAGGGGCAATTGACATTAAAGTATCAGAGGTGGAAGCCAAACTTGACCAGCTAAATGGGACTAAATCAGGTGGACCGGATGATCTTCATCCTAGAATATTGAAGGAGCTGGCGCGAGAAATTGCAAGCCCCTTGGCAATAATTTTTAATAAATCTGTAAACTCGGGGGAGGTACCGATGGACTGGAAAATAGCTAATGTGGTCCCTATTTTCAAGAAGGGGATAAAAAGTGACCCGGGTAACTACAGGCCTGTTAGTTTAACTTCTGTAGTATGCAAGGTCTTGGAAAAAATTTTGAAGGAAAAAGTAGTTAAGGACCTTGAGGTGAATGGCAATTGGGACAAATTACAACATGGGTTTACGAAAGGAAGATCGTGCCAAACCAACTTGATCTCCTTTTTTGAGAAAGTAACAGACCTTCTAGATAAAGGAAATGCGGTGGATCTAATTTACCTAGATTTTAGTAAAGCGTTTGATACTGTGCCGCACGAGGAATTACTGGTTAAATTAGAAAAGATGGGGATCGATATGAAAATCCAGAGGTGGATAAAGAACTGGTTAAAGGGGAGACTGCAGCGGGTAGTACTGAAAGGGGAACTGTCGGGTTGGAGGGAGGTCACCAGTGGGGTTCCTCAAGGTTCGGTTTTGGGTCCGATTTTATTTAATCTATTCGTTACTGACCTCGGAACCGAATGTAGGAGTGGGCTGATAAAGTTTGCGGATGACACAAAGTTGGGAGGTATTGCCAATTCGGAGAAGGATCGGGATATTTTGCAGGGAGACTTGGATGACCTTGTAAATTGGAGTAACAATAATAGGATGAGATTTAATAGTGGGAAGTGTAAGGTGATGCATTTAGGGATGACTAACAAGAATTTTAGTTATAAGTTAGGGACACATAGGTTGGAAGTGACGGAGGAGGAGAAGGACTTCGGAGTCCTGGTTGATCGCAGGATGACTATGAGTCGGCAATGTGACGTGGCTGTGAAAAAAGCGAATGCGATCTTGGGATGCGTTAGGCGAGGTATTTCTAGTAGGGACAGGGAGGTGCTGCTTCCGTTATACAAGGCGCTGGTGAGACCTCATTTGGAGTACTGTGTGCAGTTCTGGTCTCCTATGTTTAAAAAGGATGAACTCAAACTGGAACGGGTACAGAGAAGGGCCACTAGGATGATCCGAGGAATGGAAAACCTTTCCTATGAAAGGAGACTCGAGGAGCTCGGTTTGTTTAGCCTAACCAAAAGAAGGCTGAGGGGGGATATGATTGCTCTCTTTAAATATATCAGAGGGATTAATACCAAGGAGGGAGAGGAATTATTTCAGCTTAGTAGTAATGTGGATACGAGAACGAATGGATATAAACTGGCCGTGGGGAAGTTTAGGCTTGAAATTAGACGAAGGTTTCTAACCGTCAGAGGGGTAAAATTTTGGAACAGCCTTCCGAGGGAAACAGTGGGGGCGAAGGACCTCTCTGGCTTCAAGATTAGGCTTGATAAGTTTATGGAGGGAATGGTTTGATGGGATAATGTGATTTTAGTCAATTAGGCATTAACGGGCCATCACGGGTAAAATGAGGGTCCGGCTGTAGAATCTTGCCTGTATGCTCGGGGTTCTGATGATCGCCATATTTGGGGTCGGGAAGGAATTTTCCTCCAGGGTAGATTGGCAGAGGCCCTGGAGGTTTTTCGCCTTCCTCCGCAGCATAGGGCAGGGGTCGCAGGCTGGAAGATTCTGTTGTGGGTGGGTCAGCTTTTGTGGCCTGCATCATGCGGGAGGTCAGACTAGATGACCATATTGGTCCCTTCTGACCTTAAAGTCTATGAGTCTATGAGTCTATGAGTTACGAGAAGGTGAGTAACCATTTTTTTCCCATAACCACACAATTCCTAGTAGTATTTTTTCATTAAAAACATTAAAGAGGGCTCTGTCTATATTCAAATCATATCCTTGAGGTCTGCAGCACACCCCAAGCACTATCCCAGGGATACCTCTAGTAGCTGTCTTCCCCAAAGTGATTTTGATCCAAACAAACTCTATCTTATCAACTCCATCACTTCTAATTTCTTTACAGTCTACCTCATCATTCATATGCAATGCTACTCCACCACCTTTGCCTTTATTTCTGTCTTTCCTGAACAACGCATGCCTTTCAATACCTCTACTCCAATCATGACTTCTATTCCACCATGTTTCTGTTATCCCTATAATATCTGGCTTAACTTCATGAACCAGTAGTTCTAGTTCCTCCATTTTGTTACCCAGGCTCCTTGCACTGGTGTACAGACATTGTAGTTATTGCTGCTTGGCTTTGCCCGATAGGGTACAGTCATTCTACTGCCAGTATCACCTGTCTGACTGGTATCAGCACTATCCTTCCTCTTAAAGTCCATTCTCCTACCCACTGCTGTTCCTTTCTCCATTTCTATATCCTTTCTCACTTGATTTTCCTCCATCTCAAGGTTAAAATCAGGTGTGGAGATTAAGTTCCTGGTTTAAAGCTCTTTTAATCAGTTGTGCCAAACTCCAGCCCATAATGGTTCCTTTTGATCTTAAATCTAAGAATAGATTCATGAAAAAAGTTGGGGTATGGGGCAGAAGAGTGGCAAATTAAATGGGTGACAGAGGGTTGGTTGGGTGGGGAATTTTATTCCAAAAGTCTCAAAGTGAAGAAGTTTCTCTGGTATGAGAGAATAGAAAACCAGCTCTCAGTTTGCAGTCGGAACCCTTATGGAATCAAATTATGGAAATCAGCCTAATTTCATGGTACAGGCAAATCTTTCGATGCTCATTACTTTTTCACTGTCACACAATACAGCTCATGGAGAAAGGAGAAGGAAAAAACCAAACAGCCATCACGGAATTCATCCTCCTAGGGTTTGGGGATCTCTCTGAACTGCCGACCCTTCTCTTCCTGGTCTTCCTAGTGATCTACATTGTGACTATGGCTGGCAACCTCCTCATCATTGCTCTAGTTGTGATTGATCAACACCTTCACACTCCCATGTACTTCTTCCTGGGGAACTTGTCCTTTTTGGAGACCTGCTACACCTCCACCATCCTGCCTAGGATGCTGGCCAGTCTCCTGACTGGGGACAGAACCATTTCTGTGGGGGGCTGCATGACACAGTTTTTTTTCTTTTGTTTTCTAGCAACTACAGAGTGTTATCTCCTGGCAGCAATGTCTTATGATCGGTATTTAGCCATATGCAAACCACTGCACTATGGAACCTGTATGAACAGCAGGCTGTGCCTCCAGCTAGCAGCTGGGTGTTGGATAAGTGGATTTCTACCTTGTACAATAATGATGTCTTTTATGTCACAATTAATTTTCTGTGGCCCCAATGAAATGGACCACTTTTTTTGTGATTTCACTCCAATGCTAAAGCTCTCCTGCAGCGACACCAGCCTCATCACATTGGTTCTTTATATATTTTCCTTCCTAGATGCAGTTTCCCCATTTCTATTAACCTTGACATCCTATGTTTGTATCATCAGCACCATCCTGAGAATCCCTTCCACCACCGGGAGGCAAAAGGCCTTTTCCACCTGCTCCTCCCACCTCATCATTGTAGCACTTTTCTATGGGACCATCATGATTGTCTACATGCTACCAAAATCCAACACACTGAGAGCCCTGAACAAAGTGTTCTCAGTCATCTACACTGTTCTGACTCCTCTGGCTAATCCACTCATCTACAGCCTGAGAAACAGAGAGGTCAAGGAGGCCCTGAGAAATGCTGTCAGGAAATGTATGGCCCTCATAAAGAATTCAGATTAGTTGAATGAAACAAGGATCAATCAATCTGGTTTCAGTTGTGAAAGAAGGAGGGTCTAAGTGGGCCCTGATACAGAAATACAGCACACAAGAGATACGTGTGTGTGCACAAGATTTTTACTTTAAATCAAAACAACTGAAACCTGACAAAATGAAAAAAGTTTTGCTTTTTGGAAACTGACATCTGAAAACCGACAGATGGAAAGTGTCAAAAAAAGTGTCATGCACTGTTGTCGTGGCTGTGTTGGTCCCAGGATATTACAAAAACAAGGGGGGTAAGGTAGCATATTTTATGCTTTCTGCTGGTGAGAGACACAAGCTTATACAGAATAATTCTTCTTCAGATCTGCGAAATGTACTCAGCGTGTCACAGCTAAATACAAGTTGGAACAGCTTGTTTAGCATAAGTAGTTAGCACATATTTCAAGGGACTGATATAAAGTGATCACTTTGCCTTTTATCATTTTTCAGAGTCAGTTCATTTGAGAGCATAGTGATTGTCTGGTTTTGTCCACATAGCTGTTGTCTGGGCATTTGGTTCACTGCATGAGGTACAGCATACATTGTGATAGGCACATGTAGGACCCATGGGTCTTGAAAGGTGTGTTGAGGGGAGTGTTGCTCATTGTGACAGTGGAGATATGTCTGCAGGTTTTGCATCTGTTGTTCTGGCAGGTTCTGATGCTGCTTTGAGTTGGTGTGTCCTGATCTGTGGGAAATTTGCTTCTGATGATGATCTTGGAAAGGCTGGGGGGTTGTTTGAAAGCCAGAAGTGAGGGTTCAGGAAAGATTTCTTTCAGGATCTGATCCTGTAATAGTCCCTTGCTCTCCTGTGGGGAGGGAGGCCACTCAGTCAGGTCCCGTCTGGCCAGGACCAGAGTCCACAGGACAGTCAAGAGCCCACAGTAGTGCTGGCCGACCAATAGTCACAGTCAGGCTTTAGCCTGGGTTTGGGCAGCTCAAGATGCCAGCCCTTAAACAGAGTCTATAACTGAGCTGGGGTCCGGGCTTAAGGAGGCTCAGGCAGACAGCAACAAACTGTCTCAGGGCTGGCTTTAGCCTGGGCGGAGCTCAGGCAGCCAGCAAACAAACAGTCTACAGGTGACTGGTAAGGGAGGCTCCTTCTCCAGAGCAGGAGCTTCTCAGGGAAGTGTAGGGAGTTGGCCACCCAGGATCCAGCCACAGCCGGCTGCACTGGGGCTGCCCCGGGCTACTTCCTGCCTCCCGGGGGGTTGATACCTGTGGCCTCCAGGCCTCTTCTGGCTCCTTGGGGTACACTCCGGGCCAGTCCTCACTGGTGTCTAGGGATCAGGATCAGCCAGGCATAGGTTCCCTTCTAGGATGCTGCGAAACAGGAGGAGCCTCCTTCTCCTCCACAGGTTCTGCCCCAACTGTGCTGCAGGGCCTGCCTTTTATACTTCCAGCCATGCCTCCGTACTTCTGGTGAGGGGGCGGGGCAATCTAGGCTCCTCCCTCCAAGGGGAGTGTAATGGTCCCACACTTTCCCATGGGGAGGGAGGCCCCTCGCCTCACTACAGGGACTGATCAGACCGCTCTGGCTGCCCTGCTGTCTGGAGCTCTCCCTTCCTGGGCTGCTGCTGCTGACTGGAGTTCCCTCTCTGAACTGCTGCTGCTGAATGAGGGGGGGGGCATTGCCGGACTGCCCCCCACCCCGTCTCCGGAGGGAGAAGCAAGGACCTCACCACCACCTATGGGTCCCTCCTGCATGGTCGGCTGACTGCTGCTTGCTGCTGCTGCTACTTCGGAGCTGCTGCTACCCTCGAGGAGGAGGAAGAAGAGGAGTATTCCTACTGAGAGACATTGTGGAGGGGGTTTGTTCACAAACTGAGTGACTTTCACCATCTCTGCTCCTGGGGTGGTGGCAACTCCTATTGCTGTTGAGGGGAGCAAGAGGGAGAGGCGTGCAGCCCTCCCCCTCGCCCATCTGCTCCCCCCCCCACCACCGTCGCCGCCCCCTCCACCACCCCGCGTACCACCTGGACCTGCTCTTCTCCCCTCGACAGCCATGTTTTTTCCCCTCTTTCACCGCCTGGGACTGTTTGCAGCAGTGAGCAGCAAAAGACTGAGTTACACAGGCGCACATGGGCGCACGTGCCTCCCCACCTTGGACTTTCCTCCCCCCCAGCTGCGTTTAGCTGGTGGGGCCCCCTCCCTGCTTGGCCCCCCAGCCTCCCTGTGTTAGTTTCCCCCTCCCCCTGCAGCCTGCCTCGCCTGCCACTTGATTTGACCCTCTGGAGTCTCCCTTTCTCTTAGTTTGCCTGCCCCGCCCCAGCACTTTAGTGTTTGCCCCGCCCCAAACTTTGGGGTTTGGTTTGGTTGCCTGCACCGCCCTTACACTTGAAGCTCCCTCCTGTGATTTTCCTAGCCCCCTTTTTCCCCTGCCCTCCCTTGCCCCCCCAGTTCAGTCCCTCTTACCTGTGTGCCCATACCCCCTCCATAAGCGCTACTGCCCGCTTTCAGTTGTCCCACCCCCACTGTTCACAGTATTCCCAATGAAACTGTAGTCCCTCCCCTTCCCAGTGCAGCCGGAGGAGCCGTTATCCCTGCCATGTACCTGTGCTCCCTTTTCACCCCTACAAGCTCCACCGCTGCTGCCCTCCACCCCTGCCTGCAGCCTAGTGGGGAGAAGCGGTTGCTTCTTCCCTTTCCCCCGGTCCCCCCTGTAGTCTCCTGCCCACTGCTACCCTCCTTCCCTGACCACAGTCTAGCAGGGAGGAGTGGTTAGCCACGTTCCCTCTCCCCAATCCCCCCTACCCGTCCCGCTGGACCCTCCTCCCCTGCGTGTCATCTAGCAGGGAGGAGCGGTCATTTTCCCCCTTTCCCACCCCACCCTAGGGGTCGCCCTCCTTCCCTGCCTACAGCTTAACAGGGAGGAGTGGTTAGCCCCTTCCCCCACATCCACCTGCCGCTCCCACTGGACCCTCCTCCCCTGCGTGTTGCCTAGGGGGAGGAGCGGCTGCCCATCATCCCGCCCTCATATTAGGGCCTCCTCATGCCTCTTGCCACTATAGAAGAGGACCCTGCTCCTGCCCCTACCCCTGCTGTTGCCCATGCTGACTCTGTGATTCCCCCTTTGCCCACCACTCCTGCCTGCCCCTGCGGCTGACCTCTCGGCCACACCCCCCACCAGCAAAAAGGTTCAGGGGAACAAGAAGGGCAAAGGCCCCGCCCGGAAAGCTAAACCTCCTGCGGGAGGGGCCGCCCTCCCCGCTGCGGCCATGACACCTGCCATGGCCCCTCCTTCCCCTGCCGTTGCTTCCACCATCTCTGGGGGCGCTCCATCTCAGGCGCCCAGAGCATACGCCCAGGTGGTCACTGCCCCTCCATATGCCACCGCGCCATCTGCCCTGACTGCCGCCTCCAGTACCATCCCTGGCGGCTGGGGCACCTTCAACTCGCTGAACAGGAGGCATGGCATCCACTGCCTCCTGGTGCCCACCTCATCCCACGTCAAAACATACGTGCGGGCGTTGGCAAGGGTGGTGGGGCCCACGGCCATTGTGGCGGTCTCCAAAATGTATGGAAAAGTCATGTTCTTCCTGGCATTGGAGGCCTCCGCTCAGGAGGCGGTGGAAAAGGACCTGGCCGTGGGGGGCATGTTAGTTCCCCCTAGAACGCATGGAAGACCTGGGCGTACGGGTGATGTTGACCTCCGTCCCGCCCTTCCTTCCCAACGGTGCCCTGCTACCTGCCCTCTCCACCCTGGGGAAGCCCATTTCGGTCATCAGCCCTCTCACGCTGGGCTGTAAGGACCCCGCCCTCCGTCACTTCCTGTCCTTCCGCCGGCAGGTCCAGATCCAACTACTTCTGGCGGCGCATGACGAAGTGGCTCTCAAGGGGTCCTTCCTGGTGCCCTACCAGAGGGCCCACTACCGGGTCCACTATACGACGGGGAAGTCCCGGTGCTTCCTCTGCCGTCGCCCCTCCTCCTCCTGCCATAGCTCTCGCTCAGGCTGCGGGGCCAGCCCCCCCATCGTGCTGAGATGAGCGGGTAGGCCTCGCCTCCATCAGCTGCAGTTCGGTGGGGCCTGCGGAGGAGAGGGCAGCGAGACACTTGACAGCCAAGGGAGAGGGCCCACCCCAGGGGGAGGTTTCCCTTCCCCCCGCTGTCCTGCCCTTGCCACCCCGAAAGATGCTGCAGGGGGCTGATGTCGCTAAATCTTCCATCGCACCCCCAGATGGAGCCCAGCAGGAGGCGCTGACTATGGAAGCCATGGCAGCGGATGGAGGCGATCCTGCCCCCCTTATCGAGTCCCTCCCTGAGGAGGCCTCTGTAGGAGTTCCCCCGGTCCCTGTGCCACCTGCCGCTGCCGATGCCGGGACAATCGAAGCTGTGCAATAGAATTGGAAGAACATACACTTAAGAGCTAGTCGAGTCTTGTGAATTAATCCCATCAATATTCAGAAACTTCCCTTCCTCTCCTGGTATCAGGCTGAAATTTTAAGGCTTAATGAAGACTTCAGAGCTAAGAGCCAGGGATTTCAATCTGAGAACAGATCATTGGTGCCCATGCAGACCTCCTTCTGCCATTTCAGAGCAATGACTACTATAACAGTCCATTTCTCTGGTAGCCAAGTAATGACATAACAGATCGGATGATTTCTTTCTCTACTGTCATAGCCCATCTAGTGACATACTGGAGCTTAAGAATGATGCTTAAATGCTGCTATCCTTGAACTCGGAGTCTAGAAGCCATCTGGCATGTGTGATCCAGGCTAGTAAGACTCTGTCACCACTTGTCTCCCGCCCCCCCCCCCCATTGGGACACACACTGAGCCAGACCCTCAGCTAGTGTGAATCAAGGTATCTCCATTTCTGTCGGTGGGGCAGATCTCCAACTGAGGACCTGACACCAGACATGTATTTCAAGCTCCATCTCTGTTAAATGGTGCTATTAACACTGACTGGCATGGCTGTGGGAAGGTGAGGCTAAAACTGTTAATATTCACCTGAGGAAGAGCTCTGTGTAGCTCAAAAGCTTCTCCCCTTCACCAACAGAAGTTGGTCCAATAAAATATATCACCTCACCCACCTTGTCCCTCCAATATTGATAAAGTACATTCATGTCTCTGTTTGGAAGGTGACATGGAAATGCAGTCAGGAAGATGGTGCTCACCTGTAATCGCAGGCTTGAAGCAATGAGCTCTTTTTTCTCAGGTTGGACTGCCAGGATTCAGGATCCTCAGGTGAGGTTCTTGTCTCTCCTCTCTCTGTAGAAACTGGATTTTTCTCAGTGAAGAGACCTGCAGTTTCGTGAAGGGATGAGCAGGTGTAATTGATCTATGTTTGGAAAATGATCTTCCCCTTAGATTTACAAAGTGTAAACACTCCCTCATATTTGTATTCGGTCTTCACGCTTTTTAATACAGTTCCACTTCAACCTTTCTCCCACCTGGTTCTTTTGGTGTCTCCAAAGCTTTGTAGCTAACAATGCCTAATGGGACTTGTACAGTGTGACTTGTATAATTGCATCTTTATTTAAGTGTCATGGTCCTACGTGGAAAATATTTTAGATCATGATTAAACACGAGCTTACATTTTGTCTAAGGTGGTTGCCTGTTAAAATGTACTTGCACTGTCCCGTTATTAATATTCAATATATGCTGCCATCTAGTGGGGATTTCTGAAAATAGCTACTCATATCTCACTCTTACAACATGCTGCCATCTAGTGGTCATTTTACTGTATAGCTTTCCCATTATTGTTTTAGCCACTGACACCCCCCTCTCATTTCATCTACTCTGCTGCCATCTAGTGTTGAGTTCCCTGCATGACAGCATGTTATTCTGTAATCCTCAAGCAGATTCTTCCTGCTATAGCTGCCCTTTTCCAATTCTTGACTCATGTCACCTGGTGACCATTATTTAGTGCAACAGCCCATTTCTCACTCCACAACATCTGCTACTATCCACAGTTGATTACATATCATAGAGGTCCTATTCTCTTCTGTGCTCTTTCCTTACCACGTACACACCGTTATACAGCTTCAACCCCCACCCCACCCCCATTCCTCTTCCCTCCATTGGTCATTTGGCAACCTAACTTCTTTCTTGCCCTTCCACTTTGGCTGCTACCCATTGGCTACTGATCAGCACAGCTGTACCGGTTCCATTCCTCTGCCCTCTAGTGGCCCTAGACAGCATAATCACATCTTTCCTCATTTCTTACCTACTGCTAGGTGTGCGGTCTTCCAAATTATAAATTATGTGGTAGCCTGGGATCTGTGCTATCTTGTGATGCACCCCATAAATACTATGTCCCATTGAAGAACTTCAGTATTATCTACACACTAAAGGCCTTCTCAGGGGGCGTTCAGTAACCCAATGGATTCTCTTGCAAACTGCCTGACTCAGATATAGTGAAACAGTTTCTGTGATTTTCTTTTAACTCAGACCATTTGTTCTTCAAATTCCTCCTCTTAATTTCATTCTTGCTCACATGCCATTTCAATGTTCTTTTCTATCCTTTTCACTTTGATTTGATATCCATTATTCTATTCCAGGCTTCACCCTAGTCATCCTGAGTCAGGGACCCAACCGGTGTAAATTGGCCATAGCTCCATTGGAGTGAATGGGCCAGATCCCCAGCTGAGGACCTTTCACAAGACATCTGTCTCAATTTCCCCCTTGTTAAATGGTGCTTTTAAGCCTGTCCGCTGTGGGAAGGAGAGGCTAAAATGGCTAATATTCACAGGGCCAAGGTGGGCAAGGGAATATCTTTTATTGGATAAACTGTTGGTGAGAGAGACAAGCTTTCAACCAGAGCTCTGTGTGAGCTCAATAACTTGTGTTTCTCACCAACTGGTCAAATAAAAGATATTACCTCACCCATCTTGTCTCTCTAATATCCTGGGACCAACACAGCTACAATAACATTGCAGACAATATTCACAAAGCACATTCATGCCCCTGTTTGGAAGGTGGTATAGAAACACAGCTAGGAACCGGGTGCTCACCTGTGACTATAGGATGGATCGAGCATCAAGCGATGAGCTCTTATTTCTCAGGGTTTGGTGGCCAAGTCTTGGTTCCCACAACTGAAGTTCTTGGGTCTCATCATTCAGTAGAAACTGGATTTTCTCAGTAAAGAGAACTGCAATTACCTGAATGGACAAGCAGCTGCAGCGATCTGTCTTAAAACATGCTCTGCCCCTCTGCTGACACAATCCAGTGTTCTCCTCATACTAATATAACCGTATATCTGCTACCATCCACTAAGCATTTCAGAAAATAGCTGCACATGTCTCCTGCTTAGAATATGCTGCCCTCTAGTGGACATCTTGCATCACCACTGACCTTTCCATATTACTGTATATTGTTGTAAAATCCGGTAAATAGGTCAATATTCCTAACCCTTTCTCATTTCTTCCAAGCTGCTGCCACCTAATGTCTAGTCATTAAAACACACACACACGCACAGAAAAGCCGCACATTTTATTTGAGCTGGAAATTTGCCTGCTTTTGCATGAATAAAATCTGTATGATATTTGTCAGAAATGTAGTGATTTTCTCATTATTAGAGATATTCAGGAACCAGAATTTTCATTTCATGGGAAATTCCATTAGTTCAAATTTTTGTTTTCATTTCAAGTCTGACTTTTCAAAAATATATTTATTTTGAGATTATTTTATTTCATTTTTGTTACTTTTAATGGTAATTTCTATTCTACTTTTTATTTGTATATTATATTTCATTTTGTATTACTTTACAAAATGATACACAGTAATTATTTCCCCCTAAACAAAATTTTAAAGAAAATTTCTATGGAACATTTTGATCTTGAGAATTTGGCATTTTCTGATGGGAAAAAAAAACATTCCAGTAGAAAATTAGTAATCAGCTCTATTTTTTCTTCTTTTTCTTTGGTTAAAAATATTGATTCTCTCTCTCTTTTTGTTTGTGGATGTCCTGTCTGTCATTACGTCCTGTCTGTCTGCAAGTCATTACTCATCCTTCTTAAGTGTTAAGTAAGGATCTGATCCCGCATACAGTTATGCAACGTTAATTTTACACCTGGGAATAATTGTGTTGAGTTTTAGCCTTCTTTCAGTGAGGTCAAAGATAAAATTCCCACTGACTTAAAGAATTGGACCCTTTGATTTCAATGTGATTTGGACAGCTAACACTGTGACACTCTGTGCCCCAAAGCAACTCCCTGGCACTCCCACATTCACCACTGTCATATAATTATGATATGTTTTTTACAAAGTATGCCATGTAAGGTATCATTCTAAAAGTCTTAATCTGTTGAACATTAATATTCTGTTGGATCCTAGGTGCTGTCATTGTATGTGAAGTTATGAAGTTTTGCTATGTGTGTGTTACTGAAAGATATTGTGAAGTTGGAAACACCCACAACTAGCCTTTCAGGTATAACAATGAAGAAACCAGACAGTGCTAATGGCCCAGAAAGAAAGACAGTGGACCATGGAAGAGCTTATCCTCACCTGTGGACGCTTCAGTCAGCCTATGAACAATGGCTGCCATGACTCATCGAAGCATGCAAGGGCTTGTGAGCAGATCAGATGATACTGAACTCCATTTTGGTACCAGTATTTTTCCACAAACTGGGCTAAGAAGTTGGCTTGGAACAAAAGGGTTCCTGACATATGGAAGAAACTATATAAGGGGGAAGGGACATCACCACAGGGCCCACTCCTCAAACAAGAAAACACCTGGAAGCACCTGAGGAACAAAGACTGAACTGGGGGAAGTGCTGGTCCCAGGATAAAGGGATTTCTAGTCTGTATATGGAAGCTTAATGGACTGTTTTGTACTATCTAACAGGATGAGACACTGCTTGATTCAAATCCTATCTAATGTATAAGACTTAGACTGTGATCTTGTTTATTTCTTAGGTAACCATCTTTGATCTGTTTGCTATTACTTATAATCACTTGAAATCTATCTTTCTGTAGTTAATGAACCTGTTTTATACTTTTTACCTAAAACAGTGTGGTTTGTTTGAAATGTTTGGGAAAAATCTCAGCTCAGTTAAGAAAGGTTTTGTGCATATTCCGCTCCACATCGGGGGAGTGGAGGACTAGGTAATAACTCATATATACTGGTCAGGCTTTTGATCAGGGCAGGACAATACTGCTGTGGGGTCCTAGGCTGGGGAGCTGTGGGTATTTTGGCTGAAGCCACTCTATTGTTGGTTCATGCAGTGGTTGGCAGAGCATTCATGAACAGAGCTGTGTGTGGTGCCTGCCTGTGGATGTTGGTGTAAGTGCAAGCTTGGAGGGCTTTGAAGCTTGACACAACATCACAGTGCAAAAGGGAACCCAGATTTTACCCCAGTTCCCAGTTGTTCCCCGGGGGGGACCCATCACGAACACCTTTAGCCTTCTTCAACACTTAGGGTACATCTACACTTACTTCCTGTTTCGGCGGCAGGCAATCGATCTTCTGGGATCGATTTATCACGTCTTGTCTAGACACGATAAATCAATCCCGGATCGATCCCGGAAGTGCTCGCCGTCGACGCCGGTACTCCAGCTTGGCGAGAGGAGTACGCGGCATCGACAGGGGCGCCTGCCTGCCGCGTCTGGACCCGCAGTAAGTTCGGACTAAGGTACTTCAAATTCAGCTACGTTATTAACATAGCTGAATTTGCGTACCTTAGTCCGAAGTGGGGGGTTAGTGTGGACCAGGCCTTAGAGCCAATGTCTCAGCCCTAGAACTAAGTAGAATGTCCAACAGTATCTGAGGCCTTGTCTACACTATGCATAAAAGTCAATCTAAACTTCTGAGTTACGTGAATAGCGTAATTCAAGTCGATGTAGCTTTGATTTACTTACTTACGTACTTACACTACACTATGTCGACAGGAGATGCTCTTCCGTTGACTCCCTTTACTATTGTCCATCCGGTGGAGTACAGGAGTCAATGGGAGAGTGATCGGCGTTTGATTTAGTGGGTCTTCATCAGACCTGCTAAATCGATGGCCGATGCATCGATCACCACAGTGTAGATCCTCCGGTAAGGGTAGGCAAGCCCTTAGTTACTAAGGCTTAGCAGCCAAATCTCACTGAAAGTCAATGGGTTTTGGGTTCCTAAATCCCTTTTGAAATTCACTCAAGTGTTTTTCAAAATGTTACCTTAGTTCAAGGCCTCCTGGTCAGGCATTGCTGAAAAGAGCAAATCACGATTGTTGCTCAGATAAAATGCCAGTGCAACAAAGTGCTTTACACATTTTGGTTGGGATTTTCAAAGGGAGGGGGGCAATATATACAGTAAACACCCTGCTCCCACTGAATTGCTAGTCACCTGAGATTATAATGTGCAAATGGTTTCTTCACATATCCCTAAAAAGTTTCAGGTATCTTCAGTGCCATGGCGATTATACAAATTAGAGAATTTTGTACCAGAACTATAGGCCTCTTGTTGGTTTACAGGAGTGTATGATAATGATCAGAACATTATTGATTACTCTCCTCTAGAGGATTGGCTGTCTATTCCCACCAGAGAGTTCATGGTCCTACTTGGGTACAGTGAATAGGATCATTTCATCTGTGTGTATTATGGCATATTCTGCAATTTGATTAAAAAACTGGGCTCTCTCAGCATGAAGTTTTTGACATACTGCCCCTCTTCCCCCGAAGGAAAGATTTATTCCAGACTTTTTGGAAGAATACAAATATCCACTTATTTCTGAATGCAAAACAAACTAGAAGATTGTTATTTGCAGTTGTCTTCTAGCATAATATGCTCCCTAGCCATGCAATAAGGTCTCAGACCAGTTTACCTGTGTGAATAATTTTGTGTTTCCAAAGCTTTGTTTTCATAATGCCTAATGTTGAATATCTGTGGCTCACATAAGTGCATAAAAGAAAAACAGTTTTTTTTGTTTTTTTTTAAATTAATCTCTGGGGAAAATATCACAAATAGGGATGAAATCCCATTGCCTAACTCTTTGAAGGATACAGATCTAATCTAAAAATTGGCTATAATACACGGATAGACCTTAATCTTCTCACACTGTGACTTAATTTTTTTTAATTCCAAGTTTGACTCTTAATAACTTACACAATAATTTTTACTGAACTCTCGAGTTTTGTATTTATTGCTGTCCATTTGTCATTCCCCATGATCACCTGCCATCTAATGAGCATTAGAAAGGATACATAAAACATTGGCCATATTAACCTTGGCTTCCCCATAGTGCCCATTATACAGCATAGCCACCCCTTTCCCAGCCTTCACCCTCTGCTATCCTGAGTATCCATTATCGAATAAGGCTGCTCCTTTCTCCTCCCTTACCCTCTGCTGCCCCCAATGCAGAGTTCATCCCCGGCTGTCAAGCACATTGGTTACCCAGGGTACATTCTTGCTTGTGCAGCCGGCACAGAAGCTAGTACCGTGGTTTCCTCACTTCTATTTTTAGCAAGCTAGCTAGAGTAGAACTACAGCAATGATTTCTACTGGAAATTCACATCCCCAGCTGCAGTGAAGATGCATCTCACGTGCCTAGTTGTGGATTATTCACTCAGGTCTCTATCCATCACTCATCACTTTTGACTTGGCAAATCAGCATAGACTATCAGATTTCCATTTTAATGCAAACACCAGTTTGCTTGGATTATCGATGTCCTTTGCAAAGTCATAAATGCACTGATGCATTTTCACAAGGACTCACTTAAATTAGATCTCCACGCAGATTTTGCACCAGTATAACTATTCTGGTTTGTGGTGTGACTTTCTTATGGAAATCATTCTAGATGTACAACCTCTAGTGTGCACACAGTTTACCAATATTGAGGTCCCTTATACTGGTATAACTTATTCCCCTTCCCATAGGGGAATCAACTATGCTGATATCAGCAGCTTTACATCAGTATAATTGTATCCAGTCAGAGTAGATGGGTGGCCACCTCATGGCGCCCCCTGGAGGTTTTAAAGCAGGCCAGAACATAGCCCCTCACCTCAGTTTCCCTTCTTTGTTCCCCAAATAAACTCTGCACAGTTTTTTCTTCCAGCCCAATAACAACAGTCCCCATACAGGTTTCATATATTAACTTTCAAAACTAAACACAGACATCTTCCCTCCAGCTGCCTACACCCCAAACTCCCCCATCTGGTCTGAGTCCTTCCCACCTTAGCAGGCTACTCCCAGCTCTTCATAGCTGGAACAATTCCCCAGGTCTCAGGTTTTTCCCTCATTCACTATCTAAAGTTTCCCTTCAGCCTCCTGAACTTGTCTCTTCACCTAGCTCCCTTCCAGCCTTTATTAGAAATTGCCTGATTACCCTGAGGTGGGGCTCCTTCTCTAACCAGGGCTGACTTAGCCCCCAGCTCTCCAGTCCCTGTCACAGGCAAGGACAGGCCGGTATAGTTAAAGTGGTGTAACTTCTATAGTTTAGTTCTTTTTTGCTGTTACAAAAGCATTCTGACATTTTTGTAACAGATACACAGTTTTTAGGGTCTCCTAGAAAATGGTAAAACATGAGCGGGAACTGATGGAAAACAGTTGAAGGAATTCTCTAGGAGTTGAAGGAATTCTCACAATATTGGTTTAGTTAGGTTGGACATTAGGAAAAGCTTCGTAACTGTTAGGGTGGTTAAGCACTGGAATAAATTACCTTGGGTGGTCGTGGAATCTCCATCAATGAGGATTTTTAAGAGAAGGTTAGACAAACATCTGTCAGGTGTGGTCTAGATAATACATAGTCCTGCCATGAGTGTAGGGGACCGGACTAGATCATCTCTCAAGGTCCCTTCCAGTCCTAGGATTCTTTGATTACGGTCTCTCTTGCCATTAGTGATCCTTAGAGAGACAAGGTGTCTGAGGTCATATCTTTTATTGGACGGATTTACTAATCCTGCTAAGTAAGAGTTAATTTTACACCCTGGGAATAATTCTGTTCAGTCTGAGTCTTCTCCCATGAAAGTCAAAGATAAAATTGCCTCTGACTTCAATGGGATTTGGACAGCTAACGTCTTGAGCCTTCTTTGAAACTTATAGCTCCGCTTGGCATGAATCAATTTCAATTGATAGACGTGGGTAAATGTTGATATCAGCTGACACGCTGAAATCAACAACAAAAAATATTCATCAGTACAAGTGGGTGTTAGTTCAGCCTCCCCCATGCCTTGTGACACCCATTCCTGTAGGCACAAGGTACAGGGAAGGCAGTGGTCCTCATGGGCCAGAGCCAAGACCCTACCCCAGCCGGGGCTGCTAGGAGGAGGATGAGTCCCTGGCCGTGGGAGAGGCCACCCTGATTCTGTGTCATGGCTGGGGGCTCCTCCTCCTCATAGCCCTGGCCATGGACCTCTGCTCCACTGTGCCAGAGCAGCCGCTTTCCCTGCATCTTGCACCTGGTCTTAAATTCTCATAAAACATTTCCAGGAGCACCCTTCGCTGCCCTCCCCACCATGCTATAAAAACCCCAGGGGGGTTGACAATATTTACCGGAGCTCTGCTCTGGACAGCTCCTGCTGAATTTAAGGTCTGTCTTGCACCCCAGTATCTTGGACCCCGCGGCAGTGCAGGGAGACACTTGTATATCCGATGTCACTTCTGGGAGTCCCCCAGAACCCCTGCTGTCAGAGCTGCCCTATCCCTGATATTAACCCTGTTCCCCACTCCTGCTGAATTTCCTACAACCGTAATAATTAAAATAGTTAAAAGTCAGGGAAAAATTTAATAAAAATCAATAATAGTAGGCAAAATTGCATTAAAAAGAAACAACCAAAACCCAAATTCTGCAAAGACTGCTCATAGCCAATGTCTTCTCCCCTAGCATGGAGCACAGCAGCAAACATCAGCTCTGCTGTACCCACCTCATCTTGCTAGCCCTCTCCATGCCACTGTGAGGTCACTGCCAGCAACAAAAGTAAAATGTTGTATGCAGCATGGAGGGAAGCTGAAAATGAAATTAAGGGTGCTCCAGTGTTCAAACAGCTCACCCTAGACTTGGTTCAATGCCCTGCTTCATTGCAAACTCCTTGTGTGACTTTCAGGCCAGATTATCAATGCTCTGTAGGTACCTAAACACAGTCATAGTCATAGAACACTTGGATTGGGGCCTGAGTAGGTGCAGTACCTAACTCCCATTGATTTCAAATCCCACTAAGAGTCTCAGCTCCTTATCTGTAAAAAAACTGGGAAAATAGCTCCTCACAAGGTGGTGGGAAGATAGATACATTCAAGACAGTGAGGTGCCCAGATACCATGGTGATGGGGGCCAGATAAGGGGCAGTGAGCTGACAGGTCTTTCCTTTTTTTGAAATTCAGTCCTTTTGCATTGGGTGGGGAATTTGAGAGAGATCATTGCCAAATTACCCTTGGATTCCCATAGGATTAGTTAGCTAACAAATTTACATTGCTACAAAATCCTCAAGCTTCAAGGAGCAGAGAGGAAAAGACTGATTTACCTATAAGGCATGTCAATCAGCTGCTGGAGTCTCTGATGTCCCCTCCTCATTCAGCATTTCAGGGCCAGGATCCAGGTTATTCAGTCCATTTTCTTTCCCCACCGCATTCATGTACTTCCATGTTCCCCGTCAATAGAATGTCATATCCCAGAACAGCTATCACCTCCAGGGACCCTAGAAACCGTAACTCATCTTTCTTCATTTCTTACCTACTCCTAGGTGTGCGCTGTTCTACGTTAGAGCCACTGGGAACAAAACTGTACAACAGGCTAATTGCAACATTAGGGCTACAACAGCGTATACAACAGCAGCTGCTGCTCTCAGAGGTTCAGCAGGGGTTTCCCATGAGTCCAGTGCATGTCTGTTGCTGTGGGGTCTGTTTTCAGTGGAAATGCACAGACTGACCCTACCTTGACAGAATCCCAGTGGCTCTACAGGCTGAAATTCTCAGTGAGAATTCTCTAAGGGAGTTAAGCATCCAAACCCCATTTCAAAGGGCTTTGGGTGCCTAACTCCCTTAGATCCCTTGGAAAATCATCCCCACAGTGCTGAAGTACCAGCATTCTCACAGGTGCCCAGCTCCCCTGCCCTTGATCTAGCTCTGACCTGGTTCCAGTCACTGAGCCAGCACTGCCATTTGGCATCACAGGAATTCTACCCATTGGTAGGTGGCAGCTACTTCCTCTCCCTATAGGTTCTCTCATGCTCAGAGGAGAGGGCCCTGCATGCAGCAGAGCTGTCTAAGGCACCTGGGACAGATGTGACCCCATGCCCTGAGAACTAGCCCTCTTGAGACATGACCTTGTTGCAGTCAGTTTTGGGGTCACTCATTGCAAAAGATCCCCTCCCTTTGAAAAGGTCTGTGCTGTTGGTAGCAACAGAGCAGCTGAAGCAGTGCAGGGCCAAAGGCCGAGTCCCTCCTTGGTGACCATTTGACAGACCCACCCCTAGGAATGGCCTCAGTCCTTCATGTTCTCTAATAAACCCCCAGCTGGGTCTTGAGAGTCCCAGCGCCGTTGGCTTGTGAATCCATCTCTGTTTGCCCAACCTCCCCACCTCCAAGTGCCCAGGGAGCATGATGCTGATGCTTTGCTGGAACTGGTCCCAGCTGGGCTTAGATCAGAGAAGAGCTATGAAGCTGTTCCTGGTTAAGTTCCCAGAGATCACTGCTGGGTCCTGGCTGTTTGTGTCATAAGAACATAAGAATGGCCATACTTGGTCAGACCAAAGGTCAATCTAGACCAGTATCCTGTCTTCCGAAAGTGGCCAATGCCAGGTGCTTAAGAAGGAATGAACAGAACAGGTAATCAACAAGTGATCTATCCCCTGTCACCCATTCCCAGCTTTTGAAAAACAGAGGCTAGGGACACCATCCCTGCCCATCCTGGCTAATAGCAATTGATGGACCTATCCTCCATGAATTTATCTAGTTCTTTTTTAAACCCTGTTATAGTCTTGGCCATCACAACATCCTCTGGCAAGGAGTTCCACAGGTTGACTGTGCATTGTTTGAAAAAATATTTCCTTTTTGTGTTTTAAACCTTCTGCCTATTAATTTCATTTAGTGACCACTAGTTCTTGTGTTATGAGAAGGAGTAAATAACACTTCCTTATTTAGTTTCTCCACACCGGTCATGATTTTATAGACCTCTATCATATCCCCCTTTACCTGTCTCTTTTCCAAGCTGAAAAGTCCCAGTCTTATTAATATCACCTCATATGGCAGCTGTTCCATACCCCTAATTATTTTTGTTGCCCTTTTCTGAACCTTTTCCAATTCCAATATATCTTTTTTGAAATGGGGTGACCACACCTGCATTCAGTATTGAAGATGTGGGTGTACCATAGATTAATATAGAGACAATATAATATTCTCTGTCTTATTATCTATCCCTTTCTCAATGATTCCCAACATTCTGTTTGCTTTTTTTGACTGACGCTGAACATTGAGTCGATGTTTTCAGAAAACTATCCACAATGACTGATGCTGGGTCTGGGGCTTGTATGCAGTTTCCTGTACCCCCCACCTCTTTCCTTCAGGGAACTGTAGCTGCTGGGAACCCTCCAGCTCCCTCCCACTTCCCCAGCAGTGTCTTCTATTTGCGAGCTTTACTCTACCAGGTCCAGCGTCCCCTAATGGCTGCCAGCAGCTCTGCAGCCCATTTCTGTAGGGGGGAAAGGAAATTCTGCACAGAAAATTAGTTTCTGCATAAATTCTACATTGTGCAGTGGCACAGAATTCCCCCAGGGGTATTATTGTTATTACTTATTATAGGGGAAGTATATTATAACAGGCCATTGTGACACTGAATCCCATGTTCTTCAAAGTGGTGATGTTGTGATATGGTCGTGGCATGGTTGTGATGCGTTTTGTGCAGGATGGGTCATGTGGAATGTCATTGGAGGGATTGTGGTTTGCTGAGTGTGGTTGTCCTGTTTGTGTGCATGTCTCATTTTGGTATCTGGGGTTGTAGATATTAACTGTGTACCTGTGTTTTGAGTGTGGTTGCACCTGGGTAGTGCTCACTAGACAAGATGCTTTCAATCTGGGTAGTGGGTGGGGAGGGGCCTGTTTGGGGCAGTGGGCCTTTGGGAAAGGGCAATGGGCCTTGGGAGAAGCTTGTCTCCCACCTGGGGAGCCTTTCTGGGAACACTGCAGGCAGCCTCCCAGTGATGGCTGCTGTGACTCTACAGGGACATGTGATGAGGCCACATATCTCTGGACTTCATCTTGGGATGTCAGTATTTTTCCACAGACTGGTCTGGGAACCAAGTTTTGGGATCAGAGGGTTCCTGCCACCTGCAAAGGCTGTATAGGGGAGGGAGGTGACATCATTTGGGGGTCTTTTCTCCCACACAAGAAGACTCCTGGAAACACCTGAGGAACAAAGATTTAGCTGGGGAAGTGCTGGACCCAGGCTAAAGGGATTTTTAGCCTGTGAATGAAACACCTGGGGATTCCAAGCTGTAAAGCAAGTGCAGATTGCCCTTTAGCAATCTACAGCCTGCTTGGGTGATAATCTCTTAGGGTGATAATCTGCTAGGGTGATAATCTGGTATGCATATCTAATCTATTTAGTATATTAAGCTTAGTTTGTGTTTTTGTTTATTTGATAGGTAATCTGTTTTGATCTGTTTGCTATCACTTATAATCAGTTAAAATCTGTCTTTTGTAGTTAATAAACTTGTTTTTGCTTTATCTAAACCAGTGAGTTGGAGTGAAGTGTGTGGAAATCATAACACAGGAGCAAAAGGCTGTTGCATATTCCTCTCCACATTGAGGGAGGGGGCAAATTTTATGAGCTCACACTGTACAGTTCCCTGTGCAGTGCAAGACAGTATAATTTTGGGTTTATACTCCAGAGAAGGTGCATGCCTGAGGAACTGGGAGTAGCCTTCCCATGCAGCGGCTGGTCAGAGAGCCTGCTTATAACTGCAGCTGGTTGTGCCCCTACCTGCGTGTGAAAGTGCAGACTGGAGGGCTTTGTAGCTTGTCACAGCAGCAGTGTGAGAGGGAGCCCAGGCGGGTGGGTCAGGGGGCTCAGTGGTACCCCAGTTCCAGGTGGCACCCTGGGGGGCAACCCGTCACAGCCATCACCTAGTGTTTCATCATTATGTGAAATATTTCCCTCATGGGATTTTTTCCCCTTTTATAAGGAATCAGTAAGTCATATTGGGAAATGTTCACAACAAAGCTTGGGAGACACAAGCTGGAAGATAGGTTGAAGTGGGACCCTTAGTAAAAAAAAATGTGATCCTCATCTCCCGTCATGCTTCTATATCAGCATCTGAAAAACAGGTGTATTGAGAATTGTGTGATCCATAAATTGACAGGATCTATAGAAAATATCATAATAATTTAAGGAACTGTGCAGGAGGGGCTGCCTTATAGTGGATTGAGCTAGACCTTGTCAAATGTGCCCTCTTCTGCCAGTATCTATTTCAAGTAGTCCAGAACTCAGATACTGGTTTGTGCTTTGAGCAGAATGATCCCAGATTTGCCTATTTGGTTTTTATAGTAACATGGGAATTGCCAGACTGGATCCGACACTAGGTCCATCTAGTCCAATATCCTGGCTGACAGTGGCCAGACCTAGATGTGTAAGAGGAAGGTGGAAGAACCCAAAAGAATGCATATGTGGATAAGGCGCCCCCATATAGTAGGATTGCCAGGCATCCGGTTTTCAGACGGAACGCCCGGTCAAAAAGGGACCTTATCAGCTTGAGTCAGTACCACTGACTGGGCCCTTAAAAGTCCAATAGGCGCCGTAGCAGGGGCCCAGGGCTAAGGCAAGTTCCCTCTCTGCCCTAGCTCCGTGTGGCTCCCAGAAGCAGCTGCCAGGTCCCTGCAGCCCCTAGACACACGAGTGGCCAGGGTGGCTCCGCGCGCTGTCCCCACCCCAAGGGCCAGCTCTGTAGCTCTGATTGGCTGGTAACCATGACCAAGGGGTCCCGCGGGGGCAGCATCTGCCAGTGTGAGGGCAGCACATGGCACCTCCCTGACTGCCCATGCATCTAGGGGCTGCAGGGACCTGGCAGCCATTTCCTGGGAGCCACGGTTAGCGCCGCTGGGACCCCACACCCCAAACCATCTCCCACACCCCAAACCCCTGCCCCTGCCCTAAATCCCCTCCCAAACCCAAACTCCCTCCAGAGCCCACACACACCCCAACATGTCAACCCCCACACCCAACCCCCTGACCCAGACCAGAGCCCCTCCCTTCACCCCAAAGCCCTCATCCATGGCCCCATTGCAGAGTCCTCACCCCCAGCTGGAGTCCTCACACTACCCCCGTAACCAACCTCCTGCCCCAGCCCAGAGACCTCTCCCTCACCCTAAATCCCTTGATTCTGGCCCCACCCAGAGCCCACACCCACAGCACAGAGATCATACCCCCCCCCCCAGCATCCGTAACCCCTACCCGGTCCGGTGAAAGTGAGTGAGAGTGGGGGAGAGTAAGCGATGGAGAGAGGGGGGATGGAACGAGTGGGAGTGGGGTCTCAGAGAAGGGGTGGGCAGGGGCAGGCCCTTGGGGCATGGGCGAGGCAGTGGAGAGGTAGGGTTGTTCAGTTTTCTGGGATTAGAAAGTGGGCAAACCTTCCATACATTTGTCACCTTGATCTCTACTACTTAGAGATTGATTCAAGCCCTAATGCAGGAGGTTTAATATCCTTTCTGGAATTGTGGTTGTCATTAATTAGGATCACTCTGAACATGACTGATATTCATGTAAATATCCAATCCCTGATGGTCCAAACTGTTATGCTTTGCAGCTTAGTAATAACCATGATGTGCCCACAGGATAGTTACCTTAGAATAACCCCTGTGCAGTCACTCTGTACTTAGTGCTGTTTTTCACCAGCCATACTATTTCCATTTAGGACATGAGTACAAATACCTTCTCCCACTCCATATCTCTTCAGTCAGTGAGACCAGGGATAGGGGAGACTAATCAGGTGGCCTCCAAATGTCCAGGCTATATTCTTTAGCCAGGGAGGGGATCAAAAAGAGCTGAATATAAAAGGACACATTTATGTAAAACCCTTTCCAACTGTCATCCCTACAACCTCTCTGGCACTCTTGCAGGTACAGATTTGAGAACTCCTCTGTGATACTTGGGATGGACATCGGCCAAAGCAAAGAGATAAGAAAACCAAAACAGTGTTTTCCCAGAAAGGTTTCAGAGTAGCAGCCGTGTTAGTCTGTATCCGCAAAAAGAACGGGAGTACTTGTGGCACCTTAGAGACTAACAAATTTATTTGAGCATAAGCAAGTGGGCTGTAGCCCAGGAAAGCTTATGCTCAAATAAATTTGTTAGTCTCTAAGGTGCCACAAGTACTCCTGTTCTTTTTCCCAGAAAGTTGGTCCTGTGCATAACCACAGTAGCCTCAGGACTGAGAATGCTGAATATTTCCTGTCCTGTTTCAAATGATTTATTTTTTGTTCCTTTGGGAGAGGCTGGAATCTCTCATAAATGAGAATCCAATATACAGGATGGGCAGAAAACCCACAGGGCACATCCCAGGAATGACACTGGACCTATAGAGAAGCTATTGCAATAGTTATTAGGATACAGCCCAGAGTGCTGTTGCATCAGAAATATGTGAACAGTTAGTTCATGATCCAAAAGCATTAGAGACAAGCACGATACTCGTCAGAGGAGGTCAACCAGAGAAGTACTCTGCCTTGCCCAGCTCCCACTTGCTGGTAATGACCGAGCTTTCACCCTTAGTTACCTGGGCTGAAAGAATTGTGAGGGGGAAGGTCCTTGCACACTAGTCCTGCTCCTGGCTGAGATCCCTAAAAAGAGGAGAATCCCTACATGTTATCTGTGGCCACCTCTGTTCCAGGAATGGTGTATATAATGTAAACAAACAAGTTACACTAAGAAATTACCCAGACTCCACATCACTACATTTTCCTACAATGGAAAACCAATCTGCAAGACCCTGAGTTTGGCTACCACTCAGCAGAAGGCTAAGAATATTGTTAAATAAACAAACATTAATAATTACTAATAACATTAAAGTTCCTTAGGAGAACTATTTCCACTGTGAGTGAGACTGTGTGAGAGATTCTTTCATTCAAAGTTTTCATTTTCAATGTATGGATTAAATTTAGTTTACATTCAGTTTTCTGTGTATTTGTTAAACTGCATGGTTTCAGCACCCCATCAAGGAGGCTTGACAAATCTTAGTCATTCTTATTCATTCAATTCTTCCATTGAATGTAACGGGACAACTGACATGAGTAAAGATTACTGAGGAGAGTCAGTCTCTGCTGGCTCATGCACTCCATGGGCACTGCATTATATTTCAGCCATGAAGAACAATGATCTCATACAGCAGGTAGCAGAAAAGAGATGTCTCTGGACGTGGGAGGCTGGTTCCATCAGGACAGTTGTTTGTACTGTCTGCACAGAAAACACAGTGTTAACTTCCCAGTCTCAGCCCCTACGGAGATGGAATCAAGGGAGATGCAGCCTGCCATGGAGAAGGATACAACTATGAGGACTCTGCACTTTGTGAATGGAGGGGGAGGAGCATGCTCTAAGACAGATCACAGCTGCTGCTCATCCATTGAGGTAGATGTATGGGAGTTTGCTGAGACGATTCAGCTGAGACCCAAGAACCTCAGAGGTGGAAACTGAGTCTTGGCCAGCAACCCTGAGAAATAAAAGCTCATCACTTGAAGCTTGAGCCGTCCTGTGGTTACAGGTGAGCACCCTCTTTCTGACTGCATTTCTACACCACCTTCCAAACAGGGTGGAATGTGCTTTGTGAATACTGTATGCAGCTTTATTGTAGCTCTGTGGGTCCTAGGACATTGAAGAGACAAGGTGTGTGAGGTAAGAGCTTTTCTCAGACCAACTTCTATTGGTGAAAGAGACAAGCTTACGAGCCACACAAAATTTCCTAATATCCAACCTAAACCTCCCCAACTGCATCTTGAGACCATTACTCCTTGTTCTGTCATCAGGTACCACTGAGAACAGTCTAGATCCATCCTCTTTGGAACCCCCTTTCAGGTAGTTGAAAGCAGCTATCAAATCCCCCCTCGTTCTTCTCTTCTGCAGACTAAACAATCCCAGTTCCCTCAGCCTCTCCTCATAAGTCATGTGCTCCAGACCCCTAATCATTTTTCTTTCCCTCCGCTGGACTCTTTCCAATTTTTCCACATCCTTCTTGTAGTGTGGGGCCCAAAACTGGACACAGTACTCCAGATGAGGCCTCACCAATGTCGAATAGAGGGGAACGATCACGTCCCTTGATCTACTGGCAATGCCCCTACTTATACAGCCCAAAATGCCGTTAGCCTTTTTGGCAACAAGAGCACACTGTTGACTCATATCCAGCTTCTCGTCCACTGTAACCCCTAGGTCCTTTTCCGCAGAACTGCTACCTAGCCATTCGGTCCCTAGTCTGTAGCAGTGCATAGAATTCTTCCATCCTAAGTGCAGGACTCTGCACTTGTCCTTGTTGAACCTCATCAGGTTTTTTTTTGGCCCAATCCTCTAATTTGTCTAGGTCCCTCTGTAGCCGATCCCTACCCTCCAGTGTATCTACCACGCCTCCCAGTTTAGTGTCATCTGCAAAGTTGCTGAGAGTGCAGTCCACACCATCCTCCAGATCATTAATAAAGATATTAAACAAAACGGGCCCCAGGACCGATCCTTGGGGCACTCTGCTTGAAACCAGCTGCCAACTAGACATGGAGCCATTGATCACTACCCGTTTAGCCCGACGATCTACCCAGCTTTCTATCCACCTTATAGTCCATTCATCCAGCCCATACTTCTTTAACTTGCTGGCAAGAATACTGTGGGAGACTGTATCAAAAGCTTTGCTAAAGTCAAGGAATAACACATCCACTGCTTTCCCCTCATCCACAGACCCAGTGATCTCCTCATAGAAGGCAATTAGGTTAGTCAGGCATGACTTGCCCTTGGTGAATCCATGCTGACTGTTACTGATCACTTTCCTCTCCTCTAAGTGCTTCAGAATTGATTCCTTGAGGACCTGCTCCAAGATTTTTCCAGGGACTGAGGTGAGGCAGACTGGCCTGTAGTTCCCCGGATCCTCCTTCTTCCCTTTTTTAAAGATGGGCACTATATTAGCCTTTTTCCAGCCTTTTTTTTGTGTATATTCCCCCCACTTTTGAAAATTCCAACCTGAATGTGTAAAGCACCTTGTTGTTCCTGCATTTTATCTGAGCAACAATTGGGGTAATATTTTCAATAAAACTTAAGTGAACATCAAAAGTGACTTAGGAGCCAAAGTCCTGTTAACTTTCAGAGAGACTTATGCTGCTAAGCCTTAGTAACCTTTTGAAAATTGAATTTAGTCTTCTAAATCACTTATACATGTTTTAACATGTTAACTGAATAGCCAAGGTTATTGGAGGAATACTGGCAACCTGTGTGGTTGCTACTGAGGGCAACAGAAGGTTTGTTTAGCGACAGGGAAAGCAGAGCTGGTGCTCACCCATTAAGGGCCATAAGTAGGAATATTTCACCACCACTCCTCCCACACTACTAAAATAAGCAAGTTCCATTGAGATGCTTGGGGACCTAAGCAATTGCCTAGTGCCAGCTCTGAGTGCAAGCTCAGCTAACTATGCTGAAACTTTCAAAGCTGCATAAGGGAGCTGAAATGGAATGTGGTGTCTAAGGCTAGGTCTACACTACAGCGGGGGGTCGACCTAAGATACGCAACTTCAGCTACGTGAATAGCGTAGCTGAAGTTGCATATTTTAGGTCGACTTACCTGGCTGTGAGGACGGCGGCAAGTCGACCGCTGCCGCGCCGCCGTTGACTCTGCTGCCGCCTCTTGCCGTGGTGGATTTCCGGAGTCGACGGCAGAGCGATCAGGGATCGATTTTATCGCGTCTTCACTAGACGCGATAAGTCGATCCCCAATAGACCGATTGCTACCCGCCGATCCGGCGGGTAGTGAAGACGTGCCCTAAATCACACTACAAAATTAGGTCGATATTATAGAAGTCGATATTTAGAAATCGATTTTATACAGTCAATTGTGTATGTCCCCAACTAAGCGCATTACTTCAGTGGAGTGCGTCCTCCTCAATACCGTGGCTAGTATCGACTTACGGAGCGGTGAACTGTGGGTAGCTATCCCACAGTTCCCACAGTCTCCACTGCCCATTGGAATACTGGGTTAAGCTCCCAATGCCTGATGGGGCAAAAACATTGTCGCGGGTGGTTTGGGGTACATGTCGTCAGTCGCCCCTCCCTCCCTCAGTGAAAGCAATAGCAGACAATCGTTTTGCGCCTTTTTTCCTGGGTTACCTAGCTCACCGCTGCTATTGTGAGCATTATAAACACCTCGCGCATTATCCTGGAGTATGTGCAGAATCAGGCTAAGAGACACCAGCACGAGGATGATTGTGATGAGGACATGGACACAAATGTTCCTGAAAGCACGGGATGTGGCAATTGGGAGATCATGGCAGCACTGGGGCTGGTTGATACAGTGAAACGCCGATTCTGGTCCTGGCAAACAAGCACAGACTGGTGTGACCGCATAGTGTGGCAGGTATAGGATGATTCACAGTGGCTCTGAAACTTTCGCATGTATAAGGGCACTTTCCTGGAACTTTGAGAGTTGCTTTCCCCCACCCTGAAGTGCAGGAATACCAAGATGAGCGCTGCCCTTGCAGTTGAGAAGCGAGTGGCAATAGTCTTGTGGAAGCTTGCGGACTGCTACCGGTCAGTCAGGAATCAATTTGGAGTGGGCAAATCTACTGTGGGGGCTGCTGTGATCCAAGTAGCTAATGCAATCACTGACGTTCTGTTATCAAGGGTAGTGACTCTGGGAAATGTGCAGGTCATATTGTATGGCTTTGCTGCAATGGGGTTCCCTAACTGTAGTGGGGCGATAGACGGAATGCATATCTCTATCTTGGCACCGGACCACCTTGCCAACCAGTACGTAAAATGCAAGGGGTACTTCTCAATGGTGCTCCATGCACTGGTGGATCACAAGGGACGTTTCACCGACATCAGCGTGGGATGGCCGGGAAAGGTGCATGATGCTCGCATCTTTAGGAACTCCGGAGTGTTCGAGCAGCTGCAAGAAGGGACTTACTTCCCATACCAGAAACTTACCTTTGGGGATGTTGAAATGCCAATAGTTATCCTTGGGGACCCAGCCTACCCCTTGTTCCCATGGCTCATGAAGCCGTACACAGACAGCCTGGACAGTAGTAAGGAGCAGTTCATCTATAGGCTGAGCAAGTCCAGAATGGTGGTAGAATGTGCATTTGAATATTTAAAGGGTCACTGGCACTGTTTGCCGACTAGGTTAGACCTCAGCGCAACCAACATTCCCATTGTTATTGCTGCTTGCTGTGTGCTCCATAATATCTGTGAGAGTAAGGGGGAGACGTTTATGGCAGGGTGAGAGGTTGAGGCAAATCATCTGGCATCCGATTTTGAGCAGCCAGACACCAATGCAATTAGAAGAGCACAGTTAGGCACGCTATGCATCAGAGAGGCTTTGAAAACCAGTTTCATGACTGGCCAGGCTACGGTGTGACAGTTGTGTGTGTTTCTCCTTGATGCAAACCCGCCCCCTTTGTTGATTTTAATTCCCTGTAAGCCAACTACCCTCCCCCCTTCGAAATAAAGTAACTATTGTTTTGCATTCTATCTTTATTAATTAAAAAAACAGTGAGATAACTGACAAGGTAGACTTGATGGGGTGGGGTGGGGGAGGAAGGAAGGACAAGGCCACATTGCTTATTGTAGCCACACTACAAATCAAAACTGTTTGAATGACAGCCTTCTGTTGCTTGGGACATCCTCTGGAGTGGAGTGGCTGGGTGCCCGGAGCCTTCCCCCCCCCCACCCCCTGCGTTCTTGGGCGTCTGTATGAGGAGGATATGGAACTTTGGGAGGAGGGCAGGCGGTTATACAATGGATGCAGCGGGAGTCTGTGCTCCTGTTGGCTTTCCTGCAGCTCCAACAGATGCTTCATCATGTCCGTTTGCTCCCCCATTAGCCTCAGCATCGCCTCCTCCCTCTGCTCTTCGTGCTCACTTAATGCTTTCTTGGCCTCTACCACTGAATGCCTCCATGCATTAAGCTGTGCCCTATCAGTGCAGGCGGACTGCATGAGCTCGGAAAACATGTAATCGTGAGTGCGCTTTTTTTGCCTTCTAATCAGCGATAACTTCAGGGACGGAGATGAGAGGGGGAACGTAGAAACATTTGTACCTGGGGGGAGATAGAAAGGGAGAGTAAAATTTAAGATGATACATTTCTGAGAACAAAAGGGAGAATCTTTCACAGTGAATCAAGCAATTCTCAGCAGACATCATAGGTGCTTTAGGTACAAGGTCGCATTTTGCCTTTTATATTGAGTGCCTGCCGGTATGGTGACACATCACAAATGGCTGGGCAACATAATTCGGTTTCCAGGCAGCCATGGTAAGCCTTTGGTATGTGGGGTTGGCTTATTATGCCTTCATAAAATGTGGGAATGGTTTCAAACTGCAGCTCCCTCCTTTCCCATAGCAAGCAATGGGTTGGGTTTGCCATTTAAAAGGAGAGGCTGCAGTTTTTGGGTGGATGTGCAGCACACACCTCCCTCCACCCTGTGGCTATTCTCTGGGATGATCCCTTTTCCCCTCACCCCACTGCGTGTCTATTCTCCGGGATGATCTCTTTTAGCCAAGTGCAAACTGCCCAGCATAAACAGCATCCTTTTACTGTTCCCTTACAAAAATCCCCCTATTTCAACCAGGTGACCATGAATGATATCACTCTCCTGAGGCTAACATAGAAAGATATAGACCAAATGTTGCTTGAATGCGACCAAAACCCAGGACCATTCGCTGCCATGCTTTGTGCTGCAATGATTCCAGAATACTTGCTACTGGCTTTGCGTGATAAAGTGTCCTACCGTGGAGGACAAAATACGGCAGACCTCCCCAGAAACCTTCTGCAAAGGTTTTCAGAGTACCTCCAGGAGAGCTTAATGGAGATGTCCCGGGAGGATTCCCACTCCATCCCCAAACATGTGAACAGACTTTTCCGGTAGCTGTACTGGCTGCAAATGCATCCCAATTCTTCAGGGCAAATCAAACATTAAAAGCTATTGCTTTTAAACCCTGTATTGTAGTTACAAATGTGCCCTCACCAGAGCTGCCTTCTCCGGCTTTCAGGGTCGGGGATCCTGCCTTCAGAGGGTATTCACTCCAGGGTGATGAAAAGGTCCTGGCTGCCAGGGAGAACAGATTCACCACTTAACTGCTGCGCATTCTCCTCCTCCTCTTCCTCATCCACAAAATCCTCCTCCTTGTTGCATGAGACTCCCCCCTTGCAGGTGTCCACGGACAGTGGTGGGGTAGAATGCCATGCAGCTGATCATAGAAGCAGCATGTATGGGGCTCTGACCTGGAGCGACCGTTTGCCTCCTTTGTCTTTTGGTAGGCTTGCCTGAGCTCCTTAACTTTCACACGACACTGCTGTGTGTCCCTGTTGTAGCCTCTGTCCAACATGCCCTGTGAGATTTTTGCAAATATACTAGCATTTCTTCTTTTTGATTGGAGTTTGGCCTGCACAGATGCTTCTCCCCCATACAGCAATCAGATCCAGTGTCTCCCTTTCGGTCCATGCTGGAGCTCGTTTGCGATTCTGGGGGGGACTGCATGGTCACCTATGCTGCTGAATTCGCCATGCTGACCAAACAGGAAATGAAATTCAAAAGTTCCTGTGGCTTTTCCTGTGTACCTGTCTAGTGCATCGGAGTTCAAAGTGCTGTCCAGAGCGGTCACATTAGAGCACTCTGGGATAGCTCCCGGAGGCCAATATCGTCTATTTGCATCTGCACTACCCCAAATTTGACCCAGCAAGATCAATTTTAGCAATACTCCCCTCGCCAGGGAGGAGTACAGAAGTCAATTTTAATAGCCCTTTAGGTCGATGGAATGGGGTTGGTTGTGTAGACGCATTCATTTTAAAATCGACCTAACATGGCTAACTTTGACCTAACCCCGTAGTGTAGACCAGGCCAAAAATTTCAGCTGCAAACTTTACTAGAATTTGTGATTTATTTCTTCACAATAACAATAGCATTCACCCAGTCAACAGAGATTTGTTTTAGGATGAAATGTTTTTCTCTCGCCATGACTTTTCCTTTTAGACTAGAAGTTTGACTCTACCGACATTGTCTAAAAATAAATCAAACACTAACAATTTCTTGCTCATTATGTTTGCCATGCAGACGTGCCTCGGGAGACTGCACCTTCCCACAGAAAGATATATACTGAATCAGAAAAGACTGTTCCAATTTGGTGGAGGCTATGAGACAGGGCATGTTACCAGACTTGGTGATGGAGACTTGGTACGTTCTGGCTTATGACGTTCTATTGAATGGGAACGCAGAAGCACATGAATGCGCTGGGGAGAGAAGGTGGACTGAATAATCTGGATCCTGGTCCCTGAAATCCTGAGTGAGGAGAAGACAGCATTAGAGCAGAGACTCTGGGTTCTCATAGACCCACCTTAGAGGTAAATCAACCTCCCCCCCCCCGCCTTTGTTCCATGAAGCTCAAGGTTTTGGAAGCAATCTAAGTTTGTTAGGTAACAAAACCTATGGGAATCCAAGAGGAATTTGGCACTAATCTCTCTCAAACTCCCAACCCAATGCAAAATGACTGAATTTGGAAAAATGAAAGACCTGTCAGCTCACTGCTAGGACTTGTTGTTAACATAATAAGAACATAAGAAAGGCCGTACTGGGTCAGACCAAAGGTCCATCTAGCCCAGTATCTGTCTACCGACAGTGGCCAATGCCAGGTGCCCCAGGGGGAGTGAACCTAACAGGCAATGATCAAGTGATCTCTCTCCTGCCATCCATCTCCATCCTCTGACGAACAGAGGCTAGGGACACCATTCTTACCCATCCTGGCTAATAGCCATTTATGGACTTAGCCACCATGAATTTATCCAGTCCCCTTTTAAACATTGTTATAGTCCTAGCCTTCACAACCTCCTCAGGTAAGGAGTTCCACAAGTTGACTGTGCGCTGCGTGAAGAAGAACTTCCTTTTATTTGTTTTAAACCTGCTGCCTATTAATTTCTTTTGGTGACCCCTAGTTCTTGTATTATGGGAATAAGTAAATAACTTTTCCTTATCCACTTTCTCAACATCACTCATGATTTTATATACCTCTATCATGTCCCCCCTTAGTCTTCTCTTTTCCAAACTGAAGAGTCCTAGCCTCTTTAATCTTTCCTCATATGGGACCCTCTCTAAACCCTTAATCATTTTAGTTGCTCTTTTCTGAACCTTTTCTAGTGCTAGAATATCTTTTTTGAGGTGAGGAGACCACATCTGTACACAGTATTCGAGATGTGGGCGAACCATGGATTTATATAAGGGCAATAATATATTCTCAGTCTTATTCTCTATCTCCTTTTTAATGATTCCTAACATCCTGTTTGCTTTTTTGACCGCCTCTGCACACTGCGTGGACATCTTTAGAGAACTATCCACGATGACGCCAAGATCTTTTTCCTGACTCGTTGTAGCTAAATTAGCCCCCATCATGTTGTATGTATAGTTGGGGTTATTTTTTCCAATGTGCATTACTTTACATTTATCCACATTAAATTTCATTTGCCATTTTGTTGCCCAATCACTTAGTTTTGTGAGATCTTTTTGAAGTTCTTCACAATCTGCTTTGGTCTTAACTATCTTGCGTAGTTTAGTATCATCTGCAAACTTTGCCACCTCACTGTTTACCCCTTTCTCCAGATCATTTATGAATAAATTGAATAGGATAGGTCCTAGGACTGACCCTTGGGGAACACCACTAGTTACCCCTCTCCATTCTGAGAATTTACCATTAATTCCTACCCTTTGTTCCCTGTCCTTTAACCAGTTCTCAATCCATGAAAGGACCTTCCCTTTTATCCCATGACAGCTTAATTTACGTAAGAGCCTTTGGTGAGGGACCTTGTCAAAGGCTTTCTGGAAATCTAAGTACACTATGTCCACTGGATCCCCCTTTCATTCCAGTTTTTTGAGGCCAGGACTGATATAAAGCAGTTAGCAAAAGTCAGGCTGTGAGCAAACATCAGGCTCTGCCTGCTTACAAATTCACACAATTTGGCAAGAACAGGATTGACATTGCAAAAACACATTCCTAAGAAGTACTAGGCACAGAGTACTTATGCAAACACATTCCAGAAGAGTGGTACCAGAATATCCCGATATCAGGGATGGTACAAAAACATTCCCCAAGGATAACAGGAACATACTGATCCATCCTAAAAGATAAGGTCAGGATGAATGTGTGATGAATAGAGCCGTTTTGATCAAATGAACATGTACAAGGAGATGGGTGCTAACTAGCTATGTCAGGGCGCAGTAACTATGTCAGAGGTGCAGTATGTAATTTGTTTGTATCAGAGTATAAAGAGATATCTCTGAGAGAGTGTCTTGGTCCATCCAAGGGGGGGAATGGAAAGTCCTGCCATTCACTGAGCTGTGTCCATTGTCATGGGCATACATGTTTTAGTATCCTCATAGAGTCTGCCACGTGCTATTACCGTGCTTCATCAGCAATAAACGTGGCTGGGTGCCTTCATACCTTAACAGACCTTTTGGTAATTACGCGCTTCACTCGAGGTCTGCTGTGCTGGCTGTCTGCACAGAGCTGGGGCAGCACACAGGGAGAACACACACATGCCTCCAAATATCTAATTCATAATATGAAAATAGCACATTTTTCACTAATTTTGAATTTTATAGAGACTTTTTTTGCACTAGAGGATACATTTCTGCCTAGCATGGTGGTTTCTAGTTGGAGTTTTTTGGTTTTGTTTATTTTTAATGATGGTTGGGTCGCTGTGTAGAGTGTCCTACTGCGAGACAATGAAATATTGTCCTAGGGAAGGACAGGGATGTGTCTGTTTGGAATTAAAAAAATTCAAATTGCTCTGATAGAGGTTGGTTGCTCATTTTCATGGCAATTCACATGAAGTTGGCTGCCCACCCATTGCAATTCCCAGCCCTATTGGCTTGGTTTATTTCTCTGTTGAGTCTTCCCCTGAAATAAAAAATCCTAACCAATTTCAGCAGTGGAACTGCAACTTAGAGAAAGTCATTGCTCTGCTTTGATACACCAGGAAGTAAAAGGAGTGACTATTTGAATCAATATCTATCAGTGTTTCTCTACTGTTCAGTCTGAGCCCATCACCATAGTATATCAGTACTTGCAGAGATCTGTGAAGTTACTACACATTTCCAGAGAAACGAACAATTTGTTGAACCTGCGATCTGCTCATATATTAAAACTGTTCCAGTGGTCAAGAGAGATTGCTTTTTCCCCATTTCGCCTCAATAGCCTCCACTTTCCACTCAGATAGTGTTCCGGTAGACAGCTGGGGAGACAATACAAACAATGCTGACATTTTATTGAGTGAATGTTCTTCATTTATATCACACAGTAAATTTCTTTCTCATAGACACACCCCATGACGAACCCAGAAGAGGGAAATCAAACTGTCACAGAATTCATCCTCCTGGGATTCGGGACTCTTCCTGAACTGCAAATCCTGCTTTTCCTGCTCTTTCTCTTGATCTACACTGCGACTGTGGCTGGGAACATCCTCATCATTGTGTTAGTTGAGTCTGATCAGCACCTTCACACCCCCATGTACTTCTTCCTGGGGAACTTGTCCTGCTTGGAGACCTGCTACACCTCCGCCATCCTGCCCAGCATGCTGGCTAGTCTCCTCACTGAGGACACAACTATTTCATTTACTGGATGTCTCACACAATATTATTTCTTTTGTTCTCTGGTTGCTACAGAATGCCTTCTCTTATCGGTGATGTCTTATGATCGGTATTTAGCGATATGTAATCCAATGCACTATACAGCCCGTATGAGTGGTAGGTTATACCTCCAGCTTGCAGGTGGCTCTTGGACAGGTGGCTTCCTATGTGGTGGAGTAATAACATTGTCAATATCACAGTTAACGTTCTGTGGTCCCAATGGTATTGATCATTTCTTTTGTGATCTTATCCCCCTGATAAATCTCTCCTGTAGTGACCCTCAGATGATGGAAATGTTGATTTTCACACTCAGCTTGATTTTCTCAGTGGTCCCATTCCTGCTTACCTTGATGTCCTATATCTGCATCATTTCCACCATCCTGAGAATCCCGTCCACCACTGGGAGGCAAAAGGCCTTTTCCACCTGCTCCTCCCACCTTATTGTGGTGACCATTTATTATGGAGCGTTGCTAATAGTCTATATGTTCCCAACCACTGACATTCTCAGAGACTTCAAGAAAGTTCTCTCTGTCGTCTATGCTGTCCTGACTCCCCTGGTCAATCCCCTCATTTACAGTTTGAGAAACAAAGAGGTGAAGGAAGCCCTGAGGAAAGCTTGCAGGAAATTTGTGTTTGGACAACACTAACTCATCAGTTCCTTAGGTTAAAATAAAATAGATATAACAAGGGGTAGAGCCTGAACCGAAGCCTGCTGTAGTCCCAGGTCATGTTTCCATTAGATTCATTGGGCTTCGTGTCATGCTCTTACAGCGTCAAAGGCATAGGAGAAAGTGGAGACTGTTAGAGCTCTTAAACCTGTGACCCCAGTCTTTTTAGGACCTATGTGAGATGCCACAGGTGAGCACTACTGGGCCGGTGGGTGATACAAACTTGTGGCTGCTCTAAATTCAGGCAATGAGGGGAGATTGTGCTCAGTGAGAGGATGCAGGCAAAATGAACTCATCTGGAACACTAAGCATCCATTCATTGTAGGGTGAGAGACTGATATATATATATATATATATATATATATATATATATATATATATATATATATATATATATATATATATATATGTACACACACATATAAAATATACCTACATTATAAAAATATAGAGTTGAAATGTCACCATGGAACTCCAATGTTAGGTAATTGTATAATTAATTTTTGTGCCTTATAGTGTATTTCATTCCCAGACATCATTCAAAAGGAACAGAAAAGCAAAAGAAAACTCCCTGACCTTTGCCACGGAACACAGGACACCAGCACAGGCCTCTTATTTTCCTATTTTCAACAATGACTAAGGGACAGTTTTTCAAGGTACTTGGGTGCCCAGGGGGATTTTCAAAAGCTTCTGGGCACCTCCCCTCCCAGATGGGGCCCTACAGGTGAGTCAGGCAGGGGAACACCTACCTTCCCTAGGTTTGTTTATCGCTCTGGGGCTTCAGTGTCTGGATACCTGGTGTGGGGCTGCCGAGGGCATGTCTAGAGGCATCTATGGCCCTTTTACTGCAAACACATAGGTGCCTTCAGGGTTTGCTGGCAGCTGAGCAGGGGCTTTGTGTATTCTAGAGGGGGCGCAGATTCTGGGATCCAGATGCTCAAAGTAAACACTTTATGAATCCAGCTCTAAGTCCACATCCTTGTCCTGATGTTATAGCTGGGGAAACAAAGGCAGGAAGAGGTGGTGTTACCTGCCCTGAGTCACTCAGCAGGCTAGTGGCAGGAACAGAAATCAATTATCCACAGTCCCAGTCCAGTTCACTATCTGCTCCACCATGTCCAGTTATTATTGACAATGGGACCTAAGGCTGTTAGATGCTGAACTCCCATTCACCATCCATGCAGTGGCGGGTACAGGCACCAGCGCTCCAAGCACGTGCCAGGGGCAGAAAGCCATGGGGGGTGCCCTGCCGGACCCTGCGAGGGCGGCAGTCAGGCAGCCTTCGGCGGCTTGCCTGCGGGAAGTCTGCCGGTCCCGTGGATTCGGCGGCGGGTATGCCGAAGCCGCGGGACCAGCAGACCTCCCGCAGGCATGCCACTGAATCTGCGGGACCGGGGACCTCCCACAGGCATGCCGCCGAAGGCAGCCTGCCTGCCATGCTTGGGGCGGCAAAAAAGCTAGAGCCGTCCCTGCATCCATGGGATTTGTGTGCCTAACATCAGCCTCTTATGGGAAAATCCAGCCTGTACATTTATAGCTAAACCACTATCCACTCCCAGTGGATGTTTTCCACCAGTTCCTTCCCATGTTTTACCATTTTCTAGGAAACCCTAATAACTGTGTATCTGTTACCAAAAGCATTGTGCAATAAAAGAACTAAACTTAGTCTTCTCTTTCTTTCTTTTTCTGGTCATGCTTCCCCTTATCTAGTCCCTTCATAGACAGTGTGAGGAATAAGTCTGTCAAGATTTGCCTACATGTTAAAATTATATCACTTTACCTATACCAGCCTATCCCCACCTGTGGCAGAGCCACATGCCATTGTGCCGACAAAATAAAACCACCTCGACAAGAGGTATAGGTCATTTTACAACAAAGTTAGAGCTACACAGAGTCAGTGTAGACCAGGGGTTCTCACAAGAAAAATTTTGGTGGCCTTAGAGTGCGGCCACAAACTCTTGCTGGTGGACACTCTAACAATCTTTCCTAAAATACTTTAGGAAAAACAAATATGCACATATACATGTCCAGATCATAGTAATGTATTTAAGTAGGGTTATTTGCTGACTCAAGAGTAAAAATAATGTACAATTGTCTCTAGTCTTTACTGGACAGAATAGAAACAAAATAAGATGCTTTGCATGAGCTTGTATTTTTTGTTATTTCTTTTGCTTTTTTGATTCTTTTTTTAGACTTGCTAGCTAGTAAGTCTAGTGCTGTGAAAACTGATATTTGTATGCTTATTAATATCACTTTAAACAGCAAACTTATTATCTAGCTGGGAGGCAGTGAAAAGTGATATTAACAAACATACAAATATCGCTTTTCACAGCAGTCTTACTCAGCTCTGGCACAAGCCGGGCAACAAATTAAGCCCTGCATAGAGAGATTGGTAGTGTTACCGAAATATCGGGTCCACCTAGCTGAGAGCCAATAACAGCCAGACAGGGATAAGGAGGAGTTGCTTTATTCTGCAGAAGAAAGGAGAGCTTTGCACCTTGGTACAAAAACTCTGTCTTACACACATTTTACAGATCCTTTATACACATTCAGACAAAGGTCCTTGCAGTGTTAACACTTGATTGGTGGTGGTCAGACCCGTGCTTTTGCTATCTGGTCAGTGAAAACCGGCTTGGGACCAGCTCCAACTACCTTAAGGCCTTGAAGGGAAAACAGTTGAAAAGTTCAGGCTACTGTGTACTTGAAGTGTCTGCTTCCCCCTAATGGCCACTCATTGACATAAAGGCTGCTCTGTTAAGCGGGGGATCACTAGTAACTTTCACAGTAGGGAGGCAGCAGGACCAAGAGGTGATGGAGGGCTGAGGGAAGCGGTGGGATCCAGAGACAATGGGGGGGGGCGGTTGGTTAGCCTGCAGCCTGAGCTTGAAGCTCTGCAGCCAGGGAATGGATCCCCACAGCCAGAAACTGCCACCCCAGGGTGGAAGCCGGAAGCCCGAGCCCCGCTGCCTCTGGGAAGGTGGGGAACTCACATCAGCTGCCTGCTCCTCTGGTGTTTGTGGCTCCAGACAGGGACAGGGCCAACCCCTGCTGCCAGCCCCAGGAGAGGCGCCACTGCTCTGCTGCCCCCCCCCCCATCACTGTCCAGGAGGCTGTGGCCGCAAGAAGAGCCCCTGGTGGCCGCATGTGACCACAGTGGTCGCATTTGAGAAACACTGGTGTAGACACTACGCTTGCTCATGTCACCTTACGTGACCTTTGGGATGTGTCCCACAATGCCATCATGACTGCTCTGGTCAGCAGTTTCAACTCCACTGCCCTGCATTTACACAGGTATGTGCCACATGTATGCACCGTTTAAAAGCCCAGGATTTTTTGATATTCCACTTCCTGTTTGATTGATGTGGAAAACTCACATAGCATTTTCCAAGCTGACCACGCTGGTTTATCGCAGCAAATGCACTCTGGCATGGAATTCCCCAGATTTGCTGGGTCTGTAGGGAAAGGAGGCTGTGCAGTCGCAGCTCTGATCCAGCCATAGAAACTTTGATACCTACGAGCAGATCGCTCATGGCATGGATGAAAGGGACACGCAATAGTGCTGTGCTAAGATCCAAGACCTGAGGCAGGCATACCGGAGGGCAAGGGAAGTCAGCCATCACTCTGGAGCAGTGCCAAAGACATGCCACTTCTACAAGGAGCTACACACCATCCTTGGCGGCGACCCCACCTCTACCACCAAGAGCCCTATGGATACCTTGCGGGGGACTGGATGCAGCTGCTGGTGGAGTCAACCCCAAGGATGAAGTGGTGGATGAGGAAGTCAAGTTGGAGAGGGATGTGGGACAGGCAACAGGGTTGTCTGGAGGCCTGGCAAGCCAGGACCTCTTTCTAACTCCAGAGGGGTCTAGCCAGTCCTAATACTCTGGCTCTGGTGTACCTGAAGCAGGAGAGGGAAGCTCTGGTAAATGCTCATTTTGGTTTGATACTGCAGAGTGACATGAGGGAGATGTGTCCTTTATTTAGTTACATGATGCAAGTGGAAGAAGGGATAGAAATTAAGAACACTAGGTACTGTTTGCCTCTGCATCTATTTCCACTGTGCTGCTACGCACTTGGCGCCCTGCAGAAAAGTTTGCTAATACACACAAGGATCTCCCAGGAATCCTCCATTGTGATCTCTAGGAAATTTTCCTGAAGGTACTCTGCAATTCTCTGCTGAAGGTTCCTTGGAAGATCTGCTTTGTTTCTTCCCCCCTGTGACGGGGTTCGACTCACCATGTCTGGTGCCTCCTCCCAGGAATTAGCTCTCGACCGCTACAGAGCTCCCTCAATGCGTGGTGTCTTGCCCATCATCTGCTCTGCTGCCCTGGGACCCACATGCTCTTCACTTGGTGACGCCCCCTTCAGGACAGTCTTCTTCCACTTCAGGGCAGTGCCCTCCGGCAGTGCCTGCTACTCCAGTCTTACCCCCTTTCGGGGAGGTGTTAACAGCAATCCCTCTGTCTGCACCTGCCTTGGTGGCCAACCACAACCCTAGAGTCTAGCCCCTTGTCTCACAGGCAAGTTGCAGTCTGTCTCAGCCCCACTCCTCGGTGGCCAGGTGCAGTGCAAGGGGGGAAGGAGGGGACCGAGGCCCACCTGCTACTCTGGGTCCCGACCCAGGCACCTTCTAGCGGCAGCCTCCCTCTGTCTTCCTTATCTCCCTTCTCGTCTGCTTAGTTTCCCTGGGCCACTTCCCCTTTGGCCCTATGCGCCTTCTTGACCCTTTTTAGCAGGGGCAGGTAACTGGGCCGGAGCTCCACTCTGCTCCCCCAAGCCTGCCCAGCACTGCTCTGTCCAAGGTACTACTCCTTATCTCAGGAGTCAGTCCTCCTCCCTCGCTAGTCAGGGAGTGACTGCCTTCTCCTCTGCTAGGACCCAGTGCGGTGCTGATTGGTTGTCTCCGCCTCTGCCCTGATCGGCTCTCCCCAGGCCTTTGTTGATTGGCTGCTGGTCTGTGCAGCCTCTCTGGCCTGGTTCAGCCCTTTTTCTCAGGGAGTGGGGCACCACCCCACTAAACCCACCCATAGGAACCTCTCCCATGCCAATAGGCAATTAATTTAGCAGGAACGAAAGCAGCACACAGGCGAGCAGCATACGGACACAGTCTGAAGCCGGATGCATGCAGAAGTTGCACCCTTACATCCTCCATTACCCTCAATAGTGTGATATCAGCTTCGGTCGCCCCCGGCTGTGGAAAACACTGTAAGAATTCAGAATAGTGTCCCTAGGCACTTGTTGTGATCCTCTTCTGAATCTACCGTGTCCCTTTGTCCCATATTGTACTATAGCAAAGAGGTGTGGCCTCCCTCAGAGATTGACAGGGAGGGACCACGACACACCCTCTGGTGTGCAGAACCATAAAAGCCATGCCCGCCCCGATGGAAGCTGGAAGCAGAAATATAAAAGGCGGGCCCTGCAGCTTAGTTGGGCTGGAGCATCCAAGGGAGACAGAGGCATCCTGCCTGCTGCTGGATCCTGCAGAGGACCCCTGCTGAACTGAGGACTGGCCAGTTGTCTCTGGGCCGTCAGCTGACTGAGACACTGAGGAGTTGCTGGGGTTGCCACCTGAGGACTGGCTTGACCTCCCAGAGCCACTGGCCAACCAAATCACCAAGGAGCTGCCGGGGCTGCCACCTGAGGACTGGTCAGAGCTCTCTGAGGAGACAGAGGACAATCAAACTATGGAGGTACCAAACCCCAGGGATGCAGGAAGTAGCCTGGGGAACTAGACTCCCATCTGATTGAGTATTGACCTGATACTAGGTCAGCGTATTGCAGGTGGATCCCTGCTGACCCAGTGGCGGACAACTCTGCCACTGTTAGGGCCATGGGCTGGGATACGGTGGACTTGGCTGGGTCCGGGTCTTCCTTCCACCTTGTGCTCTCACCCCTGGGGTGGCCAGCCTCCCCACCTTTAGACCAAGAGGCCTGTGTTTGTCAGCCATCCGCCAGAACCAGTATCACACTGTTAAACAATAGAATACCAATTAACATTTATTAAATATTTAGGCTGTTTTTCTACATTTTCAAATATATATATTTCAATTACAATACAGAATACAAAGTGTACAGTGCTCACTTTATATTATTCTTATTATAAATATTTGCATTGTAAAAATAATAAACAAAAGAAATAGTATTTTTCAATTCACCTCATACAAGTACTGTAGTGCAATCTCTTTGTTGTGAAAGTGCAACTTACAAATGTAGGTTTTTTTGTTACATAATTGCACTCAGAAATAAAACAATGTAAAACTTTAGATCCTACAAGTCCACTCAGTCCTACTTCTTGTTCAGCCAGTCGCTAAGACAAACAAGTTTACAGGAGATAATGCTGCTAAACATTCGTATGCCCCTTCATGCTTCAGTCACCATTCCAGAGGACATACTTCCATGCTGATGACACTTGTTAAAAAAAACAATGCATTAATTAAATTTGTGACTGAACTCTTTGGGAGAGAATTGTATATCTCCTTGTCTGTTTTACCTGCATTCTGCCATATATTTCATGTTATAGCAGTCTCAGATGATCACCCAGCATGGTGTTCATTTTAAGAACACTTTCACTGCAGATTTGACAAAACGTAAAAATGGTACCAATGTGAGATTTCTAAAGATAGCTACACCACTCGACCCAAGGTTTAAGAATCTGAAGTGCCTTCCAAAATCTGAGAGAGATGGGGTGTGGAGCATGCTTTCAGAAGTCTTAAAAGAGCAACACTCCAATGTGGAAACTACGGAAACCGAACCACCAAAAAAGAAAATCAACCTTCTGCTGGTGGCATCTGACTCAGATGATGAAAATGGACATGTGTCGGTTTGCACTGCTTTGGATCATCATCGAGCAGAACCATCATCAGCAAGGATGCATGTCCTCTGGAATGGTGGTTGAAGCGTGAAGGGACATATGAATCTTTAGCGCATCTGGCATGTAAATATCTTGCAACGCCAGTTTAAACAATGCCATGTGAGCGCCTGTTCTCTCTTTCAACTGATATTGTAAACAAGAAGCGGGCAGCATTATCTCCTGAAAATGTAAACAAACTTGATTGGCTGAACATGAAGTAGGACTGAATGGACTTGTAGGCTCTAAAGTTTTACATTGTTTAATCTTGAATGGAGTTATTTGTTGTACATAATTCTACATTTGTAAGTTCAACTTTCATGATAAAGAGATTGCATTACATTACTTGTATTAAATGAATTGAAAGACTTTCTTTTTTACAATGAAAATATTTGTAATAAAAAACTTAAGTGAGCACTGTACACTTTGTATTCTGTGTTGTAATTGAAATCAATATATTTGAAAATGTGGAAAACAGCCAAAATATTTATATAAATGGTATTCTATATTGTTTAACAGTGTGGTTAATCGCACAATTAATCACGATTAATTTTTTTAATCGCTTGCCAGCCCTAATTTTTTTTAATGGCATTTTGATGGCATTACACTGTTGACTCATATTTACCTAGTGATCCACTATAACCCCCAGATCCCTTTCCACAGTACTCCTTCCTGAGTAAGGCTGCTGTGAAAAGCGATATTTGTATGTTTGTTAATATCACTTCCTAGTCAGTCATTTCCCTTTTTGTATTTGTACAATTGATTGTTCCTTCCTCAGTGGAGTACTTTGTATTTCTCCATATTGAATTTCATCCTCTTTACTTCAGACCATATCTCCAGTTTGCCCAGATCATTTTGCAACCCCTCCCAGCTTGGTATCATCTGCAAACTCTATAAATGATGTACTCTCTATGCCATTATCTAAATCATTGATGAAGATACTGAACAGAGCCGGACCCAAGACCGATCCCTGCAGGACCCCACTTTGATGATTACTCTTTGAGAAAGGTTTCAACTAGTTATATAACCTCCATCTAGCCTATATTTCCCTAGTTTGTTTCTGCATTAATTTGGAATGTGATAATGTATTGTGGTTTACCAAATTAAAAGCAGCCGACTGACAAAGAGGCCAGAATGAATAATTCACAGCTTAGACCCTTGGGGTGTATCTACACTCCAGCCATGGGTGTTAATGGTAACTCCTATAAACATAGCCACTGTAGCCATACGCTAGCCAGCTCGCAAAAAATATAAACGAGGGAACCGTGGTACTGGCTTCAGTGCCAGCTGGACAAGCAAGAATGTACCATGGGCAAAGGGGCTCTCGGGGCAGCAGAGGGTGAGGGATGGGAAAGGGGCAGCTCTACTGTAGCATTGATACTAGGGATAGCAAACATTAAGAAAGGGGTGTCTATGCACTAGGGGCAGCAGAGGCTGAGGGGTGGGGAGGGCCAGCTATACTGTATAATGGGCACTAGGGGGAAGCAAAGATTAATGTGGCCAATGTTTTATGCATCCTTTCTAATGATCTCTAGATGGCAGCTGATCATAGAGAATGGCAAATAGATAGTAAGAATTGTTAAACCTGAGATTTCAGTTTAAAATATTGCTTAGGTGATTAACAGTCAATAAATGTGGATATAAAAATTTAAGCCCTGGTATGTGATGATTCAGGTCTATCCCTTTTATTATAGACAATTTTCAGTTTAGACATGTATCCTATAAATAATTTGGCAATGAGATTTCATCCCTAGCTGCAGTATGTTTGCCAGAGATTAATTAAATAACAACAACAAAAACCACCCCACCCTCTTTTTCCAAAATACAATTATGTGAGCCCAAATGTTCGACATTTAGGCATTATGAACAACAAAGCTTTGGTGACACAAAATTATTCACACTGGTTTTAAATTGGAATCAGACCTTATTACATGGTTAAGTAGCAGATTATTATAGAAGAGCACTGGGAATAACAGTCTTCTAATTTGTTTTGTATTCAGGAATAAATATTTGTATTTGTCTGTAAAGGCTGGAGCAAACATTTACTTCATGGCATGAAGTGACAGTACGTTAAAGTTAATGCTGAAAAAGGACAGTTTTGTAGTCAAGTTGCAGAATATATTCCAATACACACAACTGAAATTATTATATTGACTGTACCCAAATTGGACCATGATTTGGCTAGTATCAATGTATAAAACACTGTCCTCTACTGGATGGCATCAGTGCTGTTCTGTTGGTTATCATACACTCTAGTAGACCAATTAGAGGCCTATTGTTCTGATACAAGATTATCTAATGTGTATAATTACTGTGGCACTGAATATCCATGTGACCCTGAAACTTGTCAGGGATTTGGGAAGAAATTATTTGCACTCTATAATCTTAGGTCTCTGACCTTCATGATTCTATTGTCTTGGCTTTTCCAAGAAGCCTGAGAGAGTTAGCTGCCAAACTCTCATAGCAGTGTCATGGGAGTTGGGTGTTTATTGTGTACATTACCCCCCCTCCTTGGAAAATCCCAGCCTAAATGTGTAAGGCACATTGTTGTCCCTCCATTTTATCTGAGCAACAAACAGACAACATTTTCACAAACACTTAAGTGAACTTAAAAAGTGATTTAGGAGCCTAAAACCTGTTGTCTAAAGGCTGCTAAGCCTTTAGTAACTTAAGGCATTTTTGAAAATCGGAGATAGGCTCCTAAATGTCTTAGATTTTTTTTAAAATGTTACCTGAACTTATTGAGTAAGTTTATTGGATGGGGACTGGGGACTTGTGTTTCCTGCTATTGAGGGCAACAGGAGGTTTGTTTAGAGAAAGTGCAAGCTCAGCTAAAGTATGCTGAGATTTTCAAAGCTGCCTAAGGGAAATAAATGAGAAATCAGTGTATAAATCACATAAGCAGCTTTGAAAATCTCTGATGTAAAATCTAGAATTAGTGCATGATTTCTTGACAGTCACCATAGCGTTCACCCAATAAAGAGAGAGATTAATTGTAGAATTAGAAGTTTCTTCCCTCTCTAGGACTTTCCCTTTGAGATTAGCGGTTTGACTCTACTTTTTCTAAAAACAAACCAAATACCAACTTTTCCTTGCCTGTTACATTCCCCACAGCAGATGTGCCTCGGGAGACTGCACCTTCCCACAGAAGGATATATAACGAATCAGGAAAGACCTTCCCCATTCGGGAAATACAGTGTGCATTACTGTATGAGGCAAAGGAACCCCGGTAGCTGTTCTGGGATATGATGTTCTATTTACAGGGAACACGGAAGCACATGAATGTGGTGGGGAGAGAAGCTGGACTGAATAACCTGGATCCTGACCCCTGAAATGCTGAGTGAGGAGGTGACAGCAGACTCCAGCTGCTGACTGACACACATTAGAGGCAAATCAACCTTTTCCTCCCTTCTTCTTGAAGCTTGAGGTTTTTGAAGCATTGACAGCTTGTTAGGTAACTAATCTCAGGGGAATCCAAGGGGAATTTGGCAATGATCTCTCTCAAAGTCCCCACTCAATGCAAAGGGACTGAATTTCGAAAAAGGCAAGACCTGTCACCTCGGCTATCCTAACTCCTTATCTGGCCCCCATCCCCATGGTATCTGGGCACCTCGCTGTCTTGAATGTATCTACCCTCCCACCACCCCATGAGGTGCTATTATCCCATCTTTACAGATGGGGACCTGGCACACAGAGGGACAGATGTGTGCAGACACCCTTAGGGGGAGTTGAAATCAATGGGTGTTAGGTACTGCACCCAATCTGGCACCAATCCAAATTTTTAGGTACCTACAGAGCTTTGAAAATCTGGCCTAAAAGTCACACAAAGATTTTGTGACAAAGGAGGGAATTGAACCAACATCTCCCAAGTCCAAGGTGAGCTTTTCAAACCCTGAAGCAACCTTCATTCCATTGGCAGCACACTTGCTGGGGCACGAAGTGTTAGAAAGATGGTATGGGTAAAACAGAGCTGATATTTGCTGCTTTGCTCAGTGCTTGGGGAGGAGACATTGGCTATGAGTAGGGTTTGCAGAATTTAGGGATTTTTAAATGCAATTTTGCTGACTATTATTGATTTTTATTGAAGTTTTTCCTGATTTGCAGCTATTTTAATTATTACGGTTGGAGGAAATTCAACGGGGGGCGCGGGTAGGGTTAGAATCAGGGTTAGGGAACCTCTGACAGCAGGGCTGCCAGGGGCTCCCAGCAGTGACCAGTGGCTTACTGGTGGCTCCCTGCATGGGCAAGAGGTCCAAGACCCTGGGGTGAAAGGTGCAGGGAAGGCACCTCTGTCCCAGTGCATCAACCTTCCATGGCCAGGGCTGAGAGGAGGAGGATGACAAGCCCCCGGTCACAGGGGTGGCCACTGCATAGTTAAATGTCCCCATCGATGGGCAGAAGCCATTCAGCAGCTAGGTGGACCATGCCACAGCCAGGCACACTTCCTCCCTCTCGCAGCCCAGACTGGGGGTCTCAGCTCTGGCCAGCCTTCCCCGCACCTTGTGCCTGCAGGGATGGGTGTCACCAGCATCACGGACATGCAGGAAGCCCGCCACAGCTCGGCTGTCAGGCCACCCCCTGTCCTGATTTTTCACACTTACTATCTGGTCACCCTAGCTGTTACTGCCCCACTTGCTCACTGCAGTGATGGCTGGGTGCAGAGGATTCTTTGCACGGTCACAGAGCTGCTGAAACCATCCCCACAGGCGCAAGGTATGGGGGGGAGGGGAAGGCTGTACTAACACCGACTGTTATTGATATTTTTTGTTGTTGGTTTCAGTGTGTCAGCGGAGATCAACATTTACCAACATCTATCGATTGAAATCGAATCATGCCAAGCCGCGCTATACGTTTCAAAAAGGCTTGTTGTATTTTGTTTTATAAAATTAAATAAAATAAAAATAAATTAAATTTAAATAATTTTAAAATATGCCAATTTAATGCAATCAAACATAACATTTTAGGAATATAAAATATAAATATATAAATAAAATTAATAATAACTACATTTTAAAGTCAAAATTGGAATTAAATGCAACATTTGATATCATGGAATTGCCCATGAAATGGAAATTTGGGTTCTCACCTGCTGTAATAATATGAAAATAGAATGTTTGTTACAAATTTCATACAGAAATCATTCATGCAAAAGAGGGTACCTTTTTAGCTAAACTGGTGGTTTCTAGCTGGTGGTTTGTTTTTTTTAAGTAAAGATTAGGTAACTGTTTGACCAGTAATAACATTTTCACCCCTGGGGGCTAACTGCAGGGTATCTCAGACTTTATTCCTTTTTGCATAAGATGGACATCCTGCTGGGTCTTTGTATGCCAAGTATCCTAGTGCAGGACAATGGAATATTACCACAGGGAAGGACAGGCATTCTTGTTTGTTTAGGAGATGTCATAAACATACAGCTAAGAGTAGCATAAAATCCCTTCTTTACCTGTAAGGGGTTAAGAAGCTCAAATAACCTGGTTGGCACCTTACCAAAAGGACCAAGAAGGGAAGAAGAACCTTTCAAATCTGTGGTGGGAGGTTTTGTTTGGGTCCTCTGTGTGTTCTCTTGGACAGAGAGGGACCAGGGCAGGAAAAACCCTACCTGAAATAAGCATCTAAGATTACAAAAATTGTAAGAGGAAGGAAATGCATTAGATTATACTTTGTTTTAGCTTTTGAATTTTTCCTATGCTAAGAGGGAGGTTTATTCCTCTTTTTTGTAACTTTGAAGTTTTGCCTAGAGGGGAATCCTCTGTGCTTTAACTCTTATTACTGTGTAAAATTACCTTCCATCCTGATTTTACAGTGCTTCTTTTACTTTTTTCTTTATAATAAAGTTCTGCTTTTAAGAACCTGATTGGTTTTTAGTGTCCTAAAAACCCAAGGGGCCGGTCTGTGCTCACCTTATTTACCTATTTGGTTGTTATATTATTCTCAAGCCTCCCAAGGACAGGGGGTGAAGGGGCTTGGGGGAGATATTTTGGGGAAACAGGAATGCCAAGTGCTCCTTTTCCTGAATCTCTGTCTAACTCATTTGGTGGTGGCAGCAGTACCATCCAAGGACAAGGAATGAGTTGTGCCTTGGGGATGTTTTTATCCTAAGCTGGTAGAAATAAGCTTAGGGAGTCTTTCATGTGGGTCGCCAAATCTGTACCCCAGAGTTCAGATTGGGGAGGGAACCCTGACAGGATACAATTTTCAAAGGGTGATAATAGAGTTTGGCTGCCAATTTTCCTTGCAGTTCACTTGGAGTTGATTGCCCACCCATTGCAATTCCCAGCCCTGTTTGCTTGGTTTATTTCTTTATTGTGGCTTCCCCTAAAATATAAAATCCTGACCCATTTCAGCAGTGGAACTGCAACCTATTTTGTTCTGCTTTTAGACACCAGGAAGTGATGTATGTGACTATTTGAACCAATATCTGTCTAATCTGTCTGTACTATTGTGTCTGAGCCTCTTCACCATCTGTGCCTCTGTCAAGGTAATACACGGGTTTCAAGAGAGATTAAGATTTTGTTTTAACTTGCAGTCTGCTCAGATATGAAATCTATTCCAGGGGTCAAGAGAGATGGCATTTCCCCTCCCCTGGCTTCCATTCTCCACTCAGCTATTGTTCCGGTAGCCAGCAGAGAGAGAAAATGAAAACAATGCTGACATTTATTGGGTGGATGTTGTTCATTTATGTTGCAGCATTAATTTCTTTCCTGTAGTCACACTCCATGGAGAACCCAAAACAGGGAAATGAAACGTCCATTACAGAATTCATCCTCCTGGGATTCGAGACTCATCCTGATCTGCAAATTCTTCTCTTCCTGCTGTTTCTAGTGCTGTATTTGGCAACAATGGCCGGGAACATCCTCATCATTGCACTAGTTGTGTGTGATCAGCACCTCCACACCCCCATGTACTTCTTCCTGGGGAACTTGTCCTGCTTGGAGACATGCTACACCTCCACCATCCTGCCCAGGATGCTGGCCAGTCTCCTCACTGAGGACAGGAAAATTTCCTTCAATGGGTGTCTCACACAATTATATTTCTTTGGTTCTCTGGTTGCCACAGAATGCCTTCTCTTATCAGTGATGTCTTATGATCGGTATGTAGCGATATGCAATCCAATGCACTACACAACCCGTATGAGCGGCAGGGCCTGGTTCCAGCTTGCAGGTGGCTCTTGGATAGGTGGCTTCATAGGTAATAGCATAACGACATTGTCAATATCCCAGTTAACTTTCTGTGGCCCAAATCGTATTGACCATTTTTTTTGCGATCTTATACCCCTGATAAATCTCTCCTGTAATAACCCTCAGCTGATGGAAATGTTGGCTTTCACACTCTGCTTGATTTTCTCACTGGTCCCATTCCTGCTTACCTTGATGTCCTACATTTGTATCATTGTGACCATCCTGAGAATCCCGTCCTCCACCGGGAGGCAAAAGGCCTTTTCCACCTGCTCATCCCACCTCATTGTGGTGACCATTTATTATGGAACTCTTCTAATTGTCTATATGTTCCCAATGACCAGCATTCTGAGTGAGTTTAACAAAGTGCTCTCTGTCATCTACACTGTCCTGACTCCCCTGGTCAATCCCCTCATCTATAGCCTGAGAAACAGAATGGTGAAGGAAGCCCTGAGGAAAGCTTGCAGGAAATTTGTGGTTAAAAAATGCTAACTGATCAACTGCCTTAGGTTAAAATAAAATAGATATAACATGGGCTGGGATAGGGCCTGAACTGAAGCCTACTGAAGTCCAAGGTCCTGTTTCCATTATATTATAGGGTTTCATGTCATGGTCTTACAGCGTTGCAGCCCTGGAGAAAGTGGAGACAGCGAGCCCTCTAAAAACCTGTTACCCATTGTTTTTAGGACCCATATTAGATTCAATAGATGGGGAATACTGGGCTGGTGGGAGACTGCCCCTTCCCACAGAAGGATATATAATGAATCAGAAAAGACATTCTCCATTTCACATAGGGTATGAGGCATAGGGTATGTTACCAGGCATGGCAATGGAGCCTCGGTAGCTGTTCTGGGATATGACATTCTATTTACGGGGAACTTGCCTGTGATAGGCCCTCATGCCTTTGGACTGGAGAGCCGGGGGCCAAGCCAGCCCTGGTTAGAGAAGGGTCCCCACATCAGGGGACTCAGGCAATTTCCAATAAAGGGCAGAAGGGGGATGTGGGAAGAGGCAAGCTCAGGAGGCTGAAGAGAAACTTTGGAGAGTAATTGAGGGAAAACCCTGAGACTGGGGGAATTGCTCTATCAAGGAAGAGCTGGGAGAAGTGTGCTAAGGTGGCCAAGACTCATAGGAGATGGGGGCAGTTTGGGGTGTAGGAAGCTGGAGGGAAGATGTCTGTGTTTAGTTTTTAAATTTAAGTTAATAAATGAAAATAAATGAAACCTAAATGACGACTGTTGTTTTGAGACTGGACAAACCTGTGTGGAGTTTATTTAGGGAACAAAGAAGGGCAACTAAGGTGAAGGACTACATTCGGGCCTGCCCGAATGCCTCCAGGGAGTGCCCTGAAGGGGCCACTCATCTATTCTGACTGATTTAGTTGGGGATTGGTCCTGCTTTGAGCAGGGGGTTGGACTAGATGTCCTCCTGAGGTCCTTTCCAACCCTGATATTCTATGATTCTATGATTCTATGATGCAATTATACTGATGTAAAGCTGCTGATATCAGCATAGTTGATCCCCCTATGGGAAGGGGAATAAGCTATACCAGCATAAGGGACCTCAACATTGGTAAACTGTATCCATACTAGAGGTTGTACTGGTAGAATGATTTCCATAACAGACTCACACCACTAACCAGAATAGTTATACTGGTGCAAAATCTGTGAGGGGACCTCGCATATGTGAGTCCCTGTGAAAATATGTCAGTGCATTCATGGCTTTGAAAAGTACTCCGGTAATCCAAGGAAACTGGTTTTTGCATTAAAATAGAATGCTGATAATCTACACTGATTAGCGAAGCAAAAGTGGCTGAGTGATGGAAAGAGGCCTGAGTGAATAATCCACAGCTAGGCACTTATGGTATGTCTACACTGCAGCGGGGAGGGGAGGAGTAAGGGGAGCATTGAATGGACAGTAGACATCACTACGGTCACTCTACTCTAGTTAGCTTGCTAAAAATACAAGTGTGGAAACCACAGTATCAACTTCAGTGTCGGCTGCACAAGAAAGAATGTGCCCTGGGCAACATGATGTGCTTGAGCAGCAGTTGCTGAACTCTGCATTGGGGTAGCAGAGGGTGAGGGATGGGAAAGGCGGACTTTATTGTATAATGGATACTCAGGATAGCAGAGGATGAAGGCTGGGAAAGGGGTGGCTACGGTATATAATGGGCACTATGGAGAAGCCAAGGTTAATATGGTCAGTGTTTTATGTATTCGTTCTTATGAACATTAGATGGCAGCTGATGATAGGGAATGACAAATGGACAGGAATAAATAAGAAACCTGTGATTTCAGTAAAAAAAAATTGCGTAAGTGATTAAGAGTCAATAAACTTGGAATTAACAATTAAGCCACAGTGTGAGAAGATTCAGATCTATCTCTGTATTATTGTCAATTATATATCCTTCAAAGGGTTAAGCAATGGGATTTCATCCCTGCCTGCAATATTTTTGTCAGAGATTAATTAAAGAAGAAAACAAAATAAAAAACCCAGTTTTTTTTTTAAATACAATTATGTATGCCACAAGTATTCAACATTAGGCATTATGAAAACAAAGTCTTGGCAGCACAAAATTATTCACACAGGTGATAAACTGGTCTGAGACCTTATTACATGCTTACAGAGAAAATTGTGCTAGAAGAGGACTGTGAATAACCATCATCTAGTTTGTTTTGCATTCAGAAATAAGTGGATATTTGTATTCTTCCATAAAGGCTGGAACAAACCTTTCCTTTGGGGGAAGAGTGGCAGTATGTCAAAAACTTCATGCTGGGAAAGCCCAGTTTTTTAATCAAATTGCAGAATTCCGTAATACATGCAAATGAAATGACCCTATTCACTGTATCCAAATACGGCCATGAACTGGCTGGTGGGAATATATAACCAATCCTGTAGAGGAGACAAATCAGTAATGTTCTGATGCTTATTGTACATTCCAGTGTACCAACAAGGGACCTATAGTTTTGGTACAAGATTCTCTAATTTGTATAATTGCCATGGCACTGAAGATCCCTGAAACTTTTCGGGGATATGTGAAGAAAACATTTGCACTTCATAATCCCAGGTGGCTAGCAATTCAGTGGGAGCTGGGTGTTTATTGTATATATTATCACCCACCCCTTTGAAAATCCCAACCTAAATGTGTTAATCTCCATTTGCTCTTTTCCACAATGCCTGACCAGGGCACCTTGAAGAAAGGTAACATTTTGGAAAAGACTGGAGTGAATTTCAAAAGGGATTTAGGAACCCAAGATACATTGACTTTCAGCGAGATTTGGCTGCTAAGCTTTAGTAACAAACACACTGTTGAATGTTCTACTCCAAATGGCAGCACCCTCTTCACTGGGATACTGAGAGGGCTAGCAAGATGATGTGAGTAACACAGCGCTGATATTTGCTGCTGATGCACTCAGTTCTAGGGTTTGGGATATTGGCTATAAGTGTTGAAGAAGGCTAAAGGTGTTAGCTGTCCAAATCACATTGAAATCAAAGGCTGCAATCCTTTCAGTCAGTGAGAATTTTGTCTTTGACTTCAGTGAAAGAAGGCTAAGCATCAACACAATTATCCGAAGGTGTAAAATTAACTAACTCTATGCATGATCAGATGCAGAATTAGTAATGGCTGGCAGGCAGACAGAATGTAATGGCAGACCGGATATCCACAAACAAGAAGAGAGATAGAATTAATATTTTTAACTAAAGAAAAAGAATAAAATATAGAGATGATCAATAATTTTATAATGGAATATTTTTCCATCAGAAAATGCCAAATTGTCAAGATCAAAATTTTCTATAGGAAATTTCTACAAACATTTGTTTAGGGAAAAAATAATCACTGTGTATTATTTTATAAAATAATACAAAATGAAATATACAAATAAAATAGTAGGATAGAATAGAATACAAATTAACATAAAAAGTAATACAAATGAAATAAAATAATCTCAAAGTAAAATTCAAAATATATATATTTTTGAAAAGTCAGAATTGGAATGAAAACAAAAATTTGAACTCATGGAATTTCCTATGAAATGAAAATTTTGGTTCCTGAATAGCTTTAAATAATGAGAAAATCACCACATTTCTGACAAATACTATACAGAATTTATTTGTGCAAAAGATTAAATTTCCAGCTAAAATAAATTTGCCTCTTTTTTTGAGTAGAGTTTATAATGAATCGACAGTACGTGGTCGCAGATTGGAAGAAATGAGGAAGGGTCAGAAATATTGACCAATAGATTTCACAACAAAATAATGTGGCAAGGTCAGTGATTCTGCAAGATGTCCACTATAGGGCAGCATACTCTAAGCAGGAGAAATGGGCAGCTATTTTCTGAAATGCCCAGTAGATGGTAGAATATAGATGATGATGATGATGATGATGTATTAATTATAGGGAGAGAACATTATAACAGGCCATCATCTAGTGTTTCATTATTAAGTGAAATATTTTCCCCGGTGGGATTTTTTCCCCTTTTATAAGGAAACCATAAGTCACACTGGGCAATGTTAACAACAAAGCACTGGGGAGGGGCCAGTTGAGGCTGTTAAGTGTGGGTTGCTGGTGGCAGGGGAGAAGCTCCTGGACTGGGAATATAGAGGGGTCAGAGGGCTCTGGGCTCTGGGACTCACCCAGACAGACTATGCTGTAACTTTTTGTTTTCCATGGTAATTAAGGACTTTCTACACAGCTAATAAACCCTCCTGCTTTAACAGTGCTGGCTGAGAGTCATTCCAGAGCCTGGAAGGTAGGGGTGAATTACTCCCTTTGGGTGTGAAAGTCTTGCTTGGGTGTCCAATTCAAGTGCACTGGCTCAGGATAGCTCACGGGGAGAAGCAGGGATGCTGAATTCTCTGAAGTTGGGTCCCAAGAGATCTGAAGCCAAAAGGCCTACCCTAATGCGTGTGTGACCCTAAGGGGACTGTCATACTGAAGGGGTCCTCCCAGGGGCTGTTCCAGAGCCATTCATGACCACTGGACATGTAGATCCTAAGAAGGACGGAGTCATCCATCTGCCATCCAGACTGGGAGACTCGGGAAGTGTGCTGCTTGCCTGGAGTTAGAATCCAGGATGTGACGGATGTCTGCCGAGACTGATCAAGACCTCGGACCACTACCCCTTCCTTCTTCTCCACATGGGCACCAATGATACTGCCAAGAATGATCTTGATGGAATCACTGCAGACTATGTGGCTCTGGAAAGAAGAATAAAGGAGTTTGAGGCGCAAGTCGTGTTCTCTTCCATCCTCCCTGTTGAAGGAAAAGGCCCAGGTAGGGACCATCAAATTGTGGAGGTGAAAGAGTGGTTATGCAGGTGGTGTCGGAGAGAGGGCTTTGGATTCTTCAACCATGGGATGTTGTTCTGTGAAGAAGGATTGCTAGGAAGAGATGGGATCCACCTAACGAAGAGATGGAATAGCATCTTCGCAGGCAGGCTTGCTAATCTAGTGAGGAGGGTTTTAAACTAGGTTCGCCGGGGGATGGTGACCTAAGCCCAGAGATAAGTGGGGAAATGGGATACCGGGAGGAAACACAAGGAGGAGGGTACATGATGGGAAGCCTCCTGATTCATACTGAGAAAGTAGGGCAATTGGCTAGTTATCTTAGGTGAATGTACAGGAATGCAAGAAGCCTGGGAAACAAGCAGAAAGAATTGGAAGTCCTGGCACAATGAAGGAACTATGATGTGATTGGAATAACAGAAACTTGGTGGGGCAGTTCACATGACTGGAGCACTGTCATGGATGGATATAAACTGTTCAGAAAGGACAGGTATGGGAGGAAAGGTGGAGGAGTTGCACTTTATGTAAGAGAGTGGTATGATTGCTCAGATCTCCAGTATGAAACTGGAGAAAAGCCTGGTTAAGTTTTAGGGTTAAGTTTAGAGGCGAGAGCAACAAGGGTGATGTCATGGTGGGCGTGTGCTATAGACCACCGGATCAGAAGGATGAGGTAGACAAGGCTTTCTTTGGACAACTAACTGAACTTTCCAAATTACAGGCCCTGGTTCTAATGGGGGACTTCAATCACCCTGACATCTGCTGGGAGAGCAATACAACAATGCACAGAGTTCAGGACCCTGACAAAAGGAAGAAAGGAAAGTAGCATAATACGGATCCTGGACTTCAGAAAAGCAGACGTTGACTCCCTCAGGGAACTTATGGGCAGGATCCCCTGGGAGGCTAGTATGAGGGGGAAAGGAGTACAAGAGAGCCGGTTGTATTTTAAAGATGTCTTATTGAGGGCGCAGGAACAAATCATCCCGATGTGCAGAAAGAATAGCAAATATGGCAGGCGACCAGCTTGGCTTAACAGTGAAATCTTCAGTGAGCTTAAACTCAAAAAGGAAGTTTACAAGAAGTGGAAATTTGGACAGATGACTAGGGAGGAGTATAAAAATATTGCTCAAGCATGCAGAGGTGTAATCAGGAAGCCCAAGGCACAACTGGAGTCGCAGCTAGCAAGGAATGTGAAGGGTGACAAGAAGGGTTTCTATACATATGTTAGAAACAAGAAGAAGGTCAGGGAAAGTGTGGAACCCTTACTGAATGGGGGAGGCAACCTAATGACACATGATGTGGAAAAAGCTGAAGTACTCAATGCTTTTTTTGCCTCGGTCTTCACAGACAAGGTCAGCTCCCAGACTGCTGCACTGGGCAACAAAGTATGGGAAGGAAGTGAGCAGCCCTCAGTGGTGAAAGAACAAGTTAAGGACTATTTAGAAAAGCTGGACATGCACAAGTCCATGGGTCCAGATCTAATGCATCCAAGGGTGCTGAGGGAGTTGGCTGATGTGAGTGCAGAGCCATTGGCCATTATCTATGAAAATTCGTGGTGATCGGGGGAGGTCACGGACGATTGGAAAAAGGCAAATATACTGCCCATATTTTAAAAAGGGAAGAAAGAGAGCCTGCGGAACTACAGCCTCACTTCAGTTCCTGGCAAAATCATGGAGCAGGTCCTCAAGGAATCCATTTTGAAGCACTTGGAGGAGGAGAAGTAGGTGATCAGGAACAGTCAACATGGATTCATCAAGGGCAAGTCATGCCTAACCAACGTGATTGCCTTCTTTGATGAGATAACTGGCTCTGTGGATATGGGGAAAGCGGTGGATGTGATATATCTTGACTTTAGCAAAGCTTTTGATATGGTCTCCCACACTATTCTTGCCAGAAAGTTAAAGAAGTATGGATTGGATGAATGGATATAAGGTGGATAGAAAGCTGGCTAGATTGTCAGGCTCAACGGGTAGTGATGAACGGCTCGATATCTAGTTGGCAGCCAGTATCAAGCAGAGTGCCCCAGGAGTCGGTCCTGGGGCCAGTTTTGTTCAACGTCTTTATTAATGATCTGGATGATGGGATGAATTGCACCCTCAGCAAGTTCGCAGATGACACTACGCTGGGGGGAGAGGTAGATATGCTGGAGGGTAGGGATAGGGTCCAGAGTGACCTAGGCAAATTGGAGGATTGGGACAAAAGAAATCTGATGAGGTTCAAGAAGGACAAGTGCAGAGTCCTGCACTTAGGATGGAAGAATCCCATGAACCGCTACAGGCTGGGAACTGACTGGCTAAGCAGCAGTTCTGGAGAAAAAGACCTGGGGATTACAGTGGACGAGATGCTGGATATGAATCAGCAGTGTGCCCTTGTTGCCAAGAAGGCTAACGGCACATTGGGCTGTATTAGTAGGACCATTACCAGCAGATAAAGGGAAGTGATTATTCCCCTCTATTTGGCACTGGTGAGGCCACACCTGGAGTATTGTGTCCAGTTTTGGTCCTCCCTCTACAGAAGGGATGTGGACAAATTGGAGAGAGTCCAGCAGAGGTCAATGAAAATTATTAGGGGACTGGGGCACATGATTTACGAGGAGAGGCTGAGGGAAGTGGGCTTATTTAGTCTGCAGAAGAGAAGAATGTGTGTGGGGGGGTATTTGATAGCAGCCTTCAACTACCTGATGTGGGAGGGAGTCCAAACAGGATGGAGCTAGGTTGTTCTCAGTGGTGGCAGATGACAGAACAAGAAGCAAAGGTCTCAAGTTGCAGTGGGGTGGTCTAGGTTGGATATAAGGATACACTAATTCATTAGGAGGGTGGTGAAGCGGAATGGGTTCACTAGGGAGGTGGTGGAATCTCCATCCTTAGAGATTTTTAAGGCCTGGCTTGACAAAGCCCTGTCTGGGACGATTTAGTTGGTGTTAGTCCTGCTTTGAGCAGTGGATTGGACTAGATGACCTTCTCTGGTCTCTTCCAACCCTAATATTCTATGATTCTATTCTATGATCCGTGACAGGTTCATAGAAGGATGGTTGATGAATGCACCCAGTAGATGGTTGGCTACTGAAGGCACCAGAAGAATCTTGCGGCAAGTGACTGGCAGCAATAAAACAAGGGACGTTGAAGGAAACAGTGACAAAATGGTGTATAGCCATCTCTTTAAGAAGAACATTACAAACCTATGCAGGGCGAGAGGGTTAAGCGTGGGGAAGCTCAACAAGGTGCAGCTGATTGCATGGATTGAGAAGGATGACCAGTCCAAATAGCGGGCTCCAGGCCCAAGCAGGGTTTCAGGAGACTCTGGGAGCAGCAGAGGCAGTAGCCCGAGCAGAAGCAGGGCTTCCATGATACCTCATTCCCCATGCACCAGGAGATTTTCATGACCTGGCTCCTCATTGGTAGATTTGAAGTGGTTGGAGTTGTAGCTGAGAGCAAAGGAGCCAGAGGACTGGGAGAAGCAGCGAAAGCATGAACTGGAGATGGAGAAGCAGAGGCGCAAGAGGACCCACTGACGGAAAAGTGGGGAAAGGCCCTGGGATGCACATTTCACAGGGAAACTCGATTCCAAATTGTTGCCGCAGTGTACAACAGCCCTGAGACCACTACCTTCATAGAGGCACCTTTTCAGGAGGTAGCTATGGATATAGTGAAGCCCCTCCGCAAGGCAACCTGGTCAGGGAAGGAATGCATTCTGGTGGTGGTAGATTTCGCTACCCGCTACCAAGAGGCAGTGGCTCTGTCCTCCATCAACGCAGACTCGGTGACAGATGTGCTGTTGACTGTTTTCAGCACAGTGGGGCTCCCCAAGGAGATCGTTACAGACCAGGGGTGAAATTTCATGTCGTCCCTGCTTTAGTGCTTGTGGGATAAATGTGGGGTCCTGCATACTGGGACTTCTGGATATCTCCCTCAATCCAATGGGGCTTCTGGGGAAATTTAATGGCACTCTAGACGATGATGCTGAGGACTTTTATTGATTAGCACCCACAGGACTGGGACAAGCATTTACTCCATCTTCTGTTCACATATAGAACAGAGAAGAATGAGGGGACCCTGGGACTTGAGGGACAAATGGAAGGAAAAGGCTTCTCCCAGTGGGGGATCAGTGATTGAGTATGTCCTGTCTTTTTGGGAAAGGCTTACCGAGCACCTGGTTTGGCCAGGAAGAACCTAGCCAGCGCTCATAAGAAACAGGTCTGGTGTGACTGCATAGCACATGCCCACTCCTAGGGCAACAGGCACCAGATGATGGCTCTCATCCCAGTATGGAACAATAAGCTCCAGGCTGCCTCGCATGGACCCTTTAAGGTCATCAAGCAGCTGAACGAGGTGAACTATGTGGTGGAGTTGTCAAACGGGGCTCACTGCCACCGAGTGTAGCATGTCAACATGATACAGCCATCTTTGGAAAGGGAGAAGTTGGTGCTGACCATGTGTGGGCAATGGGAGTAGCAGGGGGATGATCCCTTAGTGGACCTCTTCCCTGAGACAGTAGCTGGCCTCCTGCTGGAATCAGTTCCCCTTTCTGACCAGCTAACCCTTGCCTGACAGGCAGAGAGCAGAGAGGTGCTGCGGTCCTACCAGCAGCTATTTTCCAACTGGCCTGGGCTCACTAACCTACCTGTGCACCGGGTGGAGACAGTATCCCACCCTCCCATCAGGTGTTCCCCATTCAGAGTCACTAGGAAAACAGCCCAGGACCTGGAGAGAGAGAGAGGTCAAAGATATGCAGGCTTTAGGAGTCATCCAGGTGTCCACCAGCCCATGGACATCTACCATTGTGCTGGTGCGCAAGAGAGATGGATCAAACAGAGTCTGTATGGACTACAGGAAGCCTAAGGCCATCATGGTGTCCAATGGCTACCCCATTCCTCACCACTATGTATCTCATCAAAGGCTACTGGCAAGTGCATTTGGATCCAAAAGCCAGACAGAAATCTGCCTTCACCACCCTATAGAGCTCTTTGAGTTCCTGGACTTGCCTTTTGCCCTCAAGGGGGCACTTGCCACATACCACCACCTGGTGGATCAGTTACTGAGGGGAATAGAGAATTTTTCCCTGGCGTACATTGATGATATCTGTTTCTTTAGCCAGACCTGAGAGGAACACTTATCGTAAGTGAAGTGGGTGCTGGGTCTCCTTGAGGAGGCAGGACTGAGTTTAAAGATTGGAAAGTGTAAGGTGGGGATGGTAGAGGTGTCCTACCTGGATCACATGGTGGGGAGCGATCACATAAGGCCAGAGCCTGCCAACGTGAATGTGGTCAGAGATTAGCCCACTCCCTAAACCAAGAAACAGGCCCAGGCCTTTACTGGGATCACGGGGTGCTGCCAGAGGTTTGTACCCCCCTCTAGCTCCTTGGCAGCACCCATCACTGCACTATGTAAAAAGGGTAATCTGGACAAGGTGGCCTGGACCTCTCTGAACTGAAGGAGGCTCTAAGTCAGCGCCCAGTTCTGGTAAACCCTTCCTGTTGTTCACAGAGGCCTCAGACACAGGGCTTGGTCTGGTTCTGATGAAAACCAATGCTGAGGGGGACAGAAACCCAATTGTGTATCTAAGTGAGAAACTGCTCTCCCAGGAGAAGAAACATGCTTCTGTAGAGAAGGAATGCCTGGCCATGGGGTGGGCTCTTATATAGCTGCAGCCATATGTATTTGGGAGGCACTTTGCCGTGTCTACTGACCACTCTCCAAGTCGGCTGAATCAAATGAAAGGGGCTAAAGCCAAGCTTCTGAGATGGAGACTGATCCTCCAGGATTATGATATAAAAGTGATTCATGTTAATGGGAGTGAAAATGTTATAACAGATGCTTTGTCCCAGAAACAGGTAGCAGAACTTCCCGAGGTCACTGGCTGAAGTGACCCCGCTCAGTTCCATCTCCAAGGAGGAAGAGATGTGACAAAGTGGGAATTTTTCGTAATTTTTTTAGTGAATTTTGTGTGTGCCTCCGTTTCCCTTTGTGTGGGAAAGCATTGCTTACTCTTGGCAGAGATTCAGAGACATAGGTGTGACAGGCATCTCCCAAAATGTTAGCAGTGTTTCATCATGATGTAAAATGTTTTCCACATAGGATCATTAGACTTTAAAAAACATACAAAAATACAAATCATGCTTTAGAAGTCCCACTGGGCATTGTTAGCTACAAACCTTTGGAGACATCAAGTGAACCAAGTGGGAGAAATGTTGAACTGGGACCATATTAAAAAGCATGAAGACCAAATACAAATATGGGATAGCATTTACACTTTGTAAATCAAAGCTCATTTTCCAAAGGTAGATCAAATGCACCAGCTCATTCCTTCATATAACTGCAGGTTTTTTCATGGAGAAAAATCCAGTTTTTGCAGAAAAAGGAGAGACAAGAACCTCAGCTGAGGAACCTGGCATCCAAACTCTGAGAAATAAGAGCTCATCACTTCAAGCTTAGTCTGTCCTGTGGTTACAGGTATTATCTTCCTGACTGCATTTCTATACCACCTTCCAGAGAGGGGAATGAATGTGGTTTGTGAATATTTCAGGGACAACGTATGTCAGGGGATATCTTTTATTGGACCAACTTCTGTTGGTGAAGGAGAGAAGCTTTCAAACTAAACAGAGCTCTTCCTCAGGTGAATATTAAAAGTTTTAGCCTCAGTCACTTCCCACAGCCATGCCCATCAACATTCAGAGCACCATTTAGCAGAGATAGAGCTTGAGATCCATGTCTTGTGTCAGGTCCTCAGTTGGGAATCTGTCCCACTGCCACAAAAGGAGCTACCTTTGTTCACAACAGCTGAGGGTCTGGCTCAGTGTGTGTCCCAATGAGGTGTCAAGTGGTGATAGAGTCTTACTAGCCCTGATCACACACGGCAGATGGTTTCTAGACTTCGAGTTCAGGGACAGCATCTTCCCTCCCACCCCGGGGTCTTTCTTGTTCCTGTATTGTCATCCCACTGTCAGTATGGAGTGTGGAGAGTTATTCCCCAGTTAGGGCTTCATATCAGCCTGGTTCTGCCCATTCCTAAGACCTACCCTCCAAAGAGCTGTGTTTTATCACTGCTACATAGTGAATGTCGGGAAACACGTCACCGGGTGGTCCACACTAACCCCCCACTTCAAACTAAGTTACGCAACTTCAGCTACGTTATTCACGTAGCTGAAGTCGAAGTATCTTAGTTCGAACTTACCGCGGGTCCACACGCGGCAGGCAGGCTCCCCCGTCAACTCCGCATACTCCTCTCGTGGAGCAGGAGTACCGGCGTCAACGGCGAGCACTTCCGGGATCGATCCCAGAAGAGAGATTGCTTACCGCCGGACCCGGAGGTAAGTATAGACGTACCCACCGACACCAGCACATGGTGGGAGAATTTATTCCAGATCATAATTTATGGCATAAACTGATCTCTTAAGAGGGGGTGAAACCTGAGCTGCCCAGGCCAGGCACATCAGCTGCTGCAGAAGTCCATGACTAACACAGAGCCTTACCAATTATCTGTTCTCAAACTCAGACTTTGGCACTTAGCTCTGACATCTACATTTAGCTTTTAAATTTCAGCGAATGATCAGGAGAGGAGGGAGATTTTCTGAATATTTATGGAATTAACTCATGAGAATTGATTAACTCTTAACTCTGTGTTCTTCTGATTCAACTGCAGTGTTATTGTTCCTGGACTGAACCCATGGCAGGCTCACACTGGAGAAATCAAACAGCTGTCACAGAATTCATCCGCCTGGGATTTGGGGATCTCCCTGACCTGCAAATTCTTCTCTTCCTGATGTTCCTAGTGACCTACATCGCAACTGTAGTTGGGAACACCCTCATCGTGGTGCTTGTTGTGGCTGATCTGCACCTTCACACCCCCATGTACTTCTTCCTGAGGCACTTGTCCTGCTTGGAGACCTGCTACACTTCCACCTTTCTGCCCAGGTTGCTGGCCAGTCTCTTGACTGGGGACAGAGCCATCTCAGTCAGTGGCTGTTTCACACAAATGTATTTCTCTGGTTCCCTGGCAGCTACTGAATGCTATCTCCTAGCAGGTATGTCTTATGATCGGTATTTAGCAATATGTAAACCCCTGTACTATTCAGTTCTTATGAATACCAAGTTTTGCCTACAATGGGCTGCTGGGTCATGGTTCAATGGCTTTTTGGTGATTACCATCTTTGTCCTATTCATATCACAGCTAATATTCTGTGGGCCAAATCAAATCAACCATTTCTATTGTGATCCCATCCCACTGATGGAACTGCCCTGCAGTGACACACACCTGATGTTATTGTTCAATTTCATTTTAGTTTCTGTATTCACCCTGCCACCATTCCTACTAACCCTGACATCCTACGTGTGTATTGTTGGCAGCATCCTGAGAATTCCTTCCACCACCAAAAGGCAAAAGGCCTTTTCCACCTGCTCATCTCACCTCATCGTTGTGACAATTTTCTATGGAACCCCAATGATTGTCTACATGCTACCGAAACGTAATACACTGAGAGACCTGAACAAAGTGATCTCTCTTTGCTTCACAGTCCTGACTCCCCTGGTTAACCCCCTCATCTACAGCCTGAGAAACAGAGAGGTCAAGGAAGACTTGTGCAAAGCAGTCAATAAATGTGGCTTTCAAAAAACCATGCAGAGACTCCGAGATAATAACTTAACCTGAGGTTTTCAATGCTGGTTGGGTGATTTAAGCAATCAGCCCCCATAAAAATTAAGTTGAAAATTCTCAGTGAAAATCTCAGCAGTCAGTGTTGTCCAGATCGGTGGATGGACCAATGTAGGTGGTGGCCATAACCATGAATCATAGAATCATAGAATATCCGGGTTGGAAGAGACTTCAGGAGGTCATCTAGTCCAACCCCCTGCTCAAAGCAGCATCAATCCCCAACTAAATCATCCCAGCCAGGGCTTTGTCAAGCTGGATCTTAAAAACCTCTAAGGAAGGAGATTCCACCACCTCCCTAGGTAAGCCATTCCAGTGATCCAATGGCCCCTTATTCCATGGCCCCCTTATTGAGTTTTTTAACTGGGAACCAAGACAAGTGGAGACAAAATTTTAATAATTTTTTTTATCTCCGTGAAAAAGCCATTTCTGATCAAAATTCATATTTAGACAATAAAAATACTAACTCCTGGTGCAGCACAGATGGGGCCTGTGACGGTATTGACATAAACTGGGACCATATAGATCATTGTTGCAACCAAGGTCCTGTAGTGGCACCCAAATCTTGTATAAAGGGGGTCAAATCGGGTGTCTAAGACAAGGTTATGGTTTACTGGTTATGATTATGCTGTCTATATGTGTGTATCAGTTTTGTAGTTGAAGTTATGACTATTGGCTCTATACTGTCTGTATGGCAAACTTATGCTATGCTTCTGGGTGACATCCCAGACAAACTGGGATTAGCTCTGCCTAGCCTGCTTGATGGCCAATTAAGGACCATCAGCTATACAATGGACCCATTGAGAGAAGGCAAATATGCCTTCAGACTCAGCAAAGTATGCAGGAACTGGCCCATGTGACTCCAGACTCCATTTTGCTGTAATTTTCCACAGTAAGAACAAAGAGTTGTTCTTACACCTGGAAAAGACTATATAAGGCTGATGCCTCATCTCCATTTTGTCTTCAATCCTGCTTCATCCCTCTGGAAGGACTTTGCTACAAGCTGAAGCTTTGAACAAAGGACTGAGGACCCATCCCAGCGGGGGATGTATTCCAGAGACTTAGGCTTTGTCTTCACTACCCGCCGATCCGGCGGGTAGCAATCGGTTTATCGGGGATCGACTTACCGCGTCTACTGAAGACGCGGTAAAATCGATCCCTGATCGCTCTGCCGTCGACTCCGGAAATCCACCTCGGCAGGAGGCGGCAGCGGAGTCGGCGGCAGCGCGGCAGCGGTCGACTTTCCCGCGTCCTCACCGCTAGGTAAGCCGACCTAAAATACGCAACTTCAGCTACGGTATTCACGTAGCTGAAGTTGCGTATCTTAGGTCGGACCCCCGCTGCAGTGTAGACCTAGCCTTAATTTGAACCTGCAGTTTATTCTATCGCTGCTGTAAGCCTGAACCAAGAACTTTGCCATTGCTGGATGTAATTGATTCCATTTAACCAATTCTAACTCTCATCTCTATCTTTTTTCTTTTATGAATAAACCTTTAGATTTTAGATTCTAAAGGATTGGCAACAGCGTGATTTGTGGGAAAGATCTGATTTGTATATTGACCTGGGTCTGGGGCTTGGTCCTTTGGGATTGAGACAACCTTTTTTGTGTATATTGGGATATTGGTTTTCATAACCATTTGTCCGCATAATGAGTGGCACTGGTGGTGATACTGGGAAACTGGAGTGTCTAAGGGAATTGTTAGTGTGACTTGTGGTTAGCCAGTGGGGGTGAAGCCAAAGACCTCTTTGTCTGGCTGCTTTGGTTTGCCTTAGAGGTGGAGAAACCCCAGCCTTGGGCTGTAACTGCCCTGTTTTAGCAATTTGTCCTGAATTGGCACTCTCAGATGGGTCCCGCCAGAACCGCATCACCACAGGGCCGTAAGTCTGGGAAATCTGCCACCACTGAAATTGTGCTTATTGACTTCATAGCTCTCTGCAAACCAACCACTATCATTGCGCTCACACAGGCTGGATGCAAACAGCCAGGATCTAGCAGTGACCTCTGGACACTTTACCAGGAACAGCTTCATAGGTCTTCTCTGGGCTAAGCCCAGATGGGACCAGCTCCAGCAAGGCAACAGCCCCAGGCTCACTGGGCACTTGGAGGCAGGGAGGTTGGGCAAACAGAGGTAGACTCACAAGCCAGGGCCACTGGGACTGTCCAGACCTAGCTTGGGTTTGCTGGGCACATGTAGAACTGAGGCCATTCCTGGGGTCAGGCCTGTCATACAGTCACCGAGGAGGGACCTGGCCTGTGGGCCTGCAGGGCACCAACTGCTCTGCTGCCGCCAATGGCACAAACACTTTCAAAGGGAGGGGACCTATTACAATGGGTGTCCTCAAAAGGGACTGCAACAAGGGCATGTCCCGAGGGGGCTAGTTTTCAGGCCACGCTGTCATGTCAGCCCAAGATGCCTTAGATATCCCTGCAGAGCCCTCTCCTCTGGGCATGAGGCAACCTATTGGCAGAGAAAGTGGCTGCCACCTGCCAACAGGCAGAACTCCTGTGATGCCAAAATGGCAGTGCTGGATCAGTGACTGGGAGCACATCAGGGCTAGGCCAGAGGCAGTAGAGCTGGGCACCAGTGGGAATGGTGGGACTTCAGCACTGTGGGGAGGACTTTCCAAGGGACCTAATGGAGTTAGATACCCAAATCCCTTTGAAATGGGAGATGGACACTCAACTCCCTTAGAAGCCTCTGAGAATGTCAGCCTGGAGAGCCACTGGGATTCTCTCACAGTAGGTTCAATCTGTGCACTTCCATTGGAAACAGACCTCACAGCAACAGACATGCACTGGACTGATGGAAAAACGCTGCTGAACTTCTGAAAGCTGTTGCTGCTGTTGTGTGTGCTGTTATAGCCACTAATGGTGCAACTAGTCTGTTGTACGATTTTGTTTCCAGTGGCTATAACTTGGAACAGTGCATACCTAGCAGTCAGTAGGAGGGAAGATGAGAATTACTGTTTCTAGAGTTACTACAGGGTAGAGGAATGAGACAGGTGCAACCCTGCTGACCAGTGGCCAATGGGTAGCAGCCAAAGCGGAAGGACAAGAAAGGAGAAGTTATGTTCCCAAATGACCAACGGAGGGAAGTGGATAGGGAGGTGAAGGTGTATAATGGTGTATGAGTGGTGAAGAAAGAGCACTGAAGAGAAAAGGACCTCTATGCTATGTAATGATCTGTGGATAGTAGTAGATGTTGTAGATTGAGAAATGGGCTCTTACACTCAATAATGGCCACCAGGTGACATGAGTCACAAATTGGAAAGAGGCAGTTATAGCAAATTGTTGCCGAGTCTCACGAGAAAAAGAAGAGACCCTGCAGTTCAAAATAAGAACAAAACAAGCCCAACCCATTTCAGAGGGAGTGGCGTATGGGTGTTTATACAAATTCAAGTTTTATTAGTAGTTCTAGTTTTGCTGCGTACAACATTAAGTTATACATTTAAGAACATAAGAACGGCCATACTGGGTCAGACCAAAGGTCCATCTAGCCCAGTATCTTGTCGTCCGATGTGACCAATGCCAGGTGCTTCAAAGGGAATGAACAGAACAGGTAATCATCAAGTGATCCATCCCCTGTCACCTAATCCCATCTTCTGGCAAACAGAGGCTAGTGACACCCCAGAGCATGGTTTGCATCCCTGCCCATACTGGCTAACAGCCATTGATGGACCTATCCTCCATGAACTTATCTAGTTCTTTTTTGAACCCTGTTATAGTGGCCTTCACTACATCCTCTGGCAAGAAGTTCCACAGGTTGACTGTGCGTTGTGTGAAGAAATACTTCCTTTTGTTTTTTTAAACCCGCCGTCTATTAATTTTTTTTGAGATGGGGCAACCACATCTGCACACAGTATTCAAGGGATTTATATAGAGGCAATATGTATTGTCTGTCTTATTATCTATCCCTTTCTTTACAATGCCCAGCATTCTGTCAGCTTTTTTGACTGCCACTGCACATTGAGTGGATGTTTTCAGAGAACTAGCCACAATGACGCCAAGATATATCATTTTATATGTATAATTTGGATTATGTTTTTCAATGTGCATTACTTTGCATTTATCAACATTGAATTTCATCGGCCATTTTGTAGCCCAAACACCCAGTTTTTTGAGAGCCCTTTGTAATTCTTCACAGTCTGCTTTGAACCTAACTATTTTGAGTAGTTTTGTATCTTCTGCAAATTTTGGCACCTCACTGTTTACCCCTTTTTTTAGATCATTTATGAATATGTTGAACAGCACTGGTCCCAGTAGAGACCCCTGGGGAACACTACTATTTACCTCTTTCCATTCTGAAAACTGACCATTTATTCCTACCCTTTGTTTCCTATCTTTAAACTAGTTATCAATCCATGATAGGACCTTTGCTCTTATCCCATGATAGTTTACTTTGCTTAAGAGCTTTTGGTAAGGGAGCTTGTCAAAGGCTTTCAAAAAATCTAAGTACACTGTATCCACTGGATCACCCTTGTCCACAGGCTTGTTGACCCCCCCTCCCACAAATAATTTTAGTAAATTGGTGAGCCATGATTTCCCTTTACAAAAAATGTGTTGACTCTTTTGAATTCATGTGCGATGCATATGTGCGGTTGCAATATTTCCTTAAGAAATTCCAATCAGTATTAAAAAATAAATGGGTAACTAATACAGTTAGTCTCATGTTTCTTTTGTTCTCCCTTCTGTCCTCGCACTTGGTCCTTCTAGATTTCACTCTCTCCTGTTACCAGATTTTGGCCAGGTCTACATTACGTAGTTGGGCTGGCATAGCTATGTCAGTCAAGGGTGTGGTAAAAACCACAACCCCTTACCAACATAGCTATGCCAGCAAACACTCCAGTGTAGGCACAGCTATGCTGACAGAAGGCTGCTTCTGTCAGTGTAGCTAATGCTGGCAGAAAAACTCCTCCTGTTGGCATGTGCATTAGGGAGCACTGCCAGCATATCTATACAGACAAAGACAAGGCATTTGTTTTTCTTGCCTGTTTGGGGTGAGGTAGAAGATTTTTGAGACATGGCAGGTCAATTCTCCCTCTGGAGCAGAAATGAGTGACATGCTCCCAGGGTAGTTTCTTCGTGTTGTTTGTTTAATTACAAATGGTATACAAGTCACCTTACCCTTACTCTGACCAATGGATGGTAGCAATTGACAAATGGCTCCCTTTGGCAGAAAGCAATGCAAAGGTACCACTGTCCTGTCTCAGCAGCTCTGGAGTCCCACACAAATATCAATTGGTTTACCAAACACTTTCTTCCTTCCGTTCCCAGACTCTGAGTTTCCTACATGGAACTGCCCTCTGGTTGGGAGTTCCTTGATTTCCATGGGAGCTAAATGCCTAGCCTGCTTTGGAACATTTGAAAATCCCAGTAGGCATCTCTCTTTAGGTGCCTAAATAACAGAGCTGGTTGGGAACCGGATTTTCTGGTTTCACAGAGAATTCTGACATTGAAAAAAAATCATTCCAAACCAGAACAACATGTCAAATTTTGAATTTCTCATGAAGGGAAATTTTGGGGAAAAAATCAGTTTGGGTCAATCAAAATGATTTTGATTTAGACTTTTTATTTTATTGTATGTCTGGGTTCTATTCAGTGTTGGCACCGAGTTTCTCTGTGTTTCAGTTAATAGGGGACAGTGATACCTAGCCACTGTAGTTATTCGTTAGCTGACAGATAGCTGACACAGCAGACATTGTTCGCACAGCCCACAAAGACCACAAGACTTGGTTTCGTAGTGAAGGCACCCCCTGCCAAGTTTACTGTCAACCAAGCACAGTCCTAGCTCCCCAGATCAGTGTCTACAGTTACAATAGCATGTGTATGCCTGTTGCAATTGATTCAGCTTAGTGAATGGTGGGTCCCCCCGAGACCCCTCTTTATACACTGATACACTGATTCAAAGAAGTTACATATTGCCCCCTGATGTGTTACCACCATTTACCTTGTACATGTTGGTTTGAGCGAAACATCTTTATCCATCACACTGTTATCCTGACCTTATCTCTAAGAAAGGTCAACATTTTCCTATCTTCAGGAAGTGTGTTTGTACCATACTTGGTATCGGGGTGTTCTGGTACCGCCCTTCTAGAATGTGTTTGTGTGAGTGTCCTGTGCCTAGCACTTCTCAGGAATATGTGTGTTTTTGCAATATCAGCCCTGCTCTTGCTAGGTTCTGTGAGCCTGCATGCAGGCAGAGCCTGACTTCTGCTCACAGCCTGACTTTTGCTAAGTTTGCTTTATATTAGCAAGGCTTGACCACTACTTTAGTTCAGGTCTCGGGCCTCATAGCGGGTCTCTTATACCAGGCCTAATGTCTCAGGCTCTCTTTCTAGTTCAGCCACCTTTGTAGATATTAAAATGGAAAGTGTTGGGTAAAGGCAAAATGATATTATTACCATCCTCATGGCAACCCCAGGCTGCAGTGAAATTTTCTGGCAAGCAAGATTATTTGCAAGCACAGGGTAGATACAGCTCATGGCCCATTCTGTTACTGGCCTCTCTGCTGAGCACATGAGCAGGGGGTTGCATTTTTCAGATGAGGTCACCTGCCAAAATGGGGAATACACCAAAACCCACATAATGGTCAGAAAATCCCTGTCAAGCGAAGACTTTAAATCCAGTTCAGACATCTCCTTCTAAAGGATATGCTTTCCTGCAAACAGCAGGTATTGGGACTGATGGAGGAATCAGTAGGGGAAAATCTCTTGTCTCTGTTATGCAGGAGGTCAGATTAGGTTATCATAATGGTCCCTTCTGGCCTTAAACTCTGGATTGATTTGATCTAGCAACCTACTGGTGAAATTGACTCTATCACTGTTTGGTACCCAGTTCCCTTTCCCATCAAACTGATGAAAAAGATCAGCTGCTTTGGCCAAAGCGTTCCACTGTCTCCCAGGTCCCAACACAGGCAGCCAACTTTCCTGTGAGTTAGATGTTTTCCTTTGCTTTCACCACATCTTGTTCTCTGCCCATCTCATGCTCCCCCACAATAGTTCTTCCTCCTCTGTACGGTGCATGTCCTTCAGATTGTCACAGCTCCTCTTGGCAAACTGGAAAGGGAGGAAAGAAACAGGGTAAGAGAAATATCTGGCCTGTGTTTTAGAATCATTTTGCCTACTCGCAGGTTTGGTGATTTGCCCCAGTTCCTGACACACAACCCCCAGTCCTGGGCTTCCCACTCTGACAGCTCTGCCGGTGCCCCTCAAGCCTGACCCACAGCCCCCTGCTAGCCTAGCTTTGGGCTTCTCCCACCCACCCACTCAGCTCTGCCAATGTCCCTGAATCTCTACCCACAGCCCCACTGTTGTTCCAGCCTTGGGCTCCCCCACTCACTGTCCTGTCAATGCGCCTCAGTCTCAACCTATAGCCCCCTGCTATCTCTGCCATGAGCCATCCTCCTCACTGCACATGCTCAGTTGTGCCAATTCCCCTCACTCCCCATCCTCAGTCCTGCAGGCTATTCCAGGCTCCCTAGGTCTGCTGGTGTCCCATAGTCATTCTAGATCCATGTGCAGTAACCCTGGCCCTGGCACCAGCACCTGCAGCAGGGATTCTGTTAGGGCCTGCAGCTGTGATGCAGCAGTGTAGAGTGCTGTGCTGGAGAGAAAGCCAGGCTGTGAGAGGGCAGATCCAGCTGGGGGAAGGGTCTTGGGAGAGGAGGCAGTGGAAAGGCGGGTGGAGAAGAAAGAAATGAAAAGGGACAGCACTTGGCAAAAAGGGGATTTGCTGAGGAGCTGGGAGAGGTAGGTCCGTGGAGGGCTGTGTGCAAGGACCCTAGCTGCAAGGGGCACCAAGCTTCTGACAGGTGATGTTGCCCATTGGGACCCTGATGGAGGGATACAGTTTGGGTGCTGGGGAACAGGTGTGCGTGAGGAGCTGTCACCTGTGGGTGGTCCTGTTGGAAAGAGTTGAGGTCACAGTAGTGTTGAAGCAAAGGATCATCGCAAAGCAGGGAGAGGAGCTAATTCCCTGTTGGGTTGAGAAAGCAGGCTGTTGAAAAATGTCTTTTATTGTGATGGTAATTTACAGTTTATGATTTTCCTAGGTAAGCATTGGATGTTAGTTTTCCATTTTTGAAATTAAAAATTTAGGGTTAGCTCCATTGTGTTGGCTTGCCTCTGCCTCTCGTCACAGCAGGCATAGCCTAGCCAAGTCCTGGGCCACTGCACATATCCCCCTCCTATCCTGCCCTGGGCTTCCACTCCACACATCTCTGCTGGTGACTCTCAGTCCCAACCTTCAGCCCTCGCACCAACCCCGGGCTTTGGCTCCCTGCCCCCTCCCCCCAGAGCTCTGTTGATGCGGCTCAATGCTGACCTAACTGCAGCCACTTCCCCTGCAGAGGTCCCTCACCCTTATCTGCATCTCTTCCCTCCCTCATCTGCGATTTCAATTCTGGCCTCCCCAAAGAATGCTGTACTGTCCCAGGGGATCACCTGCTAAATGAGCCCTGACATCGCACTGCTCTGCGAATTCCCCTTAATCCTGGCATCGAGCTCAGTCTATCCTAAACTGTGTCTACACCACACACGTCTGAATATGTCCCTCACTCCCGATCCCCAGCACTCATTGTTATTCCAGTCTTTGGCTCCCCATGCTCAGTTCTGCCAGTGCCCCTGAATTCTGAACTACAGTCCCGTCCCAGTTGTTTCTATTCTGTCTGAAGTAGTGCTCTGTGATCCATGATCTACCAAAGCCCGGCACAGCAGAGGAAATCATGATTTTCATCTGCATAGTTTAAAGCCCCCGATTGCTAACAAGAGCCAGCTAAAAGGCAGGCTAGAGAGACTATTGTGCACTTGTGCAGAGATTGGGGGAAAATGGAAATGGAATGTTTTTGTACGAGTGGATGAGATAAGCAGATCTCAGGGCAGTATCCCTCCATGAGTCAGCCCTGCAAAATGTAGTATTGTTATATGTGAGCATTTAGGCCTTGCCAAATCTGAATAATCTGAAACTGGTTGTTCCAGACTTGATGGAAAATTGGTCTATTACTACAGATAACATAGGTACTGGACTTTTTTTTTCCAGTTGCAAAAATGGCATTTCAATTAAATCTAAATTTTCCATGGGAGTGTGTCAATTTCAGTGAAACATTGTTGAAAAAAATTGAAATGCAGTGTTTTGATAAGGTCAACATTGGAATATTTTGATCTTTGGAACAGAACATTCCAATTTGTCATTTCAAAATGATTTTTGCTTGAATATTATATTAAATTTATTATAAATTAGAGTAAGTATGAAATAAAATGTCTAAATCAGAATGAAATATTTTGATTTGATCAAAACTGATTATTTTAGTTGATGCAAAATGAAATATTTTTGAAAAAATAATTTGTGGGATTTTATAATTTTTTTTGTTTATGTTCTTATACAAATAATTAGATAAATTAATGGAGCATAGCCCAAAGGGTCAGGGATGCACCTATGTTCTGAGTATCCCTAAACCTCCAACTGCCAAAACCTGGGACTGGATGACAGGGTGGATCACTCAAAATTGCCCTGTTCTGTTCATTCCCTCTGATGCACCTGATAGTGGCCACTGTCAGAGACAGGATACTGGACTAGATGGACCATTGGTATGACCCAGTGTGACCATTCTTACATTCTGATTTGGAATGATAATACAATTTGAAATGCCAGAATTTCCTGCAGAATGTACTTTCCAAGTTCTAGACACCTCTATGCTGGACATAGGGAAACCATATATGAACGATTGCTTTATTCTGATGTTAGAGAGAAAAGGTGGGTGAGGTAATAGCTTTATTGGACCAACTTCTGTTGATGAAAGACTTGTTCATCAGGGCTTATAGCTCAAAAGTTTGTCTCTTTCACCAACAGAAGTTGGTCCAATAAAGATGTTGCTTCACCCACCTTGTCTCTTTAATGACCTGGGACCGACATGGCTACAATACCACTGCAAACAGCTATTCTGATGTGGCAGAAATATGGGCCCCCAGACTACGTGTTGTCTAATGGTTATGTCATTGGAGTGGATCTCAGGAGACCTGGCTGTTAAACACTGGCTCTGCCATTGACCTCCTATATGACCTAGGTCAAGTCACTTCCATTCCTTGTGCCTCAGTTTCCCAATTTGTAAAATGTTGCTAATGATATTCTTGGTAAAGTGCTTGAATATCTGCTTATTAAACTCATAGGAGCTACGTATCATTATTAGATAGGCCAATGGTTTGGTCCAGTGCATAGAGGGGGAGCGGATACTGTACTGGATGGACTGCGAATATGATCCTTCATGGTAGGAAGGTGGGGATATGAGAACAGAGGAGCCATTGCTCTACTGCAGTGAAGAAATGAGGCAAGCTGCTGGACTACAGGTGTTTATATGGCATGGGCAGAGAGATGGGGCTATCAGTTTAGATGGATGAATGATCAGTGGAAGAAGGATACCAAGCTAGATGGGTCCGTTGGTTTGATCCCATTGATTTGTGTCAGGGGATGGGAAAAAAGATGTAGAAATATGTCCTGTCCAGCATGGGGGATGAAATGGACCATTGGTCCCATCCAGCGTGGTGTTCCTCATACTCATTATGCTACCAGTGTGGAAGCCAATGGGGAAGAACCCCAGTATGAGTGAGTGGGGGCAGAATTTTTCCCATTGGACAGTAAGCAACACCATATTCTACCTCCTAATACCCACTCACTGAGGTGTAACCCACACACATCCTCTAGGTCTGGCTGCCTTGTAACTACGGGGCATGTGACATTATGGTAAGGCCTTTATTCATGATCCTCTCCCCTGTCTTCTGCTGTGTGAGTTACAGAGATATGGACCAAGGAAATGGGACAAGTGTGGCTGAGTTTGTGCTCCTGGGTCTCTCCCAGGCCTGGGAGGTTCAGCTCATCCTCTTCCTCCTCTTCATGCCACTCTACTTGCTGATTCTGCTAGGCAATGTCCTCATCATTCTCGCCATACAAGGAGACCTGAGCCTAGGGTCCCCCATGTACTTCCTCCTGGCCAAACTGGCCCTCCTGGGCATCTGCTACTCTTCCGTCACCCTTCCCCCTCCTCCCCGAAGATACTGGGTGACTTCTTCTATGAGCACAAGACCATCTTCTATGTGGGCTGCATGGCACAGCTCTTCTTCCTCCACTTCTTGGGGGCAGCTGAGATGTTCCTGCTGATGTTCATGGCCTATGAGGTACATGGCCATCTGCATGCCCCTCCACTACATGAGCCTGGTGAGCAGAAGGGTCTGCTGTGTCCAGGTGGGGGCAGCATGGACAGGAGGCTTTGTGCATGTCGCTATCTTGGTGGGTCTGACCATCCGCCTCCCATTCTGTGGCCCCAATGTTCTGAACAATTTATTCTGTGACGTGCATCAAGTCATCAGACTGGCCTGCACTGACACCTACACAATGGAGCTACTGACATTCGCCAACAACGGGCTGGTCATATTCATGCCCTTCCTTCTCCTGGTCATCTCATACACTGTGCTTCTGGCCAAGCTGAGAATGCACTCCCCCAAAGGGAAGAGCAAAGCAGCCGCCGCCTGCATCACCCACATCATAGTCATCTTTGTCATCTATGGAATAACTCTAGAGTATCTAAGGAGAAATGCTGGAGTATTTTTAGAGTAAATATGGAATATCTATGGAAAACCTCTGAAGCATCTATGGAATAATTCTGCATTATCCATGAAGTATCTCTGGAGTTCACACTGGTGTGATTGAAGGCACAATTTATCTCCCTGGGCCAGTTCCTCAGTCCATGTAAATCAGTATAGCTCAGTTTATTTCAATGGAGCTACACCAATTTACCCCACCTGAGGATCTGATCTCCTGTGTTTTGCTTGCTTCTACAGTGCCATGCACAATTTTATGGCTAATAAATAGAAATTATGGAAATCTCTTATTACTATTACTTCCGTCAAAGTACCGAAATACATTTTTGGGTGTGATGATTGTCTCTGAGAATGATAATGATGTCTACATGAGAATGTTGAGGGGACAGAGTGGGAATGGTGAAATTTTAGAAAGAACATAAGAACATAAGAACATAAGAAAGGCCGTACTGGGTCAGACCAAAGGTCCATCTAGCCCAGTATCTGTCTACCGACAGTGGCCAATGCCAGGTGCCCCAGGGGGAGTGAACCTAACAGGCAATGATCAAGTGATCTCTCTCCTGCCATCCATCTCCATCCTCTGACGAACAGAGGCTAGGGACACCATTCTTACCCATCCTGGCTAATAGCCATTTATGGACTTAGCCACCATGAATTTATCCAGTCCCCTTTTAAACATTGTTATAGTCCTAGCCTTCACAACCTCCTCAGGTAAGGAGTTCCACAAGTTGACTGTGCGCTGCGTGAAGAAGAACTTCCTTTTATTTGTTTTAAACCTGCTGCCTATTAATTTCTTTTGGTGACCCCTAGTTCTTGTATTATGGGAATAAGTAAATAACTTTTCCTTATCCACTTTCTCAACATCACTCATGATTTTATATACCTCTATCATGTCCCCCCTTAGTCTTCTCTTTTCCAAACTGAAGAGTCCTAGCCTCTTTAATCTTTCCTCATATGGGACCCTCTCTAAACCCTTAATCATTTTAGTTGCTCTTTTCTGAACCTTTTCTAGTGCTAGAATATCTTTTTTGAGGTGAGGAGACCACATCTGTACACAGTATTCGAGATGTGGGCGAACCATGGATTTATATAAGGGCAATAATATATTCTCAGTCTTATTCTCTATCCCCTTTTTAATGATTCCTAACATCCTGTTTGCTTTTTTGACCGCCTCTGCACACTGCGTGGACATCTTTAGAGAACTATCCACGATGATGCCAAGATCTTTTTCCTGACTCGTTGTAGCTAAATTAGCCCCCATCATGTTGTATGTATAGTTGGGGTTATTTTTTCCAATGTGCATTACTTTACATTTATCCACATTAAATTTCATTTGCCATTTTGTTGCCCAATCACTTAGTTTTGTGAGATCTTTTTGAAGTTCTTCACAATCTGCTTTGGTCTTAACTATCTTGAGTAGTTTAGTATCATCTGCAAACTTTGCCACCTCACTGTTTACCCCTTTCTCCAGATCATTTATGAATAAATTGAATAGGATAGGTCCTAGGACTGACCCTTGGGGAACACCACTAGTTACCCCTCTCCATTCTGAGAATTTACCATTAATTCCTACCCTTTGTTCCCTGTCCTTTAACCAGTTCTCAATCCATGAAAGGACCTTCCCTTTTATCCCATGACAGCTTAATTTACGTAAGAGCCTTTGGTGAGGGACCTTGTCAAAGGCTTTCTGGAAATCTAAGTACACTATGTCCACCGGATCCCCCTTGTCCACATGTTTGTTGACCCCTTCAAAGAACTCTAATAGATTAGTAAGACACGATTTCCCTTTACAGAAACCATGTTGACTATTGCTCAAGAGTTTATGTTTTTCTATGTGTCTGACAATTTTGTTCTTTACTATTGTTTCAACTAATTTGCCCGGTACCGACGTTAGACTTACCGGTCTGTAATTGCCGGGATCACCCCTAGAGCCCTTTTTAAATATTGGCGTTACATTAGCTAACTAAGAACTATTAAGTAGCACAGTTAAGCATTCAAAAGTGAAGAGGAAAAAAATGTAAGTTACACAGGCAACCTTCAGTCTACCCCTTGTTTTAATTTAAACAAAAATTCTAGCATATTCCTATCTTATCTATCTATCTATAGAAACTTAACTGTGTAAACTGGTCTCTAAAAAATGAGAAAAGGGAGATAAGGAAATTCTCACACATATATTATTTTTCCTACTCTTTATGTACTTGTATCTCCAGTCTGTGGCTGGGCCCTCTATATGGTGAAGAATCCCTTCCCACTATCTTCTCAATCCCAGGGTCATGTTCTTGTCTCCAAAGTCATATGTCTCATACCCTTGGTTGCATTAAGAGCTTAGGAAGTCCATCCGCAGCCATGCACATACTGTTACTCTAGAGATGGGCCTTGAGGAAGGTGTGGGAAGAGGACAGAACAATGTCCTTGTAGATCAGTTCAGGGAGGGCATTCCATGAGAAAGGGCCAGCATGGAGGCAAGGGCAGAGAAATTTGTGGTAGAAACAGACAAACAGGTGCTAAAGGCTGGTGTCATTGGTAGAATGAAAGGTGTGGAGGGATCGTAATGGGACCGGACAAATAAGGCTGGGAAGCAGTCTGAACAGCCTTGAAGTTGAGGATAAGAAGTTTGAATCTAAATCTGTGGAATTTAAACTATGATTCAGGTTAGTGTTTGGGTTAGGGTTCATGGTAGGTGTAGGGTTAGGGGTATCATTAGGGTTAGAGCTCCATTTAGGATTAGGGTTAGTGTTAGGGTTGGGGTTATGCTGAGGGTTAAGGGTTACAATAAGAATATACAATTGTGGGGTTACCATTAGATTTAGGGCCTGATTTTTACAGGTATTTTGGCACCTAATGGGATTTTCTAAAACACCAAGGCACCTCAAATTCATTGATTTCATTTAGGTGCCTAGGTTCTTTTGAAAATACTACTAGGCACCATTTAAAATGTGACCTTTAGTTTAGGATTAGAGTTAGGTTTAGGGGTTGTGCTAGGCCTAGTGTTAGGGTTGGGGTACAATTAGGGTTAGAATTACTGTTAGATTTATCATTAGCATTATGGATATAATTAGGGTTACGATACATTTTAGGAGATGGTTAGCATCACAGTTGAATTCTTAGCAGATACATTTGGTACACAGTAGATTGTGGGCATATTGCATATTGCGGGTATCAGGAAGTCTGGAAAGGTTAAGCAATGAGGAAGTGTTGGCTATATTTAGGCTTGGAAGGATTAGATTTGTATTGGTAAATGTTGATTTCACCACACACACATAAACCAATGAAAAAATATTTTAATTGATAATCAAAATGTACAGCTAGGCAAAGCAAGAACAATGCTGTTTGAGAATTTACTAGAGTGTTTTAAGCATATTTACTTTGAGTATTTTGACAAGTGATGTTAAGAGTTTGTGTTTTAACTGTTATAAAGTTTTAGCTTTTTGAATCTCAACACCTACTGTCATTAAATAATTATTTCTCACCCCCATACTGCCTAACCCCCATAATTTTCTGCAACTGTAAATTGATAAAAAATCAAGAAAAATATGCGTAAACCCATAATTTTGCAAAACTATGAAAATGTAAATCAATAAAAAATGGGGAAAAATGCTTAAAATAAACATTATTATATGTTGAAATTATAGGGGGGAAAAATCAAATTCTGCCAAGCTTAGATACATGATACAAGGGCCAATTGTCATCAGGTTGCTAGATGGGATCATTAGGTAGCTACAGTGATGAATGTAACCCCAGAACTTGACCAAACTAAACCACAGCCATTTTGGGTGTCATTAGCCCCCATTAATTAAAAACAATACCACATAGCTAGGAATAATTGTCAGGCCTTTCATAGGCAAGGTCAAATTGCTGCAGTTACAGCTTTGCTAATCAGGATGGGAGGAGGAGAAAAGAATTAGCAGACCATGAGAATGGAAGAGAGTAAGTCGATGGTGACCTTGGAGAGTTAGCTGTAAAAGATTAAATAACAGGAGGCGTCAGGGTTCCCTCCCGACTCTGAACTTTAGGTACACATGTGGGGACCCGCATGAAAGACCCCCCTAAACTTATTCCTACCAGCTTAGGTTAAAAACTTCCCCAAGGCACAAATTCTTTCTTGTCCTTGGACGGTATTGCTGCCACCATCAAGTGAGTTAGACAAAGATTCAAGGAAAACAACCATATGGAGTTCCTGTTCCCCAAAATATCCCCCCAAGTCCCTTCACCGTCTTTCCTGGGGGGACTTGAGAATAATATACCAACCAAATAGGTGAGCACAGACCAGCCTCTTGGGTTTCTAGGACACTAAAAACCAATCAGGTCCTTAAAAGCAGAACTTTATTATAAAGAAAAAGTAAAAGAAGCACCTCTGTAAAGTCAGGATGGAAGGTAATTTTACAGGGCAATCAGATTCAAAACACAGAGGATTCCCCTCTAGGCAAAACGTTAAACTTACAAAAAACAGGAATAAACCTCCCTCTTAGCCTAGGGAAAATTCACAAGCTAAAATAAAAGATAATCTAACACATTTCCTTCCTATTACTTACAATTTGTAATCTTAGATGCTTAGTTCAGGTATGGCTTTAGATGTATTCCCCCTGCCCTGGCTCCTCACTGATCCAGAGAGAACAAAGCAAAAACCTTCCCCCCAGAGTTTTGAAAGTATCTTCTCCCCTTATTGGTCCTTTTTGGTCAGGTGCTAACCAGGTTATTTGAGCTTAACCCTTTGCAGGTAAAAGAGGGATTGTATGCTACTCTTAGCAATATGTTTATGACAGGAGGTACTTAAGTAAGATTAAGTAACAGGTTCTTTGTAATGTCTGGCTTGACAAAGCCCTGGCTGAGATGATTTAGTTGGGGTTGGTTCTGCTTTGAGTAGGTGGTTGGACTAGATGATCTCCTGAGGTCTTCTAAAATACTATGATTAGGGCGGGGGGGGGGGGGGAATTTGCCCAGAGCTTTTCGCGTTTGGCTAGCAGGGATCTTCCCTGATACCAGCCATGCGTTGGGGGGAGGGGTAAAGCGATCATCCCAGAGAATTCATGGCGGGGTGGAGGGTGTTAGTTTGGTTCCTGCAGGGATCTTCCCTGATACCAGCCACACGGTGGGGGGAGGGATAAAGCGATCATCCAGAGAATTGGGTGGGTGGGTTAGTTTGTTTTCTGCTGCTGAAGGTTAACAGGAAAACCGCAGCACTCAACGGGCTTTGCTTGGTATGTGGGAAAGGAGGGCGCAGAAGCCGAAAGACAATGGCTTACCATGGCCACATGCAAGCCGAATTCTGTTGCCCGGACCTGTGTCTGTGATCTCTAGCAGCAAAGCCACAGGCACTCAATATTAAGAGGCAAAATGCGACCTTGCACAGAAATCACATGTGCTATGTAATGTGAATAGTGTTGGTCACCGTGAAAGAGTATAAGCATTGTTCTGCAAAATGTATCTTTTAAAAAAATTCTCTCCTTTTTTCCCTCCCTCCAGCAGCTGCAAATTCTTCAAGCCTCCCTCCTCCGTCCCGAAGGCTATCACAGATAAGGCGTCGGAAAAAGAAGACGCAAGACGATATGTTCGCAGAAATCATGGAATCCACCCGCAGTGACAGAGCTCATCTGAATGAGTGGAAGGACACGGTTTCAAAGTATAGGAAAGAAGCCAGTGAACGTGAGGACAGGAGGGACCAACGTGAGGACATGAGGGACCAATGTGAGGACAGGAGGGACCAATGTGAGGAGAGGAGAGACGCTCGAGATGAGAGGTGGCAGCAGGAAGATCAGAGGAGGCAGGATGCAATGCTGGGGCTGCTGCGTGAGCAAACAGACATGGTCCGGCGTCTGGTGGAGCTTCAGGAACGGCAGCAGGATAACAGAGTGCCGCTACAGCCCCTGTATAACCCCCCTCCCCCATCACCATGTTCCATAGCCTCCTCACCCAGATGTGTAAGAACACGGGGGGGGGGTTCCGTACACCTTCCCATTCCACCCCAGTGGACAGCCCAAGCAAAAGGCTGTAATTTTTTAAACGTTTTTTTAGTGGCCTTTTCCTTCCTGCCGATCCTCCTCCCAAACCCCACCCGGGTTCCCTCCCTCTTTTTATAATCAATTAATAAAGAATAAATGATTTTTAAATGATAGTGACTTTATTTGGTTTGAAAGCAAGCTGGGGGAAGGGGGAGGGTGGGTTGCTTACAGAGAATGAGTCATTAAAGGGGGAGGGTTTTCATGAAGGAGAAACAAACAGATATTTCACACTGTAGCCTGGCCAGTCATGAAACTGGTTTTCTAAGCTTCTCTGATGCACAGCGCTTCCTGGTGTGCTCTTCTAATCGCCCTGGTGTCTGGCTGCGTGTAATCAGCAGCCAGGCGATTTGCCTCAGCCTCCCACCCCGCCATAAAGGTCTCCCCCTTACTTTCACAGAGATTGTGGAGCACACAGCAAGCAGAAATAACAATGGGGAGATTGGTTTGGCTGAGGTCTGAGCGAGTCAGTAACGATCACCAGCAACCTTTTAAACGGCCAAATGCACATTCTACCACCATTCTGCACTTGCTCAGCCTGTAGTTGAACAGCTTCTGACTCCTGTCCAGGCTGCCTGTGTATGGCTTCATGAGCCATGGCATTAAGGGGTAGGCTGGGTCCCCAAGAATAACTATTGGCATTTCAACATCCCCAACGGTTATTTTCTGGTCCGGGAAGTAAGTCCCTTGCTGCAGCCCTTTAGACAGAGTAGTGTTCCTGAAGACGCGAGCGTCATGAACCCTTCCCGGCCAGCCCACGTTGATGTTGGTGAAACGTCCCTTGTGATCCACAAGTGCTTGCAGCACCATTGAAAAGTACCCCTTGCGGTTTATGTACTGGGTACCCTGGTGCTCCGGTGCCAAGATAGGGATATGGGTTCCATCTACGCCCCACCACAGTTAGGGAATCCCATTGCAGCAAAGCCATCCACTATGACCTGCACATTTCCCAGAGTCACTACCTCTCGTAGCAGCACCTGAGTGATTGCTTTGGCTACTTGCATCACAGCAGCCCCCACAGTAGATTTGCCCACTCCAAATTGATTCCCGAGTGACCGGTAGCTGTCTGGCGTTGCAAGCTTCCACAGGGCTATCGCCACTCGCTTCTCAACTGTGAGGGCTGCTCTCATCTTGGTATTCTGGCGTTTCAGGGCAGGGGACAGCAAGTCACAAAGTTCCACGAAAGTGCCCTTATGCATGCGAAAGTTCCGCAGCCACTGGGAATCATCCCACACCTGCAACACTATGCGGTCCCACCAGTCTGTGCTTGTTTCCCTTGCCCAGAATCGGCGTTCCATGGATAGAACCTGTCCCATTAACAACATGATCTCCAAAGCACCGGAGCCCGCGGTTTGAGAGAATTCTGTGTCCATTTCCATGTCCATGTCCATGTCCTCATCACGCTTGTTGCTGCGCTGCCGCCGCCGCCTCCTCGCCTCGTTTTTCTGGTCCTGGCTCAGCATAAACTCCACGAGAACGCGCGAGGTGTTTACAATGTTCATGACTGCTGTCTTGAGCTGAGCGGGCTCCATGCTTGCCATGGTATGGAGTCTGCAGTGTTCACCCAGGAAAAAAGGCACGAAATGGTTGTCTGCCGTCCGTTGCTTTCATGGAGGGAGGGAGGGGTGAGGCTGTACCCAGAACCACCTGCGACAATGTTTTTTGTCCCATCAGGCACTGGGATCTCAACCCAGAATTCCAATGGGCGGGGGAGACTCCAGGAACTATGGGATAGTTATGGGATAGCTATCCACAGTGCAACGCTCCAGAAATCGACGCTAGCCCCGGTACATGGACGCACACCGCCGAATTAATGTGCTTAGTGTGGCCGCATACATTCGAATATATACAATCTGTTTCCCAAATTTGAATTATATAAATTCGGATTAATCCTGTAGTGTAGACATACCCCGCACTCCACTGAAATCCCTCTCATCAAAGTCTCTAATGACTTCTTCCTAGCCAGATATCAAAATCATTACTTCAGTCTCATCCTCCTTGATGTCAGTCACTTTCAAAAGCATTGACCATGCTCTTCTTGAAATCTTATTCTCTGTTGCCAACCTTGCTCTATCCTCTTCTGGTTCTCCTCCTACCTCTAATCACACCTTCAGCATGTCCTTAAAGGATCTCCCTTATCCGCTCTTCAGCTTTCTGTGGGGGTACCACAGGGTTGCGTCCTTGGTCCCCTTCTCTCCACCCTCTCCACCTTATCTCTGGGTGATCTCATCAACAAGCAAAAATTCATCTACCATCTCTGTGCTGATAACTTACAAACCCACCTCTCTATGCCAGACCTGTCTCCTGTCCAAACTAAAATCTCTGATTGTCTCGCTGACATTTTCTCGAGTGGAAAAGAACTGTAAGAGATGCTGTTTTTCGACCTTGTGTTAGATAAGAATAGAATGCAGACTATAGCAGAAATTGCTGAGAAAAGTAAGATATCAGAAAGGAATATGTATAAACAAAATGCAGTTGTTGATTTACTGTATGTCACAAAAGGTATAAATGTTTGACTTAATTGTTTATCTAACAGAGACCTGCCATTGTGCACTCTCCCCTTGCAATATTGCTTGAGAATAAACAGCCTCTGACATGTTGCAACCAACACAATCGTGAAGGACTGTGTTATTCTTCCACAGTTCCTATGTTGTAAAGGAAAACACAGGAATATCACTTATAATGTTTATAGAAGTACAGAATTCCAATCACAGAGCAGAAGTAGCATCATTTGATTCACTTGAGTAATTGTACAACAAATGCAAGGAGACAAAGCAACTAATTCATAGTTTGTGAACAGCTCATAGTCTGGAAATTATTCAGCCAAATTATTTGGGAAATAAAGATATTCCAAAAGGACAGTGGTGCCTATGTATAGAGCCTGGACTCTTGCAGTGCATAGGGAATAGAGTAGTATCCCTTTAAATAGTTTGCAAGCACTTTATTTGATTCATTGTCTTCTGTGTCTCAGAAGCTGCCATCAGCCTTCCAGAAAAATAGTGCATATATGTACCATTGTATACCTTCAATGACCTGAAACTTTAAAAAAGAGTCATACAAAAAATGGAAAATAGGTCAAATTACGAAGGACAAAATTAGAAAGAACAAGGCAGAAAATGAAATAAAACTACCTAGGGATACAAAGGGTAACAAGAAAATATGTTACAAATATATTAGAAGGAAGAGGAAGACCATGAAGCATAGGCCAATTACGCAATGAGGAGGGAAAGACAATAACAGAAAATGCAGCATGGCCAATGTGTTAAATGGCTTTTTTTGTTTCAGTTTTAACCAAAAAGGTTAGCAATGATCAGAGGACTAACATGGTTAACATGAGTTTAAATGGGGTAGCATCTGAGGCTAAAATAGGGAGAGAACAAGTTATGAATTACTTCCCTAAATTAGATGTCTTCAGGTTGGCAGGGCCTGACAAAATGCAATTATCTTTGAGAACTCATGGAGGAGAGGAGAGATCCCAGAGGACTGGAAAAGGGCAAATATAATGGAATAAGAACAACCCAGGGAATTATAACCCAGTCATCTTAATTTTGGTGCCTGGAAAAATAATGGAGCAAATAATAAAACAACCAACAGAAGATAATAAGGTGCTAAGTAACAGCCAACATGGATTTGTCAAGAACAAATCTTGTCAAACTGCCCTAATGGCCTTCTTTGATAGATTAACAAGCCTTGTGAATAGGGAGAAGCAGTAGATGTGATATATCTTGATTTCAGGAAGGCTTTTGATACTGTCTCATATGATCGTCTCATAAACAAACTAGAGAAATATTGCCTAGATGAACCTACTATAAGGTGCGTACACAGCTGGTTGGAAAACCGTACTCAGAAAGTAATCATCAGTGGTTCACAGTCAAGTTGGAAGGGCATATTTTGTAGGATCCCACAGGGATCTGTCCTAGCTCCAGTTCTATGCAACATCATCATAAATTATTTGGATAATGGCATAGAGAGTACACGTATAAAAGTTGGGGATGATATCAAGCTGGGAGGGGTTACAAGTGCTTTGGAGGAGAGGATTAGAAATCCAAATGATCTTGACCAATTACAGAAATGGTCTGAAATAAATAGGATGCAATGCAACAAGGAAAAATGCAGAAAGAACAATCAGTTGCACAAATACGAAATGGGAAATGACCAGGTAGGAAGGAGTACTGCAGAAAAGGATCTGAGGGTCATAGTGGATCACAAACTAAATATATGTCAACTATGTAACACTGCTGCACAAAAAGCGAACATCATTCTGGGATGTATTAGCAGGAGTGTTATAAGCAAGATACAAGAAGTAATTCTTCCTTGATACTCAGCACTGATAAGGCCTCAACGGGAGTTCTGTGTCCAGTTCTGGGTACCACACTTTGGGAAATATGTGAACAAACTGTATGAGGTCCAGAGGAGTGCAACAGAAATTGTTAAAAGCCTAGAAAACATTATCTACAAAGACAAACAGAATAAAACTGGGTTTGTTTAGTCTGGAAAAGAGGAGACTGAAGGGGTATCACACTCCCTTAGACTCCCATAAAAAATGAACACTGCTATTTTGTTGTTTAACTGTTTTTTTTAATTAATTAGTTCTTTTCATCTGATTTGCAGAGTAAATGTACATGGGAAATAACAGCATAGTGATGACTGAATTCATCCTCCTGGGGTTCCCCATGTCTCACCAGATGTCAGTTTTCTCCTTCTTGCTGCTTTTGGTTATCTACGCATTATCGCTGCTGGGGAACTTGCTGATCGTCATTGCAGTCATTGTAGTCGAGATAGATCATTGCCTACACACCTCTATGTTCTTCTTCCTCTTCAATTTGTCCCTCCTGGAGATTGTGTTCCCAGCATCTCTGATCCCAGTCATGCTGGTGAACCTCCTGTCACACACTGAAGCTATTTCTTTCTCTACTTGCATTATCCAGTGTTTCTTCGATTTCTTCCTTGGGGTTGCAGAGTTCATTCTCTTAGCAGTCATATCCTTTGAACGCTATGTGGCCATCTGCAACCCATTGCGCTACTCCTCCATCATGAACAGCAGGGTGTGTATCCAATTAATGAGTGTGTCTTGGATGGGTGGCTTTATTATCATGAGTGGGCCAGTAATGGCCATCTCCAGGTTGCCATTTTGTGGGTCAAATGTCAATAACCATTTTTTCTGTGATATTGAGCCTCTCCTGAGTCTATCTTGCACCCACTCCCAACTCATTGAGCTTGTAGACTTTGTGATAGCCATAGTTGTGTTACTGGGCTCGCTGACACTCACAACAGAGTCCCACACTTTCATCATCTCCACCGTCCTGAAGATCCCATCAGCATCAGGAAGATGCAAGGCCTTCTGCACTTCTACTATACTAATACTGTGTGTACCTCAGTTTCCCAGTGTACTGAAACAATACTTCGGTGGTGGGAATTGGGTGTGTGATTTTTGCTGAGTCCCTCAGGGCAGGTGAGGCTGCCCAGTTGTCTGCACGTATGTAACCTGAGAGCCAGGAGGGGTGTGTGACCAGGTGACACCTTTTGCCCGGGAAGTGAGACAAAGAGAAGGAGGAGCAAAAGGGGGGTGATGGAGATCAGGGCGCTGGAAGCAGGCAGTCTGCGTGGGGAGACTGGAAGAGGGGGAGTCCAGGGCGTCTGGCCCAGGAGTCCCAAGATGAACTTGGCAGAAAGTCATAGATTCCTGTGATAGCAAGCTCTGTTCTACGCTGTGTTCCTGTTGACTAATAAACCTTCCATTTTACTGGTTGGCTGAGAGTCACATCTGACTGCGGAGTTGGGGTGCAGGGCTCTCTGGCTTCCCCAGGAGCCCCACCCGGGTGGACTTGCTGTGGAAAGCACACGGTGTGGAAGGGGATGCTGAATGCTCCAAGGTCAGACCCAGGAAGGTCGAAGCTGTGTAAGCTTCTTGCCCTGGAGAGAGGAGGCATGCTCCCTCAAAGTCCTGACTGGCTTCATATGGAGTAGTTCCAGAGCATTGACCCCTGACTCCATGAAAACTGGTGTTAGCAGTGGGATAAACTGCACCCCTTGGGTAGATCATCCTGCAGTAAGTGACTGGGGAGCAGTAGAATGAAGGGAAATTAGCGAGAGACAGGCGTGCTGAAGGCTCAGAGAAGTGCAGTTCCAGGAGGCAGAGGAGCCTACAGCTTGACCCCAAGAGAGAGTGGACCCCTGAGAAGGGCTGTCGCACTGAAGGGGTTCCTCCCAGGGACCATGGGAGCTGAGAGAGCACAGGCCTGTGAGTCTGTGACCACTTGGGAACAGCATGGAGATTGCCTATAACCATCTCCTTAAGAAGGACATTATAGAGCTGTGCAGAGAGAGAGAGAGGGCTGTGCTTTGGAAGATTCACCAAGGCACAGTTGATTGCTCAGTTGGAATTGAATGATCGCTCTAAGGAGTTGGTTTCTGACCAAGCTGGGGGAGAGGCTGGGAGCAGCCAGGTAGACCCAGGTCACCCCAGCCACCGACACAACTGGGGGTAAAGAAGAGGCTGAAAGCAGACAGGCAGTCCCAGGATCTACCTACCCGACCAGCAGGGGATCTTCACGGCTGAGTTCTCCATCAGTGGAGCTGAGACATTTGGAGTTGGCAATGGAACTGAAACTGAAAGAGCTGGAAGACCATGAGAAGAAACAGGAGGACCGTGAGAGACAGAGACAGCATGAACTGGTGATGGCAGAGCTGAGAAGCAGAGCTGGGGTGAGTGGGGCAGGGCCCAGGGTGATTAAGCCTGCAGGGAACTCCAATATAAAAGTGCTGTCTCAGTTTAAGGAAGGGGATGCTATAGATGCCTTCCTCAGTGCCTTTGAGAAGGCTTGCAATGTCTACCAGGTTGACCCTGCAGACAGGCTTCGGCATCTCACCCCCTTACTGGATACCAAGGCCATAGAGATGTTCAGTTAGATGGATGGGTTGGAAGGAGGGGACTATGAACTGTTCAAACAAGCTGTGCTGCACAAGTTTGAGCTGACCTCCGAGGCGTACAGGAAAAGGTTCCAGAGTACACAGAAGACCGAGGGGATGACCTAGCTGGAACTGTCACCCTGATGGGGGAATACACCCACAAGTGGGTGAATGGGGCTGGGGCCCAGACCAAGGAGGACATGATTGAACTGATGGGGCTGGACTGACTATATGAACTCTGCCCCCTGACCTGAGGATGTGGCTGGTGGACAAGAGGCCAAAGGACCTGTGCTGTGCAGGGCTTCTGGCTGACGAGTTTGTAGATAGCAGGACAGGATATGGAATGGAATCCCATGGGGACAGGCCCATATCAGTGCAGAAGGGGGGGACACCCAGGGGATTCCCAGAAGGGAGTCTTGGAGAAATCCCTTCTGAGAGGCACAGCCAGAGCTGACTGACCAGCCCCAGAGGACCAACGGGACTTGAGGTGTAATTACTGTGGGGAGTGGGGGCCACAGATGGGCCTGGTGACAAAAGCTCAGGGGCAGGATGAGCAAACCGAGCCGTCAAAGCCCAGGCAGGAGGCGCTGGCAGTTTAGCAATGGCCCAAGAGGAAGGAGTCTCCCAGGCCAGGATGCTCCAGATTCAAAGTTCATAGTCTACAGGGTGGGCATGGGATGTCCCCTGAGGAGCAAGTGCCTCATTCCCCTGGAGGTGGATGGGAAGCAGGTCACTCGGTACTGGGATAGGGGTGCTGAGGTGACACAGGTCCGGCCCGGGGTGACACAGGTCCAGACCGGGTGGTGTCCAACACCTACTTGACCCTTATGGGTGTGTGCAGGTCCCCATTTAAAGTACCCATGGTGAGGGTACATCTGAAATGGGGGGCCCAGGAGGGGCCCAAAGGTGTGGGGGTGCACCACCAGTTGCCAACCGAGGTGCTGATGGGGAGTGACATGGCGGATTGGCTGCGCGGCTCCCAGAGTGCCCTAGTCATGACCTGTAGCCAGAGCCAGTGAAGGGTACTCTGCCCTGACACTGGGGGCGGTGCCCTGCCAGGGGCACAGGTCTCTACCCCGGCGGGAAAGGAGCCACTGGGGAGAGGACATGGCGGGGCTGTGGCCTCGGACCCAGCCACTGAGAGGGAGCAGGTCCCCATCCGTTCCTCAGCCACTGAATTTCAGGCTGAGCTGCAGAAGGATCCCTCCTTAGAGAAGCTGAGGGAACTTGCTGGCCACAATCTGTTGAAACCCCTGGGGGAAGGCTGCAGGGAGAGATTCCTATGGAGGAGGGAGCCCTGTACAGGCAATATGCTCCCCAAGGGGAAGTGAAACCATGGGGGATCAGGAGACAGCTAGTGGTCCCCCAGAAGTACTGCCACAGACTACTGTACCTGGCCCATGATGTCCCTCTCTCGGGACACCAAGGAAACCAGCGGAACCAGGAAGAGGATGCTACGGAACTTTTACTGGCCTGGGGTCGTTGCTGCCGTCCAGCAGTACTGCAGGTCCTGCGACCCCTTCCAGAGGGTGAGTGTGACACTCTGTGTCTCAGGGGAACACCCTGCACCCCCATGTTCATCCTTATAATACGATTGTGTGGTATCCAATGCAAAGTTTGTCATGTCGGGTGTCTTCAGAAGGCTCATAATGCACTGAGCATTGTTGTTATAGTAATGTTATAGGTTGTAATTTCATGTATATAGTTAAGAGGCTGAAAATGTGTCTTCATGGCATGAAAGAAGCTCAGGCAAAACTCTCCAGGAACAGAGGGGCAGTTCACACTTCATCAGGGCATGTATGGGACAAACCCAGCCCAGCCTCACAGGAACAAAGGACACTGGCCTAGGCAGCAACAAAGGATCTGTTGGATGCTCGAGTGAGTCACCCCCCTTCCCTTGGTCAGTTTGGGACTATGATGAGGTAATGCTCACCTGACCCTGAAGGTGGGGGCAAAGACAAGAGGGAAGAAAGAACATGATAAAGGGGAGAGACATTTGTCATGCTCTTCCTCTCTCTTCCACCTCCATCTACATACACCACCACCAAGCGACTGAAGTGCTGATCAAAGGGGAGAGCCTGGCTGAGGGGTAACCAGCCAGCCTGTGTTGAGAAGCATCTAAGTTTGTAAGGGCACTGAAAGCGTTAAGATCAGCTTAGAATGTATTTTGCTTTTATTTCATTTGACCAAATCTGACTTGTGCTTTGACTTATAATCACTTAAAATCTATCTTTTGTAGTTAATAAATTTGCTTGGTTATTGTACCTGAAGCAGTGCATTTGGTTTGAAGCGTTACATAGACTCCATTTGGGATAACAAGCCTGGTACATATCAATTTCTTTGTTAAATTGACAAACTCATATAAACTTCCAGCATCCAGCGGGCATAATTGGACACTGCAAGATGGAGGTTCCTAGGATTGTGTCTGGGACCGGAGATATTGACTAGTGTCATTCAGTTGCACAATCCAAGTTTTAAGCATTACGCTTTATGATCTTTTTTATAGACAATCATGAGCATATATCAAGCACATATTAATCATGATCATTATCAGTCCATAGGCTTCTGCCCGTTGGTGTCCACTTTCACCTTTCATTCTATACACATGTCCAAAAATATTTTGATAAACATATAATAAAGACAATTTAATAAGTATGCCATTATGTCAATTTATATGGGTTTTCAGATAGAGACATCATAAGTAAAGAAAGAAAAACAAGAGTTTGTGTCTTACATTTAAAATTTTCCTAAAAAATATCAATAAATGATTATCAGCCAAGAATAAGATATGTAATTACAAATGCATTTTAATTTCCTTATTGGTCGAAATGTCAAAGACTGCTAAACTAACCTTACTGTTTTTCCCTGCAATCTTTTTCATTTGCTCATTCAATATAAACTCTTTCCAGATCTATCTATCCTCCATCCAGCTGGTAACTCTTAATACACATCAGCATGTCCAAATGATCTACTTGTAAACGATTCCATAGAGTGTTCATCAAGCTAAAGCCATGCTCACAGTCTGCACTTGATGCTATCAATGTTCCTCCAATAGCCATCAACTTTGCAAGATCTGGAAACTGTTCCTTCTGGTGAGCAAATGTCTCCATATCCGGGAAACTTAAAACCAATTGACTTTTGATTCTTTCAGCTCCTGCAAACTTAAAGTCATTGTACTGACTTACTATAACAATCTCTTCAGCAAGAAAGTCTTTCTATTTTGAATATAGGGATTTGACCTGATGAATTCCAAAATTGAAGTCACACTTAAATATTGCTGCACAATCAAAAGCGGACCACTCCTGGACTTCATCCTCTGGAAACCTGTCTGCCAAATGTGCACACAAGATGTTTATGAAAGTTATTATGGAACTGGTATCAATTTCATTATTTTCCTGAGAGCTCATATCTAAGAGAGCCTTAACTTTGTCACTCCATAAGACTGAATCTCCAAGGTACTCTCTTCTGATCTTGTTCAGTTTACCTCAGGCAAGGTGAAATGCTTCAAGAGGCTAAGGCCCCATTTCTGGAGCAGCGTGGATAGTGAAGCCAGCTCTGACAAAGCATCATTCAAAACTTCTAATGTTATTCGGTTTTCCATGGTATTCAGCTTTTTGTGGCAGTATTTAGAAACTGCATCAGTATCTTTGTCTTGCTCAAAATATTCCAGAAGAGGACTATAGTTGCGAATAATTGCTCAAAGTGCAAAGTGCCTAGATAACCAGCGCACTTCACTGAGTGGCCTGAAAGCCACTGACTCACATTCATAAGCATCGACTATTTCCTGAAATTTGCATTTTCTCCTGGATGAGCAACAGAACACCGTGTAGACAGTTCTCATTAAGGTTTTGATGTCTCTTATCAGCTTGACCTCTTTCCATGCATCGGAAATCCCCAAGTCTTCCCGGTGTACAACACAATGTTGCTGCACTAAGTGGGGAATATCACGGTTCAGCTGAGTCGCCACGCCATTGAGTTTGCCCAACATCATGGAGGCACCATCAGATGTAAACATCACCATTTTCATTAGATCAAGTTGGTGTTTTTTATAAAACTCTTTGATTGCAGACACTATTGAAACAACATCACATTCTTGCAATAGTAATAGTCCATCAAACGAAGTTTTATAGCCTGCAGAATTTATGGATCTATATTTAAAGTAGAGTATCAAGTATCTGTTAATGCATATATCAGTGCTTTCATCAACAGCTAGCCTATGAAACATTGCCAATGCTATGTCATGCATGAGGTCATTTTGGACAATGCAGTTGATAATTTCAAGAAATTCAAAAGCATAATTTATACTTCTTCAGCTTGCTAGTATGCGCACATACTTTTCCATATGGTCATTAATATCCTGAACAGAAAAAGTGAACAGCTCAACGCTAATAGCCTGTCACAGACACACTGTCAATAAGTATCTTCATTTCTTCTGGGTTTGAGCGATTGCGTTCAAGATTAATTTACCTCCTCTGCTTTTCAGCTGGACTTTCAAGAATCATGCTAAGCAATCCGCTCTGTAAGGAAGGGTTTTTGTTTCTAAGTCTTGTTACACCATCTATATGAGACTTACTTGACAGATGACGCTTTAAGAAATCCAACTTCCATACATCGTTCCACATTCTTCCTGTTGAAAATTCTCCTGAAGCTCTGGCATCTCGACAATATACACAAACCACTCCGTTGTCCTCATCATATGTGAATACTTCATGAAGTTTAACAAACATTACACTATGTGACTTCTGTGTAACCGCCTCTATAGTCTCATCCAGCCATCCAGATTTAAATGAAGTTGCTGTTCTTTTACGCTTTAGACCTCTAGACAGTGACATTTTGGGATTGTTTTTTTACCAGATTGATTTATTTAAAATTAATACTTTTATTATATGGCTACTATTTCAATGTGCTTAACAGTGTGACTCGACAAAAGGGCTGTGGCGATGAGAAAGGAAAGGAAAAAGAACGCCAGGTCGTGGTAGCCAAAAAGCCTCCCAGGAACTTTTTCCTGGGGTTTTTATTCTTTTTACTTCCCTGCTTACAACACTTCTAAGTGGTTAAATTTATGCGCAGAGGAGGAGCACACAGTGTACAACAAAATGAGATAACAAACCCATATCTTGTGCACGTGAAAGCAAGCAGCGAGGGTGGTGATTAGGTCAGCCAATAAGTTTCCCAAACACAGACGCTGGGGTGAAGGCCGCTCCAGCCTCGTAGCCATGGGAACAGTGTGCCGCACCCGTGGGCTGATGATTCGGGAGCTATGCGTCCCTACAAAGGGCAAATGGGAGATAATTCATATCAGGATACCGGAAGTTTGTGCATAGGAAAAAAATGCGGGAATATGGTAAAACATCACGAGTAAATGTATGAAGTCCAATGCCTTTGAAAGATTTCAATCATGAAAACAACACTTACCTTTGTTCATTTCTGGGAAATGAGCAACTACGGCCAGGCATTTTGACTTATTTGCACATACTTGAGTTTGTACACAGCCAAATGAACAGACTACAAGGAGATGTGTGGGTCCCGACCGTCCTGACTTGATCAACGTTCCACGTTCGAAATGCTGGCGGGCGATTCATTACCCTCCTTTCCCTTCGCCCCCCTTGCCAGCTAGTAGAAACTGGCTGTTTTGATAGATGGTGGGCGAACAATGTCAAAAGTCGCCCGTAAATTATATTTCGGCTTGGCTCCGATGTAGTGTTTCATTTTTTGTGTGTGCGGTGTTTCGCCGTGTGCGCAGGGTTTAGGATCTGTGTGCACGTGCACAACTTAGAGGGAACAGTGCCTGTAACTTAGAAAAGTTGTCAATGAGGCTCAAGTTTTGGGGTGAAGGGGGATCTGGAGTATGTGTGCATGAAGCCTGCAGGTAGAGTGATGGAGATACAGATATGAAGCCTAAAATGTAGGTATCAGTTGCTTACATGCAACAGGGAGTCCTGTGGCACCTTTAAGATTAACAGATGTATTGGAGCATAAGCTTTCGCATGCGTCTCACAAAGTGGGTATTCACCCATGAAAGCTTATGCTCCAATACATCTGTTAGTCTTAAAGGTGCCACAGGACTCTCTGTTGCTTTTTACGGATCCAGACTAACACAGTTACCCCTCTGATAGTTGCTTACATGTCTGCTTAGTTCAGGAGAGGATAAAGAGAGATCACTTATGTTGAAACCAGCAGTGTGTATAGAAATATTTCTCCTGAAATGTTTTTTTAATGGAAAACACCTTTTCTTTTAAAAAGAAATTTTCACAAGCAAAAGAAGAAGAAAATATATTTAGGTTTTTGTTGAAAAGCCTAAACTATAAAAATGCTTCTCTTTTGAGGAACCAAATTATAACATTTCAAAATCCACATATATATGCATGCATGCAGGGGGTCTGTCCTGAATCTGATACTAGTAAGTATTTTAATTAATGAAGTAGATAATGCAGTGGAGAGTATGCTTTGCAGATAACACCAAGCTGAGAGAGGTTGCAAGCACTTTGGTGGACAGCAAATAGACTTTGGCAAATTGGTCTGAAATCAACAAGATGAAATTTAGTAAAGACAAGTGCAGTGTACATGACAGAGCGAGACAGGTACCCAGAAGTCACCTACTACAGGACAGGCCCAACAAGGAAAATAACAAAACACCACTGGCCATCACGTACAGCCCCCAGCTAAAATCTCTCCAGCACATCATCAATGATCTGCAACCTATCCTGGAAAATGATCCCTCACTCTCACAGACCTTGGGAGGCAGGCCAGTCCTCACTTACAGACAGCCCCCCAACCTGAAGCAAATACTCACCAACAACTACACACCACACCACAGAAACACTAAACCAGGAATCAAACCCTGTAACAAACCCTGTTGCCTACTCTGTCCCCATATCTACTCTAGTGACACCATCATAGGACCCAACCACATGAGCCACACCATCAGGGGCTCATTCACTTGCATCATCTACTAATGTGATATATGCCATCATGTGCCACCAATGCCCCTCCCCCATGTACATTGGCCAAACCGGACATTCTCTACGTAAAAGAATAAGTGGACACAAATCAGACATCAGGAATGGTAATATATAAAATCCAGTAGGAGAACACTTCAATCTCCCTGGACATTCAATAACAGATTTAAAAGTAGCCATCCTGCAACAAAAAAACTTCAAAAAACAGACTTCAAAGAGAAACTGCAGAGCTACAATTCATTTGCAAACATTTGTATGCTCGGGGTTCTACTGATCGCCATATTTGGGGTCGGGAAGGAATTTTCCTCCAGGGTAGATTGGCAGAGGCCCTGGAGGTTTTTCGCCTTCCTCCGCAGCATGGGGCAGGGGTCGCAAGCTGGAGGATTCTCTGCGACTTGAAGTCTTTAAATCACGATCTGGAGACTTCAACAGCTGAGTTAAGGGAAAGTGGGTGGGTCAGCTTTTGTGGCCTGCATCATGCGGGAGGTCAGACTAGATGACCATAATGGTCCCTTCTGACCTTAAAGTCTATGAGTCTATAACACAATTAATTTGGGCTTGAATAGGGACTGGGAGTGGTTGGCTCACTACAAAAGCAATTTTCCCTCTCTTGGTATTGACACCTCCTCATGAATTATTGGGAGTGAACCACATCCACCCTGATTGAATTGGCCTTGTCATCACTGGTTCTCCACTTGTAAGGTAACTCCCTTCTCTTCATGTGCCAGTATATTTATGTTTGTATCTGTACTTTTCACTCCATGCATCTGAAGAAGTGTTTTTTTACCCACAAAAGCTTATGCCCAAATAAATCTGTTAGTCTTTAAGGTACCACCGGACTCCTCATTGTTTTTGTGTCTACAGACTAACACGGCTACCCCTCTGATACTACACTTAGGAAGGAAAAATCAAATGCTCAACTACAAAATGGGGCATAACCATTGACCACCCTAACTGTGAGGTTAATGTCCCAGGCTCTGCTTTCATGGCTACTGGAGGGGTGAGGAGCTAATGGGGTTTCTTAGTCTCTAAATTGTGCACTGTGTGCAAGGAACGGGAATGCATCAGTGAAACCTGTAGAGAAACAGAAGCCAGAAGATGGTCTTTTCTTAGAATCGTGCCAAGGTTCCTGATTTGCATTTGAGCCAGGCATACTTTGTAAAAACATATCATAATTACATCGCCATGGTAAATATGGGCTGCTTTGGAGTGCAGAATGTCACACATACCTCTGAACTCAATGACCCCTAAGAGATGGATTGAGTGCTGTTTATTGATTTGTGTTCTAATTTACAGCCATGGTGCCAAGGCTCATGGACTTGTCCAGGGAGAATCTAGCCAGGGCTCAAGGGAAGCAGAAGGTCTGGTACAACCGCTCAGCATGGGCCTGCTCCTATGCCAACTGACAGGTGATGGTTCTCATTCCTGTGAGAAAGAAACAACTACAAGCTGCCTGGGACAGGCCCTTTAAGGTCATCAAGCAGCTGAATTAACTATATAGTAGAACTGTCTAACCACGCTCACAGCCACCGGGTGTACCATGTCAACATGATGAATCCGTACTTTGACAGGGAGAATTTGCTACTGGCCGTGTGTGGCCAATGGGAGGAGCAGAGATATGATCCCCTGGGGGATCTATTCCCTGAGACAGGGGCTGGCTCTTCACTGGAATCAATTCCCCTCTCTGACCAGCTAACCCCTGCCCAGAAGGCAGAGATCCAAGGGGTACTGGGTTCCTACCAGCAGCTGTTCTCCAACCGGCCTTGGCTCACTAACCTGGCTGTCCACCAGCTGGAGACAGGAGCTCACCCTCCTGTAAGATACTCCCCATTCTGGGTCACTGGGAAAAAAGCCCAGGACCTGGATAGAGAGGTCAAGGACATGCTGGCTTTAGGTGTGATCCAACCATCCTCCAGCCCTTGGGCCTCTCCCGTGGTGTTGGTCCCCAAGAAGGATGGGTCAATCCAGTTTTATGTGGATTACTGGAGGCTTAATGCCATCACCAAGTTTGATGTCTACCCCATGCCTAGTCCTGATGAGCTCCTAGACAAGCTGGGGCCGGGGGAGGGGCTCATCTCACTACTATGGATCTCACCAAGTGCATTTGGATCAGGATGCCCAGCTGAAATCTGCTTTTATCACCTTTCTGGGGTTATACGAGTTCCTGGTTCTACCTTTCGGCCTACTCAAGGGGATGGAGAATTTTCCCCTGGTGTATATTGATGATAGCTGTGTTTTTAGCCAGACCTGGGAGGACCATGTGTCCCAGGTTAAACAAGTGTTGGACTGGCTCCGGGATGCAGGTCTGACTATAAAAGCTGGCAAGTGCAAGGTGGGGCTGTCAGAGGTGTCATACCTGGGCCACAAGGTGTGGAGTGGCTGCCTAAAGCCAGAGCCAGCCAAGGTGGAGGTGATCAGAGATTGGCCCGCTCCCCAGATTAAGAAGCAGTTCCAGGCTTTCATTGGGATGGGAGGCTACTACCGGAGGTTCGTGCCCCACTTTAGCTCCATAGCTGTCACTGAGCTATGTAAGAAGGGTAAGCCAGATAAGGTGGTCTGGACCAAGCAGTGCCAGGGGCTCTCTGTGCTCTGAAGGAGGCTCTGGTCAAGGGCCCGGTGCTGTTAAATCCAGACTTGACAAGCCCTTTATGGTGTTCACTGACACCTCAGACTCAGGGCTGGGTGCGGTGCTAATGCAGGTTGACTGAAAGGGGGAGAGACACCTCATCATGTACATGAGCACAAGGCTGCTGCCCCGGGAGAAGAACTATGCGGCTATAAAAAAGGAATGCCTGGTCATGGTGTGGGCCCTTAAAAAGCTGCAGCCATATCTATGTGGCAGCGCTTCACTGTGTACACCGACCATTCATCCCTGACGTGGCTACGCCAGATGAAAGGGGCCAATGCCAAGTCTCCAGCTTCAGGATTATAACATGGAGGTGGTTCATCTTAAGGGGAGTTATAGCCGATGCTTTGTCCCGGAGAGGGGGGCCAGAACTTCCCCAGACCACTGGCTAAAGTGGCCCCACTCAATTCGGTCTCGGAGGGGGGAGAGATGTGACAAAGTGGGGTTTTATTCATCTCATATGAGTTTTACTGTCCTATACTAATACTGTGTGTACATTAGTTTCCCAGTGTACTGCACCAATACTTCGGTGGTGGGAATTGGGTGTGTGGTTTTTGCTGAGGGGGAGTCCAGGGCATCTGGCCTAGGACTCCCAAGATGGACTTGGCCGAAAGTCATTGATTTCTGTGATAGCACGCTCTGTTCTACGCTCTGTTCCTGTCAACTAATAAACCTTCTGTTTTATTGGCTGGCTGAGAGTCACATCTTACTGCGGAGTTGGGGTGCAGGACTCTCTGGCTTCCCGAGGAGCCCCACCCGGGGGAACTCTCTGCGGGAAGCACACGGTGTGGAAAGAGATGCTGAATCCTCCGAGGTCAGACCCAGGAAGGTTGAAGCTGTGTAATCTTCTTGCCCTGGAGACAATATGCTCAGAGAGAGGTGGCGCCCACAGAATCCTGACTGGCTTCATATGGAGTAATTCCAGAGCATTGACCCAGTGACTCCGTGAAGTCAGACCCTCACAGACCCCTTCCATTGATATCAAGAAAGCCGTGAATGTGCTGACCATTGTGGTAACCTTTGTGCTGAACCCGTTCATCTACGCCCTCAGGAACGAGAAAGTGAAAGAGGTCTTGAGAGACATCATCAATCAAAAAATCCTCCTCTCCAAAAAAGACAAAACTCAGGGTATCATGCTAACGAAATGAAGGATCTGGAGGTGTCCACTGCTGGAGAGATGACACCAGACTAAAAGCACCAATACTCTGATACAATATGAAAAACCCCTGTGTTCTCATGTTGCTCAAGAACCAGTAAATTTAGCACAGTTTGGAAAAATTGTCCGAAAATGTCAGTGTCAATGAATAAATGTAGCAAATACTTGTTCACTCTCAGATAACTCTATGAATATCACATTTACCTACAACCCTGCATCCTGGCAGACATAAGCTCATAAATTAATTACCAAAGCAAACAAACAAAAGCTGGAAACAATTGTCTCATTAACTTCTGACAACCAGGAATTAAAGGACCTATGACGCAGAGACCTGTAGTAACTTTCTGCATCAGTAATCGATATGCTTCATCGTGAATAAGAAGAGTGGGCAGATTATACTGTAAACTCTTTGAGACAGGAACTGTTTTTTAATTCTGTTTTTGTACAGCATCTACAGCAATGGGGGTCCATTAGGTTGAATGAGGTTGGTTTCACTACATTGGTCAGGGATGTAAAATATCCACTCTGTGGAGCAGCATTATTAAGCCAGCCTCAGTCCCCATGTAGACAGCACAAGATCAATGGAAGAATTCTTCAGTCGATGTAGTTGCCATCACTCAGGCAGGTGGATTACCTAGGAAGATGGGAGAATACCTCCCAGCAGTGTAGTGTTTACACTGAAGTGGTACAGCTACAGCAGCACAGCTCTGCCACTGTAGCATTTTAAGTGGAGACAAGCGCATAGACTATGTTCAGATTTGGTTTAAAAAAATGAATACAATAAAATACCAAAAAAAATCTGATTTTTTTCTCCCCTTAATTATGAAATTTCATTGAAATTTTGAAGTCTGAACATTTTCAACGGGCCGTTTCCTACTGCTTTACTTTCAGCCCTTAGTGCCCTCATTGAAACAAATGGCAAAGCTGCTGGTGAAATTTACCTGTATCCAGCGAAACCTCACAAGGCCTATGCACCACTTTTGTCTCCTTTTGATGGTTAAATCCAACATAAGTGTTATTTTGAGGATTTAACACAGTGTTGAGTTGGCCAGCTTAAAAGAAGCAAATTTAATCCTCTATTGATTCACTTGGAACAAGGCACGTGGGGAGGCAACAGGGAGAAAGGGTGATCAGGGGGACATCCCAGAGAGGCAGAGGGGGTCAGGAATGATGGTGGGAGGGAGCCTGAGGAGGCAGCAGGGGCCAGCAACGCCAAAATACAAGTTCTCCAGGGGTGCCATTTTCCCTAAGGCCTGCCCAGCCACTGCCCCCCACTCACAAACAGTCCACAAACTCCCACAACGCCCCAAAAGACCAAACTGTAAATTTTAAGCAAGCTAAAAGAAAAACCAAATAGGCAAACAAGCTCACCCACTCACCCCAAGAATTAGTGCTTGCTCCTTCTTCAGCAGGGGATCTTCCTCTCAAACTCCCTTGAAACAATTGGCTGAAAAATGCCAGAAAAATGATGAAGTGGGCATTCACCCACGAAAGCTTATGCTCCAATACATGTGTTAGTCTTAAAGGTGCCACAGGTCTCTGTTGCTTTTTACAGATCCAGACTAACACGGCTACCCCTCTGATTCCAGAAAAATGATTGTTTTTCAGTGAAACACTTAAAAGTAAACAAATAAAATCAGTTGAAAACAAAAAATATTCACGTTTTAGCTACACATTTTCAAATTTGGAGTTATGGGTTGTCTGAGGAAAAACTGAAAATGTTAATGGCAAATGGAATTGAATTGAAAACCCAAATTTGTCTGTTGAAAACATTTTGCATAACCGCGGAAAAGTATTCCTTTCTGGTCATGTATTGAGAAGCCGTGTGTGTGTGTGTATGGGGGGGCTAGAGATTGGGCTATGAAGCCCATCTATTCCCCACACCTGCCCACACAGTTCAGGGAGCTCGTATCATTGAACCTGTCTATTGTTTCTTGACTATTTCCCTGTGTCACAATGCTGTGCAGCAGAACATGCTTAAGGGCCTTGAACACCTGGAAGATGACAGTCCCTGCTGTAGACTTGCCAGCATCCAAACTAGTTGCCCCCTGACCAATAGCAATCCAAGGTTGCAAGCTTCCAGAGCATGCTCAGCACCCATTTCTCTGCTGTCAAAGAGCCCTTATTTTGGTGTCTCAGCTCTGCAGAGCTGTGGCAGGCTGGACACACATTTACAGGAATGTGGCCTTCCACATCCAGAACTTCTGAAGCCATTGCTGGCCACCCCAGCTTTGCATCTCGATGCCATCCCACCAATCACTGCCCATTAAACAGGCCCAGAAGCCTGTGTGTGGAGCTAGTCAGTGAATGCCACCTGGCGATTTGCATTCTCTGCCCCCATCATTCATTTCTCCTCCTCCTTTCAGTTTCCTTATTTTTGCTCCTGTGGTAGTTGCTGAAATTCCCCAGTACAAAAGAATCAGGCACCTGGTCTGCAAAACATATAAGAGAGCTCTGGTGAGCTGTTTGGTATCTGTGCTTCTGCCTGTAGCGTGGTGGAGATAGAAAAACAGCATGATGAACTGTGGGTATTTTTTAAAAAACGGTCATAACAGCCCTCCTGTGTACAAAATACTATAAAATCCCTCCTGGCCAGAGACAACAAAACCCTTTTACCTGTAAAGGGTTAAGAAGCTCAGGTAACCTGGCTGACACCTGACCCAAAGGACCAATAAGGGGACAAGATACTTTCAAATCTTGGTGAGGGGAAGGCTTTTGTTTGTGCTCTTTGGGTACGTCTACACTTACTTCCTGGTTCGGCGGCAGGCAATCGATCTTCTGGGATTGATTTATCGCGTCTTGTCTTGACGCGATAAATCGATCCCGGATCGATCCCAGAAGTGCTTGCCGTCGACTCCGGTACTCTCATATTTCAAACTTGTAAGTAACAGCCAGGCAAGGTGTGTTAGGTTTATCTTTGTTTTCTCAACTTGTAAATGTTCCTTTTGCTAGAGGGGTTACCTCTGTTTACTGTAACTTTGAATCTAAGGCTAGAAGGGGTTCCTCTGGGCTCTTTGAATCTGATTACCCTGTAAAGTTATTTTCCATCCTGATTTTACAGAGATGATTTTTACCTTTCTTTCTTTAATTAAAAGCCTTCTTTTTAAGAACCTGATTGATTTTTCCTTGTTTTAAGATCCAAGGGGGTTGGATCTGGACTCACCAGGAATTGGTGTGGGGAAAGGAGGGGGAATGGTTAATTTCTCCTTGTTTTAAGATCCAAGGGTTTGGATCGGTGTTCACCAGGAAATTGGTAGAGAAGTCTCTCAAGGCTACCCAGGGAAGGGTTATAGTACTTGGGAGGGAGATTTTCTGGGGGGAGGTAGACAGAGTTTCCCAAATAACTCATAAATAATTTGGGTGGTGGCAGCAAAACCAGATCTAAGCTGGTAGTTAAGCTTGGAGGTTCTCGTGCAGGTCCCCACATCTGTACCCTAGAGTTCAGAGTGGGGAAGGAACCTTGACAAACTGAAAAGAGATGATGGGATGGAGCAGAGGGAATTGTGGGAACTTGACCCCAGCCTCCCACAATTCCCTGGGGAGAGCACTGACAGCCTACAATGCACTTCCAAAATAGCCCACAAGGCAGTGTGCTGGATGGTGTCGTAAGAAACCCTGGATGCCAACCCACAGCTATGCAATGTGTCTTTTGCCAGTGCAACCTCTCAGAGTGGGGAGGCATCACCAACAGAGGCAGCCAAGTTTGCACATGTTATAGTGACATTACAGTGTCGACAGCTGTATGCTCATAAAAACCCTACTGGTAAAACTTCCTAGTGCAAATGTGTTCATAGGAATTTAGGCGTAACTCCACTGAAGTCAATGAAGTCACAGCAGTGTTCAACCCAAATAACTGAGATCAGCATCAGGCCTCAGCTAAGCAGTGGTTGGTTGCTTGCAGTTTGGGGGTTAAAGAATTTTGAAGTATCATTCTCCTCAGGGCTTTATGGATATCTTTGCTTCTCAGGCTGTAGATGATGGGGTTCAATGTCGGGGTCACCACAGAGTAAAACAGGGCCAGAAATTTATCCCTTTCGGGGTCATAGCTGGATTTGGGTCGCAGATACATGGCGCTGGCGGAGCCGTAGAATAGAGTGATGACTATGAGGTGGGAGGAGCAGGTGGAGAAAGCTTTGTGTCTCTGCTGGGCTGATGTGATCTTCAGGATGGTAGAGACAATTTTACTGTAGGACACAAGGATCAGCATAGAAGGGATGAGCACAATTAAGACACATGCGGCAGATACAGCGATTTCGTTCATGGACGTGTCTCCGCAGGCCAGGCTCAAGAGGGGAGTCACATCACAGAAGAAATGGTTGAGCCGGTTGTCCCCACAGAAGGGCAGGGTGACTATCAGTGAGGTCTGCACCAAGGACAGGAGCAAACCACTGACCCATGAACCGGTCACCAGCTGGACACACAGTCGATTGTTCATTACAACGACATAGCGCAAGGGATGGCAGATGGCTGTGAAGCGGTCGTACGCCATGGCGGCAAGGAGGAAGCATTCAGTTGGCCCCAAGGCAATAAGAAAATACAGCTGGGCAGCACAGCCAGTGAATGAGATGGTTCTGTCCTCTGAAAGCAGGTTCACCAGCATCTTGGGGATGGTGACCGAGGTGTAACAGATATCAACCAAAGACAGATTGGAGATGAAGTAGTACATGGGGCTGTGAAGGGCAGGATTGAGCCTAACTATTATGCCTATGAGGATATTCCCCATCAGAGATGTGATGTACATGATTGAAATCACCACAAAGAGCAAACCCTGCAGCCTGGGTTGGTTGGAAATTGTCACAAAGACAAACTCAGTGGTTTGGTTTTTATCTGCCATGTGCACTGGACTCTTTGCCTGTGGAGATAACAAACAATGAGATATGAGTGGTGTGATCATAGGGCCAGATTAGATCAGACCCAAGGTCCATCTAACTCTGCATCTAGCCTTCAACAGTGGCTGGGACTGGACACTTCAGCTGAAAGTGTAATAAACTCCAGAGTGGAAGATTACAAAATATTCTGCTCAAAGGGGAAGTTTCTTCCTAACTCACCCATGAGTTAGAATTTATATTATGCCCGGAGGCATGGGGATTTATGCGCTCTATCCAGTCACAAATATCACAAATGAAGTCAATGGCTAGACCAGGGGTAGGCAACCTATGGCACACGTGCCAAAGGCGGCACACTGGCTGATTTTCAGTGGCACTCACACTGCCCGGGTCCTGGCCACCGGTCCGGGGGGCTCTGCATTTTAATTTAATTTTAAATGAAGCATCTTACACATTTTAAAATCCTTATTTACTTTACATACAACAATAGTTTAGTTATATATTATAGACTTATAGAAAGAGACCTTCTAAAAACGTTAAAATGTATTACTGGCATGCGAAACTTAAATTAGAGTGAATAAATGAAGACTCAGCACACCACTTCTGAAAGTTGCCGACCCCTGGGCTAGACATTGGGTATGTCCTTATTGCCACTCTATATCTATCTCTTGTAAATGTGGGTATTGCCATTGTGCATCCGCATTTCTAAGAGATTTTTGAATTCCTACTGAATTCTTTATCATATGGATATCAAGCTCATTATCTGAATGATTTATTAGTTATTGATTTAATTTTCATGTTTTAGAACAGTAATAATACACTGTGTCAAGCAGCTGCATGGGCCACCAAATAATGTACAGATTACAATCATAGAACGAAAGCTCTATGTGTGAAAGAAAAAGAAGGAGGATGAAGAGGAAGAGAAGGAGAAGAATTCACACTTTTTTTCCTTTCACATGTTGTGGAAGAAGTGACACCCAAAGAAAGGTCTAGGTTCATTCATCTACACATTGACTAAGTAATTAGGTGCTCAGATGATACCTCAAAGAAGAGCTCTTCAGTGTTCTAGGCACTTTTGATATATGTTAAAAATAAAACCCATGGAAATATCAATGAACCCTAGAGCTTGTCCTCACCCACCTCATTTAAACTAATGATGCAGAGGAATAAAGAATTGACAATGCTCCACATATTCAATCCCAATGGCAAACTCCCCCCTTCATTTCCATCATCACTCACTCCGCTATCTTCGGGAAACAGACTGGGTTTGCCATGGGCTCTAAAGATCAGACCAAGTGCTCAATCCTGCATAGGGCTAAAAATCCAGGCCCTGACCACCAAAGAACATTCAAGCTTTTAAGTACATGAATAGCCCCGTTGACTTCAGGACTGAGTCCCAAGTGTGGGTTGTGAGTTCCAAAGTCAAGGGCATCTCAAGAGGAATGTCCTGTCTTCATTAAGCTGAGGGGAAACCAGCCTTACTCTCAGTGGTTATCACAACGGCAGCAGTGTGGCACAGAGTGCAGTGAAGGACACTTCAGCTGCTGAGGATGCCCAAACTACTCCTAGAAATAAAGGGGGGGAGATGCATGCACATTTTTAACCTTTTAATTTCCATTTTCTCACAAATTTGAATATTTTGAAAGTTGAAATTTGTCACAATTTGAAATTCTAAAATGAAAAAAAAAAGGTTTTGTTATCACCTGACCTCACCGCAGTGTGCCTGAGCATTATATCTGCTGAAGGCAGAAAGCATTCTTCCAATGACTGGACCCAGAGAGGTGGTGCAAACTAGCAGCTCCCATTATAGTCCATGACCTCAGTAGTATCTCAACCCTACAACAACTGAATTCAGTGAGTTCTTTGCTCACCATGACAACAAAGTGGTCAAGGATAGGATCCTTCAAATGCAATATCAACCAAAATGGCATTGCCATGCCTTATATCATATTTTTATTCAACGTTTGTCATATTTTTGTGACACAAACAATACAGACGGGCACAAGTTTATGGTATTAGTTTGCTTAAAGTGACAAAGGAAATCTAGTGTATTTGGAAAAATCTACTCCATCTACTTTTATAGTGTGGGGGTGAAAATCACCTAGTTGTATACACGTAACAAAAAGGCATTTGCTTGTCACACTAATGGCAAGAAAGCAATGGAAGGGGATGATTATACTGTCAGTAACACTGACCTTACATTGGAGGTAGGTAGATAGATTGATCGATCGATCTATCGCATACTGTAGGATGACATATTGAACAAATCAGAGTAATATACAAAATTGTTAATTCACATTGATTGAGTATTGATTACTATTACTGATGACTATTTTTGGTAACATATATGCAATATAAGAACATAAGAACATAAGAACATAAGAAAGGCCGTACTGGGTCAGACCAAAGGTCCATCTAGCCCAGTATCTGTCTACCGACAGTGGCCAATGCCAGGTGCCCCAGAGGGAGTGAACCTAACAGGCAATGATCAAGTGATCTCTCTCCTGCCATCCATCTCCATCCTCTGACGAACAGAGGCTAGGGACACCATTCTTACCCATCCTGGCTAATAGCCATTTATGGACTTAGCCACCATGAATTTATCCAGTCCCCTTTTAAACATTGTTATAGTCCTAGCCTTCACAACCTCCTCAGGTAAGGAGTTCCACAAGTTGACTGTGCGCTGCGTGAAGAAGAACTTCCTTTTATTTGTTTTAAACCTGCTGCCTATTAATTTCTTTTGGTGACCCCTAGTTCTTGTATTATGGGAATAAGTAAATAACTTTTCCTTATCCACTTTCTCAACATCACTCATGATTTTATATACCTCTATCATGTCCCCCCTTAGTCTTCTCTTTTCCAAACTGAAGAGTCCTAGCCTCTTTAATCTTTCCTCATATGGGACCCTCTCTAAACCCTTAATCATTTTAGTTGCTCTTTTCTGAACCTTTTCTAGTGCTAGAATATCTTTTTTGAGGTGAGGAGACCACATCTGTACACAGTATTCGAGATGTGGGCGAACCATGGATTTATATAAGGGCAATAATATATTCTCAGTCTTATTCTCTATCCCCTTTTTAATGATTCCTAACATCCTGTTTGCTTTTTTGACCGCCTCTGCACACTGCGTGGACATCTTTAGAGAACTATCCACGATGACGCCAAGATCTTTTTCCTGACTCGTTGTAGCTAAATTAGCCCCCATCATGTTGTATGTATAGTTGGGGTTATTTTTTCCAATGTGCATTACTTTACATTTATCCACATTAAATTTCATTTGCCATTTTGTTGCCCAATCACTTAGTTTTGTGAGATCTTTTTGAAGTTCTTCACAATCTGCTTTGGTCTTAACTATCTTGAGTAGTTTAGTATCATCTGCAAACTTTGCCACCTCACTGTTTACCCCTTTCTCCAGATCATTTATGAATAAATTGAATAGGATAGGTCCTAGGACTGACCCTTGGGGAACACCACTAGTTACCCCTCTCCATTCTGAGAATTTACCATTAATTCCTACCCTTTGTTCCCTGTCCTTTAACCAGTTCTCAATCCATGAAAGGACCTTCCCTTTTATCCCATGACAGCTTAATTTACGTAAGAGCCTTTGGTGAGGGACCTTGTCAAAGGCTTTCTGGAAATCTAAGTACACTATGTCCACCGGATCCCCCTTGTCCACATGTTTGTTGACCCCTTCAAAGAACTCTAATAGATTAGTAAGACACGATTTCCCTTTACAGAAACCATGTTGACTATTACTCAAGAGTTTATGTTTTTCTATGTGTCTGACAATTTTGTTCTTTACTATTGTTTCAACTAATTTGCCCAACTAAATATTTTTTTTATTTACTCCATTACGCATATTGGCCTTATAGCTTCATATTATTATGGAAAGGATTTTCAGAAGGAGAACTGGAATGTTACATATTTTGTCACATGAACATAGAAGCAAAACATTCTATCTAACCACGCCTCCATTCTTAACACTGCCTCTACCTCTCCATTCACTCATTTGTCTATTCACCGCTTCATGGATATGTTTCCATTGTTCATATATTTATATATAGCAAGAGGAAGCTTTGTGAATGGTGATAGATAGATAGATATGGACAAAGAAACAGCGATAAATATACCTGGTAACAATGCCCAGTATTTCAGCTTTTCAGCTAATAACCCTTTCCCATAATACCATTAATGTATCTGGCCAAGGAATCTATATGAAGTGCTTTGAAACACACATGGGGGCTCCGGTTCACTTAGAGCTATGTTTAGTCTTGTTTTGGAGATATTTGTCACCTACCTTCCAAGTTTCCAAGAAGGTCAGCATCTCACTGGCTTCCTGAAGGCAGCTCTTGCATGTTGAATATACATTCAGATCCCTTTAATGACAGCTGGGTTACAAACCCTTAAATATGTGTCTTTGAATATTCATTGGGGGAAGATGACAATTCAGGCAGTTCCAGTGATGAGCTATAGCACAGGAACACACCTAGGGGAGCAGGTTTCAACCAATTGCATCATATCTGCTGCTAACTTTTTGTACAAAGAACTGAGTGTTATATAGACCATTAGCTTTATACATAGCGCGGGGAATCCACTGTGCTGAAGGGATATGGGGAAAGCATTTCCCACTCTGATACAGATAACTTGGTCTAAACTGAGAATTTCAAAAGCACAAAAAGCACTTAGAGTATGTCTACTGTGACAAAGCTCTGTCCTTGTCTCCGTGGGTCCTGCGTTTCCTGACGGATTTCGCTAGCCTCAGAGGCTCACTGTGACCCTCCCCTTAACCCTTCTCTCTCTAGAGACAAGGGTCACAAGCTACTGAGCCATTTTCATCATAAGCCAGCGAGGGAGGTGAGGAGAAGCTATCCTCCCTTGCACAGTCTCTGTTGTCTCCCAGTCTCAGTGATTAATCAGGGGGCAAAGGGGAGGGGATGGCCTGCCCTCTACTCCGGGCTCCAGCCCAGGGACCCTAATAGTATCAGCTGACCTTTTAGGAACAGGACACGTACAATTCCCTCGGTTACTTCCCCACAGCAGCCCCCACTTCCTCAAGCTCCACTTCACCCTTACCCCAGGGCCTCCTTCCTTGTATGGTGTATACAGCTCAGGCTCTCCAACAGCGCAACTTCTCACAGCTCCTGACATGCACACCCACCTGGGAGGCTTTTTAACTAGTTTCAGCCAGCCCCTAATTGGCTTCAGGTGTCCCAATCAATGTAGCAATCTCCACTGCCTTCTGGAAAGATCTTAATTGGCCACAGGTGTTTTAATTGACCTGGAGCAGCTGCCATTTACTAATCCTGGTACCAGGGATTTGTTTAACCTGGGGCTAATATATCTATCTTCCATTACTTTTCTATAGCCATCTGGCCTTGCCCCGTCACACTACTCTGCAAAGAAAAAACCTGTGGTACTGAGTCTCAGAGCCTGGGTCAATTGACTTGGGCTCACTGGGCTTGGGTTAGGAGGCTAAAAATCTATGTTGCTATTTTTAGACCCACAGCCTGAGCTGTGGGTCTAAAAAACGACCCACCTGAGTCAATTGACCCAGGCTCTGACACTCAGGTCAGGTCTACAGTACAGAGTTAGGTTGATGCAAGGTAGCATATGTTCACCTAACTATGGAAGTGTCTACACTTAAATTTCACTCCTGTCAATGTAACTGCCCTACTACGCTAACTTAATGGGTACGTCTATACTTACTTCCTGGTCCGGATGTAAGCGATTGATCTTCTGGGATCGATCCCGGAAGTGCTTGCCGTCGACACCGGTACTCCAGCTCAGCGAGAGGAGTACGCGGCATTGACGGGGGAGCCTGCCTGCAGTGTCTGGACCCGCGGTAAGTTCGGACTAAGGTACTTCAAATTCAGCTACGTTATTAACGTAGCTGAATTTGCGTACCTTAGTCCGAAGTGGGGGGTTAGTGTGGACCAGGCAAATAACTCCACCTCCACAAGGGGCATAGAGTCAAGATCAATGAAGTTAGGTCGATGTAGAGTCAGCATAGACACCACCTTGCGTATGTCGACTGTTACTGGCTGTCAGAAGCCTTCCCACAATGGCCCATACTGACAGTTCAATCAATACAACATTTCTGACAAGGATGTGCCCTTCCAAAACCAGGAGCAAAGTGTAGACACGCAAAAGTGATGTAATTACTATGGCAACTGTATGTTGACGTAAGTTAGGTCGACTTTATTTTGTAGTGTATACGTGGCCCCAGTGCAATGGGTTTTTCTTCGCATAGTAGAAATATGTATGGCTAGATTCACGAAGGGACTTAGGCATTGTGATGTTCAGTGTCACCATACCTAACTTCTAGGCCCCTAGAAAAATCACTGAGGGCCAGAAAGCCTGACGTAGGTGCTCAGGGTCCCTACATGGTGAATGGGGAATGTGACGTGTCTCAGAATGGACTCCACAAAAAAGGTGAGGAAAGCTCTATAGAGGGGAGTGCAGAGAAAAGGGATCCCCTAAGAGTGATCAAGTGTAGACTGGGTCAGGCCAGCTCTCAGCCCGATCTTATAAGGGGCTGAATGGCTCCAAATCCCTCACTGACCAAAAGAAGAGAGGGCCAGATATTGCAAGTTCAAACTGGTACACAGGTCCACACCCTCAGCTGATCTAAATTGGCATAGCCCATAGGGTACATCTACACAGCATTTTGGAGAGAGCAGGAGGAAGCCTGCCAGCTCAGGTTGACAGACTCAGGCTTGCGGGGCTCATGCTCTAAAAATAGCTTTATGTACAGTGCTGTGAGCTGCAGCTGGGGCTGGAGCTGGGGATCTCAAGCTGCTGGGGGGGAAGGGGAGTTGGTGCATAAATATTTGGGGGGGTCACTTTCAAAGTGAAATGAACTAGACCAAATTAAGGCCACTTTAATTCTGAATAAGATCATACACACAGGGGTATAATGTGATTTAACTATTGCACTTTAATTTAACCACAGGTGTGAATTTAGATGATCTTTCCTGAGTGTTCCTGTGTAGACAAGCCCGAATGGTTTGAGTACCATGGCACCAAGGCCTGGTCTACACTATGAGTTTAGGTCAACTTTAGCCGCGTTAAATCGAATTAAGCCTGGACACGTTCACATGACGAAGCCCTTTCTTTCGACTTAAAGGGCCCTTTAAACCGGTTTCTTTACTCCACCTCCGACGAGGGGATTAGCGATAAAATCGGCCTTAGGGGGTCGGAATTGGGGTAGTGTGGATGGAATTCGACGTTATTGGCCTCCGGGAGCTATCCCACAGTGCTTCATTGTGACCGCTCTGAACAGCACTCTCAACTCAGATGCACTGGCCAGGTAGACAGGAAAAGCCCCGTGAACGTTTGAATTTCATTTCCTGTTTGCTGAGCGTGGAGAGCACAGGTGACCACGCAGAGCTCATCAGCACAGGTAACCGTGATGGAGTCCCAGGATAGCAAAAGAGCTCCATCATGGACAGAACGGGAGGTACGGGATCTGCTTGCCATATGGGGAGATGAATCAGTGCTGGCTGAACTCCGAAGCAGTAAACGAAATGGAAAAATATTAGAAAAGGTCTCCAAGGCCATGAAGGACAGAGGCCATAACAGGGACGCACAGCAGTGCCGCGTGAAAATTAAGGAGCTAAGGCAAGCCGACCACAAAGCCAGAGAAGCAAACGGAAGGTCCGGGGCTGAGCCGCAAACATGCCGCTTCTACGCGGAGCTGCATGCCATTCTAGGGGGTGCAGCCACCACTACCCCAACCGTGTGCTATGACTCCCTCACTGGAGAAACACACAGGGAAGAGGGTTCGGAAGAGGAGGATGGAGAAAATGTAGAAAGCTCACAGCAGCAAGGAAGCGGAGAAACCGGTTTCCCCAACAGCCAGGATATGTTTGTCACCCTGGACCTGGAACCAGTAACCCCCGAACTCAACGAAGACCCTGAGGGCACACAGGGGACCTCTGGTGAGTGTACCTTTGTAAATATTACACATGGTTTAAAAGCAAGCGTGTTTAATGATTATTGATTAATTTGCCCTGGCAATCGTGGCCAGTACAGCTACTGGAAAAGTCTGTTAACGTGTATGGGGATGGAGCGGAAATCCTCCAGGGACATCTCCAGAAAGCTCTCCTTCATGTACTCCCAAAGCCTTTGCAAAAGGTTTCTGGGGAGGGCTGCCTTATCCCGTCCGCCATGGTAGGACACTTTACCACGCCAGGCCAGTAGCACGTACTCTGGAATCATTGCATAACAAAGCATGGCAGCGTATGGTCCCGGTGTTTGCTGGCATGCAGACAACATCCATTCCTTATCGCTCTTTGTTATCCTCAGGAGAGTGATATCATTCATGGTCACCTGGTTGAAATGGGGCAATTTTATTAAGGGGACATTCAGAGGTGCCCGTTCCTGCTCTGCTGAACAGAAATATTCCCCGCTGTTAGCCACGCGGTGGGGGGGAGGTGTGAAGTGATCATCCCAGAGAATTGGGTGTGGGGGGGAGGGGAGTTAGTTGGGTTTGTGCTGCATGTTAACCCTGAAACCGCAGCCCCTCCTTTTACATTGCAAACCCATTGTAAATGGCCAACCCAACGGGTGCTTGGTATGGGAAATGAGAGCACTACTGTTTGAAACCATTCCCACATGTTAAGAAGGTTAAAAAAGCCAAAAGACTGTGTCTTACCATGGCTTCCTGCAAGCTGAAATCTGTGGCCTGGCACTGCGTGAGTGATCTCTCAAAACAAACCGGCAGGCCCTCAATATAAGAGGAAAAATGCGACCTTGTAACGAAAGCACATGTGCTGTGTAATGTGAACAGCAAAATTTAACGTGAAAGAGTGTACCCATTGTTCTCTAAAATGTGTCTTTTTTAACCACCTCTCCCTTCTCCTCCACCAGCTGCAAATGTTTCTCCTTCACAGAGGCTAGTGAAGATTAGAAAGAGAAAGCGAAGGACGCGTGATGACATGTTTACAGAACTACAGATGTCCTCCCACGCTGACAGAGCACAGCAGAATGCGTGGAGGCAGTCAATGACTGATTACAGAAAAGCACAATATGAACGAGAGGAGAGGTGGCGTGCTGAATCGCGGGATGAACAGAGCAAGTTGCGGGCTGAAGATGATAGGTGGCGTCAGCTTGCACACAGAAGGCAAGAGTCGATGCTCCGGCTGCTGGAGCATCAAACTGATATGCTCCAGCGTATGGTTGAGCTGCAGGAAAGGCAGCAGGAGCAGAGACCGCCGCTACAGCCCCTGTGTAACCAACAGCCCTTCTCCCCAAGTTCCATAGCCTCCTCACCCAGACGCCCAAGAACACGGTGGGGGGGCCTCCGGCCACCCAGTCACTCCACCCCATATGATTGCCCTATTATCAGAAGGCTGGCCTTCAATAAGAGTGAAAGTTTTAAACTGCAGTGTGTCCTTTTCCTTCCCTCCTCCCCCACCCATCCCGGGCTACCTTTGCAATTATCCCCCTAGTTGTGTGATGAATTAATAAAGAATGCATGAATGTGAAGTAACAATGACTTTATTGCCTCTGCAAGTGGTGCTCGAAGGGGGGAGGGTAGGGGAGGGTGGGGCGGTTGGTTTACAGGGAAGTAGAGTTAACCGGGTGGGGGGGGCGGAGGGTTCATCAAGGAGAAACAAACAGAAGTTTCACACCGTAGCCTGGCCAGTCACAAAACTCGTTTTCAAAGCTTCTCTGATGCGCACCACGCCCTGCTGTGCTCCTCTAACCGCCCTGGTGTCTGGCTGCGCGTAATCAGCGGCCAGGCGATTTCCCTCAACCTCCCACCCCACCATAAATGTCTCCCCCTTACTCTCACAGATATTGTGGAGCGCACAGCAAGCAGCAATAACAATGGGGATATTCTTTTCGCTAAGGTCTGAACGAGTCACTAAGCTGCGCCAGCGCGCTTTTAAACGTCGTAATGCACATTCCACCACCATTCGGCACTTGCTCAGCCTGTAGTTGAACAGGTCCTGACTCCTGTCCAGGCTGCCTGTGTACGGCTTCATGAGCCATGGCATTAAGGGGTAGGCAGGGTCCCCAAGGATCACGATAGGCATTTCAACATCCCCAACGGTTATTTTCTGGTCCGGGAAGAAAGTCCCTTCCTCCAGCTTTCGAAACAGAGCAGAGTGCCTGAAGACGCGAGCATCATGTACCCTTCCCGGCCAGCCCACGTTGATGTTGGTGAAACGTCCCTTGTGATCCACCAGGGCTTGCAGCAGCATTGAAAAGTACCCCTTGCGGTTTATGTACTCGGTGGCTTGGTGCTCCGGTGCCAAGATAGGGATATGGGTTCCGTCTATGGCCCCACCACAGTTTGGGAATCCCATTGCAGCAAAGCCATCCACTATGGCCTGCACGTTTCCCAGAGTCACTACCCTTGATATCACCAGGTCTTTCATTGCCCTGGCAACTTGGATCACAGCAGACCCCACAGTAGATTTGCCCACTCCAAATTGATTCCCGACTGACCGGTAGCTGTCTGGCGTTGCAAGCTTCCACAGGGCTATCGCCACTCGCTTCTCAACTGTGAGGGCTGCTCTCATCCTGGTATTCTGGCGCTTCAGGGCAGGGGAAAGCAAGTCACAAAGTTCCATGAAAGTGCCCTTATGCATGCGAAAGTTTCGCAGCCACTGGGAATCGTCCCACACCTGCAGCACGATGCGGTCCCACCAGTCTGTGCTTGTTTCCCGGGCCCAGAATCGGCGTTCCACGGCATGAACCTGCCCCAGGAACACCATGATTTCCACATTGCTTGGGCCTGTGCCTTGTGAGAGGTCTATGTCCATGTCAATTTCCTCATCACTCTCGTGGCCGCGATGCAATCACCTCCTTGGCTGGTCCTGGTTTTGCTTTGGCATGTCCTGGCTCTGCATATACTCCAGGACTATGCGCGTGGTGTTCATAGTGCTCATAATTGCCACGGTGATCTGAGCGGGCTCCATGATCCCAGTGCTAGCTATGGCGTCTGGTCTGAAAAAAGGCATGAAACTAGTATCTGACAGACCAGGGGAAGGAGGGAGGGAGGGAGGGGCGAGTGACGACATGGCGTACAGGTACAGGGAATTAAAATCAACAAAGGTGGCTGTGCATCAGGGAGAAACGCAAACAACTGTCACACAGAATGCCCCCCCCCCCAAAGATTGAACTCAAAAGCCTGGGTTTAGCAGGCCGTTGATTTGACGGAGGGAGGGGGAAGCAAATGAATACAGAACAAATCTATTTTTTACATCTTAAGATGACGGTGCAGCATGACTGATAGCCCTCGGCATCTTCTGGGTGCTTGGCAGCAAATACTGGGCGCTTGGCAGTTATGATGACGATGGCCTTCAGGCCTATTGCACGATCTGCTGCTCAGGGAAGACTCTTCTAATGTGAAATGATCCAACAGGGCGCTTGGCAGAAAATGGCATACTATGACTGATAGCCATCATTGTCATTGTGAAGGCAGCAGAATATGACTGGGGGGATGGGGGACATACGGAGTTCCAGCCACTGCTGTACGACGATGACGGTTACCAGTCGTAATAAACCATCTACTGCCAAAAGGCAAAAGGCAAGGGGCTGGTGCAATGCAGCCCTACGGCTGCCAGCACTCAGATCACCGATGAAGGCTACCAGTCATGCTGCACCACCTACCGCCAAAAGGCAGTTAGCTGCTGCTGCTGTGTAGCAATGCAGTCCCATGTCTGCCGGCACCCAGATGACATATGGTGACGGTGAGCTGAGCTGAGCGGGCTCCATGCTTGCCGTGGTATGTTGTCTGCACAGGTAACCCAGGTAAAAAGGCGCAAATCGATTGTCTGCCGTTGCTCTGACGGAGGGGGAGGGGCCTGACGACATGTCCCCAGAACCTCCCGCGACACTGTTTTGCATCATTCGGGCATTGGGATCTCAACCCAGAATTCCAATGGGCGGTGGAGACTGCGGGAACTGTGGGATAGCTACCCATAGTGCAATGCTCCGGAAGTCGACGCTAGCCTCGGTACTGTGGACGCGGTCCGCCGACTAGAGCACTTTGAGCATTTTATGTGGGGACACACACAATCGGCTCTATACAACCAATTTCTATAAAACCGGCTTCTATTAATTTGACCTAATTTCGTAGTGTAGACATACCCCAAGTATCAAGCTGCCAGAGACACGTTCAGCTCCTGGTTTAGACCAATATAAATTTGGAGTATCTCCACTGAATGTAAAGTAGATTCAATGGAAATAATAAGGATTTATATCAGGGTGAGAGAAGGATTAGTCTGATTCTCAAAATGGACCACAAAAGTTTGTGCTCTTCAGCGTTCAAATAAGTGGCATTGTCAGTTGAAGTACAAATGTAAATGTAAACCAAATAAAAATATAATTTTAAACAAATGTGTATTGTTACTTCTTTATTGTTTTAGAATAAGCAATAAAAACAATAGAAATGTGTGCTGGAATGATATTGTCCAAGAGGCCATCCATAGAAGGGTAAAATTTGTCATACAAAACTTTCCCAATGGATAATGCAGTTTCAGCGATAGTGAAGTCAAGTCATTGACAGTTAAGTCAATTCTTGTCAGTTTTTCTGAATAATATCAGTTAAAAAAATAAAACAGCAGAAAAGTTCCCCAGAAAATCTTTCAATTTGCCCTTTTTGAAATGAAACATTTTGATTTTCTGGTTCCAAAAAGTTTTCATTTCTTTTATTTTTAAATTTTACTTTTAAAAATGGTCAAAATGGAAACAAAATTGCTTTTCACTTTTTGAGTCACCAAAAATTTGGAAAAATATTTTTGGTTCTACCCAAAATTATTTCCCCCCCAATTTTTCAAAATTGCCAGTCAAATGAAAAATCTCTTATGCACCAGCTCTATTTCCATTTTGCCTCCTGTGTATCATGGGGAGTTTGATGTGCTAGGACAGGAGCAATGAGGAAGAATGAGGCTAACTTTTACTGGGTTAAATTGTTGTAATTTAAACACAGGCAAACACTCACATAATCACACATGCAGTGTCTTCCATAGACTGGTATACATATACACCATGATGCTCACTCACACATCACACAAGGAGAAGCACACACATACACCCTGTCTAACACACCAAGCACACTCTTTCCCCCAGCACAACACATGCTCACTGTCTCTAATACACACACACACACACACACACACACACACACACACACACACACACACACACACACACACACACAACCGCTCCACGCACTATATACCTTACTGGCCCCAGTTTAGATAGTACACCATGTACAATGATGTTACAAAACAAGGAACCAAATCTTAGTTTGGCAATAAGAACAAAATATTTTGAGAGCGAAGGCATCAGTTCCCACACTTGGGAATATGGGCTGAGACTTGGCAATGCACAGAGTGGATAGAGTGCCTACAAATCCCTCCCACAGCCAGCTCCCCAGCATTGAAATGGAAACAGATGGTAGGTGAAAATCCATAGGAAATCTGCTGGCTTCTTGGTGCTGATGCATTTTCATGATCTATCCATCTATCTATTCCCATACATAATCTGTTGCCCCCACTCTCTTGATTCTTCTCTATTCTAACCATACACATCACCCTGACATCTGAATAATTTGCAGGGCTACTGTCATCTCTCCTACACAGGAGTATTTATTTATAGTTCCCTCAGAACACACCAAATATTATTATTACCTCTCTTTGGTGAGAAAGCTCTGCAAAATCTGCACAAAGCCTGCCTTCTCCCGGGGTGGTGCTAAAGCAGTTTTGTGTCTTATTTTAATTACTATCTTTGAGATGCTTTGGAGTCAGATGCATGTTGCCAAGAAGATAAACATTCACTCTGTGTATTGGTTCCAGATCCTCATCTCTGGGTAACAATTTTGCCTTTCTCCAAGGCACATGAGAGAAAACAATTGGGTTTGGAATACCTACAGGTGATGTATTTATGGATAGTTATAAGTTGCTGAACAAGCCTACTTAGGGGCCAAATTTTGAGTTCCTTATAAGTATTTAATCAATCAAAACTCAAAATTTGTCCCACTGTGAGTTTTCCCTGAGGAGGGACTGAATTAAAAATTCTCCACCCCATTGTGGCAGTTTTGCAGTGTTGTATGGCATAACGGAATGGAGAATATAGCCTATAGGACTTAAAGGTTTCATTTTTTTAAAAATGCTCTGGTTATTATTTCTTGTTCATGTACAACATTTGAATGAGAATTGTTCACAGTGCAGACCTCCTTAATGTTTTAGGAAAACAATACTAATAGCTACTTGTTATTGTCTTGTTTATGCAATGCTATTTATGTTGCTATCCCTATAAATAGGTTTGGAAGGATAAGATTTGTAGCACAAAATTTTGGCAAAGGTCAATTTCACTGTACACACACAAACCAACAAAAATATCTCCATCAATAATAATCAAAATTTACAGATAAGCAAAATAAGAAAAATGCTGCCTGATAACATATTAGGGTTTGATTTAAGGCTATTTACTTTGTATATTTTGATGTCATGTTGAGAATTTGGGTTTTAATGGTATGTAGCTTTAATTTTTTGAATCTTAACATGTACTGACAAAAAATTATTGTTTGATCCCCTCCATAATTTCGCACAAATGTGAATATTAAAATTGAAAAAAATTGCGTAATAATAAATATCAATATTATTATCTTGTAAGCAGAGTCAGGATGAGCTCTACCCTGACATCTGGTGGTGAATTATGGCAAGTGTGGAAAAGAACTCCAGGGGCTGATCTTGTTTGCATAGGCACACCCACTCGCCTGGCATGAAACAACAGCAACTGAAAGTGGTTACTTTGGCTGGTGTGGGCTCCCCAGTTTCTCTATTATTGGGGCAGGAAGAATAAAGTTTTGTTACCCTGATTCTGTGAATCAAGGCCAGTGGAACTGTTGTATGACAGAAGGACTGAGTGAGTCCTTCACCATTACCTAAGTAGCACTTGCTTGACAAGGGGCATGGGTTACAAAACCCAGTGAATTGAGAGAGGATGGGGGCAGGTATTTGTACCTGGTGGTATGGGCCCCCTCTGAGGGTTTGAAACACCAATTGCACCACCTTCTCTCTCCACTGTTGAATGTCAGAGCTAACTTTGATTCTATTAGGAGTCTAGTTACAGGCTGCTGAGCTGAAATCACTTTGGGCCAATGGTGCAGCAGCACTGGGGCTCCCCTACTATACTATGAGCTGAAATCGCTAAGAGCTGAAATCACAAAAGAGCTAAAGTTATTAAGAGCTGAGATCACTGAGTGCTGTGTTAACTAGTGGGGGAGCCTGAAGCTATATTGCTCAGCAGCTGGCGGAGCGATTTGTGGGGATGACTGGAGGAGCAGCGAGCGGCGTGGAGCCTTGCGGGGCCGGTTGGAGTGGCCCAAGGAACGGCGAGCGGAGCTGTTTGCGGGGACGGCTGGAACGGCTCACAGGTCGGTGAGCGGAGCGGAGCGGAGTGGAGCGGAGCAGCTTGTAGAGCGGAGCAGTTCATGGGATGGCAGGAAAGTGGACTGGCTCGTGGTGAAGGCTGCAACGGAACCCCCACGGAGAAACAGATGGCTGGCCAGCCTCGGATCACGTAAGGTGCCCCTTAACACCCTGCGTGCCCCCCCCTTTTACTCTGGGGCTGCACTGACCAGGGACAGAGACTTTGGGGGTTTTGGGACTTTTGGGACTTTGGGTGGTTGCTGGACCCAAGAGACTTTGGGGGTGTTGGACTTTGGGGACTCTGGGTGATTTTTTGGGTTGCTGGATTCAAGAGCCAAAGGGAAAGGACACGGCCCAATTTGCTGGGGTGGGTTTTGCTCATGGTTTGTGTTATGAATCCTGTTTGTGGTGTTTTTCCAATTTTATGCTGATGTCGTTTACCTCATATTATTAAATATTTTCTGCTACACTCAGACTCCGTGCTTTCGAGAGGGGAAGTATTGCCTCTTAGAGGTACCCAGGGGGGTGGTATGTAATTGTCCCAGGTCACTGGGTGGGGGCTCGAGCCGGTTTTGCATTGTGTTATTGAAACGGAACCCCTAGATACAGAACCCGGCCCTTGTTGCTGCCAACTTAGATGGGCAGAAGGGTTACAATCTATTCATTTAGCTCACGTGGTTGTGGGTTGTGCTTTGGGATCCTAATCCAAATCATATTGAAGTCAGTGAGTGTGGGTTCTGAAAGTCTAAGGTTCTAGTTCTGCTGATGACTATGCTAGTTGAAGGGGCCACAGAGCCACTATGTTACCAATGTACTGATCACAGCAAAATTCAGAGTAATGGCAGACAGGCAGGAGGGCACAATCGCTGAGATGTTCAAAGCCCTTCTAGTTGGTCTGGACACTGAGGGCCATTAAAACCTCCACCCCCTTATGTTTCAAACTTCTGAGCTAGGTAGTGGATAGAAAATCACAGTCTTTTTTCTGTTTTCTTCAGTAATCTGTCTATGCTCAGAAGAGATGTAGGTGATTGTCACTACCAGTCTAAATCACAGCTCCCACTGATGCAACCAGTCATTCAGCTGGCAATTTTACAGAGCACAGTCTAGCTGGAAAGAGGCCAGTAGGACAGGATATACCTGTGGGACGTTATATGCTCCTATATGGCAGAAGATGGATGGTAATCTTTAGTTTGGGAGTTTCAAAGAGTTCTAGAGGTGTTAGGCACCACACTTGACTTCCAGTGGGAGTCAGAAGACTTTGGATCTAAGTGGATTAAGCTCATTTGGAATAAGGCACTATTTTTTTCTGGAATTAGAGCATCCACACAGGGAGTTAACCAGAAATAGCTATTCCAGAATAACTCACCATCTAGACAAGCCCTCATTCCCTTCAGCCCCTTTTGAAAATCCATGGCTTAGGGCTATTGCAACATAAAGTTTACGTAGTTCATTTGCAGTTCTGAAAATTGACATCTCCTTTGCTGACTGTGCCACACAGATGTATTTCTTCCCCTTGTTCGCAGCCACAGAAAGTTTTCTGCTGTCTGTGATGGCCTATGACCGATACTTTGCTATATGTGTCCCTGTTAAGGCTGATTCCCCACTTTGAATTTTAGGGTACAAATGTGGGGGCCTGCATGAAAACTTCTACGCTTAACTACCAGCTTAGATCTGGTTCGCTGCCACCACTCCCAAAGCTAATTCCCTTCCCTGGGTAGCCTTAAGAGACTCTTCACCAATTCCCTGGTGAATACAGATCCAAACCCCTTGGATCTTAAAACAAGGAGAAATTAACCACCCCCCCTCCTTCCTCCCACCAACTCCTGGTGGATCAAGATCCAACCCCCTTGGATCTAAAAACAAGGAAAAATTAATCAGGTTCTTAAAAGAAGGCTTTTAATTAAAGAAAAAGGTAAAAATCATCTCTGTAAAATTAGGATGGAAAATAACTTTACAGGGTAATCAAACTTAAAGAGCTCAGAGGACCCCCCTCTAGTCTTAGGTTCAAAGTACAGCAAACAGAGATAAACACTCTAGTAAAAGGTACATTTACAAGTTGAGAAAACAAAGGTAAACTAACACGCCTTGCCTGGCTGTTTACTTACAAGTTTGAAATATGAGAGACTTGTTCAGAAAGATGTGGAGAGCCTGGATTGATGTCTGGTCCCTCTTAGTCCCAAGAGCGAACAACCCACGAAACAAAGAGCACAAACAAAAGCCTTCCCCCCCTCCCCCCGCAAGATTTGAAAGTATCTTGTCCCCTTATTGGTCCTTTGGGTCAGGTGTCCGCCAGGTTACCTGAGCTTCTTAACCCTTTACAGGTAAAAGGATTTTGGAGTCTCTGGCCAGGAGGGATTTTATAGTACTGTACACAGGAGAGCTGTTACCCTTCCCTTTATAGTTATGACACGTCCCCCAAATCACAGATAGTGTTGGACAGCCGGTTCCACATTGGCTGTGATTTCTTCCAGTTAGTTAGATTTCTTCCAGGACAGTTAGTCCTGCCTGCCGGATGCGCTCGAAGACTTTTTCCAGGTGCTCCAGGTGTTCTGTCCATGAATCAGAAAAAATGGCCACATCATCGAGGTAGACAACTGCAGATTCTCCCAATCCCGCTAGGAGACCATCTACAAGTCTTTGGAAGATGGCGGGTGCATTTCGCAACCCGAAAGGGAGTACATTGAATTCATACACCCCTGCCTGGGTGACGAAGGCTGACCTTTCCTTAGCGGGTTCATCTAGTGGTACTTGCCAGTACCCTTTGGTTAAGTCTAAAGTAGAGATGAATTGGGCATGTCCCAATTTCTCCAATAGCTCATCTGTGTGTGGCATTGGATAGTTGTCAGGACGAGTTACAGCATTTAGCTTACGGTAGTCCACGCAAAAGCGTATTTCCCCACCTGGTTTGGGAACTAGAACCACTGGAGATGCCCATGCACTGTTAGAGGGGTGGATTATACCCATCTGTAGCATGTCCTGGATCTCCCTTTGTATAGCAGTTTGGGCATGAGGTGACTCCCGGTAGGGTGGGGTTCTAATTGGGTGAGCATTGCCTGTGTCAATGGAGTGGTATGCCCGTTCAGTCCGTCCTGGAGTGACTGAGAAAATTGGTGCAAAGCTTGTGCACAGCTCCTTGACCTGCTGTCGCTGCAGACGTCCAAGGGTCGCGGAGAGGTTCACCTCTTCCACGCCACCATCCCTTTTTCCTTCGTAGTAGACACCATCAGGCCACTCCGCGTCATCTGTTTCCTGCTTGGCCTGGAACTGTTCCCTTGAGGCTGGAGACATCAGTTCCTCCTTGGACTGTGGACTGGGGCTTGGTCCCTCTGGAAGCGATGCAGGTGCTGGGGCTGTTTCCATTGACTGTGAACCGCTGTCCACTGCTGCACTATGTGGTATTTCAGGCTCTGGCTGAGCCTCTTGGGTAGGGTTATCTGCTGCTTCTGCCAGTTCAGGCTCGCTGGTGCCCTCTGGCGTTGGAGTGGTAGACGGGTTTGCAAGCGCTGGACTCAGTGCTGGCAAGGGTTCTGTTGCTGGTTGTGATGCCAGTTCCGGTTCTGGGACTGGCTTTGGCTGGGTCTCTGGGATTGGATCCACTATGGCTGTTGCAGTCGTTGGCAGGGGATCCGGTTCCACCACCTTTGTTTGGGTCTCTGGTAACACAGACGGGGCCCTGGTGGACAGCTCAGGAACAGGGATGGGGGTGAAAACTTGCTTAGCCTGGCTGCGGGTGACTATTCCCACCCTCTTGGCTAGCTTCATATGGTTGGCCAAGTCTTCCCCCAGCAGCATGGGGATGGGATAATTGTCATAGACAGCAAAAGTCCACATTCCTGACCAGCCCTTGTACTGAACATGCAACTTGGCTGTAGGCAAGGTTACAGACTGTGACATGAACGGTTGAATTGTCACTGGAACCTCCGGGTTGATGAGTTTGGGGTCCACTAGGGATTGGTGGATAGTTGACACTTGTGCCCCAGTGTCCCTCCAAGCGATAACCTTCTTTCCGCCCACTCTCAAGATTTCCCTTCACTATGAGGGTATGAGAGAGTCATCTGGGTCTGGGGATCTTTGGTGTGATTGTGGTGTAATGAACTGTAATCGGTTGGGGTTCTTGGGGCAGTGAGCCTTTATATGTCCCAGTTGATTACATTTAAAACATCGCCCTGCTAAGGCATCACCGGGGCGATGTTGGTTGGTGGAGACTGGTGTGGTGTGGTGAGAAGGCATCTGGGGTTTCCCTTGGGATGTGGGTGGGGCCTTGGGTTGTCCCCGGTGGTAAGGTTTTGTTTCGGCTTGCCCCTTCTGATATTCGCTCCAACTGCTACTATTTTTTTTCTTTTCTGCCACCTCCACCCATTTGGCTCCAATCTCCCCCGCCTCGGTTACAGTTTTGGGCTTCCCATCTAGGATGTACCTTTCTATTTCCTCAGGAACACCCTCTAAAAACTGCTCCATTTTTACTAGGGAAACCAGATCTTCCAGAGATTTAACATTTGCTCCTGATACCCAGGCATCACAATTTTTGTCAATGTGGTAGGCATGTCAGGTAAATGACACGTCTGGTTTCCACCTTAGGGCTCTGAACCGCCGACGGGCATGCTCGGGTGTTAGCCCCATTCTGAGTCTGGACTTGTTTTTAAAAAGTTCATAACTGTTCATGTGTTCCTTAGGCATTTCAGCCACCACCTCTGCTAAGGGTCCACTGAGCTGTGGCCTCAGCTCTACCATGTACTGGTCTGGAGTAATGCTGTATCCAAGGCAGGCCCTTTCAAAATTTTCTAAGAAGGCCTCAGTATCATCGCCTGCCTTATAGGTGGGGAATTTTCTGGGATGGGAAGGGGTACCTGGAGAGGGGTTGCTAGGATTGGCTGGTATATCTGGCCTAGCCCTTGCTAATTCCAGTTCATGCGTCCTCTCTTTTTTCCTCTCCTCCATCTCTTTTTCTTTCAGCTCCATAGCTCTCTTGTGGGCCTCCTCTTTGGCTTTCTTTTCAGCTTCTTGCTCGTTTTTTTAATTGAAGCAGTCTCTGATGTTTTTTTTATTTTCTTCTGCTTCTAGTCTGGCCAGTTCTAGTTTGTTAGCTACTAAGAAGTAGTCATTTTCCTGTTTTCTTGTGCTGGGCCACACCCCTCTGCAGTTGACTGAAACTGGGATGCACTCAGCTCAGGCTGCTGCTGAGGTAACAGAGACTTTATAACTAGCTATCCCCGAGAGGTAGAAAGAAACAAAACAATTCAGCTTGTAAATTCCTTTTACCAGCTGTTTGCTCATTGATTGAACCCTTCTCTTAACAAAGACCCTTGTTAAAAAAACTTAACACCTCTGCCTTCAGGCAAGGAGAGATAAGATATGCATCTACCTTCAGCTCTGCTTTCCAAGCAGCTAGAAAGGAGAAAAAAAAATCTTACTGGCTTTTGGTTTAAAATGATCCCACCGCTACCACCATGTCAAGGCTGATTCCCCACTTTGAACTTTAGGGTACAAATGTGGGGGCCTGCATGAAAACTTCTAAGCTTAACTACCAGTTTAGATCTGGTCCGCTGCCACCACTCCCAAAGCTAATTCCCTTCCCTGGGTAGCCTTAAGAGACTCATCACCAATTCCCTGGTGAATACAGATCCAAACCCCTTGGATCTTAAAACAAGGAGAAATTAACCATCCCCCCTCCTTCCTCCCACCAACTCCTGGTGGATCAAGATCCAACCCCCTTGGATCTAAAAACAAGGAAAAATCAATCAGGTTCTTAAAAGAAGGCTTTTAATCAAAGAAAAAGGTAAAAATCATCTCTGTAAAATTAGGATGGAAAATAACTTTACAGGGTAATCAAACTTAAAGAGCTCAGAGGACCCCCCTCTAACCTTAGGTTCAAAGTACAGCAAACAGAGATAAACACTCTAGTAAAAGGTACATTTACAAGTTGAGAAAACAAAGGTAAACTAACACGCCTTGCCTGGCTGTTTACTTACAAGTTTGAAATATGAGAGACTTGTTCAGAAAGATGTGGAGAGCCTGGATTGATGTCTGGTCCCTCTTAGTCCCAAGAGCGAACAACCCCCGAAACAAAGAGCACAAACAAAAGCCTTTCCCCCCCCCCCAAGATTTGAAAGTATCTTGTCCCCTTATTGGTCCTTTGGGTCAGGTGTCAGCCAGGTTACCTGAGCTTCTTAACCCTTTACAGGTAAAAGGATTTTGGAGTCTCTGGCCAGGAGGGATTTTATAGTACTGTACACAGGAGAGCTGTTACCCTTCCCTTTATAGTTATGACAGTCCCTCTGCACTAGATGGTCCTAATGAGCAGGAGAACCTGTGTTGGGTTCTTGGCTGGCTCATGGATCAGTGGTAACATGGTGTGTCTGAGCCAGATGGCTTTTATATTCAGGCTGCCATATTGCATGTCTAATTGAATTAACCATTTCTTCTGTGAGATGCCAGCCATGCTAAAGCCGGTCTGCTCAGACACCTCTTTTAATGAGGCTTACATTCTCATAGCCGGTGCCTTAGTGCTAATGATGCCCTTTGCTTTGATACTCATGCCCTATGTCTGCATTTTCTGCATCATCCTGAAGTTGCTTGCGGGAGGGGGCGTCAGGCTCAAAGCTTTCTCCCCCTGCTCCTCACACCTGGTCATGGTGGCTTTGTACTATAGGGGGAGTTTCGTGTGCTTAGGATTCAAGTCTAGGGAGCCCATGGGCAGAGACAAGCTCTTGTCCCTGCTCTATATGGTCATGACTCCCATGTTAAACCCAGTTGTCTACAGTCTGAGGAACAAACAGGTGAATGAGGCCATCTGGAAATGAATAGGGAAACAAACATTTTCACAGAATGTATAAAGGTTTTGGCTGGGATTTTCAAAGAAGCCAACGGGAATTAGACACCTACATATAACAGGAGCTGGGTACCTAACTCTCCTAGACCTCTGATAATATATATTACCATTTTCCTCTAGGTTCACAGGTGACTTTAATGGAAAAAAACAAATAATGAGCTGAAAACTCCATTCCCTCACATCATAACTCTACTGATTTCAATGCATTACTCCTGATTTACACCAGGGTGTGTGAGAGGAGAAGCAGCTCCATTGCTTTAATGGCATTACTCATGATTTGCACTGTGGTAAAAGGAGAACTAGGCCCACTGAGTAAAAGTACTTACTCCTGATTTATGATGGGGTGGATGACAGGAGAATAATTCCCAGTGGAGTTACTCCTGATTTACACCAGGGTGGGTGAGCAGAAAATGAGACATACAGAGAATGAGTATGATAGGCTCTGTGGTTTGTGAGAACCTGATTTTCCTCTTATTTATGCTTGTGTTATGCTGGTTTAATTCCACTGACCTCAGTGGAGTTTCTCCTGATTCTTACCCTGTGTGAGCATGTCTCTGAACTGATTTGTATGTATTTGTATGTTATCATTTTTCATTTTAGTTTAAAATGTATGTACTGGTCTAAAGTCATTCCCAGTGTAACTAGGATGAAATAGGGTTCAATTAAATAAATAGAAAAAAATGTCAATGCAAAGAAACACATGGCATTTTAATCCATTCTATAGCATGCACAATGTAGAACACACAATTAGACATTTATAAAACAATACAGTTTGAAGGGCAATATCATCTGTACCCCTGGCACCCAGAGCTTCAGTTACATATTCATTATTCACTGACACAAAATACAGAGCAGAGAAAATTGATTTAATTGCATTACCTCCAAACCATACTGTAAGTCCCATAATTCAATGTCTTGGAGAAAATGCAGACTAATCATTTTACTGTCCAGCAAATTATTAATTATTATTATCATCCAGTAGCACCTATTGGCCTCAATTGAGATCAAGTGATCCCTAGGCCCTGTGCAAAACAGTGTCTGAGATTTTCAAAGCTGAGAGTGACTTGGATGTCACTTCCCATTAAAATGGATTTATAAATCTCAGCCTAAATATTCAAGGGAAACATTATTTTCCACGTTTTGCAGATGTGGGATGGAGGCAAACACTGCAGAGATTAGGAGCTGAGTTCTCACATGGGTGACAAGTCTCATATCTCCTCCCTTGGGATAAATGGACATATCCCTTCTGACTGTTGTCCATGTGAGACAAACAGAACCGGGAGGGTCTGTGAGGAAGGTGGATACCTGGGGTGAGATTGTCAAAGCTGCCAAAAGGGACTTGGGTTCCCAGTTTGCATTGGAATATGGTGTGTGTTTTTTCCCTTAAGCCCTTTTGTAGAATAAAGTTATTAGGACATCCTCGAGCTCTGTGTGATTCTACCACAAACCCGAAGGGAGCAGTTTGAGCATGAGAAACCCTACTTTGCAGAATGAGAAAAGTTAGGATCCCATAAGAATATTAATAATTTTTGCTTCCTAAAGCAGCTTTTATCATATGATCTCAAAGACCTTTTCACACACTAATTAAACTTCACAACCCTTCAGCTGCACCTTGATGGTTTCCCATCCAAGTACTTATCCAGCCTGACGCTGTTTAGTGATCTCTCTCACGGGATCACTATAAATATTATTATCCCTGGGAGATGCATACATTTTATTGTCTCCAGTTTATACAGGGGCACCGAGGAGAGGTGGTTTCCCACTTGGACTGGGAAGATCAGAATAGATATATGGGAGTAAGTTGGGAGACATTTGTATTCTAGTTCCAGGCTTTTCAGCGGGGTATCCCAGAGAACAATAAAAGAGCAGTGGACTCTCACAAAGGATCTCTTTCTTCATATCTTTCCAATCAGAGGATGGGGAGAGAGCATCACCTAGTCTTTCTTTCTTGTCTTTTGGTTGGTAGAAGTTATATAAAGGACACCCTGGTATCTTTGATGTAACTTAAAAATGAGAGCAAGCTGGCTGGGAAATGGAATTTCTGAATTGGTTTTATGCTGGAGCCAGCAGAGAGTAGAATTAACAGAAATCTGTAGAAGTGCAAGTAGGTTTGAGTTTATAACAGCTGGAGGTATGTCAATGAGGCACAAGTTTTGGGGTGAAGGGGGATCTGGAGTATGTGTGCACGAAGCCTGCAGGTACAGTGATGGAGATACAGATGTGAAGCCTAAAATGTAGGTATCAGTTGCTTTACATGTCTGCTTAGTTCAGGAGAGGATTAAGAGAGATCACTTATGGTAAAACCAGCAGTGTGTATAGAAATATTTCTGCTGAAATGTTTTTTTAATGGAAAACACCTTTTCGTTTAAAAAGAATATTTCACAAGGAAAAGAAGAAGAAAATATATTTAGGTTTTTGTTCAAAAGCCTAAAATATAAAAATGCTACTCTTTTGAGGAACCAAATTATAACATTTCAAAATCCACATATGTCATAGGTTTCACCCCCACTCTGAACTTTAGGGTACAGATGTGGGGACCTGCATGAGCTCCCCTAAGCTTAATTACCATCTTAGATTAGTATGCTGCCACCACCAAATCGTTTATGAGTCATTTGGAAACTCTGTCTTCCCCCCCAAAATATCTCCCTCCCAAGTACTATAACCCTTCCCTGGGTAGCTTTGAGAGATTTCTCCACCAATTTCCTGGTGAACACCAACCCAAACCCTTGGATCTTAAAACAAGGAGAAATTAACCATCCCCCCCCCCCTTTCCCCCACCAATTCCTGGTGAGTCCAGATCCAACCCCCTTGGATCTTAAAACAAGGAAAAATCAATCAGGTTCTTAAAAAGAAGGCTTTTAATTAAAGAAAGAAAGGTGAAAGGAAAACCTCTGGGAGAGAGCATACAAGCTTTTCTCACAGATAACAGATTCAAAACCACAGAGGATGTTCCCCTGGGCAAAACCTTAGTTACACAAAAGAAATCCCAATTTGATTATCCCTCTAATGCACAAGACAAGTCACAAAAGAAAATGAACAGAAACCTATTTATTTCTTCTCTAATACTCACTACTCTGATAAGAGGCTGATTCCTGGATCTTTTTTCTCTCCGGCACAAAACTTAAAGAACACTGAGACAAAGGAAAACGTCCCTCCTTCCTTTTGAAACATCTAGTTCCCCCATTGGTTCCTCTGGTCAGGTGTCATCTAGGCTAGGTGAACTTCTTAACCCTTTACAGGTAAAAGAGGCATTAACCCTTAACTGTCTGTTTATGACAACATATATATGCATGCATGCAGGGTTCTGTCCTGAATCTGATACTAGTCAGTATTTTAATTAATGAATTAGATAATGGAGTGGAGAGTATGCTTATAAAATTTGCAGCTGACACTAAGCTGAGAGAGGTTGCAAGCAATTGGTGGACAGCATTAGAATTCAAATGGACTTTGGCATATTGGAGAATTGGTCTGAAATCAAGATGAAATTCAGTAAAGACAAGTGCAGTGTACTTGACAGAGTGAGACAGGTACCCAGAAGTCACCTACTACAGGACAGGCCCAACAAGGAAAGTAACAGAAGACCACTGGACATCACGTACATCCCCCAGCTAAAACCTCTCCAGCACATCATCAATGATCTGCAACCTATCCTGGAAAATGAACCCTCACTCTCACAGACCTTGGGAGGCAAGCCAGTCCTCACTTATAGACAGCCCCCGAACCTGAAGCAAATACTCACCAACAACTACACACCACACCATAGAAACACTAACCCAGGAACCAATCCCCGTAACAAACCCCGTTGTCTACTCTGTCCCCTTATCTACTCTAGCAACACCATCATAGGACCCAACCACATGAGCCACACCATCAGGGGCTCATTCACCTGCACATCTACTAATGTGATATATGCCATCATGTGCCAGCAATGGCCCTCTGCTATGTACATTGGCCAAACCAGACATTCTCTATTTAAAAGAATAAGTGGACACAAATCAGACATCAGGAATGGTAACATACAAAAGCCAGTAGGAGAACACTTCAATCTCCCTGGACATTCAATAACAGATTTGAAAGTAGACATCCTGCAACAACAACAACAACAACAACAACAAACAGACTTCAAAGAGAAACTGCAGAGCTACAATACATTTGCAAACATAACACCATTAATTTGGGCTTGAATAGGGACTGGGAGTGGTTGGCTCACTACAAAAGCAATTTTCCCTCTCTTGGTATTGACACCACCTCATCAATTATTGGGAGTGGACCACATCCACCCTGATTGAATTGGCCTTGTCATCACTGGTTCTCCACTTGTAAGGTAACTCCCTTCTCTTCATGTGCCAGTATATTTATGTTTGTTTCTGTAATTTTCACTCCATGCCTCTGAAGAAGTGGTTTTTTACCCACAAAAGCTTATGCCCAAATAAATGTTAGTCTTTAAGGTACCACCGCACTCCTCATTGTTTTGGGTAAACAGACTAACACGGCTACCCCTCTGATACTACACTTAGGAAGGAAAAATCAAATGCTCAACTACAAAATGGGGCATAACCAGGGCCGGCGCTTCCACTAGGGGACCCTAGGTGGTCGCCTAGGGCGGCAGGATTTGGGGGACGGCATTTTGCCACCCTCGGCGGAAATTCGGTGGCGGGGGGTCCTTCCACTCTGGGTCTTCGGCGGAAATTCGGCGGTGGGTGTTTCACTCGCCCTGGGACCCGCCGCTGAAGTGCCCCAAAGACGCGGAGTGGAAGGACCACTGCCGCCGAAGACCCCAGGCCCCCTGAATGCTCAGAGGAGGAGCGTTGTCACCTAGGGCAGCAAAAACCCTGGCGCTGCTCCTGGGCATAACCATTGACCAACCTTAATTGTGAGTTTAAAGTCCCAGGCTCTGCTCTCATGGCCACTGGAGGGATGAGGAGCTAATGGGGTTTCTTAGGCTAGGTCTACAGTACAGCGGGGGGTCGACCTAAGATACGCAACTTCAGCTACGTGAATAGCGTAGCTGAAGTGGCGTATTTTAGGTTGACTTACCTGGCTGTGAGGACGGCGGCAAATCGATCGCTGCCGCGCCGCCGTCAACTCCGCTACCGCCTCTTGCCACGGTGGATTTCCGGAGTCGACGGCAGAGCCATCAGGGATCGATTTTATCGCGTCTTCACTAGACGCGATAAGTCAATCCCCAATAGACCGATTGCTACCCGCCGATCCGGCGGGTAGTGAAGACGTGCCCTTAGTCTCTAAACGCAGTGGTTGTGCACTGTGTGCAAGGAACAGGAATGCATCAATGAAACCTGTAGAGAAACAGAAACCGGCAGATGGTCTTTTCTTAGAACGGTGCCAAGGTTCCTGATTTGGATTTAAGCAAGGCATACTTTGTACAAAACATATCATAATTACATTGCCATGGTAAATATTGGCTGCTTTGGAGTGCAGAATGTCACACATTCCTCTGCACTCAGTGACCCCTAAGGGCTAGATTGAGTGCTGTTTATTGAGTTGTGTTCTAATTTACAGCCATGGTGCCAAGGGTAATTGCATCTTCATTTCTGACTGCCCTAGCAGGGCAATCCTGTCTGCTAACAAAGTATGCAACCCCACCCACAGGGAACAGCCAGAAGAGCTGAGTGCTTGGAATACCACTGAGCCACCCAATGCTAGGAGACTCTAGGAACTGGTGTCGCACTCCACACCCTGCTATGGAGTTGTTTATAAATAATGCTTTTACACTCGCAGATGCATTCAGAGAGACAACAACTAGGTGCAAAGCAGCTGCTACCCAAAAATTACATGCAAATACTGCATCCCACAAGGATGCAGAGTTAAGGCTGTGTAGACATATAGGCCTATACAGGGCCTGAGTGAACTATGACTTTAAATTGAGTTGGGATGTTAGCATGAGCAAGAAGCCCATAAAAGCAGGTGACCAAAAAACCCTGAGCTCATGAGAAAAGACAATGGTTTATTTTTTGTGTATTAAACTAGTAGTGACCCTTCAATTATTTAAGGTTTGGGTCGAGGTAATCAAAGCAAAGAAAATATGGTTAATTGGGTTAATTGGGTACCAGGTGCAGTCAGTAGTTAATTCTTAGTCCAGTAGTTGGGATGAAATGGCAACATGAGATAAGAAGAAAACCTTGAAGAAAGAGGCCCAGTCATTAATCTTGTATTGACCGGGGCAGAGGACAGAGTTCAGCCCTAATTACTTTCCCTGGCTTTAGCTAAGGTCTGCTAACCAACAACCCCATCGCTTGTATATTATAGTGCAGTGGTTTTCAAAACTTTCAGGCTGCATACCCCTTTCCAAATAATGTGATCTACCGCATACCCACATCTGAGATAGGGTCATAATATACCTATGAAAATGGTAATAAGGTCTGTAAAGGATAATTTCAGGATTTTTCTCGTGTACCCCCTGATGAGAGCTTGCATACCCTTGTTATATTGTATAAAATACAAGGTTTATTGCAGGTTTCTTTGTCAGAGTTTTTCCTTACCCCTCTGGAGTCACATCACAATGGGAAGGTATCATCTGATCCTGTTATGCTTAGAAATGTATTATTACTGTGAGATAGAGTATAAGTGTGTCTATGCTTGGCTTGTATTTGTATTTTGGATGTAATCCATACCACGTGACTTTTGGACCAATAAAGGAATACTTGTGTGGAAACTGATTCCCGGCAAACCTTAATGTACTTAAACTAGGTTCACCTGGGGAAGGAGACCAAAGCCCTGACGTAAGTGTGGAAATGGGATCCTGGGAGGAAGCACAAGCAGGAGAGCGCAAGAGGGGAGGACTCCTGTCTCATACTGAGAAAGAGGGACGATCGATGAGTTATCTTAAGTGCCTATACACAAATGCAAGAAGCCTGGGAAACAAGAAGGGAGAACTGGAAGTCCTGGCACAGTCAGGGAACTATGATGCGATTGGAATAACAGAGACTTGGTGGGATAACTCACATGACTGGAGTACTATCATGGATGGATATAAACTGTTCAGGAAGGACAGGCAGGGCAGAAAAGGCGGGGGAGTTGCGTTGTATGTAAGAGAGGAGTATGACTGCTCAGAGCTCCGGTATGAAACTGCAGAAAAACCTGTGTCTCTGGATAAAGTTGAGAAGTGTGAGCAACAAGGGTGATGTCGTGGTCGGAGTCTGCTATAGACCACCAGACCAGGGGGATGAGGTGGATGAGGTTTTCTTCTGGCAACTAGCAGAAGTTGCTATATCGCAGGCCCTGGTTCTCATGGGAGACGTTAATCACCCTGATATCTGCTGGGAGAGCAATACAGCGGTGCACAGACAATCCAGGAAGTTTTTGGAAAGTGTAGGGGACAATTTCCTGGTGCAAGTGCTGGAGGAACCAACTAGGGGCAGAGCTTTTCTTGACCTGCTGCTCACAAACAGGGAAGAATTAGTAGGGAAAGCAAAAGTGGATGGGAACCTGGGAGGCAGTTACCATGAGATGGTCGAGTTCAGGATCCTGACACAAGGAAGAAAGGAGAGCAGCAGAATACGGACCCTGGACTTCAGAAAAGCAGACTTTGACTCCCTCAGGGAACAGATGGGCAGGATCCCCTGGGAGAATAACATGAAGGGCAAAGGGGTCCAGGAGAGCTGGCTGTATTTTAAAGAATCCTTATTGTGGTTGCAGGAACAAACCATCCTGATGTGTAGAAAGAATAGTAAATATGGCAGGCAACCAGCTTGGCTAAACAGTGAAATCCTTGCTGATCTTAAACGCAAAAAAGAAGCTTACAAGAAGTGGAAGATTGGACAAATGACAAGGGAGGAGTATAAAAATATTGCTCAGGCATACAGGAGTGAAATCAGGAAGGCCAAATCACACTTGGAGTTGCAGCTAGCAAGAGATGTTAAGAGTAACAAGAAGGGTTTCTTCAGGTATGTTAGCAACAAGAAGAAAGTCAAGGAAAGTGTGGGCCCCTTACTGAATGAGGGAGGCAACCTAGTGACCGAGGATGTGGAAAAAGCTAATATACTCAATGATTTTTTTGCCTCTGTCTTCACAAACAAGGTCAGCTCCCAGACTGCTGCACTGGGCAGCACAATATGGGGAGGAGGTGACCAGCCCTCCGTGGAGAAAGAAGTGGTTTGGGACTATTTAGAAAAACTGGACGTGCACAAGTCCATGGGGCCGGATGCGCTGCATCCGAGGGAGCTAAAGGAGTTGGCGGAGGAGATTACAGAGCCATTAGCCATTATTTTTGAAAACTCATGGCGTTCGGGGGAGGTCCCGGATGACTGGAAAAAGGCTAATGTAGTGCCCATCTTTAAAAAAGGGAAGAAGGAGGATCCGGGGAACTACAGGCCAGTCAGCCTCACCTCAGTCCCAGGAAAAATCATGGAGCAGGTCCTCAAGGAATCAATTATGAAACACTTAGAGGAGAGGAAAGTGATCAGGAACAGTCAGCATGGATTCACCAAGGGCAAGTCATGCCTGACTAACCTAATTGCCTTCTATGATGAGATAACTGGCTCTGTGGATGAGGGGAAAGCAGTGCATGTGTTATTCCTTGACTTTAGCAAAGCTTTTGATACGGTCTCCCACAGTATTCTTGCCGCCAAGTTTAAGAAGTATGGGCTGGATGAATGGACTGTAAGGTGGATATAAAGCTGGCTAGATCGTTGGGCTCAACGGGCAGTGATCAATGGCTCCATGTCTAGTTGGCAGCCAGTTTCAAGCGGAGTGCCCCAAGGGTCGGTCCTGGGGCCGGTTTTGTTCAATATCTTTATTAATGATCTGGAGGATGGTGTGGACTGCACTCTCAGCAAGTTTGCCGATGACACTAAACTAGGAGGCGTGGTAGATACACTAGAGGGTAGGGATCGGATACAGAGGGACCTAGACAAATTAGAGGATTGGGCCAAAAGAAACCTGATGATGTTCAACAAGGACAAGTGCAGAGTCCTGCACTTAGGACGAAGAATCCCATGCACAGCTACAGACTAGGGACCGAATGGCTAGGTAGCAGTTCTGCAGAAAAGGACCTAGGGGTCACAGTGGATGAGAAGCTGGATATGAGTCAACAGTGTGCTCTTGTTGCCAAGAAGGCTAACGGCATTTTGGGCTGTATAAGTAGGGGCATTGCCAGCAGATCGAGGGACGTGATCGTTCCCCTTTATTTGACATTGGTGAGGCCTCATCTGGAGTACTGTGGCCAGTTTTGGGCCCCTGTCAAGGCTGTATCCCTACTTTGAACTTTAGGGTACAAATGTAGGGGCCTGCATGAAAACTTCTAAGCTTATCTACCAGCTTAGCTCTGGTCCGCTGCCACCATCTTAAGAATTCCCTCCCTGGGAAGCCTTGAGAAACCTTTCACCAATTCCCTGGTGAATACAGATCCAAACTCCTTGGATTTTAAACAAGGAGAAATTGACCCTTCCCCCCTCCTTCCTTTCACCAACTCCTGGTGAATACAGATCCAAACCCCCTTTGGATCTTAAAACAAGGAGAAATTGACCCTTCCCCCCTCCTTCCTTTCACCAACTCCTGGTGAATACAGATCCAAACCCCCTTTGGATCTTAAAACAAGGAGAAATCAATCAGGTTTTAAAAAAGAAGGCTTTTAATTAAAGCAAAAGGTAAAAATCATCTCTGCAAAATCAGTATGGAAAATAACTTTACAGGGTAATCAAACTTAAAGAGCTCAGAGGAATCCCCTCTGTCTTAGGTTCAAAGTATAGCAAACAAGATAAGCACTTTAGTAAAAGGTACATTTACAAGTTGAGAAAACAAAGTAAATCTAAGACGCCTTGCCTGGCTTTTACTTACAATTTTGAAATAAGAGAGACTTGTTTAGAAAGATGGGGAGAACCTGGATTGATGTCTGGTCCCTCTCAGTCCCAAGAGCGAACAACCCCTTAAACAAAGGACACACACAAAAACCTTCCCCCCCCCCACGATTTGAAAGTATCTAGTCCCCTTATTGGTCCTTGGGGTCAGGTGTCAGCCAGGTTACCCGAGCTTCTTAACCCTTTACAGGTAAAAGGATTTGGAGTCTCTGGCTAGGAGGGATTCCATAGCACTGTACACAGGAGAGCTGTCACCCTTCCCTTTATAGTTATGACAGCCCCACACTACAAGAAGTATGTGGAAAAATTGGAAAGAGTCCAGCGGAGGGCAACAAAAATTATTAGGGGTCTGGAGCGCATGACTTATGAGGAGAGGCTGAGGGAACTGGGATTGTTTAGTCTCCAGAAGAGAAGAATGAGGGGGGATTTGATAGCAGCCTTCAACTACCTGAAGGGGGGTTCCAAAGAGGATTGAACTCGGCTGTTCTCAATGGTGGCAGATGACAGAACAAGGAGCAATGGTCTCAAGTTGCAGTGGGGGAGGTCTAGGTTGGATATTAGGAAACACTATTTCACTAGGAGGGTGGTGAAGCACTGGAATGCGTTACCTAGGGAGGTGGTGGAGTGTCCTTCCTTGGAGGTTTTTAAGGCCCGGCTTGAGAAAGCCCTGGCTGGGATGATTTAGTTGGGAATTGGTCCTGCTTTGAGCAGGGGGTTGGACTAGATGACCTCCTGAGGTCCCTTCCAACCCTGATATTCTATGATTCTATGATATTCTATGATTAGGAAAATTATTTCCCAAAGGCTATATATGTTACCTTGAACAGGGGAGCAGTGGTAGCTCATTTCTTGCTTTTTAAGGGTAGTTTATCTTTTGTTGTGGGATTTAAGTTTTGAAGAGTGATGGCCACTGCATTTACACTCTGCTTGGAAGTAAACAGAGTCTATTCGCATTGATGCCAACATAACATACCTCTCTCAGGCAGATCTGGGGGTAGAGATATGAGAGGGTGAACCATATTCTGTAATCGCATAGCAGAGCTGCCATAGCAGAGCTTGGATTAGAACCAAGGGCCTTAGACTTTTTGACGCTAGTACCCTGCCCACTAGGCCATGCCCCCTAACAGTGTCTTTGGCTGTCAAAAATGGATATATGGGTGATGCAGTGTGTCTAGTGGATAAGGCACATGGTTCCATTCTTGGCTCTATAACTCACCGGTTGGGTGACTTTGCACAACTCTTTTCCACTCGTTGGGCCTCTGTTTCCCCAGACACCTGTCCTATGTCTGTTTTGCATCTTTAGAGTTTAGCTCTGGAGGGCTGTGAATGTCTCTTCCCACGTGTCAGGGCTAGCACAATGAGACCCTTATCTTGGGACCTGTCTCCTTCATACTGATGTAAATCAAGAGCAAAGAAGTAATATGACTGTCCTAATGCATGTTAAGTGAGAGGAGAATAAGGCTGAGGAGAAGTCAAACAAGCTTATTTTTCAAATTTCCAAACTGACCAGCAGCGGAGATTTGGGTCTGTTCTTGTCTCATCCCTAGCAGCTCACAGAAAATGAACTGAATGCTGATCTCATTCATTTTGTTATAGAATCATAGAAGATTAGGGTTGGAAGAGACCTCAGGATGTCATCTAGTCCAATCCCCTGCTCAAAGCAGGACCAACACCAACTAAATCATCCCAGCAAGGGCTTTGGCAAGCCAGGCCTTAAAAACATCTAAGGATGTAGATACCACCACCTCCCTAGGGAACCCATTCCAGTGCTTCACCACCTTCCTAGTGAAATAGTGTTTCCTAATATCCAAACCTAGAACTCCCCCACTGCAACTTGAGACTGTTGATCCTTGTTCCGTCATCTCCCATGACTGAGAACAGCTGAGATCCATCCTCTTTGGAACCCCCCCTTTAGGTAGTTGAAGGCCCCTATCAAATCCCCCCCACTCTTCTCTTCTGCAGACTAAACAAGCCCAGTTCCCTCAGCCTCTCTTCGTAAGTCATGTGCCCCAGGCCCCTGATCATTTTCGTTGCCCTGCGCTGGACTCTTTCCAATTTGTCCACATCCTTTCTGTAGTAGTGGGCGCAAAGCTGATGAAATACTCCAGATGTGGCCTCACCAGTGCCAAAAAGAGAGGAATAATCACTTCCCTCTATCTGCTGGCAATGCTCCTACTAATGCAGCCCAATATGCCGTTTCCCTCCCGGCGCACCTTTCCCTCTGCAAGGCGGTGGTGGGATGTGGGGAAGGTGCGCGCATGGCTTTTCTGCCGTGACTACACTCAGGGCACCAGCCGATGGAGGGATGCGGTGTTAGGGCAGTTGGAGCAGGAGGTCTTAGAGCTAGAGAGGCGTCTGGTCTCCAGCCCCAAGGATCCACCCCTCTGTGCAGTGTACCAGGAGAAGAGGGAGGAGCTCTGGACCCTGGAGGACTGTCGGGCCCGGGGTGCCTTCGTTCGATCCCACATCTGTCTCCTTTGGGAGATGGCTCATGGCTCCCGCTTGTTCTACACCCTGGAGAAAAAGAGGGGGGCCAAAAAGCATGTCACTTGCCTCCTGGTGGAGGACAGCGCCCCCTTCACGTATCTCCCCAGATACGACCGACACCAAAGCCTGCAGGGTGCTCTGGACCGAACTCCTGACGCTCAGTGTGGGTGACCCAGACTGGCTGGAGCTGCCTCTCGCTCTGGCCGAGCTCTTGGAAGCCCTCCATCTCATGCCCACCAACAAATCCCCGGGCATGGACGGGCTGACCGTGGAGTTCTACTGTGTGTTCTGGGACGTCCTCGGCCCGGACCTCGTCACCGTCTGGGCCAAGCCCTTGGAAAGTGAGGTCCTCCCTCTCTTATGAAGGCAAGCCGTGCTCGCCTTATTGCTGAAGAAGAGGGACCTCCACAACCTACGGAACTGGCGTCCCACCTTGCTCCTCAGCACAGACTACAAGGTCATAGCCAAGGCCATCTCACTGCGGCTGGGGTCCGTGCTGGCGGACATGGTCCATCCCGACCAGACCTACACCATCCTGGGCCAGACCATCTTCGATAACCTGTACTTGGTCTTGGACCCCTTGGAGCTGGGGCAGCGAGATGGTCTGTCGTTCACCCTCCTGTCCCTGGACCAGGAGAAGGCATTCGACAGAATGGACCATGGGTATTTCCTGGGCACTCTGCAGGCATTCAGCTTCGGACCCCAGTTCATGGGCTTTCTCCAGGTGCTGTAAGCTGATGCAGAGTATCTGGTCAGGCTCAACTGGACCCTGAGCGAGCCGGTCAGCTTCAGGCGGGGAGTATGGCAGGGGTGCCCCCTCTCTGGCCAGCTGAATGCTCTGGTGATCTAGCCCTTCCTCTGTCTTCTCCGCCGGAGTTTGACAGGGTTGGTGATTCGAGAGCTGGAGCTGTGGCTGGTCCTATCGGTGTACACCGCTGCCGTGCTCCTCGTGGTCCAGGGACCGGGCAACCTGGTATGGGTGGAAGCCTGCCAGGCCGTCTACTTGGTGGCCTCCTCCCCCTGGGTCAACTGGGTCAAGAGCTCTGGCCTGGTGGTCAGGGACGGGTGGCAGGGGAGCTCCCTCCCACCTGCGCTTCAAGCCATCCAGTGGAGCGCAGGTCCACTGCTCTATCTCAGCATTTACCTTTCTGCAACGCATTCTTCTCCGCCGGAGAACTGGCGGGATTTGGAGGCCAGTGTGACATTATAGATCACTGTTGCAACCACTGTGATATATTTGCAGCAAATATTGTATAAAGGTTGTTGTGTAAGGGGTCTATGGAGAGGTTATGGTTTGCTGGTTATGATTATGCTGTCTATATGTGTGTATCATTTTTGTAGTTGAAGTTATGAATATTGGCTCTATACTGTCTGTATTTCAAACTTATGCTATGCTTCTGGGTGACACCCCAGACAAGTTGGTGTCAGCTCTCCCTAGCCTGCTTGATGGCCCATTAAGGACCATCAGCTATACAATTGACCCATTGAGAGAAGGCAGACATACCTTGTGACTCAGCAAGGCATGCAAGGACATGCCTATGGACAGACCTCTGAGGTATTTCCATGCCATGTGATGGACAGCTTGTTTTTGGAACAAAGAAAGAAAGACCACATGGCAAGAGAATATAAAAAACTGCTGCAGCTCCTCCATCTTGTCTTCAATCCTGCTTCTTATCTTTGGAGGGACTTTGCTACAAACGGAAGCTCTACACAAAGGACTGATGACCCATCCCAGCTGTGTATGTACGCCAGAGACTTGATTTGAAACTGAAGTTTATTCTATCACTGTTACAAGCCTGAACCAAGAACATTGCCATTACTGTATGTAATTGATTCAATTTAACCAATTCTAGCTCTTATATATATTATTTTCCTTTTATGAATAAACCTTTAGATTTTAGATTCTAAAGGATTGGCAACAGCGTGATTTGTGGGTAAGATCTGATTTGTATATTGACCTGGGTCTGGGGCTTGGTCCTTTGGGATTGAGAGAACTTTTTTTCTTTTATTAGAGTATTGGTTTTCATAACCATTTGTCCCCATAACGAGTGGCACTGGTGTTGATACTAGGAATAGTTTGTGTGACTTCTGGTTACCAGTAGGGTAAAACCAAAGTCCTCTCTGTCTGGCTGGTTTGGTTTTCCTTAGAGGTGGAAAAACCCCAGCCTTGGGCTGTAACTGACCTGCTTTAAGCAATTTGTCCTGAACTGGCAATCTCAGAAGTGTCATGGCAGAACCAGCATCGTTACAGCCAGGGTGGGCGAGTGGCTGCAGAGATGGACAGGACTGCTCTGGTGTCTCTCTGGAGGGAAGGTGCTGGTGCTGAACCAGCTAGTCCTGTCCCTGCTCTGGCACCAGCTCAACACCCTGAGTCCAGCCCCGAGGATCCTGGCCAGGCTCCAGAGGACAGCCCTGGAGATTTTCTGGCCAGGACTGCACTGGGTCTCTGCAGGGGTCCTGAGTCTTCCCCTGGAGGTGGGAGGACAGGCCTGGTCTGCCTTCGCAGTCAGGTCCATGTCTTCCACCTCCAGGCCCTGCAGAGACTCCTTTATGGTGCAGGTAGTCTGGCACACCTTCCTCCACCACCATCGAGGGCTCCGATGCTACCAGCAGTTCTTTTTTCTCCACCTGAGGGGTCTTCCACGAGACCTCTCAGAGCGGCCGGTCTTCTACTAGGACCTCCTCCAGACCTGGAAGCTCTTTTCGGCGACCGAGGGGGTGGACCTCCTCACAGAGCCCCTGCTACACAACCCTGACCTACGTGTACAGGTGGCGGAGTCTCCCTTGGTGTGCCAGATGTTGGTCCTGGCAGAAACCCCAGGGACTGGGTGGATCCCCATGCAATTGGTTGGCACATGGGGCTCTCCACCCTTCTGACCCCCCTGCGCATAGTCCAGGAGGTGGGGGCTGCCTTGTCACCCACTTCTCTTGTCTTCCTGTGGCGGGCCCTGAGAGAGGGCGCTCCATGCCCACCCCACACCCCGGGCCCGCCGGACCTTTTTATCAGGCCCCTGTTCCGCGAGCCCCCCCTGGCTTCCCTGCTCCCATCAAATCCCCTGCAGCCGGTTCGCTTCCAGACTGCACCCAGAGACCAACTGTACACGCTCGTGCTCTACACGTTGCATTTCCTCACCCTCGTGTCCTGCCCCGACACCAAGTGGTGGGACTACTTACCATCTGTGGAGGGTGAGGAGCCCCGGTGGGCTAGCCTCTATTCCACCTTGGTCCCACGGCCCGCCGGGGACATCGGTTGGCGGCTCCTTCCATTTGGCTCCTGGGTCCAGCGGTCCCTCCCGCTAGGCTGGGGGAGGGGCCTTTAGAAGTGGGCAGGCACCTCCCAGGTTTTCCAATAAGGCCTCACTACAGGGAGCATTGCGCAACTTTAAACAAGCATGTTCTCTAATTGATCATCAACGTAACAACGAAAGAACATTAACCAGAACGACTTTAAGTGAGGAGTTACTGTATTCCTCTTGTGAGAATGAAGTCATTCATCAATTCTACTCCACATAGTGGACCCGGATCCTGAGCTGCTGAAAATCAATGTAGCTCTATTGACTTTGCAAGAATCTAGCCTAGAAAGTTTTGTTCCTCATGTTTGCTGAATCCCACAAGATCTCATTTAGGGTATGTCTACACTACGAAATTAGATCGAATTAATAGAAGCCGGTTTTATAGAAATCGGTTGTATACAGCCGATTGTGTGTGTCCCCACATAAAATGCTCTAAGTGCTCTAGTCGGAGGACCGTGTCCACAGTACCGAGGCTAGCGTCGACTTCCGGAGCATTGCACTATGGGTAGCTATCCCACAGTTCCCGCAGTCTCCGCCGCCCATTGGAATTCTGGGTTGAGATCCCAATGCCCGAATGATGCAAAACAGTGTCGCGGGGGGTTCTGGGTACATGTCGTCAGGCCCCTCCCCCTCCATCAGAGCAACAGCAGACAATAGATTCGCGCCTTTTTACCTGGGTTACCTGTGCAGACAACATACCACGGCAAGCATGGAGCCTGCTCAGCTCAGCTCACCGTCACCATATGTCATCTGGGTGCCGGCAGACGTGGGACTGCATTGCTACACAGCAGCAGCAGCTAACTGCCTTTTGGTGGTAGACGGTGCAGCATGACTGGTAGCCTTCATTGGCGATCTGGGTGCCGGCAGCCGTGGGGCTGGCAGCCGTGGGGCTGCATTGCACCAGCCCCTTGCCTTTTGCCTTTTGGCAGTAGATGGTTTATTACGACTGGTAACCGTCCTCGTCGTACAGCAGTGTCTGTAGATCATGGGCACCTGGGCAGACATGCTCAGTCCTATGGAACTGTCTTGATGATGATGGTTATCAGTCGTAGTATGCCATTTTCTGCCAAGCGCCCTGTTGGCTCATCGCACGTTAGCAGAGTCTTCCCTGAGCAGCAGATCGTGCAATAGGCCTGAAGGCTAACTGCCAAGCACCCAGTATTTGCTGCCAAGCACCCAGAAAATGCCAAGGGCTATCAGTCATGCTGCACCATCGTCTTAAGATGTAAAAAATAGATTTGTTCTGTATTCATTTCCTTCCCCCCTCCCTCTGTCAAATCAACGGCCTGCTAAACCTAGGCTTTTGAGTTCAATCTTGGGGGGGGGCATTCTGTGTGACAGTTGTTTGTGTTTCTCCCTGATGCACAGCCACCTTTCTTGATTTTAATTCCCTGTACCTGTACGCCATGTCGTCACTCGCCCCTCCCTCCCTCCCTCCCTCCCTCCCTCCTTCCCCTGGTCCGTCAGATACTAGTTTCGCGCCTTTTTTCAGACCAGACGCCATAGCTAGCACTGGGATCATGGAGCCCGCTCAGATCACCGCGGCAATTATGAGCACTATGAACACCACGCGCATTGTCCTGGAGTATATGCAGAGCCAGGACATGCCAAAGCAAAACCGGGACCAGCCGAGGAGGCGATTGCAGCGCGACCACGTGAGTGATGAGGAAATGGACATGGACATAGACCTCTCACAAGGCACAGGCCCCAGCAATGTGGAAATCATGGTGTTCCCAGGGCAGGTTCATGCCGTGGAACACCGATTCTGGGCCCGGGAAAGAAGCACAGACTGGTGGGACCGCATCGTGCTGCAGGTGTGGGACGATTCCCAGTGGCTGCGAAACTTTCGCATGCGTAAGGGCACTTTCATGGAACTTTGTGACTTGCTTTCCCCTGCCCTGAAGTGCCAGAATACCAGGATGAGAGCAGCCCTCACAGTTGAGAAGCGAGTGGCGATAGCCCTGTGGAAGCTTGCAACGCCAGACAGCTACCGGTCAGTCAGGAATCAATTTGGAGTGGGCAAATCTACTGTGGGGGCTGCTGTGATCCAAGTTGCCAGGGCAATGAGAGACCTGGTGATATCAAGGGTAGTGACTCTGGGAAACGTGCAGGCCATAGTGGATGGCTTTGCTGCAATTGGATTCCCAAACTGTGGTGGGGCGATAGACGGAACCCATATCCCTATCTTGTCACCGGAGCACCAAGCCACCGAGTACATAAACCGCAAGGGGTACTTTTCAATGCTGCTGCAAGCCCTGGTGGATCACAAGGGACATTTCACCAACATCAACGTGGGCTGGCCGGGAAGGGTACATGATGCTCGCGTCTTCAGGCACTCTGCTCTGTTTCGAAAGCTGGAGGAAGGGACTTTCTTCCCGAACCAGAAAATAACCGTTGGGGATGTTGAAATGCCTATCGTGATCCTTGGGGACCCAGCCTACCCCTTAATGCCATGGCTCATGAAGCCATACACAGGCAGCCTGGACAGGAGTCAGGACCTGTTCAACTACAGGCTGAGCAAGTGCCAAATGGTGGTAGAATGTGCATTTGGACCTTTAAAAGCGCGGTGGCGCAGCTTAGTGACTCGCTCAGACCTTAGCGAAAAGAATATCCCCATTGTTATTGCTGCTTGCTGTGCGCTCCACAATATCTGTGAGAGTAAGGGGGAGACATTTATGGTGGGGTGGGAGGTTGAGGCAAATCGCCTGGCCGCTGATTACGCGCAGCCAGACACCAGGGCGGTTAGAGGAGCACAGCATGGCGCGGTGCGCATCAGAGAAGCTTTGAAAACGAGTTTTGTGACTGGCCAGGCTACGGTGTGAAACTTCTGTTTGTTTCTCCTTGATGAAATCTCCAAACCCCCCCCCCCCACACCCGGTTAACTCTACTTCCCTGTAAACCAACCACCCCACCCTCCCCTACCCTCCCCCCTTCGAGCACCACTTGCAGAGGCAATAAAGTCATTGTTACTTCACATTCATGCATTCTTTATTAATTCATCACACAACTAGGGGGATAATTGCAAAGGTAGCCCGGGATGGGTGGGGGAGGAGGGAAGGAAAAGGACACACTGCAGTTTAAAACTTTAAAACTTTAACACTTATTGCTCGGGAAATCATCTGGGGTGGAGTGACTGGGTGGCCGGAGGCCCCCGCACCGTGGTCTTGGGCGTCTGGGTGAGGAGGCAATGGGACTTGGGGAGGAGGGCTGTTGGTTACACAGGGGCTGTAGCGGGGGTCTCTGCTTCTGCTGCCTTTCCTGCAGCTCAACCATACGCTGGAGCATATCAGTTTGATGCTCCAGCAGCCGGAGCATCGACTCTTGCCTTCTGTGTGCAAGCTGACGCCACCTATCATCTTCAGCCCGCGATTCAGCACACCACCTCTCCTCTCGCTCATATTGGGCTTTTCTATAATCAGTCATTGACTGCCTCCACGCATTCTGCTGTGCTCTGTCAGCGTGGGAGGCAGTCTGTAGTTCTGTAAACATTTAATCACGCGTCCTTCGCTTTCACTTTCAAATCTTCACTAGCCTCTGTGAAGGAGAAAGATTTGCAGCTGGTGGAGGAGAAGGGAGAGGTGGTTAAAAAAGACACATTTTAGAGAACAATGGGTACACTCTTTCACGTTAAATTTTGCTGTTCACATTACACAGCACATGTGATTTCATTACAAGGTCGCATTTTTCCTCTTATATTGAGGGCCTGCCGGTTTGGTGTGAGAGATAACTCACGCAGTGCAAGGCCACAGATTTCAGCTTGCAGGCAGCCATGGTAAGACACAGTCTTTTGGCTTTTTTAACCTTGTTAACATGTGGGCATGGTTTCAAACAGTACTACTCTCATTAACCATACCAAGCACCCGTTGGGTTGGCCATTTACAATGGGTTTGCAATGTAAAAGGAGGGGCTGCGGTTTCAGGGTTAACATGCAGCACAAACCCAACTAATTCCGCTCCCCCACACACCCAATTCTCTGGGATGATCACTTCACCCCTCCCCCCCACCGCGTGGGTAACAGCGGGGAATATTTCTGTTCAGTAGAGCAGGAAGGGGCACCTCTGAATGTCCCCTTAATAAAATTGCCCCATTTCAACCAGGTGACCGTGAATGATATCACTCTCCTGAGGATAACAAAGAGCGATAAGGAATGGATGTTGTCTGCATGCCAGCAAACACCGGGACCATACGCTGCCATGCTTTGTTATGCAATGATTCCAGACTACGTGCTACTGGCCTGGCGTGGTAAAGTGTCCTACCATGGCGGACGGGATAACACAGCCCTCCCCAGAAACCTTTTGCAAAGGCTTTGGGGGTACATGAAGGATAGCTTTCTGGAGATGTCCCTGGAGGATTTCCGCTCCATCCCCATACACGTTAACAGACTTTTCCAGTAGCTGTACTGGCCGCGATTGCCAGGGCAAATTAATCATTAATCATTAAACACGCTTGCTTTTAAACCATGTGTAATATTTACAAAGGTACACTCACCAGAGGTCCCCTGTGTGCCCACAGGGTCTTGGGTGAGTTCGGGGGTTACTGGTTCCAGGTCCAGGGTGATAAACATATCCTGGCTGTTGGGGATACCGGTTTCTCCGCTTCCTTGCTGCTGTGAGCTATTTACATTATCTTCTTCCTCGTACCCCGAACCCTCTTCCCTGTGTGTTTCTCCAGTGAGGGACTCATAGCAGACGGTTGGGGTAGTAGTGGCTACACCCCCTAGAATGGCCTGCAGCTCCGCGTAGAAGCGGCATGTTTGCAGCTCAGCCCCGGACCTTCCATTTGCTTCTCTGGGTTTGTGGTAGGCTTGCCTTAGCTCCTTAATTTTCACGCGGCACTGCTGTGCGTCCCTGTTATGGCCTCTGTCCTTCATGGCCTTGGAGACCTTTTCTAATATTTTGCCATTTCGTTTACTGCTTCGGAGTTCAGCCAGCACTGATTCATCTCCCCATATGGCGAGCAGATCCCGTACCTCCCGTTCTGTCCATGCTGGAGCTCTTTTGCGATCCTGGGACTCCATCACGGTTACCTGTGCTGATGAGCTCTGCATGGTCACCTGTGCTCTCCACGCTCAGCAAACAGGAAATGAAATTCAAACGTTCCCGGGGCTTTTCCTGTCTACCTGGCCAGTGCATCTGAGTTGAGAGTGCTGTCCAGAGCGGTCACAATGAAGCACTGTGGGATAGCTCCCGGAGGCCAATAACATCGAATTCTGTCCACACTAACCCAATTCCAACCCCCTAAGGCCGATTTTATCGCTAATCCCCTCGTCGGAGGTGGAGTAAAGAAACCGGTTTAAAGGGCCCTTTAAGTCGAAAGAAAGGGCTTCGTCGTGTGAACGTGTCCAGGCTTAATTCGATTTAACACGGCTAAAGTCGACCAGTGTAGACCAGGCCTTAGTTTCTATATTTTAAGATCACGTGTTTTAGCCTTAACCGCTGCTGAGAACTCTCTATGCACCTCCTGTCTCTAGGCATTTAGTGCAATGGGCCAAATTCATCCTGAGTGTAACAGTGTGGACTCCAGATTTGCTACACCAGTGGAGCCCACTGACTTTTAATGATCCCCTCTGCAATCTGTGGAGTTGAAACTTTTTTTCATGATTACTGCAAAGATATTTTAATAATGCCCCATGGGAGCCATTAATATTAACATCCTTTCATTGTTAGCTGATCAGCAGAGCTTAATTGGGAAGGGATAAATCAATACAAATCACAGATCAATAACATTATGATAAAAGTTCATGTGGGCACTAGATCAGGTGGGTATCACGGTGCTTAGATACCAAGGTGATAGGCACCTCAGATATACTTAAGGTGAACAGGTTACAAAGTAGCAGCCGTGTTAGTCTGTATCCGCAAAAAGTACAGGAGTATTTGTGGCATGCTGAAATAAATTTGTTAGTCTCTAAGGTGCCACAAGTACTCCTGTTCTTTTTAAGGTGAACAGATATGGATAATTTTTCCAATACGATGATCCCAGTTTCAAGCTGACTACAAAGCTAAAATCATAGTCTCTGAGGCTGCCTGGCTCTGGAGAAAGCTAATTTGTTGTTTGAACAGAGCAGGGCAGCAGCGATGCAGTGTGAGGCTTTTACCATCTCTGATATGACATGAATTGTTGGGTAGCAGACTAATTCACAATGGAAAGAAAATAAATAAAAACTGGACTTTTTCAAGTGTCTTGCGGGAATTCAGTGTCCGGCTCCCATTGTTTTTAAATTATGTTAGGTGCTTAACTCCCTTAGGCCACTTGGAAAATCCCACTCTAAACTGACATAACAGTTAACACTAATTAAATGGTCATGTGTGAAGGCTTAGCTGGAGTGCAGCTCCCCTCCCATTCTGGAACTCTGTCCACTATATGGTCATCATAACCACTGTGCGTCCACATTTCAGACATCGCTACTGTGTTTATGCAGGTATGTGTGTGTGACAGTGCATTGTGGGGAAAACCTGGGCAGGGGAGATTGCCAGATATCCTAGTACAGAGAGTTGGAGGAAGGAAGACGGGACAAACTGGCCACACCAGCATGATTAGGGGACACTTTCTCCATTGCAGAATATCAGTGTGACGGATCAGTTATGGGAGGAAAAGCACTGGCCAGCCTGCACCTTGGGCAGCAGTGACACAATGTTAGCTGCCATCGGCCTGGCTTCTAGCGAGCATGAGTACCTCACTTTTTGGATCCCACATTGAGACAGCCAAAAAGGGGCCTGATCCTCTGAGTGTCGGGGCCCTCCAGGAGGCATCCAAAATCACTTGTCACCTTTGAAAATTTCAGCCTGGATTTTCAAAAGGGCAAAAAGAGGCAGGAGCCTTGTTCTGACTGAACACCAGTGGGAGTTGGGCTCCTAACTCCATTAGGCTCTGTGAGAATCCCCAGCTAACTGGCAGGCACAAACCATGTTGATGATCTGCCAGGTCATCAGCTCAGGTACCAGCTCATCAGCATGGTGAGGAGTGATAGTGTGGGCAGGACTGGAGGGAGTCCTACCAAACAAGGATAGAGGAACATTTAGGAAACATACCCTGATGCCTATGCTGTTCTTTACTGTGATAAAATGTCCTAAATTAACTCATATACAGGCCATTTCAATAAGAATACCTGGCTTTTTTAATAACATGTTCATCCTCAGATCTCAAAGTTCTTTACAAAGGGGCTAAGTAGCATTAGCCCTGCCCTACAGATGGAGAAACTGAGTCATAGTGAGGTGAAGTGATTTGGTCAAGGTCATCCAAGAGATCAGTAGCAGAGCTGAGAATAGCAGCAAGGTCTTCTGAGTCCTAGCTTCGTGTCACAGCTAATAGCCCACATGGCCTCTACTCAAGCAGGGGAGAGAGAAGTTTAACTTCATATTCACACTTATAAAACCATGTTAATCTGTGAGACTCACAGCACTTAAATTTACAAAGGGTGTGGGTAAAATTTGCAAGGGTGCCTAAGTGGTTTAGAAGCCTAAGTCCAATTTTCAAATGGACATAGGCACTTAGGAGTCTAAGATTGTTAAATGTATTTAAGCACCTAGTGCCATTTTCAGAAGTCCTTAGGTGCCAAATCACCATGGATTTCAGGGGGAGTTATGGGCCTTGGTACTTTTGAAAATCTGACTAGGCACCTACCCATGTGAGGTGCCTAAATGCCATCAAATACTGGCCCTAAGTCTCATTGAGGGTCAATGAGTCCTTCAGGGTCATATTGTTAAAAGTATTTAGGCACATAAATACTTAAAAAAAACCTGCCCTAAGTCATTTTTGAAAATGGGACATAGCTAAGTCAGCATAAGAGCTGCCAGACTGGGTCAGACCGATGGTCCATGTAGCCCAGTATCCTGTCTGTGACAATGGCCTGTACCACAGCTTCAGGAGGAATGCACTGATCTAGGCAATTATGGAATGGTTCACCCCATCTTCCCCTCCTGGCTTCTGGCCTCGGAGGTTTACGGTTACCCTAAGCACTGGGTTGTGTCCCTGACCATCTTGGCTAATAGCCTGACCTACCCTCCAGGCGCTGAGCTCCGTCTCTGCTGTCATTCCGCGTCCTCTTTTTCTGCCTCCTAATCTGTGAAAGCCTCTCTCCTGGTCTGGAGGGTGCGCGGAAGACAGAGGTAACATGTCAGGGGGGCATGCAGGGTCAAGTGCCCCCCCCACCAGCAGCCAGCCCAGGCAGGGAGCGGAAGGGGTGGGACCAGAGCCAAAGCAGAAGGGGTGGGGCCAGAGCCTCTTCTGGCTGCTCCCCTCTGCAGCACAGCAGCTACCTGGGAGAGAGCCTGTCTGTGGCGGCAGGCTGCCCACTGCCCAGGCTCAGATGCTGGGAACAGTGGCCGAGTGAGCCAGAGCCCCTGCTCTCCCCAAGCATGCTCAGCCCCTGTCCCCGAAAGCTGCCGCCCCCCCCCCCAACCAGGCTCTCTCCCTGGCAGCTGGCTATGCTGCACAGAACAGTGACCAGAAGAGTCTCCATCCCACTTCTTGCCCTAGCCTGGCTGCCAAAGGTACCAGGGGAGAGCCTGAGCAGTGGGAGGACAGAGCCCTCCCCGCCTCCGCCACAGGTAACATGGGGTAGGGAGGGGGTGGGAGAGCACACGGGCCCCAGGCTGGGGTTGGGGCTGGGAGGATACACGTGGGGTGGTCATGTGTCCTCCCCTTTACCTTGTGCTGTGACAGATTTTTGTTATTAATTTGTTTAGGATTATAGTTGATTAGGCTGTGGCTATAGGATTTTGCGGGGGAGGAGATGATGAGGCATATATTAAGTGTTTAAATTTTAAAGCTTTATTGAAAAAATAATAAAATAATAGCAGAGTGCTTGGACTGTTTTTATGTTATTTAGGGGAAGAAAGAAAGTGTTAATGCCCCCAGACCCTAACCCACTTTCATACTCACACATGCACTGCCCAGGCTGGGCAAGTCTGGATGTAACGTTAGAAGAAGAGGGGGAGAGGTGGACGGGAGTGCTGTTTTGGGCCCAGGCCATTCAAGAATCTGTTGTGCTTTTTAAGTTGCTTTAGCTTTTAGGAGGGTTTTAAGTCCTGGTCTTTTTTGAGGGTGTTTTTGTTTAGAGCCCTTTGTTTTTGGTGCTTTTTGTACCAATTTAAACAGGCTTGCCATGTTTTTTGTTTTTTTTAAAACATTTTAGCTTTAGGGATGTTTGACTTGGCTCTCCCTCGTGTTGTTTTGCCTGTGTTTTTAGACTGGCAGCCCTGGGCTTTGTTTTCCTTTTCACTGGCTTTGCTGTTCGGCTGGTGCAGATCAGTGTAGTCGGTTTCCCATGGCTGCTTGGGCAATTTTTAAGCCCCCTTCTTTTTATTTTTGGATTGAGCTTGTGAGCTGCAGTGTTGAGTTAATTTTTTTTTATTTTATTTTTGCAAAGGAATTTTTTATTCCCCACTTATATACCTTTGACCCTCCCCAGAATGCTCTGTGATGCTTGCAACAGCATTAGCCACATACAATGCTGATTTGCCTTCCCTGGGGACTCCCTGAGGGAGGGGACCATTGGGGTACGACATTTCCCCCCTTGGCCCCAAATCAACATTTTATTGGGAACGGTCACCATTTAGGATTTTACCCTTTTTTTGACACTGTGGCTAGGGTTATTGTTGGCCATCTACATAAACAGCAGTACAACATGCTCAAAATTATTAAAACAGCAATAATTGCATACACTAGCCAAGAATGGCTTTTGGCTTTATTAGTAACATAGCATAACACCTTTCCCTGTTGGCATAAATTCCCCACTCGAATGGCGGTGGCAAACACAGTTTTCTTCTGGTTAACGTGTGTAGTAACACCATGAAGGAGGAGGCATTTCTCTGGAATATTGAAAGCTGCTCTTGGATGTGTGCCAATGGCAGAAACACATTGGGTGTTATTCATGAAAAATTAAGTACAACATAGTTAGAAACATTAATAGTCTGTTGCAGAATGACGGGTCAATGCACTGAAAAATTTTGTGTTCGTGATTTTAACAGCAAATTGAAAGGCACTCTGGGGTTGAGCATAAGCTTTTGTAGCCTACAGCCCACTTCATTGGATGGTTTTTTAAACACCCGCAGAGGTATGGGTAAACAGATGTGTGGCAGTGGGGGAATATCCCGATGCCTCCCCTTCCCAACAGATGTATTGACCCACCTTATAAAAGTGGCCTGACACTGCCCTCTCAGTGCACACCATTTATGGGCGCTCCATAGGCCAGAGCTACCAGGTGTTGCCTTCTGCAATCCATATGTGCTGATAGTCCAGGGATGCAGTTAGCACATATTTTTTAGCCGTGTCATTAGGGGGAACCACCACCTCCCACACATCACGATGGACCACCCAGTCCCAAAGGCAGCTTTCCCAGAGGCCCAGTTGGATTTTCATGGCAGGGGCCCACACTCCTTTCATGGGGCCTGTCAAGGCTGCTTCCCCACTTTGAACTTTAGGGTACAAATGTGGGGGCCTGCATGAAGACTTCTAAGCTTAACTACCAGCTTAGATCTGGTCCGCTGCCACCATTCCCAAAGTTAATTCCCTTCCCTGGGTAGCCTTGAGAAACCTTTCACCAATTCCCTGGTGAATACAGATCCAAACCTCTTGGATCTTAAGACAAGGAGAAATTAACCATCCCCCTCCTTTCTCCCACCAACTCCTGGTGAATACAGATCCAACCCCCTTGGATCTAAAAACAAGGAAAAATCAATCAGGTTCTTGAAAAGAAGGCTTTTAATTAAAGAAAAAGGTAAAAATCATCTCTGTAAAACCAGTATGGAAAATAACTTTACAGGGTAATCAAACTTAAAGAGCTCAGAGGACCTTCCTCTAGCCTCAGGTTCAAAGTATAGCAAACAAAGATAAACACTCTAGTAAAAGGTACATTTACAAGTTGAGAAAACAAAGGAAAACTAACACGCCTTGCCTGGCTATTTACTTACAAGTTTGAAATAGGAGAGACTTGTTTAGAAATATGTGGAGAACCTGGATTGATGTCTGGTCCCTCTCAGTCCCAAGAGCGAATAACAACCAAAACAAAGAGCACAAACAAAAGCCTTCCCCCCCCCCCCCCAAGATTTGAAAGTATCTTGTCCCCTTATTGGTCCTTTGGGTCAGGTGTCAGCCAGGTTACCCGAGCTTCTTAACCCTTGACAGGTAAAAGGATTTTGGAGTCTCTGGCCAGGAGGGATTTTATAGTACTGTACACAGGAGAGCTGTTACCCTTCCCTTTATAGTTATGACAGGGCCGAAAGCTGTGAAGGAGCAGGCTATGCCTGTGCACTTCCAATTAGTGAGCCTCCAGAAGTGGCGAAAAGGCCATTGCTCCCGGGGAATCCCTGTGTGGGAATGGATTTTCCTGGGCCAGACTCCAAGGAGCACATTCTCTTGGATGCTACGAACTTGTTGGGTTAAATATTGCTGGAGCTGGAAGCATACCGAATTCCATGCTAATTGATACCCAGCCTCAATTATGGTCCTAATTAGTCCCTGTAACGTATCCCGCGTGTGGAGGGCCAATTCGGCAGTATGTTTTAGGGCGGCAGTAGCCATGGTAAGATGGGTAAGGTCCGCACTTGTCACCAGCCCCATGGGTTTTTCAAATTGTCCCAACCATTTGTCTTTCATGGCTTTTTGCTGAATATTCCAAATACTAGCTGCCGTATTGGCCCTGTCCAACAAGGAGCCCACTAGGGTCTGCCTTTTCCGGGGCAGAACCGCATTCGGGTAAGGAGGGCAAGTTGGAGGATGCCCCACCCCGTACAATTGGGGAGGAAGGTTGGGACTTGGAAGTGCTCCAAAGGCAAATGAATGTCCAATGTTGGGTGACTGCCTCCCATCTGGTGCCTGGTAAAATTTGCCACCATACCTACATTGTATTGCAATGAATGATTCTGCAGGCCTGAAGCAGCAAGAGCGGTCCCACCACTCCTGTTCGGGGTGTCCCTTGGCTCTCGCTATTACTGCCTGTTCCTGTTAACAAAGCAAAAGAAGAAAAGAAAGTGCACAACGTTAATGCACCTATTGGGGAAACTGAGGCACATACAAAACCTTTCTAAATTATTAGTGTTTTTGCTTTTGCCCTTCCTGGCTTTCATTATGAATGTCATTTGCCTGGTTTAGGAGGTCGCAACAACATTATTGCATCCAGGGATTAGGGGCTGCTATTGCTTGCCAAAGGGCCTTTCATTCCATTTCCACTTCAGGCCACCACAGGAGGAACAGGGTTTGTCCTAATGGGATCCAGGGGAGGCTTGGGGCCACCCACCAGGTATTTTGCTGTGTCCCTACTGTGTTTATTTGGACTATGCACTGTCTCCAAAGCTTTTTCCCTCCAGCCACCCACCACACTATGGCTCGGGCCCCATCAGCAGCTCGAGCCAGGGAGAGTTTTTGGAGGTATTTCTTTTTTAATTATAATTATTTCGATAATTCCATGGATAGCTAGAAACCAGGATGCTCCAGGCAGGTGGCTGGTTCACAACTGAGGCCCACGATGCCATGACCAGAAATCTAGGGAGAAACATATATTTTGAGCTAATTGGCATTCACCCATTTCAATTTGCCTGGTAGCTAAAGCTGGTACACTACCGGGGAGATGCGATTCACAATGGAGTACAGACCCACCCACCCAGAGTGTGGGCCGCCTTCCCCAGCTTTTGCAACATTACCTTGTTTTTTAATTTGCTATTTTTAGACGTTTTTACTGATAATTCCCTTACGCTCGGCCTTTTCCTTATCTAAAGCGGTTTTTATGGCTTTACGGGTTTTTTTTTATAGCTTTTTTTTTTTAACTAGGCAAAGCTAAGACTTTTTGGTTGTGGCATATAGTAAATGTGATTATTCGTAAATATGATATTTACATTACATTTGTGTACTAGCGGGTTGCTAACATTTTTGTTTAAACTTTTTTTTTTAGGAATTAACACGTATATATTGCTTATTATATAGTAATTTGGTTTTATTATTTAATTTATTTTATATACAGGATTTTAGTGAAATGTTTTTACTACAGGGATTTGGAACAACAGGCAAGGACAAGCACACCCACTTTTGAGGAGTCCACTTGATGCAACCTTTGGTATCCAATAGCTTCCCTCCCTTTCAGCCCACTGGCTCGAGGTCCGGGGTAGCCAGAAGAACCCCATGTGCAATATGGGGAGTGGGCTAACTTCATATTTTTGCTTTTAGAGCCTGTTGTGCAATTTTAACAACATTTTTTTTTTAATTAAAAGGTTTGGCCTTACTATGCTAGAAACATACTGCATCCATTTGTACTGATAAGTATTAAACAGTGATTTTTTTCCCCTTTAGCAAGTGTATTAAAACCTTAGTGTTTTTTGATATTACCCAAAACATTTTGTGTTCCAAGGTGAACAAAGCAAATATCTGTATTTCAGTACATCTCACAGCTATAGCAGTATTTGTTTTTTTTTACTTGTATTTGTTTTTGTATTTGTAGCTGGGACAGAGAGCTTAATTTATTTTTAATTACCTCCAGGTCTACAGTATGTATAATTTTTGCTTTAAAACCATTTTTTTTCAATATGTTGTTAGCTGCCTGAGGTTGTTTTCCTGCAACATTTGATACATAACAATGCTAGCAAAAAGACAAACAACACAAAACAAAACAAAACAAAACAAAACATGGAACACAAAACACAATTTCTATTGTGACAGTGGATTCATGGTATTTTGGGTTGCTCTTCAGCTGGTATCAGCTTTTTCGGAAGACAAAAAGAACATATTTTTACCCCTTTGGGGTGGCAGATTATTGCTTAAAATGTTTATTTAAAAAATATTTTTGCTTATTTCAGGCAAAACAGAGGAATTACCCCCATATTTTCCTGTGTTTGTTGTATAGGCAGGGCAGATTTTAATGGCTTTTACCTTTATTAATTAGGTAATTTGCATTAACACAGACACTTTCTGGCTTGTTTTTGGATTTAAAGCCATCAGCAGCTCAGAGACTCTGTCTTAGAATGGACACAATTAACTTTCACCAAAATTCTGATTATTTTTAATTTTTAACTTTTGCTTTTAAAACACACAGTGATTTGAAAAAGAAAACACAACCTATTGTGGCTCCCTTTGGCAAAGTGACAGTTTCATTACACAGAGCCACCTGAAGTCTCAGTGTGGGGCATGGTCTTTCTCTTTTTTATTATACCTTTTATTTGCTATTTTGTTTTTAAAAAAACAGATTTATTTATTTGTTTTGACTGCCCTGCTGCAGCCATGACTTTGGTCTTTATTTAAAACAGTTTAAATTTTGTAAGGTATTGAGTTACCTTAAGGGTTAAATGCTCAATCCCAAAGTTAAACATCACTAGTTACCTGTGTCTGGCAAAAAGTGTTTCTCAGTTTTGCAACTTTGAATGGAAGATTCAAATGGATTTTAGTGGTATTATTTAAAACACCAATTTTTTTAAACCTACAAAACAAAGATTATACACACCAGGAATGGGTTTTTTTTTAGCAAATTTGACTAACTTGTTTATAGTTAAATGATTTTATTTAGATATCCTTTTTGCCTGGATTATTTACAGACTTTTTTTTTTAAAGGGGCCCTTTTTTTTTAGAAAGCTGTAAAGAAATCAAGGATTTTAAAAAATATTTTATAATATTTTTATAATATTTTATTGCTTTTTTTTAGCTTTTGCAGAATTATTTTTATTTTTTTTTAAATTATTTGCTTATTTTTTAAATTGATATTTTAATTAATTTAGATTTTATTATTTTAAGTACTTTTTAGGGATTTAAATTTTTTATGTTTGCATTTACTTTTTTTTACTTTTGTTATTATGCTTTTAACCTGTTTTTAAAATTTCTTATCTGCTGCCTGCCTGCTTGTTTGGGCCCAATTCTTTTTTTTTTTTTTTGCTGCACCATCCCTTTCCAGGGGCACAGGCTTTGTTTCACTACCAATTTAGCAAGGAGGGTGGGCTCCTTAAATATCCCCCACCCCTCCTGGTCCCCTTTCCTTTTCATCATTACCCAATGGGGTGCTCTCCTCATAGTTGGGTGTGCCGTACATACGACCTTCTCCCCCTTCACCCGCCGTAATGGCTGCCACCTGGAAAAAACGCATGGCCAATTGGCATTTTAACTGTTCAATTTTCTTTTCATGGCGAGCACACTGCTGCTGCAGCATATGCGGAGCACGAATGGTCAAATCTTTGACGAGTCCCTGAAGGACCGGTACTTGCTTAGCCAGTGCTTCCAGGTGGGTGCGTTCCACCTTTTCCACCTGGAAGTCCTGTCTCAAGGCCTGCAACTTGTCCTGGGCATAGGCTTGGGGTGCTGCCTGGTTAGTGATCTGTGCTTTTAATTGCTCAATTTTTACCAGCTGTTGGGTACACACCTCCTCCCTTCTCCTCAACTCCTCTTCCTGTCCCAACAGCATTCGATACCACAGTGGCAGCTGCAGTCCAAATTAATCCCACAGCTGCCCCCAGGTTTTTACCCCTCAGGTTTTCATACTCGGCATACAGGTCTAACAAATCCTGCCAAGAATGCACACTGCTCTGAAGCTCCATCACGGAACCTCAGGGATTGTATCCCACCTTGGTGAGAGCCCTCTCCAGCTGGGAGAGGTCTTCACCCCCACTTGGAAAGAGGCAGCAGGGTCCCGTCCCTCTTTGCTGCCTCCCCTGTGGCTCGGGCATCAGGTCCACCTGCCTCCCATGATGGCAGCTAACCGGGCAGCCGGACATCCATGTCCGCGCTCCCTAAAGCCTGTACATCCGGCCTTGAACCCATCGCTGATGCCATGACCCACGACTGCGGGACTCCTGAGTCCACAGCTGTACCCTTCTGTTTCCTGAACATGTTGTCACAATCCCTTAGTACAACTCCTATATCTTTTAATTACTTGAGATTTCATGTATCTCTCACCGAACGGAACCGGGGCTTACAATGCTCACTACCCCTATGAGGGGCTGGAGGGAGAGACGCTAAGCCTCCCTCTGTATTACTCGGTCTGTTCCCATCGAGGGTCCATACACCAGGTACCCCCTTGGGCTGAGCAAGAAACCCAAAGCTTTCCTCTTCAAGTGCCTCTCTCAGGCTGAGCGAGAAACCCTAAGCTCTCCTCTTATACTCAGGCATACTATGTCTGAGTGTGTATGAACCGAGGATTGTCCGCTTGGAGTGAGAATATCTAAGTCCTCCTCCTAATACCCGGGACTTCTACAACTGGGGGTGTACCCACCTGCACCCTTCCCCCGCCAACCGGAGTGGAGAGAGGAACTCTAAGCTTCTCTCCGGTTCTCACACATGCACTACCCAGGCTGGCCAGGTCTGGCTGTAACGTCAGAAGAAGAGGGGGGAAGGTAGATGGGAGTGCTGTTCTGGGCCCAGGCCGTCCAAGAATCTGTCGTGGTCTCCAAGTTGCTTCAGCTCTTAGGAGGGTTTTAAGTCCTGGGCTTTTTGGGGGTGTTTTTGTCCAGAGCCCTCTGTTCCTGGTGCTCTTTGTACCAGTCCAAACAGGCTTGCTGTGGTCTCTTTCCCTTTCCCAAAACATCCTAGCTTCAGGGACGTCTGACTCAGCTCTCCTTCTTGCTGTCTCGCCTGTGGTTTTAGACTGGAAGCCCTGGGCTTTGTTTTCCTCTCCTTGGCTTTGCTGTTTGGCAGGTGAAGATCAGTGTAGTCGGTTTCCCATGGCCGCTTGGGCAATTTTTAAGCCCCTATCTTTCTCAGCTGTTAGCCAAGTCTCGATCACGAGCACTGTCCTTGGGCGGAGGCCAGCGTCTTATCTTCAGACTGAGCTTGCAAGCTGCAATGTTGAGTTAACTCATTCTCTGCTTCCCCCCCCCTTTCTTGGCCTCTCGTACTCCTGCAAAGGAATCTTCCATTCCCTACTCACACACCTTTGAGCCTCCCCAGAATGCTCTGTGATGCTTGCAACAGCGTTAGCCACATACAATGCTGATTTTCCTTTCCTGGGGACTCCCTGAGGAAGGGGGCCATTGGGGTGTGACAGTACCCCCTCCCCCCTGCCCGTATGGTCTATGGTTGAAAGACAAGGTTTCTGCTGTAAGGCTTGCAAAGCACAAGGCAACCATCATCAACACATACATTGTTTCTGAAGCACGGTTGCTATTTAAAAAAAAAACTGCCCTTAATACACTCCAGAGCAAGCCAGAAATTAATCAGAATCCCTATCTATTTAATATGTTCAGTTTGCTGCTCTAGCCATGGTGAGTATGCCCCCGAGGCATTGCCGACAGCCTTGTTCTGCAACTTGTGTCAAACCCATTTTAATGGGTTGCCACTCCTTTCCGTGGTGCCACCTGAGCCCACCTGTTCCTCCAGCCTGGGTTCCCTCATCCTGTCCTGAGAAGCCAGGCCCTCAGGCCTCCTCCAGCACACACACAGGTAGGGCAAAACCCAGCCGCAGAAGGACACAGACACTGAAATCAGCTCTGCAGGGGAAGACTGAGCTTGGGAATTGCCCAGCAGTCAAGTGCACACACACCACTGGAATGTAAACGCAAAATTGTATTGTCTTGCACTGCACAGAGAACTGTACAGCATAAGCTCATGAAAATTACCCCCTCCCTGAATGTGGAGGAAGATATGCACAGCTTTTTGCCCCCCCAGTTATGATTTTCACAAACTGGTTTAAAGAGAACAAAGGATAGATTTTAAGTGATTATAAGGGATAGCAAACAGATCAAAGCAGATTACTGAGCAAATAAAACAAAAATGCAAACTAAGATCAATTTATTAAAGAAACTGGTTACAAGTAGTAATTTCTCACCCTATATGTTGTTTTAGGCATCTCTTTCACAGGCCAGACACATTTTCTAGCCCGGGCTCGGCTCTTCTCCCCCCCCCCCCCCCCCCCAGTCCTTGTTTCTTAGATGTTCTCTGCAGTCATCCTGGGTGGGGATTCAGTGAAGAATCTGTGATGGGTCGGATTACAGAACCCCCCTTGGGAGCTGCCAACTGATGCGCCAAGACTACTTCTACTCCTGCTTTCCTCTGCCAGCCTGGGAATCCAGCACCCTGTCTTGCTGAGCCAGACACACCCGTCTGCTCCAACACAGACTCAGGGTCTGAATCAAGTGCCCAAAAGCTGCAGACTTAACTGAAAACAGCTTAAAGAAGTGTTCTTGTCTTTAACACTCAGACGCCCAACTCCCAATGGGGTCTAAGCCCAAATAAATCTGTTTTACCCTGTATAAAGCGTATACAGGGTAAACTCATAAATTGTTCACCCTCTATAACACTGACAGAGAGATATGCACAGTTGTTTGCTTCCCCCAGATATTAACACATACTCTGCATTAATTAATAAGTAAAAAGTGATTTTATTAAATACAGAAAGTAGGATTTAAGTGGTTCCAAGTAGTAACAGACAGAACAAAGTGAATTACCGAGCAAAATAAAGTAAAACACGCAAGTCTATGTCTAATCAAATTGAATACAGATAAAACCTCACCCTGAGAGATGTTTCAATAAGTTTCTTTTTCTCAGACTGGACACCTTCCTAGTCTGGGTACAGTCCTTTCCCCTGGTACAGCTCTTGTTCCAGCTCAGGTGGTAGCTAGGGGATTCCTCATGATGGCTCTCTCTTTAGCCAGCTGAAGACAAAATGGAGGAGTCTCCCACAGGCTTAATTAGACTTTCTTTTTGTGGGCAGAGACCCCCTCCCCTCTCCTATGCAAAGTCCAGCTCCAAGATGGAGTTTTGGAGTCACCTGGGCAAGTCACATGTCCATGCATGACTGAGATCCTTACCAGCCAAGCCACATTCCTGGGAAAGCCCAGGTGTGTATTGGTGTCTCCAAGTCCATTGTTGGCTTTAGTGTTTCTTGATTGGGCACTTACTGAGAATAGTCTTTTCTCAGGAAGCTGACCAACTGCTTCACTACAGCCTACTTAGAATCAAACAAGTATGCAGCCAATCTTCATAACTTCGAATACAAAAATGATACATGTATACAAATAGGATTAATAGATTCAATAGATCATAACCTTTACAGAGATATGTTACCTGACATATGTAGTATAAAACACATTCTAGTTATGTTATATATATACATTCATATGCATATTTCCATAAAGCCTTATGGGAAGTACCATCACAGAATCGACCTAGATTAACTCACTTCCCTGCCTTAAATAGGATTTACATATGGCGGCAATCCTTTATTTCCCCGTTTGGTCCCCACCCCCTATTAGTGGGAAAATACTAGTAGGCCAAGATGGGGTCGAGTACCAAGTGACATGATCACATGACCCTGAAGTATCAAAACAGCATCCCAGGAAGCTTCTCAGGCCTTGGCTACACTGGCGCTGTACAGCGCTGCAACTTGCTGCGCTCAGGGGTGTGAAAAAACACCCCTCTGAGTGCAGCGAGTACAGCGCTGTAAAGGGCCAGTGTAATCAGTGCCTGCAGTGCAGCACGCTCGCTCGCAGCGCTGCAAGCTACTCCCCTCGGAGAGGTGGAGTACATACAGCACTGCGAGAGCTCTCTCGCAGCACTGGTGGCGCGACTACACTCATGCTTCACAGCGCTGTGAAGTTCCGAGTGTAACCAAGGCCTCAGGAAGGTGGGAGATTAGCATTTTCAAAGTCCTGTTGATCTCCCTAATGGTTCATTGAGTAACCAGCCAGAATGATTGCATTTTGTTGGGTGGGCATTCCCCCGATGCAAACAGAGTTGTAATTGTTACATAGTAAATATTCCTAACTTCAGATACAGAAATGATACATGCATACTGAGGCGGGCCTTGCACCGCAGCTCCCCTTTGTGGCAGGGGTGGGATGGGGTGTCGGTGCCTCACCACTCTCCAGTTCCCGCGCCCGTCTCTTTGTGGGCGACTGGTTGCAGCCTAGCGGCTGGAGTCTATACAATCCCCCTCACTAGCGGGATAGTGCGGCCTAGCGGCCGGAGTCTATACAATCCCCATCGCAAGCGGGGTAGTGTGGCCTAGCAGCCAGAGTCTATACAATCCCCCTCGCAAGCAGGGTAGTGCGGCTTAGCGGTCGGAGTCCCTGTAAATAGCCCCAAGTGTCAGGGCAGTGTGGCCCAATGGCCAGAGTCCATACACTTCCCATGTCGGTATGCGTGTGGGTTGGTAGGGTTCCCGTCCTCTCCACCGGGTCCCAACCCAGGGCCCTGATAGTGGCAAGTTCCCCCTTGCCACTAGCTCAGCGGGGATCCGCCTGCAACACGCCGAGCGTCCATGCGGCTCTAATGCCGTTTGCCTCTAAAGTTCCCCTGGGTCACTTCCTACCATAAAAGCCAGGTCCTCTGCTGCGGAGGGTCGTCCAGTCTGTTCTCTTGCTGTGACGTCCTCCGTTGGGCTATCAGGGAGTGTCCCGGCATGGCTGGCCTCCGGCTCCTGGTGCGCAGGCTCTCCCTCCTCAGGAGCAAGCAGCGTGCCTCCTTCTCCTCCGGTGGTCATTCCAGACTGAGCTGATCTGCAGACTTTTATACCTGTTCACCATTTGGAGCATGCCCAGCAGAGCTTCCGGGGTGTGGCTTCCTCTGCTAGGAAAGAAGGGTTAACCCCTGCGGTACCAGTGCGGGGCCACTCTGCCACATCACACACCCTCCCACTTAAGACAGCCGCCTGGGCCAGCTGACCCTTGACCGCTTCCTCCCCCTCCTCTTCCCCGACTCGCGAAAAGAAGTCTGCATTCCCATGAGCCTTCCCCGGCCGGTGTAACACGTGGAAGGAGTAGGGTTGGAGGGACAAGTACCACCACATGATTCGTGTATTTGGCCTGGTCTACACTATGACTTTAATTCAGATTTAGCAGTGTTAAATCGAATTAACCCTGCACCCGTCCACACAACGAAGCCATTTATTTTGAAATACAGGGCTCTTAAAATCGATTTCTGTACTCCACCCCGACGAGCGGAGTAGCGCCAAAATCGATTTTGTCATTTCGAATTAGGGTTAGTGTGGCCGCAATTCGATGGTATTGGCCTCCAGGAGCTATCCCACAGTGCACCATTGTGACCGCTCTGGACAGCAATCTGAACTCGGATGCACTGGCCAGGTAGACAGGAAAAGCCCCGCGAACATTTGAATTTCATTTCCTGTTTGCCCAGCGTGGAGAGCACAGGTGACCACAGAGAGCTCATCAGCACAGGTAACCATGCAGGCCGATAATCGAAAAAGAGCACCAGCATGGACCATTCGCCACTCACTTCTCAACTGTGAGGGCTGCTCTCATCTTGGTATTCTGGCATTTCAGGGCAGGGGACAGCAAGTCACAAAGTTCCATGAAAGTGCCCTTATACATGCAAAAGTTTCGCAGCCACTGGGAATCGTCCCACACCTGCAACACTATGCGGTCCCACCAGTCTGCGTCTGTTTCCCGGGCCCAGAATCGGCGTTGCATGGATAGAACCTGCCCCATTAACAACATGATCTCCAAAGCACCGGGGCCCGCGGTTTGAGAGAATTCTGTGTCCATGTCCATGTCCTCATCACGCTTGTTGCTGCGCTGCAGTCGCCGCCGCCTCCTCGCCTCGTTTTTCTGGTCCTGGCTCAGCATAAACTGCACGATAATGCGCGAGGTGTTTACAATGTTCATGACTGCTGTCTTGAGTTGAGCGGGCTCCATGCTAGCCATGGTATGGAGTCTGCAGTGTTCACCCAGGAAAAAAGGCACGAAATGGTTGTCTGACGTCCGTTGCTTTCATGGAGGGAGGGAGGGGTGAGGCTGTACCCAGAACCACCTGCGACAATGTTTTTTGCCCCATCAGGCACTGGGATCTCAACTCAGAATTCCAATGGGCGGGGGAGACTGCGGGAACTATGGGATAGCTATGGGATAGCTACCCACAGTGCAACGCTCCAGAAATTGACGCTAGCCCCGGTACATGGACGCACACCGCCGAATTAATGTGCTTAGTGTGGCCGCATACATTCGACTTTATGCAATCTGTTTCCCAAATTCGAATTATATAAATTCGGATTAATCCCGTAGTGTAGACATACCCTTTGCCTCCTTCATGCTATTAATCCATCTGAGGGGTGCATGGTTGGTTACCAAGGAGAAGGGGTTCCCTAATAGGTAGTACCTCAGTGCCTCGACCGCCCATTTAACCGCAAGGGCCTCCTACACTATAGTGGAATACCGGGTTTCTCGGGGGAAGCTTGAGGCTTAGGTACAAGACGGGGTGTTCTTCTCCCCCCACCTCTTGCGACAGCACAGCCCCCAGCCCTACCTCTGAGGCATCGGTCTGGAGGATAAAGGGCCTTGCGAAATCAGGCTGTATGAGTACTAGCTCATGGGTCAATCATTCCCTCAGGGTGCAAAAGGCCTTCTCACAGTCTTCTGACCACTGGACCTTCTGTGGCTGGGAGCTTCTCATCAAGTCTGTCAGGGGGGCTGCGAGTGTGGCAAAGTTAGGCACGAACCAATGATAGTATCCAGCCAGCCCTAAGAACTGCCATACTTGCCTTTTTGTTGTGGGTGTTGGATAGTTCCTCAAGGCTTCCACCTTTTCTACCAAAGGGCGGAGTTTCCCTCAGCCCACCATATAGCCCAGGCAGGTCACTTCTCTTTGGCCCAAGTGACATTTGTCTGGGTTTGCGGTAAGGCCTGCCTTGCCCAGTGCTCGTAGCACCTTGCCGAGGTGCTGGAGATGTTCCTCCCAGTTGGCACTGTAAATGACGATGTCGTCGATGTATGCTGCGGCATACGAACTGTGGGGGCTCAGCACTTGGTTCATGAGCCTCTGGAAGGTAGCCGCGGCCCCAAACGGCATCATCGTGAATTGATAGAGGCCGAAGGGTGTGGGAAAGGCTATCTTTTCTCTGGAGGCAGGTGTCAAAGGGATCTGCCAATATCCCTTGGTCAGGTCTAGGGTGGAGATGAACTCTGCCTTGCCTAATTGCTCCAGCAGCTCATCCACCCGGGGCATGGGATACGCATCAAAACGTGAGATCGCGTTCACCTTACGAAAGTCAATACAGAACCGGACTGTTCTATCTGGCTTGGTAACTAGCACTATTGGGCTCCGCCATTCGCTTTTTGACTCTTCGACCACCCCCAGGCTCAGCATCATATCAAGCTCTTTCTGCACAGTCTCCCACATCTTCCTGGGGAGTGGGTGGTGGTTCTCCCTCACTTTGTGAGGGATGGTAGCGATATGATGGCTGGTCAGCGGGGTCTTCCCTGGCTGTGTTGACAAGACGGAGGGGAAGGCTGATATCAACTGCCGTACCTGTTCCTGCTGGACTGGGTCGAGCTCCTTGCCTATGGCTGCTGTCCCTAGTTCCACCGGTTCACCAGCCAGTGGCCCCAACTCGGGTTCTGGAGGGTACAGGGCGATCATCAGCCCTTCCCAGTCTTTCCAGGCCTTGAGGAGGTTCACATGGTAGACCTGGGTGTCCTTCCTTCGTCCCGACATCTGAACTTCATAGTCAACAGGTCCTATTCACCTGGTCACCTCAAAGGGGCCATTTCACTAACAGCTTAGATTTGGAGGAAGGTAGCAACAAGAGGACGCGGTCTCCAGGCTCGAAACTTCACATCTTTGCCCCTTTATTGTGCTAAGCCTCTTGACTATGCTGGGCCTTCTTCAGGTTGTCTCGTGCCAAGGCTCACAACTCTCGGAGCCACTCCCACAGGTGGAGGATATATTGAACAGATCCTCTGACCCGGGTCTCCTGTTCTTCCCATGTTTCTTTCAGAAGATCCAGGATCCCCTGGGGTTTCCTCCCAGAGAGGAGCTCAAATGGGGAGAACCCTGTGGACGCCTGTGGCACCTCTCGCACGGTGAAGAGGAGCGCTGGGAGCAGCTTGTCCCAGTGCCGAGGGTCATCTTCCACGAACTTCTTCAGCATGGCTTTCAGGGTGCCGTTAAATCTCTCTACCAACCCATCCATCTGGGGGTGTTAGACGGAGGTCTTAAGGGCATGGATATTCAACAGACGGCATAGCTCTGCCATCAACCTGGAAGTTACATTAGTCCCTTTGTCCGTCAGTATCTCCCGTGGCAGACTGACCCGGGCAAAGATCTGCAGGAGCTCATTGGCGAAGACCGGGACTGCGGCGGTCCATAATGGCACTGCCTCTGGGTACTGCGTTGCATAGTTGACCATGACCAGGATGTACTTGTGGCCTGAGCTTCTCTTTTCCAAGGACCCCAGCAAGTCCAGACCTATCTGCTCAAAGGGTGTTCCAATCACCGGCAAGGGCACAAGGGGGGCTTTTGGTACCCCTTTCAGGCCGGCCTTCTGTCACTCGGGGCATGAGGCACAGTAGTCCCACACCTCTCGATGAATGCCTGGCCAGAAGAACCTCTGGGCCACACGTTGCAGCATTTTCTCCCTCCCCAGATACCCAGCCCACTGTACTGAGTGAGCCAAGTGGAGTAAGTTCCACCGGAACCGCCGCGAGACCAACAGTTGGCGCAGGTCCTCTTTCGTCTGTGGTTCCTGGACCACCCTATAGAGTAGGTCGTTACGGATCTCAAAGCGGGATCCTTGCTGCCAGTGTTGGGGTGGGTCTTCCTTCCCAGGGGAGGTCATCGCCTGCTCCCAGGACTGGCTGAGGGTGGGGTCCTCCCTTTGTTCTCCCAGGAAGTCAGCATTTACATCCAGCCATCCGTGGCCCTCTTTCATCGGGACCTCAGTAGGGGCTCGGCTTCCTTCAGCTATCTCGGGAGTCTCCGAGGGTCCCTCCAGGGGGTCGTCCAATGCTGGGTGGCCTAGTAATCCAGGCCTTTTGGTCTGCCCCCCTGTTTTCCGCACAGGCCGGGTACCCCACTCTCCGGCCAATTGCATCCCAGGATCACTGGGTAAACCAACTTTGGGGCCACCCCAACTAGACACCACCCTCCTTGTTGAGCAGCCTCGAGCTGCACCCGGATGGTGGGGTAGGGCTTCACATCCCCATGAATACACTGCAGGCATATGGTGAGGCCTGTGGGCTCTACCAGCCCCGCCCGGATGACAGTCTGGCTACATCCCGAGTAGACCACCAAGGCCCGGGTAGATGTCCCGTTCACTCTCACTGGTATTACTATCTTGCCCGGCTCCCACGTCTGGGCCCGTTGACCGACAGCCCAAGTCTGCCCATAATTACAATCCATGAATGGGCACTCCCTCCGGAAATGCCCTATCTGTCCGCACTCATAGCACCGGTCTCGCTTTCCTTCCCTGGGTAGGGTGTTCTGGGGGAGGGGTGCTTTGCCATCCCAACAGGTCTTCTTGGCTCCTCACGAGGTTTGTCCCTGTTGGGTCCCTTGTACTGTGGGTTGGTGGGTTCCCCGCTGGCTGGGCATACAAACGCCCCCCCTCCTTGCGCACCTCCCATGCCGGGGTTGGGTTCTGTTCACCCGAGTTCCACCATTTGGAGCTGGTCCTCTCCTCTCCCTCCGCTGCCAGGTAATCCTCCATTTTGGATGCCGCTTGAGCGAGGGTCTTCGGGCAGTGCCGCTGCACCCACTCCTTCCCCCAGGTAGGAAGGGTCAGGAGGAACTGCTCTAGGGCCACGGTCTCAGCTACTTGAGCGCTCATCCTGCGTTCTGGCTCTAACCATCTCCAACAGAGGTCACTTCCTCTGCTAGGAAAGAAGGATTAATCCCTGCGGTACCAGTGCGAGGCCACTCTGCCCCGTCACACATACAAATAGGATAATCACAGTCAGTAAATCATAACCTTTCCAATGATATCTCACATGGCCACCTTGCATAAAATATATCTTAGTAATGCCATTTTCATATCATAAGCATATCTCTATGAAGAATATGGAGCACAGTGCCACACCCATGTCAGGAGCACAAGTAGGCAGTTGCACAATGCCCCCTCCCCTTCCAACGTGGATTTTGCTTGAGAACAGGGACCAGTGATAACTATCCTAAATTGCTGTCTGTTTCCCTGGTGGCTCTGTGGAGGGGGAAGACATAGGAAGCCCTCCACCCATCCCTTAACACTGTTCATAGTAGTCACTGATCCAGGCCAACCAAAGGAACGGCACATTAGGAAAAGCATGGTGGAGGGATCAGAAATTCAAGGTTGGTGGGTGGATCTTTATATATTTAACTAAATATACTCATTCCTTTTTGAGTTAAAGGATAAGATGTAAACAAAGTGACATGCTTTCAGAAAGCCAAGCAGCTCCTGGGACCCGGTCTGTCTCCTCTCTTGCAGGGAAAACTGAGCTTTTTAAAGCTCCCATCCTCCCTCTGAATGTTGGGGCTCAATTACATATTGCACAGTTTTGTGTTTGTTACAGGGCCCAGGTGTGAATCTTCCTTCTGCCTCTGTATTCTTTTCCCCCAGTTGGTGGGGGCATCCAGCCAGCCATCTAGGACAATACATTTGCTTTGGTTGCTATGTTGTTTGCATAGTTAGACCCATTCAGGCTTCATGGCATGCAATCACTGTATGTAGCTGGGGGGTGAGGGTGTTGGTACTGTCTAATCCCCTCCATTAGACTAACATGCATAGCACATAAATCACATTTTGGGATACAGATCAATAATTTTTTGGAAAGCTCCCTTCCACGTCCATCACAGGGAAACAGCCATATACTTTTCTGACAGGAACCATGTATTTATATAGGCAAAACAACTAGGTCATTCTTGCTTCTCAAAGAGTGCCATATGAATATATGTTCTGAATGTGTTCACCTCACACTTATTTTCTATGTAGGTTGCATCTAGACTGTGGGTGTGGGTAAAATCATCACAATAATAATTCTTTAGAACAGGTGGAGTATGAAATAAGGAAAGCCATGAATGGCAAATCCAACTGGGAAGAATCTCATTGGTTTTTATTTTCTTAGCTGAAGAATTGAAGTTCCAGGTTCTCTTCTCCAAGTGTGTATGTTTGTGTGTGAGTGGATTGTATATTAATTTTGTTTGTATCCAATAACTACAAAGGCAAAACTAAACTAATTTAAATAGGAATTTACGTGATTTTTCTAAACTCAGAGGGTAATGAAGCATTTGAATAACTTACTAAGTTATAGGATGGATTTGTGTAGATAGATTTTAATGCCAGAAGGGACAATTCTAATTATTTAGTCTGACCTTTTTAGGGTTTCCTCCCCACTCTGAACTCTGGGGTACAGATGTGGGGACCCGCATGAAAGACCCCCTAAGCTTATTTCTACCAGCTTAGGTTAAAACTTCCCCAAGGCACAAAATCCTTTCCTTGTCCTTGGACGGTATTGCTGTCACCACCAAGTGAGTTAGACAAAGATTCAGGAAAAGGACCACTTGGAGTTTCTATTTCTCCAAAATATCCCCCCAAGCCCCTTTACCCACTTTCCTGGGGAGGCTTGAGAATAATATACCAACCAATAGGTTAACCAAGTGAGCACAGACCAGACCCTTGGGTTTTTAGGACACTAAAAACCAATCAGGTTCTTAAGAGAAGAACTTTATTATAAAGAAAAAATAAAAGACGCACCTCTGTAAAATCAGGATGGAAGGTAATTTTACAGGGTAATAAGATTTAAAACACAGAGGATCCCCCTCTAGGCTCAACTTCAAAGTTACAAAAACCAGGAATAAACCTCCCTCTTAGCATAGGGAAAATTCACAAGCTAAAACAAAAGATAATCTAACTCATTTCCTTGCTATTACTTACAATTTTTGTAATCTTAGATGCTTATTTTAGGTAGGGTTTTAGGAGATGTTTTTTTCCTGCTCTGGTCCCTCTCTGTCCGGGAGAAACCAAACAAAGAGAGCACAAACAAAACCTCCCCCCACAGATTTGAAAGTATCTCCCCTTATTGGTCCTTTTGGTCAGGTGCCAACTGGGTTATTTGAGCTTCTTAACCCCTTACAGGTAAAGGCGGGATTTTATGCCAGCCTTAGCTGTATGTTTATGACAGACCTCCTGTAAAATACAGGCCAGAGAATTTTAAACAGTGATTCCTGCATCAAACACATAACTTCTCATTGAATTTGAACATTAGAAAGAGACATCCAATCTCAATTTAAAGACTAAAATCCACCACATCCCTTGGTAAATTGTTCTAATGATAACTGCTCGCACTTTTAAAAAAATGTATGTTTTATTTCAAATCAGAATTTGTCTAACTTCAGCTAACAGCCATAGGATTCTTTTATGCCTTTTTTTGCTAGATCAAATAGCTTTCTACTGCTGGAAATTTTCTCCCTGTTTAGATGCATACAGACTGTGATCAAGTCACCTTTGAACATTCTCTTGTGTAAGCTAAATTGACTGAGCTTCTTGAGTCCCTCTCTGTAAGGCAGATTTTTCAAACCTCTGATCATTCTCATAACTCTTTTTTCAACATTTTCCAATTTTTTAACATTCTTTTTGATGTGAGGATGCCAGAACTGGAAACAGTATCCCAGTCACTATCTCACTTCTTTATATCTTTATAATGCTATCTCTCTATTCCTACTCAATATTCCCTTTTTTAAAACATCCAGAGATTGACTTAACTCTCTTAGCCATACCATCACATTACAATCACAAATTCAGTTGGCTATCCACCGTAGCACCCAAGTCCTTTCCAGAGTAACTGTTCAGTACTCAGTCCTGTATATGTGACCTCCTTTTTTTGTTTTTAGATATATATGACATTGTTCATTAATCAGAATGCCATGCAGTACTAAGTCAAATACCTTACAGAACTTTATTGTGTCAACACAGTTACCTTTATCAACTGAGCTTGTAAGTTCACCCCCCCTCAAAAAAAGCATCAAGTTTGAAGTCTTCAAATAAAAATTGGAATCTCTCTCTAAGAGATATGCTATAGTTCAACCACAAGATATGGGTGTGATGCAAGAATCACTAGGTCAAGTTCTCTAGTCTGTGTTATGCAAGAGGTCAGATTAGATGATCACATTGGTCTCTTCTTGCCTTAAATTCTGTGACTTTAGATCAACCCTATTTTATTCCCCTTTAGATAACCAATGGCTGGACTAGAAAAGGGAAACCACACGTGAATCACAGTGTTCCTTCTTGTAGGATTTGAGACTCTTCCAGAGCTGCAGATAACTCTCTTTGTGGTGTTCTTCATCATCTACCTAGCAACCATTTCTGGGAACCTTCTCCTCACTCTGACTGTGTGGACTGACCGTCACCTTCACACGCCCATGTATTTCTTCCTCAGCAATTTATCTTTCCTGGAAACTGGCTACATCTCCAATATCATCCCCAGGCTGCTGGTGAGTCTTGTGACAGGTGACAAGACGATTTCTCTCTCAGGCTGTTTCCTTCAGTTGTTTGTTTTTAGCTTTCTTGGTGCTACTGAGTGTTTCCTCATGACTGGGATGTCCTATGACCGATACTTGGCAATATGTGATCCACTGCATTATGCAAGTAATATGAGCCCCAGGGCTTCCTTTTGGCTGACCTTTGCATCTTGGGCATTAGGCTTTGTGGCTCCTTCCTTCACAATAATTATGGCATCCATGTTGCCTTTCTGTGGTCCTCATGAGATCAACCACTTTTTCTGTGATTTAACAGCTGTGTTGAAGCTTCCATGTACTGACACCAGCCTGACAGAGATGGCAGCTCTAATTTCCTCTTCCACTATATTAGTGATCCCGTTTGTCCTGACCATCATGTCCTATGTCTATGTCATCCTGACCATCCTGAGAATCCCATCCATGATTGGGAGGAAAAAGGCCTTTTCCACCTGCTCCTCTCACCTCATTGTCATCTCAACTTTCTATGGGGCTCTGATCATCATGTATGTGGTCTCATCTGGAAATCAGTCTCTGGATTTCAACAAGGTGTTCTCACTGCTCTACACAGTGGTGACTCCTATGCTCAACCCCATTGTCTACAGCCTGAGGAACCAGGAGGTGAAAGATGCCTTGAGCAGATCTATTGCTAAAATGTGGTCTTCCACCAAAATGTAGCTTTTGCTAAATTCCTTTTTGTTTGAATGAAATTTTAAGGGAGGAAAAGTTAGGAGTGAAATTTACATGTCAGACTGTCCAACAATGTCTTTCTTTGTCTCAAAATCTTTATTTTTTTCCTCACTCTTTCCATTACTGGCTTAAATGTGCTGTGAAAATGGTTAAGAGAAGGTAATTTTATTAATGATGTATAAAGAAGGCCTAAAAATTTTTTGTAACTGTTCTTGGCTGTGATTTAAAAGGGGCCTAGTGGAGTTGGGTACCCAACTCTTGCTGAAAGTCCACACAATCTCCAACAATACCAGTTGCTGCAGAGGAAAGAACCAATACAATGGTGATCACAACTGTGATGTTTTCATTATTTTTTAATTTTTTTAATTAATCAAGTAATTAGACACAACAACTACTGACATTCAATAGGAATTTGGCACTTAATCCTCTTAGCTTCCCTTGAAAATTCCAGCCCAAGTTTTCAATGTAGTTCTCCATACTGAGTTGTGGTCTGGGTAAACTCCCTTGAGCACTAGTTTCTTTACTCTTAGATCTCTTGGGCATCACGAGTTGCTGAGATAATATGCATTTCAAAGAATCAGAGTCATGCTTTCATGACAGGTCTCATGCCTGCTGCTGATGATACATAACACTATCATGAGAATGTGATCAGGCCTGTCTATGTTAGATACTAATAGAAACACCAGCCTTAGTGGAGGTGTGTAGAGAAACATATTCTATTTCATGGAGGAGTCTGATATTTCAAACTCTGGTTTCATTCTGATTAGGAGCAAAAACCAAAACATTAAAAATTCTGCATGAACAGGTTTGGAGCTGTGGCTTCAGACAGTCCAATCAGTTTTAATCCTGAGCTGCTGGCATTTCAAACAGCAGTGAAATAATAATCAATAATTTATGTCAAAAATAAACTGAGTTGTTCAAACCGTTTTCAGAGTTGTGGGAAATCAATGGGGGGATGTCAGAAAATTGCTATTTAATGGTAATAAATGTTGAGATTCAAAGAGTTAAAACTTGTTGCTGCGAGTTGGTTTGTGCTCTTTCTAGCTCTGCAGATAGCTAGTTCAGCAGACCTTGAGAGAATCATAGACTATTAAGGTTGGAAGGGACCTCAGGACGTCATCTAGTCCAACCCTCTGCTCAAAGCAAGACCAATCCTCAACTATTTTTTTGCCCCAGATCTCTAAATGGCCCCTGTCAAGGCTGTATCCCCACTTTGAACTTTAGGGTACAAATGTAGGGGCCTGCATGAAAACTTCTAAGCTTATCTACCAGCTTAGCTCTGGTCCGCTGCCACCATCTCAAGAATTCCCTTTATAGTTATGACACGCCCCCCAAATCACAGATAGTGTTGGACGTCCGGTTCCACACTGGCTGTGATTTCTTCCTGGAGCTTTAGGAGAAAACAGAGTTAATAAAACACATGTACCTTTAGACATACTACTGATTATATAAAAACTAACAATATGTTTTATTTCAAGAACAATTGTTAACCAGTTAACTCTGGGAAACTTTCCCGGGAGAGTGCATCAGCCACTTTGTTAGAAGCTCCCGAAATGTGTTGTATTTCAAAATCAAAATCTTGGAGAGCTAAACTCCACCGAAGAAGTTTTTTGTTATTTCCCTTGGCGGTATGAAGCCACTGTAGCGCAGCATGGTCTGTTTGTAGTTGGAACCGCCATCCCCAAACATATGGGCATAGCTTTTCCAGCGCGTACACAATGGCGTAGCATTCCTTTTCGCTGATTGACCAGTGGCTTTCTCTCTCAGACAGTTTCTTGCTGAGAAACACGACAGGATGGAATTCTTGATCCGGTCCTTCCTGCATTAAAACTGCTCCCAGGAACGGTTTGTCAAAGTCTGGGGCCCTTAGCACAGGGTCAGACATGAGTGTTGCCTTAAGCTGGTTAAAGGCCTTTTGACACTTATCAGTCCACTGAACTGCATTTGGCTGTTTCTTTCTGGTTAGGTCTGTTAGCGGGGCGGCGATTTGGCTGTAGTGTGGTACAAATCGCCTATAATATCCAGCCAAGCCTAAGAAGGATTGGACCTGTTTCTTTGACTTTGGAACCGGCCACTTTTGGATAGCATCCACTTTGGCCTGTAGGGGATTTATAGTTCCTTGACCCACCTGGTGTCCCAGGTACGCCACTCTGTTTTGGCCTATTTGACAGTTTTTAGCCTTAACAGTTAGTCCTGCCTGCCGGATGCGCTCGAAGACTTTTTTCAGGTGCTCCAGGTGTTCTGTCCATGAATCAGAAAAAATGGCCACATCATCGAGATAGGCAACGGCAGATTCTCCCAATCCTGCTAAGAGACCATCTACAAGTCTTTGGAAGGTGGCGGGTGCATTTCGCAACCCGAAAGGGAGTACATTGAATTCATACACCCCTGCCTGGGTGATGAAGGCTGACCTTTCCTTAGCGGGTTCATCTAGTGGTACTTGCCAGTACCCTTTGGTTAAGTCTAAAGTAGAGATGAATTGGGCATGTCCCAATTTTTCCAATAGCTCATCTGTGCGTGGCATTGGATAGTTGTCAGGACGAGTTACAGCATTTAGCTTACGGTAGTCCACGCAAAAGCGTATTTCCCCATCTGGTTTGGGAACTAGAACCACTGGAGATGCCCATGCACTGGTAGAGGGGCGGATTATACCCATCTGTAGCATGTCCTGGATCTCCCTTTGTATAGCCGCTTGGGCATGAGGTGACTCCCGGTAGGGTGGGGTTCTAATTGGGTGAGCATTACCTGTGTCAATGGAGTGGTATGCCCGTTCGGTCTGTCCTGGAGTGGCTGAGAAAATCGGTGCAAAGCTTGTGCACAGCTCCTTGATCTGCTGTCGCTGCAGACGTCCCAGGGTCGTGGAGAGGTTCACCTCTTCCACGCCACCATTCCTTTTTCCTTCGTAGTAGACACCTGCAGGCCACTCCGCGTCATCAGTTTCCTGGGCTGTAAACTGGCAAATGTTTAATTCTCTAGAATAAAAGGGCTTAAGAGAATTAACATGGTATACCTTAGGCTTTATGTTGGAGGTGGGGGAGGCTATGAGATAGTTAACAGCTCCTAGGCGCTCCTGGACCGTGAATGGTCCTTCCCACGACGCTTCCATTTTATGGGCCTGGAGCGCCTTTAAGACCATGACTTGGTCTCCTACTTTGATGGACCGTTCTCTGGAATGTTTATCATACCAGGCCTTTTGCTCTTCCTGAGCATCCTTTAGGTTTTCTTTAGCAAGGGCTAAAGAGTGTCGGAGGGTGTTTTGTAGGTTGCTTACAAAGTCTAGAATGTTAGTTCCTGGAGAAGGCGTAAACCCCTCCCATTGCTGCTTCACCAACTGTAATGGCCCCTTAACCTCGCGGCCATACACAAGTTCAAATGGTGAAAACCCTAAACTGGGATGTGGTACAGCCCTGTAGGCAAAAAGCAACTGCTGCAACACTAGGTCCCAATCATTGGAGTGTTCATTTACGAATTTACGTATCATGGCCCCCAAAGTTCCATTAAACCTCTCCACCAGACCATTGGTTTGATGGTGATGAGGGGTGGCAACCAAGTGATTCACCCCATGAGCTTCCCACAGGTTTTTCATGTTCCCTGCCAGGAAATTAGTTCCCGAATCTGTAAGGATGTCGGAGGGCCAACCTACCCTGGCAAAAATGTCTGCTAATGCCTGGCACACACTTTTAGCCTTGGTGTTGCTTAAGGGTACAGCTTCCGGCCATCGGGTAGCAAAATCCATGAAAGTCAGTACGTACTGCTTTCCTCTGGGTGTCTTCTTTGGGAAAGGACCCAGAATATCCACAGCTACTCGCTGAAATGGGACCTCAATTATGGGTAGTGGCTGGAGAGGGGCTTTAACATGGTCTTGGGGCTTTCCCACTCGTTGGCACACATCACAAGACCGGACATAATTAGCAACGTCCTTGCCCATTCCCTCGCAGTGGAAGGACTTCCCCAACCGGTCTTTGGTTCTGTTCACCCCAGAATGGCCACTGGGATGATCATGGGCTAAGCTCAAGAGCTTTACCCGATACTTAGTGGGAACTACCAACTGTCTTTGAGGATGCCAGTCTTCCTGGTGCCCACCAGAAAGAGTCTCCTTGTATAAAAGTCCTTTTTCTACAACAAACCGGGATCGGTTAGAAGAGCTGAGAGGCGGTGGGGTGCTCCGTGCCGCCGCCCAAGCTTTTTGAAGGCTGTCATCTGCTTCCTGCTCGGCCTGGAACTGTTCCCTTGATGCTAGAGACATCAGTTCCTCCTTGGACTGTGGACTGGGGCTTGGTCCCTCTGGAAGCGATGCAGGTGCTGGGGCTTTTTCCATTGACTGTGAACCGCTGTCCGCTGGTGCACTATGTGGTATTTCAGGCTCTGGCTGAGCCTCTTGGGTAGGATTATCTGCTGCTTCCACCAGTTTAGGCTCGCTGGTGCCCTCTGGCATTGGAGTTGTAGACGGGGTTGCAAGCGCTGGACTCAGTGCTGGCAATGGTTCTGGTGCTGGTTGCGTTGCCAGTTCCGGTTCTGGGACTGGCGTTGGCTGGGTCTCTGGGATTGGATCCACTACGGCTGTTGCAGTCATTGGCAGGGGATCCGGTTCCACCACCTGTGTTTGGGTCTCCGGTAACACAGACGGGGCCCTGGTGGACGGCTCAGGAACAGGGATGGGGGTGTAAGCTTGCTTAGCCTGGTTGCGGGTGACTATTCCCACCCTCTTGGCTAGCTTCACATGGTTGGCCAAGTCTTCCCCCAGCAGCATGGGGATGGGATAATTGTCATAGACTGCAAAAGTCCACATTCCTGCCCAGCCCTTGTACTGGACATGCAACTGGGCTGTAGGCAAGGTTACAGACTGTGACACGAAGGGTTGAATTGTCACTGTAGCCTCCGGGTTGATGAGTTTGGGGTCCACTAGGGATTGGTGAATAGTTGACACTTGTGCCCCAGTGTCCCTCCAAGCGATAACCTTCTTTCCGCCCACTCTCAAGGTTTCCCTTCGCTCCGAGGGTATGAGAGAGGCATCTGGGTCTGGGGTTCTTTGGTGTGATTGGGGTGTAATGAACTGTAATCGGTTGGGGTTCTTGGGGCAGTGAGCCTTTATATGCCCCAGTTCATTACATTTAAAACATCGCCCTGCTAAGGTATCACCGGGGCGATGTTGGTTGATGGAGACTGGTGTGGTGGGGTGAGAAGGCGTCTGGGGTTTCCCTTGGGATGTGGGTGGGGCCTTGGGTTGTCCCCGGTGATAAGGTTTTGTTTCGGCTTGCCCCTTCTGATATTCACTCCAACTGCTACTAGCTTTTTTCTTTTCTGTCACCTCCACCCATTTGGCTCCAATCTCCCCCGCCTCGGTTACAGTTTTGGGCTTCCCATCTAGGATGTACCTTTCTATTTCCTCAGGAACACCCTCTAAAAACTGCTCCATTTTTACTAGGGAAACCAGATCTTCCAGAGATTTAACATTTGCTCCTGATACCCAGGCATCACAATTTTTGTCAATGTGGTAGGCATGTCGGGTAAATGACACATCAGGTTTCCACCTTAGGGCTCTGAACCGCCGACGGGCATGCTCAGGTGTTAGCCCCATTCTGATTCTGGCCTTGTTTTTAAAAAGTTCATAACTGTTCATGTGTTCCTTAGGCATTTCAGCCGCCACCTCTGCTAAGGGTCCACTGAGCTGCGGCCTCAGGTCTACCATGTACTGGGTTGGAGGGATGTCGTATCCAAGGCAGGCCCTTTCAAAATTTTCTAAGAAGGCCTCAGTATCATCGCCTGCCTTGTAGGTGGGGAATTTCCTGGGATGGGAAGTGGTACCTGGAGAGGAGTTGTTAGGATGGTCTGATGCACCCTGCCTAGTCCTTGCTGCTTCCAGTTCCATCTCTCTTTTATGGGCCTCCTGTTTGGCTTTTTCTTCTCTTTCATGGGCCTCCTGTTTGGCTTTTTCCTCTCTTTCATGGGCCTCCTGTTTGGCTTTTTCCTCGAGTTTTTTAATTTCAAGCAGTCTTTGATGTTTTCTTTCATTTCCTTCTGCTTCTAGTTTGGCCAATTCTATTTTGTTAGCTGCTTCTTTGGTAGTCATTTTCCTGTTTTCTTGTGCTGGGTCACACCCTCTGCAGTTGACTGAAACTGGGATGTATTTAGCTCAGGCTCCTGCTGAGTTAACAGAGACTTTCTAACTAGCTACTTCCGAGGATGTAAAAAGAAAAAAAAACAATTCAGATTGTAAATTACCTTTACCAGATCAAAGTTTGCTCACTTATTGAACCGTTCTCTTTACAAAGGACCTTGTTAAAAAAACTGAACACCTCTGCCTTCAGGCAAGGAGAGATAAGATATGCATCTACCTTCAGCTCTGCTCTCCAAGCAGCTAGAAGGAAAAAAAATCTCTTACTGGCTTTTGGGTTTAAAACGATCCCACCGCTGTGCCACCATGTCAAGGCTGTATCCCCACTTTGAACTTTAGGGTACAAATGTAGGGGCCTGCATGAAAACTTCTAAGCTTATCTACCAGCTTAGCTCTGGTCCGCTGCCACCATCTCAAGAATTCCCTTTATAGTTATGACAGCCCCCTTAAGGATTGAACTCACAATACTGTGTTAAGCAGACCAATGCTCAAAACACTGAGCTATCCCTCCTCCTCAGTGTGGTTAAGTGCCGAAGGTTGAAATCTTGTTGCCTCAGTAATACTGTTTAGGCTGCCCAGTGCTTCTGTGCTTAGAGCAGATAAGACAGCCAGCTCATTCAGCGGACCTCGAGGTTACTCATAAAGAAAGACCATTGTCATGGTTCAGTGACAAAGGCACTTGGCCAGGTTTATTGACATCAAGACACAGTCCTGGCACCCTGGCTCCGTGGTTCCAGGTATGTGTGACGTTACACCCCATATTCTTAATAGAAATATGGTTATAATATGAATATGGAATAACTAAGTTATGCAAGATTGCTCATGTAAGATATCATTGGAAAGGTTATGATTTACTGAATGTGATTATCCAATTTGTATGCATGTATCATTTCTGTATCCAAATATAGGAATATTAACTATGTAACAATTACAACTATGTGTGTATTTTGGAGACACCCACCAGACAGGTCAACATTTTGAAACTTCTCAGAGAATGAAAATTCAAAAAAATAATAATCTATTAATGAACGTATTGATAACATATTGACTGGATTACTATCTATAAGTATCTACATGGGTAACAAATATTTAATAATCAGCTCTTCAGTCTAGCAGAGAAAGGTCAAATGTGGTTCAGTGGTTGGAATTTGAAGCTAGACAAATTCTGAATAAAAATAAGGGGTACATTTTTAACAGTGAGGGTAATTAACCATTGGAACATGCTCCAACACTCACAATTTTATTAAAATCAAGATAGAATGTTTTTCTAAAAGATCTGCTCTAGAAATTGTTTGGGGAAGTTCTATGACCTGTGTTATAGGGAAGGTTGGACTAAGTAATCACAATCATCCTTTCTGGCCTTGGAAACTATGAATATTGTTTCAAAAATGTTAGTCATTTCATTTCTATGAGGTGAAAGCATTTCATTTTGATATCAAAATATAATATAATATAAATTAGTAAATACAATACCTATATTACATATTTTATTCAAAATTATACATATATATATATATATATATATATATATATATATATATATATAAACACACACAAACAATATTCAATTTTATATTATACTATAAAATTCAAAATAAAATAAAACAAAATTAGGAAGTTGGAACAAAATGTTAAAACAATATAAAAACAATATATTCTGAAATTATCAAAAAGAAATGAGAAAATCAAAATGATTCCTTTTGACCCTTTCCAGTCAAAAAAATCATATAAATTAACACAGTATGATTAAATGTTTTGATTTTGGTGAAACCGTATTTCTCAAGGAAAACTGTTCCATCAAAAACATTTTTTTTACCAGCTTTACTCAGTACTTTCTCCCCTGTTCCATTCTCAGCCCATGGGCCTATATGAGAAGAGTAGATCCAAAGCCTGCTGAACTCTGATGCAAGTGGATCTATGTTTGACTCACTCCTCTGCATAAATAACAGTTACGATATTCTTTCTGAGGGTTTCAGGGGAGCCTCATGGAGTTATGCATCCAAATCTCATTACTGTTGGGACAGCAAGAGTGGTCCAGTGGATACTACTAAGGTTTGGGACATAGATGTCTGCCTCAGCCACAGATTTTCCTGTGTTACATTTAGGAAGTCACTTAAGGACAGATTTTAAAAGTATTTAGGTACCTAGTGAGATTTTCAAAAACACCTGGGCAACTAACATACATTGATTTCAATAAAAAGAACAGGAGTACTTATGGCACCTTAGAGACTATCAAACGTTGGCATGTTGAGACACCACTGACTTCCTGAGGAAACTACAATCCATCGGTGATCTTCCAGAAAACACCATCCTGGCCACTATGGATGTAGAAGCTCTCTACACCAATATTCCACACAAAGGGTATGTCTACACTACGGGATTAATCCGAATTTATATAATTCGAATTTTGGAAACAGATTGTATAAAGTCGAATGTATGCGGCCACACTAAGCACATTAGTTCGGTGGTGTGCGTCCATGTACCGGGGCTAGCGTCGATTTCTGAAGCATTGCACTGTGGGTAGCTATCCCATAGCTATCCCATAGTTCCCGCAGTCTCCTCCGCCCATTGGAATTCTGGGTTGAGATCCCAATGCCTGATGGGGCCAAAAACATTGTCGCGGGTGGTTCTGGGTATGTCCTCCCCCCTCTCCAGGGAAGCAACGGCAGACAACCGTTTCGCGCCTTTTTCCTGTGTGAACAGTGCAGACACCATACCACGGCAAGCATGGAGCCCGCTCAGCTCAAGACAGCAGTCATGAACATTGTAAACACCTCGCGCGTTATCGTGTAGTTTGTGCTGAACCAGAACCTGCAAAACCAGGCGGCGAGGAGTAGGCTACGGCAGCGCGGCGGCGAGAGTGATGAGGATATGGACATGGAATTCTATCAAACCGCGGGACCCGGTGCTTTGGAGATCATGATGTTAATGGGGCAGGTTATAGCTGTGGAACGCCGATTCTGGGCACGGGAAACAAGCACAGATGGTGGGACCGCATAGTGTTGTAGGTGTGGGACGATTCCCAGTGGCTGCAAAACTTTCGCAAGGGCACTTTCTTGGAACTTTGTGACTTGCTTTCCCCTGCCCTGAAGCGCCAGAATACCAAGATGAGAGCAGCCCTCACAGTTGAGAAGTGAGTGGCGATAGCCCTGTGGAAGCTTGCAATGCCAGACAGCTACCGGTCAGTCGGGAATCAATTTGGAGTGGGCAAATCTACTGTGGGGGCTGCTGTGATGCAAGTAGCCAAAGCAATAACTGAGCTGCTGCTACAAAAGGTAGTGACTCTGGGAAATGTGCAGGTCATAGTGGATGGCTTTGCTGCAATGGGATTCCCTACCTGTGGTGGGGCGATAGATGGAACCCATATCCCTATCTTGGCACCGGAGCACCAGGGTACCCAGTACATAAACCGCAAGGGGTACTTTTCAGTGGTGCTGCAAGCACTTGTGGATCACAAGGGACGTTTCACCAACATCAACGTGGGCTGGCCGGGAAGGGTTCATGACGCTCGCGTCTTCAGGAACACTACTCTGTTTAAACGGCTGCAGCAAGGGACTTACTTCCCGGACCAGAAAATAACCGTTGGGGATGTTGAAATGCAAATAGTTATTCTTGGGGACCCAGCCTACCCCTTAATGCCATGGCTCATGAAGCCATACACAGGCAGCCTGGACAGGAGTCAGGAGCTGTTCAACTACAGGCTGAGCAAGTGCAGAATGGTGGTAGAATGTGCATTTGGCCATTTAAGAGGTCGCTGGCGATCCTTACTGACTCGCTCAGACCTCAGTCACACCAATATCCCCATTGTTATTGCTGCTTGCTGTGTGCTCCACAATCTCTGTGAAAGTAAGGGGGAGACCTTTATGGCGGGGTGGGAGGCTGAGGCAAATCGCCTGGCTGCTGATTACGCGCAGCCAGACACCATGGCGATTAGAAGAGCACACCAGGAAGCGGTGCTCATCAGAGAAGCTTTGAAAACCAGTTTCATGAATGGCCAGGCTATGGTGTGACAGTTCTGTTTGTTTCTCCTTGATGAAAACCCGCCCCCTTGATTGACTCATTCCCTGTAAGCCACCCACCCTCCCCCCTTTGATCACAGCTTGTTTTCAAAGGAAATAAAGTCACTATCATTTAAAAACCATGTATTCTTTATTAATTGATTATAAAAATAGGGAGAGAACTGACAAGGTAGCCCGGGTGGATTGTGGGAGGAGGGGAGGAGGGAAGGAAAAGGCCACTTCAAAACTTGTTGAATGACAGCCTTCTGTTGCTTGGGCTGTGCACTGCGGTGGAGTGGCAGGGTGCACAGAGCCTCCCCCCCCCGCGTTCTTCGGCGTCTGGGTGAGGAGGCTATGGAACTTGGGGTTGGGGGAGGGTGGTTAAACAGGGGCTGCAGCGGAACTCTGTGATCCTGCTGCCATTCCTGAAGCTCCACCAGACGCTGGAGCATGCCCGTTTGATCCCGCAGTATCCCCAGCATTGCATCCTGCCTCTTCTGATCTTCCTGCTGCCACCTCTCATCTCGAGCGTCCCTCCTGTCCTCCCGTTTGTCCCTCCTGTCCTCACGTTCGTCCCTCCTGTCCTCATGTTCATTGGCCAGTTTCCTGTACTGTGATACTGTGTCCTTCCACTCATTCAGATGAGCTCTTTCCTTGCGGGTCGACTGCATGATCTCAAAGAACATTTCATCTCGCATGTGTTTTTTTCACCACCTTATCTGAGATAGCCTTTGGGACGGAGGAGGGAGGCTTGAAAAATTTGCAGCGGCAGGAGGGAAAAAAGGGAGAGAAGTATTTTAAACAATACATTTTACAGAACAATGGGTATACTCTTTCACGGTGAACAACGCTATTCACATTACATTGCACATGTGATTTCGGTACAAGGTCGCATTTTGCATCTTAACATCGAGTGCCTGTGGCTTTGGTGTTAGAGATCACAGACTCAGGGCCGGGAAACAAAATTCGGCTTGCATGCGGCCATGGTAAGCCATTTTTTTGCGGCTTCTGCAACCTTCATAAAAGCAGCACCCTCCTTTCCCATACCAAGCAAAGCCCATTGAGTGCTGCTGTTTTCGTGTTAACGTGCAGCAGCAGAAACCAAACTAACCCCCCCCATCCAATTCTCTGGGATGATCGCTTTTCCCCTCCCCCCACCGCGTGGCTGGTATCAGGGAAGATCCCTGCTAGCCAAATGTGAACAGCTCAGCGCCAATGCCCCCCCCCCCCAGCACCGCTTGGCTAACTGCAGGGAAGGACTTCTTTTCAGCCACAGGCAAACAGCCCAGTAGGAACGGCCACCTGTGTCCCCTTAATTAAATTCCCGTATTTAAACCAGGTTACCATGAACAACAGCACTCTCCTGAAGATAACACAGCGAGATAAAGAACGGATGTTGCTTGAATGCCAGCAAACACTGGGACCATACGCTGCCAGGCTTTTTCTTGCAATGATACCAGATTACTTGCTACTAGCATGGCGTGGTAAAATGTCCTACCATGGAGGACGGAATAAGGCGCCCCTCTGCAGAAACCTTCTGCAAAGGCTTTTGTAGTACCTCCAGGAGAGGTTCATGGAGATGTCTCTGGAGGATTTCCCCTCCATCCCCAGACACATTAACAGACTTTTCCTGTAGCTGTATTGGCCACAAATGCATCCCAAGTCCTCAGGGCAAATTAATCATTAAAAAACGCTTGCTTTTAAACCATGTTTTATATTTACAAAGGTACACTCACTAGAGGTCCCTTCTCCGGCTTCATGGTCTGGGATACCACCTTGGGAGGGTTGGGAGTCTATTTCAGTCAGGGTGAGAAAAAGATCCTGGCTGTTGGGGAGAACGGTGTGCTGTGTGCTCTCTGCAAGCTCGTCCTCCTCCTCATCTTCCCCGTCCGCAAAATCCTCAGGCATGGCTGAGAGTAACCCCTCATCGGAATCCACGGTCAGGGGTGGGGTAGTGGTGGCACCCCCCCCCCCCCCTAGAATTGCATGCAGCTCAGCATAGAAGCAGCATGTCTGTGGCTCTGCCCAGGACCGTCTGTTTGCTTCATTGGTTTTCTGGTACGCTTGTCTGAGCTCCTTAACTTTCACGTGGCACTGTAGAGAGTCCCTATTGTGGCCTCCCTCCATCATGCCCTTGGAGATTTTTTCAAATGTTTTGGCATTTTGTCTTTTGGAACATAGATCTGCTAGCACAGAATCATCTCCCCATACAGCGATCAGATCCAGTACCTCCCGTACGGTCCATGCTGGAGCTCTTTTTTGATTCTCGGACTGCGTGGTTACTGTGCTGATGAGCTCTGCATGGTCACCTGTGCTGATCAGCTCTCCATGCTGGCCAAATAGGAAATGAAATTCAAAAGTTTGCATGGCTTTTCCTGTCTACCTGGCCAGTGCATCTGAGTTCAGATTGCTGTCCAGAGCAGTCACAATGATGCACTGTGGGATAGCTCCCGGAGGCCAATACCGTCGAATTGCGTCCACACTAACCCTAATTCGAACCAGCAATGTTGATTTCAGAGCTTCTTCCCTTGTCGGGGAGGAGTACAGAAATTGATTTTAAGAGCCCTTTATGTCGAAGTAAATGGCTTTGTTGTGTGAACGGGTGTAGGGTTAATTAGATTTAACACTGCTAAATTCGACCTAAACTCGTAGTGTAGACCAGGCCTTAGTGTCATCTGCAAATTTTACAGTGATGATTTAATGTTTTATTCCAAGTCATTGATGAAAAATGTTAAATACAGTAGGGCCCATAATAGATCCCTGCAGGACCCCACTAGAAACACACACACTTAATGACAATTCCCCATTTGCAGTTACTATCACAGACCTACCAGTTAGCCAGTATTTAATCCATTGAATGTGTGCCATGCTATATTTATATTGTTCTAGTTTCTTAATCAAAATGTCAAGTGCTGCCAATCATACATCTTCCAGAAGTCTGTTACATCTTCTTCTATTAAGTTTAACAACCAAATGTGGAACCTCATCAAAAAAAGATAGCAAGTTGGATTTGTGAAAGTAGAATGAATTATATTGTAAAAATAGAATGGATTAAAGAAATGCTGCATGTACCTTTAAGCAGAAATAAGGAATGTTGAAATACAGGTGTCAGGAAAAGAAACATTAAGGCATAAACAATGAGTAAACTTAAGCTAATGGTGGAACATTACTGGAGATCGGTAAAAGTTAGTAAGGAAATTAAATATGTATGTCTAGCCTCAGGTAAACTTGTCAGTTCTGCTTTCTTTGTCCTCTTGTTAAGTTTGCGCCCTTTTTATCTGTATAAAATAAGGTAGTGTGGGTCTTGCATGGTACTCACATTATCTGAGTGCATTAGCATAGTGCTGTGCTAATAAACAGAGTGGTCTAACAAATTGTGAGTCCTGAATCTGACTTTGACAGATTGATAGGATCTATTTTCCACAATGCCATGTTGATTTGCATTAATTACATTACCCTCCTTTAGTTCTTTATTAATCAAGTCCTGAATCAGTTACTCCATTATCTTGCCCAGGATTGATTTTAGGCTGAGAGGCCTATAATTGCCCCAGTCATCCCATTTACTCTTTTTAAAAAATGGCACAACATTAGCTGGCTTCCAGTCTTTGAGAACTTCCCCAATGCTCCAAGACTTATTGAAAATGACTATTACGGTCCAATGAGCTCCTCAGCTAGTTCTTTTAAGGTTCTTGCTTGCAAGTTATCTGGACCTTCTGATTTTAAAATGTCTAACTTTAATAGCTTCTGTTCAATGTGCTAGTGCAATGGAACATTGTTTTCTTGAACCCAGTTTACAGACTGCTATGTATCAGTGATCTGTCCTCTTCATTATTTACCACTTCTCCAGTTTTTGTGTCATTTGCAAACTTTATCAGTGATGATTTTATGTTCTCTTCCAGGTCAGTGATAAAAATTTTAAATAGCATAGAGCAAAGAACCGATCTCTGCTCCCCAGTGGAAGCACATTCACTTGATAACAATTGCCATTTACATTTTTAGACCTATCTGTTAGCCAATATTTAATCCATTTAATGTTTGCCATGTTAATTTTATATTGCTCTAGTTTTTTAATCAAAATGTCATGTGGTACCAAGTCAAACACTTTAGAGAAGACTAAATATATTACGTCAGACCATAAGGAAGTATATTATTTCAAAGGAGCCAAAGGAAGTTTGATGCCCTAATCCTTTGGCCTTTTATTGCAGATGAGCACCTAACTTCAAAAATTTAACAGTTGTGAGGTACTCAGATACTATGGTGCTGAGGGCCACATATAGACAGTTTTACAGGAGTTGAGGGTTTAACTCTCTCTCCTTTGAAAATCCCAGCCAAAGTGAATCAAATCAAACAGTAGTAAATGCAATTAGATTCTGATCTCAGCTAAACATACTAGTAAAACTGGTGTAACCCAATGGAGTTATTAAATTACAACTGCCATGTGAATTTTCCAACTTAGGTGTGCATGGCCATCTTAACTTCGAAAATCCCCAACGCACGTGTCTCTAAGGCCACAGAGACTATATTTGGCTCACTCTGCTTTAAAAATCATCAGTGCTTTAGTGGTATCAAACCCTTATCTGACATCTCACACTCATTGGACAAGCATTTCTTGCAGACTGAGGTAGGTTTAAGCATCTTTGTATAATTTCAGTCCATGCACTATGTTTTGCATACATTAACCGAGTGCCAATCAAGACTAACTCCTTTGGTGTGAGACCAGAACCATTTCCTTAAAGTTAGATGCAAGTGGTGCAAATTGACATAGCTCCATTGCTAGTTATGGCAATTTATACCAGCTGAGATATTGGTGTATTTTTATGAAAGATTTCTTTTTCATTTTTCTAAGCAGCTTAAAATTGGTTGGAGCAGAATAAGGCTGAGAAACAGTTATGCAATGAGTCAAACTCTCATCCTTGATAAAATTTTCAAAAACCTAAATGGCTTGGGTGCTTATGTTCCATTTTCCACATTGACTTGGAAACCTAGAAGCATAAGTTTCCTTGGTAATCAGTGTTTTGACACAGTGTAATACCTTTGCCATTGGTTGAGTTTATATCTGGTTGAAAGTTTTCTACTGGAAAAAAATCCATTTTGGATAACAGATTTTTGTTATGAAAAAAATATCTGTTTTTATAGACTAGTTTGGGGTTTTCAGCTATTTGATGACCCAATTTCTTTTTTACAAAAATGAAAATAAATTAATTTTCATCAATAATTTTCATGGAAAAAATAATTTACCAACTAGCTTTAAATCAGAACCAGGTCAGGAGTGCCACATTTTTTACGTTCTAAGTATGTCCTAGTTTCTTCCAGTGCAGATCTGCTGTGGTGGCTGCACTGGTTTTAATGGGGTTACTCTGGATTTATACTGATGTAAATGAGCCTGGAATATTTCCCTCCCCATCCAATTTTTTAAGATATGTTTAATTTCTTGAACCTACAACTAAATGGAAATCAAAAGGCGTATTCTCCTCTCATTTACACAGGCATGAATCAGGAGTAAATCTACTGAAATCAATGCAATTGCACTTGTGTACAAGAGATACCAGGTTTTTGTTTTCAGCATAACACAAAGGATCCAATCCTGAGCTGGTGTAAATTGTCCATAGCCCCACTGGAGTCAGTGGGCCAGATCTCCAGTTGGTATAAACCAGCCTAGCTCCATTGAATTCATTTTACTCCGTCTGAAGATCTGATGCAAATATTTACTCTGCTTTCATTTAAAAAAATCAGCTGGACAAAAGAGTCAAGAATATTCTGTAAATCAAGAACATCAGAACATATGCAGCTTGGAGTTGCCACACTGAATCACTCCCCTGGTCCATCTAGCTCAGTATTCTGTCTCCAACAGTGGTCAGTACCAGATGCTTCAGAGGAAGGTACAAGAACCTTGTGGAAGGCAGATGTGGGATAATCTACTCTCCATGAGGGAATCATCTTGATCTCTACAGTTAGAGGTTGGTTTGTGCCATAAAGTATGGCACCATCCTTCTCCAAACCCTTATTTTTAGCATTAACTATAATAATTCTGCATACGCTAGTTATCCAGATACTCCATATATTCTGGATATCCCCTCTTTAAACAATCCTGCTTTGGAAGTGTGAGGCAGAGGTAATCTCCATCTTTAGTGCCAACTTTCCAAGGGACTCTAATCCATCTCTGAACTGGCCACTCAGAGTTTGGCATTTGTATGGATCTGCCCCCAGAATTATCACATGGCAAATAGTATTAGCAGGGAAAAGTCTGTTAGACGATTGGGGACAGATCCTTCTTTCAGCTCCAGTGGTGGAAATTTAAATCAAGGGGCTATATTCCAGATTTATACCAGTGTAACCAAACAGTATTTAGACCTAGGTAGTTAAGGCCTTAATCCTGCAAACCCTTATACATAAAAGTAAGCATGTTGCTTATGCAGAACTTATTGCTTATGCATGTTTGCAGAACTGAGGCTCTAGTATCTTGTCTGAACGTGCATCCATCCCTTCCATGTTTTTTTAGAATGACAGAGGAAATCTAGGAAACTTAGGGTCATGGAATCCCATCTATGACACTGGCAGACCAGGTCCCAGCTCATGCAAAGGCCCCCAGGCTTCACCGAGCACCAGCAAATACATAGCTGGAAACCAGACCGGCTCACCTGTGCGTTAACATTGTTAAAACAGATGTTAAGTTGATAAGAATGTGTTCAATGTTTAGACGTATGATGTGTTTGTAGGAGGCTGCACAGTTCTGATATTACATCTGCACCCCATGGTATAAAGTTATTTTGAGTGTTTGCATTGTAAACCACTGTAACAGTGTAATTCAGTAAAGAATCATTGATTAAGGTAACATGCTGGACACAAGAAGGCCCATTGAAACCAAATGAGCCATTGTGAAACATCAAAGATTGACCCTCCCTCCCCTGCCCACACACCTAGGAAGAGAAAAGAGGCATCAACACTTGTTCCATCAGCTTGAACTCTTGGGGGAGAGAATAAAAATGCCTGCCCAGAAGAAACTACATCACAATGCTGCTTGGCATTTGGAGCGGGAAATATTTCTAGGCAAGGGACCCCCAAGCTGTTTAGCTTGAGTGGACATAGAAAGCTTGCATATCACAGCAGTTTCTATCACCTTTTGAAATCGAATTCTGTAATTCCTTTGTGTGTGTATGGTTACCTGCTTTAACCTTGTAAATAACTCTCATTTCTTTTTCATAGTTAACGCATCTTTAGTTATTTTATTATAGGATTGGCTAAAACTGGTGTCTTTGATGTGAGGTCTAAGGTGCAATGGATCTGGGGTAGCTGACTGTTCCTTTGTTGTGATTTTGGGGGTAAAGGACTCTCTATCACAAAGGCAGGCTTGTCTGGGTGGCAAGATAGATTGCAGTGCCCAAGGGAACTGTCTGTGACTCCAAGCTAAGGCTGTTCTACTGCTTGAAGTCTTCAAACTTGATACTTGGTTGGTGAAATCTAAATATAGAACACACAATCAGTTTGGGGTTTGTGCCCTGGTTTGTAATAGTGTGCCCTGAGGTTGGTGTTCATATACATGAGCCACTCCAAACAACTTGACAACATATACTCCACATGTGAATTTATCATGTAACTTCTCATGAGAATGGTTTAATAATATTCAGAACTTACTTTAAAAAAGAATTGGTTTTAGTTTTCTCTCCATTATATTTATATTTTTATCCCTAACCTCACAGGTTAAACTGAAGTTCTCTTTGCTTTGCCTTTTCTGTTAATCCTGATACAAAATTGTGGGGGGTCTCGGGAGGGGGTGGTCAGGGGACAAGTAGCAGGGGGGTTGATGGGTTGCGGGTTATGAGGTGGGCAGTAGGGGGCAGGATGTGGGTGAGGATCAGATGGGGGGACAGGCTGTTTTGGGAGGCACGTGGGACTTGTACTCACCAGGCGGTTCCCTACCGGGTCTTCGGCGGCGGGTCCTTCACTCGCTCTAGGTCTTTGGCGGCACTGAAAGACCCACTGCCAACGTGCCACTGAAGACCCGGAGCGAGTGAAGGACCAGCCGCCGAAGAATCGGTAGGGAACTGGTTCTTAAGATTTTGGCAGGTCATCACTGTCTGTTACCATCACTGTCTCTCCCGCAGCTCTGAGAGGCTCAGAGCTCCAGAGCAGCTTAGAGCAGGAAAACAAACCACAGAAAGAGCCCAGGGAAGGACACACATTAGTGGATAAAACTATGGTGAGATTCCCAGAAAGGATTTAATGATTTGCTTTTTCTTTGTATAGCCCTTGTTCTGCAGCTTTCCAGCAGCTTTAGACTGGAGTCATCAAAGGAGACCCATGTCAGAACTGATGATGGAGTTGGGGTATGTCTACACTACCCGCCGGATCGGCGGGCAGCGATCGACCCCCGAGCCCTCTCCCATCAACATTTGTACTCCAGCGCCATGAGAAGCACAGGCGGAGTTGATGGGGGAGCGGCAGCAGTCGACTCACTGCAGTGAAAACACCATGGTAAGTTGATCTAAGTACGTCGACTTCAGCCACGTTATTCACGTGGCTAGTCTACACTGGGGGGGGGGGGATTGATCTAAGTTATGCAACTTTGACGTACTTAGATCAACTTGCCGTGGTATTTTCACTGCAGTAAGTCGACTGCTGTCTCTCCCCCGTTGATTCCATGTGCGCCTCTCACGGCGGTGGAGTACAGGGGTTGATGGGAGAGTGCTCGGGGGTTGATTTATCGTGTCAAGACTAGATGCGATAAATTGATCCCCGCTGGATCGATCGCTGCCCGCCGATCTGGCGGGTAGTGAAGACATACCCCAGGGCTTGGGCTCCTTTAAGAATCCCAGCCTAGGAGCCCCCAAAACACCAAAGATTCCCACTAAGGGCTGGATTCACAAAGGCCCATAGGAGCCTCACTGCTACTTTCGGTGCCCAAGTCCAAAGTTTTGGTACCACTGGCATTCATAACCCCCCACTTAGCTGCCACCTGGCCCTATGGGCTCCTGAACTTACTCAGCATCAAGATTTCTGTTGTGAAAGTTCCCTCGGTGCCTAAATTTATGGCTCTGGGCACAAGTGCTGCTGCCTTCCCCTAGGCATCCACCCCCAGTGTGACCCACAAGTCAGGGGAAGATGGATGGAGGAATGGCTATCCTCCTGGCAGGGCCTGGTGTGTCAGCTGAGCTGAGAGCTCATCTGCTGGATTGGGGCCCATTCCAAATTCAGCCAGTGGAGGTTCAATTCCTGTCTAAGGGAGAGGGGGAGAAGGGATTTGAACAGGGGTTTCCCACAGCTCATGTGAAAGCACTGGGCTAAATGTCATAATGTAGCTGGGGTGTCTTCTCCTTCTTTGCCAAATCCTGCCACAATTTGGCATAGACACCTAAGTCCAGGAGAGGGGTCCTGGCTGTGGATCCCTGTAGCCCAGGCGTAAGCTCCAAGCTCTGCGAGAAGGGTAGAGTTTAGAACGCACCCCTCTCCTTTGTGTCTCCCATCACAAATGGAGGCAGGGAGCCCTTCAGCCTGTTGGCTTTAGTGAATCCCATTCTTAGTCACCTACCACTCCCTGTTGGATAGGGAGCCTGGCACTGAACTCAGGCTCTGTGAATATCTGTGTTTTTTTAAGTCTCTAAAAGCCAAAGTGGTGTTGTGAATCTAATCCTCAGATCCTCAGATCAAAGGTAACATAATGTGGGTCTTTGCTCCCTTCTATTGGCTGAACCCAGTGTAGGCTTTTAAGGGTCTGCCACAGGACTTTAAACTAAGGGCTCTGTTTCTTTAGCATGACCAGGGCTTTTAGATTACAAGGCCATGAGGACAATCCTCACAGACATCCCACTAAAACTTCTGTGCCTTGAACTGTCCAGGACACTATGGAATATCTGAGGTGGCATCAATGCTGCAGTGGTGGGCAATGCCCCATCACCATGGTACCTGAGTGCTTCATGATCCTTAAAGCATTTAACCATACCACACTCTTGCAAAGTAGGGAAACTATTGTCACATAAAACAAAGGCTACAAGGCGGGGATAGTCAAAGGATCTAGGGGGGCTCAAGACATCAAATTCCCAGTGAAGCTCTGTGTGAACTGGACACCTATCTTCCTGTCTCTTGAACATTTTAGACCAGTGGTGGGCAACCTGAGGCCTGCAGACCACACGCGCCCCATCAGAGTAACCTGCAGGCAGGCCGCCAGACCATTTGTTTACATTTGCAGGGCCGCCCACAGCTCCCAGTGGCTGCGGTTCGCCATTCCCTGCCAATGGGAGCTGCGGGAAGTAGCGTGGGCCTGGCCACCGCTTCCCGCAGCTCCCATTGGCCAGGAATGGTGAACCACAGCCACTGGGAGCTGCAGGCAGCCATGTAAATGTAAACAAATGGTCTGGCAGCCTCCCGGCAGGTTACCCTAACGGGCTGTGGGCCGCAGGTTGCCTACCACTGTTTTAGACTGACTGGGGGTGTGAGTTACCCTTGGTCACAGATATTGTCCAAGGCAAGACAGAAGCGGATCCCATCACCCCACAGTTTTTGCCAATAAATGTCAACAGATTTGGGTTTGGGAAAATATGTTTTTTTTTACCCATTTAACAAAAAATCATCAGAAAATTTCAATCAAACTGAATTTTTTTTTCAATTTTGAAACAAAACTTTATTCTGTTACAAGAAATGTTGCTATCAGAAAAGGGTTATTTTTAATTGAAATATTTGATGTGAAAATGGCTTCTTTGATCGAAATTTGTGATTTTCTAGGAGAAAATGTCAAATTAATATGAAACTTTCCCTTTTCTTTTAGTCTGTCTTGTAGCTCTGCTCATCCCTGGATATCAGAATGCAGGTGAGGTAATATCTTTTATTGGACCAATTTTTGTTAGTGAAAGAGATAAGCTTTGAAAGCTTGTCTCTTACTAACTGAAGTTGGTGCAATAAAAGGTATTTCCTCACTCACCTTGTGTCTCTCATTTTATTTGGATTTGTTTCTTCCTTTAAAGGAAGGAAAGACTTCCTTTAAAAAGTGGAAGTCAAATCCTAGTGAGGCAAATAGAAAGGAGCACAAACACTGCCAACTTAAGTGCAAGAGTGTAATAAGAAAAGCCAAAGAGGAGTTTGAAGAACGGCTAGCCAAAAACTCCAAAGGTAATAACAAAATGTTTTTTAAGTACATCAGAAGCAGGAAGCCTGCTAAACAACCAGTGGGGCCCCTTGACGATGAAAATACAAAAGGAGCGCTTAAAGATGATAAAGTCATTGCGGAGAAACTAAATGGATTCTTTGCTTCAGTCTTCACGGCTGAGGATGTTAGGGAGATTCCCAAACCTGAGCTGGCTTTTGTAGGTGACAAATCTGAGGAACTGTCACAGATTGAAGTATCACTAGAGGAGGTTTTGGAATTAATTGATAAACTCAACATTAACAAGTCACCGGGACCAGATGGCATTCACCCAAGAGTTCTGAAAGAACTCAAATTTGAAGTTGCGGAACTATTAACTAAGGTTTGTAACCTGTCCTTTAAATCGGCTTCGGTACCCAATGACTGGAAGTTAGCTAATGTAACGCCAATTTTTAAAAAGGGCTCTAGGGGTGATCCCGGCAATTACAGACCGGTAAGTCTAACGTCGGTACCGGGCAAATTAGTTGAAACAATAGTAAAGAACAAAATTGTCAGACACATAGAAAAACATAAACTCTTGAGCAATAGTCAACATGGTTTCTGTAAAGGGAAATCGTGTCTTACTAATCTATTAGAGTTCTTTGAAGGGGTCAACAAACATGTGGACAAGGGGGATCCGGTGGACATAGTGTACTTAGATTTCCAGAAAGCCTTTGACAAGGTCCCTCACCAAAGGCTCTTACGTAAATTAAGCTGTCATGGGATAAAAGGGAAGGTCCTTTCATGGATTGAGAACTGGTTAAAGGACAGGGAACAAAGGGTAGGAATTAATGGTAAATTCTCAGAATGGAGAGGGGTAACTAGTGGTGTTCCCCAAGGGTCAGTCCTAGGACCTATCCTATTCAATTTATTCATAAATGATCTGGAGAAAGGGGTAAACAGTGAGGTGGCAAAGTTTGCAGATGATACTAAACTACTCAAGATAGTTAAGACCAAAGCAGATTGTGAAGAACTTCAAAAAGATCTCACAAAACTAAGTGATTGGGCAACAAAATGGCAAATGAAATTTAATGTGGATAAATGTAAAGTAATGCACATTGGAAAAAATAACCCCAACTATACATACAACATGATGGGGGCTAATTTAGCTACAACGAGTCAGGAAAAAGATCTTGGCGTCATCGTGGATAGTTCTCTAAAGATGTCCACGCAGTGTGCAGAGGCGGTCAAAAAAGCAAACAGGATGTTAGGAATCATTAAAAAGGGGATAGAGAATAAGACTGAGAATATATTATTGCCCTTATATAAATCCATGGTTCGCCCACATCTCGAATACTGTGTACAGATGTGGTCTCCTCACCTCAAAAAAGATATTCTAGCACTAGAAAAGGTTCAGAAAAGAGCAACTAAAATGATTAAGGGTTTAGAGAGGGTCCCATATGAGGAAAGATTAAAGAGGCTAGGACTCTTCAGTTTGGAAAAGAGAAGACTAAGGGGGGACATGATAGAGGTATATAAAATCATGAGTGATGTTGAGAAAGTGGATAAGGAAAAGTTATTTACTTATTCCCATAATACAAGAACTAGGGGTCACCAAAAGAAATTAATAGGCAGCAGGTTTAAAACAAATAAAAGGAAGTTCTTCTTCACGCAGCGCACAGTCAACTTGTGGAACTCCTTACCTGAGGAGGTTGTGAAGGCTAGGACTATAACAATGTTTAAAAGGGGACTGGATAAATTCATGGTGGCTAAGTCCATAAATGGCTATTAGCCAGGATGGGTAAGAATGGTGTCCCTAGCCTCTGTTCGTCAGAGGATGGAGATGGATGGCAGGAGAGAGATCACTTGATCATTGCCTGTTAGGTTCACTCCCCCTGGGGCACCTGGCATTGGCCACTGTCGGTAGACAGATACTGGGCTAGATGGACCTTTGGTCTGACCCAGTACGGCCTTTCTTATGTTCTTATGTTCTTTATGTTCATATGATGAATTGTGGGAGAAAGGGTTTTTTTTTTCAAACTTTTTCTCACTTTAAAATTTCACTTCCACAGTTATACAGTGGAAACAGTGGGGTAAAGTAAAAAAGTGAGAGACAAGGAGGAGAGAGACTGAAAATCCAAAACCTGAACAGTGAATGACAAAATTTGGTGGGTCTGCTGAACCAGGGCTATAGGAGAGTGAAAGGACACTGTGGTGAGCAGGGGGCTCTTTTCATGAGCAGACTACTCCACTTCCCTTCCAGGACATGTGAGGGATGACTCGGGTTTGCTCAATCAGGGTTTTCCTGAAGTGGGACACAGTGGATCACTGTTAATTGAGATAAAAAAGAAAAGTTCCAAGCAAAGTGTGTTTCCTATTTTGGACTGAAAATAGATTTCATATCAATATATTAAAGGGGAAGTAGGCTAGAAAAATGTCATAATTTTTATTCTGTCAGTTCAAATTTGCAGGTATATTTTAAGGAGATGAAATGGATCAGCAGAACCTCACCACCACAGTGACTGAATTTATTTTCTTGGGCCTCACTCAGAATCATCAGCTGAAGTATTTTCTCTTTATAGTCTTCTTCATAGTTTACATGACCACCTGGGTGGGGAACTTCACTATCATCATCACAGTGATCACCGACCACCGGCTCCACACACCCATGTACTTCCTGCTGGCCAACTTGGCTTTTATGGATGTCAGCGACTCATCGGTTAATGCTCCCAACTTGCTGTCCGGTCTCCTCTCTCAGTGTAAAACCATCTCCTTCAATGAGTGCATCCTCCAGATGTTCTTCTTCCACTTCATTGGGGGTGCAATGGCATTTTTTCTTGTGGGGATGGCCATCGATCGGTACGTGGCCATCTATAAACCACTGAGATACTTGATTATTATGAACCAAGACATGTGTGTGGGGCTAGTTGTACTGGCATGGGTGGGTGGATTGGTTCACTCTGCTGTTCAGATGGGACTGCTCCTCCAGTTTCCGTTCTGTGGGCCAAACATCCTGGACAATTTCTACTGTGATGTCCCACAGGTCATCAAACTGGCCTGCGCTGACACCCATGTAGTCGAACTGCAGATGGTCTTCAATGGTGGAGTACTGCTCATAATCCTATTTATCAGTCTGTTAATTTCATACACCATCATCTTAGTCAAGATCAGGACACACGTTACAGATGGAAAGCGTAAGGCTCTCTCTACCTGTGGAACCCAGATTATTGTAGTGTGTGTACTATTCATACCCAGCATCTTCATCTATGCTCGACCATTCAAGAAGTTCACCCTGGACAAGGTGGCCTCTGTCTTTTTCACTGTCATTCCGCAAATGCTGAACCCAATGATCTACACACTGAGAAATGCAGAGATGAAAAAGGCCATCAGGAGACTGATGAGCAGAATCCTGTTCTCACAGAGGAAATTAAAGGCATAATTTTTGAATGATAATTTCTATTACAAACCAGATCTGAACATAGCCGGGGGCAGATGTATTCACCATATGAAATATGTATCCCATCAAAGAGAACACATACTGCACACTCATGAAAAATTGTGTTCATGAATAAATTACAGCCGAAGGGCCACAATCTCCATTGAAGTCTGTGGGGCCAACTTGTTTAAATCAGTGTAGCTTCACTGGAGTCAATTAACCCCACCTGTTGTAAATCAGTGCAGCTGCACTGGAGTCAATGGGCCAGATCCCCAGCAGCTATAGAGCTGAATATATCCATTGGAGTCAATGGGCCAGTTCCCCAGCTGATGCAAAACAATGTAGCTCACTGAATATTTTCCAACAGCTGAGTATTGGTCCCTCAGAATTTTTGGTTAAAAAAATTCTATTAATGATTTCAAATACTGAACAAATATCATAAACTTCAGAGTCTCCTCAGGGGAAAAAAAAACATTTTCAAATAATTTTTAAAAAAGTGATATATCATAAATATTTTTAACTGTCATGAGGATTTTGTTATAGAATGAGCCACTAGATGAATATGATATTCTCATATTGTATGACCAGGCATTTTACTCATCCACATTTTCATGTTATTTGCATTTCTCATATGACTAGTTAGCAGTGTAGAGTAACAGAGAATTAATTCTTTTATACAATGTTTCTATTTTTATTTCTAACTTCACAAATTGAACTTAAATTCTCCTTGGTTGCCTTTTCCCCTAATCCTGACATAAAAAGTGTATCTATACAAAGAGATGCTCAACCTTTTTATGAGGAAAACAACAAGGTGGCTTTTTACTGAAATTAGAAAATAAAGTGAAAAAAATCATACAAGTTCAAGAATTGTTGGGGAGAAAAGTAAAAAACATAAAAACAAAACAAAATTAACTTATTCCTTGGGTTTTCTTTTACTTCCCATTTTCTCCTCCTCCTCTCTTGAAATTTTCCTTAGAAAAAGGGGAGAAATAAAAAAAAGAAAACAGGGACAGAAGTAGTAAAAAACTAAAAGAAAACAAGCATGAAAACCCCAAACCTACTCATTTTATATAAAAATGTCATTAATATTTACTTTTAACAAATATGTTATTTTCATAATCTTTGATATTAAAATATTTTTGAAATTGTTCTGTAGTTTTATGAAATTTGAATTTCCCAATCAGCTTGAGATTAATAACTTTTAAGGAGTGTAAATTGCTGTTCAGCTGTGAAAATTAGTTGTCACATTCAGGGGTGCAATTCAGATCAGTGCAGGCTTGTGTTACCATCTGTCCCACAACCTTGGGTGCCTCACAATGCTTTGCTCTTGTAGCACCCAACCTGAGCTGCTCACAAACAGCCTACCAGTATGCAGGTCACACCCTGAGTGTCTGTGTTTAGCTGCAGCCTTGGTCCAGCAGCTGTGTCCTCAGCAGCCTCCCAGCAACATATCAGCCACACTCTGGCTTCCACCAGCTTGGTTACTACGTACAGGTGACCCCAACATACTTCCAGTCCTGAATTTTCCCAAAAACCTGTGTTCTGCACTGTCCTGGCCTCTGTTGGACAGTCATAGAATCATAGAATCATAGACTTTAAGGTGAGAAGGGACCATTATGATTGTCTAGTCTGACCTCCTGCACAATGCAGGGCACAGACTATCACCCACCCGCTCCTGTAACAAACCCCTAACCTATGTCTGAGCTATTGAAGTCCTCAAATCATGGTTTAAAGACTTTCAGGTACAGAGAATCCTCCAGCAAGTGACCCATGCCCAATGCTGCAGAGGAAGGTGAAAAAACCCCAGGGCCTCTGCCAATCTGCCCTGGAGGAAAATTCCTTCCCGACACCAAATATGGCCATCAGCGAAACCCTGAGCATGTGGGCAAAACTCACCAGCCAGACACCCAGGAAAGAATTCTCTGTAGTAACTCAGATCCCACCCCATCTAACATCCCATCACAAGCCATTGGGCATATTTACTGCTAATAGTCAAAGATCAATTAATTGCCAAAATTAGGCTATCCCATCAAACCATCCCTTTATCAAGCTTAGTCTTGAATCCAGATATGTCTATGGCCCCCACTGCTCCCCTTGGAAGGCTGTTCCAGAACTTCACTCCTATGATGGTTAGAAACCTTCATCTAATTGGTTTCTAGCCATCAGAGGAGAATTGGGAAACAAGCAGGGAGAACTGGAAGTCCTGGAACAGTCAGGGAACGATTGGAATAACAGAGACTTGGTGGGATAACACACATGACTGGAGTACTGTCATGGATGGATATAAACTGTTCAGGAAGGACAGGCAGAGCAGAAAAGGCGGGGGAGTTGTGTTGTATGTAAGAGAGGAGTATGACTGCTCAGAGCTCAAGTATGAAACTGCAGAAAAACCTGAGAGTCTCTGGATAAAGTTGAGAAGTGTGAGCAACAAGGGTGATGTCGTGGTCAGAGTCTGTTATACACCAAGAGACCAGGGGGATGAGGTGGATGAGGCTTTCTTCCGGCAACTAACAGAAGTTGCTAGATCGCAGGCCCTGGTTCTCATGGGAGACTTTAATCACCCTGATATCTGCTGGGAGAGCAATACAGCGGTGCACAGACAATCCAGGAAGTTTTTGGAAAGTGTAGGGGACAATTTCCTGGTGCAAGTGCTGGAGGAACCAACTAGGGGCAGAGCTTTTCTTGACTTGCTGCTCACAAACAGGGAAGAATTAGTAGGGGAAGCAAAAGTGGATGGGAACCTGGGAGGCAGTGACCATGAGATGGTCGAGTTCAGGATCCTGACACAAGGAAGATTCATAGATTCATAGATTCTAGGACTGGAAGGGACCTCGAGAGGTCATCGAGTCCAGTCCCCTGCCCACATGGCAGGACCAAATACTGTCTAGACCATCCCTGATAGACATTTATCTAACCTACTCTTAAATATCTCCAGAGATGGAGATTCCACAACCTCCCTAGGCAATTTATTCCAGTATTTAACCACCCTGACAGTTAGGAACTTTTTCCTAATGTCCAACCTAGACCTCCCTTGCTGCAGTTTAAGCCCATTGCTTCTTGTTCTATCCTTAGAGGCTAAGGTGAACAAGTTTTCTCCCTCCTCCTTATGACACCCTTTTAGATACCTGAAAACTGCTATCATGTCCCCTCTCAGTCTTCTCTTTTCCAAACTAAACAAACCCAATTCTTTCAGCCTTCCTTCATAGGTCATGTTCTCAAGACCTTTAATCATTCTTGTTGCTCTTCTCTGGACCCTTTCCAATTTCTCCACATCTTTCTTGAAATGCGGTGCCCAGAACTGGACACAATACTCCAGCTGAGGCCTAACCAGAGCAGAGTAGAGCGGAAGAAAGACTTCTCGTGTCTTGCTCACAACACACCTGTTAATACATCCCAGAATCATGTTTGCTTTTTTTGCAACAGCATCACACTGTTGACTCATATTTAGCTTGTGGTCCACTATAACCCCCAGATCCCTTTCTGCCGTACTCCTTCCTAGACAGTCTCTTCCCATTCTGTATGTGTGAAACTGATTTTTTCTTCCTAAGTGGAGCACTTTGCATTTGTCTTTGTTAAACTTCATCCTGTTTAACTCAGACCATTTCTCCAATTTGTCCAGATCATTTTGAATTATGACCCTGTCCTCCAAAGCAGTTGCAATCCCTCCCAGTTTGGTATCATCCGCAAATTTAATAAGTGTACTTTCTATGCCAATATCTAAGTCGTTAATGAAGATATTGAACAGAGCCGGTCCCAAAACAGACCCCTGCGGAACCCCACTCGTTATGCCTTTCCAGCAGGATTGGGAACCATTAATAACAACTCTCTGAGTATGGTTATCCAGCCAGTTATGCACCCACCTTATAGTAGCCCCATCTAAATTGTATTTGCCTAGTTTATCGATAAGAATATCATGCGAGACTGTATCAAATGCCTTACTAAAGTCTAGGTATACCACATCCACAGCTTCTCCCTTATCCACAAGACTCGTTATCCAATCGAAGAAAGCTATCAGATTGGTTTGACATGATTTGTTCTTTACAAATCTATACTGGCTGTTCCCTATCACCTTACCACCTTCCAAGTGTTTGCAGATGATTTCCTTAATTACTTGCTCCATTATCTTCCCTGGCACAGAAGTTAAAGTAACTGGTCTGTAGTTTCCTGGGTTGTTTTTATTTCCCTTTTTATAGATGGGCACTATATTTGCCCTTTTCCAGTCTTCTGGAATCTCTCCCGTCTCCCATGATTTTCCAAAGATAATAGCTAGAGGCTCAGATACCTCCTCTATTAGCTCCTTGAGTATTCTAGGATGCATTTCATCAGGCCCTGGTGACTTGCAGGCATCTAACTTTTCTAAGTGATTTTTAACTTGTTCTTTTTTTATTTTATCTGCTAAACCTACCCCCTTCCCATTAGCATTCACTATGTTAGGCATTCCTTCAGACTTCTCGGTGAAGACCGAAACAAAGAAGTCATTAAGCATCTCTGCCATTTCCAAGTTTCCTGTTACTGTTTCTCCCTCTTCACTAAGCAGTGGGCCTACCCTGTCTTTGGTCTTCCTCTTGCTTCTAATGTATTGATAAAAAGTCTTCTTGTTTCCCTTTATTCCTGTAGCTAGTTTGAGCTCATTTTGTGCCTTTGCCTTTCTAATCTTGCCCCTGCATTCCTGTGTTTGCCTATATTCATCCTTTGTAATCTGTCCTAGTTTCCATTTTTTATATGACTCCTTTTTATTTTTTAGATCATGCAAGATCTCGTGGTTAAGCCAAGGTGGTCTTTTGCCACATTTTCTATCTTTCCTAACCAGCGGAATAGCTTGCTTTTGGGCCCTTAATAGTGTCCCTTTGAAAAACTGCCAACTCTCCTCAGTTGTTTTTCCCCTCAGTCTTGATTCCCATGAAGAAAGGAGAGCAGCAGAATACGGACCCTGGACTTCAGAAAAGCAGACTTTGACTCCCTCAGGGAACAGATGGGCAGGATCCCCTGGGAGAATAACATGAAGGGCAAAGGGGTCCAGGAGAGCTGGTTGTATTTTAAAGAATCCTTATTGCGGTTGCAGGAACAAACCATCCCGATGTGTAGAAAGAATAGTAAAAATGGCAGGCGACCAGCTTGCCTTAACAGTGAAATCCTTGCTGACCTTAAACACAAAAAAGAAGCTTACAAGTAGTGGAAGACTGGACAAATGACCAGGGAGGAGTATAAAAATATTGGGAGGGATAGCTCAGTGGTTTGAGTATTGGCCTGCTAAACCCAGGGTTGTAAGTTCAATCCTTGAGAGGGCCACTTAGGGATCTGGGGCAAAATCAGTACTTGGTCCTGCTAGTGAAGGCAGGGGGCTGGACTTGATGACCTTTCAAGGTCCCTTCCAGTTCTAGGAGATAGGATATCTCCATTTATAAATAAAAATCGCTCAGCGATGCAAGAGTGAAATCAGGAAGGGCAAATCACACTTGGAGTTGCAGCTAGCAAGAGATGTTAAGAGTAACAAGAAGGGTTTCTTCAGGTATGTTAGCAACAAGAAGAAAGTCAAGGAATGTGTGGGCCTCTTACTGATTGAGGGAGGCAACCTAGTGACAGAGGATGTGGAAAAAGCTAAAGTACTCAATGCTTTTTTTGCCTGTGTCTTCACAAACAAGGTCAGCTCCCAGACTGCTGGACTGGGCAGCACAGTATAGGGAGGAGGTGACCAGCCCTCCGTGGAGAAAGAAGTGGTTTGGGACTATTTAGAAAAACTGGATGAGCACAAATCCATGGGGCCGGATGCGCTGCATCTGAGGGTGCTAAAGGAGTTGGCGGATGTGATTGCGGAGCGATTGGCCATCATCTTTCAAAACTCATGGCAATCGGGGGAGGTCCCGGATGACTGGAAAAAGGCTAATGTAGTGCCCATCTTTAAAAAAGGGAAGAAGGAGGATCCGGGGAACTACAGGCCAGTCAGCCTCACCTCAGTCCCTGGAAAAATCATGGAGCAGGTCCTCAAGGAATCAATTATGAAACACTTAGAGGAGAGGAACAGTCACCATGCATTCACCAAGGGGAAGTCATGCCTGACTAACCTAATTGCCTTCTATGATGAGATAACTGGCTCTGTGGATGAGGGGAAAGCAGTGGATGTGTTATTCCTTGACTTTAGCAAAGCTTTTGATACGGTCTCCCACAGTATTCTTGTCACCAAGTTAAAGAAGTATGGGCTGGATGAATGGACTGTAAGGTGGATAGAAAACTGGCTAGTTCATCGGGCTCAATGGGTAGTGATCAATGGCTCCATGTCTAGTTGGCAGCCGGTTTCAAGCGGAGTACCCCAAGGGTCGGTCCTGGGTCCAGTTTTGTTTAATATCTTTATTAATTATCTGGAGGATGGTGTGGACTGCACTCTCAGCAAGTTTGCATATGACACTAAACTCGGAGACGTGGTAGATACGCTGGAGGGTAGGGATCAGATACAGAGGGACCTAGACAAATTAGAGGATTGGGCCAAAAAAACCCTGATGAGGTTCAACAAGGACAAGTGCAGAATCCTGCATTTAGGATGGAAGAATCCGATGCACTGCTACAGACTAGGGACCGAATGGCTAGGTAGCAGTTCTGCAGAAAAAGACCTAGAGGTCACAGTGGATGAGAAGCTGGATATGAGTCCACAGTGTGCTCTTGTTGCCAAGAAGGCTAACAGCATTTGGGGCTGTATAAGTAGGGGCATTGCCAGCAGATCGAGGAACGTGATCGTTCCCCTTTATTCAACATTGGTGAGGCCTCATCTGGAGTACTGTGTCCAGTTTTGGGCCCCACACTACAAGAAGGATGTGGAAAAATTGGAAAGAGTCCAGCGGAGGGCAACAAAAAGGATCAGGGGGCTGGGGCACATTACTTTTGAGGAGAGGCTGAGGGAACTGGGATTGTTTAGTCTCCAGAAGAGAAGAATGAGGGGGAATTTGATAGCTGCTTTCAACTACCTGAGGGGGGGTTCCAAAGAGGATGGAGCTCGGCTGTTCTCAGGGGTGGCAGATGACAGAACAAGGAGCAATGGTCTCAAGTTGCAGTGGGGGAGGTCTAGGTTGGATATTAGGAAACACTATTTCACTAGGAGGGTGGTGAAGCACTGGAATGCGTTACCTAGGGAGATGCTGGAATCTCCTTCCTTGGAGGTTTTTAAGGCCCGGCTTGACAAAGCCCTGGCTGGGATGATTTATTTGGGAATTGGTCCTGCTTTGAGCAGGGGGTTGGACTAGATGACCTCCTGAGGTCCCTTCCAACCCTGATATTCTATGATTCTATGATAATTTCAAGTCTAAACTTCCTGATGTCCAGTTTATATCCATTTGTTCTTTTGTCCACATTGGTACTGAACTTAAATAATTCCTCTCCGTCCCTTATATTTATCCCTCTGATATATTTATAGAGTACAATCTTATCTCCCCGCAGCCTTCTTTTGGTTAGGCTAAACAAGCCAAGCTCTTTGAGTCTCCTTTCATAAGACAGGTTTTCCATTCCTCGGATCATCCTAGTAGCCCTTCTCTGTTCCAGTTTGAATTCATCCTTCTTAAACATGGGAGACCAGAACTGCACACAATATTCCATATGAGGTCTCACCAGTGCCTTGTATAATTGTACTAACACCTCCTTATCTTTACTGGAAATACCTCGCCTGATGCATCCCAAGACCGCATTATCTTTTTTCACGACCGTATCACATTGACGGTTCATAGTCATCCTGTGATCAACCAATACTCCAAGGTCCTTCTCCTCCTCTGTTTCTTCCAACTGATGTGTCCCCAGCTTATAACAATACTTCTTGTTATTAATCTCTAAATGCATGACCTTGCATTTTTCACTATTAAATTTCATCCTATTACTATTACTCCAGTTTACAAGGTCATCCAAATCTTCCTGTATGATATCCCGGTCCTTCTCTGTATTGGCAATACCTCCCAGCTTTGTGTCATCTGCAAACTTTATTAGCACATTCCCACTTTTTGTGCCAAGGTCAGTAATAAAAAGATTAAATAAGATTGGTCCCAAAACTTATCCCTGAGGAACTCCACTAGTAACCTCCTTCCAGCCTGACAGTTCACCTTTCAGTTTGACACATTGTAGTTTCCCCTTTAACCAGTTCCTTATCCACCTTTCAGTTTTCATAATGATCTCCATCTTTTCCAATTTAGCTAAAAATTCCCCATGTGGAACCATATCAAATGCCTTACTGAAATCGAGGTAATTTAGATCCACTGTGTTTCCTTTGTCTAAAAAATCTGTTACCTCCTCAAAGAAGGAGATCAGGTTGGTTTGGCACAATCTACCTTTTGTAAAACCATGTTGTATTTTCTCCCAATTACCATTGACCTCAATGTCCTTAACTACTTTCTCCTTCAAATTTTTTCCCAAACCTTGCATACTGCAGATGTCAAACTAACAGGTCTGTAATTACCCGGATCACTTTTTCCCCCCTTTCTTAAAAATCGGAACTATGTTAGCAATACTGCAGGTATATAGTACAACCCATGTCAGTTTTGATTAAACTTTGATCGAGACTGTTTCTCAGGTGCAAGATGGAATTTCTGGTCTAAATTAGAGAGTTTACCCCTGGTTAGCCTATAGCTCAGCTGTTAGGCTACTCAGTTTTGCTGCTCTGAATTAAAGAGATCACGGACTTGAACCTGGGCTCCCCCCATCCAGGTGAGGATGACTGACTTTGGCCAGATGACGATTTAATTATTTATACAAAGTGGAACAGCTCCAACAGGGCAAACTGAAAGAGAGAGCAAGTCTCTTCACAGCCAGCTTGTTAGGACTCTCACCTAGAATGTGGGAAAGCCAGGCTCAAAGCCCTGCTCTGAATTATGCATGACTGGAAATTATTTTCACCCTTATGGTCCATTGCTATAGAGGGGTTCAGGGGCATGGAGAAGGAAAATTTCTTTCCTCTACAGAAAGGGTTCCTCCAGGACAGGATAGAGGCTCAGATTCAGGGAGTTGTGAGTAGGGGAAGATTGCACAGCTGCCACCTGGACTTCTACTGAAAAATGTAAAACTTCAGACCCTTGGGCTAATGATCTGGCCACACAGGATTATGGTGCTGCAAAGAAAAATAGGAACAAGGGAACATAATAGAAATCCATGAGTATTATGGATGGGTTATTCAAAGAGGACTAAGGGTGTAAGGTGCCTAACACCCATTGTTCAGTCAAGAGGAGTGGAGTACCTAATTCCTTTAAGATGATCTGAAAACCCCAGTGATAGCTACCATCCTGGATCAAAAGTACCCTGTATTGTTCCAGATTCTGCAGCATGCATACCGTTTGCCCCTGCCCTAATTGCACAGGATGCTGCAGAATCAGCTACCAGTTCCTCCACAGAGGCAAACCCATGGAAATCAGTGAATCCATACCCAGAATTCATTGGACCCATTCTTCTGAGATGTTTGCTATTCACTCCCCTGCTGTCGTCAGATGCTACCAGTGTAGTGCTCTGCTCTGTTCAATGTTGATAACAGTCGGCTGCGTGTGTGTGTTTCCTCTGTGTGCTGCCCTGGCTGCGCGCAGAAACCTGACATAGCAGACCCCCAAGAGAACCCCCAATGACCTCAGACTTCAATAAGGTAAGAAGGCACCCAGCCAGGTTTAGTGCCAAACAAAACACAGTCTCTAGCTCCCCGGAACAGATATCTACAGTTCTGCTAGTACATATGGGCTCCCTGACAATGGACCGGCTCAGTCAGTGGCGGAACTTTCCACTGCCCTCTAGGCCAGACAAAGACACCGCCCCAGGAATGCATTCTTATACACAGGTACAAACAAGTTACACATCACTCCTGACATATTGAGGTGCAACCTGCCTACATAGCAAGGTACAACCCTGCCATTCAATAAGGTGCCGCCTCTCACCTTGTACATGTTTGTTCGAACAAAACAACTCTATCCATCATATTACCCTTTTGACCCTGTCATTGGGATGGGTCAGCCTGTTCCTTGTTATCTGTGCGGAATGTACAAGTACACAAATGTTCTGATATCTGGTGTCTAGTACCTTTTAGGTATGTCTCTTTTTGTAGCATCAGCCCTTTTCTTGCCAGCTTCGGTGAGCAGGGCCTGTCTCTGGCTCACAGCTTAACTTTAATTTAGGTTAGTTACTTTAGTTCAGGCCTTAGGCCTCATATCGGACCTCTGATACAAGGGTTTATGTTTCAGGGCCTCATCTTACTACACCTGCTACTGCTCACTGGGGCTAATCTCAGCCCTGTGATTCTTAGTGGGTTTTATAGGAGACTCCCTAGAATGGTATGGAAAAATGGTATGGAAAAAAAGGAAACATTACATATAAAACAAACGGAAGACAAGGGAAGTTGATAGCAATGAATATAAATCAGATGTTAGGAATTGCCAAAAATTGATAAGGGAAGTCAAAGAACACAAGGAGAAAACTATGCCTAGTAGAGGTGAAGACATTAAAAAGGCATTTTAAAGATATATTAGGCATAGGGACCCCTTGATCCTGTGTCCCACATGGAGTGGCAGTGGCTGGGAGCCCCTCAAAGAGAGGCTGGGACAGTGGCATGGGACCCAGGCTCCATCCCAGAAGAGGCAGCAAGTGACTCTCCCCCACCCTTTTGATCAGCAAGGTGCCCACAGACAGGCAGGGGGAAGTAGTGGTTCCCCCCCCAGTCCTCAGCTCCCCAGCCAGCATGTATCCACTTGGGTGAGGGGGTCAGAACTGCTGTACTCTTCCCCTCCCCCTGCACACTGAGCCCCCTGTTGGTGTGGGGTTCATGAGGTCCTCAAAGCAGTGGGGCTGGGAGTTCAAACCCATGGAGATGCTTGGGGTAGTTCAGCCCTCCCAGAGCTGTTGTCTCATGCTCTCTGCAGACTCAGGCAGACAATGCTGCAGCTGCTGCGGGTCTCTGCACCCCCAAAATGTTGTTCCAGGCTGTGAGTGGGGCAGCATCTGGTGTTAGGCCCTGTCAGACCCAGGGCACTGGACTCTGGCAGTTCCTATGGTCCTGTGGAAAACAGGAGATTTCTGCTGAAAAAAAATATAACAGATGTAAGGGTTGGAACAAAACCAGATCAGGCCCTAAATAAATGATTCATTATGAAATACCCATCCAGGCTCAGTTATTATCCTCCAGGTTACAGGTGGGGATATTGAGACAGAGAGAGCTGAGGAAATTTAGTTGTTTAGCTCTCCTGGCATCCTCTCTCTAGCCACTGCTGCCTGGTTGCCTTTGCTACCATTTAGTCTGGGATGTTCGAGAGAGTAAGGCATTCATGCTTCAATCCCTGGGGCTCCTTTGCAAATCCCAGGCATTTTTTTATTTATGAAATTTGAGAAACGTGCAGGGCTTGAAAATTAGCAAACTAGACACGGTCCAGGATTAGATGGCCTAAAGATGGCTATAGGAGCCTATTGTTATTCAAAATATCTCCTAAGCAGGCTAAGCACCTAACTCCCATTAACAGACAATAGGACTTAGTCACTGGCTCACTTAGGAGCATTCATGAATCCCACTAGGCATCTGCCTTCATCTTTAGGTGCCTAAATCCCTTTGTTATCCGGCCCACAGATAACACAGAAGCTGGGCTAGACTTCGGAAACCCTTGAGGTGATTCTAGGGCCTGTGCTATTCAGGGGGTCAGACTAGAGGATCACAGTGACCTCTTTTGGCTTGTGGACCTCTGCTTCTGAGCTGTTCAGGGCTCCAGGGAGTGAGTCCCACAAGCCCTTAGAAAATAGACATGGATGAATCACCTTCCTGCAGTATTGATCCTTTACTGCCAGTGCTGCTTAAAGCCAGCTCCACTCCACACAGCTCATCTGCAGGGAGGAACACATTTGAATCTAGTCCTGTCAGGTCAGTCGCAGAGTGGAGGGTGAAAGGTCTCTTACATAGTTGTGCATTTGTCTTCTAGATACAATTAGAGGGATAGATAGATAGATAGCTATATTCTGACCAAAGTATCCGGGGGCTGGACAAATCAGTGCATCCTGTGTTGGAAACAGTAAATTTACTTATTCAATTTAATAGGCTTGAGAATTCACATCCAGGTGAAATTTAAGAATACAAATTAGAAATACAATGGGAACTCTTTTACATTTTTCCCATTAATTTACTCAGCCACAGATAGTAGGGAAAAAAAATAAAAATGAAAAAAATAATCCTACAAAAAAATAAACATTTCCATCAAAACCCCCCTACCCATTTTTTTCAGTGTTAGGAAACTGAAATCTTTCAGCTTAAAAATGTTAATTTTGAGAAGAAAATCAAACAAGCTTGTTCTTTGAGTTTTCTGTTTTCCAGCAAAACATCACATATTTTTGAGGAAAGTGGACACAGTCCGAAGAAAACAATGTTGTTTTTCTAAAAACTCAATTTTCCATTAAAAAAGTGAAAGTTTCCAATTACCCTTAAACCAGGAGGGATTAATATTGTCTAATAATAATAGAATTAGAAACCCATTTGTAAGGGGACTGTTGACCCCTTACTAAAACTTAATGGGGTGTTTTGGTTGGCGAGCTCCCAGTACCAAAAGAAAGGGGAAGGGTTAATGGGAACCTAGGACCCTGAGACTGACAGGCCCTAGTGGCACTGAGGAGAGGCCAATGCTGCAGGTTAGCCTGATTGACAGGGCAGGCAGGCTAATAAGGAAGTCAGGAGGTCGGGGGGGTGTCCTGTCCTCTGTGTGAGCTGGGACTACCTGGGCCAGAATGGGGCCGAGCTAAGGAGAGATCAGGAGCCTGAGCTGAGCTAGGGGGCAGAGCCCGAGCAGCAGCCCAGGGAGTGGGTCAGTGCTGGGAGAAGAGCCAGAGCAGCAAGAGCCACAGCAGCAGCCCACAGAGCAGACCCTGTGCTGGGAGGAGAGCTGCAGCAACCAGAGCCAGAGGGTCCAGAAAAGCATCCCAAGGTGCTGGAGGCACAGCAGCAGCAGCTGCAGAACTAGGGCTGGAGCTGGAACTGGAGCATTCCAGAGTCGGGTGCAGTGAGCTGCTGCGGAGAGTGAGGGGTGACTCTGAGCAGTGGGCCAAGCCAGGGGCGGCTCTATGTTTTTTGCCACCCCAAGCATGGCAGTCAGGTGGCCTTTGGCGGCACGCCTGGGGGTGGTCCGCTGGTCACGCGGATTCAGCGGGGTTTCTGCGGGTGATCTGCCAGCCCTGCACCTTCGGCGTACCTACTGCCAAATTGCTGCCAAAGCCGCGGGACCAGTGGACCTCCCACAGGCTTGCCACCGAAGGCTGCCTGACTGCCGCCCTGACAGCGACCGGCAGGCCGCCCCCCATGGCTTGCCGCCCCAGGCACATGCTTGCAGCGCTGGTGCCTGGAACCGCCCCTGGGCCCAGCGCAGGGAGATGCCACCAGTCAAGAGGCCTTGCAGGCCTCACTGGGAGAGGGATTGTAACCCCTATGGGGGGCAATACTGGGAAGCAGGGTTCCGCCACCTAGAGCCTGAAGGTGTGTGGCCACCGCCAGAGCAAGTGTCTGACCTGCAGCATCCCTGCAGCACAGCCAGGGCCTGGGCAGGAGGCCTGGGACATGTGAGGAACAGTCTGTGAACGTCCCTTATATTCCAGCTATGGCTGTTTGGGATTCCCCCATGCCACAGAGCGGGGTTGTGTTTTTTCCTTTAATCTTTCCCATTTTTCCTTATATTTTTAATTGATTGTTGTTTAATAAATTGTATTTGCTTGAAATATATGTGATGATCAGTGGGTCAGGGAAGTGTCCAGAGCAGAAAGAGTACCATGGAGTGGAGACACCCTAGCCCCTGCCCTAAGTGATCACAAAAAGTTTGGGGGTTGAGCCCCCCAGGAATCCTGGGCCCAGCCTTGTTGGGGTTTCGAGGACTCTGCCATGCAGGAGAGTGGAAGGGGAGCCCTCAAGGTCAGGCAGACCTTTGGGTAAAGGGAGTGGGAGCAAGGACTCAGATCCTTTCACTAGCCCATTTCACCGGGGTAGTGTATAAGCCAGAAAATTTCCCCAAAATAGAGGGTCCAGTTCCCCACTTACACATTCACTCTCTGGCATCTGGTTTCTTTCTATTTCAAAGGAGAGTACAGATGAATAACCAGCAAAGCTGAGAGCCCACAGAATATGTTTCATACCTACTAACACCTTGAAACACAGGGTCAGAGTTGAAGCAAGCAGCCAAAGCCTATCTACCCTAACACTCTTAATGGCCATAGCGGAGGTCAATAGGACCAGAACCCAGATCTCCTGGTCTAGCACCATATCCAAGGTACATTGCTGCTGCCAGCTGAGCAGAAATGCTTAAATGGATGTGCAGAACAGACACTTAATAGGACAGCCCATCCCCCAAAGAACTCACAGTCACATAGACAAGGCAGAGAGAGGGAGGGAGGGGACACAGAGGCACAGGGAGAGGAAGCAACAGGCCCAGGGTCACACAGCAGTTTAGTGGCAGAGCTAAGAATAGAACCCAAGTCTCCTGATGGCCACTGACATCAAATCACAGAGGGAAACAATACAACATGGAAGTGACTGAGCGACACATTATATAGATGTTCACAGATGCCAAATCCAGAAGGGATAAAAACACAGGTCAGAGAACTTCCCCCATAAAATTCCTAGAGCAGATCTTTTAGAAAAACATTCAACCTTGATTTAAAAATTGACAGTGATGAAGAATTCACCATGACCTTTGTTAAATTATCCTAATGGTTAATGAATCTCACCATTCAAAAATTATGTTTTATTTCCAGTGTGAATTTGTCTAGCTTCAATTTCCAGCCACTGGATTGTGTTAGACCTTTTCGTGCTAAATTGAAGAGCCTGTTATTAAATATTTGTTCCCCATGTAGGTACTTACAGACTCTAATCAAATCAACTCTTAGCCTTGTAGCCAATGATTTTAGTTTATTATCCATTTATTGTGTGATGTTATGATTAATCAACATTTTAGATCATATATATTCATTGTATGTTAATTAGAGTTAATTTGTAGGATTATAGAATTAAAAGACTAATCATTATTTAGAGGAATCATGTCATAGATGTAAGTAAGACAAGCTGAAATGCAAGAACCTGTATGCTAAAGTCTGCAAGATTTTAGATTAGCTATTTTAGGCCTTGGAGACAAGAAATGATGACATAAGTCAATGAATAAGAAATAACCTGAAAGATTATGGGAAAAGAGGTACTGTCATGAACATACAGCTAATGGTAGCATAAAATCCCTCCTTTACCTGTAAAGGGTTAAGAAGCTCAAATAACCTGGTTGGCACCTAGACAAAAGGACCAATAAGGGGAGAAGATACTTTCAAATCTGTGGGGGAAGGTTTTTGCTTTGTGCTGTGGGTGTTGTGTGTTCTCTCTGAGACAAAGAGAGAGACCAAGCAAGTAATCCAGCTCCTACTGAAATGATACATCTAATATTACAGAAATAGTAAGTATAGCAAGGAAATGCATTAGATCATCTTTTGTTTTAGCTTGTGAATTTTCCCTGTGCTAAGAGGGAGGTTTATTCCTATTTTTGTAACTTTAAAGTTTTGCCGAGAGGGGAATCCTCTGTGTTTTGAATCTGACTGCCCTGTAAAATTACCTTCCATCCTGATTTTACAGAGGTGCTTCTTTTACTTTTTCTTTATAATAAAGTTCTGTTTTTAAAAACCTGATTGGTTTTTAATGTCCTAAAAACCCAAGGGGCTGGTCGGTGCTCACCTTGGTTACTCTCAAGCCTCCCCAGGAAAGGGGGTGAAGGGGCTTGTGGGTATATTTTTGGGAAACAGGAACTACAAGTGGTCCTTTTCCTGAATCTTTACTAACTCACTTGGTGGTGGCAGCGGTACCCATCCAAGGATAAGGAAGGATTTGTGCCTTGGGGAAGTTTTTAACCTAAGCTGGTAGAAATAAGCTTAGGGGGTTTTTCATGCAGGTCCCCACATCTGTACCCTAGAGTTTAGAGTGGGGAGGGAACTCTGACAGGTACCAACTGGTAATATTGTGAAAGTTTAGATGGGAAGATTAAATATAAATTATAAAATGCTGTAACAGCAAATATTGTCTCCAACATGTGTATTAACCACAAGATAAAGGTGGTACATGAATGTTAATGACAACCTACCCAGCCTATCGAATTTGGGGTTCCTTGTGTTTCTAGGGGACACAGACTAATAAGAAAGAGAGGGTTGACACTTTCATGTACATGCACAGAATGTAAGTACAGACAGACTGCTCAGGGTGCTCAGAGCAGGAAAACTGAGCTTCCTATGGGAAACTCCAGCAGGAACCACCCCCATATTTATGATTAATCCATGAGAGAGTCAACAGACTCTAACACCATCTAGGAGGTTGTGAGTATGTCTGTAGTTATAAATGGTACATGGTACTTATCTGTGGGAATTGTATATGCTGTGCCATTTATAACTTTATTGGTAACTTTAATAAAACTAGATGTTCTTGTGATTGTATGTGTTACTTGTCTATGATTTCATGTGTTACTATGGGCTCTAGATCCAGAACCAACAGAGAAAACTCTGTTGAACTTTGAATATTTGCTACTACCACCAAGATCTGCAACTGCGGCGGCTCCACCCGGGCCCATGCCCTAGGCTTCAAGGCGCACCACAGTGGCCCTCCTACTCATCGCGGCGTAGCCCTCATGGCTCTCATTGCTGGTGACAGCTGGGTATGGGCCCGACGCTCCAGCGCCATCCATTTTCAGGGCTAGTTGATTCGGCAGGTGAGTTGTTACACACTCCTTAGCGGATTCCAACTTCCATGGCCACCATCCTGCTGTCTATATCAGTCCCTTCGGAATCGCACTCGCCTATCTCTTAGGACCGACTGACCCATGTTCAACTGCTATTCACATGGAACCCTTCTCCACTTCAGCCTTCAAAGTTCTCATTTGAATATTGAGATTGTAGCTGCCAGAGCTGAACCCACTGTAGTATAATTAAGATTAACATTAAATAGAATAAAGGGCTACAGCCTTCTCTTTGTTAAGATTGCTAGATTGAGCTCCTTGAGTCTATCACTATAAGTACGGCCCTACCAAATTCACGGCCATGAAAAAAAATGTGTCACGGACCGTGAAATCTGGTCTTCCACCATGAAATCTGGTCTTTTGTGTGCTTTTACCCTATGCTGATTTTACGGGGAGAACAGAGTTTCTCAAATTGTGGATCCTGATCCAAAAGGGAGTTGCAAGGGGTCACAAGGTTATTTTAGGAGGGTTGTGGTATTGCCACCCTTACTTGTGTGCTGCCTTCAGAACTGGTTAGGCTGGAGAGCAGTGGCTGTTGGCCAGGTGTCCAGCTCTGCAGGCAGCACTCTGCCAGCAGCAGCGCAGAAGTAAGGGTGGCAATACCATACCATGCAATCCTTATTTCTGTGCTGCTACTGGCAGCGGCTCTGCCTTTAGAGCTGGGCTCCTGGCCAGCAGCTGCCACTCTCCAGCTGCCCAGCTGTGAAGGCACTGCCGCCGCCAGCAGCAGCACAGACGTAAGGGTAGCAGTCCCACAACCCCACCAACAATAACCTTATGACCCTCCCATAACTCCGTTTTGGGTCAGGACCTCTACAATTACAACACCATGAAATTTCAGATTTAAATACATGAAATTTCGTATTTTTAAAATCCTATGATCGTGAAATTGACCAAAATGGACAGTGAATTTGGTAGGGCCCTAACTATAAGGCATGTTTTCTAATCCTTTAATCATTCTTGTAGTTCTTCTCTGAACCCTCTCCAGTTTATCAACATCCTTCTTGAATTGTGGGCACCAAAACTGGACACACCATTCCAGCAGCAGTTGCACCAGTGCCAAATACAGTTTGACAGCAGGAGATTCTCATGATTTGACCCTTAGAGAGGGGCAGGCACGAGGCCAAGACCTGAGGAGGTGCACTGAGATCAGACAAGTAGTCAAAGGTGCAGCTAGCTCTGTAACCACAATAGTTGGGATTTAGGCAGGATTTAGCCAATGGTCTTCCAGCCACACAAGGATCTGAACGTGTCTAAAGCATAGACAATTTGTGCCTCCTGATACTGGGAGGGCACAATCCTATGGGGAGGACACGTGACTTCCCCACATTTCTCCTCTGCCCAGTGACCCCCCTGCCCTGCACCCAGCCCATGGAAGCTGTGCTCTCCCCATACTACCAGAGTTATCTGTGTGTGGGGGGGGAGCTCTGTTCTTTTCCTGCTTCACCTCCCCCTCACATGTTTCTGGCTCGCTCGCTCCCTCTCCCTGTCAGCCAGGCCCGACTGCGGAGGATAGGAGGCAAGGGTGGGCTGCCGTCCCAGCCAGGCTCTCTCTCAGGCAGCCACCATTCTGTACAAAACAGCAACCCTGAGTGGCTTTGTAGCAGCAATCCTGAGAACAACATGAGAAGCAGCTGGTCCCACCCCTTCCACTCCCCTGTCCCGGACCCGGCTGCCAGGGACAGGAGCTGAGTGTGCGGGGATGCAGTTGCAGTGGGCCCAGGAAGTCCCACTCCTCTCTCCTCAGCAGGCCAAGCAGAAATCTGTGGGGGAAATTGACCGCACATGCCCTCCCTTTGCATCACCTATTGTTTAAAGGAATCCTGAATTGCATAAGTGGGTTATAAGATTATTAATATTATTATTAATAATACTAATAGTAATAATAATTAGCATACTATATTCGTGCATGGGTGTATATTCGAAATATTCCATAGATAAAAGCAGAGCTGTTTTGACTGGTTACATTTTAACAAGATCTGTTTCTCTTCCCTGATTGGATGTATTGATGCATTAGAAACAATTTTCTTAAAAATGCTTATTGTCCAAACACTCTATGATTAGGAATTTAAAACTCAACTCCTTGGAATATTCTGAACTGATATTGAAAAACACCTAAGCCAGTGTTTAACTTTAAATGTGTGAGCAGTCCCAAGGAAGGCTTAAGTTCAACTCATGCTTAAATATTTTTTAAACTGGGGGTATGAATGAGATCCTCAGCTGGGCCTGGGGTAATTAGAATGCAACTTCTCTTGATTTTCAGAAGAGTTCAGCAACTGACTGCGGCCTCTTTGGAAATCCTACCCCAGTTGCTTCAAGTTCATTAATGTCTGCTTTTCTGGAATATTCAGTGAATATAAACACAAAGGGGATGTCCATTAAGGTGAATCAAATTTATTTAAAAAGTAAATTGCTATTTACAAAAACATTTTTTCACCCTTATATTCATTCAGTCTTTCAAATGACAGTGAGTAAGAACTCACTCAAACTTCAGGGAGACATAAATAATGGTGTAGCTCACAAGTTTTGAATTTTGTAAAGTTATGCTGTATAATTCAGTAAATACCAATGTCCAGTTGTGATGCACGACCAGAAAGGGTTAAGCATCCTGCAGGATGAATGACTCAAATTCAACCCTTAAAAACATATGGGGAGATAATGTTTGTGTTTGGTAGTGATCAACAATGTAATCAAACAGTCCCTGTCTATGCTGTATTCTGTTAATTCAGAGATCAAAAGGACATCTTAGCATTTAAATGAACTGTAAACATAAGATATCGCTGTATTCATCTCTCTTTGAAATGTATAGCAAATCACCTGTGAATAATTATCAGCAATGCTTAGGAAATGGGTCCACTTCAAAGTCCCCATGAGGCCTATTGTTCGCTGAAGGACTCTGAGCTGTCAAAGAATGCCTGAGACTATATTAAAAAAATTGCTTGGGTCCTGATCCTGTCATCTCAGATCTGCTTGAGGTTTCATGCTGGGGAAGCCTAAGCCACAAGGACTGAGATCCCAGTCCTGGACTGGACTGAATATAAACATTGGGCTATAACCTATGGACTATTTCTGAAAGAACTCTTTGCAGCTACAAAGCTCACCAACTCGGCTATGAATCTGAATCTCAAGACTGACTCATGTCTGTATGTATACTGATCTTTTAGCCAATGCTCTCTCTTTTTTCTTTTTAAATAAATTTTAGTTTAGATAATAAGGACTGGCTGTAAGCATGTATTTGAGTAAGATCTGAAATATTCATTAACCTGGGAAGCAATGTATCCGATCCTTTGGGATTGGTAGAACTTTGTTTTATGATTAATAAGATTTTCAGTAATCCTCATCAGACCTGACTTGGTTGTCCAGGTGGAGGCCTGAGGCTGGATTACTTTAAGGGAACTGTGTTGTTGGCTTCTGGGCAACCAGTGAGGTAATTTAGAAGCTGTTTTGTGCTGGTTTAGTAAATCTAAGTATTGGAATATCCACTGGCTTTGGGGATTGTCTGCCCCATTCTTTGCGGTTCACCCCAATTGAGTGACCTCAGTTGCTTCCCCGGGACTCCAGTCACACCAGTTATCTCCTATCAGGGCAAAATCCTGTCTACACAATAGTAACACCTCCAGAAGTTAGGCCTTATTACAACCATCAAGATGCAAAGTCTATCCTCTCATCTGGTAATCTATACCCCGGTGTAACTCCAATCTCCTGAGGCACCTGAGCAAACAATGGGTGGTTCATTGACAGTGGAATTGTCTTCTCATGCTACAGCCAAGTCTGCTCATCTTCAGGATGTGTACTATGGCCCATCTATTCACCTAAGCTGTCCCCAAAGGGGTGGATTGAGGATATGATATGACTAGGTTGATGGAAAAAATATATGGGCCAGGCTTGAGAGAGCATGTACTGCCACTGCCCATGTCATTGATTCTGATTAGCTCGCTAAGGCTGAATTTTTTTTTACATTCATAGATTCCAAGGCCAGAAGGACCACTGTGATCATGTAGTATGACCTCCTCTGGAACACAGACCACAGAACTTCCCCAAAATAATTCCTAGAGCAGATCCTTTAGAAAATTATCCAGTCTTGATTTAAAAATTGTTAGCGATGGAGAATCCAAAGCCACCCTTGGTAAATTGTTCCAATGGTTAATTACTCTTAGTGTTAAAAATGACCACCTTATTTCCAGTATGAATTTGTCTAGCTTCAGTTTGCAGCCATTGGATCTATACCTTTCTCTGCTAGATTGAAGAGCCCATTATTAAATATTTGTTCTGCATGTAGATACTTATACATTGTAATCAGCCTTAACCATATCTTTGTTAAGCTGAATAGACTGAGCTCTTTGAGTCTATCACTATAAGGCAGGTTTTCTAAACCTTTTATCATTCTTGTGAACATTCTATGAACCCTCTCCATTGAATCAACCCCCTTTTTTAATTGGGATACCAGAACTGGATGCAGTATTCCAGCAGCATATCCAGCTAATCCCAAAGCTTCTTGGGAATGGGGGTCCTCAGTTCCCATTAATTTCATTGAGAACTGAACATCTAAGATCCCCTAAGTGGCTTTTAAAGTTTCAGCCCAGATCATAAGGGAAAAGTGCAAGATATTTTCCCCTCCAGACATTAAGGGCATTCTAAAATGCAACTGTGTCCAGATATGAGATCTACAAAAGGCCCGGTCTCCTTAAATGGGCCATAAACAGACCCTAGTACCAACACACATGAGCTTTTATAAATGTAGGGCTGCTCCCAGCTCTGCTCAGATAGGGACTATTTCATCTCTAGGCCACACAAAATGATCTGGTCCCAGATTGATTTAGGACAAATGATTATTCCATTCAGTGATTTTTGAGAGTCAGTGATAGCTGGGCACCTTTGAAAATGAGGTACCCTGAAAATGCCAGTGCAGGGCTTTTCCCAAATGGCCCCTCTCTTTCTCATTGGACAAACAAAAACATCAGAAATAATCATCTCTAAGCTCTGGAGTGTTCAGCATCCAGTCTTGCATCCATCTCTCCCTGCATAGGGGCCATTCCCCCTGGGACAGGAGATGCAAAGTTGACAGAAGCATGAAAACTCAATTAGCACCTTCTGATTGGTTTGTGGTGCAAGAGATTCCCACTACACCAAGAAAGATTGGTCATTCCGACATTCATTGGAGCCTGGGAGGAAAAGTGTTCAGCATCCACCACTTGTTGAATCACGGAAGATTTTGTTACCACCCTTACACATCAAGCTGGGTCTGATGAAGAACTTTGTCAAGGCCATTGACAAAACACAAGCAGCTTTCAAGTACCTCCGTGGAAAATTTCCAAGGTTAAGTGAAGCTAAGATAAAGGAAGGTGTGTTTGTTGGTCCTCAGATTCGTGAACTTCTTCGAGATGATGCATTTGACCATGCACTGCGTGGCAAGGAAAAGACAGCATGGAAAGCCTTCCAGTTAATGGCAATAAATTTTCTGGGAAACAACAAGGCAGACAACTATAGGTTGTTGGTGGAAAACCTCCTCAAGTCATACAAAAGCCTTGGTTGCAACATGTCACTAAAGATACATTTTTTGCACTGTCATCTAGATTATTTTCCACCGAACTGCAGAGGAGTGAGCGACGAGCACGGCGAGCGATTTCACCAGGACATTGCAACAATGGAGAAACGCTATCTGGGCAAATGGAGCCCATCAATGCTTGCAGACTATTGCTGGACAGTGACAAGAGATGCTCCATTTAATGAATACACGAGACAAGCCAATAAGCGCCAAGTAGACACTGAATAGGACTAAACTATGTACAGAATAGTTTTTTGCCTTTTGTTTCATAATATAATTTATTTATATAACCCTTTTGCTGATTTTTAAAGTGTTACATAAACAGGACAGGTGAAATATTATCATGTAAAGCAACCATGAACACATGAAAAGACCTAGGTTTACAATTTATGATTAAAACTCTACTATCTACATAATATACATAGACATTAAATGTAAAAACTTAAATACCTTACAAACAGTAGCCAATCAGTTGTTTTAATTGTCATATTTGAATTCAGCACATCAAAATACATAATAAATAGCACATTTTATCTCTGAAGCAGATGACTTCTCAAAAATTGTAGACTAGTGTAATGAACATTGAATTTTATTTATATTGTATTTCCAGCTCATGCATGTATTTATAAGTTTTCTTTTGTTGTGTGTTTATATTTTACATAAAAAGAATAAAAATAAAGTTTAAAAATTATGCCTTATTTCCAGTCTGAATTTGTCTACCTTCAACTTCCAGCCATTGGATCCTCTTACAAACCTCTCTGCTAAACTGAAGAGCTCATTATCAAATATTTCTTCTCTGTGTAGGTACTTGTAGACTGTTATCAAGTCACCTCTTAACATTTTTTTTGTTAAACTAAATAGATTGAGCTCCTTGATATTAAATTGTAGATGTCAGATCCATAGCTTGTGTAAATTGGCATCATGGCATTGGACTCAATGAGTCCTGTCCCTGGCTGGTATAAATGGATGTAGCTCTATTGAACTCAATAGGCTAGATCCCCAAATGGTGTAAATTCATTAAGTTCTATCTAAGTCAATGGCACTACACTGATTTGTGGAGGAGATAGACCTAAATGTTGAGGTCAGAGTCTTCTCTCCCATATACCAGATTTACACAAGTCTGACTCCTTTGACACCACTCCTGATTTAAACACACAAGGGAATGAAGCTCCTTGTTTTTAAGTGACCCTGAAATGGGTATAAGTGGCAAAGCAGTTTAATAGGCATTATCTAGGCAGAGAATGAAACCCTGATTCTTCCCTCCGAAAAAATGCACACCAGTTTAACTCCATTAGTGGGCCAGGACTTCTGCTGGTATAAATCAGCCCAGGTGCATTGACATCTGTGGAGTTAATTTGGATTTGCATTGGTGCAGCCAAAAGTAGAACCTAGCGCTTCTGTACATAAATTGTGTTGTCATGGAAATTACAGACATGGACCAGGAGAAATAAAGGAAAATAATATTTAGTGGAGAAAAACAGACAAATAATTCTTGGTGAATAACATCCATCCAGTCAGTCTCCTCAATGCGGCTTTGATCTCCTTGTTCCTCATGCTATAGATAACCACATTCATCATTGGAGGCAACATGGAGTGTAGAAGAGCCACAATGACATCCAGCGCAGACGCAGAGCTGGAGATGGGTTTCAGGTAGGGAAAAAGGCAAGTGAAAACAAACAAAGAGACCACAGTGAGGTGAGGGATGCAGGTGGAGAAGGCTTTATGGCATCCTTGCTCCAAGGGGATACTTAGTACAGTTTTGAAGATCTGAACATACGACACAATTATAAAAACAAAGCAGCTTACAGTTAAACACCCACTAAAGGCAATAACCCCAACTTCTCTAAAGTATGCATCAGAGCAGGAGAGCATGAGGAGCTGGGGGATTTCACAGAAGAACTGATCCAGCATGTTGCCTCCACAGAAGGTTATTGCAAATGTGTTTCCAGTGTGTAGTGCAGAATTGAGACTACCAATGATCCAGGCACTGGCTGCCATTTGGACACAAGCTATCCTGTTCATAACGCTCTCATAATGCAGTGGTTGGCAGATGGTGATGTATCGGTCATACGCCATGATGGTCAGAAGGAAAAAAATGGCTCCTATTAAGAAGATGAGGAAAAAAACGGGGCAACACATCCAGCATAGGATATTGACCTAGTGTGGGTTAGGGTATTAGCCATGGTTTTGGGGATGGTGACAGAGATGGAGCCATGGTCTAGGACGGACGGATTCATCAAGAAGTACATGGGGGTGTGAAGATGGTGGTCAAGGGCTATGGCTGTGATGATAAGAAGGTTCTCCATCAGGACTGCCAGGTAAATCACTAAAAAGAGTACAAAGTATAAAATCTGCACCTCTGGCGCATCAGAGGATCCCAGCAGAAGGAACTTGGTCATAGTAGTTTTGTTGGACATTTTCTTTCTCAGCACATTAGGAGCTACCTGTAGAGGGAAGGACAAGGACAATGGTCAGCATTAGACTAGTAAAATATCTCTCCTTTTGTGTAAACCACCATAATTTCCTTGAGTTAAGATCAGATCCATATCTTGTGAAGATTTATGTAACATGGAAATGGGGCCCCCATTCACTCCAGTGGAATTACTCCTGATTTACACTGGGCTGAGTGAGAGGATAACCAGGCCGTTTGACTTAGTGGGATTACTCCTGATTTACACCATGGTGAAGGAAATTATAATCAGGACCAATTGCTTTGTAGGTCTTTGTATAACTTTTTCATCCAAAGATGTATAAAATTAAGTAAATTTTATCCTCATTTTACAGAAGGGAAACTGCAAACCAGACAGCTAGAGTCGGCTGTCAGGTACATGTAAATGTGAAGTAATTTCATTGAAAGAAGCAGAATCACTCTGCATTTACATTGTTGTACATGGAAGTAGCATCTACCTCAGAGGTGAAAGGGCTCACTCATGGTTACACAATGACCTAGCTATAGAGTTGGGAACACAACCTAGGAGGAGTCCCAAATCCCAGTTGGCTGTTCTAGTCATGACCACTCACAATAAAAAACAGAATAAAAGAAACCCAGTATTCTGACTTCTTTTGCACTTCTCTATCCCAGTAGACCCCACTCCTCTCCAAGAGCTGGGACCAGAACCCAGGAACATGGGTGCTGTAATTTCCCCTAATTACTGGGTGTGATGTTATTGACATGAACTGTGACCATATAGATCATTGTTGCAACAAGGGTCCTATGGTTGCACTAGGTCTTGTACAGAGGAGGTAAAGTGGGGTGTTTATGGAAAGGTTGTAGTTTGCTGGTTATGTTTATGTTGTCTGTATGTGTGTATCATTTTTGTATTCAAAGTTATGAATATTGGCTATGTACTTGTATGTCAATGTGTTTGATTCTAAGTAGCCTCAGTGAAGCTTTTGGTCAGCTTCTTGAGAAAGGACTCTTCTCAGTAAGTGTCCAGTCAAGAAACATTTAACTGAAAATGGACTTTGGGAGACGCCAATACACATCTGAGCTTTCCTGGCAACGTTCAAACTAACATGTAAACAATGGCGTCGGCCTGCAAAAGGCTGAATCATTCATGGACATGTGATTTGCCCAGGTGGCTACAAACTCCATCGTGCTGCTATGATTTTGCACAGGAGAACAAAAGGGTTTCCATCCACAAGAGAAAGAATATAAAAGGCCCTGGAAACCCCTCCATTTTGTTGTCAGCTGGCTCAGGAGATGGCCTCTCCACCTGCAAAGGATGGCTGAAAGAAACTGGAACAAACGACATTAACTATGGGAGTGTGAGTGATTGCTGTACCCAGACTAGGAAGGAGTCCAGTCTGGGAAAGATGCTTATTGGAACATCTCTGGAGGCGAGATTTCATCTGTAATCATTTTCTTAATGTATTAGGCTTAGACTTGCGTGTTTTGTTTCACTTTGCTTGATGACTTACTTTGTTCTGTCTGTTATTACTTGGAACCACTTAAATCCTACTTTTTATACTTAATAAAATCACTTTTGCTTATTAATTGACCCAGAGTAAGTAATTAATACCTGGGAGAGCAAACAGCTGTGCATATCTCTCTATCAGTGTTATAGAGGGAGAACAATTTATGAGTTTACCCTGTAAAATACAGTTTACCCTGTAAAACAAAGTAAAATGGATTTATTTGGAGTTTAGTCTCCCAGAAAGACTGAATACTGGGTGCTGGGAAAGTCTCTGTTAACTAAGAAGCCCCTGAGCTGAGCGGATCTCAGTTTCAGTGAACTGCAGGGGGGTGTGGCCCAAACTCTGGGTCTGTGCTGTAGTTGACTGGAGTGTCTTACTTAGCAAGACAGGAGTGGAGGGAAGCCTTCTCTGGCAGGGGGATTTGTTCTCAGTGGTATCCCAGGACATCTAGTGACAGTCTTAAAGGGTTTTTTGTGACCCAATCTGTCATACTCGGGCTGTTGATTAATCACAGTTCACTCAGGCGGTTAACTAAAAAAAATTAATCATGACTAATCAGATCTTTTATCGCACTGTTAAAGAATAGAATACCAATTGAAATGTATTAAATATTTTGAATGTTTTTCTACATTTCCATATCTATTGTATTATGTTCTGTAATTGAAATAAAAGTGTATATTATTGTTATTACAAATATTTGCACTGTAAAAATGATAAAAGAAATAGTATTTTTCAATTCACCTCATACAAGTACTGCAGTGCAATCTCTCTGTTGGCCGCTCAAGGGGCTCGAGGGGACATCAAAGGTCCGTCGCCCGGTGTGCTTGGCACCAATAAAGACACCGAGGGGAGAAAGCAAGCCAAGTTTATTTCAGAGCTCTGAAATGGCACTAGGAGACCAGCATGTCTCAAATCCAGTGCAACAAATACAAATAACTTTTACCTTTTATACCCCAAACTGTTTGCATACATCTCTTTGTCTGGCTGTTCCCCCTCACCCCTCCCTTCCAGACAACTGTTACAATAAGCTTGTGAGAAAACTTTCCCAGTCTCTGCGACCTTGAATTAGACATCTGCAAACTAACTACCCCTCGGTTCCCTCCTCCTTATCTATATTATTTCTGCTAGTGTGAGTGAAACTGCAGCCATCTGCTAGAAACGCTGACTAATACATTTCTGCTTCAGCCTGCTACAGAGCATGTAAAGCAGTAAACACAGAAGTAGGTGAGAGTTCACAAGATGGAGTTTGGGGGTTCAGATAGACCCAGAGCAAGAGAGTTTCATCGACACTTTGGTCTTCCGCTCTCCCGAGTTACCTGGTAGCTATGCCTAGTGGACCCCAACAATCCCTCCTTTGAGAACACTCAGCAAACCTTTGTCAGAGTTTTCTCATACTCTAAAGACAAAATGCGATTAAGCTCCATACAATCAGGATTATCAATAAGAGGGTATAAAGGAACCTCTGGGGAGGGGGAGGTACAAATCTTACATATGAGCACTTTACAGCAAATGAGCAAAAGAACAAGAACAAAACATATCACCACACCTGTGAGCAAGATGCGAACAATGCTTCCCCCTATATCCCCTAGTTCCCCTAAACCAGGTATCCAACCCCAAAGGGAATCCAAAATAGTGGGTTCCCCTTCCTGGGCCTTCCACTGGTTAAAGGCCCGTTCTGCTGACAAGATGTGCTTGTTAATGTCCTGTGAAAACTCTGGGACATAGGTACAACACTCTTCTCCAATAAGGGCACAGACCCCGCCTCGTGAGGCTAGCACATAATCTAGGGCCTGTCGGTTCTGCAAAGCCAGCAGTCGAAGCTGGTACAGCTCAGAACTTATGCTTTTCTCTATGGCTAGGGTATCATTGGCAAACTGGGTGAGAAATTTAGACAGTCTTCTGTAAAGTTGGGCTAGTCGTCCCACCCCATAGGAAGGGAGGGCTATCATCCCAAACCTGTCTCCTTCACTGATGGGTTCTAAGGTAGCTCTCAAGGACCGATAGTACCTGGGACGACCTGAGGGAGCCTTGGGTAGAATGCGGAGGGGAGGAGCAAGATAGCCTTTGTAACAGCTACCATGCCAACCATTAGGAAGCCATTTGTAGGCACTAGTACCACAAACCCAAATACCCAGAAGACAAAAAGAATTATTGACACGAAACAAGTCAAAAAATAACAAGACCAAATACATAGGACAGGTCAGCCTTCTGTGAGAAAATAAAACCAATGCTCAGGGTTTTCGCGGGGAGTATGCTGTGACTGTTCAGAAAGATCACAACGCATTCCCAGTGACCCTTACTGTTTTTTGAATAGCAGCTTAAGTCCCAAATCGTCATTAGCAGTCTTCTCCACAGGCTGGACAGTCCACTGTTTAGGAGCGGGCACTGCTTTCAGTTGGGAGTGATGAATCCAGTTCTTGTGTCCTTCGACCTTTGCCGCTGTATGGGTGACAAGCAGGACGGTGTGAGGTCCCTTCCACTTCTCTTGGAGAGGCTCGTCCTTCCAGGTCCGCACGAGAACGGAGTCACCAGGCTGCAGGGAGTGGACTGGAGTATCCAGCAAAAGAGGCTGTGAATCTTTGGTGTATCTGTGAAGAAAAGAAAGAACAGCAGACAGAGAGCACATATACTGAGACAAGAAACCACACCCCACTTCCCATTCCCCTGCCAGAACTGGGGTACCATTCATAGGCCATGCTCTTCCAAACATAATCTCGAAGGGACTAAGCCCTATTTTACCCTTAGGGATAGCACGAATGCGAAGTAACACAAGGGGCAAGGCATCAGGCCACTTAAGAGAGGCCTCCTGACAGACCTTTGAGAGGTGTCTCTTGAACGTCTGATTTGTGCGTTCCACTACTACACTGGCTTGTGGTCGCCAGGGTGTGTGGAGTTTCCAGGGGATTTGCAGAGCACTTGATATCTTTTGAACAATTTGAGATGTGAAGTGTGTTCCATTATCAGATTCCATCCATTGAGGGAGGCCGAAGCGAGGAATGATTTCCTTGAGAAACTTAAGAGCCACTGTTTTGGCAGTGTTGTTGCGACATGGGAAGGCTTCAGGCCATCCGCTGAATTGATCCACTAAGACAAGAAGGTACCTGTACCCTTGAGTCCTGGGAAACTCAGTAAAGTCTATTTGCCACACCAATCCTGGGCCTGGGGTAGGTTCCAGGGTGGCTGGTGGCACTGCTACTCCTGGTCGTGGGTTATTCTTTTGGCAGATTAAACATTCAGCTTGTACCTGTGATGCTAGGGGTTTAAGTCCAGAAGTTAGAAAATATTTATTCATGAGCTGGGTAAGAGCCTCTCTGCCTGCGTGTGTGGTTTGATGCAGTTTCTGCAACACCGGTCGAATCAGGCCCTTGGGCAGAAGGATTTTTCCCTCTGTGGAATAAAACCATCCCTCTTTTTCCTGGAGACTGAGACTGTCAGCCAGGTTTCTGTCCTCTTGGGAGTACTGAGGGGCTGCAAGTTCACCCACTGATGGGATGAGGGCATGCATTTGGGTATTCTCCTCTGTTGGTGATTTCAGGGTAGCAGCTCGTTTAGCTTCCCTGTCTGCTCTGGCATTGCCCCTGGTTACATCTTGATCTTCCCTTTGATGGGCTTTGCAATGCACCACTGCTACTGCTGAGGGGAGTTGTACTGCTTCTAAAAGCCGGAGAATTTGAGACCCATGCTTGACCGGAGAACCTTGAGCTGTTAGCATTCCCCTTTGCTTCCACAAACCAGCGTGAGCATGCAATACCCCAAAAGCATACTTTGAATCAGTAAAGATATTAACCCGTTTGTCTTTTGCCAGCTTGAGGGCACGGGTCAAGGCCACTAGTTCAGCAAGCTGGGCAGACGTTCCTGCCGGTAAACTCTCAGCTTCCACGGTATCATGAAGAGACACAATAGCATAACCAGCCCTCCTTTGCCCAACCACAACAGTAATACTTCCATCTGTATACCATTCCAAATCAGCATTTGGGAGTGGCTGATCTTTTAGATCTGGGCAGCTAGAATACTGAACATCTATGATTTCTAAACAGTCATGTTCCTGCTTTTCTGTGTCTGGTAGCAGTGTAGCTGGATTAAGGGAGGGACAGATCTGTAGGGTGACTTCAGGATTCTCTAACAGCTTCACCTGGTACCGAGCAACCCGAGCCTGTGTGAGCCAAAGACCACCCTTAGTGTCCAGCAAGGCTCGGACCATATGGGGAACATACACTTGCACACTTCCTCCCAGTGTCAGTTTCTCAGCTTCCCCAAGCACTAGAGCAGTAGCTGCAACCGCCCTCAAACAGGCTGGCCATCCCTTTGAAACTTGATCCAGTTGTTTAGAAAAGTATGCTACAGGATGCTTCCAGGCACCTAATAGCTGGCTAAGCATTCCCCAAACTACCCCTTTTCGTTCATGCACATACAGTTGGAACGGCTTAGATATATCGGGCAAGCCGAGGGCTGGAGCTTCCATTAGCTTCCTTTTCAAGATCTTAAATGCCCTGTCCGCTTCTGGGGACCAGTGAAAGGGGTCTTGATCCGCTCCCTTAACACATTCATACAGAGGTTTAGCCCACAGTCCAAACTCTGGAATCCATATTCTGCAAAAGCCTGCCATGCCCAAGAATGCTCTAAGCCGTTTACGGTTGCTGGGGATGGGAACTTGGCAGATAGCCTCCTTTCTTTCGTTTGAGAGCTGTCTCTCTCCCTGCCTGATGTGAAATCCCAGATATTGAAACTCTGTAAGAGCAATTTGGGCTTTGTTTTGAGATACCCTGTATCCTCGCAATCCAATAAAGTTTAGGAGACTCACAGTAGCTCTGAGACAAGGGATTAGACCCACAGCAGCAATTAATAAGTCATCTACATATTGCAGCAGGAGGGCTCTGTCTGAATTATCCCACTCCTCCAAGTCTCTGGCCAAAGCCTGGCCAAACAGAGTGGGGGCATTTTTAAATTCTTGAGCCAATACAGTCCAACAAAGTTGCTTTTTAACCCTTCTGTTGTCCTCATTATGCCTTGCAGTATTTTGCTGATCTCAGTTGCTTGGGCATATTCAGGCCCCCCTTTCTCTTGGTTGTCAGCCAAGTCTTAGCTGTGTACACTGTCCTTGGATGAGCCTGCTAGCTGTATTTTCCTCTCAGTTAACTCATTCTGTGCTTTTTCCTCTTCTCCCTTTCTCAGCTTCTTCTAACTTCCAAAGGAACCTTCCACTCTTCACTTATACACCTTTCCTCCAACCATTAACACATACACATTGCCATCATACACCTTTCCAGTAACATAACTTCTGTACAGAGCTTTGAAGCAACAAACCAGGATGAGCACACTCACTTCTGAGGATTCCACTCTGTACAACCTCTGGAGTCCAATAGCTTTCCCTTTTAAACCTTAAATGCCTTCTCTGTCTTCCTTCTTAGCCTTGGCTATAACCTGATTCCGCTCCACTTCAGACAACAGGGTTCTCATAAGTATATTACAATCATCCCAGTCAGGCTTATGGCTAGCTAGACATCCTTCAAAGATTTCTTGTGTTCCTGGACGGGCTACCACACTCTCAGTAATCAACGGATACAATCCCACGGGGGGGGGGTACTCTCTAAAGCCTGTGGGGGTGGAGGAGCCGAAGGGGACACCAATTCTGGCATTACAACAGTGGGAGGGTTCTGGGGTTTAGCAGCACATACTACCGAGCCTGTCGGAGTCAAATGGCACTTGAGCAAAATATCAGTTCTATTTCTTAACACCATAAACGTATACGCATAGAGATGTTCATTCCATTTACCTGTTTTCTGACAAAACAAAAGCAACTGAAGGATCGTGTTGTAATTAAGTGATCCTTCCGGTGGCCACCTTTCTTGGCACTCCAGCTGGTACTGAGGCCAATCAACTGTACAGAACCTTTTCAATTTCCTTTTAATCAACTGATCAGATCCAAATACCTTCCAGTTCACCAGAATGCATTCTAAGGGTGTACACTGTACCCTGCCGGCTCTACTCTGTCCCTGCCCCATACTGAGGGAGACTCTGGGCATCCCCAAGACACAACAGGTAGACCTCTGGGCGTCCCTAGGTCAAGACAGATAAAGTCCCCACTGGACTGTTCCTACCTTATCCAAGGGTCCGGTTCTGCACCGTCGCCCTATCCACGGGACCGGTTCCTCACCGTCGCCCGCAGCTGCTTCTCCACTGTCTGTGTGCATTGCACCATTGTGCCCTCCGGGGTCGAGCAAACCACGTCTCTGCCGAGGCCCCCGATGAAGTCACCGGTGAGCTCTGGGCGTCGGTCGTCATCGTAATCCGTTGGCCACCAGGAGGGATCCAGGCAAGGCTGAATTTCAGCCTCGAGCCCACCCAGGGACGCCAAAACTGTTGGCCGCTCGAGGGGCTCGAGGGGACATCAAAGGTCCGTCGCCCGGTGTGCTTGGCACCAATAAAGACACCGAGGGGAGAAAGCAAGCCAAGTTTATTTCAGAGCTCTGAAATGGCACTAGGAGACCAGCATGTCTCAAATCCAGTGCAACAAATACAAATAACTTTTACCTTTTATACCCCAAACTGTTTGCATACATCTCTTTGTCTGGATGTTCCCCCTCACCCCTCCCTTCCAGACAACTGTTACAATAAGCTTGTGAGAAAACTTTCCCAGTCTCTGCGACCTTGAATTAGACATCTGCAAACTAACTACCCCTCGGTTCCCTCCTCCTTATCTATATTATTTCTGCTAGTGTGAGTGAAACTGCAGCCATCTGCTAGAAACGCTGACCAATACATTTCTGCTTCAGCCTGCTACAGAGCATGTAAAGCAGTAAACACAGAAGTAGGTGAGAGTTCACAAGATGGAGTTTGGGGGTTCAGATAGACCCAGAGCAAGAGAGTTTCATCGACACTTTGGTCTTCCGCTCTCCCGAGTTACCTGGTAGCTATGCCTAGTGGACCCCAACATCTCTGTCATGAAAATGAAACTTACAAATGTAGGTTTTTTTAAAGAGAACTGCACTCAAAAGCAAAACAATGTAAAACTTCAGAGCCTACAAGTCTACTCAGTCCTACTTCTTGTTCAGCTAATCACTCATCTCTAAGACAAACAAGTTTGTTTACATTGACAGGAGATAATGCTGCCCTCTTCTTATTTATAATGTCACCAGAAAGTGAGAGCAGGCATTTGCATTTTTAGCCAGAATTGCAAGGTATTTACATGCCAGGTATGCTAAACATTCGTATGCCCCTTCATGCTTCAGCTGGGCAATTTACTTTGTTCTCTCTGTTATTACTTGGAACAAGTTAAATCCTACTTTTTATAATTAATAAAATAACTTGTTGCTTATTAATTAACCCAGAGTAAGTACGTAGTTCCCGGGGGAGCAAACAGCTGTGCATATCTCTCTATCAGTGTTACAGCGGGCGGACAACTTATGAGTTTACCATGTATAAGCTTTATACAGAGTAAAATGGATTTATTTGAGGTTTGAATCCTATTGGGAGCTGGGAGTCTGGGTGCTAGAGACAGGAGCACTTTGTAAGCTGTTTTCAGTTAAATCTGCAGCTTTGGGGGACGTGATTCAGACCTAGGTCTATGTTGGCAGCAGGCTAGCATGTCTGGCTCAACAAGGCAGGATTCTGAAGTCCCAAGCTGAAGGGAAAATGGGCTCAGAGGTAGTCTCAGCACATCAGGTGGCAGTCCCAAGGGGTTTCTGTGACACAACCCATCACAGTACGAATGTGAGATTTCTAAAGATAGCTACAGCACTCAACCCAAGGTTTAAGAATCTGAAGTGCCTTCCAAAATCTGAGAGGGGTGAGGTGTGGAGAATGCTTTCAGAAGTCTTAAAAGAGCAACACTCTGCTCTGGAAACTACAGAACCCGAACCACCAAAAAAGAAAATCAACCTTCTGCTGGTGGCGTCTGACTCAGATAATGAAAATGAACATGCATCATTCTGCACTGCTTTGGATTGTTATCGAGCAGAACCCCTCATCAGCATGGACGATGTCCCCTGGAATGGTGGCTGAAGCATGAAGGGACATATGAATCTTTAGCACATCTGGCACGTAAATATCTTGCAATGCCAGCTACAACAGTGCCATGATAACGCCTGTTCTCACTTTCAGGTGACATTGTAAACAAGAAGCAGGCAGCATTATCTCCTGCAAATGTAAACAAACTTGTTTATCTGAGTGATAGGCTGAAGAAGAAGTAGGACTGAGTGGACGTGGAGGCTCTAAAATATTACATTGTTTTATTTTTGAATGCAGTTTTTTAATATAATTCTACATTTGTAAGTTTGACTTTCATGATAAAGAGATTGCACTACAGTACGTGTATTAGGTGAATTGAAAAATAATATTTCTTTTTTTTATAGTGCAAATATTTCTAATAAAAAATAAATATAAAGTGAACTCTGTACACTTTTTATTCTGTGTTGTAACTGAAATCAATATATTTGAAAATGTAGAAAACATCCAAAATATTTAAATTAATGGTATTCTATTATTAACAGTGTGATTAATCACGCAATTAATTTTTTTAATTGCACAATTAATCACAATTTATTTTTTAATCACTTGACAGCCCTACTAATTACTAGATCACACTCTGTGGTGAGATCTGGGAATAGAAACCAGGAACCTTGACTCCAACCCCCGTAGCCACTACACCATACTATATTTCTGTTTTTTAAAAGTAACAATACTAGACAGTATCAGAGGGGTAGCCGTGTTAGTCTGGATCTGTAAAAGCAACAGAGAGTCCTGTGGCACCTTTAAGACTAACAGATGTATTGGAGCATAAGCTTTCGTGGGTGACATGCATCCGACGAAGTGGGCACGAAAGCTTAAGCTCCAATACATCTGTTAGTCAATACTAGACAGTATTTTTATTAGCAGTAATAGCATTGGGAGTAGAAATGCTGCAAGATCAAGATCCAGTGAGATGGGCTTTCTTTATTTGTACTGTATTTCACTGTCATTGATCCCAATGATGGTCTATTTTGAGTACAAACTGCAGGTTTTAGCATCATCTGTTTAGTCCCTAGGAAATTAAAAATTGCACTAACTAGGAAGAAGATAAATGACATTTGTATCTCATGCAGAAGGACTAATGATCACTGGTGCTGGAATACTCATATGTAGGGTAAACAAATGCATACCCTTGCCAAACTCATTGGGGTGCAAAAAGTTATTCTTTGGCAGTTCGCACTGATTGTTGTTATTCTAGGTGGGCTCATAATGCTGCCGCTTAGTAATGTTTCCTGACACTTTCCATTAAGACCCTATTATCTGTGGCTTATAACTTTACCAAACTTTACTGGTTGGGGCTGATATTTATTACGGCAAGTGTCTGCCTCAAAACAGTTGAGATATTTCCAAGAACGAAACCATGGAAAATATACAGTTCTGCTCAGTTAAGCTCTACAGAGACTACACTTTGCAGCAAAGACCTGAAACTTGGCATGAAGGGTCATTTTATAAAATGAAAACTTTTTTTCTAAAAAAAATGAGCTACAATAAAAATAAGCTAAAATAACAAAAAGATAATTAAAAATACCATCAATATTGAAACAAAATGCTTCAATTTATTTGAACTGTAATGTTCTCATTGACCCCCAAATTTAAAAAATAATAATTTCATGGTAAAATTTGAAATTCAATTTTTCATTACAATTTGGAATGAAAATACATTTTGAAATCATGGCCTATCCTGTGCAATGGACATGCTGGATCTTGCCCAGCCCTTTCACAAAGTACTTCGACACTATAGTAATGAGCACCATAGAAAAGACCAAGATAAAATGGATTATTTTGTGTTCAGAGCATTGTAGAGCAGCTTGCAGTTAATAAGGCATGGGGGCACACAGTGAAGAATAAGGAGAAAACAAAGTACTGAATAGTTGCTCAGTATCCACCCTGGGTACTGAATGAGGCAGGGGTCCACGGAAAAAGGAATATGTTGTTGTGCAATTAAAGACTGCTTTATAATTTCATCGAAACTAATTGTCTAATTGATGGACAATATAATGAGCAGATGGGCTAGTCTGCCATAACCCCCTTTTGTGGTCCTTAAAATGATGCTGGGGATCGAACAGGGAGCAGACTCTGGGGAGATTCCCAGAGCAAAGCCCAACAGGCATCCCCTTCACTCTGGAGACTCTGCCTTTTGCTTATGAGCCCTGAAGATCATTGATTCATTGTACACCCAGACCATAGGTTACAAGTGGATATGCCTGACCATCAGCACTGGACCAGTGAGGACCACAGACTGATACATGTGAGATCCTGTTCTGGTTTGCTTTCCGTTTCCACCCTGCACTATCTTCCTCTTGGTCAGCTTTTTACCTGATCCTGAGACCAACTGCACCATATGGCAGAAGCACAATGAGTTGAGATGGCCCATACAGCTCTGCCCAGCCTGAGAAGGTCAGTGAACCCTGATTTGGGTTGTTTCCGTTTACTATGTGCAAATTGAAATAAGACTGAAAATCTGGAAAAAAAAACATTGTCCATTTACAATTTTTTCCTTAAAAGCTGCCTCACTAAACCCCACATATATTTCATTGCAACAGCAAACTTACTGTCCTAGTCTGTGTGCAATCCTCCCAGCTCTTCTCTCCTCCAACTGCAGACTCCTGTTATCTATCTATCTATCTATCTATCTATCTATCTATCTATCTATCTATCTATCTATTAGGAGAAACTGTTCTCTCCTCACACTGAGGCTGACGGGGTTAAAAAAATACTAAGACAATTTGTGTGTGACTGTTGGAAGGATATTTATCCATGCCTATTCCTAATGGCTTTCAGTCACTCACGCCCTGGAGCCCAGCACAACATAGGAACAGAGGCCCACAGGCCAAAGTTACTTTCTGTCTGTGTTGTACTTTCCTAAAAGGGCCCAGAAACTGAAGTGATCACAATTGCAAAGAGGCAGTAGGGATATTGCAATGACTTTGATGGCTAGGGACAGAGGACTGGTACTCAGGGGACCTGGTAGCTATTCCTGTCTCAGACACTGACCTGCTGTGTGACCTTGCACAAGTCACTTCACCTCTCTATGCCTCCATTTTCCCTCCTTTCCATTGCATGTTTGCAGGGCCGGCTCTGGCTTTTTTGCCGCCCCAGGCAAAAAAGCCTCCGGCCGCCCCCCCCCGTGGGGGGGGAGGGCGGCCAGAGCCCCGGGGGGAGGGCGGCGAACCCCAGCGGGGGCTCCGCTCTCCCCCCGGCGGCCAGGGGGAGGGCGCCGGGGGGGAGGGAGGCCGGAGCCCTGGGAGGAGGGCGGCGAGCCCCGGCCGGGGCTCGGCTCTCCCCCCGGCGGCCAGAGTGCCGGGGGCAGGGCGGCGAGCCCCGGCCGGGGCTCCGCTCTCCCCGGCGGCCGGACTGCTGCGCCGCCCCCCTCCAGGTGCCGCCCCAAGCACAACCTTGGTGGGCTGCTGCCTGGAGCCGGCCCTGCATGTTTGGATTATACATTCTGTGTGAAGTGTTTAGCAGTCTGAATCCTCTAGGTGTCAGGGTAATACAATCATACAAGAAATCTCTCTCTCTCCAAGTTAAATGATTCCACATATCTAAGCCCATAAGCTTTCTGCGCTCAGTGTGTCCATGTCTGTGCCCCCCCCGCCCCCCCCCACACACACACTATGTGGGGGAAATCAATTCCAGGTAACCATTTTATAATATTCTCATAGTCACAGTCGCAAAGGGCTCATATCAAAAACACATAAAGCTGGGCATTTCTAAGGAGCTTCTGTTTTAGGATTCCTCAATTCTACTCCCAACTCTGCCAGAGGGTGAATTTAGGCAAGTCCCTTCAACTCAGGGGCCCTGTTTCCCTTCCCTCCATGGCCTCTCTTTTCTATTTAGACTGTGAGCTCCTCACATATTACCTAGTAGCAAGGCACAGATCTCAGGGGCAACTATGAGACATATTTCTATTATGATTATTATTATCCCTCAGTATTACATCATGGGAATATGTATTATTATTAGTGTTGTTATTATTATTATTAATAGTTTTATTTATTTTCTGTTTCATAGACTCATAAATCCCAAGGCCAGAAGGGACCACTGTGTTCCTCCAGTCAGACCTCCTGTATGACAAAGTATCTTAAGCAAAGTAAGCAATCATGGCATAAGAGGGAAGGTCCTCTCATGGACCAGTAACTGTTTAAAGGCTAGGAAACAAAGGGTAGAGAGAAACAGTCAGTTTTCAAAGTGGAGAGAGGTATATAGTGGGATCCATCAATGATAGAGACTGGGACCAGTGCTGTTCAATATATTCATAAATGATCTTGAAAATGGGTAAACACTGAGGTGACAAAATCTGCAGATGATACAAAAGTACTTAGGATAGTTAAGTCCAGGTGAAGAGTTACAAAGACGTCTCATTACACTAGGTCATTGGGCAAAAAAATGGCAGATAAAATTCAATGTTGATAAATGCAAAGTAATGCAGTGGAAAATATGATTCCAACTGTGCATAAAAAAAGGATGAGGTATAAATTTTCTGTTACCACTGAAGAAAGAGATCCTGGAGTCACTGTGGATAGTCCCCTGAAAACATCCATTCAACTTGCAGTGGCAGTCAACACAACTAATAGAATGTTAGGGAGCATTAGGAAAGGGAGAGATAATAAAACAGAAAATATCATAATGCCACTGTATAAATCCATGGGACACCCACACCTTGAATACTGCATGCAATTCTAGTTGCCCCATCTCAAAAAAGTTATATTAGAACTAGAAAAGTTACAGCGAAGGGCAATGAAAGTTGTTAGCATCTATAAAATCATGAATGGTGTGGAGAAAGTGAATAAGGAAGTATTATTTACATCTTTACATAACACAAGACCAAGGGGTCACCAGATGAACTAAATAGGCTGCAGGTTTAAAAGAAAGAAAAGTAAGTAATTTTACACACAACACATAGTGAACCCATGGAACTCATTGACATGGAATGTTGTGATGGCCAAAAGTATAACTGGGTTTGAAAAAGACTGATACATTTGTGTGACTATTAACCTAAGGGGAGCATCCTGTAACCACCATATTCATCATTTGTATATAATTATAATATTTCATATAAAGCATGCTGTGAAGTTGCACTCTATATGTTTTTTATGAAAATATGCTAATATAACTGGAACATGTTTCATGCAAAAGGTCTCTTGTAAGGTATCATTACAAAGCTTATAATACTGAGTGTGATCATCCTATACCTTGTATAAATGTACCGCTCTTGTATCTGAAACTAGAAAAATGAAATATAACTCTGAGGGCCTATTGTAATTATGCAAAGTGTGGGACATTAATGATGGTTTGGAATCTTGATGACTCCCATTAACCAGGACAATTGACTGCAGATTGCTCTGTTTTACCTCTAAGTTTTCCTGTATACCTGTGTGCTGGCAATTGGGTAATGAAGTCTTACAGTGACATGTGATCATGTCACCTGAACTGGAATCCATCTTTAACCTGGTGCTTTTCCATTGGGGGGGGGGGACCCAGAGAAACAAAGGATTCCTGCCTTATGCAAAAGATATATAAAGGGGTGGAACAAAACAAAGAGGAGAGCCATCATGAGGAATCCCCTAGCTAGCACCTGAGCTGGAACAAGGGCTAACCAGGCAAAAGGACTGTGCCCAGACTAGGAAGGCATCTGTAATAACTATAAAGGGAAGGGTAACAGCCCTCCTGGGTACAATACTATAAATTCCCTCCTGGCCAGAGACTCCAAAAATCCTTTTACCTGTAAAGGGTTAAGAAGCTCAGGTAACCTGGCTGACACCTGACCCAAAGGACCAATAAGGGGACAAGATACTTTCAAATCTTGGTGGGGGGAAGGCTTCTGTTTGTGCTCTTTGTTTTTGGGGGAGTTCGCTCTTGGGACTGAGAGGGACCAGACATCAATCCAGGCTCTCCAAATCTTTCTGAACAAGTCTCTCATATTTCAAACTTGTAAGTAAACAGCCAGGCAAGGCGTGTTAGTTTTTATCTTTGTTTTCTCAACTTGTAAATGTACCTTTTACTAGAGTGTTTACCTCTGTTTGCTGTACTTTGAACCTAAGGCTAGAGGGGGATTCCTCTGGGCTCTTTAAGTTTGATTACCCTGTAAAGTTATTTCCCATCCTGATTTTACAGAGATGATTTTTACCTTTTTCTTTAATTCAAAACCTTCTTTTTAAGAACCGGATTGATTTTTCCTTGTTTTAAGATCCAAGGGGTTTGGATCTGTATTCACCAGGGAATTGGTGAAGAGTCTCTCAAGGCTACCCAGGGAAGGGAATTAGCACATTTGGGAGTGGTGGCAGCGGACCAGATCTAAGCTGGTAATTAAGCTTAGAAGTTTTCATGAAGGCCCCCACATTTGTACCCTAAAGTTCAGAGTGGGGAAGCAGCCTTGACAGCGTCCAATCAGTGATAGAAGCTTATGGAAACATCTGAGGGTGAGATTTTATCTGTAATCAGTTTTCTTACTGTATTAGGTTAGACATGCATGTTTTATTTTATTTTGCTTGGTAATTCACTTTTTTCTCTCTGTTACTACTTGGAACCACTTGAATCCTACTTTCTGTATTTAATACAATAACTTTTTACTTATTAATTAACCCGGAGTATGTATTAATACCTGGGGTGGGGGGCAAACAGCTGTGCATACCTCTCTATCAGTGTTATAGAGGGCAAATGATTTATGAGTTTATTAAGCTTTATACAGGGTAAAACGGATTTATTTGGGGTTTGGGCCCCATTGGGAGTTGGGCATCTGAGCGTTAAAGACAGGACTACTTCTTAAGTTGCTTTCAGTTAAGTCTGGAGCTTTGGGGCATGTGGTTCAGACCCTGGGTCTGTGTTGGAGCAGACTGGCATGTCTGGCTCAACCAGACAGGGTGCCTACTACTAATCATAATACAGGTAGTAACTATAATTGCCCTAACAGGAGTGTGTTGCTATCTGCGGCACCAGGGTAAAAGGGCCAGACTACAACACCAGATGGGAAAAGGATTGTTATGCTTAGATATAAGGTGGTGTCATATGTACACATACATACTATACATTTATATCCATATACACTATAGATATAAATATCATATCCATATTATCCATAGGCATTAATTATTTGGGAGTGCCACAAAGCCTCAATCATAAAACTATATTCCTTAATCAAAGACCTGGGCCTAACATTCCCAGGCTCACCTTAAGGAACTAAAAACAATTGGAAAATAAAATCTGTCCATCAATAATACAAGGGAATGTGCAGATTGAGGAACAGATGGGGCATAAATGAATGGATGCTAGGTAAGCTGACCATATAACAATATTTAGCCCACTGGGTTATCTTCAGTCCATGCATTAAGCTTTTCTGGGATGATGGGTAAACATCCTACCCATAAAAAGACAAAAAGTGGGAAAATGTAATAGAAAGAAAGAGCCTGAAACATAAGGCCTTGTATTGGAGGCCTGGTATGAAGCCTAAGGCCTGAACTAAAGTAGTGGTCAATCCTTACTAATATAAAGCAAAGTTACCAAAATTCAGGCTCTGCCTGCATGTAAGTTCACAGAACCAGGCAAGAACAGGGCTGATATTGCAAAAACACACACATTCCTAAGAGGTGCAAGGCACTGGATAGTCAAGCAAACACATTCCAGAAGGATAGTACCAGAACACCCTGATATGGGGTTATGGTGTAAACACATTCCCCGAAGATGATACAAGGATACACTGACCCCCTCTCAGTGATAAGATAAGGATGTCAGTGTGATGGATAGAGATGTTTTGATCGAACCAAAATGCACAAGATATCAGGTGGTAACTAACTACGTCAGAGGATGGCAACTAACCACGTCAGAGGAGCAATACGTATGTTGTTTGTATTGGGGTATAAAAAGGAGCCTCACAGGGAGTATCTTTGTCCAACCTAAAAGGGAATGGAAAGTCCCACCGCTCACTGAGATGTGTCCATTGTCACGGGCATACATGACTTAGTGAACTGGTAACCATTGAGCCAGGGCATCAGGACTGTGCTTGGTCGACAATAAACCTGGCCAGGTGCCTTCACTAGTAAACCAAGTCTTGTGGTCTTTGTGGGCAATTTGATTGGAGCCTGCTGTACAGACTAACTGGCCAGAGCCACTGCCGCATGCAGAGAGAACACAGAGGCAGACAACATCTGACAACACAGGCCACCAGCCCAAATACTGGGCTAAGCACACAGGCTGAGGGCTGGGACTCATACAACGGAGGCTGATGACATGTGAGAGGGAGTGAGAAAAACTGACACACAAACATGCTGCTAAGGCAAACTCAGATTTGTGCAATGACCCTTTTTTATCGGATTGACAACAGACTAAGCCTTGCTCCCTTGATTCTGTTCCAAAGAGCTGACATTACTGGTTTGCTGTGAGTAAACCAGTTAAGCAGGAGGACTCTGGCAAATGACTATGTGGGCACTGGATTCTCTGAATTCAACAAGTCTCGTTTGGGCTGTTAAAACACCACACAATTTTTCTGGCTGAGAATCAGCTTGGTTTAGACTTCAGAAGCTTCCCATATAGAAACCAATGCTCCATGAATGTGGTTGTGCCAGTCCATACCCTCATCTCCTAAGCTTTTTTAGGTAGTTGTCATAAATATAAAGGGAAGGGTAACAATCTTTATGTATCCAGTAACATCAAATCCCTCCTGGCCAGAGGTACAGAATCACTTACCTGTAAGTGGTTAATCAGTTCAATTAACCTAGTTGGCACCTGACCAGAAGGTCTAAGGGGAAAGAAGATACTTTCAAATCTGGGTGGTGGGGGGGAAGGTTTTGTTTGTGCTCTTTTGATTGGTTCCCTCTCGGGACAAAGAGAGAGACCAAGCAGGTAACCCAACTCCTAAAAAGGTACAACTAAAAGTACAGAAATTGTAAGTAATAGCAAGGAAATGTGTTAGATTATCTTTTGTTTTAGCTTGTGAATTTTCCCTATGCTAAGAGGGAGGTTTATTCCTGTTTTTGTAACTTTGAAGTGAGCCTAGAGAGGAATTCTCTGTGTTTTAAATCTCTTTATTACCCTGTAAAATTACTTTCCATCCTGATTTTACAGAGGTGTTTCTTTTACTTTTTTCTTTATAATAAAATTTTTCTTTTAAGAACCTGATTGATTTTCAGTGTCCTAAAAACCAGGGATTTGGTCTGTGCTCACTTGGTTAACCTATTGGTTGGTATATTATTCTCAAGCCCCTCCAGTAAAGGTGGTGAAGGGGCTTGGGGGGATATTTTGTGTGTGGGGGGGTGTTTGTTTAAATCACTTGCTGGTGGCAGCAATACAAGGAAAGGAATTTGTGTCTTGGGGAAGTTTTTAACCTAAACTGGTGAAATATCAGCTTAGGGGGTCTTTCATGCAGGTCCCCACATCTGTACCCCAGAGTTCAGAGTGGGGAGGGAACCCTGACATGGTGGGAGCGGTGTGATCATTTTGAACCAGAAGCACAGACCTTAGGATTTTTAAAAGGACACATTTTTTCTTTGGCTGCTTGAAAGACAGGGAGTTTTTTTTTTTTTAAAGGACACTTTTTTTTTAGCTGAGAGCAGCTGGAGTATTTTTTCTCTGAGGGCAGAGTAGTTAAGGTACAGCAAGGTAATTCACAAACTCTGGGGTTTTTTCCTAGCTTTCACGCTAGGCTGTGGTAAGGCAGGAAGGTTAGCAACCATGACTACTAGTAAGGCAGCTAGTAAACTAGCGCTGGCCAGACTGGAAGCAAAAGAGAAGGAAAAGGACAGGGAGTTTCAACTGAAACTCAAAGAAGGACAGGCAACTGCCCATAAGAAAGCTATGGAGGCAGAGGCAGCCAGAAAGGAGGCTGCTGATGAAAGAGCCCTGGAGTTAAAAGACAGAGAAATACAGGCCCAGATTAAGGCCCAGATTTCGGCCCAGAAGCATGAACTCGCTGTTTTGGAGTTATCTACATAACCAGTAACAAAGTTCCACTATAGCCGGCCAGCAGGGCCAAGGTTTGCAGGGGGGTGTTTTACCGCATCAATCATTCTTCTCTGCTCAGGACACAAGAGATCAGAAGGTGGAGTCGCTCACCATGGGAACAATTTACCAAAGGGTGTGGTGGATTCTCCATTGCTTGGAGTCTCTAAGTCAAGATAAGACATTTCTTCCTAGAAGATACAACTAGAAGTGATGCACTTAATGCAGGAATCATGGGGTGGGAATCTCTGGCCTGTGTTGTGTATAGGGTTGGCAGAACTCATTTTTCTAAATAATTGGGATGGCTAATAGCAATGCTTATGTTTAAGCATTTTTTTTAGATTTGTATTGATTTACATTTTCACAGTCGGGTGAAATTATGAGGGGAAAGTATTTAATGACAATAGACAGTGAGGTTCAAAAAGCTAAACTTTATAAACCATTAAAACACAAATTGTCAAAATACACAATAAATATTCATTTGCTTGTAACAAGCCTCATTCAGAAGTCTTAACCTCTGAATTTTGAGTCTAAGGATTTTTAAGCAACATTTTCCTTACTATGCCTAGCTATACATTTCAGTTATTATCGATGGAAATAGGTGTAATCAATCTGTGCTTGCAGGGTGAAATTGATGTTTACTGACATTTACTGATAAAAATCGAACGTTTCCAAGCGTAGTTATTCAGGATGTCAGACTGGACGTGGGAATGTATTGATTTAGTTGAAATTTTTGAGGGGGAATTATTGAAATGTTTTGTTTGACTTTATTGTTTTAACTTTTATATTAAGAGGTGAGGCTGAGGGAACTGGGGTTATTTAGTCTGCAGAAGAAAAGAGTGAGGGGGGATTTGATAGCAGCCTTCAGCTACCTGAAGGGGGGTTCCAAAGAGAATGGAGCTAGGCTGTTCTCAGTGGTGGCAGATGACAGAACAAGAAGCAATGGTCTCAAGTTGCAGTGGAGGAGATTTAGGTTGGATATTAGAAAAAAAAATGTTTTCACTAGGAGGGTAGTGAAGCACTGGAATAGGTTACCTAGGGAAGTGGTGGAATCTCCTTCCTTAGAGGTTTTTAAGGTCAGGTTTGACAAAGCCCTGGCTGGGATGATTTAGTTGGGGATTGGTCCTGCTTTGAGCAGGGGGTTGGACTAGATGACCTCCTGAGGTCTCTTCCAACCCTAATCGTCTATGCTTCTATGAGTCTATGATGTTACAGTAATTGTTGTTACAGTACTGTAATAGTAGTATTATAGATTATAATGTTATGTATATAGTGACGAGGCTGAAAATGTATCCTCATGGCTTAAAATTAGCCCAGGCAAAACTCTCCAAGAGCAGAGAGCAGTTCACACCTCATCAGGGCATGTATGGGACAAGCCTAGCCCAGCCCTCACAGGAACAAAGGACACTGGCCTAGGCAGCAACCAAAGGATCTGTTGGACTCTCAAATGAGTCACCCCCCCTTCCTTTGGTCAGTTTGGGACTGCAATGAAGTAGTGCTCATCTGACTGTGAAAGGGACCCAAGAAGGAAGAAAGGACATGATAAAAGGGAGAGACATTTGCCATGTTCTTCCTCTCTCTTCCACCTACATCTACAAACACCATACCAAGTGACTGAAGCGCTGATCAAAGGGGAGAGCCTGGCTGAAGAGCAACCAGCCAGCCTGTGGTGAGAAGCATCTAAGTTTGTAAGGGCATTGAAAGTGTTAAGATCAGCTTAGAATGCATTTTGCTGTTATTTTGTTTGACCAAATCTGACTTGTTATGCTTTGCCTTATAATCACTTTAAATTTATCTTTGTAGTTAATAAACCTGTTTGTTTATTCTACCTGAAGCAGTGCATTTGGTGTGAAGTGTGCCAGATACTCCCCTTGGTATAACAAGCCTGATACATATCAATTTCTTTGTTAAATTGATGAACTCATATAAGCTTGCAGTGTCCAGCGGGCATAAATGGACACTGCAAGACTCAGGTTCCTAGGGTTGTGTCTGGGACCGGAGATATTGGCTAGTGTCATTCGGTTTCACAATCCAAGCAGCAGCTTACTTGCCAGAGGCTGTGCGTGAACAACCCAGGAGTGGGGGTTCTCACAGCAGAGCAGGGTAAGGCTGGCTCCCAGAGTCAAGGATTGGAGTGAACTAGCAGATCACCGGTCCAGATAACACCAGAGGGCAACGTCACACAAAGTCAATCTGGAAGGAGACATCTTAAAGCAAAATGAGTGCACTGAGCCTGTGTCTGTTTTAGGGAACAGCGTGCTTTGTCTGCTTCTGTTTTGGGGGGCTATTGTTTGTTATCATTCTGAATTCTAAAAAATAAAAAGGTAAAGTAATGTTATACTTAAACTTCCAGGAACAAAGTTCTCTGTTTCACTCTAACACCTTTCTGTATGTGCCATGAATGTAACATGTGTCATAAAAAAGAGACACTATCACCCCAGCAGAAGAGGACAAATGTGTGCAAGTGAAGAGTCACTGATAACAGTCTTCCAGTCCTAACAGTAGCCACATTATGGCTTGGGCAAGTGTCTTCCCTCCCAGTACAGTACAATGATCCAGGCCAGTTGTTGATGTCCTATCAGTGATGTATTGAGGACAAGACCAAATGCAAGGAGTAAGGATCTTTCACCACAAACTAGCTTCAGCTTGGGACACTGCATGGGGAAATATGCCAATGTAAATATACCATAATAGTTATACCAGTAAAACTCCCTGTGAGCATTCTGAATGGAGTGCTATTTTCTGGCTCCATTTACTTTGCTTTGAACGTAACAGAAAAAGACACTAAGAGACTGGGATCAGAGTATTCCGATGGGGAGTTGCACTGGTAAAGTTATACCTGTATGATTCCATCTGTAGACAAACTCTAAAGCATTCCCATGACCAGGAACAGGGCTGAGTATAGATCAAACTTAGCTAAGCTTGATCACTTTCCCCAACTCTGCTGAGACTGTAGTATTCAGGCCAAGGTGCTCATTGGTCAGGGAGCCCCGCCCTGAGAGCCTCTCTCCATCGCCATCACTGCCGCATTCCTACACTCGTATTTCTGCTGCAGGGTCAGTTCAGATAGTAGCCTCCTTAGAGGTATAATTCCAGTGTCAGACACTGGGTTTGTCACATGGGCAGTGTCACCTCCTCTGGGTGTGCACAATCTCTCATTCATAGATTCATAGATTCTAGGACTGGAAGGGACCTCGAGAGGTCATCGAGTCCAGTCCCCTGCCCGTATGGCAGGACCAAATACTGTCTAGACCATCTCTGATAGACACTTATCTAACCTACTCTTAAATATCTCCAGAGATGGAGATTCCACAACCTCCCTAGGCAATCTATTCCAGTGTTTAACCACCCTGACAGTTAGGAACTTTTTCCTAATGTCCAACCTAGACCTCCCTTGCTGCAGTTTAAACCCATTGCTTCTTGTTCTATCCTTAGAGGCTAAAGTGAACAAGTTTTCTCCCTCCTCCTTATGACACCCTTTTAAATACCTAAAAACTGCTATCATGTCCCCTCTCAGTCTTCTCTTTTCCAAACTAAACAAACCCAATTCTTTCAGCCTTCCTTCATAGGTCATGTTGTCAAGACCTTTAATCATTCTTGTTGCTCTTCTCTGGACCCTTTCCAATTTCTCCACATCTTTTTTGAAATGCGGTGCCCAGAACTGGACACAATACTCCAGCTGAGGCCTAACCAGAGCAGAGTAGAGCGGAAGAATAACTTCTCGTGTCTTGCTCACAACACACCTGTTAATACATCCCAGAATCATGTTTGCTTTTTTTGCAACAGCATCACACTGTTGACTTATATTTAGCTTGTGGTCCACTATAACCCCTAGATCCCTTTCTGCCGTACTCCTTCCAAGAGAGTCTCTTCCCATTCTGTATGTGTGAAACTGATTTTTTCTTTCTAAGTGGAGCACTTTGCATTTGTCTTTGTTAAACTTCATCCTGTTTAACTCAGACCATTTCTCCAATTTGTCCAGATCATTTTGAATTATGACCCTGTCCTCCAAAGCAGTTGCAATCCCTCCCAGTTTGGTATCATCCGCAAACTTAATAAGCATACTTTCTATGCCAATATCTAAGTCGTTGATGAAGATATTGAACAGAGCCAGTCCCAAAACAGACCCCTGCGGTACCCCACTCGTTATGCCTTTCCAGCAGGATTGGGAACCATTAATAACAACTCTCTGAGTATGGTTATCCAGCCAGTTATGCACCCACCTTATAGTAGCCCCATCTAAATTGTATTTGCCTAGTTTATCAATAAGAATATCATGCGAGACTGTATCAAATGCCTTACTAAAGTCCAGGTATACCACACCCACAGCTTCACCCTTATCCACAAGGCTCGTTATCCTATCAAAGAAAGCTATCAGATTGGTTTGACATGATTTGTTCTTTACAAATCCATGCTGGCTGTTCCCTGTCACCTTACCACCTTCCAAGTGTTTGCAGATGATTTCCTTAATTACTTGCTCCATTATCTTCCCTGGCACAGAAGTTAAACTAACTGGTCTGTAGTTTCCTGGGTTGTTTTTATTTCCCTTTTTATAGATGGGCACTATATTTGCCCTTTTCCAGTCTTCTGGAATCTCTCCCATCTCCCATGATTTTCCAAAGATAATAGCTAGAGGCTCAGATACCTCCTCTATTAGCTCCTTGAGTATTCTAGGATGCATTTCATCAGGCCCTGGTGACTTGCAGGCATCTAACTTTTCTAAGTGATTTTTAACTTGTTCTTTTTTTATTTTATCTGCTAAACCTACCCCCTTCCCATTAGCAATCACTATGTTAGGCATTCCTTCAGACTTCTCGGTGAAGACCGAAACAAAGAAGTCATTAAGCATCTCTGCCATTTCCAAGTTTCCTGTTACTGTTTCTCCCTCTTCACTGAGCAGTGGGCCTACCCTGTCTTTGGTCTTCCTCTTGCTTCTAATGTATTGATAAAAAGTCTTCTTGTTTCCCTTTATTCCTGTAGCTAGTTTGAGCTCATTTTGTGCCTTTGCCTTTCTAATCTTGCCCCTGCATTCCTGTGTTGTTTGCCTATATTCATCCTTTGTAATCTGTCCTAGTTTCCATTTTTTATATGACTCCTTTTTATTTTTTAGATCATGCAAGATCTCGTGGTTAAGCCAAGGTGGTCTTTTGCCACATATTCTATCTTTCCTAACCAGCGGAATAGCTTGCTTTTGGGCCCTTAATAGCGTCCCTTTGAAAAACTGCCAACTCTCCTCAGTTGTTTTTCCCCTCAGTCTTGATTTCCATGGGACCTTACCTATCAGCTCTCTGAGCTTACCAAAATCTGCCTTCCTGAAATCCATTGTCTCTATTTTGCTGTTCTCCCTTCTACCCTTCCTTAGAATTGCAAACTCTATGATTTCATGATCACTTTCACGCAGGCTGCCTTCTACTTTCAAATTCTCAACAAGTTCCTCCCTATTTGTTAAAATCAAGTCTAGAACAGCTTCCCCCCTAGTAGCTTTTTCAACCTTCTGAAATAGAAAGTTGTCTGCAATGCAGTCCAAGAATTTGTTGGATAGTCTGTGCCCCGCTGTGTTATTTTCCCAACATATATCCGGATAGTTGAAGTCCCCCATCACCACCAAATCTTGGGCTTTGGATGATTTTGTTAGTTGCTTAAAAAAAGCCTCATCCACCTCTTCCACCTGGTTAGGTGGCCTGTAGTAGACTCCTAGCATGACATGTCCCTTATTTTTTACCCCTTTTAGCCTAACCCAGAGACTCTCAACACTTCCATTTCCTATGTCCATCTCTACCTCAGTCCAAGTGTGTACATTTTTAATATATAAGGCAACACCTCCTCCCTTTTCCCCCTGTCTATCCTTCCTGAGCAAGCTGTACCCATCCACACCAACATTCCAATCATGTGTATTATCCCACCAAGTTTCAGTGATGCCAACAATGTCATAGTTGTATTTATTTATTGGCACTTCCAGTTCTTCCTGCTTATTACCCATACTTCTCGCATTTGTATATAGGCATCTAAGATACTGGTTTGATCTTTCCTCCCAGTTTTGTCCTGACCCTCCTTTCTCTCTGCCAATATAGCCCACACTCCCTCTCGTTTCCGACCCATCTCCCAGGTCTCCATGTTCCCCACTTACCTGCGGGCTTTGCTCACCTGTCCCCGTCGAACCTAGTTTAAAGCCCTCCTCACTAGGTTAGCCAGTCTGTGTCCAAATAGGGTCTTTCCCCTCCTCGAAAGGTGAACGCCATCTCTGCCTAGCAGTCCTTCCTCGAATAGCATCCCGTGGTCTAGGAAGCCAAAGCCCTCCTGGCGACACCATCTTCGCAGCCAGGCATTCACCTCCATGATGCATCTGTCTCTGCCCGGGCCCCTACCTTTGACAGGAAGAATCGAAGAGAATACCACCTGCACTCCAAACTCCTTCACCCGTACCCCCAGAGCCCTGTAGTCACTCTTGATCCGCTCAGTGTCACACCGTGCAGTATCATTTGTGCCCACATGGATGAGTAGCATGGGGTAGTAGTCAGAGGGCTGGATAATCCTCGACAATGCCTCCGTAACGTCTCGGATACGGGCTGCCGGCAGGCAGCATACCTCCCGAGATGAAATGTCAGGGCAACAGATGGGCGCCTCCGTCCCCCTCAGCAGAGAGTCTCCGACCACCACTACCCTACGTTTCCTATTCGCAGTGGTGGCAGCAGACCTCCCAGCCTTAGGCGTACGAGGCTTCTCCTCCTTTACTGTAGGGGGAGATGCCTTCTTTCCTGTATCAAGAAGAGCATAACAGTTACCTATTCATGAGACAGTCCTGCCTCTCCCTAAGATGTGTGGTGTGTGATTGACCCACAGTAAATGTATTTCTCCTCAAAGCACCCCCAGCAGGTGGGGAATGTTGATTATCTCCATTGTACAGTTGGGGAACTGAGGCACAGAGCTTGTCTTGGTCAAACAGGCAATCTTTGGTGGTGCCAAGACTGGAACTCAGGGCTCCCAAGGTCTAGGATATCTCCATAACCACTGCACCATCCATCTGCTCTTCCTCCTACATTCCTTCCAGCTTCTTATTCATCCCCACAGTTCCTCCCTTCAGTGAAGCCCCTCACTAATTTTGTCAATCTATTTAGGAAGTCTCTGATAAGACATCCTCTCATCCACAATAACGTTCCACAAGCCTGTGCCAAATATATATGGATATATCCGCTCCTGTCTGCAAGTACTACAGCACATGCCCCATTCAGCACATGGGATAGAACCCATAAGTCCTGATTCCCAACATTTCTCCGATGTCTAGCAAACAGTTGTGTAACCCACAGGCAAATTGTGTCTCCTGCCTTTCTAGTGGTTTACATCTATCCAGCATCAGACCGGTGCACATATGAGAAGGCACCGAAAGGGGGAACATCTCTATGTTGTTGGTTGTCATATTTCCTCACTGTGTAATCAAATTGCCAGAGTGGCATATTTGGCTCATTTACGAAGCAGGTTTCATTGATAAAATGTTTCCATCAGCTTTTATTTGTGCTTTAATGTGTCCACCCCACACTCCACCAAGACTGGGGGTCTCAAAAGAGCCTAAGGGAGTTAGGCATCCAGATTCAATTTAATTTTCATGGTGGTTAAGTGCCCGATTCCTTTCAGCTGCTTTGAACATTCTGATTGAAATCTCTAATTTTCAAAGTGAGGACCAACTAGACCAGGGATTGGCAACCTTTGGCATGTGGCTCACCAGGGTAAGCACCCTGGCGGGCCGGGCTGGTTTGTTTACCTGCTGCATTGGCAGGTTCAGCCCATCATGGCTCCCACTGGCCAATGGGGCCTGCAGGAAGCAGCGCTGGATGAGGGATGTGCTGGCCGCCGCTTCCTGCCCCCCCCATTGGCCTGGAGCGGTGAACCGTGGCCAGTGGGAGCCGCGATTGGCCAAACCTGCAGACGCAGCAGGTAAACAAACCAGCTTGGCCTGCCAGGGTGCTTATCCTGGTGAGCCGTGTGGCAAGGGTTGCCGATCCCTGAACTAGACAATAGAATAATAGAATCATAGAAGATTAGGGTTTGAAGAGACCTCATGAGGTTAACTAGTCCAACCCCCTGCTCAAAGCAGGACCAACCCCAACTAAATCATCCCAGCAAGGGCTTTGTCAATCTGGGCCTTAAAAACCTCTAAGGATGGAGATTCCACCACCTCCCACGGTAACCCATTCCAGTGCTTCACCACCCTCCTAGTGAAATAGTGTTTCCGAATATCCAACCTAGACCTCCCCTACTGCAACTTGAGACCATTGCTCCTTGTTCTGTCATCTGCTGCCACTGGGAACAGCCGAGCTCTATCCTTTTTGGAACCCCCCCTTCAAGTAGCTGAAGGCTGCTATCAAATCCCCCCTCACTCTTCTCTTCTGCAGACTAAACAATCCCAGTTCCCTCAGCCTCTCCTCAAAAGTTATGTGCCCCAGTCCCCTGATCCTTTTTGTTGCCCTACGCTGGACTCTTTCCAATGTTTCCACATCCTTTCTGTAGTGGCGGGCCCAAAACTAGATGCAATATTGCAGATGTGGCCTCACCAGTGCCGAATACAGGGGAATAATCACTTCCCTCAATCTGCTGGCAATGCTCCTACTAATGCAGCCCAATATGCCGTTAGCCTTCTTGGCAACAAGGACACACTGCTGACTCATATCCAGCTTCTCATCCACTGTAATCACCAGGTCCTTTTCTGCAGAACTGCTGCTTAACCAGTTGGTCCCCAGACTGTAGCGGTGCATGAGATTCTTCCATCCTAAGAGCAGGATTCTGCACTTGTCCTTCTTGAACCTCATCAGATTTCTTTTGGCCCAATCCTCCAATATGTCTAGGTCACTCTGGAACCTATCCCTACTCTGCAGCATATCTACCTCTCCCCCCAGCTTAGTGTCATCTGTGAACTTGCTGAGGGTGCAGTCTATCCCATCATCCAGGTCTTTAATAAAGATGTTGAACAAAACCAGCGCGAGGACCGATCCCTGGGGCACTCCGCTTGATACTGGCTGCCAACTATACATCGAGCCATTGATCACTACCCATTGAGCCTGACAATCTAGCCAGATTTCTATCCACCTTATAGTCCATTCATCCAATCCATGCTTTTTTAACTTGTTGGCAAGAATACTGTAGGAGACCATATCAAAATCTTTGCTAAAGTCAAGATATATCACGTCCACCACTTTCCCCATATCCACAGAACCTTATCTCATCATAGAAGGCAATCAGGGAAGTCTTACTGTCCATCATACCTGACCCATTTGGACAACACTTATGGGTGCATGTTGTCTCATTGAAGGGGATGGGACTGCTCTCATAAGAAAGGATTATTCATCTGCTTTGGGATAGCAGGATCAGGACCTTGCTAGATACATCAGAACCGTAATGCAATTAAGTCATCCCACAGAGAGGAAAGAACTCCTTTGAGCTAAGCAGGCTGATTTAATCAGGACAGGTGTTTCTGCCAATTCTGGGTTGTGAAAACAGCAGGAACTCCCCAGAGTCAGCCGATGGAAAACCCACTCAGAAGTGGCATCAGGGGACACACAGCCTTCTCCAGCAAAGAATACAAATATGGAAGAGAAGGAAGGAATTGTTTCATACTGCATCAAGCAGATATTAGGAAAAGTTTTCTAACTCTACGGATAGTTAAGCACTGGAACTGGTTAGCAAGAGAGGGTGTGGAATCCTCATCTTCGCAGGTTTTTAGGAGCAGGTTAGACAAACCCCTGTCAGGGATGGTCTAGGATTGTTTGTTCCTGCCTCAGCAACAGGGGCGAGACAAGTTGACCTCTTGTGCTCCCTTTCAGCCCTACATTTCTATGATTCTATGAGGAGGCAACCACACCCTGTCAACAGAGGGACGAGGACATGGTCCAAGTGAGATCTCGGCACCTGCACATCCTATCAGGTGGACCCAGGTCTCTGTACTGAGAGAACTGAATTTCTGTGGAGAAACGAGAGAGAAGAACCTAAATCCTGGTCACCAAACCCAGAGAGATCCAAGCTAAACTGGAGGCTGAATATCCTGTCGTTGAAGGTGAATGTTATCCCTTGTACTGCTGCTGCCACACACTCAGATAGAACCTGCCCGTCAAAGGCCTGTGCAATCAGTGTTGATTCAGTCTTACCTTCCCCGCGAGATGTCCATCAGTGATAATATCACCATGTAACCAATGGGGAGACTGAGGCAAAGAGAAGGGAAATGTCACGCTATTTCTCACCATCACTGGCAGAACCTAGAACAGAATTATAGAATCTAGAGACAAGAAAGGAAAACTCTGTCCCCTCCAATCCATCTCTTTGCCAGGAGTGGCCCCAAGAGTACATTTATTAGTGTCTGCTCCACTTTACTTTTAAATAACCTGATAAGAAGATCAGGGATTTCCAGACTGGACTAGATCCCAGGTCCGTTTAGCCCAGTATCCTCTCTCTGACAGTGTCAGCCCCAGAGGCTGCAGAGAAATGTGTAAGAACTCCGCAGCAACACTTGTGGAATGATCTGTCTCCCTCCTCCCCCCACAATCAGTTTTCATCCTGATCTTTAATAGTTAGAGATGGACTTAAACCCTTAACTCCAAGGTGTAAGATCTCTTCCAGAACTGTTGTTAAACTCCGGAGAGAATAATAAACTCTTCCTCCTGGCAGATTAAGCTCTTATTTCTTATCCTACTTTCAGTGAACATGGAGAAAAATTAATTATCATCCTCTTTATAATAGTCTTCAAATATGTGAAGGGTTATTATCAGATATCCTGTCAGCCTTCTTTTTTCAAGAAAAGAAAACATTCCTATTTTTCATATAAAAGTCAAGTTCCTTTTTTGAAACATATTAAGTTCTTGGCCCCAAAATTTCTTGTGGCAATGAGTTCTACTGTCTAATTATTGGCTTCCAAGCAAGGCAGTTTCACAGCCTGCAACTTCTCACTGTCAGGATATATTACTTAATGTTAACCCTACATTTCCCCTTTCTTTATTTTTCCCTTTACTTCTATCTTTGCTTTGTTAATCATGACAACTAATTTCTATTTACATATTTCCAATATTCCCTTAATTGTCATTAGAATTGGTTGAAAAATGCAAATTTAATGAAAAATATTTACATTTGTAATTTTTTTTCCATTTATCAAGAAGCAGTTTACATTTTTTCAAACTTTTGATTACTTAAAAAAATGAATAGGTTACATTAAAATTTTTTGCCTTTTTCCTCTTTTTTTTTTTCCTGTTTACTACTGGGTGCAGTAAAATGAACAGTGACATTTCTCCCCAATCTTCCTCTGATCTTATTCTTTTTTTCTTTTTGACATACAGTATATTTAAAAAGAAATTCTCAATTTTTTTTTTTTTAATTACGGAATGGCAAGGCACCAGACTTTCATTTTTCCTTTTACCTCTTGGTAACTTTTGCAAAGTTGTGGAAGTTCAAAATGGGAAATGAGAGCGGGGGATAAAAAGGAATTGTGGCCAAAAATAAAATTCCTCAGAGATGATGGATGGCATATTTTCAGAATCATGTTAGTTTGGATCTCTTGTAAATGTACAGATTTACTAGCGTAGATGTCAATAGAAATTTGTATCATTCAATTATCAGAATGTCACCGAGCAGTTTGAATCAACAATATCCCTTGGTAGAGAATGCCAAAAGTTGTGATGGAATGATCACAAAGCAGCATAAAAACATATCCACGTGATACAGTACAAATGAAATCAAATGACCACCTAAAAAGGCTTAGGGCACAACCACATTCACGGAGCCTTGGTTTCTGTTGGGGACAAAGGAAGCTTCTGAAGTTTAAACCAAGCCAATTCTCAGCCAGCAAAACTGTGGGGTGTTTTACCAGTCCAAATAAGGCTAGCTGAATTCAGGGAATCGAGTGCCTACACCTTCATATGCCAGGCTCCACCTGGTGAACTGGTTACTCACTGCAAACCACTAGTGTCAGTTCTTTGGAGCAGAATAAAGGAAGCAAGGCTTAATGTGTTGTCAATCAGATAAATTAGGGTCTTTACACAAATCGGAGCTTGCTTCAGCAGCTCGTTTGTGTCAGTTTTTCTCACTCAGTCTCCTATACTGTTAACTTCCATTGTATGTGTGTATGTCTGCCTGTGTGCTGAGCTCAGTATTTGGGTTGGTGGCCTGAAGGAGAGGGATCCTTTGAACATTAATGCATTTAAATTGCTAATGTGATATTGATGTTTAATAAATGTTGTTCTCGTCCTATTGCAGGGTTTGGTTCATTTCCCCCATGGCAAACACGGAACAGGGAAATCAAACCTCCTGGGATTTGGGGCTATCCCCAAACTGCAGACCCTTCCCTTCCTGCTGCTCCTTGTGATTTACATTGTGACCGTGGCTGGGAACATCCTCATAATTGTGCTAGTTGTGGCTGATCAGCACATTCACACCCCCATGTACTTTTTCCTGGGGAACTTGTCCTGCTTGGAGACCTGCTACACCTCCACCATCCTGCCAAGGATGCTGGCCGGTCTCCTGACTGGAGACAAAACCAATTCCATTGGTGGCTGCATCACACAATGTTACTTTGTTGGTTTCTTTGCAGCCACTGAGAGTTATCTCCTAGCAGTGATGTCTTATGACCGGTATCTAGCAATATGCAAACCACTGAATTATGCAGCCTTTATGAATGGCTGTTTCTGCCTCCAACTAGCAGCTGGGTCTTGGGTAAGTGGGTTATTGGCTAGTTCCATAGTAACAGGTATGTTATTACAATTAACTTTCTGCGGTCCCAATGAAATTGATCATTTCTTCTGTGAAGTTACACAAATAATAAATCACTACTGCAATGATATCTACCATTTGGAACTTGTACTTACCATTCTGTCTGCTTTATTCACATTGCCCCCATTTGCTTTAACTGTAATGTCCTATGTTTGTATCATCTCCACCATCCTGCGAATCCCTTCCAACACTGGGAGGCAAAAGGCCTTTTCCACCTGCTCCTCTCACCTGATCGTGGTGACAATTTTCTATGGGACCCTGATCATTGTGTATCTGCTACCAAAAACCAATACACTCAGAGACCTCAACAAAGTGTTCCCTGTCTGCTACACAATTCTGACTCCTCTGGCCAATCCCTTCATTTACAGCCTGAGAAACACAGAGATAAAAGAGGCACAGAGAAAAAATTTCAGTGAATGTGTACATTTTAGAAGACTTCAAAATTGCTACTGTAGTTTTTGAAAGACAAAATAATAATGACTGCAGCTGATTTACAGTTTAACGCTTAGATCTTGTGTAGCCCATTATTTCATGCTAGGTCTTTGAACTGTGATATTATAACATATGAGGGTGTGCAAAGATTTATCTGTAAGATCAATCAGAATGAGTATCTTTGTGTCTGGAATAAAACTGTGCTGTATTTTCCTTGTTGAAGGTGGGTAGATACTATTTTAGTGAATTCCATAGACTAAAACAAAGTCTGCATGTAAAATAGTGACTTAGGGCTGGATCTACAAAGAGACTTAGACATTGCAATGCCTCACTTCTAGCACCATGCTAGCCAATGGAACCCACACCCAGACTTGGGCAGTCAGGGGGCACATCTACATTGAAATAAAAGACCCAAGGCAAGGCCATGGCTGGCCCAAGTTATCTGACCTGAGCTTGGGGGGATTTAGGCCAGAGGGGTAAAAATGGCATGGTAGACATTTGGGCTGGAGCCCAGGCTCTGAAACCCTGCAGTGGGGGTGAGTCTCAGAGCCCAGGCTGCAGCCCAAGCCCAGACCTCTACATGGCTATATTGATCCCCTTAGCCCGAGCCCTGCTGGTGCCAGTCTATTGCCCCAGGCTCTGAGACTCGGTGCTGTCAAGGCTAAATCCCCACTCTGTCACTCTGAGCGCAGAAAGTCGGGGCCCACAAGAATTCTAAAAATGAATACTTGCCACTCCAGGCTTGTATTAAACTCCCAAGGTTACAGCTTTTCTCTGATCTTGGCTTGGTAAATGCTGCCACCACCCAAATGCAAAAAAAACCCACCTTTGAACCCAGGAAGGAGCACTTGGGAATTCCTCCCTATGGGGTACCCTCAAGCCCTTTCACCACCCCTCCAGGGAAGAGCTGATAAAGAAAACAAGGGAAATTAGCTGTGGCTACCAGCTAATTAAACAACATGCACAAACCTCTTAGAACATCAAAAATCCAATCCTGTTCTTAAAAAAGGTAAATTTTATTAAAAACAAAAAGGGAAAAAATACATCTGGAACTTAGGCTTTTTGCTAGATCTGAAAAAAAAAAACAATTACAAAAATTAAGCACCCCAAATAGCTTTCTTGGGTGTTCAGCTTAAAGGTTACAAGGAAACAAAAGCATCAGATATTAGCACAGAGGAGATCCAAAAGCCAAAATAAAATATAAACCTGATAGCTTCTAACTAAACATTCCCAATCCCACATTATTTCTTCTAGGTATGGAAAATAATTTTTCATACCTGGTTCAAACCTTACACAGCATTTCTGCTTATAGCATTTCTATTCAGTGTCCCTGCAGCCCAGAGAACGACAGACAAAGGGAAAGTTTCTTTCCCAATTTTAAAAAGTTCTACCTTCCCATTGGCTTTTTTGGTCAGGTGCCCACTTCCTTTTCTTTACCTCTAATAATAATTACATGAAGAACTAAATGGTACTTTTTACATTTCAAGGACTACAATGACTTAGAATGCAGGAGTGCCGAATAGAGGGGAATAATCACTCCCTCGATCTATTCACAATGTTCCTACTAATACATAGACCATAGACCCACAGAGCTATAAATAGATACATGACATTCATAAAAAAATAATACAGATATTTCCTATGTTCCTCACAGAAGGTGAGGCTTAAATTGCTAATGCTTAATTGCGCAAGCACTCTAATATCCCTGCTTGGAAATGCAAAGCAGTAGCTTTTGGGGATTGGATGCTCACAGGATTGCGCAAACTTGAATCAATGAGCTCTTACTTCTCATGGTTTAATGGCTAGGAATCAGGTTCTACAGCTGAGGTTTTTGTCTCTCATCATTCTCCAGAAACTGGATTTTCTGAGTAAAAAGCCCTAAATCTACCTGGATGCATGAGTGAGTGCTATGCAGTATACAGGGCCGGCTCCAGGCACCAGCTGAGCAAGCTGGTGCTTGGGGCGGCAGATTGTTGGAGGCGGCATTCTGCCCAATCCTAGGGCGGCACGGCTGCTTTTTTTGTTGTTGTTGTTCTTGTTCCGCTCTGGCCGCCCTGTAAGGGGCGGCGTCACAGAGAACCAGAGCACCCTGCAGGGCAGTCCTCTTCCTTCCCTCCCCGCCAACCGGAGCAGAGCCCTCGCGGCAGGCAGCAGGCAGCAGGAGAACCCTGGGTAACAGTCAGAGTAGGGCTTGATCCAGATAACAGCAATAAAGATTTTCCTGGTGATGTGTCCAGAGGTCACTGCTAGGGCCTAGCAGTTTGCATCTGGCTCATGGGATTGTAGTGAACAGTAGTTAGTTTGCAGTGCCTACATGATGGGGATGCAAATAGCATTACTTCAGGTGTGGCAGATTTCCTATGTTTACATCCCCACATATGTTGAACCTAGAGACAGTCATTTTTTGCCCAAATATTTGCCCTGATCCTTCTCCTCAGTTGGAGGACACAGACTTGAGCTCCAGCTGGATTCTCCATTGCATCTTTAGCAGCATAGGATATCATTTGTACAACAAACCTTAGGATAATATCATGCCTTATTCTAAACTAAATGGAAGAATAAACAAAAATAGATCTGTGACTAGGGTTCTTGATTTCAAAAGGGCTAACTTAAAAAAATTAAGGAAATTAGTTAGGGAAGTGGATTGGACTGAAGAACTTGTGGATCTAAAGGCGGAGGAGGCCTGAAATTACTTCAAGACAAAGTTGCAGAAACTATCAGAAGCCTGCATCCCAAGAAAGGGGAAAAATTTCATAGGCAGGAGTTCTAGACCACGCTGGATGAGCAAGCATCTCAGAGAGATGATTAAGAAAAAGCAGAAAGCCTACAAAAGGTGGAAGATGGGAGTGATCAGCAAGGAAAGCTACTTTATTGAGGTCAGAACATGTAGGGATAAAGTGAGAAAGGCCAAAAGCTATGTAGAGTTGGACCTTGCAAAGGGAATTAAAACCAATAGTAAAAGGTTCTATAGATGTATAAATAAGAAGAAAACAAAGAAAGAAGAAGTGGGACCACTAAACACTGAGGATGGAGTTGAGGTTAAGGATAATCTAGGCATGGACCAATATCTAAACAAATACTTTGCCTCAGTCTTTAATGAGGCTAATGAGGAGCTTAGGGATAACGGTAGGATGACAAATGGGAGGTAGATATTACCACATCTGAGGTAGAAGCCAAACTCGAAAAGTTTAATGGGACTAAATCGGAGGGCCCAGATAATCTTCATCCAAGAATATTAAAGGAACTGGCACATGAAATTGCAAGCCCATTAGCAAGAATTTTTAATGAATCTGTAAACTCAGGGGTTGTACTGTATGACTGGAGATTTGTTAACATAGTTCCTATTTTAAGAAAGGGGGGGGGAGGGATCTGGGCAACTACAGTACTGTTAGTTTGACATCTCTAGTGTGCAAGGTCTTGGAAAAAAATTTGAAGGAGAAAGTAGTTAAGGACATTGAGGTCAATGGTAATTGGGACAAAATACAACGTAGTTTTACAAAAGGTAGATCGTGCCAAACCAACCTGATCTCCTTCTTTGAGAAAGTAACAGATTTTTTAGACAAAGGAAATGCAGTGGATCTAATTTACTTCAATTTCAGTAAGGCATTTGATACGGTTCCACCTGGGGAATTATTAGCTAAATTGGAAAAGATGGGGATCATTATGAAAATTGCAAGGTGGAGCAGGAACTGGTTAAAGGGGAGACTACAACGGGTCGTACTGAACGGTGAACTATCAGGCTGGAGGGAGGTTACTAGTGGAGTTCCTCAGGGTTCGGTTTTGGGACCAATCTTATTTAATCTTTTTATTACTGACCTTGGCGCAAAAAGTGGGAATGTGCTAATAAAGTTTGCGGATGACACAAAGCTGGGAGGTATTGCCAATACAGAGAAGGACCGGGATATCATACAGGAAGATTTGGATGACCTTGTAAACTGGAGTAATAGTAATAGGATGAAATTTAATAGTGAAAAATGCAAGGTCATGCATTTAGAGATTAATAACAAGAAGTATTGTGATAAGCTGGGGACACATCAGTTGGAAGAAACAGAGCAGGAGAAGGACCTTGGAGTATTGGTTGATCACAGGAAGACTATGAGCCGCCAATGTGATATGGCCATGAAAAAAGCTAATGCGGTCTTGGGATGCATCAGGCGAGGTATTTCCAGTAGAGATACGGAGGTGTTAGTACCGTTATACAAGGCACTGGTGAGACCTCATCTGGAATACTGTGTGCAGTTCTGGTCTCCCATGTTTAGGGAAGGATGAATTCAAACTGGAATAAGTACAGAGAAGGGCTACTAGGATGATCAGAGGAATGGAAAACCTGTCTTATGAAAGGAGACTCAAAGAGCTTGGCTTGTTTAGCCTAACCAAAAGAAGGCTGAGGGGAGATACGATTGCTCTCTATAAATATATCAGAGGGATAAATACCAGGGAGGGAGAGGAATTATTTAAGTTCAGTACCAATGTGGACACAAGAACAAATGGATATAAACTGACCATCAGGAAGTTTAGATTGAAATTAGAAGAAGGTTTCTAACCATCAGAGGAGTGAAGTTCTGGAACAGCCTTCCAAGGGGAGTATTGGGGGCAAAGACATATCTGGCTTCAAGACTAAGCTTGATAAGTTTGTGGAGGGGATGGTATGATGGGATAGCCTAATTTTGGCAATTAATTGGTCTTTTATATTAGCGGTAAATATGCCCAATGGCTTGCGATGGGATGTTAGATGGGGTGGGATCTGAGTTACTACAGAGAATTCTTTCCTGGGTGTCTGGCTGGTGAGTCTTGCCCACATGCTCAGGGTTTAGCTGATGGCCATATTTGGGGTCGGGAAGGAATTTTCCTCCAGGGCAGATTGGCAGAGGCCTTGGGCGTTTTTTGCCTTCCTCTGCAGCGTGGGGCACGGGTCACTTGCTGGAAGATTCTCTGCACCTTGAAGTCTTTAAACCATGATTTGAGGACTTCAATGGCTCAGACACAGGTTTGACACAGGGGTGGGTGGGTGAGATTCTGTGACCTGCATTGTGCAGGTCAGACTAGGTGATCATAATGGTTCCTTCTGACCTTAAAGTCTATGATTCTATGATTTTATATTTTTATTAGATTTTTCTGCATTTGTTTACAATACTATATTATCTAACACAGAGAAACAATATCCTGTGACCAATACATCCACAACCGCATTGCAAACAACAGAGCAACAAAGTAAATAGGGGATATTTGCAGGGATTTGCTTTGATATTTAGTGGATTTTGTGCTTTATGCAACATGTCAGCTCTCTGCGCTATCAGATGCTATACAGTGTCCTTTTCCAGGACCAATGTTTAGGCACCCGCAAAGAGAAAAGATACCATTATATTGTATGTATCAGTGCTGAACAGAAGTGGTTGACAGAACTGTCCAGAACCTCATTGTCCTATGTCCTGTTTTACATTGGCACAGAACAGGACCATAAATGCTCTATCTCAGTAAATCCATGCAGAACATCTCCATTTCTCTTTTAAGGTGAGTGCTGAGATTTTCCAGGGCAGTTTTCAACTTAATTTCAATGGAGACTTTTTGCCCAAATCACCCAGGTAGCTTTGAAAACCTCAAGCTAAGGGGCAGGTTTTCAAAGGTACTTTAGGTGCCTAGTAGGAGTTTCAAAAGCATCTTGGTGCCCAACACCAATCTCCCACTTGGCACTTAAACACCTTTAAAAATGTGGACCCTAATTATTGTCTATGATTTGCTTTATTTTTTTAGGAAAGCCACATATTTACTGACTGCTTTGCTCAAGGCGTTCTTGAACTCTCTGTTTCTCAGGCTGTAGATGAGGGGGTTAACCAGGGGAGTCAGGACTGTATAGCAAAGAGAGAGCACTTTGTTTAGGACTCTCAGTGTGTCAAGTTTCAATAGCGTGTATGCAATCAATATAGTCCCATAGAAAATTGTCACCACTATGAGGTGAGAGGAGCAGGTGGAAAAGGCCTTCTGCCTCCCAGTGGCAGAAGGGATTCTCAGGATGGTGGTGATGATACAAACATAGGATGTCAAGGTTAGTAGAAATGGAGGCAGGGTAAATACACAGGCCATTATAAAATCCATCAACACCATCAGATATTTGTCACCACAGCCGAGTTTTATCAGTGGGACAGGATCACAATAAAAATGGTCAATTTCATTTGGGCTACAGAATATTAGCTGTGACATGAATAATACAAAGATGGCAGTAGCCAAAAACCCACTTAACCATGATCCAGTAGCCAACTGGAGGCAAAACCTGGTATTCATAAGAGCTAAATAGTGCAGAGGTTTACATATCGCTAAATACCGATCATAAGACATGGCTGCTAGGAGATAGCATTCTGTAGAGGCCAGAGCACCAAAAAAATACAATTGTGTGAAGCAGCCATTGAAAAAGATGGTTTTGTTCCCAGTCAGGAGATTGGCCAGAATCCTAGGCAGGATGGTTGAGGTGTAGCAGGTCTCCAAGGAAGACAAGTTCCCCAGGAAGAAGTACATGGGAGTGTGAAGTTGCTTATCAGCCACAACTAGCGTAATGATGAGGGTGTTCCCAGCCACGGTTGTGATGTAGATCACTAGAAACAGCAGGAAGAGAAAAATGTTCTGATCAGGGAGATTCCCAAATCCAAGGAGAATGAATTTTATGTCCGTTTGATTTCCCCAGTCTGTGTCTGCCATGGGCTGAGACTAGGAGCATAAAACAAATGGTGCAATCTAATCAGAAGAACACAGAGTTAAAAGTTAATCAAGTGTCATCACTTAAATCCATAAATGTGCAAAAACTCCTTTCCCTCTCCTAGTTACTAGCCCTAGTTTTATGTCTAAAGTTAGACCTCAGGGGCAAGTGTCTCAGGCCTAGAACTGAACCCTGATGTCCCTTCAGTTAAAGGAGCAGGTAGAAAATGACTTCTCCCTCCCTGCGGTGAAGGGGTTCGCAGGAAGGTGTGATGATACAGACACAGGTATGTATGTGTGTGGTATGTAACCTATCATTTAAATCAGCTTCTGTACCAGATGACTGGAGAATAGCTAATGTGACACCGATTTTTAAAAAGTCTCCAGGAGCAATCCTGGCAACTACAGACCAGTAAGCCTAACTTCAGTACTGGGCAAACTGTTTGAAACTATAGTAAAGAACAGAATTATCAGACACATAAATGAATATGATTTGTTGGGAAGAGTCAACATGGTTTTGGAAAGGGAAATCATACCTCACCAATTTACTAGAATTCTTTCAGGGGTTTAACAAGAATGGGGACACGGGAGATCCGGTGGATATAGTGTACTTAGATTTTCAGAAAGCCTTTGACAAGGTCCCTCACCAAAGGCTCTTAAGCAAAATAAGCTGCCATGGGATAAGAGGGAAGGTTCTCTCATGGCTCGGTAACTAGTTAAAATATAGGAAACAAAGAGTAGGAATAAACGGTTAGTTCTCAGAATGGAGAGTGGTAAACAGTGGTGTCCCCCAATGGTCTGTATTGGGACAAATGCTGTTCAACATATTCATAAATGATCTGGAAAAGGGTGTAAACAGTGAGGTGGCAAAATTTGCAGATGATACAAACCTACTCAAGATAGTTAAGTCTAAAGAAGACTGTGAAGTGTTACAAAGGGATCTCACAAAACTGGGTGACTATGCAACAAAATGGCAGATGAAATTCAATGTTGATAAATGCAAAGTAATGCACATTGGAAAACATAATGCCAAATATACATATAAAGTGCTGGGGTCTAAGTTAGCTGTTACCACTCAAGACAGAGATTTTGGAGTCATTGTGGATAGTTCTCTGAAAACATCCACTCATTGTGCAGTGGCATTCAAAAAAGCTAACAGAATGTTGGGAATCATTAGGAAAGGAAAAGATAATAAGACAGAAAATATCATATTGCCTCTATATAAATCCATGTGGTATGCCCACATGTTGAATACTGAGTGCAGATGTGATCATTCACATCTCAAAAAAGATATATTGGAATTGGAAAAGGTTCAGAAAAGGGCAACAAAAATGATTAGGAGTATGGAACAGCTTCTACATGAGAAGAGATTAATGACTCGGACTATTCAGCTTGGGAAAGAGATGGCTAAGGGGACATGATAGAGGTCTATAAAATCATGACTGGTGTGCAGAAAGTAAATAAGGAAGTGTTATTTACTTCTCATAACACAAAAACTAGGGGTCACCAAATGAAATGAATAGGCAGCAGGTTTAAAACAAAGAAAAGGAAGTATTTTTCACACAACGCACAGGCAATCTGTGGAACTCTTTGCCAGAAGATGTTGTGAAGGCCAAGACTATAACAGCGTTCAAGAAAAGAACTAGATGAATTCATGGAGGATAGGTCCATCAATGGCTATTATCCAGGATGGGAATGGATGATGTCCCTAGCCTCTGTTCGCCAGAAGCTGGGAATGAGTGATGGGGATGGATCACTTGATGATTACTTGTTCTGTTCATTCCCTCTGAGGCACCTGGCATTGGCCACAGTTGGAAGACAGGATACTGGGCTACATGGTCCTTTGGTCTGACCCAGTATAGCTTTTCTTATGTTCTTATGATGTCAGAAGAGTAACAAAGGGAGCTGACTAAACTGGGGTGGCTGGGCAACAAATGGCAGGCAAAATTCAGTGTTGAAAAGTGAAAATTACAGTACATCCTCACTATAATGAACCTCTAAGGATCCAAGCCATTTGTTTGGTACAGCTAGGGGTTCGTTATAGTGAGGGGGGCAGCTCCTTCAACCCCAGGGCAGCAGATATGGGTGTGCCTCCTCTTCTGGCCCTAGGGCTGAGGCTTCAGATGACAGCACTCCTCTGCCCCCCACCACAGCCCCGGGTCTGGAGGAGCTCTCAGCCACTCACAGTGAGCAGGGCTGGAGGTGTGATCCAGAGACCATGTTCACTATAGCCCAAAATTTGCTATTGCAAAGATGATTATAGTGAAGGTCTAATGTAATTCAAATTGTAAAAAAATAATCCAAATTCTACATACAAAATTAGCTGTTACCACTCAAGAAAGAGCTCTTGGAGTCATTGTGGATAGATCTCTGAAAACATCCACTCAATGTGCAGTGGCAGTCAAAAAAGTGAATAGAATGTTGGGAACCTTTAGGAAAGGGATAGAGAATAAAACAGAAAATATCACAATGCCATTATATTAATTCATGGTACAGTCACTCCTTGAATACTGTGTGCAGTTCCGGTTGCTCCATTTAAAAAAAGATGTATTGTAACTGGAGAAGGTACAGAGAAAGGCTAAAAAAAATGATTAGGGGAAAGGAACAGCTTTCATATGAGGAGAGATTGAAAAGACCTGGGCTGTTCGGATTAAAAAAGAGATGGCTAAGGGCGGATATGATAGAGGTCTATAAAATCATGAATGGTGTGGAGAAAATGAATAGGGAAGTGTTTTTTACCTCTTCATATAACTCAAAAACTAGGGGTCACCTGATAAAATGAATAGGCAGCAGGTTTAAAACAAACATAAGGAAGTACATCTTCTCACAATGCACAGTCATCCTGTGCAATTTGTTACCAGGAGATGATGTGAAAATCCAAAGTATAACTGGGTTCAAAAAAGAATTAGATAAGTTCATGAAGGATAGGTGACTCAATGGCTATTAGTCGAGATGGTCAGGGACACAACCCCATGCTCCAGATGTCCCTAAAACTATAACTGCCTGAAACTGGGAGTGGACAACAAGGGAAGGATCACTCAGAACTTCCCTGTTTTGTTTGTTCCCTCTGCAGCTTCTGGCACTGGCCACTGTCAGAGACAGGATTCTGGTCTAGATGGACCTTTGGTCTCATCTAATTTGGCCATTCTTATGTTTATATCACCTCATGCAATATCAGATCAACAACAGTGAAAATAACAGTCCATTTCTCTGGTAGCCAAAGTAGAGAGATCAGAAAAAATGTTTCTCTACTATAATCTCCTATCTAGTAAAAAGAACAGGAGTACTTGTGGCACCTTAGAGACTAACAGAAAATTTATGCTGAAATGCAAAATCACACTGTTGACAATGGCCAGAATGTTGAGTATTGGAGGAAACAAAATCAATATCAACTAAATCTTGACATAAGTGTTTCAATCCAGTCTAATGTGTTTAGCACATATCTTCCATTAAAATTAATGGTAATTATTCCCACCGTATACCTACTTACTGAATGTTTATTGTTCCATATGCAAAGGAATATTGATTTTCACCCTCCCACATGAGATCAGTTTTGCCATAAATGACGAAGTGGACAAAACTCTTTCTTAGGTCATGTAATACAAAAACATAATAAAGATAATTACGAGGACGATTATTATGATTATGGAAAGTGTTGGGAGGAGCTGAAAATGTATTTTATGTTTCAGATGATAATTCCTGATATTAGCTATATCACAGTATTACAATGCATTTCATTTGGGGGTGGATTTTAGGAAGGGGCGAAACCAGGCTAATTTGCAACCCTTACTGTGCATTGACTCTCCTCAGCCCTATTGTACTAAGATAAATGAAACAAACAGGCTAAAGGGATTAACAAAGGAGTCTTTGGCCAGCATTAAACAGTGTTAAACAAGGTTTAGGGTGTGGAACACAGACACCCCAGCCTGCTTAGTATCATAGCAAAGCACTTTTCCCCACTTACTTTATCTAAATTTTGGTCTATCTGCTGCATAGCCCACTTGTTCATAAGCATTTGTTTATTTCTCTATGATCAATTGTTATGATCACACCTTTGGCCCATTTATTCCATCTAAATCAGTCCATAATAATCACAGATGATAACGCAGGAATGAAAAAGGGTCTGGGAAGGAAGATACTGCCTTTGCACTTGCAGGGTATAAATACACCTCTACCCCGATATAACGCTGTCCTCGGGAGCCAAAAAATCTTACCGCATTATAGGTGAAAACGCGTTATATCAAACTTGCTTTGATCCGCCGGAGCATACAGCGCCGCACCCCTGGAGCACTGCCTTACCATGTTATATCTGAATTCATGTTATATCGGGTTGCGTTATATCGGGGTAGAGGTGTATCTGGCTCATGCTCCTCTGCAATCTGGGCTCACCCCTCTCCACACCATAGGACTCAGACCTCTATTCCTTGAATAGCCTACTGTTCTCTACATATGGAAGGCATTCTCCTGCATGGCACACAGAACCTAAAATTCCAATTGATTCAAGAAGCTACTTGTTTGACATTTCTGCCTCTGAAAGTGCGTCATCTTTATTGCCTGTAAATTCCCGGTGACAGCCCAACATACTTAGTGATGATCAATATAACTGGAAGAATTTCAGGGTCATCAAATGGACCAGGACACCCATTAAACCCAAGGAGAATTATGCATCCTGACCTTTGAGGTGGTGTTAAAAATCTCAACCTGAGCATCTCTGCAATGGCTGAAAAGGAGGGGATCTCTTTCCATTAAAATTGTGAAGTTTTGAACAAAATGTTTTGTCCCAAAGCTGGATGAAATGTCAAAATCTTGAAAACTTACTTGGAAAGGAATTGAAAAGTAAAATTCCATTTCAGGAGAGGTGACAAGGAATTTTTCCGCTTCCTGACTGCTCACAGAGGAGACTGTTGTAAAGCTTGGAAGGTTTCAATTTTTATTGGTAAATGTGCATCCCATTGTACACACACAAACCAACCCAAAAATATTTCCATCTAAACTAATCAACATTTACAGATTGGCAAAGTAAGACAAATGCTGCCTGAGAACTTATTAGAGTCAAAATCCAGTGATTTAGACATTTGAATTAGGCTTCTTACAAATGGACTATTGAATGAACAGTAAAAACAGGTATGATGTGTTGATTTAAGGCTATTTACTTAGAATTGTTTGACATGCACTGTACACAATTTGTCTTTTAACAGTTATACAGCTTTAACTTCCTGCATCTCAAAGTCTACTGCCATTAAATAATTATCAGAGGCTGCAGAGGGAACAAACAGAATAAGGCAGTTCTGGGTGATCTGTCCCTTGTTGTCCACTCCCAGCTTCAGGCACTTACAGTTTTAGTGATCTAGATGAAATTACTTTACGGTGGGTACACAACTGGTTGAAAGACCATACTCAAAGAGTAGTTATCAGTAGTTCGCTGTCAAATTGGAAGGGCATATCTAATGGGGTCCCACAGGATTCTGTTGTGGGTCCATACCATTTAATATTTTAATTAATGACTAATCATGCTATCCACTCCACTATTAATTAATAGTGGAGTGGATAGCATGATTATAAAATATGCAGATGACACTGAGCTGGGAGGGCTTGCAAGTACTCTGGAGGACACAGTAAGAATCGAAAATGATCTAAAGAAATTGACGAATTGGTCTGAGATTAACAAGATGAAATTCAATAAAGACAAGTTCAAAGCACTTCACTTAGGAAGGAAAAATTAAATGCACAACTACAAAATGGGAAATAACTGGTTAGATGGTAGTATGTCTGAAAAGGCTCTGGGGGTTATAATGTATCACAAATTGAATGTGAGTCAACAGTGTGATGCCATTGCAAAAAAGGCTAATATTCTGGGGTGTGATCACATAAGTGTGATATGTAAGAAACGGGAGGTAATTGTCCCACTCCATTCAGCATTGGTGAGGCCTCAGATGGAATATTGGGTCCAATTCTAGTCACCACATATGAGGAAAAAATGTGGATAAATACGAGAGAGTCCAGAGGAGAGCAACAAAAATGATAAAGGGTGTAGGAAACCTGACCTATGAGACAAGGTGAAAAAAATAGGGCATGTTTAATCTGGATAAAAGAAGACTAAGGCAAGACATGATAACAGTCTTCACATATGTTAAGGGTTATCAAGAGAATGGTGTTAAATTATTCTCCAGTCCACTGAAAGTTAGGAAAGAAGTAATGGGCTTCGTCTGCAGTAAGGGAGATTTAGATTAGTTATTAGGAAAATCTTTCTAACTACAAGAGTAGTTAAGCTCGGGAATAGGCTTCCAGGAAATCCCCATCACTGGAGGTTTTTAAGAACATGTTGGACAAACCCCTGTCAGGGATGGGTTAGGTTTATTTGGTCCTGCTTCAGTTCAGGGGGTTGGACTTGATGACCCCTCGAGGTACCTTCCAACCCTACATTTCTATAATTCTATGAAACCTTTTTCTGCCAAATCAACATTTTTTGAGGAAACCGAGTGTCAGAAACTTTCTGACCAACTTTATTCCTTATCTTTATTCCCTGACAGTTCAGTGGATCTACAAAGTCTTGCAGTTCCCTGATTCCAACTTACTGAAAGCATTTGCTGTTTGCTTTCTCCACAGAGCACTTGTTCTTCAAATTCCCTCCTATCCCCTCTGAAAGTTGGACCTCTTCTTATATCAGACCCTGCCATTGCCTTCATTTCCCCTGTTCCTCCGTCAAACAAACTTCCACTGTTGGTGCCTTTGAATTACCTTCTCCATCTGAGGTCTTGTCTATTGACCTGAAATAACAGTTTCACTCATAGTCAGTATCTCCCAGTGAGCCCCTCCTGGTCCTCTGATTCCCTCTCAAGTGGATGCTCCTACCCCTCAATGCTGCTACGGAGAGTTTCTTTCCCACTCCTCTCTGACTCCTGGTCCCCTCTGGGTCCCCTACAACCCTCTCATCTTTCCCTGGTTGTCAGGCCCAGGTCTCTGACAGCTCCACACACTGGCTCCCTCTTTTAGGAAGCCCCATCCTGAGCTACTGTCTTGTCACCCAAACCTAACTCATCTGCTGGGTTCAGAGGACAAGGCACAGGTGGGGGCTGAGCCCATCTCCCCTTCAAGGGCCAGCCCATCCTGTATTATCCTGCTAATTTCCTCCTTATGTTTTACATGCCATTGTTATGGTCCTTTCTGTCCTATTCCAGGCTTCGGATTAGTCACACTGATCCAGATCTCCGGCTAGAGTGAAACTCAAAATGAAAGAGAAGCAACAACAGAAGCCAAATGAGAGTGAATCATAACCTGGCTACCTGCCAGACTGTAAGGTCAGAGATCAGTAAAGTGTACATGCTTGTGTCTCTCAGGCCAGAGATACTCCACTGAGCTGACTTGTTTAGCTATGATTGTTTCCATTTTCAGTGTACTTTAAAAATTAGCATGGATTCTCTGATCTCTTGTCAAGGCCACACACTCACTCCTAACGTGCGCCAAAGCCTCCTTGACATTTTTATTTCTCAGGCTGTAGATGATGGGGTTGACTAGAGGAGTCAGGACTGTGTAGAAGATGCAGAAGACTTTGTTCAGGTCTCTCAGGGTGGGGGGTTTTGGAGACAGGTACACAATATTCAGGGTCCCATAGAAAATGGTCACCACAATGAGGAGGGAGGAGCAGGTGGAAAATGCTTTTTGCCTCCCGGTGGTAGACGGAATTCTCAGGATGGTGATGATGATGCAAACGTAGGAGATGAGAGTCAATAGAAATGGGGGCAGGGTGAATATGGAGGCCAGGACAAAAGTGACTAGTTCGATTGGGCGGGTGTCACTGCAGGAGAGTTTAGTCACTGGGGTGAAATCAGAAAAGAAATGGTCAATTTCATTGGGGCCACAGAAGATTAAACGTGACATCAAAGATGTTACTATAGCACTAGCCACCATCCCATTGATCCAAGACCCTGCTGCTAGCTGGAGGCAGAATTTGCCATTCATAAGAGTTGCATAATGCAGTGGTTTGCATATCGCTATATATCTATCGTAAGACATGACAGACAAGAGACAACACTCAGATCCTGCTAGCCAGGTAAAGAAATAATATTGCAAGAAACAGCCATTTACTGAAACAACATATTCATTTGTCAGGAAACTGGCCATCATCCTAGGCAGGATGGTGGAAGTGTAGCAGGTCTCCAAGCAGGACAAGTTCCCCAGGAAGAAGTACATGGGGGTATGCAGGTGTGGATCAGCCTCAACTAGCGCAATGATTAGGATGTTCCCAGCCACAGTGAGAATGTAGATCACTAGAAACAGCAGGAAGAGAAGAACACGCAGTTCAGGATGACTCCCAAATCCCAGGAGGATGAATTCTGTGATGGCTGTTTGATTTCCCTGTTCTATTTTTGCCATGAGGTGTATCTAGGACAATTAAATGGAAGTCTGTGATATTATTTAATGAAGATGATCTTAAATTTTCATGCAGCAATATAAATGTAATTCCATAAATATTACATAACACTAGTCAGTTGGCTAAGAGTAAAATGGTTGGTTGGAAGATTCACATTTGAGTGCCAAGGTGTCTAGAATGATGGGTTGGAATTTTTAAAGGAGTCTAAGGCTAGGTCTACACTGCAGCGGGGGTCCGACCTAAGATACGCAACTTCAGCTACGTGAATACCGTAGCTGAAGTTGCGTATTTTAGGTCGGCTTACCTAGCGGTGAGGACGCGGGAAAGTCGACCGCTGCCGCGCTGCCGCCGCCTCCGCTGCCGCCTCCTGCCGAGGTGGATTTCCGGAGTCGACGGCAGAGCAATCAGGGATCGATTTTACCGCGTCTTCACTAGACGCGGTAAGCCGATCCCCGATAAACCGATTGCTACCCGCCGGATCGGCGGGTAGTGAAGACAAAGCCTAAGGGAGTTACGCATACAGCTACAGTTGACTTGAAATGGTATTTGTGTACCTTACTTTCTTCCACTCCTTAGAAAATCCCATGTCTTAAAAATCTATGAAAAGGTCCATCCAGAAACCCAACAAATGACAGACATAATCATTGTATGATCTTCTCTTCTACCCCACCTCTTGACAAATGGGAGAAAACACATCCTCTACATATAGAGTCCAGTGTTGATTTTGTCTAATATAGACTCATTGAATGATAGAAATGTAGAACTGGAAAGGACCTTGAGAGACTATATTGTGTATTTCAGACAGAGAATTTGTCTTTATTAAATTCTAGTTCCCTGTGTAGGTACTTGTAGACTGTAATCAAGTCACATCTTAACTTCAAAAGAGAGCATTAAAAAGAATTATTGTTTTAAATTGGTATGCAATTTGTTTTTTTGTCATTGCATTGACTGTTCTCTTCAACATGGGCTAAAAATCAACTGGCAAAATGCATGTTTTATTTACCTATTTACATTATGTCTATGTTTGTAATTACAATTGCACAGACAGAAAGATTGCTCTTATGTCCAGCCATTCCCCACAACCCAAAACCTCAAAATGATGGAAATAAAAAGTCAAGGGGTAAGTCTATAACACTGGTTACCACCTTCTCATCACCTGCAATGATATTTGCCAGTATTATATTGCAATTGTAGCTTTGAAAGTGACAAAAACCATCAATCCCAGCAGCCATCAGGGTCTTCTTGGGGAGAATTTCCACTTTATGGGAAATACAGTAGAAACCTGTTTATTTGAACCTCCATTATGTGGCTCTCTGTATTAACTGAACCATCAGCGCACACAGAGGAATATGGGAACTTGACACATCATAGACAAATTCAGACTGGAAATAAAGTGTAATTTCAAAAGATAATTAACCTTTTGAACAACTTTCCAAGGGTTGTGGTGGATTCTCCATCACTTGCAATTTTTAAATCAAGAGTGGTTATTTTTCCACGAGATATGATCTAGTTCAGACAGGAATTATTTTGTGGAAGTCCTGTGTTCTACATGAGGTCAGACTAGATGATCACAATGGTCCATCTGGCCTGAGAATCTCTGACTCTATAAAATATAGGAAGGAAACAAAACACTTTGAGGAAAGGCTAGATGGTTCTCTGAATAAAGTAAATAAAAGGAAGTGAAGTTTGGGATCTTCAAAACCATCAGTGGCTAGAAGCCAAGATTACCAGGGATGCAACCCTATGCTCTGGGTGACCCAAAACCTCTGACTGACAGAAGCCAGGAAGCCATAATTGTCTGGTTCTGTTCACTCCCTCTGAAGCTCTGGTACTGGTCACTGGTGGAAGACAAGATACTGACCTACATAGAACATTGGCAAACCCAGTATGTCCGTGCTTATGTTCTTATGTTCTTATGATCTATGATAGGAGATACCATGAATGCTGGTGTTAGAATCATAGAATCATAAAATATTAGGGTTTGAAGAGACCTAAGGAGGTCATCTAGTCCAATCCCCTACTCAAAGCAGGACCAACACCAAGTAAATCATCCCAGCAAGGGCTTTGTCAAGCCGGGCCTTAAAAACCTCTAAGGATGGAGATTCCAGCACCTCCCTAGGTAACCCATTCTAGTGCTTCACCACCCTCCTAGTGAAATAGTGTTTCCTAATATCCAACCTAGACCTCCCCCACTGCAACTTGAGACCATTACTCCTTGTTCTGTCATCTGCCACCACTGAGAATAGCCAAGCTCCATCCTCTTTGGAACCCCCCTTCAGGTAGTTGAAGGCTGCTATCAAATCCCCCCTCACTCTTCTCTTCTGCAGACTAAATAACCCCAGTTCCCTCAGCCTCACCTCACAAGTCATGTGCCCTAGCCCCCTAATCATTTTTGTTGCCCTCTGCTGGACTCTCTCCAATTTGTCCACATCCCTTCTGTAGTGTGGGGACCAAAGCTGGGCACAATACTCCAGGTGTGGCCTCACCAGTGCCGAATAGAGGGGTTCACAGCTCTGTTCACAGCTGTAGATTAAAATCCCTCAACTCCTTGCTGTGAGCTAGGGCAGAAGACTTTATGTAAATCTGGGGCAGACCATGAGATTTCTCCTGCCTGTTATAGGATGTCCTGCACAGCTGAGGCTGGTAGTCACAACTGTGGCATCTAGAAGATAAATATCCAGCTTACAATTGCACTACAGATAGCTGGGTTTGTGCTAATAATAATATTTAATTTAAAGGAACTTCACAACGTATATTTGTTGACTCTTACTAGTTAATTGAAACTTTTAAACTGAAATATTTAAAATGATAAATGAGTTTTTGACAAAAGGAACATTTGTAGTAGAAACTATTAATTTTTTGTTAAAAATATTTTTTTGTTGAAAAACCCCCAAAATGTGGGTTCAGTTTTCAGTAAAAAATGCTTTTTGGAAATCAGACACGTCTACCAAAACCTAATTATTTCTAACCAAGACTGGCTTTCAAAAAACAAGACATTTAATGGGAAATTTAGAAAAAATATGGGAGGGGGAAATTGAAATGTCCTATGAAAAAACAGTTGACATTTTCCAGTTGGCTTATTATTGACCAACCACAGTACAATATAAACTGCCCTTAAAGTAGGAAAACCTTGCATTTGCATTTTAGAAGGGTAAATGGAAAAGGTAAATAAATGCATCTTTGTTTTTCCACATGGTTAATCTAAGCCAACCTGAGCAATGCAAGTTACAGTGACTTAAAGTGGTGTCCACACCACACTATGTTGGCAGGATATGCTCTGCCGCCAACGTAATTTCTGCCTCTTCTTGAGGTGAAGTAATTATGCTATTGGGAGAACGTTCTCCCTGCGGCGTAGGCATATTGTGTCCTCCCCAGACTCACTACAGCAGCTGCGGTGATGTAGCGCGGTAGTTTAGACTAGTCTTTAGTTTAATCAAAAAGAGTGTTGAAGTTTCATTTACCACAAGACTGCTATAGAATAACTCTGAATCTTTTAGGACATATTTTTCCATTTGAACACTAAAATAGTATGAACAATTACATGTATCGAGTTCTTTTCATCGTCAAAGTATTTTACAATTCTAAGGCCCCAGTTCGGTCAGGTGCCTTAGCACATGGCCAACTTTTTCTGCATTACTTTAGTGCTGCGTATATTTATGCATGTGTCTAAGTCCCATTGCCTTCAGTGGGACTTAGGTGCATGAGAGCTAAAACAGGACCAAACTAATTCACTCTTTACATAATCCTGTGACTTACGTAAGGCTCCAGAGTAGAAAAATCCTACATCAGGTAGGCTGAGTGGAAAAGGTTTTCTACACTGCATAATTTTATTGTAAACTAAGAAAGTGGGAAAGTGTGTTTACCTTAACACAGGTACAGAAGAAACCCAAAGCTCAGTTGTGACCACTTCGTCCAAAGACAAGAATACAGGTGCTGCAGTTTTCTATTCCCACCTACTTCATGGGCTTCCAATCTCTCAGTAATGAGACCTCTCTGATCCTGATTAGAGACTCTGGTGCTGCTGACATCCTTGGTGTGTCTTGCCTTCTTTCTCTGAGCATATAGTGAATATCTCTCCTGTTTCATCATTTATCCTGAAGACAAGAAGTGAAATCTCCATTGACACCTCTGCTAATGAGTATTTTCAATTATGGAGAACAGCATGAGAATAAAGTTTTATTTTACTTTTAGACAATTAGACATCAGGGGTAATAGAGTGAATCAACCTCTAGGGAAGGTCATGGGGAGAGAAGAACTTCTGACTTCAAAGAATTGTTTCATCGCACTTACGGGATGAATGCTGGGTTAGCAGTGAAGCAATATACCACCATTGGAAGCATTTGAAGGTCCTCTTGCTGCAGTCCTTGAGCACCAGAGTCTCTCATTGACAAAAGACAATGAGGAATAATTCAGAGTCAAAGGTTAGGAAATGCACATTGACGTTTTCAGCTTCAATCTGATCTCTGCCCTCTCACCCCATCCATGTTCTGTATACAGGACAGAGATACCCATCGCTACATAAAGGGAACTCAAATCTCTACTCTTATATATATGGCTACAATTCAGCAAAATAAGACAAGTTAGCCATATGATTAAGTGCTTTGCTGAATTGGGGACATGTAGGAAATAATGCAGCATATAACTTTGGACCCACATTATATTAAGGTCCCACTTACAAATAGTTTATAAAGGCTTAATAAATATTTTAATTCATGGTCAATCAATTGTTATGGAGTCCAACAGATGAATAAATTGCTTTTAATCATGGTTTATAACATTCAACAACATCTTTAAGGCACATAACCATCAACAACACATACTAATCAGGTCTGTAACATGCTGATAACATCTATTGCTCACATACTACTTCCTTTTAAACAACTTAGAAGTGGAACCTTAACGCCAAGTGAGACCATAATAAGAGGTGATGTATTTGTCATCTCATGCCATTACCTGCACCTTCTCCAAGGGAATAGTGAGGGCTGTGACTGTAGAGCAGGGAGCACACAACAACTAAACTAAATGAAAAGGTGTCTGTGGCTGTGAACCCTACTGGGAAGGGAGATGTAGGCCATTTTAGTTCTGGAGGGTACAAGAGATGCGGGAATGGGGGCTGCCTTTACCCACATGTCATTAGTAAATCACTGGATTTCAGAAAGCCCATAGTGGGATAGAGCAATCTGTACAAAAGGGGAAGGTTCACTTTGCTGTGTTGCATGAACTGTGCAGCGTGGCTATTTGGAATTTCACAGGAACAGAAAGTGTCAAACATAGAACCTCCCACTTCTCATTAATATAGGCCCCTAACTGGGTTAAAGTGACGTGCACTAGCTGTTCACAGCAGAGGGCAAAGACTGCACACTGGAAAAGATCCAAGTCAGCATTGCAAAAACATGCATGCGTGCACATGTACACACACTCTAGCAAGTTCACCACCCCACACTCTGCTGTCCTTAGTGCCCATTATACAGTACAGTCACCACTTCCCCACCCCACGCTCTTCTGCCTCATTGCCAGGGCCGGCTCTAGGTTTTTTGCCACCCCAAGCAAAAAAAAAGTTGGCTGCCCCCCCCCTCCCTTTTTTTTTTTGGCTTTTACACATTTTTGCACTTTGCAATTTTGTTGTTGTTGTTGTTTTGGTTTGGGTTTTTTTGACTGGGTGCGGTACTGATGCAGCATTGGGCAACGACTGCATCTAAATCTGCTTGAGTCAGGTGTATCTGCCTGAATTTCTTATTGAGACAAAGGAGCTGAAAAGCCCCCTGGGCCACTAGAGTGCCGGGGTAACTCGTGCCACCTATAATATGTGCGGAGCGAAATACAGAATAGAGAGTGACATTTCAAGAGGCTTAAATCACCACTTGCTTTGCTGCCCCGGTGTCACGTCTGGGTCTCTTGAAGGAAGGCTATGGGCTTGTGCAGCCGCGATCGGAGGCTAAGCGAGAGCCCTCAAAAGGGGACAGTTATCTCTTGAGATAGCCCTTGGCTTTCCTGGGCACGCTCCGTATTTCAGTCTTAATAGGAGCTGGGCTGCTGCTTCTGAGCACTTCTGCTACTTTCGCTCATTTAAAATGAGCCTGACGTTCCCCAAATCATTCACTGACATGGGTAAGGAGCGCGCTGGAGAATTGCCTGCTGTCCGACGGGTGCCACTTGATCAAAGGGTCGGGTACTTATCTTTAAAAAGTTGTGCCTGAATGAAAGGATTTCTCCTGGCTCACATTCATATCCAAGGGGGCGGGGGAGGGAGAGAAGAAAGGGGAAAGCCGGGCTAACCCTTGAAGGGGTATTTCATGGCACTCTCTCCCGGTGCATCTCACTGAGCCCCACCAGCTGTACGGCAGTGCAGGGTTACCTGGCTGGCGGCACTGACAGTGTTATTGGTTGCTCGGGGCTTCCTTCCCAGTCCTGGTAAGTTCTCGGCCGCTTTCTCGTTGTTCCTCGGGGGACTCGGGCTGTAGGGCTTTAGGAACATGAAGTTGCTCTTGGTGGACTCCGGGGTCAGGAAGACTTTGTAGCAGTAGCCCAGAGGACCGCTGACGGCCACATCCAGGCAGTTGGTTGACACTTTGTTGCCTGAGGAGACCTGGGGCTTGATGTTGGAATTTTCCAAGACATCGGCTGGAATGCTGCCCCTGGAAATGTGCCACCCCAAGCATGTGCTTGTTTTGCTGGTGCCTAGAGCAGGTCCTGCTCAGTGCCCATTATACAATATGGCTACCTGTTCCCCATCCCTCACCCTGTGCTGCCCCTAGTGCCCATTATACAGTATAGCCACCCCTTCCCCACCCCACCCTCTGCTACCCCCTAGTATCCATTATACAAGAGCCATTATTCTGAAAATCCCAGTGTTAGCCCTATACAGATTGTCAGGCGCTCACAGGAAGCATTTTTATGTGTATTATTTTCTTTTCAAAATTATTTGATCACCTTCTGAATTTTCTGCTGTAGTTAGATTACATTTCCCCAACATTAAAAAAAAGAAACTATGAGAGAGACAGATTGAGCACCTTTTGCAACCTTCTGTGTTGCAGAATTCTGCCCTAATTTGCAGTAAAACTAGTCATAGGCCATAAAATTGCATCAAAGCCATCCAGGTCCTACAAGTCACAGTTACCTTTCAACAGATATTATTTGAGGTAGTTCTCTGGCCCGTGTTATGCAGGAGAACAGACGAGATGATCACACTGGTCTCTTCTGGAATCATGAACACTCTTGGGCCTGGTCCACACTACCCCCCCCACTTCGGACTAAGGTACGCAAATTCGAAGTACCTTAGTCCGAACTTACCGCGGGTCCAGACGCTGCAGGCAGGCTCCCCCGTCGATGCCGCATACTCCTCTCGCCGAGCTGGAGTACCAGCGTCGACGGCGAGCACTTCCGGGATCGATCCGGGATCGATTTATTGCGTCTAGACAAGACGCGATAAATCGATCCCAGAACATCGATTGCCTGCCGTCGGACCCGGAGGTAAGTGTAGATGTACCCTAAGTCTCTCTCTCTCTCTCTTTCTTTCTGCCCATGTTCAATATGATCTGTTTGTCTCCTAAGCGTTAGGCTATTTATGGAGTTAACCCTTTTCTGAATGCTATTTTCAGTTTTGCTCTTCAAAAGGGACAGTGGATGTTGTAACCTAGGTGGGGTTTACCTAGCAATTTAGATCATTTTAGCCATGGTTTGATCTCTGGGCCTGTGCAAAAAAACATTGCCAGAATTTCCAACCTTAAGAAAAGCAGGGGGGTGTTTTTTTCTTTCTGAGGGTGGTGGGCGCTGTCTCTCAGGGACAGTCCTCAATGCACCACTTATGGCTCCAGGAATCTGACTCTGGGAGGCAAGTATTTGTGGAGTGTAATTCTAGGAGTGATAGTTTGCCCAGAGTTAAAGTAGTCAGCATGACAAAGTTGCTATATATTGCAGAACTTTAGGTGTACAGTCAGTGGTACAAATCCCACAGACCTTGGTAGGATCAGAGTTACGCCAGCACTGTCCGCAGGAATTGGCCTGTGTTCTCATTCCCTTCTGGAATCACTGTCCATGCTTACCCAACATTTTCCACTTGAGAAAGAAGTTAGTTTGAGTTGGGGCAGAAAAATGAGGATTAACTTCAGGTTTATTAAGCTTTAAGTTTTTGGAATGAAACTCAAAATAAATCAAATGTGAGGTACTTTTATAATGGATTGAACTGCTAGAGTACCTGAAAATGGACAGAACCTTCCTTTAGTCTATTCAGCCAGTCTTTCTATCAGAGCCTGCTAAGAAGTGGATTTAAAATCCTTGAGGGAGAGGGGAGGGAGAAACCTACAACATTGTGTGTTGAGCTTCCTCAAGTGCTTTTGCAACCTCTTAAAAGTGCAAAGATGTGTTGGCCTGTGGAACTCGGCTGAGCATAAGGAAAGAACTTGGTTGCCTATGCATCCAAGTACAGAAAAATGCATGAAATAAAAAAATTGGATTTCTTTGACTTTTAGTACCGTTCAATACAGTATTGAACACAGTGCATCATAAATCTGAAGCCCCTCAATGGAAGGTACTGTAAAAGTTAAAGTACTGGTATCCAGAATGGGATGTTTTGTTTTGTTTTTCCTACAAATGTGTGGGAATTCGTTCCTTATACACCTCTACCCCGATATAACGCTGTCCTCGGGAGCCAAAAAATCTTACCGCGTTATAGGTGAAATCACGTTATATCGAACTTGCTTTGATCTGCCGGAGCGCGCAGCCCCGCCCCCCCCCCGAGCGCTCCTTTACTGCGTTATATCCAAATCCATGTTATATCAGGTCATGTTATATCAGGGTAGTGGTGTACATGGGAGGGGCAATAGTTCTGTCTGGAGCTGGATAGACTGTGTGCAGGTTCTGTGCAAGCTTCCCACCCTACCGCTCTGGTACTGCCTCTTCCCCCCACCACCCCCTTGGCCCGCCCCCCTCCCACAGGCACTCACCAGTTGTCCAGAAACAGTACCCAGCACACATAGATGATGACGGTAATGGGCACTAGAACCCAGGAGGGAGTATCCTGGAGCTGCTTGCCAGCCTCAGGGAGGAGAGGGACTGAGGGAGCCTCTTCCCTCCCTGACAGCTAAGCAAAGCTCCAGAGAAATTGGTGGTGAAGGGAGTGGCGGGGGGACAGTGCCTGCTCAAACTACACCCATGGCTGGCACGGGTTTTTAATGTCCAGTCAGCAATGTTAACCGGATACCAGGCAGTGTGTTCCTGCAGCGTGCAGAGACGCAGCAGGCTGCTGGCTGTCTGCTGTCTGAGCTCCTTCCAAGCCACAGGGGGCTGCTTTGACTTTCCTGCTGGCAGAGGAGTGGCATGCTCCAGCAAGGCTATGTGAGCAAGCTCGCTGCCCCCCACCTCACCCATCCCCGGCCGAGTGCCCTGACTGACTAGTAGGGCTTAAAAATAGGAGTGCCTAAGGCTATAGCCTTATTAGCCTAATGGTTAATCCAGCCCTGCATCATACCATTAATAATTACTCTTTATTTGCAGTTGTTTAACCAATTACGTATCCACTTAATTGTAGTTCCACATTTTTCCAGCTTACTTAGCAGAATGTCATGTTTAAAATGCAAACATCCAATATAGAGGAAGCAAAATCCTACTGCAACATCACTTCCATTCACCCTTTCTAATTCATCAGCACACTATATTACAATAAATCAGCTACACCCAGTAAGCGGCAGCACCTAGACTTTTGCCCATCCCTAGAAGCTTTCTGAGATACATGGAAAATTGTAACAGTATGTGCTTAAGATCAAGGCATTTGGGCTGTTTTGGACCAAGGCAGGTATTAAGGGCTAGATTTTTGACACTTGTTGATTTCAATGGGTGTTAGGAGACTAGATGCTTTTGAAAATCCCATTATATCCCTTAATACTTTTAAAAATCTGGTCCTTTAATTCTGGAATTTAAAGCTCTAATGGAGAATACTCCTGACACTGATTCTTCTCTTCTGTAGTGAGCAGGGGTCAAGTCTGATTGCCACACTCCTTTCTCTCAATGTGGGTACCATTTCCTGGGGAAAAGGCCATGTCTCCGTTAGGTATTGTCTGAGAGATTCATTGTCTTTGGAAGTGCCTCAGTTTTGCTTCTAGATGAAAGCATTGTATTATCAGCACCTGGGATTGTCCTGAAAAATGCTGACTCATTCTTGCATAGTTGTGTGCATGTCAGTTGGTTTTCTGAACCACAGAGCAGTGCAGCTGATATGGATAACTGAGAAAAACAACTACAAAAAGTTAGAAAGTTGAAAACTGACAATGTCACTTTTCCCCACTGTATTTCAACATAAAGTTGCTGTTGTTGTTGGTTTTTAACAAATGAACTTTTTCACAAAAACAACTGGAAAATGTGGATGTTTCATTCTAAAACCAAATACCCCAAAATGTTATTTTTATTTGGAAATATTAGCTTAGTATTCATGGGGGCTGTAGTACTTGTTCCTCATGACCCCAATCTGCCTTATGGGCCACATTACCCAGCTGAACTATATCTCTCATGATGCACCATGGGTAAAGACAACCATTACATGCCATAGTAACTCAGCAAGAGGTGCATCTTAAGAAACAGAGTTCAGCATGGGAATGTGGGCCACAGAGAAGAATGATGTGAAAGACAGCTCCCATGAGCATCACAGCTGCATTTGAGAATTTTTTTTTAGTTGAAAAATTTTGCTCTTTATTTCTTGTTGTTATATTTTTTTGGTCAAAAAGTAAACTTTCCCACCGAAAACCAAAACAAATATTTTCCAACCATCTCCTTCATCCAGAGGTGCTCCCCAGGTATTAATACATACTCTGAGTTAATTAATAAGTAAAAAGTGATTTTATTAAATACAGAAAGTAGGATTTAAGTGGTTCCAAGTAGTAACAGACAGAACAAAGTAAGTCACCAAGCAAAATAAAATAAAATGCGCAAATCTATGTCTAATCAAACTGAATACAGATAATCTCACCCTCAGAAATGCTTCAGTACGTTTTTTCCTCAGACTGGACACCTTCAAGGCCTGGGTGCAATTCTTTCCCCTGGTACAGCTCTTGCTCCAGCTCAGGTAGTAGCTAGGGGATACTTCATGATGGCTCCTCTCCCTTTGTTCTGTTCCACCCCTTTATATATCTTTTGCATAAGGTGGGAATCCTTTGTCCCTCTCTGGGTTCCCACCCCCTCCTTCTCAATGGAAAGACACCAGGTTAAAGAGGGATTCCCGTTTAGGTGACATAATCACATGTCACTGCAAGACTTCATTGCCCACTTGCCAGCACACAGGTATACAGGAAGACTTACAGGTAAAACACAGCCATCTGCAGACAATTGTCCTGGTTAATGGGAGTCATCAAGATTCCAAACCACCATTAATGGCCCACACGTTGCATAATTACAATAGTCCCTCAGAGTTATATTTCATACTTCTAGTTTCATATAGAAGAGTGGGTCATTTATTACAAATAGGATGATCACACTCAGTAGATTATAAGCTTTGTAATGATACTTTACAAGAGACCTTTTGCATAAAGCATATTCCAGTTACATTAGCATATTTTCATAAATATTCCTCTGAATTTTCCTCTGAAATATTGCTAGTAAGTTGCAGTGATTTTTCAAAGACATGGGCCAAATTGTTCCCTGGTGTAACTCCTATCATTTCACTTTGGCTACATTAGGTGTGAATCTGAACCAGTGTGTTTTTATCACAGAAATACTGGGTTAGGTTCTGATAACAGATATGCCAATAGAGTAAGGGGAATTACTCCGTATTTACACCAGTATGACTGAAATGCAAATCTGGGCCATTGTGCACAAAGTTCTCCAGCATCTCAAAATAATGATTGATAAAAATACTACTATCAGAAGGAGAACAAAGAAGAATTGCTACATGTTGTGCTTCCATTGTAACCAATCCATGCTGTTACAACGCAGACTGTAAAAATACATACACAGCTGGGGAGATGGGCTTAGAGCCCTGGTCCTTTATTTCCAAACACTCAGGGCCAGAGTTTTAAAGGTATTTATTTTCCTAAAGATGCAGATAGGAACTAGTGGTATTTTCAAAAGCAGCAGGTGGCGAGATACAAAAAAGGACTTTGACTCCTAACTACTATAGGTGCCTAAATCCCAGAATCAGGCCCCAATAGGATTCTCTAAACCTCTACTCAGCTGCCCCTGAACTCTGTAGACATCTAAACTCAACTTGGGGCCTACATTTTGCAGTCAAATTCCCTAGGGTGCCTAGGTTTCTGTGTCCAGGCATGCACACTGCAGCCTCAGACTAGGTGTCCAGACAAATACATCCCAGAGTTCCTCCGCCTAACTCACCTGAGGGGTACAATCTGGTAGATGAGCTCCACAAAAACTTGGGTGGAAGGAGGGACTCCCTTGTCACTTTTAGCCCAGTGGTTAGGGTACTCAGCTGGGATGTCAGAGATCCCTGGTGCAAGTTCCCTCTCTGTTGGAGGGGAGCAGAGGGGGATTTGAACAAGGCTCTGCTATTTCTCATGTGAGTGCCCTCACAACGGGGCAATGGGATATTCTGGTGTGCGGGGCTTCCAATGTGTCTCTGGTTGAAGCTGTTCCATGCTGGATAACTAATGGAAGAGTCATTGGGTCAGCGAGAAAGAGAGCACATATAAGAATCACTCTATAGCCTGCTGATTAGAGGACTCCACTTCTTCCTGGAAGGACTGTAGAAAAAAGAACAAAATACCCAAATTCAAAAACATCATTTCATTACTGGCTTGTTCATTGCTCCTAGATTTGTCTTGAAGAACTGAGAGATGTGAATGTAGTCTTCCCTGTCCTTTCTTGAAAATACAAGTATACTGAATCTATGCTGAAGCAGTAGATTCAAGTTAAAGAAAGAAAGAAAGAAAGAAAGAAAGAAAGAAAGAAAGAAAGAAAGAAAGAAAGAAAACTTGGACCAAAATTTTCAATCCTGGATTCATGATATTAGATTTCTACATTAGTATTTGGCTGTCTAAATTAACTTTAGAAACCCGTATTCAGAAACGTTCCGCCTGAATTCATGATGCTGTTTTTCATTTGTTCACATTGATTTTCTCAGCTACCTCTGATAGTCCAAGATGTGAAGATGTGCATATTGTAGTTCATTATGTATTGAAGGAACTTCATGAAGCAAACCACTCACATCAACCTCATTTTCTATCACCACAGCCTAATTAAACAAGAGGAAAACAAACAAAGGAGGCAGAAGCCACTAAGCTATACCTCTGTGACTCATTAAATCAGCAGAACTTATCCCCTTTCTTTTAAATTAAAAAAAAAATCCATTCACTTGGAATCTCTCAACTTGTGTGACAGGCACAAATTTACCCACAGTATTTCTCAGGGTCTCCTTTATTTTGCAGGCTGTAGATGAGGGGATTGACCGGGGAGAAGGGACAGAACCCTTTGTTCAGGTCTCTCTGTGAGTTGGACTTTGGTAACATGTAAACAATAATTAAAGTCCTAGAGAACAGTGTAAAAAACATGAGGTGGGAAAAGCAGGTGGGAAAGGCCTTTTGCCTCCCAGTGGTGGAAAGGATTTGGAGGATGGTGGAGATGATGCAGATGTAGGATGTTAAAGTTAAGAGGAAAGGGTGCAGAGTCAAAATACAGACAAATGTGAAAGTTGTAAGTTCCACCAAGTGGGAGTCAGGGCAGGACAGTTTTATTATTGGGGATAAGTCACAAAGGAAATGGTCAATTTCATTGGGGACACAGAAAATTAATTGTGACATGGATAATGTTGTAATGGTACGAACCGCAATCCACTTATAAAGGATCCAGCTGTTAGCTGGAGGCAGAACCTGATGTTCATAAGGGCAGCATAATGCAGTGGTTTATGTAACATGAAATACCTGTCATAAGACATCACAGAGAGGAGCTCTGCACCTGCCAAAAAAAGGAAATAAATAATATTGTGTGAAACAGCCACTAAATGAGATGGTACCTTCTCCAGTCAGGAGACTGGCCAGCAACCTGGGCAGGATGGTGGAGGTGTAGCAAGTCTCCAAGCAGGACAAGTTCCCCAGGGAGAAGAACCTGGGGGGGTGTAAAGGTGCTGTTCAGCCACAACTAGAACAACAATGAGGATGTTCCCGGCTGTGGTCACAATGTAGATCACTAAAAACAGCAGGAAGAGAAGAATGGTAATTCCTGGACATTCCCAAATCCCAGGAGCACGAATTCTGTGATGCATGTTCGATTTCACCATGTTGTGCCTGCCATGGGGTTATCTAGATAAAATAAAACAAACACTGCAGAACGTCTTGAAGAAGATTCAACCTATATTTTATTGCAGCAGCTTTACTTTAGGCTGGGATTTTTAAAGGATTTTAAATTAGTTATAAACCCATGGGAAAAAATCAATGGAAATGTTGTGTCTAGTTCCCTTCAACACCGAAATTGACACCATCAGACATTTGTTTGTGCCATACAAGAGCCACAAGAAACTACTGCTTTGCTTTACCATTCTATTAGCTACTCTAATTAAAAAAACACACAGAGATTTTTGTACATTACCAAAAGATTTTCTCCAAGTCATGTATATCTAATACCCTTTTTTGGCCAGATCCCCAGCTTGAGTAGATTGCTGTGTCTCTATTGAAGCCAATGGGCTAGATACCCAGCTGGCGTAAATTGGTATAGTGCCACTAAATTTAGTGCAAGTACATTGATTTACACCAATTGTTGTTCTGATCCTTTCATTTAAATCTTTCACTGCATACTTATTTGAAAGCTAGATAGTAATCATTTGCTAACATTTATTATTTTTTTCTATGATGTATGGGAATCTTGTTATTTTCTCAGGCTATTGACTCAGCTCATCCAAAAGTGAGATTTTCAGCAAACACTAAGGGATTTAGGAGGAAAACTCCCAAGAAAATTCAGTGAGAGTTGGGCATCATATTTCCTGAGTCCTGGGGAAAACTCCAACCACTAATTTCAAGCAGAAGGAATAAGATACAGACTTGGACCAACCTCTCATGTCCTAAAATGATGAGCTTGGTCCAAAAGAAATCCTGTGACTGGTTTAAAATTATTAGATTTAAAAAAATAGGGTGAATTGTATTGGCCTTCTGTTGTTTGAGCTATTAGGAGGTTTTGAGCTTTTCTCTACAACTGTAAGGGCTAGAAAACAACCTTTTTTTACATTAAAAAAGCAGATCTTCTCCCCTGATCACCTTCCTCCAGGATCTGGGGCTTTAAGCAAAATCTCAGACCCATGATACAATTGTAAGAGTTGGCCACAGAACCTCTAAATAAAAAAAAAATCAGGTAATAGTTCAATGACAATTAAGTGGCATCTTGTAGTAGTCTATATATCTTTGAAACTATAGCATGGTCAGGAATGAACATGAGAATGAAGGGATGAGTTAGAAAGGGAACATTTTAGATAAGTATCAAGGAATAATTTCTGGCAGGGAGATATATTGGGCTGTGAAATCATCTCTGATGGAAGCTCCACAATCTGGGGCATTTGTGAGTATGTCTACATGGCATCTGCAAGTGAACCCTCCTGCCTGTGTTGACAGGCTCATATTACTGGCTAAAAATAGCTGAGTAGACATTGCCTTCAGCTTGTGACTATGTCTGAATCTAGGGCCTCAGTTTTGCCCCTCTTCCAGGCTTGAAAGTTCAAGCTCCAGCCTGAATCACAACACCAGTGCAGCTATTTTTAGCATGCTAGAGCAAGCCCAGCTAGCAAGAGTCTGTGGATCTGGACTGGGAGTCTTGATGCCTTCTAGCAAGAGTATATAATGTTGGAATGCTGTTAACAAAATAGCAGTTCCAGCTGTAAGGTCAGGACCAGAGATCCAGGAATATATATACCGACCTGGTGAAAAGTCACCTGGTGAAGAGCCTGCTGACTCACTCGGCAAAGAGCCTGCCACATCACCTGAAAATGTCATAAAAAATTCCACTCATCTCACACAATCACAGACAATCATGTAAGAACCAGTATTCAGGTTACTGACATTCTCCAGTAGCACAAGGACAAAAATATTAGTTGAAATACAGCAGGATGGAATTCCCCCTCTGCTACTGCTAGTCTGGGGTTGCTTCCACATTTAACCATTTTTTTTCTTTTCTAAGTATCAAACAATTAACTTTTCTGTGTGTCAACATGGCAAAAATGAGTGTTAAAAATGTGTTAAAATTACAAGCTATCACTTTACTTGTAAGGGGTTTTCTGGTCATTCTTTCAGGGTACAGGATTCTGAGGGAAGTGTGCAATGTGGGTCTTTCAGCAGTCTGTCTACAAAGAGCCATCCTAGAGCAAGGTGGGTGAGTTATGCCACGCTGCCTTAAGGAGCAGACCGCTTTTACTCTCTCTGTTTTTGTTTCTTGTGACTAAAGGTTCTGGATTTTCAGTAATAAAGTGGTGTTACGGGGCAACTGTTTAGCAAAATTATTCAATGTTTTTCTCTAATGTCTCTGTTTGAATGCTGTGAACATAGTAGCAGTTACAGCTATAGGGTCAGGGCCAGAGATCCAGGAATATATGCACCTACTGGTGAAAAGCCACCTGGTGAAGATCCTGCTGGCTCACTCTGTAATGCGCCTTCCATTTCACCTGAAAATGTCATAAGGATTTCCATTCATTTCATACAGCCACAGACACTAACAGAAACACCTAGGGGCTGGTTTAAACTTAAAATTCACACCCCAGAGAGATGTAGTTAAGCTGACCTAAGCCCCAGTATAGACACCACTAGGTTGATGGAAAAATTCTTCCATCAGCCTAGCTTCAGCCTCTTGAGGGGGTGGATTAACTACAGTGATGAAAAAACCCCTCCTTCCCTCGCTGCAGGAAGTATTGACAATATGGCACAACAGTGATACAGCTGCAGTGCTATAGCTGTGCCACTGTAGTATCTGTAGTAATGTAGTCAAGCCCTGAGAAACAACACACAGATTATAATGAAGATTTTCTCCAGTAGCCCAAGTTTCTGCCGTCAGGCATGCACACAGCTTAGTCTAGGCACCCGGATCCTTATCTCATGCCTAATCCCTAGCGGTATCCTCAGACCAGGTGAAGAGAGGCACTCCCCTGGCCTAGCTCACATTACAGGCTCTACCCATGCTCAGAGCATCTCTAATGCCACACAAAAAGGTCAGGGACATGAGTGCCCAAATGGCTGGTTGACGAGCTACTCTGGTGTAGATCTTTCTGAATCTCTCCTGTCGAAATGGTTCCACTGTGGCTCAATAGTTAAATATGTATTGGGTCACAGAGACCGGGAATGGCTGGATTGCCCCGTAGTTTAAGCACTCACTTAAGAAGTGGGAAACTCCTGTTCAAATGCCTTTCCACCACAAGAGGGGGAGAAATGAAGTGATGTCTCTCACCTCACTAATGAGATTCCAACACAATCATATGACTCTTGGAGCTGCAGCTTTACAAGAAACACCTAAAGTTGCATGCATTTTGCAACTGTTGTGCTGTGATAATGATTTTCTAATACTGAGAACTTTTGAGAGTTTGGTCTCTATTTCTAAGAAACAGCTTCTGAGCAACAATGTCTGAGAACTTTTGAAAGCCTGCTCACTGACTAAAATGGGAGCCAGGCCCTTCTGAATATCTGACCTCGACTGTGGAATCAGAGCCCCTTTGAAAGTCTGTCTTTAAATGCACAATTTACCTTCTCAGAGAATAACATGGAAAAAGAAGTATAGTTGCAAGCAGGGCCGGCTCCAGGCACCAGTCCAGCAAGCAGGTGATTGGGGCAGCCAAGGGGAAGGGGCGGCATGTCGGGCTGTTCGGCAGCAATTCGGTGGTGGGTCCCACTCGGAGGGAAGCACCTGCCACTGAATTCCCGCCGAAGAAGAAAGTGGTGCGGTGGAGCAATTGCGATCGCAGCTTTTTTTTTGTTTCCCCGCCGCTTGAGGCGGCAAAAACCCTGGAGCCGGTCCTGGTTGCAAAGATCACTATTTATTCATGAAGAACTCACACAGAGAATAGCGATGACATCTGCTGAATGAACACATCAATACAAGCTATTCTTTCAGCAATACTACTTCATCTTCACCCAGGATTAACCAAATGACCAATTCAAAGGAATCATATGTACTCTACAAATGAACCCTAATTAATTCCATTTACTTATATTCTAACCAAAATTAGCAATGCTTTCTTTGGAAAGCCCTTCATTTACTGACTGGTTTCCCCAGGTCCTGTTTTACCTCTGCTCTCTATGAGCGGATTGACCAGAAGAGTCCGGGCTCTGTAGAACACAGAGAACACTTTGTTAAAGATTCTCAGCTGACTGTGTATATGTTGCAAAAAAATAAATAAATCCAAAACGGACAATCATGAGGGTGAAGTAGAGAATTGTAACCCCAATAAGGTGCAAGGAGCAGGTGACAAAGGCCTTTTGTCTCTTCATGGTGGAAGGAATCCTCGAGATGATGGTGATGATTCAAACATAGGATGCCAGGTTTAATAGAAATGGGGGCAAAGTGCCTATAGCAGATATCATACATATTACAGTTTCTGTCAGGCAGGTATCACAGCAGGGCAGTATAGTCAATGGGGTGAAACCACAGAAGAAATGTTTCATTTCACTGGGGCCACAAAAATCAACTGTGATGTCAAAATTACTACAGTGGTGCTCTCTAGATGTCCTCTACTCTCAGCCCCAATAGCTAGCAGTATGCAAATTTTGTGGCTCATAATGACTCCATAATACAGTGGTTTACAGACAGCTAAATGCCGATCATAAGACATTGTTACTAGGAGATATCATTCTAAAGCAATCAGAAAAGCAAAGATATAAAATTGTGCCATGAAGCCGCTAAGAGCAATGGTCTTGTTCCCAGTCAGGAGACTGGCCAGCATCCTGGGGAGGATGCTCAAAATGTAGCCGGTCCCTGAACAGAACCAGTTTCTCAGGAATAAGAGTCTGTGAAGGGGGTGTGGCTTTGCAGATCAGGTAAAACTAGTGCAAAGATGAGGATTTTCCAAATCTTGATCACAAGGTAGATCACTAGAAATAGAAAGACAAGAAGATCATGTAGTTCAGGGAGATTCCCAAATCCCAGGAGGATGAATTCCATGAAGGGCATTGGATTTCTCCATTCTGTGATTGCAAAACTCTATCATTTTATCGGTGGAAGGCAAACCTACGTGTTCGCGTAGCAGCCTCAGCCTAATTTCATAATTATTCATAACCCTCCTGTAAGGGGGTGTTCATGATGCCTGAGCAAGTTGAAAAGGGCCAATTAACCTCATACACTACTCCTGGAGGAGATCCGGAGCCTGGTAAAGTGTAATTGAAGAGGAAGCCCAGCTGAGCAGGGCGAGGGTGGGCTTCTACCAAGCCAGGAAGTTGAGAGCAAGAGGGGGCTGCAGGAGGAGCTCTGCAGTCACTCCCCAGAGAGAAAGGGAGTTGACTAGGAACAAGAAGGAGTTATAGGGGGACAGCAAGTCCTGGGATCCTGCCCTGGACTACAGAATCTGGTGAGAAGCTGAGAGGGGTGATGTAGCACTGGGAGTGGAGGAAGCTCAGGCTGGTGAACCCAGAGATGGGCCAGGATATAGAAAGGTGAGGCAGGAGTAAGCCCAGGGTAACAGCAACAGGATCTGAGATTGAACAGAGCATGATTGCTGGTGATAATGTCCCTGATCTAGAACCTGGAGTATTGGTGGACCCGGGTTCCTCTACCAGCCACCTGGAAAGTTGCTCTGGAAATGAGCTTGGACTGGAAGACTGCCTGACATGGCATATGAACAGCTTGTCGACTGGGAATTTGACACCCTGGAGGGGAGGACTACATAGTGACCTGGCCACAGGGCCAAGTCACAAAAAGGGAGCACCCCGAGCCTCAGAAAGACCCTCGTGCAATCAACTGCCATGAAGGGGTACCAGACGAGGTGAGAACTAATCCGCAGAGCTAGTCAGAAGGAGGCACCCCAATGGTGAGTGAACCCTGTTACACCAGCTTAGACACCTGATCTATAAGTCCAAGGTTTGGTCCAAGACTTTGAATCTGGAAGATAGTTTTGGTTTTGGGGTGTTTTGGGGAGGGATGTGTGTTTCTTTTTTTGTTTGTATTTTATTAACTCATGTATCCAGAGTTATTCTGCTTCACAGACATGTCTGGTCATTATTTTATGTGATATCAAAAGCTACCTCCTGACATGTGGGAGAGGATGGATGATTATAAAACAAATGGCTATACTGGCTCTGACCAATGGTCCATCTAGCCAGTCTCCTGTTGTCCAACAGTGGCCAATACCGGATGTTTTAAAGGAAATGAACAAAACACACCAAGGGATCCATCCCCTTTCTTCCAGTTCCAACATCTGTCAGTCAAAGACTTAGGGACACCCAGAGCATGTAGTTGCGTCCCTGACCATCTTGGCTAATAGCCATTGATGGGCCCATCCTTCATCAACTTATCTAATTATTTTGAATCCCGTTATACTTCTGATCTTCACAATATCCCCGGCAATGTGTTCCATAGGTTGACTGTGTGTTCTGTGAAGAAGTACTGCCTTCGGTTTGTTTTAAACCTGCTGCCTATTAATTGCACTGGGTTACCCCCATTCTTGTGTTATATGAAGGGGTAAATAACAGTTTCTTATTCAATTTCTCCAAACCATTCATGATTTTGTAGACCTCCATCATATCTACCCTAACTTGTCTCTTTTCCATGCTGAACAGTCTGAGGTGTGTTTTTTTTAATTTCTCCTCCTGTGGAAGCTATTCCAGACCTTTAATCATTTTTTGCCCTTCTCTGTAACTTTTCCATTTCTAAAATATCTCTTTTGAGGTGGAGTGGCCAGAACTGCCCATCAGATTCCTTTGGGTACGTCTACACTTACCTCGGGGTCCGGCGGCAGGCAATCAGTGTTCTGGGATCGATTTATCGCATCTTGTCTAGACGCGATAAATTGATCCCGGATCGATCCCGGAAGTGCTCGCCGTCGACGCCGGTACTCCAGCTTGGCGAGAGGAGTATGCGGCATCGACGGGGGAGCCTGCCTGCAGCGTCTGGACCCGCGGTAAGTTCGGACTAAGGTACTTCGAATTCAGCTACGTTATTAACGTAGCTGAATTTGCGTACCTTAGTCCGAAGTGGGGGGTTAGTGTGGACCAGGCCTTTGAGTGTATTAATGTTTCTTCCCCTCTCTGTGTCTCAGTTTTTAATCCTTTAATGTTGTGGTTTTGTTTTTATTTGTTTTTTGTTTTGTAGTGGTGGGTTTTAAGGAGGGATTTGAAGCAGGAGAGAGCATCTGTGTGGTTTGAATAATGGTGACATGGGGATTTTCTTAGGTTGCTCAAGACAACCAAAAGGGAAATTCCATTGAGCTCTCTTGAGAAACACCCTCCCGAATTTGGATCTGAATCAAAATGGACTAAACTGCAATTATGCAAGTGAAGTAGGAAATTTGTTTTGCACTCAGGCATGCAGCAACCTAGTGAGGATCTTCTGACAAGTATTCCTTTTCTGAATCTAGCAGAGGGTCAGGGCTCATGAGTTTGCAGAGGCCCCTAGGCCAGTAAAATAGCCAGGAAATGAGTAAAGGGGTCAGGTCCAGGAAAAGAGCAGACTAGGTAAGGTCAAGCTGAACAGAAGGAATATAGAGACAGGCAGCTCTAACTGCAAATGGGGATACAGCAGCCAGTTAACTGAGCTGGGGAAGAGCATGCCCTAACTACCAGGCTATGGGATATTCTGATGTGGGTGTCTCTCAGTCCCACCTGTTTAAACTGTTCTCCTGTGTGTAAATAATTAAATATGCCTTGGGCCAGATAGAAAGCAAGAGAGATCTTATACTCCAGTGATTGGGGCTTTCACCTGAGTGGTAGGAGACCCCCCTTTAAGTCCCTTCTCTGTATTGCACAGAGAGAGGAATTGTCTCTCACCTCACTGGAGAAGTTCTAACATAATTGTATGAATGCAGCAGCTGCAGCTTTACCATACACAACAAATCTCAAAAGAAGTCTGATAAAGTTGCATGAGTTGGCATCTCTGCTGTTGCAGCACTGATTATCTAACCCTGAGAACTTATGAAAGGTTGTTCACTTATTCTCAGAAACAAGCTTTTGGGAACAACTTCTAAGAACAGCCTGAAATCTTTTGAAAGTTTGCTAATTCCTCAGATTGCTTAAATCTGAGCTGGGCCCTTCTGAATATATGGCCTCGATTGTCGAGCTAGAACAATTTGGAAAGTCTGTCTCTAAATGCATGATTTACCCCAACAGAGGATAATATGGAATAAGAAATACGATAGAAAAGATCATTATTTATTTATCAACAATTCAGATACAAAAAGGAGGTGACACCAGTGGCGAACAGCGGAGAGGGAGCGGCGAACAGTGGAGAGGCTAACAGAGGGAGTTTACCTATGAGTTCGCCTGGGGAGAGCCCACTGAGGCTTTCATCTTTCAGGCTTCTCTGAGTAGTAACTGCAACAGCTGAGGAAGCTCTTAGAAGGAAGGTAATATGGATGGTGAGCAATCCGCTGTTCTGACCTGCATAGGATGTGCCATGTTTGTCTTTCTTCCACAGGACAGAAGCGACTTTGTCTGTACAAAGTGCAAACTGGTCTCCATATTGGAAGAGAAGGTTCAAGATCTGGAGAAACAAGTATCAACCCTGCGTCGCATAAGAGAAAATGAAGATTTCCTGGACAGACGTCAGGATATGCTTCTGTGGGCACAACGTTCTGAAGAATCAGAGCAGGCTGTGCAGCAGGGACAGAAGGACGGTGAAGAAAATTGGCAGCATGTGACCTCCAGAAGAAGAAAGAGGAGCATCCATGTACCAGCAATGGAGATACAGGTGAGCAACCGTTTTCATGTTCTCTCCACAGGTACTAATGCAGAGAGTGGACTAGATGATACATCTGAGAGAAGGAGACTCCACCAATTGGAAGGCATGAGATGCACTGTCCTAGGGATGGGGGTTCCACAACCAACACTCCCAAGAGAAGGAGGTGGGTGTTGGTGGTCGGGACTCCCGCCTAAGGGGGACTGAGTCATCTATCTTCCATCCCGACAGGGAAAGTTGAGAAGTGTGCTGCTTGCCAGGAGCTAGGATTCACAATCTTACAGAGAGACTGCCAAGACTCATCAAGCCCTTGGATCACTACCCCTTTCTGCTTCTCCACATGGGCACCAATGATACTTCCAAGAATGACCTTGAGCAGATCACTGCAGACTACGTGGCTCTGGGAAGAAGGATAAAGGAGTTTGAGGTGCAAGTGGTGTTCTCGTCCATCCTACCTGTGGAAGGAAAAGGCCCAGGTAGAGACTGTTGAATCATTGAAGTCAATGAATGGCTACGCAGGTGGTGTCGGAGAGAAGGCTTTGGATTCTTTGGCCATGGGATGGTGTTCCAAGAGGAAGGATTGCTAGGCAGAGACGGGCTCCACCTAATGAAGAGAGGGAAGAGCATCTTCGCAAAGATGCTGGGTAACCCAGTGAGGAGGGCTTTAAACTAGGTTCACTGGGGGAAGGAGACCAAAGCCCTGAGGTAAGTGGGGAAGTGGGATACCAGGAGGAAGCACGAGCAGGAGAGCACAAGAGAAAGCAGGATGATCAGTGAGTTATCTTAAGTGCCTATACACAAATGCAAGAAGCCTGGGAAACAAGCAGGGAGAACTGGAAGTCCTGGCACAGTCAAGGAATTATGATGTGATTGGAATAACAGAGACTTGGTGGGATAATTCACATGAGTGGGGTACTGTCATGGATGGATAGATATAAACTGTTCAGGAAGGACAGGCAGGGCAGAAAAGGTGGGGGAGTTGCATTGTATGTAAGAGAGCAGTATGACTGCTCAGAGCTCCAGTATGAAACTGCAGAAAAACCTGAGCATCTCTGGATTAAATTTAGAAGTGTGAGCAACAAGGGTGATGTCGTGGTGAGAGTCTGCTATAGACCACCAGATCAGAGGGATGAGGTGGACGAGGCTTTCTTCAGGCAACTAACAGAAGTTACTAGATCACAGGCCCTGGTTCTCATGGGGGACTTCAATCACGCTGATATATGCTGGGAGAGCAATACAGGAGTGGACAGACAATCCAGGAAGTTTTTGGAAAGAGTAGGGGAAAATTTCCTGGTACAAGTGCTGGAGGAACTAACTAGGTGTAGAGCTCTTCTTGACCTGCTGCTCACAAACAGGGAAGAATTAGTAGGGGAAGCAAAAGCGGATGGGAACCTGGGAGGCAGTGACCATGAGATGGTCGAGTTCAGGATCCTGACACAAGGAAGAAAGGAGAGCAGCAGAATATGGACCCTGGACTTCAGAAAAGCAGACTTTGACTCCCTCAGGGAACTGATGGGCGGGATCCCCTGGGAGAATAACATGAGGGGAAAAGGAGTCCAGGAGAGCTGGCTGGATTTTAAAGAATCCCTATTGAGGTTGCAGGAAGAAACCATCCCGATGTGTAGAAAGGATAGCAAATATGGCAGGCGACCAGCTTGGCTTAACAGTGAAATCCTTGCTGCTCTTAAACACGAAAAAGAAGCTTACAAGAAGTGGAAGATTGGACAAATGACCAAGGAGGAGTATAAAAATATTGCTTAGCCATGCAGGAGTGAAATCAGGAAGGCCAAATCACACTTGGAGTTGAAGGTAGCAAGAGATGTTAAGAGTAACAAGAAGGGTTTCTTCGGGTATGTTAGCAACAAGAAGAAAGTCAAGGAAAGTGTGGGCCCCTTGCTGAATGAGGGAGGCAACCTAGTGACAGAGGATGTGGAAAAAGCTAATGTACTCAATGATTTTTTTGCCTCTGTCCCCACGAACAAAGTCAGCTCCCAGACTACTGCACTGGGCAGTCCAGTATGGGGAGGAGGTGACCAGCCCTCTGTGGAGAAACAAGTGGTTCAGGGCTACTTAGAAAAGCTGGAGGAGCACAAGTCCATGGGGCCAGATTCACTGCGTCCGAGGGTGCTAAAGGAGTTGGCTGATGTGATTACAGAGCCATTGGCCATTATCTTTGAAAACTCATGGTGATCGGGGGAGGTCCTGGATGACTGGAAAAAGGCTAATGTAGTGCCCATCTTTAAAAAAGGGAAGAAGGAGAATCCGGGGAACTACAGGCCAGTCAGCCTCACCTCAGTCCCTGGAAAAATCATGGAGCAGGTCCTCAAGGAATCAATTCTGAAGCACTTAGAGGAGAGTAAAGTGATTAGGAACAGTCAGCATGGATTCACCAAGGGCAAGTCTTGGCTGACTAACCTAATTGCCTTCTATGATGAGATAACTGGCTCTGTGGATGAGGGGAAAGCAGTGAACATGTTATTCCTCAACTTTAGCAAAGCTTTTGATATGGTCTCCCACAGTATTCTTGCCAGCAAGTTAAAGAAATATGAGCTGGATGAATCCAGTATCAAGCGGAGTGCCTCAAGGGTTGGTCCTGGGGTCGGTTTTGTTCAATATCTTCATTAATGATCTGGAGGATGGCATGGATTGCACCCTCAGCAAGTTTGTAGATGACACTAAACTGGGAGGAGTGGTAGATATGCCGGAGGGTAGGGATCGGATACAGAGGGACCTAGACAAATTAGATGATTGGGCCAAAAGAAACCTGATGAAGTTCAACAAGGACAAGTGCAGAGTCCGGCACTTAGGATGGAAGAATCCCATTCACTGCCACAGCCTAGGGACTGAATGGCTAGGCAGCAGTTCTGCAGAAAAGGATCTAGGGGTTACAGTGGATGAGAATCTGGATATGAGGCAACAGTGTGCCCTTGTTGCCAAGAAGGCTAACGGCATTTGGGGCTGTATAAGTAGGGGCATTGCCAGCAGATCAGGGGACATGATCATTCCCCTCTGTTCAACATTGGTGAGGCCTCATCTAGAGTACTGTGTAGAGTTTTGGGCACCACACTACAGGAAGGATGTTGAAAAATTGGAAAGAGACCAGCAGAGGGCAACAAAAATTATTAGGGGGCTGGAGCACATGACTTATGAGGAGAGGCTGAGGGAACTGGGATTGTTTAGTCTGCAGAAGAGTAGAATGAGGGGGGATTTGATAGCTGCTTTCAACTACCTGAAAGGGGGTTCCAAAGAGGATGGATCTAGACTGTTCTCAGTGGTACCTGATGACAGGACAAGGAGTAATGGTCTCAAGTTGTAGTGGGGGAGGTTTAGGTTAGATATTAGGAAAAACTTTTTCACTAGAAGTTTGGTGAAGCACTGGAATGGGTTACCTAGGATTGTGGTGGAATCTCCTTCCTTAGAGGTTTTTAAGGTCAGGCTTGACAAAGCCCTGGCTAGGGTGATTTAGTTGGGGTTGGTCCTGCTTTGAGCAGGGGGTTGAACTAGATGACCTCCTGAGGTCCCTTCCCAATCTATGTTTCTATGTTTTAGTGATTTGCCCAATTTATTTATTTATTTTAACTCTCAGGCCATGAGGTTTCCACTACTTGTCTCTGTGTACCCACTTGTTCCCCCCTCACCCATTCTATAGTCCCTCATTTCCCTCATGGTGCCAGGGGTTCTGTATGCCCCTCCATCACCCCCCTCAACTATTCCATGGCCCTCCACTCTGCCCGCATGCCAGGGTCTTTTTGTGCCCCTCCCATTTCTACCTTCAACACACAATGACAATGAGTCCCGGTTGGGGGCTCTGTTTGTCCCCCATTTCCCTTGTGGCTGCTCCTGTTTTACCCTACTTGTGTTTCAAAACCACTTCCTTACTGGATAGCAGAGACTTTCCATTATAATATTTGTTTAATCAACCCCCCAATTTTCTGTCCAAAGGAAATTTCAGCAGCCCATTTTTTGCCAGCCCTGTGTTGAAATCAATTGGTAGAAACTCATTGACTTCATTGGTCTTTGGACCAAATTAATAATCTTCCTTTTCTATAATTATACCAATATTGCCTGTTAAAAGGGGTGAGTCTAGGGGCTGGTCCACACTAACCCCCCACTTTGAACTAAGATACGCAAGTTTAGCTACGTGAATAAGGTAGCTGAAGTCGAAGTATCTTAGTTCGAATTTACCGCGGGTCCACACGTGGCAGGCAGGCTCCCTCGTCGACGCCGCATACTCCTCTCGCGGAGCAGGAGTACCGGCGTCGACGGCGAGCACTTCCGGGATCGATCCCAGAAGATCGATTGCTTACCGCCGGACCCGTAGGTAAGTATAGATGTACCCTTTGACTTTTCTTCTCCCCTCTAAAGTTATTAGTTTAAGTCAGAACTAGGGCTGTTAAATGATTAAAAACTTATGCACGATTAATCACAAGATGAAAAAAATGAATTGCAATTAATCACAGTTTTAATCGCACTGTTAAACAATATTACAACACCAACTGAAATGTATTATAAATATTTTTGGATGTTTTTCTACATTTTCAAATATATTGATTTCAATTACAACACAGAATATAATATGTACAGTGCTCATTTTATATTATTATTTTTCATTACAAGTATTTGAACAGTAAAAAAGATAAACAAAAGAAATATTATTTTTCAGTTCACCTCTTACAAGTATGGCAGTGCCATCTCTTTACTGTGAAAGTGCAACTTACAAATGTAGATTTTTTTGTTATATAATTGCCCTCAAAAACAAAACAATTTAACTTTTGTATTTTGTGTTGTAATTGAAATCAGTATATTTGAAAATGTAGAAAAACATCCAAAAATATTTATAAGAAATTCCAATTGGTATTCTATTATTGTTTAACAGTGCCATTAAAACTGTGATTAATAACAGTAATTTTTGTTAATTGTGTTTAATTTTTTGAGTTAATTGGATGAGTTAACTGCGATTAATTGACACCCCTAGTCAGAAACCTTTGAGGTTAAATTTCCCCTTATTTCATTGCATACCCATTGAGGTTGGAAGTTTGACTCATTACTTTTTTATGTCTAAACTAAAGTATAAACATATTATTACCTTTCGTTTTTTGTGTAATTTCAAAGTCCCATCAGCAGAAATGCCGAGGGACATTTGAACCTTCTCGTGGGAAGGAGGAGGAGAATGGCATGTTAATTTAATTGAAAGCATAGAATAAAAGTGAGCCAAGATGGATGGCAGAGGTGGGTTGTTCAGTCGGAACTCTGCAGGTCTCTTTGGTGAGTCCATTTGAGTTTACAAAGTAGAAGGGAAAGAAAGACAGAACCTGGCTCCTGAGATTCTGAATGAAGAAGTTACCTGAAAGATTCCAGTTGGCCACTGTCTCATTGGTAAAGCAACTTTGTTCACTCTTTCCAGTTTAAATGAAATACTTTGATTTAGAGAAGTAAACATATCCACTCTGTCCTGCTACACAGAATGTGTTTGCTTTACTGATACTGTGACACTGAGTAGATGAAAGGGCAATGTTAGAGGCTATACAGAAAGACACATGTAAGGAAAGAACAAAGAGCACACCTCATCTTTATTGGCTCTCCATTATTTCCATTAGCCACAAGACTGTCATTTCCCCCCTCAAACACATGTGTTTTCATTCTTGTAAAATCAGGGCTTAAAAAAAAAGTAAGACCTGGACTACCCAGAGTTTTTGCATCTATTTCTTTATTTCTGTTAGGGGTGTAATTTTCTACTTAAATAGCATTAACACTACAATTCCTAGTGTGGACACTGATATATGGATATAAAGGTGTCTAATACTGATATAGCTTATTTCCCCTGATTGGTAATAACTTAGCACCTTCATACGGGTATCATAGCATTTGCACTGGGCGGGTTGTACAGTTTTAACAATACCAGTGTGGTACAAATGTTGTGTGTAGATGAGCCCTCAGTTTCTCCTTCTCTCTCACTCAGTGACTTCTTTGTTCCTGTACCCTCTTGGTTTTCAATCTATTTTCTATGCATTTATATTCTGCACCCTTGTATCTGAAAAGACTTGAGTCCCTGTGTTTGTCCTTTGATCAGTGTTGGGGTACAAATTTCAAAAGCACCTATTATTATTATTATTTTCAAAAAGCACCTATAATAACAATAATAATAACAACAACAATAACAACTACAACTATTATTATTATTATTATTATTAATTATTAGCTGAATTTATCTTACAGTAGCTCTCTGGTCATGGACAAAAAGATGCTCCTTGCTCCAGAGAGCAAAATCAATGGGATTGTTCACAGTAGTAAATTTAATCCTGTGCGTAAGTGTTTGCAGGATTGGGGCTTTATTATAAGTCTGATAGACTGCAAGTCAACACTGAGAGGGAAGCACAAAGAAACAATGAGACAACCCTGGTGGTTAAGAGATGTGGTAGTCTTAGCTCACCAGGGGTGAGATTTTCAAAAGTGCCTAAAGGTGTTTAGTGCCCAAATTCCACTGACTTTGAAATTCCAACCCTGATTCAAATACTGTTATTCACAGAATCATAGAAATGTAGGGCTAAAAGAGGCATCAAATCCAGCCCCCTGTGCTGAGGCAGGACCAACTACACCTAGATTATTCCTGACAGGCGTTTGCCCAACCTGTTGTTAAAAAACTCCAATGGTAGGGATTCCACAGCCTCTCTTGGAATCCTGTTCCAGGGCTAAACTACTCTTTGAGTTAGAAAGTTTTCTGATATCTAACCTAAATCTCCTTGCTGCAGATTAAGCCCATTGCTTCATGTTTTACGTTCAGTGGGCATGGAGAAGAATTTTTTACTTTACTTTATAACAGCCCTTCCCCATAGTTGAACACTGTTATCAGATCCCTCTCAGTCTGCTTTTTTCAAGACTAAGCATGCCCAGTTATTTTAACCTTTCCTCCTAGGTCAGGCTTTCTAAACCTTTTATCATTTTTTGCTCTCCTCTGGATTCTCTCCAGTTTGTCTGCATCTTTCCTAAAGTGTGGTGCTCAGTACTGGAGACAATGCTCCAGCTGAGGCATCACCAGTGCTGAGTAGAGCAGGACAATTACCTCCTGTGTCATAGGTACAAGACTCCTGTTAATACAAACCAAAATGATACTAGCCTTTTTTTGCGCCTTTTTCACATTGTTGACTCATATTCAATTTGTGATCCACTATAATCCCCAGATCCATTTCAGGAATATTACTGGCAACTAGCCATTTATTCCTCATTTTGTAGTTCTGCATTTTTTTCCTTCTAAGTGTAGTACTTTGCACTTATATTTATTGAATTTCCTCTTGATGAATTCAGAACAATTCTCCAATTAGGGAACTTAGTCTGTCTCCTCAACTAAGTCAATGACACAATAAAAAATTGGGTGAAGCAGGTTTAGAACATTTATTGAATTAATTGATGATACAGCAATAGAGTTAATCTCCTTCAGATTGTAATGATGTAATATATTCTTTATTGTTTTTGCCCTAGACACAATCCATGGCAGACACAGAGCAGAGAAATCAAACATCTGTCATGGAGTTCATCCTCTTGGGATTCGGGGATCTTGTTGACCTGCAGATCCTTCTCTTTCTGCTGTTTCTAGTGATCTATATTGTGACTGTCACTGGGAACATCCTCATTGTGGCGCTAGTTGTGGCTGATCAGCACCTTCACACCCCCATGTACTTCTTCCTGGGGAACCTGTCCTGCTTGGAGACCTGCTACACCTCCACCATCCTGCCCAGGATGCTGGCCAGTTTCCTGACTGGGGACAGAACCATTTCTGTCAGTGGTTGTATTGCACAGTTTTATTTCTTTGGTTTCCTAGTGACTGTTGAGTGTTATCTCTTATCTGCAATGTCTTATGATCGTTACTTAGCCATATGTAAACCACTCAATTATGCAGCCATCATGAATAATGCAATTTGTAGCCAACTAGCAGCTGGATCTTGGATGACTGGATTCTTAGTTAGCATCATCATCATATTTTTAATGTCACAATTAACATTTTGTGGCCCCAGTGTAATTGACCATTTCTTTTGTGATTTCACCCCAATAATAAAGCTATCCTGCAGTGACACCCACATGATGGAACTTGTCACTTTCATGCTGACATTTATAACTACCCTGCCCCCATTTCTATTAACCCTGGCAACCTATGTTGATATTATATCTACCATCCTGAGAATCCCTTCTACCACCGGGAAGCAAAAGGCATTTTCCATCTGCTCCTCTCACCTCATTGTAGTTACAATTTTCTACGGGGCCATAATGATTGTCTACATGCTGCCAAAAACTGAGACACTGCGAGATCTGAACAAACTGTTCTCTGTCTTGTACACAGTTCTGACTCCACTGGTCAACCCCCTCATCTACAGCCTGAGAAACAAAGAGGTGAAGGAGGCCCTGAGAAAAGCTGTCAGGAAATGTTTGGCTTTCACAAGAATGTAGCAAATTAGATTGAATGTTATGAGGTTAAAATGAAATTGAGGTAAGCTGAGCTGATTTACTGAGTCAGAGATGCAATCAGGATGGTCCGTATCGGGTCATATTTAGCTAGTGGGTGAAAGTAAGGATGAAACCTGGTTAAAAAATGTACATTTTTTTCTGAAATTTTAACTGTTTTAATATTTAATTTTTAAAAAGTTTTATAATTTCAAGAGAAATTTTCATATATCAAAAAATCCTGACCAGCCCTAGTGAGGATATCGGCTGTAGATGATATTTCTAAACTTGGTTTACAATTGGAGTGGGTAAGAACAGCCAAGTAATATTTCATGTAATACTTTGATTTTTTTCTGAATGTTACTAATTCTTTTTGTTGTTGTTTTTCAATAGAAAACAAGTATGTGTCAGCATTCCCAAAACCAAAAACTGAATTTCTTTTTTGAAAACCAATTTTTATAGGAAACCAAAATAAAAAAAATGTCAATAGTAATTTGTCTTTTGATTTTTGTTTGTTGGTTTTGGTTGTTGTTGGAAAACTGGAAATAATGAAAACCTGGATGAAAAAAATGTGTTTTGTTCAAAAAGCCATTTTTCATCCGAAAATGTTTTGCCAAAAAGGTTCACCTTGGACTTGTATTTTTGTGTGTGTATGGAGTTTCAGAGCAGTCTGTGAAATTGAGGCCAGTAAAGTGGTTAATACAAATTCCCCATAACTACTGGTTATGCAAAAAACCTGCCTTTTGAAACCTTTGTCTGATGATTACCTGGTCCCAGAAACTGGACATCAAAAACCCGTGCTGTATAAAATTCATGCTTGTTCTGGTTCTGAATATGAGACATTGATGGACTGGTAATCATGGGGAAAACCCAGTTGTGGGTTCTGAAGGACTGACACCTACCAGAGCCCAAGGTTGGAGTTGGTGGGGCCGGGGTGATCTATTGTTAAGCATTTTAGCATGTATGTAGGTTCTGTTATTACTTTAAGTATGTTCTCTCTTTAAGGCTTTTCCCTTAAGACTAATTGTATTTGCTTAGAAAGAGCTATGTTGTAATTTATGAATTCTGGTAATTAGGTTATTACAGTAGAACCTCAGAGTTACAAACACCATTGTTACGAACTGACCAGTTAACCACACACCTCATTTGGAACCAGAAGTACACAATCAGGCAGCAGCAGAGACCAATAAAAAAAAAAGCAAATACAGAACCATACTGTGTTAAACATGAGCTACTAAAAATAATGGGAAAGCAGCATTTTTCTTCTGCATAGTAAAGTTTCAAAACTGTATTAAGTCAATGTTCAGTTGTAAACTTTTGAAAGAGCAGGAGGGATAGCTCAGTGGTTTGAGCATTGGTCTGCTAAACCTAGGGTTGTGAGTTCAATCCTTGAGGGGCCCACTTAGGGATCTAGGACAAAATCAGTACTTGGTCCTTCTAGTGAAGGCAGAGGGGGCTGGACTCGATGACCTTTCAAGGTCCCTTCCAGTTCTGGGAGATAGAATATCTCCATTAATTTTAATTTATAACATTTTGTTCAGAGTTACGAACATTTCACAGTTATGAACAGCCTCCATTCCTTAGGTGTATGTAACTCTGAGGTACTACTGTAATAGCATTCAGAGAGAAAGCAAAGTGCAGGTGCTGGCCTTTTAGGCAACTGGGCTTGCTGGGCTATCACAGTGTAGTCAGGGAACTTGAGCAGCCAGGAAACACCTCAGACAGGAGGGAGAGCAACATGAATCTCTGCCCAAGAGAGGTGATGGCTGAGGAGGCAGGAGCCTACAGTGGGTGCCTTTGAGGGACCATGAAGGGGAAATACAGGTGCAGTTGCCTTGAATGGTGACAATTACAATAATAAAGAAGGCTGGTGGAACTTACTGGGCTGTTACTCTGTCTCCTGGCCTTGATATACTTCCTCTCATGTGTCCATCCCTGAACATGTCCTCAAACAATGGTCCAAAGACCCCACCTAGCCCATGTGGCAGCCTGGACTGATCCCAGGATTCCAGTGGTGGTGGGATGGCAAACACAATGTTGATTTGATCATAGCAGGGACATGTTGAGCATCTTGGTCTGTCAGTATAGGGTCTTCACATGCTTCATCCACTCCTTGCACTGCACAATGCTCTGATGGATGTCCAGTTCAGGTGGATATTTCTGAAGCTCCTCCTGAAATCATTGTCTGTGATATATTGGATTGTACTCGCACCCAAGATTAACACTGTGAGGGGTGGATGTCTTCTAGCAAGATGGCAGGGATGAACTATACTGATTTGGGAAAATGAAGGGTTAAATGCCAAGTAAGGATATATGAATTAGCTGGTAGCTTCTGAAGGGTGGAAGTGAATAGACAGAAGGGCTGGAACATACAGATGCAGGGAATTGTGGGAATGGCAGTGGAGGACTATTGAGAGTCGAGGCCAAGTTGACGCACCTTTGCTACATCCGCACTGCAAAGAGGGTAACTTTCTCTCATAAATTCATAGATTCCAGTTCCTGAAGGGACCATTGTGATCATCTGGTCTGACTTCCTGTATAGCACAGGCCAGAGACCTGCCCCAACATAATTCCTAGAGCAGAGCTTTTAGGAAAAAATATCAATGCTGGATTTAAAAATCACCAGCGATGGAGAGTCCACGCTTGGCAAATTATTCCAATGGTTAATTAACCTTGAGGTTAAATTTTACTCCTTACTTCCATTCTGAATTTGTCTATGGCTATTTGGCCCTGACCCATATCACCAGAGGGTTTAACACTTCCTTAAATGCACATTGAAGGGCTTTGAGTGTGGATGATAGTGAGGCAAAACCTGCTGCTCCACATGCGGAAAGCCAGAAACATACTCATAGCCCAAGGATCCAGGCCTAGCTGAGTAGGTTGCCCACCTCCTGGTTCGCTTCACATTCAGAAGACAAGAAAGAGATTCACTGAATTGTTCCCTCTTTAGTCCACACCCCAACCTGAATTGTACTTATTTTCTGCGATGAGTGACATGATTAACAAATCTTGGGCCATGTCCATCCCATCTTCCTCTCCTAGGAAACTACTCACATGGTTCTGTTGGCTGTTCCCTTAGGCAGCTTTCAATATCCCAGCCCTTTGAGTCAATGAAAATAGATACCACCTTCCCCCACTTCATCCATCCTCCAGACATGTATAATCCACCAGGTACACTCTAACACCAGAGATCACACATAATATATCCACCAACAGAGTGCATAAAGGAATTCAAGGACAGGCATGAAAGCATTGCTGCTTGGTGAATTACTATATCACAAGTTCCATAACTCTAATCCACCATCTACCCAGTAAACAGAACTATTTCCTTTGAGATTAGCAGTTCTCCTCTCCTTTAAGGGTAGTGTTTTGATTCTATTAATATTGCTGTTTCCATTGTCTCAGTAGTAACTATATTAGTAATTTCTCCTTTTCACTGCATTAAAACACTCATCAGTGGAAGTGTCAAGGGGGATTTTGCCTTCTCACATAAAGGTTAAATAACAAATTGATGACAAGTCCACTTTTTGTTCATGGATACAAGGTGAAATGAAGGAAGCAGCACATCAGACCCTGGAGTAGCTGAAAAGAAAACACAGATCTCTTGCCCATGAGAACTGATGCACAAGAAAGGAGATGGCTTCTAGAACCTGTATCCAGGTCATATCAGAGATTCTACTTGCAATGCACCCATATGAAAGCTAACCAGAACTTTCCAATTGAAATAAATTAATCTTATTTGCAGACGGAAAACTCATCTTGTGTTCTCCATTTACTCTTCACAGTGCAAGACTTTGCCTTTCAGTACAGTCCCTGCATACTTCACATTCTTGTTCTGTGGATCATTCAGTTAATTGTCTCCAGTTTTCCATTGATATAACTCCACTGGTGTCATTTTAGAGTTATAATAGCATAAAACTGGTGTAACTTAATAGATAATCTGGCTAAGTCATATTGTCTCTTATTAATTGTAACAATCAGCTATCATTCTGTTCTTCACTTTACCTGAAGTAAATTTAAATTATTCAGTTGATGTGTCTCCCACTGCCTTGGAATACAAAAGCCTCATAACAGACTTCACTGGAAGGAAATTTCGAGGTTTAAAACATCTAATATTGGCATTGTTCAATATTATCCTCTTCCTTTGGCCAGAATAAACAGTTAATTTTCCTCATCTTCTCTCTAACAAGAGTTCACAAAAAAATAAGGAAAATAAAATCACAACAGTTTTGATTGCCTTTTTTTTCTGAGATTTCATTTTATCCTATTTTTTTTTATAAAAATGTTGTCAAAATTTGAATTTTAGAAATCTATCTATCTATCTATCTATCTATCTATTCTGTTTTCTTAACACTGTATCTGTTGTCATTGTAGTTTGTACATTCAAATTATTTATTTTATTCAGTTTTTCAAAAAAAATTACTATTTTCTATTTCATTTTTAAAGGTGTTCTTTTAAAATTCCATGTATGTTGGGAACCTAACGTTTTAGGACTATTTCAGCCAAAACTCACTATGTGGAGATAGCAAAATTCCCATCAGTAATGCCTATCAACAATATTCTCTAAAGCACTAAACTGACTAAGGAACCGAAGCTCCATTTTCAGAAGTGACATGTCTACATGTTCCTGCAGTTTGGACTACAGGGATGTGACTAGCAATGTGCACCAAAGTGCTACACGGTAACTTCCCTGTGTGTGTGCTGCAGGTGTGAACTAAAGATTCCCAGTGAGCAATAACATAGCCCTCTTCAAGCAGGAATATATTAGTGTGAAGGAGGAACCTTTTAGTCTGCGCCTGCAGCATCCAAAGGGGGAGTTTCAGCACAGAACTTTGGTGTGCCCTGTTGTTCACAGCCCCCTAGTCCAAACCAAGGGGCAGTGTACACATGCCCTTAGTCTCAGTGAAAGTCATTGGGATGTAGACATCTAAGAGTCAGATTTTCAAAGGTATTTAGGTGCCTTAAATTGCAGCTAGACACCTAGTGAGATTTTAAAAAGCATCTAAGTGCCTAGTTCCTATTGATTTCAATGGTACTTTGATGCCTATACATGTTTGTAGAGCCCATTAGGAACCTATCTACATCTTTAGGGGCCTAAATATCCTTAACATTTTGATCTTATATTACTTTTGATAGGGGGATTTAGAATGAAAATTACAAAAGGGCCAAAGTGAGTTAGATTCTGGGAGTTGGGCTTCTATCTTCCTTAGGCTCCTTCAAAATCCCAGCACTACTCTCCTATGTCATATAGGTGTTTTTGAGAATTTTACTCTATATATCACAGAATCATAGAATCAGAACATTAGGATTGGAAGAGACCTCAGGAGCTCATCTAGTCTAACCCCCTATGTGACATTGCACTCCATATGTTTTATGGAAATATGCTAATGAGTGTAAATATAGTGTAACTGGAACATGCTTTATGCAAAAGGTCTCTTGTAAGGTATCATTACAAAACTTATAATCTATTGGGGGTGTTCACCCTATTTGTATTTATGTATCATTCTTGTATCTGAAGCTAGAAATATAAAGTATAACTCTGAGGTACTATTGTAATTATGCAAAGTGTGGGTCATTAATGGTGGTTTAGAATCTTGATGGCTCCCATTGATGAGGACAATTGGTTGTAAATAGCTCTGTTTACTTGTAAGCCTTCCTGTGTTTGTGTGAGTCAGGCAGGAAAGAATGGAGGCTTGGGGTCTCACAGGACATGTGACCATGTCACCTGATACTGCAATCCATCTTAAACCTGGTGCTTTTCCATTTAGAAGGAGGGGTGGGGACCCAGAGAGACAAAATATTTCCACCTTCTGCCAAAGCTATAAAAGGGGGTGGAACAAAACAAAGGGGGCTGCCAGCCATGAGAAATCCACTAGTTATCACCTGAGCTGAAACTAACAAAAACCGTACCAGGGGAAAGGATTGGGCCCACACTAGGAAGGAGTCTAGTCTGTGAAAGAAGCTTATTGAAACATCTCTGAGGGTGAGATTTACCTGTATTTAGTTTCTTAATGTATTAGGCTTAGACTTGCGTGTTTTGTTTTATTTTGCTTGGTAACTGTCATAAATATAAAGGGAAGGGTAACAACCTTTATGTATGCAGTAATATAAAATCCCTCTTGGCGAGAGGTACAGAATCACTTACCTGTAAGAGGTTAATCAGTTCAATTAACCTAGTTGGCACCTGACCAGAAGGAACAATGGGGAAAGAAGATACTTTCAAATTGGGGGAGTGAGGGAGAAAGGTTTTGTTTATGATCCTTGTGTTATTCCCTCTTGAGACAAAGAGAGAGACCAAGCAGGTAATCCAGCTCCTACTGAAATGATACATCTAAAATTACAGAAATTATAAGTAATAGCACGGAAATATGTTAGATTATCTTTTATTTTAGCTTGTGAATATTCCCTATGCCAACAGGGAGATTTATTCCTGTTTTGTTACGTTGAAGTTGAGCCTAAAGGAGAATTCTCTGTGTTTTAAATCTTTTTATTACCCTGTAAAATTACGTTCCATCCTGATTTTACAGAGGTGCTTCTTTTATTTTATTTTTTATAATAAAGTTCTTCTTTTAAGAACCTGATTGGTTTTTAGTGTCCTAAAAACCCAAGGGTCTGGTCTGTGCTCACCTTGTTAACCTATTTGGTTGGTATATTATTCTCAAGCCTCCCCAGGAAAGGGGGTGAAGGGGCTTGAGGGGATATTTTGGGGGGGATAGAGCTCCAAGTGGCCCCTCCCTGAATGTCTGTTTAAATCACTTGGTGGTCCAATGACAAGGAAAGGAATTTGTGCCTTGGGGAAATTTTAATCTAAGCTGGTGGAATATAAGCTTAGGGGGTCTTTCATGCGTGTCCCCATATCTGTGCCCCAGAGTTCAGATTGGGGAGGGAACCCTGACAGTAACTTAGGGCACGTCTTCACTACCCGCCGGATCGGCGGGTAGCAATCGATCTATTGGGGATCGACTTATCGCGTCTAGTGAAGACGCGATAAAATCGATCCCCGATGGCTCTGCCGTCGACTCCGGAAATCCACCGCGGCAAGAGGCGGAAGCGGAGTCGACGGCGGCGCGGTAGCGGTCGACTCGCCGCCGTCTTCACAGCCAGGTAAGTCGACCTAAAATATGCAACTTCAGCTACGCTATTCACGTAGCTGAAGTTGCATATCTTAGGTAGTCCCCCCCCCCCATAGTGTAGACCTAGCCTTACTTTGTTCTGTCTGCTATTATTTGAAACCACTTAAATCCTACAATTTATACTTAATAAAATCACTTTTGTTTATTAGTAAACCCAGAGTAAGTGATTAATACCTGGGGGAGGAAACAGCTGTGCATATCTCTCTATCAGTGTTATAGAAGGCGGACAATTAATGAGTTTACCCTGTATAAGCTTTATACAGAGTAAAACGGATTTATTTGGGGTTTGGATCACATTGGGAACTGGGTGTCTGAGTGCTGAAGAGATAACCTGCTGAGATGTTTTTGGTTAAAGTCTGCAGCTTTGGGGGTGTGGCCCAGACCCTGAGTCTGTGTTGCAGCAGACTAGCATGTCTGGCTCAACAAGGCAGGGTTCTGGAGTCCCAAGCTTGCAGTGGAAAACTGGCTCAGAGGTAGTGTCAGCACATCAGGTGACAGTCCCTAGGGGGTTTCTGTGACCGAACCCATCACATCCTGCTCAAAGCAGGACCAACCCCAGCTAAATCATGCCAGCCAAGGCTTTGCCAACCTGGGCCTTAAAAACCTCTACGGATGGAGATTCCACCACCTCCCTAGGGAACCCATTCCAGTGTTTCAACAGCCTCCTAAGGAAATAGATTTTTCCTAATATCCAACCTAGGCTTCCACCACTGCAACTTGAGACCTTTGCTCCTTGTTCTGTCATCTGCCACCACTGAGAACAGCCTACCTACAACCTCTTTGGAACCCCCTTTCAGGTATTTGAAGGCTGCTATCAAATCCCCCCTCACTTTTCTCTTCTGCAGACTAAATAACCCCAGTGGCCCAAAAGTGGATACAATATTCCAGAGGTGGCCTCACTAGTGCTGAATAGAGGGGAATAATCACTTCTCTCAATCGGCTGGCAATGCTTCTACTAATGCAGCCTAATATGTCATTAGCCTTCTTGGCAACAAGGTAACACTGTTGACTCATATCCAGCTTCTCATCCACCGCAATCCCCCTTTTTTGCAAAACTGCCACTTAGCCAGTCGATCCCCAACCTGTGAGAGTGCATGGGACTTCTGCACTTGTCCTTGTTGAACCTCATCAGATTTCTTTTGGCCCAATCCTCCAATTTGTCTAGCTCACTCTGGACCCTATCCCTACCCTCCAGCGTATTTCTCTCTCCCCTCAGCTTAGTGTCATCCACAAACTTGCTGAGGGTGCAGTCCATCCCATCATCCAGATCATTAATGAAGATGTTGAACAAAACCGGCCCCAGGACCAACCCTGGGGCACTCCGCTTGATACCGGCTGCCAACGAGACATCGAACTGTTGATCACTACCAGTTGAACCCTACAATCTAGCCAGCTTTCTATCCACCTTATAGTCCATTCATCCAATCCATACTTCTTTAACTTGCTGGCAAGAATACTGTGGGAGACCGTATCAAAAGGTTTGCTAAAGTCAAGGTATATCACATCCAGCACTTTCCCCCTATCCACAGAGCCAGTTATCTCATCATAGAAGGCAATCAGGTTGGTCAGGCATGACTTGCCCTTGGTGAATCCATGTTGACTGTTCCTGATCACCTTCCTCTCCTCCAAGTGCTTCAAAATGGATTCTTTGAGAACCTGCTCCATGATTTTTCCGGGGACTGAGGTAAGGCTGACTGGTCTGTAGATTCCCGGATTCTCCTTCTTCCCTTTTTTAAAGATGGGCACTATATTTTCATTTTACTTCCACTGAGCTGGTTGTGGACATCCAAATCCTCTTGGTGGTTTTGAAATCTCTGGCTTAGCTCCCCTAGTGCAATTGCCATTCATTGTTTGAAAAGCACCTGACAGAGGAAGAGAAGCAAGGTTTATCCACCTTTTTCAGCTAAGGGAAAATTAGGTGCTTTTAAAAATTACCCACACAGATATTGCCCTCGTCCAAGATTTGGTGGGATTTTCAAAGGGACTGAAAGGATTTGACAGCCCGAGCCTATATCGTTTACTCTGATACATTGGTGTTTATGTCATGAGAGGCCGTGGCCAGGACTCAGGAGACTTGTGTACTATTCCCATTCATATCACTGGTTTCCTCGGTGCTCATGGACAAGATCCATCACCCCTCCATACCCGGCAAAGTTTTCATCCACCTATGCACCTATCTCCCATTGGCTTTCCTGATGCCCAACTCCTGTCTGTGCCTTTAAAACCTCTCCTCCAGTGTCTGTGACAATGACAGTGTTGAAAAATATCAACCAAATGAAATAAAAAAATTTAGAAAAAACCAAAATGAGAAAAAAATCCCATTTCCCCACCTCTTTTTCCAACCATCTCTGTGTTATGTTCACAGTTAGATAAAACAGTTTTGCTTGAAGGTTGCAATGTAACATTACTTTATTTCTTAGAATTCAGACCCTATACAGATAAAATGACACAAAAATTGAGGGACAAAGCAGGCTCCTCCCCACAACAGATTGGCATAACTCTATGGTGGCAGGCTGCAGAATGACTCATAATAACCAAAGCATATATTTCCATACAAAGGTCCCCGTCTGCAAGCGGGACCAGAAAAGAAACCTCTTACACTCAGAGCGATAGCTTGTAATTTTAACACAGCTTTCAACACACCACACTCTGGATAAGGATGAAATAGTTTGTGACAAAGTTTCTGGCCTATAGGCAGTATGTGGCTGATCAGGGAAAAGAAGTGTCATGACTCTCACACCTATGTCTTAACAACAAGACACCCAACCCTTGCTGGAAAACCCATTCAGCATGTATTTCTGTCCTGCCTGCTGTATTGTGGCAGAAGATGACAATTAGAGCTCAGTGAACCACTGATTTTTCATTTCTCTGGCACTTCTGTAAAATAAAAGCCTTACTACCAGGTTATGAAGTCATTCACACTTGCTTTTCCTAGCCCAATGACTATTCATTGTCATTCATGATGCGAATGAATAGTCATTGGGCCAGAAAACAAGTCCAAGGATGACTCTGTAGTCTAGTAGTTAAGAAGCACACTTTGGCTGTGGGAGATCAAAGTTCAACTCCCTGTTTCAAGGACTATTTAATTATTTATACCAAATGGAACCACTTTAACAGGACAGAGAGAGAGAGAGAGAGAGCTTGTGCAGAGAGTATTCTATAGGCCAGTGCACTTGTTACCAATGTGGGAGACTGCCCTGCATCAGGGGAGAGCAGGAGAGTGGGGTGTGGGCCAGGGGAGCCCCATGTCAAACTTTGGTGGTAAATATTTTTATATGAATAGCACATTTCTCTCTGGGGTGAAGGAAGCCCATGTGACACTAACTAGGCTGAGTTTTGAAAGTTGCCTACTGCTTTTGGCTGCTCATTTCCTGTTCATTTTAATTCATTCCTTTCTTTTTATTTGGGTCGGGGAGGGAAATCGGCACTGCAAAGATGTATGAGCAGGCAGGAAATTTCACATGGCAGGACACTGAGTCTCCCTACGCATGACAGACTTTCATTTTTTGTATACCCAACTACAGATCTGCATAGAATACTGCCCAATCAAAGTTCTCCACTCACCGTGTCTGCAACATTTCCCACCTACTTTCAGATGCATAATTGACAACAGAGGATCCTAATCAGTGGAGAATGAATGTCATTTGCTTCAGTGGGAGTGGAAGAGACCCAGAACCACTCAAAAGATGTTAAGCTCCTTGCAGAATTTGGGCACCAGTCTTCATGTACAGATAAATGTATGGATGCATGAAGCAGAGTGCTTTACTGAAATGTGTGTCTGGAAAAAAAAACATTTTTCATAAAGAATGTCTCTTACAGTATCAGTTTTTGTGTAAAGAAATGTGCATTAAATGTATGAAAGAATAATGCTGAAAAAGTATCAGAGTAACAGAAAGAAAGAAAGAAAGAAAGTTTAAGTAAGGTCAATGAGGGGGTAATCCTGTTCTCAAGGACTCAAATTGGCCATGTCTAAGAAACTATATCAGTTCATCTCTATTTTACTATATGCTAAGCTTCTTTAAGCTAAGCTTCTTTCTTTCTTTCAGCATCCTTTATGCTTCTATACCTGTATCTGAAAGCAACCAGCTTAAGAATAGCTTTTCTCATGGACTGTCACGATTCCCTCCCCACTCCGAACTCTGGGGTACAGATGTGGGGACCCGCATGAAAGACCCCCTAAGCTTATTTCTATCAGCTTAGGTTAAAAACTTCCCCAAGGCACAAATTCTTCCTTGTCCTTGGATGGTATCGAAGCCACCACCAAGTGAGTTAGACAAAGATTCAAGAAAAGGACACTTGGAGTTCCTGATTCCCCAAAATATCCCCCCAAGCTCTTTCACCCCCTTTCCTGGGGAGGCTTAAGAATAATATGCTAACTAATTGCCTTTAATAAAAGTACAGATGAGACTCTTTATCTTAGGACACTAAAATAAATCAGGTTCCTAAAGAAGAACTTTATTATAAAGAAAAAAGTAAAAGAAGCACCTCTGTAAAATCAGAATGGAAGGTAATGTTACAGGGTAGTAAAAAGATTTCAAACACAGAGGATTCCCCTCTAGGCTCAACTTCAAAGTTACAAAAACAGGGATAAACCTCCCTCTTAGCATAGGGAAAATTCACAAGCTGAAACAAAAGATAATCTAACACATTTCTTTGCTATTACTTACAATTTCTGTAATTTTAGATGTATCATATCAGGATCTTTTTAGGAGATGTTTTTTCCTGCCCTGGTCCCTCTCTCTGTCCGAGAGGGCCCACAAAAAGAGAGCACAAACAAAACCTTCCCCCGCCCAGATTTGAAACTATCTTCTTTCCCCATTGGTCCTTCTGGTCAGGTGCCAACTAGGTGAATTGAACTTATTAACCCCTTACAAGTAAGTGATTCTGTACCTCTGGTCAAGAGGAATTTTATATTACTGCATACATAAAGGTTGTTACCCTTCCCTTTATATTTATGACAGGGACTAATTGACCTTTTTTCTCAGGCTGTAGATGACAGGATTGATCATGAGAGTCAGGACTGTGCAGAAGAGAGATAATATTTTGTGTAGGACCTTGGGAGTGTTAGCTGTAGGAAACACATAGACAGTAACCAGGGTCCCATAAAAAACTGTAAACACAATGAGGTGAGAGTAGCAGGTGGAAAAAGGCCTTTTGCCTCCCCGTGGTGGATGGGATTCTCAGGATAGTGGCAATGATACAAATGCAGGATGTCAGAGTCAGTAGAAAGGGCACAAATGTCCCTATGGCAGTGATAGTATATGTCACCAGTTGCAGAGTCTGGATGTGGCCACAGGACAGCTTTATCATGGGTGAAAAATCACAAAAGAAATGGTCAATTTCTTTGAAATCAAAGAATGTTGATTGGAACAAGAAAATATTTACTATGGTGCATCCCAGAAAGCTACTTATCCAGGACCCTGCCACTAGCTGGAAACAAACCCTGATATTCATCAGAGTAGCACAATGGAGTGGATTGCATATCGCTAAATACCGATCATAAGACATTGCCGTGAGCAGCAGAGGTTCTGTAGTTGACAGGATACTGAAGAAATATAATTGTGCAATGCAACCCTTAACAGAAATGGTTCTGTCCACAGTCAGTAGACTGGTCAGCAGCCTTGGCAGGATGGTTGAGGTGTAACAGGCCTCCAAGCAGGACAAGTTCCCCAGTAAGAAGTACATGGGGATGTGAAGGTGCTGATCAGTTGCAACTAGCGCAATAATGAGGATGTTCCCTGCAACAGTCACAATGTAGATCACTAGAAACACGAGGAAGGGAAGGGGCTGCAGTTCAGGGACATTCCCAAATCCTAAGAGGATGAATTCCACGATGAGCATTTGATTTCTCCCTTCTGGTTTCTCCATAATATGTATCTAGAAACAGAAAATCATTATATATTGTTGGAGTACAAGCAGTCAGGTTGTGTTGTTGGATACACTGGAAGAAACCTGAAGTAGATAACCATAGAATCATAGAATCATAGAATATCAGGGTTGGAAGGGACCTCAGGAGGTCATCTAGTCCAACCCGCTGCTAAAAGCAGGACCAATTCCCAACTAAATCATCCCAGCCAGGGCTTTGTCAAGCCTGACCTTAAAAACCTCTAAGGAAAGAGATTCCACCACCTCCCTCGGTAACCCATTCCAGTGCTTTACCACCCTCCTAGTGAAATTTTTTTTCTAATATCCAACCTAAACCTCCCCCACTGCAACTTGAGACCTTTACTCCTTGTCCTGTCATCTGGTACCACTGAGAACAGTCTAGATCCATCCTCTTTGGAACCCCCTTTCAGGTAGTTGAAAGCAGCTATCAAATCAAATCCCCCCCTCATTCTTCTCTTCTGCAGACTAAACAATCCCAGTAACCTCTCCTCATAAGTCATGTGCTCCAGCCCACTAATAATTTTTGTTGCCCTCCGCTGGACTCTTTCCAATTTTTCCACATCCTTCTTGTAGTGTGGGGCCCAAAACTGGACACAGTAGTCCAGATGAGGCCTCACCAATGTTGAATAGAGGGGAATAATCACGTCCCTCGATCTGCTGGCAATGCCCCTACGTATACAGCCCAAAATGCCGTTAGCCTTCTTGGCAACAAGGGCACACTGTTGACTCATATCCAGCTTCTCGTCCACTGTAAACCCTAGGTCCTTTTCTGCAGAACTGCTTCCTAGCCATTCGTTCCCTAGTCTGTAACAGTGAATGGGATTCTTCTGTCCTAAGTGCAGGACTCTGCACTTGTCCTTGTTGAACCTCATCAGGTTTCTTTTGGCCCAATCCTCTAATTTGTATAGGTCCCTCTGTATCGTATCCCTACCCTCCACTGTATCTACCACTCCTCCCAGTTTAGTGTCATCTGCAAACTTTCTGAGAGTGCAGTCCACGCCATCCTCCAGATCATTAATAAAGATATTGAACAAAACCGGCCCCAGGACCGACCCTTGGGGCACTCCACTTGAAACCAGCTGCCAACTAGACATGGAGCCATTGATCACTACCCGTTGACCCCAATGATCTAGCCAGCTTTCTATCCACCTTATAGTACATTCATCCAGCCCATACTTCTTTAACTTGCTGGCAAGTTGCACCACTGCATCTCTCCAATAGAAGTTAAAGTTGTCAATAAAGAGAGGAAGACTCATATAATTAAGAGGTTCAGCTTCCAATATAGGTGAACCAAGAGCATTGTTAAAAGTCCCATCTAACTCCCTTAAGCTCTCTTGAACTGTAAATACTTTTAGGCTGGGATTTTGAATTATCTTTATTCTATCAGTGTCATATCAAAAATCTAGAAGACATAACAAAAAATCAATAGATTGAAAATGAAAGGTATTCAGAGTTCAACCATGGGTACATCTCCCCTGCAGCTGGGAGGTGTAATTCCCAGTTTGAGTAGACGTACATGCACTAGCTTTGATCAAGCTAGGAGGATAAAATGAGCAGTGTGATCACGGCAGCACAGGCAGCAGCTTGGGGATAGCCATCTGTGCATGTACCTAGGATCTCAGATTGGATTGTGTTTGGGCAGCTAGTCCACTATTTTTAGCACAATAGCTCAATCAGAGATAGTGTGTGGGGGTCTACTGGAGCAGGGAATTACACTTCCCAGATGCAGCATAGACATATCCCATAAGACACATACCAAAACACCAAAGAGGCTGAGGTTTGTATGAGGGTCTATCCAGCTGTCCTCTATCCCAGCAGATACAAAGAAAAAGTGCACCATTTGATAGATGAAGCTGAGAAACAGACAAAGATACACAAAAAAACCAAATGCAGACCACGGGCTGTTACCTGATCTCAGTTACACCAGTGTAAATTGCATCAACTTCATGCAGATTTACACAAGTGCAACTGAGATCAGAATCCAACCCCATATAAAGAAATGTTAGTGAAATAAAAATAAAAATTCATTAAGAGAGAATGTGCCTGGAGAAATGAAAAACTGGAGAATAAAAGAAGAGATATATAGACAGAATGAGATAAAAATATATATAGCGATAGACTCTGTGTGTGTGTGTGTGTGAGAGAGAGAGAGAGAGAGAGAGAGAGAGAGAGAGAAAGAGAGAGATATTTTATTTCTCCAAATTTGTTGAGCAATAAAATACAGAGATTTTTTAAAGAGAAGTATCATATCCTTGCTTTTAAAGCAAAGGTATCAGAGCCAATAAGTCTGAAATCTCTTCAGTAGTTAACACCTTGATATTATTTATCACCATATACTTTTTGACAGGTTTGCCCCCTAGGACTCCACCACCTATCTAAGCTGCCCTGCTTCTTGACTGGCCCCTCCTGAGAACCCCCTACGACCCTACCTGTCCCCTGACTGCCCTGACCCTTATCCACACCCCCACCCCATATTCACACCCCTGCCCCCAGACAGACCCCCGAGGACTCCCATGCCCTATCCAACTGCTCCCCTCCCCCTGACAGGACCCCCAGAACTCCTGACCCATCCAACCCCCTCTACTACCTGCCTGCCTCGACCCCTCTCCACACCCCTGCCCCCCTGACAGCCCCCCAGAACCCCAGACCCATCTAACCCCCCCTGCTCCCTGTCCCTGACTGTCCCAACCCCTCTCCACACCCCTGCCCCCCTGACAGCCCCCCCCCCAAACTCCCGACCAGGGCTGGCTTTAGCAAGAGCGGGGCCAGATTCCCCATTTAGGGTTTATTTCCCGCCCTCCTTTTCCATTTTTGGTCGTGTACAGGTTTGTTGCTGTTGGCCATTTTGAAAAAAAAATCTGTTTGGACAGGGGAATGTTGGGTCCTTGTGTTTTCATTTTTTAGGAAAAAAAGGGTTAGTTTGAAAGAACATAAAGAGAGCTTGAAGAAAAGGAGTATTAGAAAAAGAAATATTGGTTAGGTTTAGGAAGGAGAGAAGGTTTTAAAGGCAACAGTTTGAAAGAAGGTTATTATTAGGGTTACCATATTTCCACAAGCAAAAAAGAGGACACTGGGGGGGAGGAGCCCCACTGTAGCCCCGCCCCTGCCCCGCCCCATCCACTCCCTCCCACTTCCTGATTTCCCACCTCAGAACCCCCAACCCCCCCCGCTCCTTGTCCCCTGACTGCCCCCTCCTGGGACCCCTGCCACTAACTGCCCCCTAGGACCCTACCACCTATCTAAGCTGCCCTGCTTCTTGACTGGCCCTTCCTGAGAACCCCCTACGACCCTACCTGTCCCCTGACTGCCCCGACCCTTTTCCACACCCCCACCCCATATTCACATCCCTGCCCCCAGACAGACCCCCGAGGACTCCCATGCCCTATCCAACTGCTCCCCACCCCCTGACAGGACCCCCAGAACTCCTGACCCATCCAACCCCCTCTACTACCTGCCTGCCTCGACCCCTCTCCACACCCCTGCCCCCCTGACAGCCCCCCCAGAACCCCAGACCCATCTAACCCCCCCTGCTCCCTGTCCCTGACTGTCCCAACCCCTCTCCACACCCCTGCCCCCTGAGAGCCCCCCAGAACCCCAGACCCATCTAACCCCCCCCTGCTCCCTGTCCCTGACTGTCGCAACCCCTCTCCACACCCCTGCCCCCCTGACAGCCCCCCCCCCAAACTCCCGACCAGGGCTGGCCTTAGCAAGAGCGGGGCCCAATTCCTGGGGGCGGGGCTTGCCGCCGGCAAGCCCCGCCCCCAGGAATTGGGCCCCGCTCGGGCTGGGGTCGCGGGGTTTGGGTCCGGGCCGGAGCCGCTGGGGCCGGGGCCAGGTCCGGGGGTGCTCGGACGGCTCCGCTCGGCCGGGTCCGGGCCCGGGCCGGAGTCGCTCGGCCGGGGCCGAGGCCGGGCCGGCGCGCTTGGCTGGGGACGCGGCCGGCACCCTGGGGCCAGAGCCAGAGCCGCTGGGGCCGGAGGTGCTCGGGCCGGGGCCGCTCGGGCTGGCGCCCCGGGGCCCGAGCCGGGCCGGGGCCGGGGGTGCTTGGCCAGGGCCGGAGCCGTGAGGCCGGGCTGGGGGTGCTTGGCCGGCACCGCTCGGCCGGGGCCAGAGCCGTGGGGCCATGCTGGGGGTGCTCGGCCGGAACTGGGGCCGGTGCCCCGGGGCCAGAGCTTGGCTGGAACTGGGGCCGGTGCCCCAGGGCCCGAGCTGGGCCGGAGCCGGTCGGCCGGGGCCGGGCTGGCGCCCCGGGGCCCGAGCTGGGCCGGAGCCAGAGCCAGAGCCGCTTGGCCAGGGCCGGGGGTGCTCGGCCGGCGCCAGGGCCGGGCCGGAGCCATGGGGCCAGGCCGGCGCGCTCGGCCGGAACCGGGGCCAGTGCCCCGGGGCCCGTGCCGGGCTGGAGCCAGAGCCGCTGGGGCCGGGGCTGGGGGTGCTTGGCCGGGGCCGGACTGGGCCGCGTCGCGCCTCCCCGGAGCCCTCGCGCCCCTCCTGCCCCAGCTTACCTGCTGCTGCCACCTGCCCCTGCTTCTTTTCAGACTTCCTGCGAACATCTGATTGACGGGAAGCAGGGGAGGGGGAGGAGCAGGGGGCGGAGCGTTCAGGGGAGGGGAGGAGGGGGAAGTGAGCTGGGGGCAGGGTGGACAGCTGCGGGGCCCTCTTAGGCGCGGGGCCCAATTCAGCCGAATCGGCCTAAAGCCGGCCCTGCTCCCGATCCATCCAACCCCCCTCCCTGTCCCCTGACCAGGGCCAGCTTTAAAGAGCCCAGGAATCGGGCTGCACTCCGGCCGGGGTTGCGGGGCTTGGGGCCGGGCCGCAGGTGCTCGGCCGGAACCAGGGCCGGCGCTGCTGGGGCCCGAGCCGGGGCTGGAGCCGCCGGAGCCGGGGCCGGCACTGCTGGGGCCCGATCCGGGCCGGGGGTGCTCGGCCAGAACTGGGGTCGCCACCCTGGGGCCGGAACTGGGGCCAGAGCCGCTGGGGCCGCCGGGCGCCGCTCGGCCAGGGCCGTGCTTCCCCGGAGCTCTCCTCCTCGTGCCCTCTCCCCGCCCCAGCTTACCTGCTGCTGTCTCCCCGCTTGCCCCTGCTTCTTTTCAGACTTCCCGCGAAGATCTGATTCGCGGGAAGCAGGGGAGGGAGAGGAGCAGGTGGGCGGAGCGTTCAGGGGAGGGGAGGAGGGGGAAGACAGCTGTGGGGCCGGACAGCGTGGTAAGTCTGCAGGGGATGGGGGGAGCCGGGAAGGGGCTTTGGGTGCCCAGCGGTGCTTGGCCGCCGCTTTTCTGTCTATAAATAGCCAACCGGGGGGAAATCCCGGACATTTTTAGATTTTTAAAAATTCCACCCGGATGGCTATTTATAGACCGAAAAGCCGGACATGTCCGGGTAAATCCAGACATATGGTAGCCCTAGTTATTATAGAATAGAAAAATTATGAAATAAAAGAGGAAAATATAAAGGTGGCTTGAGAGAGGAGCATTTAAAAAGAGTTACTTTAAAAGAAAAGAGGAGAATATAAAGGTAAAAAAGAATTAGGTTGAAAGAAAGTGCATGACAGAAAAAAGGGAATTTTAATATTTAGCTAGAGAGACTGTGTTCAGTGGCGCAGGGCAGTGTGAAAGAGGTAAATTATAGAAAACAGCAAGAGAGAGAGAGAGAGATCGTTTTTTCTTCGTGAGCAGAACTAATGGTTACTGAGAGAGGAAAATTATAGAATGCAGCAGCAAGAACCAAGAAGCAAGCTTACCCAGTGGCTGTCCCTAGGGAAATGATAACTATACTGGGGGATATGAGCCTTAGGAGCAAACCCGCCGGACCAATCAGAAGATGTTCTACAGCTCACCACCTCCTCCTCCTTCCTCCCTCCCCTTCCCTCACCACCCCTTCTGAGATAAGCCCTTCATGAAATATATTTCCACAGCCTTTTTATTTACTTATAGTTTTACTGAAATTTGACTTGTAATTTAAGTTTTGTAAAGGAATAAACACTTAAAAGATAAGCCTATTTGAAGAAACATTTCCCCAAAACCTTTCCCTTCATTTAGCGCTTTTACTTATGAGTTTCAATTTTAAAAAATGAGCATGTAGCAGCACCCCCGGGTTTAAAGCCACAAACCCTTATCAACAGCCAGTTTAAAAAAGCAATAAAAAGTTTCCCCCATGTTTTAGACTAACCTTGGTTATTTTTAGTGAGGACAATTTGAAGCTGCAGCAAAAGCAGTTACCAAAACCAACTTTTGTAAGAGATAAGAAGACAGTTAGATGACCAGAACATAATATGAAACACTAGCCTTGTTTTTAGAAGATTTTCCTAGGTTGAGTGTTATTTACAATATAATAAAATATTTGTATTAGAAAAAAATGCTATGTAAAATACAAAAGACTGTTATAGTTGCTTTACATATAACTTTAATTAACTGAAGGTCATGCTAACACAACTTTAGATGTATAAAAACACATTTGAAAGGAGACAAAAAAGCAGCAAAACAATTGAACTTGTCTTTCATGTACACAAGGGTGACCTGAGTTACTTTCTTTCTTGCCTGGTTTGCAATGTGTTTTGGCTATAACAATATTGATTATGTTTCTTTATTCAGTGGATATACAGGGTCTGATTTTCGTACCCCCAGATAGGTGACCACTTTTAACACTGCCTTGAACCCATCAGGCTTTTGAGACTTAAAAATCAGGCCCATGATTTGTAAAGAAGAAGATTATGGCCCAGCACAACCATGATTAAGTCAATGCCAAGGATTGAGCAATATTGTTGTTTGTGCATCGCTTTAGTTTCACATATAAGTGTTTTTAGGACTATTAAAGGCAAGAGCTGGAGCTACCGTGACAGGAGACTAAAGCCCATTGCTTGGGATTCAGTATAATCTTGAGTCCCTATCATCTTCACTATCTCAGACCAGCCAGAATGTGTTATATCTACTGGTAGCAAATGGAGACAAGAAACAGCCCTCTGACTAGTTAAACTTGTTTTCCAGTCTGCCTGGCTGTAATTTTGGAAGAACCCTCCCACCCCTTTCCTGACTTTTTCCCCATCATTTAACACTTGCTAAACATACAGTATTTAATCATGTCAAATAAAGGTGGTTTTTTTTTAAGTTTAACACAATCAAATGTTATTTTAATAAAAAATAGACCTATTTAAAGCAAATAAAAAAACAAACAAAAATTTTTGCACCTAAGCAGAGGATTAAAATTAAATAATGTAAACGTAAAGGGCTGCAAAGTTTTACTGATCACACAAAGATTTTAATTTAGTAAGATCAACCTCTGTTTACAGACATGTCAATTGTAAAGAAATAGCAATATTACCCTTTATAATGTATTTGATACAGTTTTTCATATAAAATAAATGCTTAAAAAGTTGTTTTACAACAAAGGAGGAAAAATATATAGCAACACATCACCCCCCACCCCCTTCCCCAACACCTGTTTACAGACAGGACCTTACTCTTAGCTCCCCCCCACCCCCAGCTCTCCTGAATCCCAAAAGGATTTATTAAATTTGCTTTGTGAAACCTATTAACTCTAAACTGCATAATTATGTTACTGTGAGCTTTGAATCAGTTTACAGTAATTTTTCTATACAGGGTGCTGGAATTTATATTCCTCAATGACGGAATTGTCAGTAAATGAAAATGTTTACTCAATTTACCTAAAAGTTATTAGTATTTAACAAACATCAGGAGACCACTACTTGCCGAAGCAGTGAACAGAAATAAAATAAAAGAGTATACTCTTCTAAAAGGCATTTGAAAGGAGACAAAAGCAGCAAAACAATTGAACTTGTCTTTCATGTATACAAGGGTGACCTGAATTACTTACCTTTAGGCTTAAGGCTAATTTTTTATTGACAGTTTTCATATTTTACTGAGTTCTTGTTTTGATACTTTAAAAACATTATTCTAAACAGGATAGGCTAGTGTAGCTTACACATTTTTATGTCACAAAGCTTTTACAAACATAAAAAATAGCCTCTCTCTTTCTTAGCATAAAATTGTTAAACATTTTTATATTAAATCTGTTTAAAAAGTTAAAAAAACCTTTGTGAATGGTAATATTGTTACTTTTTACCATTAACATTTTTGTAATCAGAAGGCTTTGAAATCTACACCATTTCATTAACTGCATGACTGTGGCTTTTGTTTAATGGTAACTAAACAGATTTTTAAAACAAGCTTGCTGGTTCAAATAGGCCTCATTCAAAATGTTGATTTTTTACTAAGGACCTGTGGTTTGAACCCTGGGATGTCCCCCCCCCCCGCCTTATTTTACATTGTTAATAAGTTAGAAAAGGTGTCTCTTTAGGCAGTACTTTAAAAAGCATACTGCTGTGGTCTTAAAACCTACACGTTTGTTTCCTTTAACCAAAGTAATATGTAAAGCACTGATACAAGTCTTTTGTATTTTACGCAGCAACCGTGCATGGGTTCCTGGCTGGTCTTATCAGTCTTATCTGTTTTTAAAATGTAGAGAGAGCCACAGCTCCAGCCTTTGATGTATCATTTTAATAAAATTTCTAACTTTTGATAATGCGACAAAAAATTCATACTAAAATCCCAAAGAAAAGGAAAGCTTAATATAACTTTCACCTGTATTTGTTAAAAAGTTAGAAATTGGGGGGGAGGAGAGGTGTATAGGAGAGCAATCTTCTGAGCTGTAACAAAAACTGCATTTGATAACTGTGCTTTTGGTGCAATTTCAAATTGTCCTTACTAAAAAACCCTTTTTATCACTTTTATAAATGGAGCTTCGTGCAGTCACAATGCAATGGCTTCTTCAAATAACAAGGAAGGATGTTTATCTCGCTGCTTTATGCAGTTCTTGACTATGACATTCCTATAGCAAGTTTGTTTGTCCTTGGCTTACATTTGAAAAAAACCATTAAAAAGAAAAATGTTTGTATGTATGTTGTGGGAAAAAGCAGACTCCTTATCTCGGTGTTAACTTTTTCACATAAGCTGGTTTTCTTGTGTGTTTTTTATAAATCTAAGGTTGTGTTAGCATGCCCTGCAGTTAATTTAAATAATAAGTAAAGCAACTATACAAGTCTTTTGTATTTTATATAACATTATTTTTAATAAAAATATTTTGCTATATTGTAAATAACACATTCAGCCTTTACAATGCTCAAGAAAACACAATTTCTTATCTGTGGTAAAAAGGGTTAAGTCAACCTGTGTGTGCCTTGTATAAATCTAAAGGCTACAGGGAAAACTAATGCCACTAAAAAGTTAGAAAAGTGGAAAAAAACAAACTTCTTCTTTCTTATCCAATGGTTTACAAGATAAGGGAAATATTTATCTTATTCCTTTTAAACTTATATTGCAAATAATATTCACTCTTTCCAAAGCTGAAGAAAACAAAATTCTTATTTCTGGTAAAAAAGAGTTAACTCTTTTAAGTTAACCTGTGCTTTGTATAATTTCTTTTCAAAAGTTTTCCTTTAGGCAAATCTATTACAAGCAAGCCTAGGGTTTCATATTATGTTCTGGTCATGTAACAGTTTTCTTATCTCTTACAAAAGTTGCTTTTGGTACTGCTTTTTTGCTGCAGCTTCAAATTATCCTCACTAAAAATAGCCAATGTTACTATAAAACATAGGAGGAACACTTTTTATCCTCTTTATAAACTGGCTGTTACTAAGGGCTTGTGGTTTTAAACCTGGGGGTGCTTCTGCATGCTTATTTTTTTTAATTGAAACACATGTGTAAAAGTGCTAAATGAAGGAAAAGTTAATAAGGACATTTTTCTACAAATAGGCTTGTCTTTTAAGTGTTTATTCCTTTACAAAATTTAAATTAAAAGTCAATTTTCAGGAAAACATTAAGTAAATAAAAAAGGCTGTGGAAATATGTTTCATTCAGGATTTATCTCAGGAGGGGTGGTGAGGGGATACGCCATATAAACTACGTCTACTTCGGGAGTGGCAATGGTACATTGACACTGGTGCAACATCAAAGTATGACAGAAAAACAGAAATCTAGAAAAACATACAGAGAGAGAGAGAAGAGAGACTATTTTTGTTTGTATCAAAATGTTTATGAGCAATAAAAATCAAGTTTGAGGGGAAAAAAAACAGAGTCTTGTGGTGAAAAATAAAATACACACACAAGGAGCCAATGGACTAGATACATTCATGGAGGATAGGTCCAACAATGGCTATTAGCCAGGATGGGCAGAGATGGTTTCCCTAAACTCCGTTTGCCAGAAGCTGGGAATGGGCAACAAGGGATGGATCATTTGATGATTACCTGTTCTATTCATTCCCCCTGAAGCACCTGGCATTGGCCACTGACAGAAGCTGTACCTGTGATCTGACCCAATACAGCCATTCTTATGTTCTTATGGCCTAAATCTGACAGCCATTCATTTTTCTTTCTTATGCATGTTTCACTATAACCCATCTACTTTCATTTACTTTCCCCCTGGATTGAACAAGTAATCATATTCTTTCTGACTTGGTGGATGCCTGAGCAGGTGTTTCTCTTTTCTAAATCAGATTATTTCATTTTAACGGTGCTGCTTTACCTTTCACACTGATGATCTATTACAAGCTTCCCCCTAACCCTAACCCTTCCTTCAGATTTTTGGAGATAAGATTATAATCTTTGCACTACATTTTCCATTCTCTTTTACGATTGATAGTCTTCAATTATCTCAGTAAACTGAGCTTTGGGTTCCTACCTGGATGTCTGGATCCTACAATACTTCTTTGTGTATTTTGTTGTTATTCCCTTTCACGTAAATTTATGTGTCTCCTGCTTGGTAATTTCTCCTTCATATGAGATGATGTAATCTCCCTTGATATTTCTTCTGGTGGGAATTTGAAATTATTGCATAGAGGAAAATTAAATTTTATTTTTAGAAAGGAAAAACAACGATACAAGGACTTTCTTATTACTAATGTCAAAGGGGAAATCATGGAAAACAACTGATTCCAAAGGGAAAATAACAGAGACAGGAAAATTGTTGACCCAAAAGACAAAGCAATAGAAAAAAGGGAATGTCTGATTTCAAAGGAAATTAACTCAGACAGAACTTCTGATCTCAATGGGAATCTCTGTTCATCTGATGTATGAGATGAATAGTTCTGCTAGAATAATAGAAAAAAGGAACCAATGCCAATTATATTTTAGAGTAAGAAGAAAATTAAATGGTCCCAAGATAAACTATTCTTGGATAAAGCTCCTAGGTCAGTCTGATCTCTGTACCTGGAACTCCAAACGCAGGAAGACCCCAAAGCTGCCAAATGAACAAAGTTTAAATCTCCTTGTTCACACTGGTTATTATTTTTAAGGGAACCTAAGGGAGTTAGGCACCCACCTGCCTTTGAATGTCAAAGAGAGTTGGGCACCTGTCAAGGCTGTATCCCTACTTTGAACTTTAGGGTACAAATGTAGGGGCCTGCATGAAGACTTCTAAGCTTAACTACCAGCTTAGTTCTGGTCCACTGCCACCATCCCAAAGCTAATTCCCTTTCCTGGTTAGCCTTTAGAGACCTTCACCAATTCCCTGGTGAATACAGATCCAAACTCCTTGGATCTTAAATAAGGAGAAATTGACCCTTCCCCCCTCCTTCCTTTCACCAACTCCTGGTGAATACAGATCCAAACCCCTTTTGGATCTTAAAACAAGGAGAAATTAATCAGGTTCTTAAAAAGAAGGCTTTTAATTAAAGAAAAAGGTAAAAATCATCTCTGTAAAATCAGTATGGAAAATAACTTTACAGGGTAATCAAACTTAAAGAGCTTAGAGGAACCCCCTCTGTCTTAGGTTCAAAGTATAGCAAACAAAGATAAGCACTCTAGTAAAAGGTACATTTACAAGTTGAGAAAAACAAAGTAAATCTAAGACGCCTTGCCTGGCTTTTACTTACAATTTTGAAATAAGAGAGACTTGTTTAGAAAGATGGGGAGAACCTGGATTGATGTCTGGTCCCTCTCAGTTCCAAGAGCGAACAACCCCTTAAACAAAGGACACACACAAAAGCCTTTCCCCCCCCAAGATTTGAAAGTATCTTGTCCCCTTATTGGTCCTTGGGGTCAGGTGTCAGCCAGGTTACCAGAGCTTCTTAATCCTTTACAGGTAAAAGGATTTGGAGTCTCTGGCTAGGAGGGATTTTAGTACTGTACACAGGAGAGCTGTTACCCTTCCCTTTATAGTTATGACAGCACCTAACCTTTCTATGCTCCTTTCAAAATCCCCATCTGGATGCCTGATGGCCTAACTTGCACTCATCCTTCTGGTCATTGCTGAAAGAGTGAGGGGCTCCTTCTCCTACAGTGTGAGGGAATATGCTGTGTATGTGGGATGGGAAAGATGGAGGTGGATTGCTGGATTGTAAAAATGGGAATGTAGCCGGCGACTGTTTACTTTGAGAGTGGGCAGGGGAGACACGGATCCTAGCCCATATTAGACAAAAAGACAATAATTGTTGATTTTGCCCTGTAAAAAACCCTTTGTAGGCAATGACTGAGTCTTTCCCTTAACTACAAAGGACTTTGGCTCTGGCTTATTATTATAAGATGTGAGATGTTGGAGTATATGAGCCACAGTGAGATAAAGAATGGTTTGGCCCCTATTTTGTATCTGCTAACAGGATGACAACGTATATAGTAGGGGATGGGTGTTTGATGGGAAGTTGACTCGTGGGGAAGTATTGATCTGATGATGTGCACAAACCAGTCCAATAGATACCATTATCCCTTTAATTATATTGCAACCAATACAATGTTACTTAGTGTTAATGAATTATATAGTAAATTGATTCACCCACTTTGGTTCATTATAAAATATATTCAAGAGACCAAATAACCAATGTCAGTCAAGTTTATTGCTATAAACCAGTAATAATATAGTAAAGGAAAAGGTTTCTATATTATACCAATCTCCAGGAGGCCATCTCATACAGTCATGTTATATTCACCTTACACAGAAGGTGTACTCCCAACGTTCTACTCCTAAAGCCATCTTTTTATACCTGGCCTGTTTACAAGTATAAGATACTGTGTACATCATTTGAAACTAATCAGCTTTATACCTTGCTTTTTGGTACCATGGTGTACCCCTTATCTCCTTGGTCTTAACAAATCAATTTCAAGCACCAAAGGGCATGAAAGCATGTGCTACACCTGTACTAGGGCAGAACAATCATATGTATTTCCCTCTCTGGGTCATTCCAGTACAGGCCTGTGAAAATAACTCCCTACCTATCACCGTGGTAAAATAATCAAATATCCTGATCTGGGCAACAATCCAATCTACTTCAGCCAAAGCTGACTTCAGATAATGTAAGGTGTTATGGGATACTTAGTATAAGAGAATAGGACTATAGTTAAGGTATAGGCCAATTTAGACTATGTAACTGCTATATCATTTGTGCTTAATATTATATGTGCTTAATGCACACTAATGTTATGATGTTGTGGATAATACATATTATTACCAAAATCATCTCAATGCCAATTGTGGTTGTATTCATAAGTCACTTATGGCCAGGTCTTCATAGATATTTAGTTTGCTTGAAGATTGAACCAAAAAATCCAGGAAAAAAATGGTTTGTTTCGAACCATTTTCGGGCATTCACCAGTCCGCTGGGTTGGGTCCCAGTACTCTAGACATGTATGCATTAAGCTTTCCTGGATCTCAGCAGGCTGCAGCATGGTTTGTTCTTTTCAACTCTTCATGGAAATGGAATGAGGTGGCTCAGTTGCCTTAGGCCCCCAGTCTTGACACCACAGATGCCCTCGTACGTCAAGCACACCCAATCCCAGAGGTCCATCCATATAGCTGCTCTGAGTTTACAGTTCACCTCTCCAGGGACAGGTGACAGGTGAAGCAAACAGATGCACAGGTTTTGTTAAGGTCTTTTAACACAATTATTCTTTACTTATATCACACGAGAAATACACTGTGCTGGACAAAACAATAGAACACTTACATGAATTTCCATGCCTCAGTTTCCTCACCCATCTGGGGCATTCTTAGAGCTTGGGCCAGAGTCTTTTAGGGTACCCTGTATTCCCATTCCTGCAGCTCATGGCTCCTCTTAATCACAGAATCTCTATCTCTGACCCCCTGCAGTCAGTGTCCTTCTACTCCCTCTTTCAAATAACTGGTGAGAGACTCTCTCTTTTATAATCTCCCATCCCCTTTGTTAGGTGACCCCTTCCAAAGTCAGGCTTGTCATGTGATCAAAGCTCTGGTCTATACTTGCACTCCCCCCCCCCCAAATTATATTGCTATACCAACAAAACCTCCAATGTAGACACAGCTATATAGACAGAAGAGGGCTTCTGTCTGCATAGCTAGCATTATTCAGGAGGTTCTGTTCCTACACCAGCATAAAAACTCCTTCTGTCAGCATATGCTGTGTCTAGACGAGGGGGCACTGTCAGTATAGCTATGGCATAGCTAGTGCCATAGTGTGTAGACACTTCCTGCATTGGGAGAAGGGGATTTTCCATCAGTGCAGTTAATCCACCTCCCTGAGAGGCAGTTGCTAGTTTAATGGAACAATTCTTCTGTTGAGGTAGCTGCATCTACACTGGGGGATAGGTTGATCTAAATACGTCACTCAGGGTATGACATTTTTAACAGCCCTGAAAGATATAGCTAGATCAATCTAACTTCTAAGTGTAGACAGGCTTCTGTAGTGCAGACACAGCCTACGCACCCTACCAGGTTATTCATTGTTTGACACTTCCACACCTCTGGAGTTCAGACTGGAAAAGTGGGTTTGCCCCAGGTGGCAGGGCCATTGTGAAAGGGGGATTGTGGAAAGATGTCTCACCAACATGCATGCCCCCTTATGGCTTGTGCATTGTTGCAGGGCCCTTTCCTCAGTCACCTCCACCAGACACCTTTCAGGCCTGTTAGTGGTCCATTCATTTTGTGACTTGACCCACACTCCAGGACACTTTCCGTCCCATCCTTTCAGGGGTAAAACAAAGAGTCCAGCAAAATACAAAGAAACAAATTCTTCTGCCCTTCCTGGGTCCAATCCTTAGCAAACTCTTCATCATCTCTCCAGGCTGTGGAAAATTATATCCTGATCTACTACAGAGCGCTTTCCAACAGGGCTTTATTTCTGGAGGCCCAGCTCCTCCAAAGTCGCTGACCCTCAGGAATGCTCCCTAGAATCCTTCTCTCAGGCATGCTTCAGGAGTCTCTTCACCCCTGTTGCCCTTCCCCCTTCAGGGCCAATCCCAGGGTACAAACTCCCTCTGTAGTCTTTACTGCTGCTGGCCTCTCTGACAGAGCTCCCATTTCAGGAGAGAACAACAAGCCCTATTCTCTCCCTCAGTCTCCTTCCCTAGGAGAGACGATCATGATTCCTAGCCACTCACTCTCTTCCCTCTTATTGCCCTGAAGTCCTTCCTTTATATTAGCCAGCCCCCCACTGGGTCTCATCTTTAATTAAGCCTGCTACATACTTCAGGTACCATCAGGTGAACTAATGGTGCTCTCCAGCACTCCTTAATCTAGGTTGGGATTTATTCATCCCATCACAGCAAGTGCATTATTTGAATGTATGATCATGAAAGTTTAATGACCCTTTATTGTTAGCCCTACACTACCTCCACTTGGAATGTTAGTCCAGGGTGGAGGTAAAAAGACAGCAGTAAGGCAAAGACCAGCTTTACAGTCAAAATAAAGTGTACAATCTGACACAGACAAGCATGGAGAATTCCCAGTATCCACCAGCAGTCATAAGATGTACATGGAATGATTTCCGCCAAATGGTCACACACATCTTTTTTTCCTTTTTCCATTTTGCCACTGAAAAAATGGATAAAGGGGGCAAAAAGGAAGGGTTGGAGGAAATAACTCTAAAATCTTTTATAAAAAATCTGATTTCATTAAAATATTTTTTTAAGAAAATATTTTAATCGTTTTGGTGAAAACTTTTATTGCAAAATAAAGCCTTTTTTAAATTAAAATGTTTTTTTTAAACTTTCATTTTTCTCTATTAGTAAGGTTAAATTCAACTTTGATTACCTTTGAGCAACTTAGGATACAGATATTTAGGCACTTAATGGATCTCTCAATAGTATCTAGATGCCTAACTCTCATTGGTTGCAATGGAACCATAGATTCTCTCAGTTTAATTTTGTCCTAAATAAATTGGCTCACAGTGTCTGCATTCTTGTGCAAAGCACAAATTTACTCAACCCCTTTCTCAGGCCCTCTTTTACCTCCCAGTTTCTCAGGCTGTAGATGAGGGGATTAAGCAAGGAAGTCAGGACCGTATAGAAGACAGAGAACACTTTGTTCACGTCCCTCAGGGTATCATTTTTAGGTAAGACATACACAATTTTTAGAGTCCCATAGAAAGCTGTCACCACCATGAGGTGAGACGAGCAGGTAGAGAAGGCCTTTTGCTTCCCAGTGGCAGATGAGATTCTCAGGATGATGGCTATAATAGCAACATACGATAAAACAGTTAATATAAATGGGGCGAGAGTGAAAATCAAGGGGAATATGAAAGCTGTAAGTTCCATTAGGTGGGTATCAGTTCTGGCAAGTTTTAACACAGGGGTGAGATCACAGAAGAAATGGTCAATTTCATTGGGGCCACAGAAAGTTAATTGTGACACCAACAATACTATTATGCTTATAGCTAGAAATGCACTTATCCAAGAGCCGGCTGCTAGCAGGAGACAGAACCTGCTATTCATAAGGTTTGCATAGTGCAGGGGTTTACATATTGCTAAATACCGATCATAAGACATGGCTGCCAGGAGGTAACATTCTGTAGCTCCCAGAGAACCAAAAAGAAATACATTTGTACCATGCAGCCCCTAAAAGAAATAGTTTTGTCATTAGTTAGGAGACTGGCCAGCATCCTGGGCAGGATGGTTGAGGTGTAGCAGGTTTCCAAGCAGGAGAAGTTCCCAAGGAAGAAGTACATGGGGGTGTGAAGTTGCTGATCACCCACAACTAGAGCAAAGATGAGGATGTTCCCAGCCATTGTCACAAAATAGCTAATCAAAAACAGCAGGAAGAGAGGGATCTGCAGTTCAGGGAGATTTCTGAATCCCAGGAGGATGAATTTTGTGATGGTGGTTTGATTTTCCCACTCTGTGTTTTCTATTGATTGCATCTAAGGGAGAGAAAACTTGGCAATTTTAACTGAACAAGATAACTTAAATTTGTAACTAATATCTTATATTTAATTCTAGTGTTATTGATATTCCCTTCTCTCTGCTATTTAGTTGCCCAACAGCTGGGTCTAGAATCCTGATCAGGAAAATGATTTGCCCTCTCTCCCCAGCCACGGCAGCCCCCAAACTGGGGCTGGGAAGAAGTGGAGTTGCCTCCACCGCAGCAGCCACCGAACTGGGACTGGGAAGGAGGAGGGGTCTCTTCCCCGCCAGAGCAGCCACAGAGCTGAGGTTGGGAAGGAGGGCCATCTCTCCCCAGCAGCCGCAGCCCTGGAGCTGGGGAAAGCTGCCTCTTTCTCTGGCTGCCACAGCCCTGCACGTCCCAAATTCCCCTCATCCCCTCTTCTCATCCCACTGCCCCCTCCCACCCCCTCCCTATTCCTCCCAAGGCCACCACCTCACATGTGTGTCTTCTCCAGGGTCCAGGCACATAATTAATGGAGCCACGCCTGCGCAGCTCCACTATTTAGGTGGGTGGCCCTTCATTCTCTTGTGTGCGACCGCCCAGGCATGAACCTTAGAGGGAACTATCCACAGACCACCTGAATGGAGCTTGCGGACCACTGGTGGTCCATGGACCACAGTTTGGGAACCTGTTTTAGAACATCCAATCTTGATTTAAAAATTGCCAGTGATGGAGAGAAAATCAACTATGGATCTTGGTAAATTGTTCCAATCGTTAATTACACTCACTATTAAAAATGTACACCTTATTTCCAATCTGAATTTGTCTATCTCCAACTTCCCACCATTGGATGGTGTTAGACCTCAGTCTGCTAGATTGAAGAGACCATTATTAAATATTTGTTCCCCTTATAGATACTTATAAATTGTAATCGTGTCACCCCTTCACCTTCTATTTGTTAAGGTAAATAGATTGATCTCCTTGAGCCTTTCACTATAAAGTGTGTTTTCTAATCCTTTAATCATTCTTGTGGCTCTTCTCTGAACCCTCTCCAATTTATCAATATTCTTCTGAAATTATGGGCATCAGAACTTGATACAATTTTCTGGCAGCGGTCACACCAGTGGCCTATATAGTGGTAAAATAACCACTCTACTCCGACTTGGCATTCCCCGTTCATGCATCCTAGGATTGCATTAGCTCCTGGGATGCATAAATAATCCCACCCTCACTTTTCAATATGCACTTCTCCCTGACTGTATGATCGGTTGTCTTACGCCATAAATCATGAAGTTTAACACATCCCCCACAGTGGCAAGAGCTAGATGCTTCCAATGAAGGAACAAGAGACTCTAATTTATACCAGTGTGAGTGAGAGGAAAATGAACCCAATTGACTCCAGTGGAGTTACTCCTGATTTACACCTCGTGAGTGAGAAAAGATTCAGCCCACTTGCTTCTAATGAGTCATTACAAAATAAGGCATGGCTCCAAAGGGATTATACACAGTTTTTAATGCACATATTTTTCCTTCAGTTTAAGTGAAGGACATTGATCTCTGTCATGAATTTTCATGACAAGATGAGTGATGTAATATCTTTTATTGGACCAACTTCTTCAGCTCTGTGTAAGTGCGAATGCTTGTCTTTCTGACCAATAGAAGTTGATCCAATAAAATGTATTATCTCACCCACCTTGTCCCTCTAATATCCTGGCTACAACAACACGGCATACATTAGTTTTTTATGACAGCTACAGCTGATTTATATGAAGGAGTCAGAGGACAGGCCGACGTGTTATTTTTTTTTCTGCCTCTTTACATACCTAAATACCTTTGGAAATCTGGACCTCATTGAAATTCAAGGGGAATTGGGTGCCTAAATTCTTTTGTCGTCTTTGGAAATCCCAGTATGGACTCTAGTGGATGCTGAAACATAGGAGTGATAAAAAAGTTACGTTACCTTTAAGAATCATGGGAGTAATATTGAAACACTGGTCTGATACCTTCACTCAGTATTGCAGAGACCGTTTCCATGGCCTGTTTGAAATTCCCACCTGCTTCTGATGGGGGATTACTAGAAATTTGATGGGGGAAAAGGATGATTTTTCCACACCAATTTGAAATTCTCACCTTTAGTCACTGACCGAGGGCTAGAGCCACAAAGAGGACATAGACACAACATTGTTTATGTGCTATGTCAGCTAGTGGAATCCACAGGCCTGAATTTGGTGTCCAGTCTCACAATACAATGCCTGGGGAGAGATGGCATTAAAAAAACAATATGCTGGCTGTGGCGCCACCAAACCAGACAATGGGAAATGGCCAGGATAGGGGTTTTATAACCGAACTCAGGGGCTGTGCATAAAACAGGAGCGGAGGCCTACGGTAAAACTTGTAAGGTGTGGCACACTGTTGGGAACAGGGGATCTGGGATTTCTGCCAGTCTTCTGTGTTCAGGGACTTTATACCACAGGGGACACTTTGACGAGACTCAGGGTGCATCTAGAATAAATCTGAAAGGCCAAGACAGGGCTGGGGTAGCCCAGACAGAGTAAAGGGTGTGAGTGGCTGATGGGATGGTGATGTTAGGGAGCTAACAAACAGACATAAGGGGCAAGACTCCCTCACAGTGAAGGCAGGGGGTAACAAGTTGACTCACAGCCTTGCCTGACCTGAGATGTGTCACAGTGGGAGACCTAACTTCAAATATTTTTTGCCCATTAAACAGAGGAGAGAGTTAAATCAGGTTCACCCAGCCGAGTCCCCTAAACACTGAGGTAAAGGTTATAAGGGGGCACAACTGACTTTATATACCTTGACTTCAGCAAAGCTTTTGATACGGTCTCCCACAGTATTCTAAAGAAGTATGGATTGGATGAATGGACTATAAGGTAGATAGAAAGCTGGCTAGATCGTCGGGCTCAACGGGTAGTGATCAACAGCTCAATTTTTAGTTGGCAGCTGGTATCCTGGGGCCGGTTTTGTTCAACATCATTAATGTTCTGGATGGTGGGATGGATTGCACCCTCAGCAAGTTTGCAGATGACTGGGGAGAGAGGTAGATACGCTGGAGGATCGGGATAGGGTCCAGAGTACCCTAGACAAATTGGAGGATTGGGCCAAAAGAAATCTGATGACAACAAGGACAAGTGCAGAGTCCTGCACTTCGGACAGAGGAATCCCATGCACTGTTACAGACTGGGGACTGGCTGGCTAAGCGGCAGTTCTGCAGAAAAGGACCTGTCGATTACAGTGGATGAGAAGCTGGTTATGAGTCAACAGTGTGCCCTTGTTGCCAAGAAGGCTAACAGCATATTGGGGTGCATTAGTAGGAGCATTGCCAGCAGATTGAGGGAAGTGATTATTCCTCTATATTTTGCACTGGTGAGGTCACATATGGAGTACTGTATGCAGTTTCCCCCCCCCCCCCACTACAGAACGGCTGTGGACAAATTGGAGAGAATCCAGTGGAGGGCAACAAAAATGATTAGGGGGCTGGGGCACATGACTTAGGAGAGGCTGAGGCAACTGGGCTTATTTAATCTGCAGAAGAGAAAAGTGAGGGGGAATTTGATAGCAGCCTTCAACTACCTGAAGGGGCGTCCAAAGAGGATGGAGCTAGACTGTTCTTAGTGGTGGCAGATGACAGAACAAGGAGCAATGGTCTGAAGTTGCAGTGGGGGAGGTCTAGGTTAGATATTAGGAAACACTATTTCACTAGGTGGATGGTAAAGCACTGGAATGGGTTACCTAGGGAGGAAGTGGAATCTCCATCCTTCGAGGTTTTTAAGGCCCAGCTTGACAAAGCCCTGGCTGGGATGATTTAATTGGGGTTGGTCCTGCTTTGAGCAGGGGGGTGGACTAGATAACGTCCTGAGGTCTCGTCCAACCCTAGTCTTCTATGATTCTATGATTCTACAACTTTTCTGCTTCCGATGTGCTGTGAGAAAAGGTGTAGGAGCTTAACTCAAGGAGAGAGATGCTGCCTGTAAATTCTGAGTGGAGCGAAATGCCTCTTGGCAGCCCAGACTTGGGAACCTAACTCAATTTGCGGGAGGAGACTTCGAGAACTTACTGATCATGACTGAGATCCCCGAGGACTGGAGAAGGGCAAAAATAGTATATAACTTTAAAAATGGGGGAGAGGGGAAGAGGACCTGAAGAATTATAGGCCAGTCAGCCTAACTTTGATACGTGGAACAACACATTATTTGATTACTGGAACAACAAATTATTACACAATTTATAAGCACCTAAAGGATAACAGGGTTATAAGAAATAGCCAGCATGGATTTGTCAAAAACAAATAATGATAAACCAACCTAATTTCCTTCTTTGACAGGGTTACTGGCCTAGTGGATGGGAGGAAGCAGTAAATATAATATATGTTGATTTTAGTGAGGCTTTTGATACAGTCCCACACGACATGCTCATAAGCAAACTAGGAAAATGTGGTTTAGATGAAATTACTGTAAAGTGGGTGCACAACTGGTTGAAAGACCATATTCAAAGTGTAGTTATCAATGGTTCACTATAAAACTGGAAGGGTGTATCACTGGAGTCCTGCAGGGCTCAGTCCTGGGTCTGGTAGTACTTGATATTTTAATTAATGACTTAGATAATGGAGTCCAGAGTATTCTTATAAAATTTGTAGATAACATCAAGCTGGAAGGGATTGCAAGCACTTTGGAGGACAGGATTAGAATTCAAAACAACCATGGCAAATTAGACAATTGGTCTGATATCAACATGATGAAATTGAATAAAGGAAAATGCAAAGAACTATACTGAGGAAAGAAAATGAAATGCACAGGTATAAAATAGGTAATAACTAAGCAGTATTACTGTTGAAAAGTATCTGGGTGTTATAGTAGATCACAAATTGAATAGGAAAGGATATAAACCTGGATCTGCCACCTCCCATGTGGGTGCCCTAACCACTGGGATATGGGATATCCTGATGTGAGTCTCAGTGACTCCTGCCCATGCCTCAGTCCCCCTTTGTGAAATGAGCCATTGACTCCACTATTTTTAATTAATATTATTAAAAACTCTAGCGATTTTATTATGGACGAATTCATAAAGATAATACAGATATAAAATAGGGTTCTCAACAAATTAGTCATACAAATGCAATTAATAGACAAAGAGATTATTTTTAGAAAATTGACCAGATCCCCATCTTTTTTGAAATTGGCCATGGTTCCATTGAAGACAGTGGGCCAGATTAAATAGAGAAAGAGAGAGGAATGTGTGAATGACTCTTCAGCCTGGTGCTTCTAGTATTCACTCTGGATGCAGGAGAACAAGAATCCAGTTCCCCCTAGATCCAGTGACTCTTGTACCACTGGGGATGTGACCTACTGAAGTTAAAGGAGCCACACTGATTTAGACCAACAAAGGATTTGTCCCAAAGTGTAAGCCTGACACCTGAGCCCAGAATCCCCAAAACACTAGCTATCCACAGTTCTATAGTCTCTGCTTAAAACATAAAATCACCAATAGTACTTGAGAAACTTGTATTTCCCCAACATTTTCCCTACAGCTGTTTTCACCTCTCTGTTTTTCAAGCTGTAGATGATGGGGTTTAATATGGTGGTCAAGATGCTGTACTGGACAGAGAACATTTTATCCAGAGCCACGGAGGAGACTGAGCTGGGTTTTGTGTACCTGAAAGAAGCTGTCAGGTAGAATACACCAACCACAATCAGGTGGGAGCTGCAGGTGGAGAAGTCTTAATGCCTGCCCTCCGCAGAGCGTATCCTCAGGATGGTGGAGATGATGTGACTGTATGAGATCAGGGTGAGGAGGAAGCAGCTTGATCCAAGTATTACCACAAATGTAAGCAGCACCATTTGATTAGTGAAGGTGGTGGTGCAGGACATTTTCAATAGAGGAGGGAGCTCACAGCTGAAATGGCTGATTTGATTGGGCCCACAGAAATGCAACTTGAGGGCAAAAACAGCATTAATCATGGCATCTAAGAACCCGATGGTCCATGCACCAGTCACTAGCTGAACACAGATCCCTTTGTTCATTGTCTCCATGAAACGAAATGGGTCACAGATGTCAGCATAGCGGTCAGATCCCATGGCTGAGAGAATGAAAATTTCAGTATCAGCTGAGAGGATGATGATAAAGAACATCTGGGCAATGCAGCCACTGACAGAAATAGTTTTGTGCTCTGCTAAGAAGTTCGTCAGCATATTAGGCACCCTGACTGAGGAATAACAGATATCAACAAAGGATAAATGAGCCAGGAAGAAGTACATGGGAGTGTGGAGTTGAGGATCAGACCTTATCACCAAGATGATCATCATGTTTGCCCAAAGAGTGATTAAGTAAATAACTAAAAACACCAGGAAGAGGAAAATCTGCATCTGTGGGTCACTGGAAAGTCACAGGAGAATAAATTCGGTCACTGTGGTTTCATTTTTCATTCACATTTATTCAGGAACACACATTTTACCGGAGATTCTTAGGAGATTCTTTTATCTGATTAACATTAAATGCAGAACAGGGGAAAAAAAGAGAGAAAATAAATGTGGAAGAATGTCAGCACTACTGGGAGGAAACCTCGTCTGAGCATGTACAGCATAATCAGCTGACTGGATTAAAAATGTCAGAAAAAAAATTACAAATCACACCAGAGAGGAATGCATGGAAAGATGAGAGAAAGAAATAGATGAGGTACTGAGAGGAATGAAAAATTGGAAAAAACCTGGACCAGATGGGATGCATGGATTCTGGCTGAAATGCCTTAATCTCACCATGATGATTTACTTGAACTTAGTAAATGTTAGAGGAATGGATGTCCAATGTGGATGGTGACAGGGACAATTTTCCTTGTAGAAAATGAAGACCGTTATTGCAATTCTATGAATTATAGACCAATCACATATTGACCAACTATATGGAAACCTCTAACAACAATTCTGTCCAAGAAGATGTGGATAGTGTCAGCTTGCAATGGAATGCTGCCTGCTGAGCAAAAAGACTCCACAGCAGTGTTCATTTCAACTGTGAGGAAGACAACATGGAGTCAGGTGGTAAGGAGGCTCCATGCTCTTTCTTCCTCTACTGGTGCTTGCTGAAATCCAAATTGTTCTGTTACTTGCCATTTCCTCTTCCTGCTGCCTTCAGTGTCCTATTTAGTACTTATATGTAACTGGAGGTAAACACACATTACTTTGTGTTCGATAGACCTGTTTATCAAATCCCTCTGACATGCCTGGTTTGCATACATTTTAGTCATAATCCCAATATATATTGAGAACTCTTACAACACAACATGTACATACATTACACAAGGATATTAATGACCAGTGAATTATTAGATTTCAAATGGTACCTTACAAGGCATATTTTGTACAAAGATTATTACAAGAGTGCATAGGTTGAGAATACAGGATGAGTAGGTTCATGACTACCAGAAAGCATAGGACAGTATCATATGTTCATGGATCATTAAGACACTGAAAATGCACAAGTTTCTTCCAAAGATCATTTCCCTGCTACAGCAACAGCAATCTATGGTTAACCAGAACACTCAACTCTACTGGAAGGGACTCTCATAGATGAGGTCCAAATTAAAACAGAAACATTTCAAGGGGATTCTTTATTAGCCGTTTTGTTGATAGTAGAGATTCTGCTGCTGGCAAGGATGCTCTGTGATATAAATTGTGGTTATCATGTCAGCAAAAAAGGACAGTTAGTTAAACATGTTTTAGTCACAGATGGTCTTAAATTACAGGAAGGGTCACAAAATGAGCTAATGAGATTTATGACAAGTAGAAAGTGTGGTGAAGATATAAAACTATGGGTTTGGTTGGCTAACTGTGCATCAGCATCTGCAAAGATAGGCAAACGTCGTTAATGAATGTGCTATGCCAGATATATCTCAGCATACCCCCTACCAATATCTTGGAACCAAAGAACAGTAGTAGTTCAAACATAAGGAAGCCAAAGAAAAAGTGTGGAAAGACTATTACAGATGTATAAGAGCTACTCTAAGGGCAAAACTCAACTGAAAGAATTTGATCCAAACTATTAATACGTGTGCAATGCCTGCAGTACAGCACATTGTTGGAGTGATCAAGTGGAACCAAAGGGAGAAGAAAAAAAATTAACATGCAAACAAGACAGCTGCTGGCAATGCATGCAGTAATATTGGTGAAGTCATGGACAGCATGTACAGCCAGTGTTGTGATGAAGGAACAGTTCTGCTGTGTATGGAGGAAGCAATTAAGAATGAAGAACATAATATCAAAATATATGAGGAGGCTGACAGAGTAAATACCATCTTGTTGCAATAACAGTGCAATAACCAGTGATGACTGAGTAGCCTCTCAGACCAAAAATCATGAAAGAAAAGACAAAGCATATTGGGGGGAGAAAAGGTTCAAAAGGTTTACAGAGAAATGAATTCAAAGACAGTGGTGATGAGATTGAACCCATTACTGATAGAAGATTAAGAAACACATGGATTGTAGAAGGATACCTCAAAAGAGTGAAATAGGGCTTCACTATAAGTGAACAAGAGCAGTCCTTAATGCTTAATTATGTAAGAAGCAAAACTGAGTGACAGAACTGCTCCCTGAACTGCAGAATGTATTCTGAAAATAAAGAGGTGGTGGAACACGTGTTGAGCAACTACAACAGCCTGTCTGAGAGAGAATATATGGAGACCCAGTGAGGTTGCCAAGTGTCTACACTGGAGTATGGATTTAACTGGCAAGTATGGATTTAACTAATCCATGTGCTGTTATGAACAGCAAACTGAAAGGCTTTAGTGAGTGAAGAGGCTAAGTTCTTATGCAACCTGTCAATTGTCACAGACCAACAGCCGCAGTCAAACAGGCTAGACATGGTTATAGAAAAGAAGACATACAAGCTCATGTTAATTGACATTGTTGTACTAGGAGACAGAAATATCATAAAAAAAACCAAAGAAAGATGGTGAAGTATGAAGAACTCTGACACAAAGAGGGACAGTTATGGAAAACTAGAAAAAAGAATATCCCAGTGATTTTTGGAATACTTTGAGCGATGTGTAAGGGTATGAATGAGTAGTTCAAGAACATGTTTGGAGTGCAAGATGTGTTTGTGTGTGTGTGTGTTGGGTGGTGAGTAGGCAATGGGGCAGGGTAAGGTGATAGGGAACAGCCAGCATGGATTTGTAAAGAACAAATCATGTCAAACCAATCTGATAGCTTTCTTTGATAGGATAACGAGTCTTGTGGATAAGGGAGAAGCTGTGGATGTGGTATACCTAGACTTTAGTAAGGCATTTGATACGGTCTTGCATGATATTCTTATCGATAAACTAGGCAAATACAATTTAGATGGGGCTACTATAAGGTGGGTGCATAACTGGCTGGATAACCGTACTCAGAGAGTTGTTATTAATGGTTCCCAATCCTGCTGGAAAGGCATAATGCGTGGGGTTCCACAGGGGTCTGTTTTGGGACCGGCTCTGTTCAATATCTTCATTAACGACTTAGATATTGACATAGAAAGTACGCTCATTAAGTTTGCGGATGATACCAAACTGGGAGGGATTGCAACTGCTTTGGAGGACAGGGTCATAATTCAAAATGATCTGGACAAATTGGAGAAATGGTCTGAGTTAAACAGGATGAAGTTTAACAAAGACAAATACAAAGTGCTCCACTTAGGAAGAAAAAATCAGTTTCACACATACAGAATGGGAAGAGACTGTCTAGGAAGGAGTACGGCAGAAAGGGATCTGGGGGTTATAGTGGACCACAAGCTAAATATGAGTCAACAGTGTGATGCTGTTGCAAAAAAAGCAAACATGATTCTGGGATGTATTAACAGGTGTGTTGTGAGCAAGACACAAGAAGTCATTCTTCCACTCTACTCTGCTCTGGTTAGGCCTCAGCTGGAGTATTGTGTCCAGTTCTGGGCACCGCATTTCAAGAAAGATGTAGAGAAATTGGAAAGGGTCCAGAGAAGAGCAACAAGAATGATTAAAGGTCTTGAGAACATGACCTATGAAGGAAGGCTGAAAGCATTGGGTTTGTTTAGTTTGGAAAAGAGAAGACTGAGAGGGGACATGATAGCAGTTTTCAGGTATCTAAAAGGGTGTTATAAGGAGGAGGGAGAAAACTTGTTCACCTTAGCCTCTAAGGATAGAACAAGAAGCAATGGGCTTAAACTGCAGCAAGGGAGGTCTAGGTTGGACATTAGGAAAAAGTTCCTAACTGTCAGGGTGGTTAAACACTGGAATAAATTGCCTAGGGAGGTTGTGGAATCTCCATCTCTGGAGACATTTAAGAGTAGGTTAGATAAATGTCTATCAGGGATGGTCTAGACAGTATTTGGTCCTGCCATGCGGGCAGGGGACTGGACTCGATGACCTCTCGAGGTCCCTTCCAGTCCTAGAATCTATGAATCTATGAATCGTCAATGACCTCCAGTAGAAAGTTCTGTTGGGCACTATGAGAATTTTAAGGAATGTCAAAGGAGAACAAGTGCATTTGAGTATCTAATATGCAGGAGCTCTGCAGAGGGGTTAACAAAACTCCTCACTATAGAGTAGGTTTGGGGTCAGGATTGATTGGTGACTCACATGGATACATTTTGGACAGTAGCTTTCCTTTTTTTATACTTAATGGTCTTGCATATTGTGAAAGGCATTTGTTTAAAAAATCCACTTATGTAATATTGAGGGACAATAATAAAAATCATAACAAATGAATGTGCCCAGGCACTCTGACAAGATTTTAAAAAGAGGCGTCTGACAAAGTTAATGAGATTTTTGTTCCTCTGTCATTTTGCAAATTCAACCCAATGGGACTTTTGAGTCGGGTTCCTGAATGTCTGAATTACAAGCTATTCACACATAAGAGAATCTCTCCTGCCCTCATGGAAGTCAGCTGCTACTTAGAAATTGGTTTTTAGTGGAAATGGGAAAGAAGTTAATGTTCTGCCCAATGTCATCTATATTTAATCCCTTACTCTCCCAGAGAGAAACTAAATCTTTTCCCCATCATCAGTTTATCAAACATGGGAGCAGACAGAGGGACCTTGCACTGCAACCTACATGATTACAAAGGCAGATTCTGTGCAAAGTGAAATCAAAATCTAATGGCATTCTCCAGAGAATGCCCTGCCCCATTGCCTACTCACCACCCAACACACACACACACAAACACATCCATTCCAAAACCAGGAACTCCTGCCAACACACGTCATAAATATAAAGGGAAGGGTAACCACCTTTCTGTATACAGTACTATAAAATTCCTCCTGGCCAGAGGCACAAAATCCTCTTACCTGTAAAGGGTTAAGAAGCTCAAGTAACCTGGCTGGCACCTGACCAAAAGGACCAATAAGGGGACAAGATACTTAAAAATCTGCGGAGGGGGGGCTTTGTTCTGTCTGTTCCGTGTGGCTTTTGCCGGATACAGATCAAAGAAGCAAGCAATCCAACTCCTATAGAGTTAGTAAGTATTTAGCAAGGAAATGTGTTAGATTATCTTTTGTTTTGGCTTGTGAATTTCTCTGGTGCTGGGGGGAATGTGTATCCCTGTTTTTTCTTTTTGTAACTTTAAGGTTTTGCCTGGAGGGAAACCCTCTGTGTTTTGAATCTGATTGCCTGTGAGATTATCTTCCTGAAGGGTTAAAATCCATGTGCATTTTATATAACAACCTGGTATATGGATTGTGCCAGCTCTTTTTCAGACCCGAAGTCCAGAGTTTGGTTAAGAGACCAGAGGCCTAGCTAATAGTGATTAGCTAAGAGAAAGCAGAATAAACAAGATAACATTGCCTTTGCTAAGATATGCTTGGTCAGTAGAAGTGCCAGATGTTGAAGCAATAACTGAATAATTATGTTTCATCCAATGTTTCAAATTGAACAAAGGATCCCTGTTCCGATTGTGTTTCCCCTGAAGGGAAAACAGTCTTCCCACAGATCCAACCTTGAGTTTATGAAAATTGGCACGTCAGTATAATGATATGGCATCCTTCCACCTCTCTTCCAAGGGACCAATGCCCTGCCTTAAGACATAAAGGAGACAATCTGTATTACCATATCCTTTCACTGTTTCTTTGCTTTAACCCCTAGGAATGTACCTGTTGGACAATCAAAGGAGTTGCTCCATTCCTATGGACCCCAAATCAGAATTCAACATATATATTTTATACTAATAACATTTTATCAAAATATTAATTAAATGTTAACTTGCTAACTTGAGACCATGGGCGGAGACATTATGTAACCTTTTTAACCATTGGCTACTGTGCTATCTTGCCTTGCTGCAAAACCTATCCCGGGGTGTGGAACTGCCTACCCCGTCACTTTCCCCCACCCATGGTAAATCTATATATTCCATTGTAATCAATTGATTGACAGTGTCTCTGAGCCTGATAAGCCAGGTGACACTCCGCCAGCGCTGTGTGTAATAAACCCCTATGCTTTGACCTCTACATGGTGTGGATTTATGTCCTTCACTTCCATTCTAATCTTACAGAGGTACTCCTTTCACCTTTTTTCTTTGTAATAAAGTTCTGTTTTTTTAAGAATCTGATTGATTTTTTTAGTATACTAAAAACCCAAGGGTGGTCTGTGCTCATCTTGTTTATTCTCAAGCCTCCCCAGGAAAGGGGGTGAAGGGCTTGGGGGGATATTTTGGGGAAATAGGACTCCAAGTGGTCCTTTCCCTGATTCTTTGTTTGAATCACTTGGTGGTGGCAGCGTCTACCTAATCCAAGGTACAAGGGAGAATTTGGAAACTTGGGGAAGTTTTAACCTAAGCTGGTAGAAATAAGCTTAGGGGGTCTTTCATGAGGGTCCCCACATCTGTACCCTAAAATTCAGAGTGGGGAGGGAACCCTGACAACACACTAATTGATCCCAGTTTTCTCCGTGCTGCCTTGAGAAAGAGAGAAAGAGAGAGAGAGAGAGTTGTGTAGTTTAAGTAGTCAGTGGGACTCTGCACAGAGACCGACTCCTAGATAAGCAGGGCAGAATCTGGTCCTTTGGAATCAAAAGGATAATAAAAGATTAAAATGAATAAAAATATGAATCAACTTACCTGCCTCTTAAAAGTGGATCATAACTCTGATGAGAGATCCTGACCTGTGATTTCCCCTTTTTGTTTTCTTAGTCTCTTTATATATCTATCTATTGATTTGTCTATCTAATTTCTTTATCTGCAACTGATATACAGCATCTAAGGATGTCCAATATTCTTTACAAGGAGCAATGAGACCCTTCAAGGTGTGCAGAGTTATCAGTGGGAGTGGAGCAAAGACCCTTTCCTTAGCAGACTGAGAGCTGATTTCTTGAGAGCTGTTTAAATGCTGTCTTCTTCCCCCAGGGACAAGATCCCTGAAGTTCACTCACTGTAACAAGCTACTGGTAACAATGTGCTGGGTCAGCCCTTAAGCAACAGCGTATGGTTCATAAAAATGAGAGCATTTTGTCTCCGACTATACAAAGAGCCCAAGTGATTTAGGTATCCAATATCAGGGACAGTCAATAAAAGGGCATATATTTGGGCTCCTGTTTGAAAAGCAGTGCAAGGAGATTGACATCAAAATAGCAAATCATTTAATCTTGCTTAGATTCCTGTGAAGATGATAGCCATAGTGTATGATTACCACAAGAGGGCAGCAGAAGAGAAAACATGGGAAATGCTGAGCCATTCTTGAACTTCACCAATGGATGGACACACAGGTTAAGGAATGAGAAAGGAGTAAATAGGTTATAAAATGGACGGGAAAAGTCAGAGGTGAGACAAAGGAGCAGCTATATTGTAGACAGTTAGGCAACATTTTTCATAAAAATAATTTATTCTCTGATAAAAGCAGTTTTGTTCAACCCTGTATTATTTGCAAATGTGACCCCTATTCACCAAATATTTTCATTTTTTTCATTGGGAGATGAAGGGAAATCAGCATGTGTAACTCTAGCAACACCCCCTCCCCAAGTACCTTTAACCATTGGTTAGGGCACTCAGATGTGGGAGACCCTCATTCACGTCCCAACTCTGCCTGCTGTGGAGAAGAGATTTGAAGTTATGTCTCCCATCTCTTGGGAAAGTGCTTTAATGTCTGGACTATAATGTAGTTTGGGACAGGTATTTCTCAGTCTCTCCCGGTGAAACTGTTCACTCTGTATAAATCAGCAGCACATCAGCTGCATCAGAGACTTGTGGCTACAATGCAGCCATGGTTGGACATAGAATGGATTTCCATCTTGAATGGTCCCTTACAAACCTCCTTCCTTCCACAAGAATTTGCATGGGAGGATTTTGGTTTCTTAAATTCCTCCAAATTGCATCTTCTGTGGTCAGCCTTGTACTCTACTTTTTCATGTCAGATTTATAAACCTTCAGTAGAACATATTTTTCCTGCCTACTGGACATGACCCTACCATTGTAGTCCTCTTATCAACAGGTGTAATACCACAACTTGTGGGGATCGTCTAAGTAGCTCCTCATCTGAGACAAAATCAAACTGATGGATGCTAACTATATGCCACCACTTTTGATACTGAAAACCATTTAGTTTCCTCTCCTCCGCTAATTTAATGCCTGTGTTTCTGCTCCATATAACAGAGATTACATCATAATAGGAATCAACTTGCATGTTGAACTTTCATCTCTTAGTTGACATATAGACATCCTGCTGCCCAAACAGAGGCCTTTGAAGGTGCTGAAATGTCAGTGATGCAAGACTGTTCAGACATGTGACCTCTTTGGATATAAAACCTCCTGCTGTCAAGAAAGAACCCAGTTAGATACAACTATTAATCCATTCAACATCATTGCCACCTACATGCATCTAAGCCAGGTTATTCGATTCTGTTTTATAAGAGGGATGCAAACCTTTTGATTTATCACCATAGGGTCTGCTGTTTTTCTCAGCTCCTCTGGCTTTGGATGTAGCTGGTCTGTTGTCTCTCCAAGTGAAGCAATATCATCCACATATTCAAGATCCATTGAAGATTAATCTTTAAATTTTTCACCTACTTGGGCGTCATTCAGCCTTGTCGTCAGCGAATGCATTTAAAAGGCTAAATAAGAGAATGCATTCCTGGTACACCCTGATTGTACTGAAAACCAGTCTGTAATGCATTTGTTGACTCTCACATAAGTAAATGTACCATAGTACAGTTCCTCCATGAAGCACACAAAGCCATGAAGCACCACATACTAGTGTGGCAGTAACTACAGTCCCAAGTGATGCACTGTGTCAAAAGTGGCTGCCAAGTCTATAAACATGACATTAGCCTCCTTTTGCTGCTCTAGTCATTTTTAAGTAACATCTCAAAGAGCTTTGTAAATAATTAAGTAAAACAGTCATTGGAACAGGACCTGGAACCACTTCCCCAGTGCATGCCCTAACCGCTGCAATAAAGTGTCATTCTCACTCACGCCCAATGGTTGGCTTTAAGGTAGCCACTGGCTGTTGGATAATTGGCATCCCTACTCCTGTAGTAATGATGGCTTTGACCTGCATATTCCCTTTATGTCCTTCCAAAGAGATTGTCCATTTCTTTTATGATTTTATGCCTCTGTTACAACTCACCTGTACTGATATCCAGCTGGTTGAATATTTGTCTTTCATAGTGTCTGCCTTAATGGGTGTGGTCCATTTCTATTAATCCTGGCTTTCTACTAGAAGATCATCATGACCATCTGAAGGATCCCTTCACCACAGGGAAGAGGAAAGCCTTTTCTACCTTCATTTCACACCTCCAGGTTATTTCCATTTTTATGGGACTCTCATTGTCTCTGGGGCCTCTGTAGGAAACTAGTTACCAGATTTAAACACGGTCTTCTGCCTGCTCTCTATATAGTAATACCATCCATGTCCAGCCACCTCATCTACAACCCAAGGAACAAGGAGGTCAAAGATACCCTGGCAAGGGTTGGAAGCAGAGTGGTGACTTTCCTAATGAAGAGCAATATTCCATAAGGTGACACAAATGATTGGAATCAGAGAGGAGTGAGCACCTCGTATGTTCTGAAGGTTCAGTGTGGAGGAGATCAAAGATGCCCCGGGAAGATGTGCAAGTAAAAGAGCTGCTTTAAGAAAGAAAAGTGATGTCCCTACAGCAAAATTGGGAGGGGACAAAATCAATCACATACTCTAATCTAATCTAATCTAATCTAATCTAATCTAATCTAATCTAATCTATTTAATTTGTGACATATAAGGAGTTCCTCTTTAGTAACTGTTAAGATTGATTCTGGATATGTCAATATTCTGGTGATTTCTGTACCATATAATGGAATGGATATTTCACCCAAGGAGTCTCTCTGGGTTGTAGAACCCACCTTCCTAGGGGGAAAGGGGAGGGGCCCTTTCCAATAGTTGCAGAAAAAATTATATACTTTTGCTAGCTCTCACTGAGCTAGTTCTCTAAAAATAGCAATATACCTGTGATAATATGGGTGGTGGTAAGTGGCAGCACGGGCTAGTCATGCCACATACATACCCATGAGGTTCATGCAGGATTGTACACCGTGGAACTGGCCTGTGCCATTTCACACTGCCCAGGCTACTATGGCTACACTGCTAATTTTAGCATGATAGCTCAAGCTAGTGTAAGTATGGGAAGCACACTCCTAGTTTGTAGTATAGATATAGCCTTAATGGACATGAAGAGACCATTACTTAAAGGCTGAAGCCTGCTGCCATTGGGAAGCAGTAGAATCAGTTTGAACAGAGTGGATCACAGTGAGAGAACCTGAGTGAGACTTACATGGACACACAGGACAATCTTATATGTCAGGCTCTCTTCCTACTCCATCTCCCCATGGCTCAGATATCTGGTCAGGATATCTCTCAGCATTAGGATAAAAAAGTTCCAGGATTCCAGGAGTTAGTGAGGGTGTCAGCCATGATGGTGACGCTCACTCCAGTGGCAAACTTTTTTACCCAAAGTATCTTTATTTAAGAACCCCAAAGGCAGTCATGGCTGCAATAGCCCATCCCCTCATTATTTTGTCCAACGATTAGGCTGAGTTTCTTATACACTGATTTTGATTCAGTGACTTTTTGGTATTATTTATGAAGTATCAGTTTAACACAGTCCATCGGTTATATTAGGAGTCATTTTTGTTGGAACTATTTCAGTCTTTGTGTCTCCCCTTTGAAATTTTTCCATCAACATTTGTTGTTACAGGTTATTGTGACATTTTATGAACTCTCACATATTTTTTTACAGCTGAGCTCACAATGTGGGTAAATTTATAGGCCCAATTATTACAACATGTATTCAACTCTGCAATCCACCTGTGAAGTTATTTTCCCCAAATTACAGAAGATTATTATTCTCATTCCTCTTTGAAGCACCAATGATGTTTGTCTCTGTGCTTTTAAGAAGGAATCGAAGAGAGTATATGCCACAAAGAGCTTAAATATAACCAAGGGTGACACTGGAGAAACCATTTCTTTATTTTTTATAGTACAAGAGGACAAGAAACACTCAAGGAATTACACTGGGGAAGTTCTCTTGCATGTGTTATACAGGAGGTCAGACTAGATTATTAGAATGATCCCTTCTGATCTCTGAAAATATGAGGTTAGTGTCTTGTACAAATATTTGCGATGAAAACAAAAAATCTGTCACACAGGAAATTCCATATTGTGACAATTGTTTTTTAACCCCAAAATGGTTTAAAAGTTTGAAATGTTAAAATTTTTGTGTGATGAAACATTCTAAAATGTTTGGATGCAGAAATGTCAAACATTTCCTTTGGGCATTTTTGATTGAAACAAAACATTTCCTCTTGAAATGTCCATTTCAAATGATAATTTTCCTTTGGAATGAATATACTGACTTCAAATGACATTGAGTCGAGTAATTTTATTTTCCATTTAAGAAAAAATGTCAATCCAAAATGAAAGTTTTCATTTCAATTTCACATTTTGAAACAAAAACTTTCATTTCTTTTTGAGTGGGCAAATTTCCCAAGAGAAAATCAAGGATGTGGGGTTTTTTTTTTCAAAATTCAGATTTTCCCACAGAAAATTTCAGATTAGAAAAAAAAATGAGACAATTTTTTACCAGAACTAACAAACAAGCAGTAATCATCATTCCTGTGATAAAGAATTTACAGTCCATCAGAATGATGCTTAGTAGGCAGGACAGCCCACAAAATCACGAGGTGGGAGTAGCTAAGTCTTGCTATTTGTTATTCAATGAACTGGTTGCAATAGATTTTAATTTTGATGAGTAACAGGAACGTGATTCTTTCATGAAAATATTTCCATTTTCAACCAGCTCTATTTTTGTGTGTGAAGAATGTGAAAGAAGATATGTTCCTAGTGAAAATGGGAGGAGAAGGTGGTGTTTCTTTTAACTGTGACAGGGATCACATTCCATCACCAGTAAGCTGGCATGGGAAGCGTTATTGGTCAACCAGTGGGTACATGGATGGTATTGTGGTTGAACCAACTGAATGGTGCAGGAAGAGTTCAGGCTTCAATGTCTTGCTCGCCACAGACTTTCTGGTTAACTTTGGGCACTTTGCTGGGGCTAAGTTTTTCCCATCCAATAGGAGTTGGGCACCTAACTCATCTAAACTCTTTTGAAAATCCAAGCCTGCTAGCTGACTCTTGATTTACCCCAGATCATATCTATGTAAGTCCAACTTTGACAACAGGTGGATTCTGAGTCATATTTTCATTTGCTGAGGCAAGATCCTCATCTGGCATATATGTGTAGCTCTGTTTATTTCAGTGGAGCTACGCTGCTTTACACTAGCTGGGTGAGCATGAATTTCTCCTGGGTGCAGAGTGCCAGCACAACTTTCTACTACATTTGGGGCTTAAGTGGAAACTCAGAGATACACAGGTCTTTCCAGCTCAACATTGAGTGAAATTTGGGAACAAAATAATTTTAGAATATGGACACTATTGGCCAGAGCCCCACTTGAGGTCAATGCATCTAGCTCCATTCACTTATTGTCACTACATCAAGGACTAAATTCACTAAGGGAAGCAGTCATTGTGATGTTCAGCATTGCAGCATCTAACTTTTAGGTGCCTACAAAAGCACTAGGTTTGCAAAGCCTGAGTTGAGCACCTAGGCTTTCTGCACATTGAAAGGTAAGAAACAATCACTTACAAATGGGATTTAATAAAAGCCAAAATGAAAGGTGGTTTCCTAGCCAATGGGAGATGCCAAGGAGAGGGGAGTGTTCTAAACCCTGCTGCTATCAACCCTCCTGAAGAGAGGCATCTCTTTCTGCTTGGAATTTTTAGCTGGGATCCCTCTAACCTTACCTAAGGTGTTTTTTAGAAGAAGCAAGGGAAGGGGAAGAGAAGAAATAATTGGAAGTAGACAGCTAATAGCTTCTATCCCAGTCATTAGGGCAGTGACCTGGGATGTGGGAGAGCCCAGCTTCAAGTGTCTGAGGAGAAATGATTTAAATGGAATCTGCCACCTCCCATGTGGGTGCCTTAACCAGTGGGATATAGGATATCCTGATGTGTGTCTCAATCACTCCTCTCCAAGCCTCAGTCCCTCTTTGGGAAATGAGTCATTGGCTCCAGTAATTTATTAATTAATATTATTGAAAAATTCTAGTGATTTTATTATGGATGAATTCAGAAAGATAATGCAGATGTAAAATAGGGTTCTCAACAAATTAGTCAAACAAATGCAATTAATTGACAAAGAGATTCATTTTATGGAATTGGCCAGATATCCAGCTTTTTGTAATTTGGCCAGGGCTCCTGTCATAAACATACAGCTAAGGGTACCATACAATTCCTCCTTTACCTGTAAGGTTTTAAGAAGCTCAAATAACCTGGCTGGCACCTGACCAAAAGGACCAATAAGGGAAGAAGATCCTTTCAAATCTGTGGGGGGAGGTTTTTGTTTGTGCCCTTTTTGTGTGTTCTCTCTCGGACAGAGAGAGGCCAGGGCAGGAAAAACACTTCTCATTAAACCCTACCTGAAATAAGCATCTAAGATTACAAATTGTAAGTAATAGCAAGGAAATGCATTAGATTATCTTTTCTTTTAGCTTGTGAATTTTCCGTATGCTTAGAGGGAGGTTTATTCCTGGTTTTTGTAACTTTGAAGTTTTGCCTAGAGAGGAATCCTCTGTGTTTTAAATCTTATTACCCTGTAAAATTATCTTCCATCTTCCATCTTGATGGTTAACCAGAACACTCAACTCCACTGTTGTTAGAAGGACAGATTTAAGAGTCATTAGACCAGAGAGAAACAGCAAGACAGTGGATGACTTTATAGACCGGTGGTTGGGGCCCTCACCCCAGATGCAGGAGACACAATATCCAGTCCCCTTTCTCCAATGGCTTTTTACTGTGGGGCCTGATTTGGATATTTGGTTAATTAAAGTGGCAGTTAGGTGCCTAAGTCATCTCTATCTGGCCCAATTTGTCTATGTAAAACACACAAACTCCAGTATGATTTTTGCTATTTGTTTCTCTACATTTTGTCTATTTAAAAAAAATATTTTACAGGTTTTAATAGGACTCTTTTTACATTCATCCTGCTGATCAGATTATTTGCACAAGCCACTTCAATTCAATTTTATGATATTTATTCATTTCATTTTTGTTTTTGTTTTTATGTTTGTTAGTTTTTTGGTCTTACAGGTCACAGTTTTCTTGAATAAATATCAGTGGAAAATCAAACCACAGTGATTGCATTTATTATCCTTGGACTTTCCAGTGACCCACAGCTGCAGATTTTCTTCTTCCTGGTGTTTTTAGTTATTTATTTGGTTACTCTGGTTGGGAACATAATGATCATGATGGTGATAAGAGCTGATTCTCACCATCACACCCCCATGTACTTCTTCCTGTTCCATTTATCTTTTGTTGATATCTGCTATTCCTCAATCACGGTGCCTAAAATGCTGATAAACTTCCTAGCAGAGCACAAAACTATTTCTGTCAATGGCTGCATTGCCCAGATGTTCTTCATCATCCTCTCAGGTTCTGAAGAACTTTTCATTCTCTCAGCCATAACATATGACCGCTATGCTGCCATCTGTGACCCATTGAATTACGTGGAGAAAATGAGAAAAGAGATCTGTGTTCAGCTGGTGAGTGGCACGTGGGCAATGGGTTTATTTCATGCCCTACTTACCACAGTTTTTACCTTGAAGTTGCACTTTTGTGGGCCCAATCAAATCAGCCATTTCAGCTGTGAGTTCCCTCATCTATTACAGCTGTCCTGCACTGAAACCCTCACCAACCAAGTGGTGCTTCTCACTTCCGCTATGATATTTGGATCAAGCTCCTTCCTCTTCACCCTGATCTCCCACATTCATGTCATTACCACCATCCTTAAGCTTTGCTCTGCTGAAGGCAGGCATAAAACCTTCTCCACCTGCAGCTCCCACCTTATTGTGGTTGGCTTATTGTACATGACAGTTTTTTTCCAGTACACAAAACCCAGATCAGTCTCCTCTGTGCTTCTGGATGAAATGCTCTCTCTCCAGTACAGCATCTTGACCCCCATGTTAAACCCCATCGTCCACAGCCCGAAAAACAGGGAGGTATAAACAGCTGTAGGGAAAATATGGGGACATTCCTGTTTCTCAAGTAGCTGTAGGGACACAGAGCTTAATTAGTTTTAAGAGTGAGATGGATACATTTATGAGTTTGGCTGTATGATGGCATTTCTTGTGATGGTGTGGAGCAGGGCTCAGCAGCTCTGGAGCTCATTTCTGGTTTCTGTCTTTTGTTCCTAGCTGTCATGCTTCAGGGTTTCAGGAAGACATCAGCACAGGTCAGGAAGGGGATCCCCCTGCAGCAACATATTCTGGGAGGGATTTTTTTTACTCCTACCTCTGAAGCTGGAGAGGGGATATTGGATGTGGTGGGCCAGGACTCAGAGATGGCACTGAGCATTCTCTCTCTCAGATGTTTGCCTAGGCTGTTCAGGGACTATCAGTTATGTAAGCCTCTGTACAGATGATTGGAGAGTAGATAATGTAACACCTATTGTTAAAAAAAGGCTCCAGAGGCAATCACAGGCTGGTAAGCCAAACTTCTGGATCATACATATTGGTTTAAATTACAGTAAAGAATGAAATTATCAGACACAGAGATATACAGAATATGCTGAGGAAGGGTCAACATGGCTTTTGTAAAGGGAAATCATGCCTCACTAATCTATTAGAATTCTTTCAGGAAATCAACAAGCATGTGGACAAGGATGATCCAAGGGATACAGCATACTCAAATTTTCAGAAAGCCTTTGACAAGTTCCCTCACTAAAAGCCCTAAAGCAAACTAAGCAGTCAGGGGAGAAGAAGCAAGGTCCTGTCATGGGTCGATAACTGGTTAAAGGATAGGAAACAGAGGATAGGAATAAATAGTCAGTTTGCATCATGGAAAGAGGTAAATAGCGGGGTCTCCCAAGGATCTGTACTGGGACCTGTGCTGTTCAACATATTCATAAATGACCTAGAAAAAGAGATGAACAGTACGGTGGCAAAAATTGCAGAGGACAGAAAAATTATTCAATATAATTACATCAGAAGCAGGAAGCCTGGCAAACAATCATGGGGGCATTGGACAATCAAGGTGCTAAAGGTGCACTCAAGGAAGACACGGCAGTTGCCGAGAAGCTAAATGAATTCCTTGCATTGGTCTTCACTGCAGAGGATGGAAGGGAGATCCCTTCACCTTAGGAGACAAATCAGAGGAACTGTCCCAGACTGAGGTGTCGATTGAGGAGGTTTTGGAACAAATTGATAAATTAAACACTAATAAGTCAAAAGGACCAGGTGTCATTAATCCAAGAGTCCTGAAGGAATTCAGATATGAAATGGAAGAACACCTTCTTTTCCTTACAGTCATGAAAACTGTCATTTCACTAGCACTTTCTACCAGAATTGCCTTCCTCCTTCAGATTCCTCCCTGTAGGTCAGATCAAGTCTAACATGGCACCACAGCCACACCTTTCACCCTCATTCTGACCACCCCACACAGAAAAGCCACTTGCTCCAGCTCCAGCCAGCTCCACCCAACAAGGTTTTGTGGTTCTGAGGTCCCAAATGGACTCATGGCCCACGGTAGAATAGTAGGTCACATCCATAGACTCTTCTTTTATAGGCGTGTGTGTGGTGGTGGTGGTGGTGGGGGTTGTGTGTGTTTTTACAAAAGCTAAAAAGCCATTTGCACTGAAAACATTGGCTAACATGCTCCACTCAGCCTACATAAGGAATAAAGACTTACACTGGTTGTTAGAGACCTCAAATTTGGGATTTTAACGGATCGTAAGGGAGCTAGGTGCTCAATCCTATTAATTGTCGCACTGACTTTAAAACCACTAACCAGAACAAGACACATATTCCTCTCTATTTGGTAGTCTTACAAATATCCCAATAAACTGGGGACTGGACAGGTTGTGTAGAGTAATTGGGGTGTTGTCAAGGCTGAATACCCACTCTGTCACTCCGAGTGCAGAAGTGGGGCCCGCAAGGATTTTAAAAATTAATACTGGCCACTCCAGGCTTGTATTAAACTCCCAAGGTTACAGCTTTTCTCTGACCTTGGCTTGGTAAATGCTGCCACCACCCAAATGCAAAAAAAACAACAACAACAAAAAAAAACCTTTGAACCCAGGAAGGAACACTTGGGAATTACTCCCTGTGGGGTACCCTCAAACCCTTTTCACCCCTGTCAGGGTTCCCTCCCCACTCGGAACTTTAGGGTACAGACAAGAGAACCTGCATGAAGACCCCCTAAGCTTATTTCTACCAGCTTAGGTTAAAAACTCCCATATTCCTTGGATTAAGTAACGCTGCCACCACAAAGTGATTTAAATAAACATTTAGGGAGGGCCACTTGGAGCCCTACCTTACCCAAATATCCTCCCAAGACCCTACACCCCTTTTCCTGGGCAGGCTTGAGAATAATCCCCCAAGCCCCTACACCCCCTTTCCTGGGGAGACTTGAGAATAATATCCTCACAAATTGGTATAGGTGAATACAGACCCAAACCCTTGGATCTTAAAATGATGAAAAATCAATCAGGTTCTTAAAAGAAGAATTTTAATTAAAAAAAAGGTAAAAAAAATACCTCTGTAAAATTGGAATGGTAAGTACCTTACAGAGTAACAAAAGACTCAAGAACATAGAGGATCTCCCCTCTAGGCAAAACCTTAACGTTACAAATCCAGGGATAAACCTCCCTCTAGACAAGGAAAATCACAAGCCAAAATAAAAGTAAGCTAACACATTCCCTTATTATTACTTAATAATTCTAATTGAGTTGGATTGCTTGCCTTCTTGATCTGTCTCCAGCAAGCACACAGAACAGACAGACAAAGAACAGACAAAACAAAGCCTTCCCCCCCGCCCCCCAGATTTGAAAGTATCTTGTCCCCTTATTGGTCCTTTATCAGGTGCCAGCTAGGTTACCTGAGCTTCTTAACCCTTTACAGGAAAAAGGATTTTGTGCCTCTGGCCAGGAGGGATTTTATAGTACTGTATACAGAAAGGTGGTTACCCTTCTCTTTATATTTATGACAACCCCCCTCCAGGGAAGAGCTGAGAAAGAAAACAAAGAAAATTAGCTCTGGCTACCAGGTAATCAAACAACATGCACAAACCTCTTAGGACACCAAAAATCCAATCCTGTTCTTAAAAAAGGTAAATGTTATTAAAACAAAAAGCAAGAAAATACATCTGGAATTTAGACTTTTGCTAGATTCTAAAAGAACAATTACAAACATCAAGCACCCAAAATAGCTTTCCTGAAGGTTTAGCTTAACGGTTACAAGCAAACAAAAGCATCTGGGATTAGCACAGGGGAGTCCACAAGCCAATAAGAAATAAAAGAAATAACCCTAATCACATATTTTTAGACATTCCCTAATTTTACTTACATATCTGAGTTTCCAGATAAGTAGGTTCAAGGTATGAATTGATAATCTATAATCATACCTGGCTTAAAGCTGGTTACAGCATTACTGCTCCGTGTCCCAGCAGCCCAGAGAACAAGAGACAAAGGGAAAGTTTCTTTCCCAATTTTAAAACATTCTGCCTTTCCATTGGCTCTTTTGGTCAGGTGCCCACTCCTTTTCTTTTATCGGTGGGGTTGTTAACCCTTTAGAGGTAAAGCAAGCAGAGAATAGCCCAAGAGGGATTTTACAGCTAACTGGCTGGCTCGGTGTCCATCAAAGGGAGCTACTCCCCCTCCTTCATATATCATACGCCTCCCAAATCACAGACAGTGCTGGCCAGCCTGGTTCGGGTTGGGTCCACACCAGCTTGGATTTCTTCGTGGAGTTTTAGGAAACAGAGTTAATAAGATACACACACCTCTAATTTTACTAATAGTTACATGAAGAACTAAACAGTACTTTTTACATTTCAAGGACTACAATGACTTAGAATACAGGGACATTTTTACACAGCAGATTCTGGGAAACCTTCCCGGGAAAGTGCATCAGCCACTTTGTTAGAGGCTCCTGAAATGTGTTGTATTTTAAAATCAAAGTCTTGGAGAGCTAAACTCCACCGAAGAAGTTTTTTGTTAGTCTCTTTGACAGTGTGAAGCCACTTCAGTGCAGCATGGTCAGTCTGCGGGTGGAACTGCCGTCCCCAAATGTATGGGCGTAGCTTCTCCAGAGCATACACAATGGCGTAACATTCTTTTTCTGAGACTGATAAGTGGCTTTCCTTCTCAGAAAGTTTTTGCTGAGAAAAACGACAGGATGGAATTGTTGATCTGGTCCTTCCTGCATTAAAACTGCTCCTACACCACGCTCAGATGCATCTGTGGTTACGACAAATGGTTGGTTGAAGACCAGGGCCCTGAGTACAGGGTCAGATGTAAGGGCCGCCTTAAACTGGTTAAAGGCTTTCTGACAATTCAGTCTACTGCACTGCATTTGGTTTTTTTTTCCTGGTCAGGTTTGTCAGTGGGGTTGCAATTTGGCAGTAGTTTGGTACAAATCGTCGGTAATACCCGGCCAAGCCCAAGAAGGATTGAAGCTGCTTCTTTGACTTAGGGACAGGCCAACTGCCCCAAGAGCACCAGCTGACTACAACTCTTCACCCTGGAGCAGGAGTGCCGCCAGCTTTTCTGCCGCCCTAGGCGGCGGAAGGTCCCGCCCCGAAATGCCCCCCCCCCCACAGAGGCGGCGGAAGGTCCCGCTGCCAAAATACCATCGCGGTCGCTGCCCCCCAAATTGTAGCGCCCTAGGCGACCGCCTAGGTCGCCTAATGGGTTGTGCTGGCCCTGCCCTGGAGTTCCACCAAGAGCCTTCAGGCTCAGATGTCTTTCAAATACCCCCAGAGCGAAGGGAAACTGTGAATGTGGGCAGTAGGAAGATTACTGCATGGAGAGACACTGGAGCACAGGTGTCAGCTATCCACCAATCCCTGGTGGACCATAAATACATCGACCCAGATGCCCAAGTAACAGTGCAACCCTTTAAGGTCAACTCTTTTAACTTGTCTACAGCCAAGTTGCCTGTCCAGAACAAAGGCTGGTCAGGGATATGGACTTTTGCAGTCTATGATGATTATCCCATTCCCATGCTACTGGGAGAAGACTTAGCTAACCATATGAGGCTAACAAAAAGGGTGGGGATGGTCACCAGCAGCCAGGCTAAATAGGCCTCCACACCTAACTCCATTCCTGAGCCTCCTACAGGGACCCAGCCAGAGGTGATGGAACCCGACCCCAAACCAAAGTCTCTGGCAGCAGTTATAAATCCAGTTCCTGGGACCCAGCCAGAACCAGCCCAAGAATCAAAACTGGCAGAGCAGTCAGCACCAGAGCCCTTGCTTGCAACCCCACCAGAGTCAGGGGAGCCAGCACCAAAGGGCACCACAGAGCCTGCACCTGCAGCAGCAGCTAAACCCGCACAAGAGGCTCAACTGGAGCCTGAAATACCACCTAGTGCACCAGCACAGAGCAGTTCACAGTCAACAGAAACAACCCCATCACCTGCATCGCTTCCAGTGGGACCAAGCCCAAGTCCACAACCCAGTGAGGAACTAATGTCTCAAGCATCAAGGGAGCAGTTCCAGGCAGAGTAGGAAGAAGATGAGAGACTAAAGGGAGCATGGACGGCGGCATGGAGTGACCCACCACATATCAGCTCTTCTAAAAGGTCCAGGTTTGTTATAGGAGGACTCTTATACAAGGACACCCTTTCTGGTGGGCACAAGGAGGACTGGCATCCTCAGAGACAGTTGGTAGTTCCAACTAAGTATAGGGGAAAGCTCTTGAGTTTAGCCCACAATCACCCTAGTGGCCATGCTGGGGTGAACAGGACCAAGGACCATTTGGGGAAGTCATCCCACTGGGAGGGAATGGGGAAGGACGTTTCTACTTATGTCCGGTCTTGTGAGGTAGGAGAAGTGCCAGAGGGTGGGAAAGCCCCAGGACCAGGTCAAGGCCACGCTCCAGCCACTCCCCATCATTGAGGTTCCATTTCAGCATGTAGCTGTGGATATTTTGGGTCCTTTCCCTAAGAAGATACCCAGAGGAAAGCAGTATGTACTTACTTTCATGGATTTTGCCACCCAATGGCCAGAAGCAGTTGCTCTAAGCAACACCAGGGCTAAAAGCGTGAGCCAGGCATTGACAGACATTTTTGCTAGGGTAGGTTGGCCCTCTGACATCCTTACAGATTCGGGAACTAACTTCCTGGCAGGGACCATGAAACATCTTTGGAAAGTTCATGGGGTGAACCACTTGGTTGCCACCCCTTACCACCATCAAATAAATGGCCTAGTGGAAAAGTTTAATGGGACTTTGGGGGCCATGATATATAAATTCATGAATGAGAACTCCAATGATTGGGACCTAGTGTTGCAGCAGTTGCTCTTTGCCTACAGAGCTGTACCGCACCCCAGTTTGGGATTTTCACCTTTTGAACTCGTTTATGGCCATGAAGTTAAGGGACCATTACAGTTGGTAAAGCAGTAGTGGGAGGGGGTTACATCTTCTCCAGGAACTAACATTTTGAACTTTGTAACCAACCTGCAAAACACCCTCAAGGACTCTCTAGCCCTTCCTCTAGAAAACCTACAGGACGCTCAACAGGACCGAAAGGCCTGGTATGATAAACATGCCAGACAGCATTCCTTCAAAGTAGGTGATCAAGTCATAGTCCTGAAAGCTCTCCAGGCCAATGGCTTGGTAAATGCTGCCACCACCCAAATGAAAAAAAAAAACACCAAACACCTTTGAACTGAGGAAGCAGTGAATTCCTCCCTGTGGGGTACCCTTAAGCCCTTTCACCCCCCTCCAGGGAAGAGCTGAGAAAGAAAACAAAGGAAATTAGCTGTGGCTACCAGCTAATAAAACAACATGCACAAATCTCTTAGGACACCAAAAATCCAATCCTGTTCTTAAAAAAGGTAAATTTTATTGAAAACAAAAAGAAAGAAAATACATCTGGAACGTAGGCTTTTGCTAGATTTTAAAGGAGCAATTACAAACATCAAACACCCAAAATAGATTTCTTGGAGGTTCAGCTTAAAGACTACACGCAAACAAAAGCATCTGGGGTTAGCACAGGGGAGTCCACAAGCCAATAAGAAATAAAAGAAATAATCCTAATCGTGTCTTTTTAGACATTCCCTAATTTTACTTATATATCTGAGGCTCCAGAGAAGTAGGTTCAAGGTATGAATTGATAGTCTATAATCATACCTGGCTTAAAGCTGGTTACAGCATTACTGCTCAGTGTCCCAGCAGCCCAGAGAACAAGAGAGAAAAGGAAAGTTTCTTTCCTAATATTAAAAAGTTCTACTTTCCCATTGACTCTTTTGGTCAGGTGCCCACTCCTTTTCTTTTACCTGTGGGCTTGTTAACCCTTTACAGGTAAAACAAACAGTGAACGGATCAAGAGGGATTTTACAGCTAACTGGCTGGCTGGGTGTCCATCAAAGGGAGCTACTCCCTCTCCACCCCCACACACCTTCATGTATCACAGGTGAATTCTATTGGGCCCAGTCAGAGCTTACGTGTTCCAAAGTTGGAATTTTCTATAATAATTTAATGAATGACTGAGCAGGAGACTTGTATCATGTAGCTGTCTTGGGCAATAGGAATGTGTCATTAGGGACCCTCTGGAACTGACCCATTTCAATGGAGCATTCAGAGAGACAACGGGAGCCCCAAGGACTAAACAATTGACACCTGCCCATGGGCAACTCTGACAGACATAAAATGTGAACACAGCAGGGGTCTGCAGGAGGAGGAGGAGGATGGGCTGAGAGGTGTCAGATGACTGGGTTAAGGGAAGTTTAGCAGCCCTCACCTAGGACTGACAAAGTCTGTGACCAGGAGTCTCTCAATTGGCCTTGCTGTGCAGAGCTCGTTGTATGAAATGCTGCATGGCTTAACCACGAGGAAGAGTGGGACACTGTGGGGGGTCTGGCACACTGAAGGGGTTCCTCCCAGGGACTTTCTGAAAGCAGGGACATAGTATAGATCCAATGAGCTATAAAAGGTGAACATTAAAATAAGAAGCAGACTACTTTAACTTACACCATTTCTACCCACCTGGTAGGCCTACCTACCCACTCACCCTGTTGATATCTACCCATCTACCTACGTATGCACTGTCTGGGATTTTTCAAGGACCCAAAGGGACTTAGATGAAAGTCAATTGCAGTTGGATTACTAGATCCCTTAACTCATTAAAAATGTAAAACCACATCCAACTGGTCTCCCTTAGACTCAGGTTTTAAATATTCTCCTTCAGTTCTTTGCGTTGCTCATTGTAAAGTTTTGTCAGATGTAATCATGCCTTCCTTCCTTAGAGTCCACTTATGGGCCCATGGTCTTTCAACTTCTTTCATCCTTGTACTGCTTTGTGAGAGAGACACTTCTCCCAATACTTCAGTCTCCCCAGTTCTTGCTTTTCAAAATATTCCTTTCTCCAGGCCAGAAGGGAGAGTCTCACCAGTCCAGATTTATAAAGATATTTAGGCATCTAATGAGCCTACTGGGATTTTCAATAGCATCCATACTGTCGGAGAAAAACAGAGTTCTCACTCTCTTTTTTGGGTGCAGCAAGTCAGATACTTATTCTCAAGCAATTGCATAGAGGGAGAGAGTGCACTAGGACACAGGGTTTCCCCTCCTAGGCAGGTCTCTCAAAAGATAAACAATTAAGGCAAGCATTTATACCTTTTGTTACATACAATAATGGGCAACAGCTGCATCTTGTTTATACATAGGTCATCCTGATATCTTATTTTTCTCACCTATTTAGACTATAGTCTACATTCCATACTTATCTCACACAAGGTCACAAGAACTTCTCACACAGTTCTTTTCCACTCGCCTCACTCAATCCTCACTTCTACAAGTCTCACATTATTAGGGTTACAGCTAGCCTGACTCTTGCTCATAGAAGGGACTGTTCGCATTGAAATCCCCTTCAAACCCCTGTCAGTTCTTTCTCTACTTCCACAATACATTCATACATAACTCAATTGGAAATGAATGGGAGCTAGGCACTGTTAGGTACTTATCTGTGCTTTCAGTCACGTAAAGATCTTTAAAAATCTGACCCATAGACCTTTGGAGGATGATGAATCACCATTTGAGATCAGCTCTGCTGGACGATAGATATTGGTTTCTTCCTTGACTGGCAAGCCTTCATGTGCAAGACTCATACCCAATACACTTCTTAATACTCAAATCCCTCTGTTTGGTCTCAGGTTTTACTCAGACCATATTCCCAGCAAAGCTCCCAATCACTGAGTAAAAACTGCATTTCAATGTAAGTTGGGTGCCTAAATCCCTAGGCACCTTTTGAAAATCCCAGCCTCTGTTGCTTTACACACACAGATCACAATCAACTCTTCTGTTGTGAACCTTAAGATGAACAATAGAAGAAGGAAGATTTTTTCCCTAATTAAGCGGAAAGTACAAGAGGCATTTCTAGAAGCACTTAATGAGTTAGAGCCAAGTCAATGGTTCCTGGTTTAACAAAAATATCTGAAAGAAGAAGTGGTGCCCCTTCTTCCGACCATTATCCCAGTGTCACCTACTGGTGTTCTCGTAGACCTGGGTTCAATACCTCATGTTCAGCAGGGACTGAAAGTTTGACTGCCCTGCTGAGGGCCCCAACCACTGGTCTGTAGGTATACAGGAGTGGAGTTTTCTAAAGGGCTCCTATTGAATTTCTTCCACTTTATAGAAAATATTTGAATAATCATTGGGCAAGAAAGCTTCAATAAAATTACAAGATAGCTCACTGTTAAATGACTCTTTGGCTAGGTGGGAAGTTCAAGTCCATGATCAAATGAGTCTTTTATTTAATTATTTATAGAATGTGGAACAGCTTCAATACCCCAGAATATATTATAGCCCAGAGATTAAGGCACTTTCCTCAACAATGGGAGATCTCATTTCAAATCATTGCCCCCAAACAGGTAGAAAGGGGAAGAAAACGTCTTTCATATGGAAGGAGTGTGACCGAAGAAATGAACTAAACTTACAAGAAACATCAGCAGCAGAGGGACCCCTCTTCCTCCTGATATTTTGTGAATTTAGCTCAATATTTTTTTCTGGTTGAAACAATTCAGAAAAATGTGTGTTAAGATCATGCTGAGTTGACCAAAACTTCCTTTTTTTGTGAATAAACTGTTCATCTGAAAAATTTCCAATACGTCACATCCTTTGTCTCAACTCCTATTATTTACTTCCATAATGTACAGTCTATTTACTCCTTTTCACATTCCCTGACCTGTGTATCTATCAATTAGTGAAGTTTAAGGTTGGCTGGCCATGATATCTTCATCTGGTAATTATATATATTTTAGCTAGAAGCTTCCAAGGAGTGTTGGGGAGATGAAATGAGTTGCTAATAGGGTGTCTAGCTTCTTAGGCTGTTTTGAAAATAAGGAGCTAAATCCACACCTTTTTATTGACTGTTGCTGAGACTGGATACCTAAATCCTTTGATAATCCAAGCTTCATTGCTCTCATTCTTCCATTTTACAGAGCATTGCCTAAGGCCTGGTTTAGCCCAGTGTTAGTAGTAGCTCGTTAAAGAGAGTGAACTTCAGGGATCGTGTCCCATGGGAACAAAACAGCATTTAAACAGTTGCTAGAATATCAGCTTGCAGTCAGATGAAGAAAGGCTCTTTCCTCCACTCCCACCAATAACCCTACACACCTTGAGTGGCTTCACTGCTCCAGGTAAAGGGCCCAAGGCAGAGTAATAGGTCACATCCATAGACAACATTGGATGTCTGAGATGCTGTATTCTACATTCAGATAGAGAGACAAAATAGATAGATAAATCAATAAGTAGGTGGATAGACTAAGAAAACAGAGAAAATCAGAGGTCAGAATGATGTCACCATATTTATGATTCACGTGTAAAAGGCAGGTGAGTTGATTCATATTTTCCTTTCTTTTTAATCTTTTCTTTATTCTTTCAATTTCAAAGGACCAGATCCTGCCCCTGCCCTTATCTAGGAGTCAGTCATTCTGCAGAATCCTATTGATTTCTGCCTGGATGCCACAGTCTGCTCACACAGACTCAGTTAAAGCACAGGGGCCATGGCTGGCAATCCAGATATTACTTGAATCACCCAGTTCTCTCTCTCAATCTCTCTCATGACAGCGCTGAGACAAATGAAATCAGTTTGCACAGAATCTGCCTCTCTTTTGAGGGATCCTTCAACAAGTGATGAGTTTGTTAAGCTTCCATCACCAATAGGTATGATCTCTCTCCACCACTGTCTGTGGACTGATGTCTGTGTAAATATTTCAAGTATCTTTTGGCAGTGTGCTTTCTTCTTTTTTTCATGTTGTCTTGGGCTTGGATGAAGCTCAGTCATTGCTTGTTATCGTGACCAGAACTTTATTCTTGTTGACTCCTCCTATATTTAGATAATATTTATCAATTGCTTCCTTCACCAATAGCGGATTTTTTCCTTTGTCACTTCATGGGACATAAATCCTATCCATGAGTTGATTGCTATTCAATACTCTATGCCCGTGGTTCTCAAACTGTGGGTTGGGACCCCAAAGTGGGGCTGGCTTAGATTTGCTGGTGCTCAGGGCTGAAGCTGAAGCCTGAGCACCACTGTCCAGGGCCGAAGCCTGAGGGCCTTAGCCCTAGGCTTTGGGACTCAGATTACAGGCACCTGCCTGGGACTGAAGCCCTTAGGGGCGGGATAGCTCAGTGGTTTGAGAATTGGCCTCCTAAACTCAAGGTTGTGAGTTCAATCCTTGAGGAGGCCACTTAGGTCTGGGGCAAAATCAGTACTTGGTCCTGCTAGTGAAGGCAGGTGGCTGGACTCAATGACCTTTCAAGGTCCCTTTCAGTTCTAGGAGACAGGATAGCTTTATTTATTGGGCTTCAACTTTGCCCCCCCCCAAGATCCCCTTGGGGCTTTGGCTGGTTCAGTCTTCAGTCTGCCCTCCTGGGGTCATGTAGTAATTTTTATTTTCGAAACGGGGTCATGATGCAATGATGTTTGAGCACCCCTGCTCTATGCATCACCAGCATCTGTCTACTTTGGATGTCAATTTTTTTCTCCCTCCTTGATTCTACTTGATCACTTCAGCTATGTAATTTACTACTGGCATCACCTACAGGTAAATGGCTCAGATCAAATTTAGACTTAAGTTTTGTCCTTAAAATAGTTCTTATACATCTTCAATATTCCTTCTTCACTTTTTCCCTCGATTTCTTATGTTGTAGATCTGAGAGTTCCCTGATTCCAAGATATTTGTAGGGATCATGCCTAGATACCATGTACAGTTCCTTCAATAACTTGTATGTCATCAGATTGTACCAATCTATCTATGTTTACAGGTGCTGACACACAGTTAGCCAAGCAAACCTGAAGCTTTATATCCCTAACAAACTTTTCCACACAACATCAACTTCTGTAGCTCCTTTTTGTCACTGCTCATGGAGTTTCAGATTACCCATGTGTAACAAATTGGCAATTAGTCATTGTTCTTTCATGATGTGATAAACACAATTTATCTCTACAAGCATCCATGTCAGCGACAGCATCACTACCAGAAAAGGCATTGGTGCTAAGGAATCCCCTTTAAAGACTTCTTTTAATTTGGACCCCATCAAAAAGAGTCCCTTCCTGCTAGAGTTGAGAGTTCCAGTTAAACAGACATTGCTGCAGAAAGGAAATGATCTTTGGATGAACCTTGGACATTTTCATTGTCTCAATGGTCCATGAATGTAGGACAGTGTTGCTCAGGAGGAAGCATTGGTCTATAATTCATATGATCACTAAGACCTTCTACTTTCTTCTTCTTTTTTTCTGTATGAAGAGAGTTGTCCCAGTCACCATCTATCTGTGGACCCATGGGGGTTGGCAGAATATGTCTAAGGGGTCTGCAAAATATGACTATGAAACAAAGTTCCAGGTCCTACAAAAGACATTCCATTTTTCTGATCAATCAAGAGTATGTGAATACGCCCACCTACAGGTCGAAGTATGGAAGTGTTGTCGTTACCATAGAAGCCAACAGTTTCATGCCCTTTTTCATGCTGCATGAAATTCGGGGCCGAGCACATGCAATATTTATAGTTGAATTCTGTTCAGTCAGTTTTCAGTCCCAAGAGAGACAGCAACAGGATGAATGACTTTACCCCCTGGTAGTTACGACACTCACCCCCAGATGCAGCAGGTCAAGTATCCAGTCTCTCTGCTCCAGTGCCTCTTTTCTATTTAACCACAGTACAACAGCTTCAAAAGGAGAGATTAAAGGAGCCATACATCAGAGTGTCCCAACGTCCCAGCTGAGCAGGGTTTTTGTGAATATCAGTGGGGCCAGATTCTGGCATTTAGACATGTAAAGTGGTAGTTAGGTGCCAAAGGCCTTTTGTGCAACTAGCCCATTTTGTCTGTTTACAACATGCATTTGACAAGATGTCTTGGGCCTCTCTTTACATTCATCCTTCCAATCAGATAATCTCCACAGGCCATTTCAATATACTTTTGATATGTGTTAATTTGATTATTTTTTTTCTACTCGGACAGGTCACATATTTCCTGAATGAATATCAATGGAAAATCAAACCATGGTGACTATATTTATTCTCCTGGGACTTTCCAGTGACCCACAGATGCAGGTTTTCCTCTCCCTGGTGTTTATTCATCTTGTTGCTGTCTCTCTTTGGAGTAAAATGTCTTCAATCTGTCCCACTAACATCAATAGAGATACAGCTGATCCACAGTAGCAAGGGGATCTGGCCATTTTTATAAATAGCATTTAGTTGTCTATTACATTCTGTAGTGTTTGCAGAGCAGTGGTTTTCAACCTTTTTTTCATTTGCGGTGCCCTAAAAATGTCAAATGGAGGTGGGGACCACTTGGGAAATATATTGTCTGTGTATATAGCTGTATTCTGTTCAGTCAATTTTCAGCCTCTTAGACTGAAAACTGACTGAACAGAATTCAACTATAAATGTCACACGTGCTCAGCCCCGAATTTCATGCAGCATGAAAAAGGGCATGAAACTGTTGGTTTCTATGGTAATGACAACACTTCCATGCTTTGACCTGTAGGTGGGCGTATTCACATACTCTTGATTGATCAGAAAAATGGAATGTCTTTTGTAGGACCTGAAACTTTGTTTCATAGTCATATTTTGCAGACCCCTTAGACATACTCTGCCAACCCCCAGGAGTCCACTGACCACAGGTTGAAAACTACTGTTTTAGGGCATTTAATATCTGTATCGTATTGGATTCATTCTGAATAAAACCTCTAGGATTTCTATATGGAAAAAAAAAATCCTGAGGCCTAGAAATACAGGTTTGGCACCAAGCTGGGGATAGCTAGACATCCCAGCCCAATACAGAGAACACAGGTAGTTGATAATTATTTTAAATGTCATAAAGGTGTCCTCAGAAAAGCTTATCTGGAAGAGAGCCTCCTCCCCTGGCAGGTGTGTTGTGTGGAGGTGGGACACCCCACGTACCATGCAACTGTCTAAACAGAGATCATCTATGATGGAGGAGTGAAGAAGAGTCACTTTATAGACCAAGAAGTGATCCAGAAGAGAGATGGTGAAACAAATCTAGAAGAGAGATGGTGGAACAAATGAATCCTCCAACACTGGAAGGAGAGAGATGACAACACCAAGAAAGAAATGAACAAGTAGAGACTCACTGGACAGTTGAAAGCTTTATTCCAGAGAGGAGTATTTACAAAATGGTGACTGAAAACCTGAAAAAGGAGATCAATTATGTAGAACTACATGCAAACATTTTTGTAGAAGCAGTGATACTGGATAAACAGAAGCCAGAAATTGAAGAAAAATTAAGGACAAATATTAGTTAAATAGCCTACTGGATGAATACAAGACAATCATTTCAAAAGAAAACAGCAGTGAAAGGCCTTGGAGATGAAATATCAGCTGAATGATATTGTGAAAATTGGGAATGAAAAATGGAAACAAGCTGATCCCTTGGAGTGATATGCTTGAAAGATTTCAGTACAAAGTTGTTAGTATCAAAAGAACAGGCACTTGACCAGAGACATTAGGAGATTCTTTAATCTGATGGATGTTAAAAACAGATCAAGCAAAAATAGAGAGTCAATAAATGATGTGGAAGAGTTTCCATAGCACGGAAAGGAAATCTGGTCTGGGCATGTACCACATAATCAGACAGAAAACTGGATTAAATATGTGAGAGGAAAAAATTACAAACACACATAAAAGGAATACACAGAAATATCAAAGAAAGAAATAGATGAAGTACTCAGTGGAATGAAAAATTGGAAATCAACCAGACAAGATGGGATGCATGGATTCTGGTTGAAATGCATTACAACGCTCCATGATTGTTTATTTGAACAACTCAATACATGTTTGTGGAACATATTTCCAAGATAGATGTTGACTGGAACAACCCTCTTCATACAGAAACAATAAAGAAAGTCATAGTGATCATATGAATTATAGACCAATCCTGCCTCCTGAGCAAAAAGACAGCACAGTGAACATGAAAGGGACAAGAGACCACCTCAGGCGGAGTAGGACCACAGAAGATACAAAACAAAGACAGAAAAATTAGGGATTGTGTGGGTAGACTACTGTCAGGGTTCCCTCCCCACTCTAAACTCTAGGGTATAGATGTGGGGACCCACATGAAAGACTCCCTAAGCTTATTTCTACCAGCTTAGGTTAAAAACTTCCCCAAGGCACACAATTCCTTCCTTGCCCTTGGTATTGCTGCCCCCACGAAGTGATTTAAACAAACATTAAGGGAGGGCCACTTGGAGCCCTACCTCCCCCCAAATATCTCCCCAAGTCCTAAACCCCCTTTCCTCGGGAGGCTTGAGAATAATATCCTAACCAATTGGTTACAAAGTGAGCACAGATCAACCCCCCTGGGTCTGTAGGAAACTGAAAAACAATCAGGTTCTTAAAAGAAGTTTATTAAAAAAAAAAAGATAAAAGAATCACCTCTGTAAAATCAGGATGGAAGATAATTTTACACGGTAACAAAAAGATTCCAAACACACAGAGAATTTCCCCTCTAGGCAAAACTTTAAAGTTACAAAAACAGGGATAAGCCTTCCTTTTAGCACAGGGAAAATTCACAAGCTAAAACAAAAGATACTCTAACGCATTTCCTTGCTATTACTTACTACTGTAATATTAGATGTATCATTTCAGTAGGAGCTGGATTACTTGCTTGGTCTCTCCCTTTGTCTCCCGAGAGAACACCCACAGAGCACAAAACAAAGCCTCCGCCCCTCTCCCCGAGATTTGAAAGTATCTTCTTTCCCCATTAGTCCTTCTGGTCAGGTGCCAACCACATTATCTGAGCCTCTTAACCCCTTACAAGCAAGAAGGGGTTTTATGCTACCCTTAGCTGTATGTTTATGACACAGCATAAACATTCATCAATTGCAGCATAATTTTGATCCCACCTGGGAATATTTACCTTTCACATAATAGATCAAAACTCTGATGGATGAAAGGTGAGTGTGAAGATGGAAAATACTCTACACTTACTGGTCTAGAAGCTGCATGCAAACCAGGGAATAACCCACCCCACAGTTCCTGTTTAATTACATAAAAATGCCGAGGGTCCCAAAGAATAAAGTCACCATAATGAGGTACAAGTGGCAGGTGGAAGAGGCTGTTTCCCCTCAGTGGAACAGATCCTGAGGATGGTGGAGAGGATGTTGACATAAGTTGCCACGGTCAACAGAAAGAGAACCATAATCACAATGGAAGCCATGATGATGGGTATCTTGGCTACACAAGCACTGCCACAATGGAGCTTTGTGACTGGAATTAGATCACAGAAGAAATGGCTGATTTCATTGGAGGTGCAAAATGGTAATCTGAAGGCCAAGATGATTATTGGAGTCAGGTGCCTGTTTATCCAAGACCCTGCTGCCAGTTCCAGGCAAACCCTCGAGTTCATGATGGCTGTGTCATGAAGTGGGTTTCAGATAAATATGTATCAGTCATAAGGCATCACCACAAGGAATTCACATTCAGTGATGGCCATGGAAACAAAGAAATAAAACTGGACAATGCAGTCCGAGAAGGAGATTTCCCTCACGGCACAAAAAGCAGTCCCTAGCATCTTGGGCATAGTAGAAGTGGTGTACCAGATCTCTAGGAAGAAGAAATACCCCAGGAAGAAGAACAGGGGCATATGAAGGCTCCAAATTGGATGAGATGACAGATAATATTGCCAGCAGATTGAGGGAAGTGATTATTCCCCTCTATTTGGCACTGATGAGGCCACACCTGGAGTATTGCAATCAGTTTTGGTCCCCCTACTACAGAAGGGATGTGGACAAATTGGAGAGAGTCCAGCAGAGGGCAACAAAAATGATTAGGGGGCTGGGGCACATGACTTATGAGGAGAGACTGAGGGAACCAGGGTTATTTAGTCTGCAGAAGAGAAGAGTGAGTGGGGATTTGATAGCAGCCTTCAACTACCTGACGGGGGGTTCCAGAGAGGCTGGAGCTAGGCTGTTCTCAGTGGTGGCAGATGACAGAACAAGAAGCACTGGTCTCAAGTTGCAGTGGGGGAGCTCTAAGTTGGATGTTAGGAAACACTATTTCACTAGGAGGATGGTGAAGCAGTGGAATGGGTTACATAGGTAGGTGGTGGAATCTCCATCCTTCGAGATTTTTAAGGCATGGCTTGACAAAGCCCTGGCTGGGATGATTTAGTTGTGGATTGGTCCTGCTTTGAGCACGGGATTGGACTAGATGACCTTCTGAGGCCTCTTCCAACCCGAATATTCTATGATGCAATGATAATATGAGGTGACGCTAGCCTGCAACATCAATGTAGATATCCAGAAATATCACAAAGTGAAGGATCAGCAGCTCACAAATTTCCTTAATCCCAGCAGGATGAACTCTATGAGGGCCATCTGATTTCCTTCTGCTGCTCTTTGCTGTTTTGTTGTAGCTGGGTTGGTCCCAGTATAAAAGAGACAAAGTGTGTGAGGACAGGGAATGTGAGGGGGCAGGCAGGGTCACATGCACCCCAGATTTCTTGGGACACCTCTGGCAGGGACGTCCAGCAGCAAGGAGGCAGTGCTCCCCTGGCAGCAGCATGCTCCCTGTGACCCTGCAGCCCTGGGAGAAAGAAAGCAGCAGTCAACTGGCTGCTGGATGAGCTCCTCCCCCCAACCTCTACAGCTGCTGTTTCTCCTTATGTGCTGCTGAAATTCCAGCACTGCTGTCTGCTTTTCAGACCATCCACGGAAGTGAGGCAGAGGGTGGAGGCAGAGGCATTGCATGGGACTCCAGCAGCAGGGAAGGCAAAGCAGCCCAATGTAGAGGGGGGAGGAGCTCAGCCAGCAGCCAGCTGCCTGCTGCTTCCTATCTCCACGTGCTGCATGGACACACAAACACAGTGCTGTCCCTAGGGGGAGTGCTGCCTCCTCACTGCTGGGCATCCCAGCCAGAGGTGTCCAGAGAAATCTGAGGGGGGCATATGATCCCCCCAAACCTTTAATTTGTTCCCGCCCCCACTCCACCCCTTCCCCTAAGCCCCCACCCCTGCCCCACATCTTCCCACCCCTGGCCCACCCCATTCTGCCCCCTTTCCCTGCCTCTTCCTGCCCCCGCTTCTCCCTCTCCCCTCAGTGCCTCATGCACACCACTGAACAGCTGATTGCGATGGGCAGGAGGCACTGGGGGGAGGGAGAGGCACTGATCTGCGGGGCTGCCAGTGGGGGCTGAGCACCCACTATTTATTTTCCATGAGTGCTCCATCCACAGAGCACCCACGGAATCGGCACCTATGCCCCCAACCTCTCCATAAGCAATTATGGAGATTATAAGCAATCGGCCCTCAGACCAGGAGCCACCAACTCAAAACCCTGCCAGAACAACAGATGCAAAACGTGCAGACGTATCTCCACTGCCACTATGATCAATTCCCCCACCCACAACACACCACTCAAGATCCATGGATTCTACACTCAAGATCCATGGATGCCTCTCACAACATATATGCCTTCATAAAGACAATGTGCATGAAACCAGAAAATCACTACACTTTCGAATGAACTCACACTGAAAAATGATAAAAGATGAAAACACTATATTTCCCATGGTCAAACACTTTTCACAAAATGATCACTCCTTGTCTGAACTCTCAGTCCTTGTCAGGAAAACTGCACAACTTCAAAGGATGACTCCTGGAGCTTAAATTCATAATTTAGCTAGGCACTAAAATTCTTAATCTTAATAAAGACCCAGAATTTACGGCTTATTACAACAACCTGTAACCGGCAACCCCTCCTTCTTTGTCCTATAACTGCAGAGGTGTTAATGGGCCACTTCACCTTAAAGTGTTTCTTACAATATGCATTTACTACTTAGGGTACGTCCAGACTACCCGCTGAATCGGTGGGTAGTAATCGATCTATCGGGGATCGATATATTGCGTCTCGTCTATACGCGATATATCGATCCCCGTCGACTCTGGAACTCCACCAGGGTGAGCGGCGGTAGCGGAGTCGATGGGGGAGCCGCAGCCGTCGATCCCGCGCTGTGAGGACCCGAGGTAAATTGAAATAAGATACGTCGACTTCAGCTATGCTATTCCCGTATTATCTTACATCAACCCCCCCCCCCCACAGTGTAGACCAGTCCTTATGCTAAACAATCAATTCCACCATAGGTTTAGCTGTGACACTCTGACTACCTTTCCCGGACTTGAGAAAGAGCTCTGTGTACCTTCAAAGCTTGACTCTCTCATTAACAGAAGTTACTCCAATAAAACATATTACCTCACCAATTTGTTCTGCTGCTGTGTCCATGTAGATTAAAGCTGGTCCAAAAATACAAAACAGGATCATGAAAATTCTGAAAAGTGAAAAAGAGTTTCCGTCCATTGTTCTCCCCAGCAGTTTGATTTTCGGTTTCAGACTTTTCCATTATTTTTTTTGCAATGATTTATTTTTCCCTTCAATTTTTGAAATGGCTTATGAATTTGTTTAGAAATATTCTCTGATACATCTACAGTGTGTGACTATATTCCTTGTGGGAGAAAGTCAATGTCTGTAAAACACAATCATAGAATCATAGAAGATTAGAGTTGAAAGAGACCTCAGGAGGTCATCTAGTCCAACTCCCTGCTCGAAGCAGGAACAACACCAACTAAATCATCCCAGCCAGGGTTTTGTCAAGACAGGCCTTAAAAACCTTGAAGTATGGAGAATCCACCACCTCCCTAGGTAACCCATTCCACTGCTTCACCATCCTCCTAGTGAAATAGTGTTTCCTAATATCCAACTTAGAGCTCCCCCACAGCAACTTGAGACCATTGCTCCTTGTTCTGTCATCTACCACCACAGAGAACAGCTGAGCTCCATCCTCTTTGGAATCCCCTTTCAGGTAGTTGAAGGCTGCTATCAAATCCCCCCTCACTCTTCTCTTCTGCAGACTAAACAAGCCCAGTTCCCCCCAGCCTCTCCTCATAAGTCATGTGCCCCAGCCCCCTAATCATTTTTGTTGCCCTCTGCTGGACTTTCTCCAATTTGTCCACATCCTTTCTGTAGTGGGGGCCCCAAAACTGGACACAATACTCCAGATGAGGTCTCACCAGTGCTGAATAGAGGGGAATAATCACTTCCCTCGATCTGCTGGCAATGCTCCTACTAATGCAGCCCAATATGCCGTTAGCCTTCTTGGCAACAAGGGCACACTGCTGACTCATATCCAGCTTCTCATCCACTGTGACCCCTAGGTCCTTTTCTGCAGAACTGCTACCTAGCCAGTTGGTCCCCAGCCGGTAGCGGTGCATGGGATTCTTCTGTCCTAAATGCAGGACTCTGCACATGTCCTTGTTGAACCTCATCAGATTTATTTTGGCCCAATCCTCCAATTTGTCTAGGTCACTCTGGACCCTATCCCTACCCTCTAGCATATCTACCTCTCCCCCCAGCTTAGTGTCATCTGTGAACTTGCTGAGGGTGCAATCCATCCCATCATCCAGATCATTAATAAAGATGTTGAACAAAACTGGCCCAAGGACTGACACCTGGTGCACTCCGCTTGATCCCGGCTGCCAACTAGACATCAAGCCATTGATCACTATACGTTGAGCCCAACAATCTAGCCATCTTTCTATCCACCTTATACTCCATTCATCCAATCCATACTTTTTTAACTTGCTGGCAATAATATTGTGGGAGACTGTAACAAAAGCTTTGCTAAAGTCAAGATACATCACCTCCACTGCTTTCCCCATATCCACAGAGCCACTTATCTCATCATAGAAGGCAATCAGGTTGGTCAGGCATGACTTACCCTTGGTGAATCCATGCTGACTGTTCCTGATCACCTTCCTCTCCTCCAAGTGCTTTAAAATGGTTTCCTTGAGGACCTGCTCTATGATTTTTCCAGGGACTGAGGTGAGGCTGACTGGTCTGTAGTTCCCCAGGTTCTCCTTCTTCCATTTTTTAAAGATGATGTCAGGGTTCCCTCCCCACTCTAAACTTTAGGGTACAGATGTGGGGACCCGCATGAAAGACCCCCTAAGCTTATTTTTACCAGCTTAGGTTAAAAACTTTCCGAAGGCACAAATTCCTTCCTTGCCCTTAGTATTGCTGCCACCACCAAGTGATTTAAACAAACATTCAGGGAGGGCCACTTGGAGCCCTACCTCCCCCCAAATATCCCCCCAAACCCTTACACCCCCTTTCCTGGGGAGGCTTGAGAATAATATTCTAATCAATTGGTTACAAAGTGAGCACAGATCAACTCCCCTGGGTCTTTAGGAGACTGAAAAACAATCAGGTTCTTAAAAGAAGTTTCTTTAAAAAAAAGATAAAATAATCACCTCTGTAAAATTAGGATGAAAGATAACTTTACAGGGTAACAAAAAGATTCCAAACACAAAGAGGATTTCCCCTCTAGGCAAAACTTTAAAGTTACAAAAACAGGAATAAACCTCCCTCTTAGCACAGGGAAAATTCACAAGCTAAAACAAAAGGTAATCTAACACATTTCTTTGCTATTACTTACTATTTTTGCCAGACTAGATGCTTAGTTCAGATATGGCTTAGGGAAATGTATTTTCCCTGCCCTGTTTCTTTGTTGACTCCGGGAGACACGGACAAAAAACCTTCCCCACAGATCTGAAAGTATCTTCTCCCCTTATTGGTCTTTTTGTTCAGGTGCCACCCAGGTTATCTGAGCTTCTTAACCCTTTACAGGTAAAAGAGGAAATAACCCTTTACAGGGTAAAGAGGGATTTTATGCTACCCCTAGCTGTATGTTTATGACAGATGGGCACTATATTTGCCTTTTTTCAATTGTCTGGGATCTCCCCCAATAGCCACGAGTTTTCAAAGATAATGGCCAATGGCTCTGCAATCACAACAGCCAACTCCCTCAGCACCCTCGGATGCATTAGAGCTGGGACCATGGACTAGTGCATGTCCAGCTTTTCTAAATAGTCCCCATGCACCACTTGAATTCTGTAATTCCATCTCTCTCTTATCGTAGCATTCCAGCAATGCCTCCTTGTAGTGACTCTTGTATCCAGGGTATTTCAAGAGTTTAAAATGTGGCTTTGGTGCAAATGTTTCATGTCTTGGATCTGTTTATTGTCCCTGCAGATGAATGCAAGGGTCGTCACAGTCCAATTTAGAGGACTTAATTAAACATACACTGACTCTGCACAGGGGCTGAAAGTTACCTTGCATGAACTGATCAAGAATGAAACTTATGTTGCACGTTCCTTTAGATCAATGGTGCTCAAATTTGTGGTGCTCTAAGGAAAAGCAGATGGTCCCTCTACATCAGGATTGGAACACACAGACAAGGATAAAGATATGGGGCAGACTGCGGTTCTTTGATTCATAGATTACAACATCAGAAAGGACCACTGTGATCATCTAGTCTGACCTCCAGCATATCACAGGCAACAAAACTTCCCAAAAATAATTCCTTGAGCAAATCTAGGATGCATCCCATACTTTACATTTCTTGTGGCTGAACATAGCGTTCAAGAAATAAACATATTTCATCTGGCCAGCTTGGTTCAGTACATATCAAACTCCCAGGTTGTGATTTTCAAGGCTCTCTGAGGGTGTGATTTTCAGAAGGGTCTAAAGGAGTTAGGTATTCAACTCCCATTGAATTTCAATACAAGTCAGGCACCTGATTCCTGTAGGCTTCTTTGTGAATCCCAGCCTAATGGATTCAGATGCTCAGTTCCATCAATGGGGATTGGACATCTTTGAAAATCTCAAACATGCAATTTTCTCAGGTAAACTGCAGTTGAGATTTTCAAAGGGGATGAAGGGAGTTAGATGTCCAACTCCTACAGAGAGTCAATGGGAGCTAGGCGTCTAACATCCTTAGACTCTATCTAGCTGCAAGACCTGGAATTTTAAGTCATCACTAGATACATCAGGCCAAATTCTCCCATCATGTCCACTTAGGTAAATGGGGAGTGGCTCCATTAAATCAATGGAGGTAGAACTGTGCAAAAAAACCACGTGAGTGACTAATCAGGTCAGTCATTTGTCATTTTAATCACAGATGTTAGGGGCTGCATCCTGCAAACATTCAAATGGGCTTAACCTTGAAGATCCTTACTCATGGGAATATGTCTGCTGACACCAGGGCTTTCATTGGTAATGATGGAACCACTGGGATAAGAAATAGTTTCATGAGTAACAGCTGGCAGAGTCAGCCCACAGAATAGTTCTTAGAAAAAAACTCTTCGTCCAACATATTCAGCTGGTGTAAACTGACATAGCATCACTAATTTCCACCAGCTGGTGATCTGTCCCCATTGATCTTAATGGAGCTATGGTTGATTAAAACCATCTGAGCAACCGTTCCATTGAGTTCAACAGAATTATATTAATTTACATCTGCTGTGAATCTTACCCCTTTGACCTCAATGGGGCTATGCTAGTTTACACCAGGTTTGGGAAATGGCCCATTGAATCCAATGGAGTTAGTTCACATCAGCTGGTGATCTGGCCCCACTGATTTCATTGGAACTATGTTGATTTCCACCAGCTGAGGATCTGGCCCCACTGATGTCAAGGTCTTTATTCCTGATTTATTCCAGAAAAAGGGGAATCAGGCCCATAGACACGGACAACAAATTTTTTCAAATATAATGCCTGGAACTGTCTGAGTAGGGATCTCAAATAGCTGAAGTGTTAATAGATGGGTAAGGTGAGAGTCATGGGGTGCATCGCTTCCAGCTGGGCTGGCGCCTCCTCCTGGTCACTCTGTGGATTAGCTCGTGGCCGACGCCTCCTTTACACAGTTTGCACACTGTCACTGTCTCTACATCTGCCTGCAGCCCCTCTCACAGCCTCAGGAGCAGCAGCACCCTCCTCTTGGCTTGGCTTTCTGGCCAAGTCATCATCTGTGTTTCCCCTTCCGGGGTTAATATCGTAGTCCAATAATCATGCCACTTCTCCAGTAGTGAGTGGGGGGACCCGGGGGTCTTGACCCAGGATCCTGGTCAATGGCAGCTTCGTGCTGCTCACCTTGGAACTGCTCACTACTTTTCCATGGGCCTGTTCCATGTAACCTCTTTGCCTACTTCACCTTTACCTCACGGCCTCCAAGCTTTGCGGTGCTAGTGGCCTTCCACCTGCTGGGACCTTGGTGTTCACTCCATGAGCTCCAGGTAGATATTCACCCTGCTCTGCCCTTCAGCTCCTCTTATCTGAGATATCTGGTCCTGGATTGGTTGCTCCCTGAAACTCCTGCCTGATTGATTGCACCTCATGCAGCCTCCCTGGGCTGCTCGAAGGACTTACTCCACTGCTAGCTGCTTAGGTTAACTCTTTCTATAGGCTGAGTGGGGCCAACACCCCATCGCAGTGAGGCATAGAGTCTTAACCCACAGCAAGTAGTTGGCAGTGCTGTGAGGAGAACCAAAAGATTGAAAATCTTCTGATCTCATTTACTCTGGTGTCCACCTACTACATGCAGTGGATTTCCTCTGGAATTACCTCAGTGTAACTAAGGTCATGGAGGCCCAGAGACACATTGGGGAAGGCTGTCTGAGGTACACTCGGATAGGGGAGACCATGGACCAGGCCGGTGTTAAGTACTCTGAGGCACTGAATAAGGCAGTGGAGGTTAAATCAATAATTATGGCCAATGCCATCTCAGGTAACGAGATCCCCTGGGGATGGATCTGGGTGCTATTCTGCCAAATTATGTGGGGAGTGTCCATCCTGACATTCCTGATGGTGTTAATACTTTACCAGCAACTCCGAAGTAAGCTGAAAACGTTAAAATTATTATATTTGACCTGGCGGGTTAGGGAACCCTAGGGTCAAGAGAAGGGACTGAAGGGCCAAAATCCATTTGCTGTGAATGTAAGATATTAACTACAGTTTCTGCTAAGAACTTTTCATATAGGCCCGGATGAGGACTAGCTAACAGAGAACAATACATGGCTAAGAGAAAGCTGGGGTAAACAGATAACCTTGTGTGTTTCAAGTCAGTGAGTAGAGTCAGCATAACTCCGAATGTAATTGGACATCCTTATCGCGAGTTATAGACACATGAAGCACCAAGAAAGGTCTCACGGTTGTTCCCTAATGCAGGGAGGAGATAGTGGTACAATACCCCTCAGATCGCAGACAGAGTTTGGGGACAGGCATAATATGACTGGCATGAGTTATGACACCGTCCCCTTACAGATGTATGCCAAACCTAGCCCACAGAAATGCAAGGGTAAACTTAAAAACAATTGTTATTGTTAAATAATAATTACTGCTTTTTTTCTTTAAATCTCCAGGAATGTACCTGTTGGTCAACCGGGAGAGCTGCTACCTCATTCTCCTGGACCCCAAAATTAGGATTTAACTTATATACTTTAATAGACATCGTTTGGGGGCAATTACCTGTGTGTCAGCAATATGTTAATTTGAGCCATGGGCGGACCCATTATGTAATCTTTTAGACCATTGGCTTATTGTGCTTATCTTGTCTTGCTGCTAGAACCTATCCAGGGGCTTGGGAAACCCGTCTCCATCGCTTCTCTCTGCCCAATGAGCACCCTATATAATCTATTGTCATTAATTGTTCTGCAGTGTCTCTGAGCCTAATAAGCAAAGTGACACTCCGCCAGCACTGTGCGTAATAAACACCTGTGCTTGACTTTACACAGTGTGGATTACTGTTCCTTCAGAGCAGAGTTTTGGCTCCTCTGTCTAGCAGCGTTGCTTCTTTAAGCGTCAATTAAGGAATCCCAGCCACAGTAATTTAATTTGCTTAATTCTTATACTTTTTTTCCTCAAAGGAATCACATGCCTTAAAAGCATGCCCAGGGGGCGTGTGGTTACTAATTTTTACCTAATTAGTATTTTAGAAGGTGCTGGGGGGTGGTATCGAACGAAGATCACCCCACATTTATTCACTCATCAATCATTCACTCTGGCTCTCTACATGACGTTCCTGCTGTAAGGTCACTATAACCAAGTCGACCTGTGCTCCATGCTGGAACCTTATACATGTGATATTTGCTTTCGCATGGGCCCATATTTGCCAACCAGTAGGTACAATATTGATCATACAGGCAGACTTTGCCAGTCCTTTATCAAATTTGCTTCTGCTTAAAGGGAACCTGCTCCCAGGATCCTCTGCAGCCATTCAGCCCTGTTTAAGTCATGTCAGGTTATTCTCACACCATTCATTCAGTATGGACACAACAATTTGGCCCCATACCAACAAGTTTGTGACCAGATTCTGATCTCAGTTATCCCAGCATAACCACAAAGGAGACAATGGAATTAAGTCTGGATTCTGATCTCAGTGACCTCAATGAAAATCCAGAGTCATCTCTTCTAAATCAATGGATTTATACCAGATTCTGAAATCTGCTCCAAGACTATTTGATTTCACTTGCTATAACTTGAGTAAATAGAATGCAACCCCACTGTTTTTAATGTGATATAGCTTACAAAAAAAAAAACTATTTAAGAACTGTGTCCCAGATCAATGGACGTTAGGCACCTAAATAAGAATGTGGGCCTGCATCTCTGATTCACCTTTAGGTTTTCAATTTTTGTGATTCCATGTATGAATCCACCACCACCCAACCCCCAGACTCATGCTGGCATTATTTAAGATATTTTATGTTCTCCTTTCCCTCCTGTTATTTTGGTGGAAAATTCTCCCAAAATATCAGTGGATCTAACAAAAAGCAGAATCTCTTGACCTGATCATCCACTCAGTTACACTGTTTTTATGCAGGTATAACTCCATTTATTTCAGGGATGTTACTTAGGATTTTCACTGCTATAGGATCAGAATCTTGCCACTTGTGCACACAGAATGTGCCTGATTTTCAGAGGAGCTGAGAGAATCACAACCATGGTCAAACCACATGGACCAGATCGTCACCTTGTAGAATTCAGCATATCTGTACCGATTTCAAGTGAACAATGCTAGCTTACACCCGCTGGGGATCTAGCCCAGTTTGACCTGGGAAATCAGGGACTGTAGGTGGCCATTCCTCATTTGCTTGCCATGGGCTGCAGTCTAGTGGACACTGCATTTTATTCTTAAAGATGCTTTACATTTACTTTCTTAAAATAAGTTCCAAAAAGAAACCCTTTCCTTTTTCAGAAGATTTTTTCCCCTCAGTCAAGCGAGTTAGTCTTAAAACACAGGAAAATAAAATAAAGCACAAAAAGTATTTGTCATTCCCTCCTCATGTACCAGTCATCCTCTGCAGGAGCAACAGCAGCTAGACCGCAAGGTGTCGACTCACACTTTGATCTTGTAGGCCAGATTTCCAAAGGTGTTTAGTCACATAGAGATACCGACAAGTGCCTAGTGGGATTTTCCAAAGCACCTAAATCAGTGAGGTGCCTAATTCCCATTGGATGTTAAGTGGCTAACCTTCATAGCCACTTGTGAAAAATCTCATTAAAGCCCAGTTTCTCAAAGGTATTTAGATGCCTAACTCCCATTGACTTCAGTGGGAGCTAGGGATCTAAGTGTCTATGTGTATCTTTGACATCTAAATGTCTTTGGAAACCTAGTCCTCCATCCACTAACCTCAGGAGCATATCTTCATCTTCATTTACTCCTTCAATGGAGTAGGAGTAGCCAGTTACATAGGGGTTGTTTCCAGTGCACTCAATTTGTGGATTTAGGCTTGGATGTGAGGAGTCTCACCCATGTGTGCACACACTTTTGGTCCACTGCCTGACCCTTTGGTAACTAATAGTATCGGTTCACCATCTTGGTGTGGGATGGGATTTGGGAAGGACCCCATTATCTTTGAACCTGCCATGTACATAACCAGTGACACCAGTGAAGGGTCATCCTTTAGATGGGAAAATGTTTATTCAGCTTGTCAAAAGGAATTTTCAAAGGGACTAACTGGATGCTGAATTTCAATGGAATTTGGTGCCCCTTTGAAAATCCCAGCAGCTGTTTCCCAGGGGCAAACCCAACTCTTCCTGGGGGCCCCAGTCATGCATTCATGGACCAGGACCCCAATTTTTCTACATGCTGTACAAATACAGACCAAAACAGCAGTCCCTACCCCAAACAGCTTACAATCTCAGTAAGGCGACATGATATCTACAGTTTAAAAAGTATATAAGAAAAGGCAGAAAATCTCTGGAGTCATTAGGCAAGACGTAATTGTCTTATTCAGATGAGTAACATCATTGACTTACATTTGATGTATATGCATTGGCTTGGTGGAATTTGATGGATAATATCAATGTTTTCTCTTAAGCATTTCTTTTTCTTTAGATTGATTTAAATTTTCACAATTTTGGGAAATTATGGGCAAGCAAACAATTATTTAATGACAATAGACATTGAGATTCAATATGTTAAGCTTCATAAACCATTAAAGCAAAAATTTTCAACCTCTCATATCAAAATATGCACATTAAATATTCTTAAGTCAACAAATTGCACCAGTTTTTACTATTCATTCAGTAGTCCATTTGTAACAAACCTAATTCAAAAGTCTAAACCACTGTATTTTGACTCTAATAAGTGGTCAGGCCACATTTTTCTTACTTTGTCTATCTATAATTTCTATGGTTATCAATGGAAATATGTTTTCATCAATTTGTGTATATAGTGAGCTCGATATTTACCAATGTTTATGGATAAAAATCTAATCCTTCCAAACCTATGTACACAGTATTGAAAATGTGAGGTTTACCAACAGCTAGCTCCAATATGTTTTATTGTTGTTTAGGTTGCAATTTTGAAAGGCACTTAAGAGAACTGGGCTCACAAATCCCATCAGAATGAGACTTTCAGGCCTAACTCCCATAGGGTATGTCTTCACTAGTGGCCAAATCAACGGGAAGCGATCGATCCAGTGGGGATCGATTTATCGCGTCTAATCTAGATGCGATAAATCGATCCCCAAGCGCTCTCCCGTCAACTCCTGTACTCCAGCTTGGCAAGAGGTGCAGGCAGAGTCGACAGGGGAGCAGCAGCAGTCAACTCACTGTAGGGAAGACACCGCAGTAAGTAGATCTAAGTACGTCAACTTCAGCTATGTTATTCACGTAGCTGAAGTTGCGTAACTTAGATCGATCCTCCCCCCAGTGTAGACCAGGCCTTAGGCTCATTTAAAAGTGCCAATCTGATTTTAGCACCTTAATACCTTTGAGGAGTTGGGCCATAGACCCTTGTCAAAAGGATGTAAGCGAGAGAGAGAGGTCAGATCATGTAAAAGTTTGTTAAACCACATCATGTAAAAGTTTGTTAAACCACATGCGGGGAGGGATCACTCAGTGGTTTGAGCATTGGACTGCTAAACCCAGGGTTGTGAGTTCAATGCTTGAGGGGGCCATTTAGGGAACTAGGGTAAAAATCTGTCTGGGGATTGGTCTTGCTTTGAGCAGGGGGTTGGACTAGATGACCTCCTGAGGTCCCTTCCAACCCTGATATTCTATGATCAGGATTACATCAATGTGACAAAGCATTATCACAGCTTTGCAGTCATGTCCAAGTCTTCTCCAAGTTTTCAGACAATCTGATCATCATTTTCTGGAATATAAGCAAAGTGATGCCAATGCATGTGGAGATTAGCCAAAGGTGCCAGAGTGCTAAATGTCAGAAGCAACTATCTGGATAAAATGGAGAAATATCTCCTATCAGACTTCTTTACACACAAACAATGAGGACATTATCCTCATTGTAAATACAGTCTGTAGTGAGGCAGTGTGACCTCCTTTCAAGCCAGATGGGGAGAAACCACCCTCCGTGCCTAAGTGGGCAGAGCTAGGTCTTCCTCACCCCTCCAACCAGAAGTACGCAACCAGGTCAGGAAGTGTAAAGGGCAGGGCCTCCTGTTCAGTTGGTGCTGGGACAACAACGTAGGCCGATGGATCCTGCCCACTCTTGGCTGCTGAACCTGCTGCTGTGCCCAGTGATGCCCTGCCTTCCAGGGAACTTGATTCTGCCATGGACCCACTGGGACTGCCATGGGCCACCTACCCAGAAGAGACGGAGGACACCCCGCTGACCCAGGTACACCCCAAGGTGAGGGGAGTAAGTGGCCCAGGGAGAGTCAACCTTAGTCTGGCTACAGCTCTGCCTGAGGCATGGTCAGCGTGTTGCAGTTGGGATCCCCGCTGACCCAGTGACGGACCGCTTCACCACTCTTAGGGCCCTGGGTCGGGGTCTGGTGGAGTAGGGTGAGCCCAGACCCCACCTGCCACTCCACTGCTCAGGTGGCAGCCTCCACTCGCCGGGCCCAGTGGCCTGTGTTCATCGGCCATCCACTGGAGCTAGGACACCCAACACCTGGAGTTTACTCAGGCTCTGCAATAAGGATCCTGAACTAATTGACTACTGGGTTTGCTCTGTCTCTGTATCAAGAGGCCAGGGCCAATTGACCACAGTGTTTGTACAGTCCCTGCTTAAAGGGCCCAAGGGCTGTAGACTCTTGACTGTTCAGCCCCCACCTCAGAGAAAGGACATACGGGACCCTGTGGGAACCTGTTTTTGCCTATGGGCAGAAGCTAACTGCCTATCAGATAATTCAATCCTGTTAGGCCAATCAGGATACTAACACCTAAATTCTAATTTCCTCCAAATACTAGGCCACGCTCCCGGTGGCATAGTGAGGCGGTGTGGCCTCCCTCCAACCTGGGGGGGGGGGGGAATGACCACCACCCAACTACACGTCCCCTTTCTGTCATTCCAGCAGTGTAAAGGGGTCTTCAAGAGCTTGAAAAATTAGTGTTATACCCACTTTAAGGCCCATTTACACTGCCAAAAGGGTCCAGAATTGCCTTATTGTGAATGAGAAGCAGGCCCATGTAATATAGTTTCCAAACAGTGGGCCAAATTCTGTATTATTATTATTATTATTATTATTATAACCAGATAAATGTATTTAATAGTGGTATGTTTTGATGTTTCACTTGATTTTCCCTTGCTGCCTGCCTAAATTAATGATATCCAGGCCATTGAACAGTCATGTCATGTCCTACTGAAAGCCTTTATCAAGACTTCCTTGACATCTTTGTTTCTTAGAGTGTAAACGAAAGGGTTAAGCAATGGTGTCACAATAGTATTGAAGACGGAGACAATTTTGTTAATTTCCAGCCAGGTCTGTTTAGAAGGCTTGACATACAGAAAGATGGCGCAGCTGTACAACATAACCATAATGTTGAGATGGGCAGAGCAAGTGGAAAAGGCCTTTTCCTGGCCTTGGGCAGATGGGATTCTCATGATGGTGGAGATGATGTAAATGTAGGAGCCAAGGGTGACCGCACAGGACCCCAGAACGACAATAAAGGAAAGAGCAATGTACACCATTTCAACAAGGTCTGTGTCTGTGCAGGAAAGCGCTATCCAAGAATCTATGTCACAGAAGAAATGGTTGATGACTGTAGGGCCACAGAAGGACAACCTGGTGATCAGAAACACCGGCATAGAAATAGCCAGGAAACCACCTACCCAGGAGCCAAGGGCCAAATGAGTGGACAAGGTGCTGTTCATGATGGAGTGCTAGCGCAATGGGTGGCATATGGCGAAATAGCGATCATAGGCCATGACTGCCAGGAGTAGAAATTCAGTGCAGCCTAGGGAAAAAACAAAGTACATCTGCAGGAGGCAGCTGGGGAAGGAGATAATTTTGCTTTGTGACATGAGATTGGCAAGAATTTTGGGAATGTAGGCTGTGGTGACCCAGATCTCCAGGAAGGAGAGATTGCAGAGGAAGGCATACATAGGGGTGCGGAGGCAACGGTGGGTCCACACTAAGGATATGATGGTGGTGTTTCCTGTGAATGTTAGGAGGTACATTTACAAGAATATTATGAAGAGTGAGATCTGCAAATACCGAGAGCTAGGGAACCCAAGCAGAATAAATTCCTTCACATTGGTTTGATTTCCCTTCACCATTGGGGCCAGGTGGTGTACCTGCCAAAATACATGAAACTGTTAAGGGAAGACAAAGAAATACATAGGTGATATTGTTAGATCCATGTCATTGCTGATAGACAATGAACTGAGCAGTCACATATATATCAGGATGCTGAACAGAACTTGTATGGTGTAGTGCACATTTATAGAATCATAGAAGATTAGGGTTGGAAGAGACCTCAGGCGGTCATCTAGTCCAACCCTCTGCTCAAAGCTCTCAATGGGAGCCCGGAGCCCTCAGCATATTGTTGGCTCAGAGCATTAGACAGAGATGGGCACCCATTCTACTCCCAGACCTGGAAACAGAACCCTGATTCCCTATTCCTTTGTCTGAGCTATTAGAATACACTCCTCATCCAGAGCCTGAAACAGCACCCAAGAGTCCTACATTTCATATATTTTCAAAAAAGACTACTGATTTGGGGTGCCTCTGTTTTGGGATGTCTGCTTTGAGACATCTTAAAGGGGCCTGCCTCTAAGTGTGCAACTTGGTCCCCAACCCTAACACCGAAAAGGACAATCCGCTGTTGCTGTTGATACCCTCATATTTGACTTATGCCTCCTTTGACCAGTGGTCACAGATTGGCAGATTCCATTCACCTCTAACTTTGGTCATAGTTTATATTAATAAATAGTTCATGAAGGATTAGTAATTGATGTTTTAATAAATGCTTAAGGCAATTTGTACTGAGTTCACTGGTCAAAATATGTTGCTTATAAACCTGATTTACAGCCATTTGTAAAACTTTCTATTGACGTGCTTATAACCATCTGCAATATATAATACTCGTGTCTCTAACATACTATTATTATTGTTATTGTTATTACTACTACTACTACTACTATTATTTGGTCTATGCAATCCACTCAAGCCAAGCCAGAGCGTTCTTATCAATGATGTTCAAGGCATGAAGACCTCCAGGAAGTTGAGTCATTTTGCAGTCCTCAACAATATGAGTCATGGTTTATGGCTGCCTACAATGACATAGTACACTATCTCTAAAACTACTGAAATTCCGTTGCAGCACCAATTTCATGTCTGGTATGAAATCGCTTCAGAAGGCTCCATTGTCTTTGTGGTAAATTAATTCCTGGTTGAAATTGAGTGGGGTCTGAGACAAGATAATTGTTTGTCACTTTCTCTGTGGACCATGAAGCTCACCACGCGCCCTCTTCCATAAATCCCTCACCCAGAAAATTTATCCACAACGGGCGACGTGAGGGTAGATGTCCATATGGTGGACTAAACAAGTATTTAATTAACAGTATATTTGGTATAACATATTTATAATCTATTAATCATTTATAGGAAGGCTGGACATAATTTTTTAAATAATTTCAGCACATAACATCAATGTTTATTTTAAAGCATTTTTTTCCTAATTTTAACTATTTACATTTTCACAGTTGTGCCAAATTATGAGAAGGCGGACAGACAATGGGTGGGTCAGACAATAATTATTTAATGCCTGTAAATGTTGAGTTTCATATATTTAAAGCTTTATGACCCTTAAAACACAAACTGTCAACATCAATGTCAAAACACACAAAGTAAATAGCCTTGAAACAAACTCTAAGAAGTTCTCAGACAGCATTTTCCTTACTTTGCCTACCTGTAAATTTAGATTATTATCAATGGAAATATTTTATTGGTTTGTGTGTGTAAGGTAAAATTGACATTTATTGACATTTAGCGATAAAAATCTAATCCTTCGAAGGCGATTTATAAACCATTTATAAATGGTACCCTAATATAAAGTTTGATCCCATTTTCTTCAGTTTAATGACCCTTCTGCAAACTTCACTGTCTTCAGGATATTTTCATGAGTGTAACTGATGTGAACTTAGTAAATAATTTTGTTGATGATACAGAAGATGGAAGGGAATCCATGTCCTCCTTTCTGAGCTGTACTGACTGTAGAACTACTTCTTTTCTTTTCGGCAATTTTTTTCTCTCTCTAAAGTGATCAGATCTAATTCAGTGTAAATAGTGGGGGAGATGTCTGATTCAGAGTAAATAGTGGGGGAGATGGTGTTATTTTGGAAAGTGTAGAGTGTGCATTATTTTCAAAACTGAAATTATTCTGCAGGACAACAAGATGGTGAAACTGATCAGAAACTGACTATAAGCACTGGTGAAATTGTCTAATCTGTTTTTATACTGGAGTGTGGGCACACATGCAGAAACATGGGCTGGCATTCTCAAAGAAGCTTGAGGGAATTAGGCACCCAAAACAACTGAATTTCAATGGAATTTATGCACCAAACTCCTTTAGAATCCAATGAAAATCTAACCTAAACCCTCCTCTCCCACTCCAGAACAAACAATGAAAAGAAAATCAGGCTGAAAAATGTGTTCTGTTTAAGGAACAAGTATTAACTTGAATGCTAGTAATAATAATAAAAACAACACATTTTCATTTCAATTAACCTGGTGTAAATGCTAAGTATTCTGGGAAGGTACTGAAAGAATTTTCAAAGCATACTCACTGTGTTTGTAGCAAACCCCTAATTTCAGTCTGAGCAATGGCATCTCTTTTAGAAGAGATATCCAGTCCTCATTTAAAGACTTCAAGCGATGGAGAACTCACCACACCCATTACAATTTGTTCCAATGGTCAATTACCTGCATGGTGCAAAATGTGCTTCTTATTTCCAGACTGAATTGGATCTCATTCTGCTTTTGTTCACTAGATTAAGGACACCTCTACTATCAGAAATATTTTCCTTTGGCAGGTACGTAGCGCTAGATTGTCAAATATATTTAGGTATCTAAAAATGCAGATGGGCACCTAGTGGCATTCTCAAAAGTGCTGAGGCAAGCTAGGTTCCTAACTCCCATTTGACTCAATGGCAGTGAAGTGTTTTTTTCTTAAATCTACACTATGTCTATCTGCATCTTAGGGCACCTAAATCCCTTTACAAAGCCGAACTTTATAAACCATGTTCAAGCCACCTCTTTGGTAAGCTAATAGATTGAACTTCAAGGAATAAGTCTTATTTTACACTAAGACCATAAGAACATAACAACGGCCATACTGGGTTAGACTAATGGTCCCTCTAGACCAGTATCCTGTCTTCTGACAGTGACCAATGCCAGATGCTTCAGAAGGAGTGAAAAGAACAGGGCAATTATTGAGTGATCCATCCGCCGTAGTTGAATCCCATCTTCTGGCAGTCAGAGACTTAGGGATACCCAGAGATGAGGATGTGTCCTTGACCATCTTGGCTAATAGCCATTGATGGCTCTATCCTCTAATTGATATAAGTGAAAAAAGAACTGGTGGAACCAGAGGCCCATCTGGTGCCATTCAGGAGAGCTATCACGATGTAAACCAGTGAAGGGTCTGGCCAGGGTATAACATTACAGAACACTCCTGTAACAGGGAGAAGCAAGCTGCACCATGTCAAGCATATGAAGGAGGAAGTGTGCCTTGCTGAGATGTCTGAGACACTGGGAAAAATGTTCACAAGTGTCTGAAGGCCAGATGTTTAAAGGTTGTTAGGCACCCCACTGAAATCCATAGGAGTTAGGTGAATAACCTGACTAGGTGTTCCTGTAAATCCCTCGAGACATCTAGCTGCATTTTCTGAAACCTAAACACCTTTGTCGCTTTTGAATATTTTAACCGCAAGGCCTACCAGGGTGAAACACAGAATCTTGTGTTGCAAGTTCAGCCAGAATTATGCTATAGGGATGTAGCCCTTTAAGACCAGAGATTGATGGGATTTGCAGGCTCCAGACAGGGCACATTATGTAGTTTGGGTCAGCTGACAAAGGATCATGTGACTATCACACTGGAGACTATAGAAAGAAAGACCCTGAGTTCAGTCCTTCCATGGGGACTTAGCAGAAGGTTGATAGAGTAGCTGTGAAGAGATAACTTGTTTTCCGACACAAAACATTGTAATATCAGAAAATGTGGCTTAGTTGAAATCAAAGTTTTCCCCCGGAAAACGTCAATTTTGACAAAATATCTCAATTTTCTGTTGGAAAATTAAAAGTATATATTTAATTAAGTTGGACATTAAAAAATATTTCCAAAGGTCAAATTGAAACAAAATATTTCATTTTTAAATAAGGGTTTGATTTTTTTAAATGGACATATTGATTTAAATTAAGACCGAGAAGGGATGGGAGGGGAAACGAGTGAAGTCAGAGGGCAAGAGACTTGCCCAAGGTCCACACAGCAGGTCAGTGATGGCATCAGGAACAGGACCCAGGTGTCCTGAGTCCTGGCCTTGTGCTCTAGTCAGAAGCCCACAATTCCTGACGCTGCACAACATCTGGATGGGCAGAAAATCGTAAATGGGGTTGCACTTACAGTTGCATTAATTATTTGCCTTGCTGTGTACCCTAGAAGTATCTCTACACAACCCGTGGAAGTGATACTCCAAGCTCAGGTCGGCAGTTTTGGTCTTGCGCTACTGCACTAAAAATAGGTGTGTGCCCGAACTGGAGTTTGGGCTCTGATGTGTACAGAAGGGGGGTGGGCTTCAGAGCTACAGCCCTAGCTGGAACATGTGTACTGTTATTTTTAGCATGGTAGCATGAGCCCTGTGAGCCTCAGTCTGTTGACCCGGGCTCTGGGTCTTGCTGCCGCAGCCTGTGTAGACATAGCCCAGGAGCACCAGTCATAGACCAAGACCCTGTTTTAATAGGTGCTGTACAAACACAGAACAGAGAGAAGGTCCCTGCTCCAGAGCGTTTCAATGTAAGTAGTCACTCTGTGGCTATACCTCTGATAACTTATTAATGCTGATTCTTGTACGTAGACACTCCATAGCCCAAGGGATTCAATGGCAGCTCAGTGACTAATTCCCTTAATCTCAACCACACCCCCTTTTGATTGGTTTGTATATTTTGTGCTGCTCCTCTTCACGGGGTGAATTTCAGCTTGAGTGGAAAGCTCACCGCAGTATCTGAACACATTCAAGACATTAGTGAACTATCGGAACAACTTACTCAGGATTGTGGTGGATTCTCCATCACTGACAGTTTTTAAATCAAGAGTGGATTTTTTTTGTTTCTAAAAGCTCTGCCCTTCTGGCCTTGGAATCTATGAATTTATGGGAGAAGAGCATGAAAAGACAGTTATTTTGAACAGGTGGAATTTTGAAGAGATTCAGGGCACCCATTTCCCATTAATGGGAGCTGAACATCTATATTCCACAAAACCTCTTAACAGGTCCTGTGTGGCACTGCAGTAATGCCTAGGCCTTGGGCGGGCCAACTGGATGGGGGTGAATTTCACCCAGTAGGGAATATACGAGACTTGGGTGTAATTAATAGAAATAAGACTCATTGAGGATAAACATCCGGGACTGCCTGCTGTCAGAGACAGGATACCGGAATCAATGCACCCCGGTCTGATCCAGTCTGGCGATTCTAAGGCACCTGTACTGGTTCTCTAGATCCCAGCCTGCACTGTCGAATGACACCACCCAGGGACTGGACTGGAGTAAACAGAGATGCGGGCTCGTATTTTAAAAGGAGGCCTAAGGGAGTTAGGTGCACAACTCCCACTGAAGTACAATGGCATTTGAGTGCTAAACTCCATTAGACTTCTTTGAAAATCCCACCTGCAACAAACCTTCTGGCTCAATTTCGGGCACTGTGCTAACCCCCAGCACAACAGCCATACTCCCTCCAGCACAGGACAAGAGGGGTAATTTCCAGAGTTAGGAGGGGACCTGCAAGTTCCATGGGAGCAGCTGAGAGCTGGCTGTGGAGGGAAGGCCGGGTAGCAGAACCCTTAGAGTTGGGGCTGTAGGGCCTGAAAGCTGCTGCTGCTGGGAGCTGGCAAGAACCTCAGCAAAGGAGTCCAGGGCTTCAGCCTGCAGGCAAGAGGAGGGTGCAGTATAGTTACAGCAGGACCTGGTTATTCTTTATACCCTGGGACTGGGATGCCCCTAGGGGCTGGGTTGGGAACTGTTTATAACCATTAAAGTAATGTGAAGAGAACTTCCAATTGTTTATTTCTGGTGACTCTAGCAGAAGAATCCTCTTACTTATTTGAACGTATGACCATTTTGGAGGAACTTATTGAGGGTTAATGCCAGAAAATCCTAGTGTTGGAGCATGTGTTTCCAAGGTCATGGTACACTCAGTGGTCCCCCAGATGTCTAGGGGACTGGGGTTGCACAGTTCTGCAGCACGTCCACACTGTTGGTTGGATAGAGTTGTACTGGCTAAACTACAGGTCAGGAGTGGAATGTTATTCCAGCCTCTCAGACCTTTGATAGTTCAGCAAAACCAGATTTTGGATCCACACATTCCTTCATTGGTGTTTTCCTTTGGCCAAACCAAAATCCGATTGGTGAGGCTTGGTGAAGATTTAAATGAATACATCAGCCTCCTTGGTCTATCCCAGGAGATCAGCCCTGAACGTTCTGTCACTTATACTGGTTTAACACGGGTAACGCTCTATTTAAGCTACTCCTGATTTACAGTGCTGTGACAGGAGACCCAGCCCTATTGACTTCAGCAGAGTCACTCCTGATTTACAACTTGAGAAGTGAGAGAAGAATCAGGCTCTATCACAGCTTAAATGTTCAGATCTGAGTGTCTGAGTCCCTGAAGATATACAATAGGAAATACCTTCACATAAGACTGAACAATAGACAAATTTGTAGACACAAGGTTTCTTTGGTGGGGCTAAAGAGAGCAAGGCCCAGATGTTTAAAAGTATTCAGGTGCCTAGGTGAATTTTCTAAAGCATCTAGGCATCTAAGTCCCATTGATTAAATGGATGCTAGGCAACTAGGTGCTTTTCAAAATCCCACTATCTGCATCTTTAGATACCTAAATTCCTTACGAAATTTGGCCCTTAGTCACCCAACTCTCTTATTGACTTTAAGTGAGATTTGGGCACATAACTCCCTTAAGTTCTTTTGAAAATTCCAGCCTAAGCTTCAGATCTCTCTGTAAAGGTCATTATTATTATTAGCCCCATTTGGAGGACATAGGCAGGTTCAATGACAGAGCTGTGAATAGACCCACATTCCCTGTCTTCCAGCCTTCAGTACCAAGCCAGTTTTTCACCCTTCAATGGAAGGATGTCCTTTTCCACAAGTGGTCTTTTGAGCTGGGAATTTCAATGAAATGTAAAACAGGTAGGCTCCCAACACTCGGCCAAGGCACGGTCTTCAAGGAAAAGGATTCCACAAGTAAGGTGAGAAATCCACCCACTGTAGGTTTAATTAGTTTTTGCTTTTGTTTATACATTTTCAGACAGAATCATTATCTCTTAGTTTCTGCTCATATATTTTGGACAGAATAACAACAGAAGTTGAAAGAGGTAGGATCCCAAGTTACCAAGTGCCAGGGAATCAGTAAGCTGTCCACTTCATGACAGTCTCTGGTCTGGTGTTCTCCAAAATGGACCAGACTTGTTTTTTTATATGTTAATTTGTCCGTCAGATCTACGTCATGAATCTTACATTGCATATTCATTAGCTTTCTTCCAATTACATTTTGACACTTTGTTTTCCATTCTCCATTAAGTGCTATTATAAATCAATAGCATTCCCTCAACATTACACCAAGGTTAAACTAAATTTAACTCTTATTATTACCATTCAGCTATTTTTCATCCTTAGATCTCATAACTCAATACACATGTATCACCCTAACTTATTATTGACCTTTAGTTATTATTTGAGTAGGAAAGTTATGGGGAACAACATGATCATAGTGTCAGCACAGTCTTATCTTACGCAGGTTTGCAACAGGGCCGGCTCCAGGCACCAGCCTGGCAAGCAGGTGCTTGGGGCGGCCGCTCTGGAGAGGGGCGGCACGTCCAGGTATTCGGCGGCAATTCGGCGGACGGTCCCTCACTCCCACTGGGAGCAAAGGACCTCCCGCCGAATTGCCGCCGGAGATCGCGATCGCGGCTTTTTTTTTTTTTTTTTTGGCTGCTTGGGGCGGCCAAAACCCTGGAGCCGGCCCTGGTTTGCAAGGCAGTTTCTGACTTTTTTGCTCAAAGTTTAACAAGTCTTGTCAGCACTTTTATCTTTTGAATTTTAAGGGGTGTTTTTTCAGTTAAGGCCGAGGTATTTAATTGTTCCCCAACACACCGGAGGATCTGCAATCAGGTGTTTTAGCCAGGTGACTGCATAGCTCACCACATAAGGGGAGTTTAGAGTCTGGGGAAGTTGGTAGGGAGGCTGTCTGGGGCAGCACCCGAACCCTGATGGAGGGTGATCTCAGGAAATCGGTGAGGACCATGGCACATGCCCACAAAGGAGGGCTGTGGAGCCCTGTCCCACGGGAAGCTGGTTACTGGGGCAAGCCTTGCCAGAAGTGAAGCACAGTCACAGGACTGAAGGCTGTGGTCACCCTGTCCCAAAAGCCCAGGAAGGAGGACAGCAGATATAGGAAGAGGCCTGGGGGAAGAGAAGTGGGTCAGCAAGAAAGCCCCATTCCCAGGAGTAGAGCCCATGATAGAGGATAGTTTCACAGATCTGGCAAGGGACTCCCTTCTAGTCACCCACCTGCCACCTCTATGCCCTGGATCTGCCAGTCATTTAAGCTTTCAGAGCCTGAACAGAGTCCAGACAGTGCCCCTATACTGGGGTCCCTAGACATGTTGTCAGGGCACAGATCTTCTATATGCCCCCACTCCCTTCTGAGAGCTGGAACCCGCTGTCCACCTGCTTAGCCCCTGGGCTCAAAGGGGACCCTTCAGGCTGACTTGTACTTCACCACCCCCTCTCCCAGAACTCGACCCCAAAGTGTGAAGCTTCTGGTCACAGTTTACCTCTCTCCAGAGACATGCAGCAGCGGCGAATCATCTAACATAACATGAACACTTTGCCCTGAGCCTAACACATTTACTGTTCATTGCATAAAGCACAGGAGAGCACAGATCATACAAAACAATAAACAGTCTAAACCACAACATCCCTCACTGGTTCCCCTTCTCCTTGGGAATACTTAGGAACCATTGGTGTCCAGGGAAGCAGGATTTTCTCCACCTCGTGGTCAGCCCCTCATGTAGCCCCTCACCGAGCTTCTGTAAGCTTGCTGTCTCCTCTGCCCCACACGTCCTCATCCTGTCTGGCCCCCTCTATTCTCGTTTGTTACTTCATTTAACCCCCTCCTAGTCACCTTTGTTCTGTCTTTTCTGTAACTTCCCACTGCTCCTCCCTTCCTCCCTTCACTCAGGGGATAAGCTAATGTTGGTTTCTAAAGACGCAGATGCTCTTTTTAGCATTACCTTTGTGTGGTCAAAGTACTGTGTGGTCAAAAACAAAAGGTTTTTTTTTTTTTTTTTTTTTTTTTTTTTTTAAGGATGAAAATCAATGCAAAAATAAATTCCATTTCTGAGTATATATTGAAGTTAATATGTGGGGGGGGGGGACAGAAAATACAACAAATAGAGAAATAAGAGTATTGCAAGTTAAAGCAGTTAAATGCTGTGGTTTATTTCATGAACTTTACTTTAATGGTACAGAAACATTTGCATATGCATATTTTTGTGTATGTATCTTCCACTACATTGCATTTACACTTAGACTAATGTATTATTAATGTAAACATATCTATCTAATGTAATGTACTGGAGTTTAACATGATCAGTATTTTTCATATACTTGTGTGGTCCAAAATTAGGGTGAAAATTGGTAAAAAAAAACCAACCTTTTGGGAAATTTTCAGTAAAAATTGGTAAAAGCTAAAAAAGAAGGGCCTTTGTATGTGATAGAGCTACTGTGTGTGTGCATGCATATTGTGTGTGTGGGCCTTTGTGTGAACCTCCTTATGTGGAATATGCTTGTGTGTGTATGCTTTGTGTATTTCTGCATTGTGTGTGTATCTCTGGGTGTCTCCTTGTGCCTGCCTGTGTATCAGTGTGTGCGTGTTGGGAAATGAATTCTTGGTTAGTATTTGTGTGAGTTGTGATTTTCTGTGTAACAGACGGCTGAAGGCAGACCCTTAGGTGGTGTAAGTGAAAGTAGCTCCACTGTGGACAACTGAGTTATGTGGTGATGTGAAAATGAGTATGAGGATCTTGCCCGATGTTCCAAATGTCTCCCTGATTTTTCCCCTATACCACTGATGTCCAGGCACAATGGTTCTCCACAGAGCTGCCCCTTCAAATGACTGATGCTAAATGCACCCCTGTCTGAGACATCCATGGGACCATCTGCATCACTGGCAGCAATTGTGTATTGCCACGATCTTACAGCTCTGTCCAGGCCGCTCTGTGAATCACTTGGTGGTCTCAGTCTAATCCACAGCAGCAACAGGCCTGAATGAAGCTTCCTGGACTTCAGGATCTGAGACAAAAAACTCAGATCCAAACACCCCCAATAAACATGGTGAGTCTCAGAATCCAGAACTGAATTTCACAGCCCTGGTCATTCAGCCCTGCCCTTAGTTGGACAAGCAGCCACATCTGGACCACACCAATTGGCCTCCTTCCTGTCAGAAGCCGCAAGAAGGGACAATAGACATGGAGTGTGAACAAACTTCTTGGTTCTGACTCATAGAAATGAGCACCTTGGGGCACTTATGGAGCATACTGTCTGATGTGGGGTGGGTTGGGGGGGCGAGACAGAGAGCACGCACATGTATCCCCACTGATCTACCTAATTATCTCTTTATCCAACTATCCCTCCATCCAACTGTCCATCTGTATAATCATCTGTCCATCCATCTAATTGTCTTTCTTGCAGTCTATCCATCAAGATGTCTGTCCGTTTTCCCCTCCTTCTGCTATTTGTCCATCCAAGTATCTACCCCTTGGTCTGGTTTATTGTCTGTCTACGCTTCTGTGAATCTGCCTTCCAAGCTGTTCATCTGTCTAATCATCTCTCGGTCCACCTGCCTAAATGTGTTTACACTCTCTTTGTCTATCGCTAATAGATCCTTCCCTGTGGAAGTGGACTTCAGTGGCTGCTGACTGGGGACATGTCACAGTCACAGGCACTAAATTCAATTTACAGATATAACCTGATATTTGGTAACTAAGGAACATTCCTTCTCACTCTGTGTGCTGCTAATTTCACAGGCAAAGCAGGTGGGAATTGGAGCTGACAAGAGGTTGGCAGTGTGATTGTAACACTCTGTTAAGGACAGCAGTGGGAAGGGGATAGATTGTAACAAGTGCTATCTTGGTCCCTGGTGGCTGATCAGAGAAGTGGCAATGAACAGTCTGTCCATGGCTGCATAAGGTGCTTGACCTTAAGGATGCAGCTGATTCTACAGGTCTAATCACCGATTTGCTGTAACAGATCCCCAGTTTGAAGGAACCTAGATCAGTTTCATTTGGAAGATGTTAATTTCACTGATGCTTTGCTTAGATAAAAATAATTCAAAAAATAATTTAAAAAATCCTGCTTCATTATGTGCTTGTTAAAAACCACTCCAGTTAGCAACACACCTATTAAAAAGAAATCCCTCCAGTTAGCCATGCAGAAACTGTGACTCTAGAGAGATTTAAAGGAGGTTACACTGGTCATTAAAACTTCATGTGCCTTAATCAGCACTCAGGAATGTTAAACCCAGCTGAGACCTGGGCACTGCCTGGAGATTTAACAAGCCTCTCAAGGAATTATGGGCCAGTGGCAGAAAAAGTTACTTGTTATTTTAATGGATCCCGTCGAGGGCCATTAGACTGGAAACACTGTTGGTAAATGCAGGTCATAGCAACAATCCCATTGGAGCTGATTAGAAGAGAAAGTCAAAGGCATTGATTGAAGTTAGACAAAGGAAGGGATGAGTCTGTTCCTATGGCAAGTAGCCCCCAGTGGTTAAAGTGAAATGGTCAAGCCCTTCACTCCCATCCCCTGTGAACAGCAATCCCTTCCTTCATAAATTCCATCAGACCCCCAGAGAGTGAGGGAATGCAAGGGGGAGGGATGGCTGCAATGAAACTGGCATGTAAACAGATCGCAGATTCCCACTTGGTTAGCCAACGCAGCACAGCCCAGGTATGGGGAGAAAGAGGCAATTTCAGATTTCTAGGTCTCAGGAACAGAGTTCAGCCAATGTACCCGGGTTGTGACAGGCTTTGCTGTGCTGCCCACGAACCCCAGCTCTGCCAGTGCCCCTCAGTCCGAGCCCACAGCCCCTTCCACTGTTCCATCTCTGGGTTCACACACGCACAGTTCTGTTATTGCCCCTGAGTCCTAGTCTGCAGCCCCCTGCTATCCCAGCCCCGGGCTGCCCCACACACATCTCTGCTGAAGTCCATTATTCCTAACACACAATCCCTCTGGTATCCCAGTGTTGGCTCCCTTCACAGCTTTGGTGAGATGCCTCAGTCCTGAGATATCACACACAACACTGACAGTGCTCCTGACCCTCTGTTAGTCAAGTACACACACACACCAACAGGGCATAACACTGACACCCAGTGATTCCTGCGTAGAGACGAAGGCTGATTTATCCTGGGTTTAAGGCACTTGACTGACCCTCAGACCTCTCAGCTCAGTTCCTAGCTTTGCCGCTGACCCTGCATGGGGCACTGAGAAGGTGACTAAGGTTGAAGTTTACAAATCAAAATTAATGGGAATTGTGTCTCCAAATCCCACAAGCAGGCTAGAAAAAACACAACCTTAAATTATGTGGCAGCACAGACCTTCAGCTGATAGAAACTGACTTCAGCTCCGTTGGAGTCAAGGGGGCCAGATCCCCAGCTGGTGTCAATGGGCTCCTTGTGTGACTGTATGTAAATCACTTAAGCTTCCCCATGCCTCAGTTTCCCCATATGTAAAATAGGGATAATTGCACTTCTCACCCTTACAAGAGTGTGGTGACAAAGTCTGTTCATGGCTGAGAGATGCTCAGAGACCACAGTGATGAGGCCTATGTAAATACCTGGAACATTTAGGTAGGTAGATTTACAGCATCTGAGGTCCAGCTTTTTTTGCCTCAGTTGCCCTCCATTTAACATAGGGATAATCCCTTCTCCCTACCTCACATGAATGATGGGAGGTTTATATTTATCACTGGTTGTTGTGTGCTCACAGTCTACCTTGCTTGGAAGCGTTTAGCTACCTAGCTAGACATTGTAATCCCAAACAATGGGCCCCAACCATTCTGATTTAAAAAAACAAGCTCCCTTTGGCCTCAGTGTTACTAGGACTGGGGCCTACATGTGTTACTTGCTGATGAATTAACAATAGAGAGGCAAATCTCTGCAGGGCACTGTGATCCCATCCAAATTTCAAGTGTCCCAACATGGCTATTTGAGCTGTTTTGGTTTAGCAATTTTAGACACAGACTTTAAGGCCATCATGATCCTCTAGTCTGACCCGTGCCTTGTGCTGTAAAGGAAGGCAATAAACCCCAATCTGCCAATCTGACCTGGGGGACAATTTCTTCTCAACCCCAAATATGGCAATCAGTTAGACCCTGAGCATGTGGGAGACCCACCAACCAGACACCTGGGAAAGAATTATCTGTAGTAACTCAGAGCCCTCTCCCTCTAGTGCCCCATCTCTGGCTGTTGGAGCTATTTGTGAATAGCAGTTGCAGATGGGACAAACGCCATTTTGACTGACAGACAGGAAGCATTTGGAAATGGATCATGATATAAAAGCAAAAAGAAGAGACTGAGAATACAGTTCATGTCAACGAAATTCTGTTGGCTTTATGTGATCACTAGAGAACAGCAAAGGGTAAGAAATGAGAAGGAAACATTATTAAAGGAAATGGATGGAAGGAGACAATAATTCATAGAATTTAAGACCAGAAGGGACCACTGTGATCTGCTAGTTTAACCTCTTGTTTAACACAGGCCATAGGACTTCTGCAAATTAATTCCTGCTTCAAATCTACTACTTGTTCTTGAACTAAAGCAGATCTTACAAAAAACACATTTAGAAAGAGGCAACTCCTCTGTTAAATGATAATGATGAATATGAAAAAAATACATTGACCATTGCATTACTATTGTAATTTATTAATTATTATTATTATTACTAACACCTTCTGCTATTGATAATCATCTAGTGAGTGATTTTAGAAGTAGTCTAAGTCAACTCCAGCCCATATATTAGTCTAGCACCCAGAGGCCCTTGCTGAGATCTGGGTACCATTGTACTATACCCTGTATGGAAACAGAGTGAGAGAGCGTCCCTGCACCAATCAGCTTACAGTCTAAATAGAGAGGGCAGACAAAGGGAGGAAATGGAAACTGAGGCACAGAGAGGGGAAGTGATTTACCCAATGTCACACAGCCTGCCAGTGGAATATAACCCAGGAGCTCCTGGTTCAAATTTTAATAGAAAAAAGTTTAGAATATAATTCGTTTGAACATGAGAGACACCCCATGCCCAAAAGAGCTTGTAGGTAGGCTTGGAAAGTTTAGATTTTTAGCAGTAATGTCAATAAAGGTCAATTTGACTGAATACACACAAATGGGCCAACAATATTTCCATTGATAATAATGGAAATTTACAGATAGACAAAATAAGAAAAATGCTGCTTGAGAGCTTAGCGTTCAATTTAAGGGTATTTACTTTGCGTATTTTGACATAAGATGTTAACAATTTGTGTTTTAATGTTCATAGAGCTTTAACTTTTTGAATTTCAGTTTTCTATTGTCTGACCCCTCCCCCCATTATCTCACCCCAATAGTTTCCTGCAATTATGAAAACATAAAAATCAATAAAAATGAAAAAAGTGATTAAAATATGCATCAATTTTATTTGTTGAAGTTTTAAAAAACTAAATCAAATTCTGCCAAGCCTACTTATAATGGAAATAGACAACACAGACAAATGGTGGGAGGGAAACAAAGGCCCAAAGAAGTTAATGTTACTCTTCTTAGTTTAATGTAGTCATTTAAACATATGAGGAGGATAGGAAATGTCATGCTTTCACAGGCTTTATAGTGTTTAAGGCCAAAAGGGACAACTAGATTATTTAGGCTGATCTCATCCTGTATAATACAGGCCATTAAGTTTCATGCAGTTACCCCTTTGTAGAGCTGGGGGGAAATGTTGGATGATTATTTGTGGAAAAATGCAAATTCATTCAACCCAAACTATTCACAAATTTTACTTGAATTTGCCAAATAGTTGTTGACAAATTTGTGAGAGGGTGGAGGGGACTTAGGGGCCTTTCAGAAAACAGCAGTGCACTTCTTGTAATCTTTACCCCAATGGTTAGGACACTGGGATGTGGAAGATCCAGGTTTAATTCCCCCCTCTGTGTCAGGGCTGTGACAAGGGTAGCCTGTGTGCACTGGTAAGGTGATGAGTAACAGGGTCAGGAGTGAGCCGGGTCAGATTGCCAGGAAGTCAGGGTCAGGCACCAAGTTGCAGGTAGCAGGCAAATAGCAGTCAGGGTTGAGCCAGGTCATGATATCAGGAAGTTGGGGTCAGGTGCCAGGTTATAGACAGCAAGCAAATAGCAAAGTCAAGGACAAACTAGAGTCAGAAGCCAAAGTCTAGTGCCTACAGGAAGCAAAGTCTGGAGCAGAGAGAGTCAGGCAGTCTGCACTGTTGCTCAGAGAGCGCCCCGACACCCCCCCCCCCGTCATGGCTCCCTGTTTTAAATATTAGTATCAGCCAATCAGTGGGCTGCGAGGGGCCAGCACTCAGGCGCTGCTGAGCCGTATTTCCTGCCCACCATAAACTTTCAATGGCAATATGGAAGCATCAGTAACCCCCAGCCCTTTTTGTCCCAGGTTCTGGCCTTGAAGGGTGTTACATCCTGTGCCTCATAAGGAGGCAGGATTGGCACTGAGGTCTCCCATATCACAGAAGAATACCTTAGCTACTAGGCTGTCTTCTGACACTGGCCAATGCCATGTGCTTCAGAGGGAATGAACAGAACAGGTAACCATTGAGTGATCCATCCCATCGCCCATACCCAGCTTCTGGCAAACAGAGGCTAGGGACACCGTCCCTTCCATCCTAGCTAATAGCCATTAATGGACCTATCCTCCATGAACTTATCTTGTTCTTTTTTGAACCCTATTATAGTCTTGGCCTTCACAACATTCTCTGGCAAAGAGTTTCCCAGGTTGACTGTGGGTTGTGCGAAGAAATATTTCATAAGAAAATAAGAACATAAGAATGGCCCTACTGGGTCACCTCAAAGGTCCTTCTAGCCCAGTATCCTGTCTTCCAACAGTGGCCAGTGCCAGGTGCCCCAGAGGGAATGAACAGAACAGATAATCCTCAAGTGATCCATCCTCTGTTGCTCATTCCCAGCTTCTGGCAAACAGAGGCTAGGGACACCGGTCCTGCCCATCCTGGCTAATAGCCATTGATGGAACTATCCTCCATGAATTTATCTAGTTCTTTTTTGAACCCTGTTATGGTCTTGACCTTCACAACATCCTCTGGAAAGGAGTTCCACAGGTTGACAGTGCATTGTGTGAAGAAATACTTCCTTTTATTTGTTTTACACCTGCTGCCTATTAATTTCATTTGGTGACCACTAGTTCTTGTGTTATGAGAAGTAGTAAACAACACTTCCTTATCTACTTTCCCTACACCAGTAATGATTTTATAGACTTCAATCATATCTCCCCTTAGCCGTCTCTTTTCCAAGCTGAAAGGTGCCACTCTTATTAATCTCTACTCATACGGAAGCCATTTCATACCCCATATCATTTTGTTGCCCTATTCTGAACCTTTTCCAATTCCAATATATCTTTTTTAAAATGGGTTGACCACATCTGCACACAGTATTCAAGATGTGGTGTACCATGGATTTATATAGAGGCAACATAATATTTTCTGTCTTATTATCTATCCCTTTCCTAATGATTCCCAACATTCTGTTAGCTTTTTTGACTGCCACTGCACATTCAGTGGATGTTTTCAGAGAACTATCCACACTGACTCCAAGTTTTCTTTCTTGAATGGTAACAGCTAATTTAGACCTCATCATTGTATATGTATAGTTGGGATTATGTTTTCCAATGTGCATTACTTTGCATTTATCAACATTGAATTTCATCTGACATTTTGTTGACCGGTCACCCATTTTAGTGAGGTCCCTTTGTAACTCTTCGCAGTCTGCTTTGGACTTAACTATCTTGAGTAGTTTTGTATCATCTTCCAATTTTGCCACCTCAGTGTTTACCCCTTTTTCTAGATCATTTATGAATATGTTGAGCAATACTGGTCCCAATACAGACCCCTGAGGGACACCACTATCCATTCTGAAAACTGACCATTTATTCTTAAACTTTGTTTTTGTTTTTTTAAAAGTTACTGATCCATGAGAGGACCTTTCCTTTTATCCCATGACAGCTTACTTTGTTTAAGAGCCTTTGGTGAGGGACCTTGTGAAAGACTTTCTGAAAATCTAAGTACACTCTATCCGCTGGATCACCTTTATCCGCATACTTTTTGACTCCCTCAAAGAATTCTAGTAGATTGGGGAGGCATGATTTCCCTTTACAAAAATCATGTTGACTCTTCCCTAACAAACTGTGTTTGTCTATGTGTCTGATAATTCTGTTCTTTACTATAGTTTCTACCAAATTGCCTGGTACTGAGGTTAGGCTTACCAGCCTGTAATTGCCGAGGTCGCCTCTGGAGCCTTTTTAAAAAAATGGCATCACATTACCTATACTCCAAATATTTGGTACAGAAGCTGATTTAAATGATAGGTTACATAATACAGTCAGTAGTTCTGCAATTTCATATTTGAGTTCCTTCTGAACTCTTTGGTGAGTACCATCTGGTCCTGGTGACTTATTACTGTTTAGTGTATCAATTTGTTCCAAAACCTCCTCTAATGACACCTCCATCTGGGACAGTTCCTCAGATTTGTCACCTAAAAAGAATGGCTCAGGTTGGGGAATCTCCCTGACATCCTCACCTGTAAAGACCGATGCAAATAATTCATTTGGTTTCTCCGCAATGGCCTCATCCTCCTTGAGTGCTACTTTGCACTGTGTTCTCGGTGGCCCCACTGCTTGTTTAACAGGCTTCCTGCTTCTGATGTAATTTAAAAATTTGGTCCAGAAGGGTATTAGCTCCCAGTTCCCAGCTCTTGTCTCTAGGAAGTATTTTCTCTCTGAGACAATAATGGAAATCTGGACTCCTAGGGCATGTCTACACTGCATTGTAAACCCAGGTCTCTGGGATCTGGGCTTGTAGATTTAATGTTTCCAAGCCCACACTTAAGCACCCACATTGCACTGTAAACCTGGGTTTACCTGGGTCTCACAACCAGGATAATGCATCCATACTGCATTATGCAGACCTTCTGATTTGGGTCTGTGGCCTGAGCTGCGTCCACGCTGCAAAGTGATAGGGGTTGGGCCCATATTGCAATGGGACTCAGGTGCAGACCCACCCCCATTCCAGACTCGGCAGGATTGAATCCTGAGGGCTTGCTGACTGAAGTCAAACTGATTTGTGTGTGGATGGTAAGGGGGCTTGGGCTTAACCTGAATCTGAGCCCGGGGTAAGTATGCAGTGTAGACGTATGCATAATATCCAAAACACACTTATCTGTCTATGGTCTATGCCTACATAACCTTCCTTATGGTATTATCTGAGCACTTCACAGTCTTCAATGTCTTTGTCCTCATCATGCTTCTGTGAGATAGGCAGTTACTGTTATAGCCTGATGCCCGGAGAGAGACGACGGGCCAGATTTGTAAAAATGTTCAGAGGTGTTTGGCCTATTATTGCAGGTAGGTGACTAGCGAGGTTTTCAAACGTGCCTGGTGACAAGATTTTTAAAGGTATTTAGGTACCCATGTATTTTAAAAAAACCCACTAGGCCCTAGGTGCTTAAATTTCATTGCTTTCAAATGAAGCTTTAGAAAAACAGGCAGCTATCTGCAACTTCAGTCACCTAAATACCTTTGAAAATCTGGCCCTATGTGATTTGCTGAACATCACATAGGAGTCATATGGCAGAGCCGTGAATGGCCTGTAAGTCTCCGAAGCATCTAGCTAGCTCTGTAATGCTCCAACCATCCTTCCTGCCTTACAACACCACATACAAATTCACTCTATGTTATGAGGAAAGAGTGGGTGGGGACTGTCCAGTGGATAGAGCAGGTTGAGTCAGATTTCCATCTTTTGCCTCCTTTCGCCTGCAAAGCAAACTCCCTTTGAGTCAGCATTTCACTTAAAATATCACATGTTGGTCCAAGTACATTTATGCACATAGGGCCCCATCAGTTGCATAAGTTGGGGTAGAACATAGCAGGTTTTTGCAAATTCTGTTCTGCAGAAGGGATCTCAGGGGACAGCTGGGGGTGTATCAAGGGAGGAGGTAGGGTCAGGTTGTAGTCAGGTCCTTTCTCACCCATTCACCACAAAGTGCATGTGTAAAAACTGAGGAGAGTGAAGATGAAAGTCTGGCAGACAGACTTCCTAACACCACATTTCTCTTTAGAGACACTAGCTCATGCCATAATATACAGGCTGGGTACTGCCGAGTCCTTTCCAACTCAAAGGTTGTTGATACAGTTCAGGGCAAATGCACCTGTGTTCCCCCTCCATGGCCCCTTGAGGGCACCCACTCTAGGCTTCCAGCTGTCACCTCTCTTGGGCAGAGGCCCAGGTCCCAATCCTATTTGACAAGGGGTTTTCCAGATTGCATTGTCCCTGCCTACACTGTGTTATCCCCAGCAAGCCAGACTGCCTAAGCAGGCCTGCCTCTGTGTTTTGCTTTCTCTCCAGAGGCTTACAAAGAAAATAATTGACAGCAGTTGTAAGACAGCACATCCCTTTCCAAGCACGTACATTTATTCTTACAGAGAAAACACATACAACAATTAAATTCCCTATATGTATGTTAACAGTTTACCAGAGGTCACCCTTCAGTCTTATGGGGCCTCAGTAGGCCAAAGTCCTTCCACCCCCTGCTAGGAAGGATTTGGGGACCCCGGAAACTGAAAGTCCTGTCCCTTTGCTGGATCAGAAGAAAAGCCCTGAATCGATTAAAACCTAGGCTATTTGTTCAAAAGTCCTTTCTTAGTCTGTTAGGTGGTGGATAATCCAATTTGATCTAGTATACATGAGCCTTTCCAGGTGGGGGTACCTCTCTGGAGGTGTTACACCATGAGTGAATTTGCCTAATCACCACCCCACCTCATTTTTAGTTCCTGCAGGGCTGATGTCACCCTCCCACATGGAATTACAGACAGTGCCTGGCCCACAATGATGCATCAACTTACTACAATACGATCTCCCAAAGATATTGCAGGAAATTGCAGAGATATCACAGATATCATTAAAGAGAAAAATAAAGTACTTTTCAATGAAACTACATGAATACACATTCTCAGTCCATTGTATGAGCTCAGGCTATTGAAACACTCAGTTCTTCTCTGCATCTTTATTAGCTAGCTAATGAACATCACTAACACGACTTGAGTATATTTTCCATAGAGCCATTTTCACTTCTTTATTTTTCAGGCTGTAAATGATGGGGTTTAACATGGGAGTTAAGATGCTGTACTGGATGGAGAAGAATTCATTTAGAATCACAGAGGGTGCTGCATTGGGTTTCATATATTGGAAGAGAGCCGTCAGGTACAATAAACACACCACGGTGAGATGGGAGCTGCAGGTGGAGAAGGCTTTACTCCTGCCTTCTGCGGAGTGTATCCTCAGGATGGTGGAGATGATGTGAATATAAGAGACCAAAATGGGGATGAAGGAGCTCAATCCAAATATCACAACGGATGTAAGAAGAACCACTTCATTGGTGAAGGTCTTGGTGCAGGACAGAGCTAGCAGTGAAGGGAGCTCACAGATGAAATGATTGACTTCATTGGGTCCACAAAAATTTACGTTTAATAGAAAAAGAGTGTTGACAAGTGCAAAGAAAAAACTCATTGTCCATGCACCAGCCACCAGCTGACGGCAGACTCGCTTGTTCATGATGTTCACATAGTGCAGTGGATCACATATGGCAGCGTGTCGGTCATAAGCCATCACTGAAAGCATGAATCCTTCAGTACACCCTGACAATATAATAAGGAAAATCTGTGCAAAGCAGCCATAGACTGAAATAGTTTTCCGCTTTGATAGGAAGTTCTCCAGCATCTTGGGGATGGTGACAGAGGAGTAGAAGACATCAAGGAAGGATAGGCAGAAGAGGAAGAAGTACATGGGTGAATTAAGCTGAGAATCAGTCCTTATTATCAGCATGATCATCATATTCCCCACCAGGGTAAATAAGTAAATAACTAAAAATACCAGGAAGAGGAAAATCTTGAGCAGTGGGTCATTGGAAAGTCCCAAAAGAATAAACTCAGTCACATTGTTTTGACTTTCCATTGACTGTTGCACATGAAGCGATGAGCTGAGAGAATGGGGAAACAATTAAATTAAATTAATTGACATCCTGAAAGGGGTGATCTGAGCTATAAGAAACCAGGGAATGTGACAACCTATATGCATTGCTATCAAAGGGAATCAGGCATTTTAACATGGGTGGTAACCATTTACAGTGACACAGTTCAGCTGGGTAGTTCTCAGAGCTTTCTATATTATGCATCACTTCCTAAGATGCAGCTTTTACTTTGAACGCTTCCCAACTAATGGTCACAATCCTTTATCCCAGAGATTCCCTGAATTGGGTAGAACCCTTGTACTTCAGTCACTTCTCGGAGCTACAGCACCCACATGTTTTAAATACCTACCCCCCCCCCAAGTTTGTCTTTGCTGCACAAAGGAGGGTGTTTTTCATTGAGATAGATAACTTGAGATAGCTATTGCCATTTAAAGAGACAAGTCACAGGTAGATCATCATGTAGCTAGTCAAAGTCAACCCTTTACTCCATCCCCACCCCCACCCCGAAGGCCCCCTGGTGTTCACCTCTAATAGCTATGCTGAGGTATTGTGTAAATGATGTAAATCAGGAGTAACTCCATCAATATCAATAAGGTTACCGTGGTTTGTGGAATTTTGCCCAAATTGTCCATAGTGCCTAGAGAAGCAGATCTGAAAATAACAAAAAGACCTCTTTTCATATTGTCTTCCCTATGCTTGGCATTCCCCTATGACTCCTAGATAGATATGACCCAGCCTGGCTGTCTCCTGTTCTTTCTGGGCACCAGGCTTGCTCACTGCAGTTCCAGACTCGCAGTAAATCTGTTTGTTCATCTGTCAACCTCCAGCATGGTGACCATCCCCACGCTTCCCCCCACCCCGCCACCACGAGGGACACTTTATAGAACATCAGTGTTTTTTGACCTCTCTCTTCTCATCCTTGGTCAAACAGCCCTCTCCCCATGGTAGAGGCTGAGTGGGTCCCTCTAAATGAGTATAAACCTGGCAGTTAAGTTTGAGGAGACGTTTTCTATCAGTGCCATTGTTGTACCCTCTCTTAGCACCCCGTCCCCTCTATTACAGCCTTCTTCCATTGGATTTCATGCATTGAGGCAGATAATACCAAACTGACCAGGAAACAGAATCATACGTAATATTAATAAGAAACAATACAGATGATTTCCTGATTTATCACCTAGGAGAAGCCCAACTGCAGGCTACAATGTAAGAAATATATATACTGTTCTAAACCATATGCCCATGACTAAAAAGCACAGGCCAATGACAGTCAGGAACAGAATCCACACACCTGTCCCAGATACCAATAGCTCATTAGTAAAATTTCTTTGAAACAGGAAAAGCATTCAGCCGATTAAAAAGTCTCACACTCACCTGGACTCCATATGAGGATTGATGCTAATGTGAAGTTTTCACCCTGACCTGTAGCTTTTGGACTTATATAAGTAAATGCATTCTCTGTCTTACAAATTGATTGTTAAAGGATATGAAATGAGCATAACCCAGAACTAGCGAATCACTGAAGGGACATCACTGAAGGTAGACTTCATTCACAAAGCCCTTATATACCCTGGCTAAGAGATTAAGAGGCTCCCTTCATCTCATTGAAAGATGTACAATTTATACCAGAATAATGGCTGAGGTAATCCTCAGGTTCCCTTCGGCATTGGTCCCTGAAGTTTCTCATGTGTCACACTTATTTTCACTCAATAACTAATCAAAATGTTTAACTCCTAGGACAGACATGATTTTAACTTATTTATACATAGGTATCAAGACTCGGATCCTCAGAGGGAGAAAATCAGTGTAATTCCATTGACTTTGTTTTCAGCACAGCAGTCTGCTCCCAAGTTATTTTTCCCCATCTGCCCTCCATTTCCTAGGTAGCTTTAACCATCTCTTGGTTACACTATGTACATTTTATTGCAGTGCTGGGGTGGGATCTCTTTGTGATTTTGGAGTGAGAGCACATCCTTGACACTCTTGGTTTTTTATTTAGAGTTATAGCTACTCTTCTCCATGGGCGTTCAGCAGGGATGGATGCCGTGCTGTCGAACACTGTTATATTATCTGCTGACAACACTCATAGATTTGTACTGTCTCCTACCTATGTTGTATGGGGACACCAGTCAATCATGTCACCACAGCATCTCTCTATATGAGCCCATTCAAAACAGTATTGTTGGTAGGTCTGTGTGTGTCAGCCTGTAACGAGGCATGACTTCCCTTCCCTCTTCTTCCCTGCAGAAACTGCATGGATTCCACTGGTTGTGCCTTTGTGTACCTTGTTATTTTAAGTTCCCTCCACCATTTCCACAATCACCCCTTGCAACAATATATTTACAGCACCCACAGCACTTTTTGGCCCTCTTCTCAGGACTTGAGCGGAACCAAGGTCTCCCTCCCTTGAGGCTTCAGTGTAACTGAGCTGAGCTGGCCCTGGTCCCTCTGCTCTTGTCTTCTTTGGGACTGTCTTCCTGACTTTTTAACAGACTTGGACTGATGAGATAATGGGCTCCTTATCCCATCAAGCTGGCCTGATTGTCTGATTATCCCCGTTGGCTTTCTCAAGGGGAGCTAATTAACGTCAGTGATTAGCATGCAGGTTCACCTGCCCACCCCCTGCACTCTGGTCACTCAGCCCTCATTTTTCCCACCAACAGAGATGGAACCTGAGACTTCCACAGAGTCTGAGTCGGTACAGCTTGAGCTAACAAGCCACTAGCTTCTAGCCAAAACATATAACACTTTTTCATCCTCCATGGACTGGACACATTGCGGGGGGGGGGGGGAGAGACAGGTAACGTGGACTGATGAGGAGCTTACATGCTTCTTCTGAGCAGAGGAATCTCAACTGAGCACCTGAAGACAACAGCAGTTTAAATCCCCCCTTGGGTGATAAATGCCATTTTGGCTGACACACCAGGGATTGAACAAGGGGCCTCCAGAGCTAAAGAGCATACACTGTGACAGCTTGTGCTCCGACAGCTGCCTCAGACATGTGCCTTGCATAGCTCAGATAAAGGGGGGAGCATCACACACATTGACCAGCAGTTAACATGTGCACTGTATAGATCCACTGACCTCAAGCTGTGAGGAAACAGAACGGCATTGGGGCTGACACAGCACCCCTGGCTCACCTGTGTGGGGTGCCTGGAGTCACAACTCTAAACTGGGTGAGGTGGGAATGATTTAGTGCCTCCTGTAGGCCTGTATAGCTCCTCCATGGAGATCCCTATCACATAGATGAGGATTTGGTGCTTAGTGTGGATAAAACAGGGTGTGGGGGGGAGGGAGAGTTCCCACTGAGTTTAAAAGGGGAAGCCCCATCCCACACACTTGCCTTGTAAATAGAAGTTACCTGACAGGATCTGGTTGCATGTGGCTATCTCTGATCTTCACCCCAGGCTGAGGGAAGGTCCATAGGTCTTTCGTTTCATAAGGGAAGGATGTCACAGACTGGGGCGTGGGAGGTCAGGAACCAGGAGTCAGAAACCAAGCAGGGCTGGAGCAAGGCATGATCAGGGCTGCAGCAAGGCAGGGAGCAAGAGCCGTCACAGCTGCCAGAGTCACCATTGAGTCACCACTGGCCATCTGCTACTGCTGGGCTTAAGAGCAGTCCTGGCAATGCCTTAGAGGCAATCTGGCCAGATAGGGGTTTCAACTGTGGTCAGCTAGCTAACCATTCCTGCTGGCCTCGCTGTGCTTCAGTTCTCCATCGGTATAATGGGGATGATAACACTTCCCTACCTCCCATGGGTGTTGTAGGGATAAATACATTAAAAGGCTGTGAAATGCTTTGAGATCTATGGATGAGCAGTGCTCTATAGGAGCTAGACAGGAGAGACTGAGGAAGACCCATATCACAATGTCCCATCACTTAGTGGCTACAGCAGTCATCTGAGTGGTGGCAAAGCCCTGTTCAGGTCCCTTAAGGTGAAGAGAGGAATTGAACCAGGGGTTTCCCACTTTCTGGGTAAGTGCCCAGAACACTGAGCCAAATGCGATGACGCTGCCATTCCTGGCTTCTTGCAAAAATATGCCTTAGATGCCCAACTGCCAGAGAGGGTTCACAGATGAGACTCCCAAGCAAAAAGAGGCTCCTCCCTGCAGCCCAGACTTCAGTGCTGAGCTCCCCAGGAGGGGCAGGGAGATGTCTAGCATGCCAGGTTTTGTCAATCCTTTTCTTAGGCACCTGTCTCCTTCCTTGAAGTGTGTAGGGAGCCTGGGAGACAGACTCAGGCTTAGTGAATCCCAGGGATTCTCTTGGTGCCTAAAAGCTAATTGCAAAAACACTCAGCATCCGAATGTCTAAGTTCCTTTGGAATCTAGCCCAGACTCTCTCCTTTCTTTCTAGTTTGTTCAGGGCATATCACAATGCAACCCACAGCTGTACTTTCGCTTCCTACTAGATGCTTGCATCATCATCTGCTGAACCATAAGCAAATGTGGCAACGTTTTCATGCCATACCTTCAACTATGCTACCCTGGGTCAATCTGAGCACTATCTGATCCTGGTCTGAGGCAGTATAAATCTTGTGTGTTTTAAGAAGTAAAGAAAAAATGGGAGAAGATAGGAAAATCATATAATAATAAAAAAATGTCTAGAGATCAACTGACACAATTTATTCATGACCATTGAGTTCCACTGGCAGTAAGTTTGTCACAATGAATTTGTCTTAAAGTTTCAAATGTGGTCCCAAACTTTGGATGTTTCATTATCTTGCAGACCAACACCTGAGGCCTGATTATGAGAGGTAAGGCGTACCTAGAGCTGCAAATGACTTTAGCTAGAACCACAGAGCCAGTTATCTCATCACAGAAGGCAATCAGGTTGGTCAGGCATGACTTGCCCTTGGTGAATCCATGCTGACTGTTCCTAATTACCTTCCTGTCCTCCAAGTGCTTCAAAATGATTCCTTGAGGACTTGCTCCATGATTTTTCCAGGGACTAAGGTGAGGCTGACCAATCTGTAGTTCCCCGGATTCTGCTTCTTCCCTTTTTAAAAGATGAGCACTATCTTTGCCTTTTTCCAATCATCCTGGACCTCCCCCGATCACTATGAGTTTTCAGTGATAATGGCCAATGGCTCTGCAATCACATCAGCCAACTCCCTCAGCACTCTTGGATGCATTGCATCCAGTCCCATGAACTTGTGCATGTCCAGCTTTTCTAAATAGTCCTTATACTGTTCTTTCACAATTGAGGGCTGCTCACCTCCTCCTCATACTGTGCTGCCCAGTGCAGTAGTCTGGGAGCTGACCTTGTTTGTGAAGACCAAGGCAAAAAAAAGCATTGAGTACATCTGCTTTTTCCACATCATCTGTCACTAGGTTGCCTCCCTCATTCAGTAAGGGACCTTCTTCTTGTTGCTAACATACCTGTTCCCGATCTCCTGGGGGCATGTGAGGATGAGGACATAAACACTGTGAGATGCACTGTGAGTTCCAAAGAGGATGGATTTAGAGTGTTCTCAGTGGTAGCACATGACAGAACAAGGAGTAATGGTCTCAAGTGGCAGTGGGGGAGGTTTAGGTTGGATATTAAGAAAAACTTTTTCACTAGTAGGGTGGTGAAGCACTGGAATGGGTTAACTAGGGAGGTGGTGGAATCTCCTTCCTTAGAGGTTTTTAAGGTCAGGCTTGACAAAGCCCTGGCTGGGATGATTTAGTTGGGAATTGGTCCTGCTTTGAGCAGAGGGTTGGACTAGATGACCTCCTGAGGTCCCTTCCAACCCTGATATTCTATGATTCTATGCTGGGATACTATGGCAATATAAGTACTATAAATACTGAAAATAGATAGTGCTTTCCATGCATAGATCTCCAAGCATTTTACATTTGGGATAAGTGTCATTATCACCATTTTAGAAATGAGCAAAACAAAGGAAAAATACTATTCAGTGACAGAGCAAGGATTCAAACTATGGCCTCCTGAATGCAATTGTACATTATTTTATTATCTTTAGAAAAGGAAAATAGATTAAATCAATGTAAATCTGAATTATATGTATCTGAAAGCCACACACTAATCACCAATAATGAGATTTCAGTGCTATCCTGCAACTTGCCGACATACAAAAATGTATATCTAAATCCTGTATGGGAAGTCACTGAAAAACTTACCCTTGGCAGCAAAATTATTGCAAAGATGAGGGGGGAAAACGTATGGAAAAAAAATCTTCCTCTTTCCTCTAAGATCTGATCCCTACAGTTTTTCCTGCTTAATAACCTGCCCTTCATTCTGAGCCAATAATTAATCACCCTTTGCCTCCCGCCATTTTGACAGAACTAACTAGAAACTACAGACTATAACATTTGGTTTGAGCTGGTTGTGGATAAGGCTAGCAACAGATCTTTTCAGTTACTGTTCAGAAACCAGTATGTGTCATTCCCCACCACTCGTGTTCTGAGTTACAGACTATAGTCATTCATCATTTCTTTTGTTGACGGTCTGTACTTGGGGGCACTGGAACAAATTTCTCCCCAAAGGTGAGATTCACCTTAAACAGTCTCCCTCCACACAATTTAAGCCATGCTGTATTCTTCTGTGGTAGAACTAGGCCCAGATAAACTGTTCTCTGTGGGTGGCGAGATGGGAACTCAGAACTTCTTTTGGAATACTCCAAATAAGCCATGGCCACATTGTAAGAGGCATATGACAGAGTAGTGGCCTCTGGAAAGAAAGTGTGATCCAGTGCCCCAGAATCACAGAGTAACTGGAACCGAGGGCTAAAGGAAGGAAAATGTCTTTAGTAAGAGCAGGATAGCATGATTCAAGATTTCTGGCTTCTTTTGATGGCTTGGTGAGGAAGGAATGATTTCGGGAAAGACAAATGTGTTTCCTATCCATTCACAGCATCCCCCATAATTTTCTGTCTACATTCTCTGTGTGTGCTACTGTAGTAGGGTGGTCACCCGCTCCGGCCCTGAAAGCATTAAAACCAGCCCTGGGAGAGGCTGGGGCTGTGAAGAAAAGCCTAGGCTGATTGGGGAAGGCAGTAACAGCTGGGGCCATGCCCCAATCAGTCCCAGCTGGTCCCTATAAGAGGCTGTGAGCCAGAAGCCCAAACAGTCTCTCTCTGCTTGTAGAGAGAGAAGGACTTGGCTGCTAGGGAGCCGAGCAGGGTACTGGGAGTGGAGCAGGGATGGGGGAAGGTTAGAGGAGCTGGGAAGCTCCAGCCTGGAAACCCCCCAGGCTGCGGGCCTAGCTGAGGGCCTAAGACAAGTACTGGAGTTGCAAAGGGACAGCCGAGCAATAGGTAGAGGCAGCAGGTCCAGACCCAACCTTGCCTATGATGAGTGGCTTACACTGCAGTCTGCCCCAGGGCGCAGGGGTGAGTTGGTGACTGGCAGTAGCCTACGACTAAGGCGAGGTGGGGGTAGTGGGTGGGGGTTCCCCTGAGTGGGGAGACCCAGAGAAACAGTGGGGGTACTGCCAGGGGGCAGCACCCAGTGAAAGGATCACCCGGGGTCCGGGAGGGACACGGGGGGCCAGTAGTAGCACAACACCGGCCGACAGGGGGTGCTTTGGAGGCTGGAAGCTAATTCCCCGAGACAACCAGCAGGAGGCACCACAGGGGTGAGTCCCACACAGTTACAGCTACCTACAATCTAGGACCAGGAAATTCTCCCACTTCTGAGATGGTTTCCTCAGGTCAGTGCTGGTCCTTGGCCTCTGCTGAGGCTGCTCATAGGAGGGGGGCAATTGATGCCAGTTTACATGGATGGGATGTTTGGTGGGTGATGTCATTATATGTCTAGGGACTTGCGAAACGTCAAGAATTATTTTCATAAATGTCCAAGCTGGCCATTTCTTACTTGAGCGGGGTTTGGACAGGTGACTTAGAGATGAAAATGGCAGCTGCATCTCTTTACTCCTGATTCATCCCATACACTCCTGCTCTGAGATGTCTGTAGCATTCACATGGAAATTGCATATGAACTTTCACATGTCCAGTGGGGCCTAAGGCCAAGGAATATCCTGCCCTCCAAAGATGCCTTATCAGGGCACAACTTATTCACAGTCCCTGCCACAGTATTAATTTCTGCATGGGTGGGCAAGGGACATATCATCAGCTCACGAGTTCAGGTACTGATAGCAACCAGAGCAATCAGACCATCAGACCATGTGTGGAATCCCCTAGGAATCCCCAATGAGGGCCACACAGCTGTTCTTATACCCAGTGGACATTACCCAACATCCAAAATTACACCTAAGTATTAAAGCCCTCAGGAGACAGGCTTTTGTGTATCACAGGCATAAAATAGGAGGGACCAAGGTGCCCCAGGCCCCTGCAGTGGCAGAAAATGGATTCCAGCAGGCAATCATAGAATCATAGAACATCAGGGTTGGAAGGGACCTCAGGAGGTCATCTAGTCCAAGCCCCTGCTCAACGCAGGAACAATTCCCAACTAAATCAACCCAGCCAGGGCTTTGTCAAGCCTGACCTTAAAACCCTCTAAGGAAGGAGATTCCACCACCTCCCTAGGTAACCCATTCCAGTGCTTCACCACCCTCTTAGTGAAAAAGTGTTTCCTAATATACAACCTAAACCTCCCCCACTGCAATTTGAGACCATTACTCCTTGTTCTGTCATGTGCTACCACTGAGAACAGTCTAGATCCATCCTCTTTGGAACCCCCTTTCAGGTAATTGAAAGCAGCTATCAAATCCCCCCTCATTCTTCTCTTCTGCAGACTAAACAATCCCAATTCCCTCAGCCTCTCCTCATAAGTCATGTGCTCCAGCCCCCTAATCATTTTTTTTGCCCTCCGCTGGACTCTTTCCAATTTTTCCATATCCTACTTGTAGTGTGGGGCCCAAAACTGGACACAGTACTCTAGATGAGGCCTCACCAATGTTGAACAGAGGGGAATTATCATGTCCCTTGATCTGCTGGCAATGCCCCTACTTATACAGTCCCAAATGCCGTTAACCTTCTTGGCAACAAGGGCACACTGTTGCCTCATATCCAGCTTCTTGTCCACTGTAACCTCTAGGTCCTTTTCTGTAGAACTGCTGTCTAGCCATTCAGTCCCTAGGCTGTAGCAGTGCATGGGATTCTTCCATCCTAAGTGTGGGACTCTGCACTTGTCCTTCTTGAACTTCATCAGGTTTCTTTTGGCCCAATCCTCTAATTTGTCTAGGTCCCTCTGTATCCTATCCCTACCCTCCAGCATATCTACCACTCCACCCAGTTTAGTGTCGTCTGCAAACTTTCTGAGAGTGCAGTCCACGCCATCCTCCAGATCATTAATGAAGATATTGAACAAAACCGGCCCCAGGACCGACCCTTGGGGCACTCTGCTTGATACCGGCTGCCAACTAGACATGGAGCCATTGATCACTACCCATTGAGGCCGACGATCTAGCCAGCTTTCTATCCACCTTATAGTCCATTCATCTAGCCCATACTTCTTTAACTTGCTGGCAAGAATACGGTGGGAGACTGTATCAAAAGCGTTGCTAAAATCAAGGAATAACACATCCACTGCTTTCCCCTCATCCACAGAGCCAGTTATCTCCTCATAGAAGGCAATTAGGTTAGTCAGGCATGACTTGCCCTTGGTGAATCCATGCTGACTGTTCCTGATCATTTTCCTCTCCTCTAAGTGCTTTAGAATTGATTGCTTGAGGACCTGCCCAATGATTTTTCCAGGGACTGAGGTGAGGCTGACTGGCCTGTAGTTCCCCAGGTCCTCCTTCTTCCATCTTTTAAGATGTGCACTACATTAGCTTTTTTCCAGTCATCCGGGACCTCCCCCGATCGCCATGAGTTTTCAAAAATAATGGCCGATGGCTCTGCAATCACATCCGCCAACTCCTTTAGCACCCTCGGATGCAGTGCATCCGGCCCCATGGATTTGTGCTCATCCAGTTTTTCTAAATAGTCCCGAACCACTTCTTTCTCCACAGAGGCTGGTCACCTCCTCCCCATGCTCTGCTGCCCAGTGCAGTAGTCCGGGAGCGGACCTTGTTCATGAAGACAGAGGCAAAAAAAGCATTGTGTAAATTAGCTTTTTCTACATCCTCTGTCACTAGGTTGCCTCCCTCATTCAGTAAGGGGCCCACACTTTCCTTGACTTTCTTCTTGTTGCTAACATATCTGAAGAAACCCTTCTTGTTACTCTTAACATCTCTTGCTAGCTGCAACTCCAAGTGCGATTTGGCCTTCCTGATTTCACTCCTGCATGCCTGAGCAATATTTTTATACTCCTCCTTGGTCATTTGTCCAATCTTCCACTTCTTGTAAGCTTCTTTTTTGTGTTTAAGATCAGCAAGGATTTCACTTTTAAGCCAAGCTGGTCACCTGCCATGTTTATTATTCTTTCTACACATTGGGATTTTTTTCCCTGCAACCTCAATAAGGATTCTTAAAAATACAGCCAACTCTCCTGGACTCCTTTCTCCCTCATGTTATTCTCCCAGGGGATCCCGCCCATCAGTTCCCTGAGGGAGTCAAAGTCTGCTTTTCTGAAGTCCAGGGTCCATATTCTGCTGCTCTCCTTTCTTCCTTGTGTCAGGATCCTGAATTCTACCATCTCATGGTCACTGCCTCCCAGGTTCCCATCCACTTTTGCTTCCCCTAATTCTTCTCTATTTGTTAGCAGCAGGTCAAGAAGAGCTCTGCTGCTAGTTGGTTCCTCCAGCACTTGCACCAGGAAATTGTCCCCTACACTTTCCAAAAACTTCCTGGATCCATGCCCTTTGCTTCAGAGGAAGACAGAAAGAAAAAAAAACCACCAAAGGTCCCTGCCAATGTGATCTGAGGGAAAATTCCTTTCCGACTACACATCTGGTGATCAGTTAGACCCTGAGTATGTGAGCGAGAACCAGCCAGCCAAGCACCTGAGAGAGAGAGAATGTTCGGTGCCATATAAGTGCCTTTGCCTTTCCTGTCCAATGTCCCATCTCCAGTCACAGGCATTCCTGGTGTGCCAGAGGAAGAAAAGAAAACAAAAAGAGAAACAAACAAATAATCCCCAGACTACATTGGGGCAGAGGGAATGCCTTCCTGATGCCTGTGTGTGACAAATGACTGGGATTTTCAGAGCAATTTAAAGGAAGTAGGAGCCCACCTCCCACTGACTAACACCCATTGACCCCTTTGAACACCCCTGACTTATTACACAGAGCTTTATATCATGTCCCTTTTTGGTTTGTTTCATACTAACCTGAACTCTGAGTGGCCAGATGATTATCCCAAGAGTCTGAAATCTGACATTTTTCAGTGAAACACACAGAAGCCCAAGTAGTGGCTGTGCAATCTTCCCCCATGTACCACTCCCTGGACATGTGCCTCCATGCTTCCCAAGAGGGACCCTTACCATAGTGACAGAGGATTTCCTTCTTTACGTCCCTGGACAGACCACAAAGAAACAAATTATTGCCAGTAATGTTGCTGTTTGAGTGATGGGGGCACATGTTCTGTGGGAACTGCACAAAGATCTCCAGGCCATTCCATAACTGAGCTTTGATGCTTGTGTTAACACTACTACTAATGGCCTAGAAGGGGAATGACCGCAGTGCTGGTAGAGATGGATGCAAGCCTGGATGATGAGTACCCCAAAGTTCTGTGATGTTTTTATCCGTTGGTGTTGTTTGTCCAATGATAAAGAGAGTGGACATTTGTAAAATCAGAGGCTGGAGAAAGTGCTCAGCTGGCATTTTCAAAGGGGCCTTGTTTTCAAAGGGGCCCAGCTACTACTGAAACACAAAAATCCAGTGACTGGAATAATCTTTTGTCCTGTATCAACCTGCAACCAGATCGTTCTGCATGATCTAGCAGTGAAATAGTCCGTATTGGAGCTGAGCTGTGAACAGCCCGACATCTTGTAAAGCTCATAAGTGTTGGTACTGGGCTCTGTATTTGGCCCATTTTAAACAGACTGGGCCTTCTGTAGAACTCCTATCTGACCATGAGTGCAGTTTAGAAAATCCTTAATGTCTGGGAGGGCCCAGCAATAGTTTTGGAGGTTTTTTGGGGGGACCTTTCTCTAATGTTTTTGGCTGAAATTTTCAAAACCACTTAGGGGATTATGGACATTTGGCTCTCAATTCAATTAATGGGAACAGGCAGTGATGAGCTGCCAAAAAATTAACAACCGGTTCCCTCCTCCTCACCCCACGAGAGGGTCGTGCCCCCCTGCCTCCCAGAACTCCTGCCCCATCCAGCCCCCCACGTTCCTTGACGCCCCCCGGGACCCCTGCCTCATCCACCCCCCTTCCCTGTCCCCTGACTGCCCCCTGCCACCCCATCCAACCCCTCCTCTCATTCCTGATGGCCCCCCGGAATCCCAGCCCCATCCAACCACCCCTTCTCTCTGTCCCCTGACTGCCCCTGGAACCCCTGCCCCTGACTGCCCCCTGCCACCCCATTCAATCCCCCCCCTTCCTGTCTGCCCTCCCGGGACCCCTGCCCCCATTCAACCCCCTGTTCCCTGCCCTCTGATTGCCCCGACCCCTATCCACCCGCCCTGAACTCCCCTGCCCTCTTCCAACACCCCCTCCCTGCTCCCTTAACACACTGGAGGCCAGGCCGGGGATGCTGGGCTGGGCCGAAGTCTCTCGGCCGGAGCCGGGGCCAGGGCCGGGCCGAAGTCTCTTGGCTGGAGCCAGGGGCGCTTGGCCGGAGCTGGGACCGGGACCGCTCGGCCGGAGCCGGGACCGGGGCCGGGCCGAAGTCTCTTGGCCGGAGCCGGGGTGCTCGGCCGGGCCCGTGCCGGAGCAACTTGGCCAGAGCTGGAGCCGGGGCCGGGCCAAAGTCTCTCTGCCAGGGCCGGGACGGAGCCACTCGGCCAGAGCATGACTGGGCCGTGCCGTGCCGTGCCGTGCCGTGCCTCCCTGGAGCCCTCCTCACCCCCCCCACCCCAGCTTACCTTGCAAAGCTGCCGCTTGTTTCTGAACCCTCCCAGGCTTCCTGCACGAACATCTGATTCGTGGGAAGCAGGGGAGGGGGAGGAGGAGGAGAAGGGGGGCAGAGCGTTCAGGGGAGGAGCTGAGGAAGCAGAGGTGAGTTGGGGCTGGGGGTGGGGAGCTGGAGCTTTACCAGTTGTTAAATTTAAAAGCCCTTTTAGAACCGGTTGTCCCACATGGGACAACCGGTTCTAAAATGGCTTCTAAATTTAACAACCAGTTCCTGCGAACCGGTGCGAACCGGCTCCAGCTCACCACTGGGAACAGGGATTCTGAGTTGCCTGGCAGCTTTGAAATTAGCTAGGAAGGTGGACATGCTGTTGGAATACCATGTCCATTTCTGGCACCCACAATTGAAGACGGTGGTTGTTTAATTGGAGAGGGTTCAGAGAAGACCCACAAGACTGAATAAAGGATTATAAAACCTGCCCTACAGTGATATACTCAAAGAGCTCAATGTATTTTGCTTAACAAAGAGAAGGTTAAGGCTAATTACCGTCTATAAGTATCTGCATAGGGAAGAAATATTTAATTATGGACTCTTCTATCAAGCAGAGAAAGGTATGATCCGATGGCTGGAAGTTGAAGCTACACAAATAAAGATTGGAAATAACGTGGTCATCTTTAATGGTGAGAGTAATTAACCATTAGAACAATTTACCAAAGGTCGTGGCGGATTCTCCATCACTGATGATTTATAAATCAAGATGTTTGCTAAAATATCTGTTCTAGCAATATTTGGGGAAGTTCTATGGCCTGTGTCCTACAGGAGGTCCGACTAGCGGATCAAAATGGTCCCTTCTGGCTTTGAAATCTATGAAAAATCTTAGCCTTAGTGATCTAATCAGCAGCTATGACATGGGCAGTGGCACTACATACTCTCCATGCCGGCCCTTGTCAATGTTCATCTCGCTCTCACTCTCTGTTCCACTCATCAGCATGGTGTGTAAAGTAAGTGACACATCCAGGTCCTCAAATCCTAATTGTTGAATAAGGCCAGAGAGAACAGCTGAACAGCTCCCCCCTCTCCCAAAGGGTGGTACTACAGGTGCTGTAGTCCTTGGGGAGTCAAATCCAGTCCTGGTGTACAAGAGCACAACCCCACTGTAGGCCTCTCCCCTTTTCATTCATCATCAGAACACTGACCATTGCTTGACCAAAACATTCGTCCTCCTCCAACAAGAGAAGTTCCATATCTGTTTTTTCCCCATCAACTTAGTCATTTCATATCCTCAATCCACCCCTTTGAGGACAGCTTGGGAGAACAGGTAGGCCATTGGACACATCTTGCAGGTCAGCAGACTTTGGCTGTCACATGAGAAGACAATTCCACTGTCAATGAACCATGAGTTGTTTGCTCAGTTGCCTCTGCAAATTATAGTTGCACTGGGGTATAGATTACTAGATGAGATAAGAGACTCTGTACCTTGGTGGTTTTAACGAGGCCTAATTTCTGGAAGTGTTACTGTTGTCTAGGCAGGAATTTGCCCTGATAGGTGGTGACTGGACATTGGTGTTTAACAAAATATACAGCAGGGGTGGGCAACCTATGTCACGTGTGCCGAAGGCGGCACACGAGCTGATTTTCAGTGGCACTCACACTGCCCGGGTCCTGGCCATTGGTCTGGGGGGCTCTGCATTTTAATTTAATTTTAAATGAAGCTTCTTAAACATTTTAAAAACCTTATTTACTTTACATGCAACAATAGTTTAGTTATATATTATAGACTTATAGAAAGAGACCTTCTAAAAATGTTAAAATTTATTACTGGCACGCGAAACCTTACATTAGAGTAAATAAATGAAGACTCGGCACACCACTTCTGAAAGGTTGCTGACCCCTGATATACAGCATAACGTTGCAAAATACAAAACTGGTGATCTGCACCTTTATTTAAGTCTCCCAGAAGCCTGAGTGAGCTTCTACCTGCTGTCATTCGAAGAACTGAAAGAATACAGGAAAAACAAATTTCTGTGAATAGTCATTTTACTTTTTAATTACATTTCAATCAGCTGAATGGATGTCTCCTTTGTGTTTAGATTCCCTGAATACTCCAGCAAAGAAGACATTCATGTTCATGGAAACAGTGAACTTGAAGCAGCTGGTTTGGGATTTTCAAAGGGGCCCAAGGGGAGTTGCTGAATTCCTCTGAATATGGATAGCAGTTGGATGTCCAATTACTACTGGCCCAGATGAAAATCTCATTCATACACCCTAATCCAACAAACAAACAAACAGACAAGCAAACCCTTTAACATGTTTAGAGCCTTCCAGGGGACAACTCCCATTATTAAAGTTAGGGACTTGCTGAAGTGGTTTTCCAGATCAGTGCCTTAGTTCAGAATATTCAAAGGTGTTGAGTTTTAAATTAATAATCACTGTATTTGGACAAGAAGCTATGATAATCTAGATCAGATGAGGAGCTGCCCCTTCATTTATAAGAAACTTGTTTATAATGCGTCAGTGTATCCAACCAGGAAAAAGAAACAGAGCCTGTTAAAATATAACCAGTCAAAAAGCACTGCTTTTCTCTGTCACATTTAGAATTTACACCCATGCACAAATAGGGCCTTCTAATAATAACAATAATAATAACCAACTTCTAGGATCCAGGGCACCTTCAGACACATTGGGATCCTTGTGTGGATGAGAGGTCATTGGCCAAATCCAGACCCCATTGATGTGAATGTCTAAATCCCAACTGTTATAGTAACCGAGCTAGCTGCACTTCTGCCCCCTTCTCTGGTCTCTCTGAGTGCACCTTTCAGGTTTTGGCCTTGTGCCTGCCCCACTCTTCATGTGGAATCATGCAATTCTCCCCCTCTGAAACTGCGTCCCAACCACAGCACCCTGTGGCCTGGCTGTAATTTCCCAAAAGCTATTCTTCCTCTTAGTATATGTGCAACGTGCCTCAGGTGGCATCCAACCAACATTCATCAACAAGTTTGGTTCACTGGTTGGATCACTAACTTCCCCGTCCCAGGCCAGGTACTGATGGGGAGCGAGACGTGAACGCTGATCCATGCCCCCACCCCCACCCCAAAATATATGACTGGGTTTGATGACTGAAGTTTGTCCCTGAGGAGCTGTGACCAGTGCTGAGTTGGGTAACCATAGAGCCTTCTCTCAACAAATAGTTCATTTACCTCAGAAGGACCAAAATAACCCACAACAAAACAAAACAAAAAAAACCACTGAAAAGACAAATGATTACAGCGCAACTCCATGTCCGTCACACTAAGGGTATGTCTACACTACAGGATTAATCCGAATTTATATAATTCGAATTTAGGAAACCGATTTTATAAATTCGAATGTATTCGGCCACACTAGGCACCATTAATTCGGTGGTGTGCGTCCAAGCTACCATAGTAGCATCGATTTCCAGAGCGTTGCATTGTGGGTAGCTTTTACATAGCTATCCCATAGTTCCCGCAGTCTCCACCCCCCTTGGAATTCTGGGTTGAGACCCCAGTGCATGATGGGGCAAAAAACATTGTCGCAGGTAGTTCTGGGTACAGCCTCCCCTTCCCTCCCTGAAAGCAACGGCAGACAACCATTTCGCGCCTTTTTTCCTGAGTGAACTCTGCAGACTCCATTCCGCAGCAAGCATGGATCCCGTTGTGCTCCAGAACGCAGTCTTGAACATTATAAACACCTCGCGCTTTCTCGTGGAGTTTATGCTTACACAGGACCAGAAAAAAGAGGCGAGGAGGAGGAGGCGGCGATTGCAGCGCAGCGACCAGCGTGATGAGGACATGGACACGGACACAGAATTCTCTGAGACCGCGGGCCCCGGTGCTTTGGAGATTATGATGTTAATGGGCCAGGTTATAGGCTTGGAACGCCGATTCTGGGCCCGGGAAACAAGCACAGACTGGTGGGACCGCATAGTGTTGCAGGTGTGGGACGATTCCCAGTGGCTGAGAAACTTTCGCATGCGTAAGGGCACTTTCATGGAACTTTGTGACTTGCTTTCCCCTGCCCTGAAGCGCCAGAATACCAAGATGAGAGCAGCCCTCACAGTTGAGAAGCGAGTGGCGATAGCCCTGTGGAAGCTTGCAACGCCAGACAGCTACCGGTCAGTCGGGAATCAATTTGGAGTGGGCAAATCTACTGTGGGGGCTGCTGTGATGCAAGTAGCCAAAGCAATCACGGAGGTGCTGCTACGAAAGGTAGTGACTCTGGGAAATGTGCAGGTCATAGTGGATGGCTTTGCTGCAATGGGATTCCCTAACTGTGGTGGGGCAATAGATGGAACCCATATTCCTATCTTGGCACCGGAGCACCAGGGTACCCAGTACATAAACCGCAAGGGGTACTTCTCAATGGTGCTGCAAGCACTTGTGGATCACAAGGGACGTTTCACCAACATCCATGTGGGCTGGCCGGGAAGGGTTCATGACGCTCGCGTCTTCAGGAACACCAATCTGTTTAAACGGCTGCAGCAAGGGACTTACTTTCCGGACCAGAAAATAACCGTGGGGGATGTTGAAATGCCAATTGTCAAGTATCAGAGGGGTAGCCGTGTTAGTCTGAATCTGTAAAAAGCAACAGAGGGTCCTGTGGCACCTTTAAGACTAACAGAAGTATTGGGAGCATAAGCTTTCGTGGGTAAGAACCTCACTTCTTCAGATGCAAGTAATGGAAATCTCCAGAGGCAGGTATAAATCAGTGTGGAGATAACGAGGTTAGTTCAATCAGGGAGGGTGAGGTGCTCTGCTAGCAGTAGAGGTGTGAACACCAAGGGAGGAGAAACTGCTTCTGTAGTTGGATAGCCATTCACAGTCTTTGTTTAATCCTGATCTGATGGTGTCAAATTTGCAAATGAACTGGAGCTCAGCAGTTTCTCTTTGGAGTCTGGTCCTGAAGTTTTTTTGCTGTAAGATGGCTACCTTAACATCTGCTATTGTGTGGCCAGGGAGGTTAAAGTGTTCTCCTACAGGTTTTTGTATATTGCCATTCCTGATATCTGACTTGTGTCCATTTATCCTCTTGCGTAGTGACTGTCCAGTTTGGCCAATGTACATAGCAGAGGGGCATTGCTGGCACATGATGGCATATATAACATTGGTGGACGTGCAGGTGAATGAGCCGGTGATGTTGTAGCTGATCTGGTTAGGTCCTGTGATAGTGCTGCTGGTGTAGATATGTGGGCAGAGTTGGCATCGAGGTTTGTTGCATGGGTTGGTTCCTGAGTTAGAGTTGTTATGGTGCGGTGCATGGTTGCTGGTGAGAATATGCTTAAGGTTGGCAGGTTGTCTGTGGGCGAGGACAGGCCTGCCTCCCAAGGTCTGTGAAAGTGAGGGGTCATTGTCCAGGATGGGTTGTAGATCACTGATGATGCGTTGGAGAGGTTTAAGCTGAGGGCTGTAGGTGATGGCCAGTGGAGTTCTGTTGGTTTCTTTTTTGGGCCTGTCTTGTAGCAGGAGGCTTCTGGGTACACGTCTGGCTCTGTTGATTTGTTCCTTTATTTCCTTGTGTGGGTATCGTAGTTTTGAGAATGCTTGGTGAAGATCTTGTAGGTGTTGGTCTCTGTCTGAGGGGTTGGAGCAGATGCGGTTGTACCTCAGTGCTTGGCTGTAAACGATGGATCGTGTGGTGTGTCCGGGGTGGAAGCTGGAGGCATGAAGGTAGGCATAGCGGTCGGTGGGTTTTCGGTATAGGGTGGTGTTAACGTGGCCATTGCTTATTTGTACTGTGGTGTCCAGGAAGTGGACCTCCCGTGTAGATTGGTCCAGGCTGAGGTTGATGGTGGGGTGGAAGCTGTTGAAATCATGGTGGAATTCTTCCAGGGTCTCCTTCCCATGGGTCCAGATGATGAAGATGTCATCAATGTAGCGTAGGTAGAGAAGGGGCGTGAGTGGACGAGAGCTGAGCATTCTATACATAGAATGCTTCCGCCGACGTGCACAGGCAGAAATTGTGGAAAAACAACATCGCTTGCCTCATAACCTAAGTCGTGCAGAACGCAATGCCATCCACAGCCTCAGAAACCACCCTGACATTATCATCAAAGAGGCTGATAAAGGAGGTGCTGTTGTCATCATGAACAGGTCTGACTACCAGAAGGAGGCCGCCAGACAACTCTCCAATACCAAATTCTACAGGCCACTTTCCTCAGATCCCACTGAGGAATACACTAAGAAACTGCACCATCTACTCAGGACACTCCCTACACTAACACAGGAACAAATCAACATACCCTTAGAGCCCCGACCGGGGTTATTCTATCTACTACCCAAGATCCACAAACCTGGAAATCCTGGACGCCCCATCATCTCGGGCATTGGCACTCTCACTGAAGGACTGTCTGGATATGTGGACTCCCTACTCAGACCCTACGCCACCAGCACTCCCAGCTATCTCCGTGACACCACAGATTTCCTGAGAAAACTACAATGCATTGGTGACCTCCCAGAAAACACCATCCTAGCCACCATGGATGTAGAGGCTCTCTACACAAACATCCCCCACACAGACGGAATACAAGCTGTCAGGAACAGTATCCCTGATGATGACACAGCACAACTTATTGCCGAGCTCTGCGACTTTATCCTCACGCACAATTATTTCAAATTTGGTGACAATATATACCTCCAGACCAGTGGCACCGCTATGGGCACCCGCATGGCCCCACAATATGCCAACATCTTTATGGCTGACCTGGAACAACGCTTCCTCAGCTCTCGTCCACTCACGCCCCTTCTCTACCTACGCTACATTGATGACATCTTCATCATCTGGACCCATGGGAAGGAGACCCTGGAAGAATTCCACCATGATTTCAACAGCTTCCACCCCACCATCAACCTCAGCCTGGACCAATCTACACGGGAGGTCCACTTCCTGGACACCACAGTACAAATAAGCAATGGCCACGTTAACACCACCCTATACCGAAAACCCACCGACCGCTATGCCTACCTTCATGCCTCCAGCTTCCACCCCGGACACACCACACGATCCATCGTTTACAGCCAAGCACTGAGGTACAACCGCATCTGCTCCAACCCCTCAGACAGAGACCAACACCTACAAGATCTTCACCAAGCATTCTCAAAACTACGATACCCACACAAGGAAATAAAGGAACAAATCAACAGAGCCAGACGTGTACCCAGAAGCCTCCTGCTACAAGACAGGCCCAAAAAAGAAACCAACAGAACTCCACTGGCCATCACCTACAGCCCTCAGCTTAAACCTCTCCAACGCATCATCAGTGATCTACAACCCATCCTGGACAATGACCCCTCACTTTCACAGACCTTGGGAGGCAGGCCTGTCCTCGCCCACAGACAACCTGCCAACCTTAAGCATATTCTCACCAGCAACCACGCACCGCACCATAACAACTCTAACTCAGGAACCAACCCATGCAACAAACCTCGATGCCAACTCTGCCCACATATCTACACCAGCAGCACTATCACAGGACCTAACCAGATCAGCTACAACATCACCGGCTCATTCACCTGCACGTCCACCAATGTTATATATGCCATCATGTGCCAGCAATGCCCCTCTGCTATGTACATTGGCCAAACTGGACAGTCACTACGCAAGAGGATAAATGGACACAAGTCAGATATCAGGAATGGCAATATACAAAAACCTGTAGGAGAACACTTTAACCTCCCTGGCCACACAATAGCAGATGTTAAGGTAGCCATCTTACAGCAAAAAAACTTCAGGACCAGACTCCAAAGAGAAACTGCTGAGCTCCAGTTCATTTGCAAATTTGACACCATCAGATCAGGATTAAACAAAGACTGTGAATGGCTATCCAACTACAGAAGCAGTTTCTCCTCCCTTGGTGTTCACACCTCTACTGCTAGCAGAGCACCTCACCCTCCCTGATTGAACTAACCTCGTTATCTCCACACTGATTTATACCTGCCTCTGGAGATTTCCATTACTTGCATCTGAAGAAGTGAGGTTCTTACCCACGAAAGCTTATGCTCCCAATACTTCTGTTAGTCTTAAAGGTGCCACAGGACCCTCTGTTGCTTGAAATGCCAATTGTTATTCTTGGGGACCCAGCCTACCCCTTAATGCCATGGCTCATGAAGCCATACACAGGCAGCCTGGACAGGAGTCAGGAGTTGTTCAACTACAGGCTGAGCAAGTGCAGAATGGTGGTAGAATGTGCATTTGGCCGTTTAAAAGGTCGCTGGCGATCCTTATTGACTCGCTCAGACCTCAGCCAAACCAATATCCCCATTGTTATTACTGCTTGCTGTGTGCTTCACAATCTCTGTGAGAGCAAGGGGGAGACCTTTATGGCAGGGTGGGAGGCTGAGGCAAATCGCCTGGCTGCTGATTACTCGCAGCCAGACACCAGGGCGATTAGAAGAGCACACGATGAAGCGCTGCGCATTAGGGAAGCTTTGAAAACCAGTTTCATGACTGGCCAGGCTACAGTGTGAAATTTATGTTTGTTTATCCTTCCTGAAAACCCGCCCCCTTTATTGACTCATTCTCTGTAAGGAACCCACCCTCCCCCTTCCCCCAGCTTGCTTTCAAAGGAAATAAAGTCACCATTGTTTAAAAATCATTTATTCTTTATTAATTGATTATAAAAAGAGGGAGAGAACCTGAGTGGGGTTTGGGAGGAGGATCAGCGGGAAGGAAAAGCCCAGTAAAAAAAGGTTAAGAAAATGGCAGCCTTTTGCTTGGGCTGTCCACTGGGGTGGAATGGGAGGGTGTACGGAGCCTCCCCCCCCCCCCGTGTTCTTAAACGTCTGGGTGAGGAGGCTATGGAACATGGTGAGGAGGTAGGGGGGTTATACAGGGGCTGTAGCGGCACAGAACCTGAGTGGGGTTTGGGAGGAGGATCTGCGGGAAGGAAAAGCCCAGTAAAAAAAGGTTAAAAAAATGGCAGCCTTTTGCTTGGGCTGTCCACTGGGGTGGAATGGGAGGGTGTACGGAGCCTCCCCCCACGTGTTCTTACACGTCTGGGTGAGGAGGCTATGGAACATGGTGAGGAGGTAGGGGGGTTATACAGGGGCTGTAGCGGCACTCTGTTCTCCAGCAGCCGTTCCTGAAGCTCCACCAGACGCCGGAGCATGTCTGTTTGCTCATGCAGCAGCCCTAGCGTTGCTTCCCGACTCCTCTGATCTTCCTGCCGCCACCTCTCATCTCGAGCGTCTCTCCTCTCCTCACGTTGGTCCCTTCTGTCCTCACGTTGGTCCCTCATGTCCTCACGTTGGTCCCTCCTGTCCTCACGGTCACTGGCTTCTTTCTTATACTTGCAAACCGTCTCCTTCCACTCATTCAGATGAACTCTTTCATTCCTGGTGGATTGCATGATTTCAGCAAACATCTCTTCTCTCGTCTTTTTTTTACGACGCCTTATCTGGGATAGCCTTCGGGAAGGAGGAGGGAGGCTTGAAACATTTGCACCTGCTGGAGGGAGTGAAAAAAGGAGAGAATTTTTTTAAAAGATACATTTTTCAGAACAATGCTTATACTCTTTCACGGTGTATACTATTCACATTACATAGCACATGTGATTTCTGTGCAAGGTCGCATTTTGCCTCTTAATATTGAGTGCCTGTGGCTTTGCTGCTAGAGATCACAGACGCAGGTCCGGGCAACAGAATTCACCTTGCATGCTGCCATGGTAAGCCACTGTCTTTAGGCTTCTGCGCCCTGCTTTCCCACATACCAAGCAAAGCCCGTTGTGCTGCAGTTTTCCTGTTAGCTTGTTTTCTGCTGCTGAAGGTTAACACCCCCCCCATCCAATTCTCTGGGATGAGTGCTTTCTCCCTCCCCCCACCGCGTGGCTGGTATCAGGGAAGATCCCTGCAGGAACCAAACTAACACCCCCCCCCCACCCGCCATGAATTCTCTGGGATGAGTGCTTTCTCCCTCCCCCCACCGCGTGGCTGGTATCAGGGAAGATCCCTGCAGGAACCAAACTAACACCCCCCCCCACCCGCCATGAATTCTCTGGGATGAGTGCTTTCTCCCTCCCCCCACCGCGTGGCTGGTATCAGGGAAGATCCCTGCAGGAACCAAACTAACCCCCCCCCCCCACCCGCCATGAATTCTCTGGGATGAGTGCTTTCTCCCTCCCCCCACCGCGTGGCTGGTATCAGGGAAGATCCCTGCTAGCAAAACGCGAAAAGCTCTGTGCCAATCCTCCCCCCCCCCCTTTGCACTTGGCTAAATGCAGGGAAGGATTTCTTTTCAGCCACAGGCAAACAGCCCAGTAGGAACGGCCACCTCTGTCCCCTTAATTAAATTCCCTTATTTCAACCAGGTTACCCTAAGCGATATCACTCTCCTGAGGATTACACAGCAAGATAAAGAACGGATGTTGCTTGAATGCCAGCAAACACCGGGACCATACGCTGCCAGGCTCTGTCAGGCAGTGATACCAGATTACTTGCTACTAGCATGGCGTGGTCAAGTGTCCTACCATGGAGGACGGAATAAGGCTGCACTGCCCAGAAACCTTGTGGCAAGGCTTTTGGAGTACCTCCAGGAGAGCTTCATGGAGATGTCCCTGGAGGATTTCCGCTCCATCCCCAGACATGTTAACAGACTTTTCCAGTAGCTGTACTGGCTGCGAATGCATCCCAAGTGCTCAGGGCAAATTAATCATTAAAAATGCTTGCTTTTAAACCATGTTTTATATTTTAAAAGGTAAACTCACCTGAGGTCCCTTCCATGGGGTCATGGTCTTGGGTGCTGGCTTGGGAGGCTTGGGAGGGTACTTCAGTCAGGGTGAGAAACAGATCCTGGCTGTTGGGGAGAATGGAGAGCTGGGTGCTCTCTGCCAGCTCGTCCTCCTCCTCCTCCTCTTCCCCTTCCACGGAATCATCAGGTGTACCTGATGAGATTATCCCCAGCTCGGAATCCACAGTCAGAGGTGGGGTAGTGGTGGCGGCCCCCCCTAGAAATGCATTTAGCTCAGCGTAGAAGCGGCATGTCCGCGGCTCTGACCCGGAGCGACCGTTTGCCTCCTTTGCTTTTTGATAGGCTTGTCTGAGCTCCTTGACTTTCACGCGGCACTGATCTGTGTCCCTATTGTGGCCTCTCTCCATCATGCCCTTGGAAATTTTTTCATAAGTTTTGGCATTTCGTCTTTTCGAACGCAGTTCTGCTAGCACTGAATCCTCTCCCCATATAGAGATCAAATCCAGTACCTCCTGTACGGTCCATGCTGGTGCTCTTTTTCGATTATCAGCCTGCATGGTTACCTGTGCTGATGAGCTCTCTGTGGTCACCTGTGCTCTCCACGCTGTGCAAACAGGAAATGAAATTCAAATGTTCCCGGGGCTTTTCCTGTCCACCTGGCCAGTGCATGCGAGTTCAGATTGCTGGCCAGAGCGGTCACAATGGTGCACTGTGGGATAGCTCCTGGAGGCCAATAACATCGAATTGCGGCCACACTAACCTTAATTCGGATTAACAATACCGATTTTGACGCTACTCCTCTCGTCGAGGAGGAGTACAGAAATCGAATTAAAGGGCCCTTTAATTCGAATTAAATGGCTTCGTTGTGTGGACGGGTCAAGCGTTAATTCGAATTAAGGCAGCTAAATCCGAATTAAAGTCGTAGTGTAGACCAGGCCTAAAAGTCCCAATGGAATAAAAAATTGGCCTCATACTCCAGGCTCAGATTATTTAAGGAAACATGGCAATGCTTTTTACTTCACAAAACGCTTTCTACAATAGCAAGAATGACAACTTTTTTTAGATAAAAATATTTTAAAATATGCCTATGCACAGCTCTAGATGCCCTAACACATTATTAATATCACACTCAAATCCCAATTTCATTAAAATAATCATCAGAACGGAACCCAGGCATTATGATACTTACAGAAACTCTTTTCTGCCCATCATCATTATGGAAAACAAAATTGCAGCTCTCTAAAGAAAAACCTTTCAAAGAGATGATGACATTGACTCCCCCAAAACATGGCCCAAAAAACCCAACACCTAGCCATCTAATCATATATACCTCTCCTTTCATAAAACAAACCAAATTTAGAAAAAAGAAGCAAATCAACAAACAAACCAATAAACAAAACATAAACAAAAGAAGAGACAATCAAGCAAAGAAACAAAACTATTCATACCCCAAGTAACATTTTTATCATGAAGTAGGAGGAGAGGCAGACACTACATGATGTTCACTAGGGATTCATCTGTAGCTATTGATTTTGCATGAAAGGTGCTCAGATAGCATAGTGATAGTGGCAGTATAAATCCTTAAAATAACTAAATGCATATGGGAACACAGAGGTTCTGTTCTTATTTACATCAGCATAATCCTACAGTAAGGCCATTGACTTCAGTGGAGGTAGTCTGGATTTCTACTACTGCATAAACAAGCATGCACTTATCAGCCTCATGCAGACAATTAAATGATCAGTTGTTTATATCTCTCAAGAAACTCCAAATGAAATCACAGTCAAGGGAGAGAGACAGACATTTCATTTTTGGTCAGTAACCTCCACCTAGTGAGTGTCCTCAGGGCAGCTTTGATCTCTTTGTTCCTCATGCTGTAGATGATCAGATTCATCACTGGCGGCAGCATGAAATAGAGCACAGCTGCCACAAGATCCAGGCCTGATATTGAGCTGGAGGTGGGTTTCAGGTAGGTAAAGAATACAGTGGAAACAAACAAGGAGATGACAATGAGGTGAGGAAGGCAGGTGGAGAAGGCTTTATGCCGGCCCTGCTCCAAGGGGATTCTTAGCACAGTTTTGAAGATCTGACCATAGGATGCAATTATTAAAACAAAAGAGCTTAAGACTAAGCACACACTAAAAGCCATGACCCCATTTTCACTGAGGTATGAGTCAGTGCAGGCGAGCTTGAGTATCTGGGGGATTTCACAGAAGAACTGATCCACCATGTTGCCTCCACAGAAGGAGATTGAAAATGTGTTCCCAGTGTGCAGGGCAGAGTAGAGAACACTGCTGATCCAGGCACTGGCTGCCATTTGGACACAAGCTCTCCTGTTCATCACTCTCTCGTAGTGCAGGGGTTTGCAGATGGCAACGTATCGGTCGTACACCATGATGGTGAGTAAGGCAACATCTCCTGAGACAAAGAAGACAAAGAGAAAGATTTGGACAACACATCCAGAATAAGAGATTGACCTGGTGTTCATGAGGGAATTAGCCATGGACTTGGGAATGGTGACAGAAATGGAGCCGATGTCTAAGATGGCCAAATTGACCAGGAAGAAGTACATGGGGGTGAGAAGATCATGATCCAGGGCTACAACCATGATGATGAGAAGATTCCCCATCAGGGCTGCCAGGTAAATCATTAGAAACATCACTAAGTACAAAATCTGCAGCTCCCGAACATCAGAGAATCCCAGAAGAAGGAACTCAGTCATAGTGGTTTGGTTGGACATTTCTTTCTCAGGACATCATGTGTTGCCTGTGGAGGGAAAGAGAAGGGGAAGGCCAGGATTACAGGGACAAAGGGAATGGCCTTGATTCTCTCTCTGTAACATCCCATGATGTGACAGCAATTGCCACTTTCCATTGACTAGGAGTGGTGAGTGCTCCTCACTGCAGACAATCAGTTCACTAGGCAGGTGTGTTATTACACTAGTAGAAATTGGATTAGCTCTCTTAATGTTTAGGGAGCTACATCAGTGTACACCATCTGGGCTTCTGGCCCAAGACGTGGCTTGATAAAATGCAGAATGAAGGAGAGAACAAAGGACAACCCAAATCCAGCAGTTCTAGCCAAGATGGTTCCTTATTGCTGCAAAGAGCAGGCTCCCAATTTGGGCGTGAAACCAAAATACTGACAAACCAACACAACCTGATTCCTACATTCCAGTGAAACACAATGGAGTAACCCAGTTCTTAAGGGGTAGCTTGTCTGTAATGGTTCCACCCCACACCATAGACTGTCTGCTACCTAGGGACACATTGATTTATGGCTGCCACTCCCAGTCCCACTCCACTTTGCGAACTAAGAACTTAGGCCATACTTTCAGGATGGGGGATTCCAACCTGGGAAGCTGGGTCTCTGAAAAAAACATGTGGGGATTGTGGTGGATACTCAGCTGAACATGAATTCCCAGTGTTGCCCTGTGACCAGAAGAGATAATGGAATACTGGGATGCTGTAAAAGGTTCGTGCCGGGGCTCGACCCTCCGGGGCAGGAGGGCAACCACACCGACTCCCTACTGACAGAACAAACAGCCGATTAGCTCAGGACTCAGGCCCTCTGGTGCAGGGCCTGAGTAAACCACAGATAGTTCCGGGCTCAGGCCCCCGGGTGCAGGGCTGAGCAAACGACAGTTAAAGGGCCCAGGCCCTCTGGTGCAGGGGCTGAGCAAGCAAGCAGTTCAGGAGCCCAGGCCCTCTGGTGCAGGGGCTGGGCAAACAAACAGTTCAAGAGCCCAGGCCCTCTGGTGCAGGGGCTGGGCACACAAGCAGTTCAGGAGCCCAGGCCCTCTGGTGCAGGGGCTGGGCAAACAAACAGTTCAGGAGCCCAGGCCCTCTGGAGCAGGGGCTGGGCAAACAAACAGTTCAGGTAGGGAAGGCCCGGGCCCTGGATCAGGGCGGGGCACAAACAGTCACAGCTCAGGCCCTGGGATGCAGGGGCTGAGCAGATACACAGTTAGGGAGCTCAGGCCCCCTTGCGCAGGGGCTGAGCAACACTCACTGGGGGGGGTAAGCCCTGGCTCCGACACCAGAGCGCTGGGTGAGGGGGAAGCCTGCCACCCGTGAGCGGGGGTGGCAGGGGGGAACGCAGGCCCACCCACTCCACTGCGTTCCAGCCCGGGGCCCTAGCAGCGGTTACTGCCGCTGCCGGTCAGTGGGGTATCCTGACCGAAACACACTGACATGGGTTCACATGCGTCTACAGCCTGACCGGGGTCGGCTACCCCCAGGCTACTTCCAGTATCCCCCTCAGGGCCTACCTCGTCCATGGCACCGGGCCCGGTCCAGTCCACCAGCATGGGCTCCTCTCAGCCGGGGCTTGGTGGCAGGTCCGGCAGCTCCGTAGGGAAATCCGGCCAATTGCACTCGGGCGGCTCCTCCGGGTAACAGCAGGGCCGAAGGCGTTCTGGTGCGGCCTCCCCTTCGGGGTTGCTGTGGGGGAGTTCCAAGGGCTCCTCCCAACGACGGGAGCGGACGGGCTCCGGCAGCTCCTCCTCGTAGTGAGCTCGGGGCAGCTCCGGCCAGCTAGGGCAACAGCCTCGGGCCTCAGAGGTATCCTGGCCGGAGCTCCCGGCCGCATGTCTGCAGAGTTTGTGGGAGGTGCCTGGCCCCCGCTTGTGTCCCTGAGCCCCTGGTGACACAGCGAACTAGGTCCTCCGGAAACATGGCCCTCTTTGGCCCAGGTCAGGGGAGATGCTGCTGTCTTGGGTCTGGACTAGAACAGTTCAGAAGCATTCTGCCATTGCAGGATGTGTGTTATAGGAGCAGTCAGAGACCGTAACAAAGCTCTGGACCCCCAGTATAGTCATGTGGAAAGTGACTGAGCCTGCAATCTATGTGGGCAAGACAGGCCCAGTTTGGGAGGGAAACAGAGGCACAGAGAGGGGAAGTGACTTGCCCAAGGCCACTTAATGGGTGAGTGGCAGAGCTTAGATCAGGGCCCAGCTCTCCTGATTCCCAAGTCCAGTGCCCCAACCACTAGACCCATGCCACCTCCCACATATGTATTGGGTTTGATGCCTTCTTGGAGGGATGGCTTATGATGCAGCTGAGTAGAGAATTAGGGGTTGGGGATGAGGCCAATGTTTGACTGATGTTGTACCCTTAGACTACTAGTGGGGTCCCCCAAGGATTTGTACTGGGATCTGTGCTCTTCAACATATTCATAAATGATCATTAAAAGAGGGTGAACAGTGAGGTGACAAAATTTGCAGATGATGACTAAGAGACGACTAAGGGAGTATATGATCGAGGTCTATAAAATCTACAAACCCATTCAGGAAGGCAGTGAGCAATTCCAAGTGGCTGAAGACTTAGTGCAGAGAGGCAAGAGAGATGCCTGAGGGCTCGAATTAGGTGTCTGGGTTTTATTGCTGGAGCCTACATTGTGCATAAAAGAACCTGTGGCGAGGGGTGCTGGGGAGCACCCCACCAACCCAGATATGCAGGGGGACTGCATGATACATGAGAGGGATTCAGTGGGGACCAGGCCATCTTCTGTGCCAGCGTGGGGGAGAGGGCTGATTCTGGATGTATTTTTAGTGAAGGTGGAGGGAATCAGATTCACTCATCTATGGGTGTAACCATTGGGTAGGCCGTGGGAGTGTGGTGCCCCCTAGTGGCTGGTTCCACTTACTCACAGCCAATGAGGTAGTTCCCTTGGCTCAAGGGGGTTGGTACTTGTTGGACTAAAGGTCCAGGGTACAATCTCTAGGGCGGGGGGTATTGTAAATATAGCATTTAAAGCAGCCAATCCTCCTGCTGCTAGAGAAAACTCAGCTGCCATCTTGGAAAGCGTGGGGTGCAGACATGAGCTCTGGAGCATTTCCCATTCTTTAGGGGGCATCTGCAGCTTAGGGGATGGGCTTCTAGATGAGGCAACAGACTGGGTCTTGGGAGATGTAGGTTCAGTTCCTGCCTCTGCCACAGACTCCCTGGGGGGACCTTGGATGAGTCACTTAATCTCTCTGGGCCTCAGTTCCCTGTCTGTAAAGTGGGGATAATACTCCATCCTCTGTCTGTCTGGAGTGAGGGGACTGTTTCTTACTAGCACAATGGGCCCTCATCTAGCTGGAGCCTCCAGGAGTTACTTTTCTAATACCAAAAGGTTTTTTTCAGACTGTATAGGCTCCTTTCCATAAAGGTGACCTGAATGAGTGGTCTTCTGTAGACCCCAATGATGGGCTTCTGTAGATAAATATCTGATAATTTTCATATGACTTTACATTGTGCCTCTTCATATAACCTTGTAGTGGGTCTACCCACATGTGATCTCTGTTTTCATGCAACTTTGTATCAAAGCCTCATATAGTAACCTTGTACTGATGAGCCTTGGTATATGGAAACTTTTTATCAAAGCCTCATGTAGAAACTCATTGCCCTTGGTATAATGTTATAGACCCTAAGGATAGAATAAGATAGAAGGGAAATGTCTCTTTGCTAAGAATAGACTAAGATTTCCCCTCCCTCTTAATCAATTGCCCTGTTGAATGAATGAGGTGTGAATGAGGAAGGTGGGAAGGCAGCACCTCCAGACAGCTGCAACAGTTGGAGAGGGGATGGAAGCCAGACCCAAGAACAATAAAACTTGTCAAGTGGGCTCACGTACTTGTAAAACAATATCATTCTTGTGTTTTTATTTTAAGTACAAAATAAATATGTATAATGAATTTAAAAGTATGTAATTAGTAATTTGATATGTCGGGTGGTGCCTTTTTTATGTGTTCGCTCCCCCTGATGTTAGAACCTGGCTACGCCACTGGCTCCAGGGTGTGGTGACCCATCCAGAAAAGGATTGTGTCCCCACTCTAAGAAATCCTCCTACTGCCCTCTAAATATTGCAGTGGGTTTCAGCTCTATAGGACCTTCCCAAGAGCAGTTTTGACCAATCAGAGAAAGTTCCAGGGTAGGTGACCAGTCCCAAAGCAGATCATTTGATGCCTCAAAGAACTCTTCCCATTGTCCTCTACCAATCAGTGTCAGTTTCAGCCCTATAGAACTTCTCCAAGAGAAGAGTTTGACCAATCAGGGCAAGTTCCAAGGTGGAGGTTGCCCATCAAAATGAAGTTTGTGGGACTCTACTAAGAACTCGTCCTACCACCCTCTATCAATCAAAGTGGGTTTCACCCACATAGGCCTTCCCAGAAGGGAAACATGCCACTCAGAAGAGGCAGAGCACAAGGGTCTAGTCTGGAACTCCCAACCTCTGGGGCTTTATAGTTGAGCAATCAGCAGCACTACCCCCAGAAGCCTCATCACTGTGTGGAAGATGCCATCTTGTTTCAAGAAATTGCAGAGATGCTGAGAGGAAACATGGCCTCCTTAACCACCTCCATGAGAACTATAGAATTTGTTTTAGCTCTGCGCGTGCTCGGTCACCTGTGAAGAAAGTGCTACATCAGCTACACTTCTGAGGAGGTGGAGGGAGCTCTGGAGGGGAGCCCTTTGGTGCAACCATTGATGAATACACCGGAACTGACCCCAAGACCAAAGTGCTCATGAGGCAGACTGATGAGGTTCATGGCTGCCTATAATCTGACCCCATGAAGCAAGGTGACCACAGCTCATTGGAGTCACTGGCAGACAAGGTGAATGCAGAATACATGGCTTGGGTTAATAGACTATAAAATGATTGTCAATGGGGTTGTAATGGGGTAGGAACCGACTTGGAGTTGCTTAAATCTAAAACCAGGGAATTTACAGCTATTTTCTCTTCTGAAAATCTCTCAACAGCTCGAAGATGCCTGTCTAGAGGATCCAGGGGCCCTGGACAGTAGTGCATCAGAGAGTGAAGAAGAATCAGGCCTAACTTGTTTTTGCTCAGCACCAACACAAATTGTTCAAGAGGACACTGAGCCTGAAGAGGCTGATGGCTATATCAGTTTAAGGAAGGACCTTGGCATAGAATTAACCAAACCTCTTCCATGTCATGAGAATAAGAGTTATGTGGTCTAGTGCATGTTTCCATTTGTGCTGTCCTTAATCATTGTTCTCAAGTTGTTCTGCAGTGACTCAAGAGATGAATACCAACATCGGGGCAGATGGTTAGGAAGCAAGGTACAAACCCCAAATTGGTTGTGAGCGCTATACTTAGATGTTACTAGCCAGTTCTCAAGTGTGAGCTCTTCAGGGACTATAATAATCTAAATGTGGAGTCACAAACAGTCACCTCCGGTCTTGATCTCTGACAATAAACATGTGATTGTTTTGTCTGTAACTAGATTTCAGCGCTGTGGCATTGTCCAAGGAGCTGATCCTGATTTGAATCAGACAAGCTGGTATGTGCACGGTTCCCTGGAGACATCAGCCCTGGTATTTCTGTGAGTGTCATGTGGAGAAGTGGCTGAACGCTACAGGAGAACACTTCAGAGGGGCATAGGGACTGGGGTGCCCCTATTGCTAACCTGACAGGCTAAGTGAGGGCTGGCAGAGCCCAAAGGAGATTTTTTAGGTGGCAACAGGCTGGTGGCACTGGGGACCAGATGCCCAGTAAATCTTCCTCTCAAGGGAGATGAGGGTGAGTAACAAGGGGACTCAGAGTCTTGGGCACCCCAAGTATCATCACAGTCAGTGATGAAAGAGGAATAAGATATGCCAGCATAAGGTGCCTTCAGACTGGGACAGCTAGGGCTTGTGGGATGGAAGAGGAGCAGCTCTGCGGCTGGTTGCGCCGTGTTGCCCTGGTTGCCAAGGTGTTTACTGTATAACTATGGTGGCTTAGTTTAATAGGAGTCTGGATGGACAAACAAGCAGAGAGAGCAAATAATGGACCTGGGTAAACACTTGCGGACTGTGAAGGGACAATCCTTGGGCTACTGGCTATGAAGATTTGACCTCCCCAGACAACTAACATAATACCAACTATACATATACAATGATGGGGTCTAAATTAGCTGTTACTACTCAAGAAAGAGATCTTGGAGTCAGTGTGGATAGTTCTCTGAAAACATCCACTCAATGTGCAGTGGCAGTCAAAAAAGCAAACAGAGTGTGGGGAATCATTCAGAAAGGGATAGATAATAAGACAGAAAATATCATATTGTCTCTATATAAACCCAGGGTATGCCCACATCTGGAATACTGCATAAAGATGCGGTCACCCCATTTCAAAAAAGATATATTGGAATTGAAAAAGGTTCAGAAAAGGGCAACAAAAATAATTAGGGGTATGGAACGGCTGCTGTATGAGGAGAGATTAATAAAACTGGGACTTTTCAGGTTTGAAATGAGACAACTAAGGGGGGATATGATTGAGGTCTATAAAATCATGACTGGCGTGGAGAAAGTAAATCAGGAAGTGTTATTTACTCCTCCTCATAACACAGGAACTAGGGGTCACCAAATGAAATCAGTAGGCAACAGAATTCAAACAAACTAAATAAAATATTTCTTCACACAACACATAGCCAAACTGTGGAGCTCTTTGCCAGGGGATGTTGTAAAGGCCAAGTCTATAACAAGGTTAAAAAAAGAACTAGATAAATTCATGGAGGATAGGTCCATCAGTGGATATTAGCCAGGATAGGCACAGTTGGCGGCCCTAGCCTCTGTTTGCCAGAAGCTGGGCCTGGATGACAGGGGATGGATCACTCAATGGTTGCCTGTTCTGTTCATTCCCTCCAAAGCACCTGGCTTTGGCCCTTGTCAGAAGACAGGATATTGGGCTAGATGGACCTTTGTTCTGACCCAGACCTCAATCATATCAATTCCTAGTTGTGACTTTTCCAAGCTGAAAAGTCTCAGACTTTTTAATCTCTCCTCATTTGGAAGCTGTTCCATTCCCCTAAACATTTTTGTTGTTCTATTCTGTACTTTTTCTATTTCTAATATTTTTTTTTAAGATGGGATGCTCAGAAATCCATGCAAAATTCAACATGTGGGTATAAAATGGATTTATATAGTGGAATTATGATATTTTCTGTCTTATTATCTATCTTTCCTAATAGTTCCAAGGAAAAATGGTTTTTTGACCAAATCAGAAATGTGTGCAGGAAATTGTCATTTTTGTTGACAATTTCCAGTGTTTCATTCTAAATGAAGAAACTGACCATTTTAAAAAGAAAAAGTCTATTTAAGCAACTCCATTTTCAGAAATATACTTTTTAAAAAAAACATAAAAAGTTTTTCAAAAACAAACATTTTATACTGAAAACTGGACATTTTCACAGAAACCTGAAACATTTTACCCAAAATGCTTTTTGACACTGAACATTTATACAAACACTGGATGATTTTATTGATAACTCAACATTTCTACAAAAATGTTTTTGAAAAAGAATTTTTGGAGTTTTGTTTTTTGTTGCAAAAACCAAAACAAACAAATGAACAAAAAGACCCAAAAGATTCTTGTGGGAAATTTTCTTACAAAACAAAACGTTATTAATGTATTTATTTACTTCCTGTGAAAATAATGGGCCTTTTTAACCTAGTTCTACAGGTTTCTACAGTTAGCAAAGCAGATGCACAATGGTATACGACAGACATAAACTATGGATTTATCACCATGGGGTCCTTGGGGAGCATGTTGATTGACGTTTCCCACCTATAAATTCCAACAACTGCGGCAGTGACAAGAAACAAGGCGTTTCATAGCTCTGTTCTACCAATTTCTTTCCCCAGTGGGAAAATTACTCATCAGAAATTGCTGATGTTATGTTAAGAAACTGAAAATTGACTTCTGAATTGTTTTAAGCTTTTCAGCAAAGAAAAATCAAGCTTTTATGCTCCCCAAATGTTACACCTAATACTGCTGTAAACTAAAAAATGTTCAGACAAAAACACAGAAATCTTTGGCACCTGGAATAACAATCCCTGTGTACACACACAGAGAGACTTTCATTCAAATGAGTGTGGAACCCATGAGTCCTGACTCTCACCCCCACGCTCTACCCACTAGATATCACTCCCATCCCAGAGCTGCATATAGAACCGAGGTGGCTCCTAAGCCAGTTCACTATACATTAGAAGACAACACCTCCCCTTCACCTGCCTAGCTCCTGCCCAAAACTTTTCGGAGTGAGCCTTTCACCTCCTTATTCCTCAGGCTGTAGATGATGGGGTTGAGCATGGGGATGATGATGCCATAGAGCACGGGCAGTGCCCGGTCCTGGTCCTGTGAGTAGGTGGAGTTGGGGCGGAGGTAGGTGAAGAGGATGGTGCCAAAGTAGAGGCTGACCACGGTCAGGTGGGAGGTGCAGGTGGAGAAGGCCTTGAGGCGCCCTTCCCTCGTGCGGATCCTAAGGATGGCCAGCGCGATGTACAAATAGGACACCAGTGTCCCCAGCAAAGAACTCGAGACAAGGCCACCACCCAAGGCAAAGGTGGCAGCCTGGTTGACCTGCGTGTCAGAGCAGGAGAGCTGTAAGAGTGGGGGGATATCACAGAAGAAATGGTGGAGGATGTTGACTCGGCAGAAGGATAGGATGGACATCAAGCATGAGTGCACGGCCGAGTTGGCCAAGCCTATGGCCCAGGCAGCTGCCGCCAGCAGGGCACACACCCGTCGTCTCATGAATGTACAGTAGTGCAGCGGGTGACAGATGGCCACATAGCGGTCGTAGGCCATGACCCCTAGAATCAGGCACTCGATCCCCCCAAAGGAGATGAAGAAGAACATCTGGGAGAGACAACCGGCCCATGAGATGGACATGTCTTGAGACAGGTAATTGGCCAGCATCTTGGGCACAGTGGAGCTGATGTAGCCAATGTCCACCACCGAGAGGTTGCCCAGAAAGAAGTACATGGGCGTGTGGAGCCGAGAGTCCAGGCTGACCAGCAGTAAGATGAGCATATTGCCAATCAGGGCCACCAGGTAAATGACTGTGAAGACCCCAAAGAGGACGAGCTGCTCCTCTGGTTTGCTGGCGAGACCTAGGAGGATGAATTCGGTCACCGAGGTGCTGTTTTCCCTCCCCATCATCTGGAGGAAGTCCATCCCCTACAAGCAGAGGAAGGGCAGTAGTGTGATAGTTGAGCTGAGACATTTAGCCTTATTATGAGCTTAACTGTAAAAAGTATGTGAAAGTTAAAAAGATATCATAACCTACAGTAACAAATGTTGATGGGAAAAGGTATGAATGGGAGACAGAGACTGAGTTATTTCAAACAAAAAGGTCTCCTGGTAGAATTCAAGGACAGTGTTCAGATCATCCTTGTTAAACAAGAAAAGTTGGTGTGGGAAATCAGTGGAATGTCAGAAACTAGGCCTGATTGGTGGACAAAATAATGAGGGTATGGGCTATTCCCCCCATCACCTCCTTTTGGGGGTCCTTCAAGAAAGAGATTTGTTGGAAGAACAGACAGAGGCTACTGGAATGAGGTTCACCAACATGACTGCCACCCCGACCAATTCCTGGGTCCCCAGACCTTTGTCATCCTGATCCAGGGCGATGCCCTGACCAGACTGGGCCAGAGATATGGACCAAGGCGACATCACCACCTCTACATTTCCGGCTGAATCCCAACCACCACCTGAGATGAAAATGGATTGGACAGCAGCAACAACAACAATTTCAGCCCATCTCAACTGACCGCTTTTCCTTTCTCCAACAAGAATTATTATCATCTTTGATGCCATCTAAGAGACAGCCAAACAAGGGGGTTTGTTTCTTCTGAAACTCTCTCCAGGGAGCAAGGGCTGTTCTTACAATAAAACACTTATTTAATACTTTATATTTCAAGTGCTTTAACTGTTTTCTGTATGCCGTGTTGGTCCCAGGATATTGGCAAGACAAATGGGGTGATGTGATATCTATTACTGGACCAACTGCTGTTGGAGAGAGACAAACTTTCAACCCATGCAGAGTTCTATCTCATCCACCTTGCTTCTTTAACTGTTTTTCCTCCTTTTCTGTATCTTTAATAAAAGGATGTTTAATGGTGTGTCTGCTATAGCACTAAGGTGTCTGACATATCTTTATCAAACACTGGACTTTGTTTAACACTGTCTAATGTTGGACAGTGGCTGGATTCTGTTAACAGATTTTGCCCATTTATTGCATCTGTATTAATACAATATGGTCAAACAGTTAGGAAGCTGGTGGGTATATAGAAAACTCAAGTTGAGTTACTTGTGCTGCTTCAGAGTGACTTAGGACCAGATTTTCAAAGATGTTTAAGGGACAGATTTCAAAGGTATTTGGGCATCTACTGGGATTTTCAAAAACAGCCACTGACAGCAAAGGGAGTTAGTGCCACAAGTACTCCTGTTATTTTTGCGGATACAGACTAACACGGCTGCTACTCTGAAACCAGACATCTAGATGTGTTTGAAGATTTCAGGAGGAACCTAAATTCTTTACAATGTCTGACCTTAAGTCCCTAGTGATAGCAGGTCAAAATAAATACATACATACATACATACATACATTAATTAAGTTGGCAAAACTTTTTTCTAAAAAAAATAAGTTGTTATTTTTTCAAAACCAAACAATTTACCGGCCATGGAACAGTTTCAACACAAAATGTGATTGAGAATGATTTTCCTGTCCAGGATGCAGTTTCAGATGACAAGCAGGTACCAGAACAGCAAGGTAGCCGGGGTGCTTTCCTGGGGTGTAGGAGACATAGGTACAAGTCCCTGCTCTGTCTGTCTAGCAGCCCTCCCTCCCCCACTCTAACCCACTAGCCCCCACTCCCCTCCCAGAGACACAACCGAGGAATCCTGGTTCGCAGCCCCCAGTGTTCTAGCCCCCATCCTCCCAGACTTCAGACTAAGAGGCAGACCTCACATCAAACAATTTTTGTCATTTTCCCCCAAACTGGATTGCCAGCTGAGCAGTGGCTTAATATTGGAACTGTAGCCACAGTGAGGGGAGGTGAAGGACATTGGTCCTGACTGGGTATTTGGGGAACAAGTCAACATAAAAACAAAAAGGAAAATATAATCTCCAAGATGAACAGCTGTCATCTCTGCTGTTCTCTGTTATAATTACCATAATACAGATTGCATTCAAAGGGGAGTGGGGTCTAGTGGTTAGAGTAGGGGGGGGCTGATGGGAAACTGGACACCTGAGTTCTATTCCAGGTCTGGAAGGGGAGGTTTGAGAACAGCCAGTTGCTCCCTTCACTGTTCCTTAAGGATTCTGGGGCACTGGAAAAGCTCTAGTGAGGGAGCCTGAGGATGGAATAAGATGCGCTATTGGCTATGGGCTCCTTCTTCTGCCTCTGCCCCTCAATCCTGACCAGCACCCCCCAATATCATACCCCTGGGCTCCCCTTCACTGCTCTGATGCTTCCTATCAATCCCAACCTACATTCTCTGCTCTCCCATCCTGGGGACCCCCACACTCTGGAGCTCTCCCATTGCCCCTCAGTACTAACCTGCTGCCCTTTCCTGTTCTGGGCCTGAGTTCACCATCTCCGCAGCTCTCAGTCCTGATCCTCCATGGCTGCAGAGGTGAAACTAGGCTCAATGGACAAATTGTCCCAGCAGGGAGATGGTCACGAATAATGGCAGCAATATATGGACTGTGGGTCTGTTTTGGTGCAGCATATATCGGGGGTTACCGGACTAGCTGGGGTAAGTGGGCTGGATGGTCACATAGGTCTGTTCTGGGGTCAAAGGGAAAGGGGTGGGGAGACAGCAGGCTAGATGCACACAGGGGTTTGATCCAGCATAGCAGGGAGCAGGGAATACCGAGTTAGATGGATTGATGATCCAGTCTGGTAAGTATGTTCCCGTGGAAGGAAATTGATTTGAGATTCAGACTTGAAATCCTTAGCCCATTCGTTGCAAGAATTGTCTTCTCTTGCCCTGGCTGCCTGCCTCACTGTCTCTCTTCAGAGCTCTTCTGCCGTACTGCCCTGAAGATAGCTTTGGAAAGCAAGCATTTCCCTGCCCCTCACCCACCAACACCCCCAGCCCCCGCTCTGTGCCCAGCTGACAGGCAAAGTCCATCTGGGGAGACTGGGCTCAGAAGTTATTGCAGAGCCATCTCCCAAGAGAATCATTGTTTATACTCTGTAAACACCACCTCAGGTCTATCCCGAGAGTATCAATTTTTCTCTTAACACCTGCATCCTTGAGCAAGAAGGAGGGCGAAAGCCAAATCTGAAATCAAAACAGGAGCCAAGCCAAAACGAACTGCAATGTTCCATTCTCAGGTCCCCTATTTAGGGGAGTTCTATTTCAGGAATCCCTGGTCCAAGTGACTCCAAATTTGCCCCACTTACCCTAGCTCAGGCACCAAGGCGACACAGCAATTTTCAAAAACAAGGTGATTCAGCAGGTGGATTTTAGAGCACTTAGAAAAATTGGCTGTGGTCGGATCTTCAGCTGGTGTAAATCTAGATTCCAGGGGTTTATGTTTCACCATTTTCTACATTGTGTAAGGGCACAAGGCAGCACTGGACAACCTGACTTCTCCCTTAATCAAGTTATAGGGCAGTTAATAATTCATAGGGTCAGATCTTCCACTGGTGAAAAAAATGTCATTTAAATTAAACCACTGGGAATTGGTTTAAGCAACTCTGAAAAATCTCAGCCAGTCTATTTAAGGCCCATTCAACAAAACAAAACTTTCTCCCTCGTAAGCTGTTTTTTTGTGACAAACTGTATTTTTGTTGCAATAAGGGAGTTCATCAAAGATGAAAATGTTCATGAAAAAATGAGAGAGACAAGGTGGGTGGGGTAACATCTTGCATTGGACCAACTTCAGCTGTTGAAAGAGACAAGCACAGAGCTCTTTAGGTCTGGGCCTAGACCGTGTATTCATCCTTCTTAACCATATGGACTGTATTTAGTACCTGCTGCTCTTCCCTTTGGAAGACCAGTGAATTCAAAGACACACACATGCAGCCTCCTTATGTCACTCTGATTTATTTTAACAGCAGGAACAAAGCATCTCAGTCAAAGCCATCCCATCCCATGGTGGGCACCTGGGCAGGCCAAGCTTGTTCAGATACCCCCAGAGGGTCCCTGTGTGTCAGTCTGGTTCCCCCAAACCTATGTCTTGACAGAAGGACCCTTTTGAAACTCCTCCAGTCCTTTGGTTCTGTTGCCTTCCTGGGCTTTGGCTGTACTGGACATGAGTTAGAACATAAGAACGGCCATACTGTGTCAGACAAAAGGTCCATCTAGCCCAGCATCCTGTCTTCCAACGGTGGCCAATGCCAGGTGCCCCAGAGCGAATGAACAGAACAAGTAATCATCAAGTGATCCATCCCTTGTGGATCCATCCCAAGTGATCCATCCCAAGTGACCATTCCCAGCTTCTGGCAAACAGAGACTAGGGACACCCTTCCTACCCATCTTGGCTAATAGCCATTCATGGACCTATCCTGCATGAGCTTATCTAATTCTTTTTTGAACCCAGTTCTAATTTTGGCCTTCGCAACATCACCTGGCAACGAGTTCCACAGGCTCACTATGTGTTGTGTGAAGAACTACTTCCTTTTTTTTTAACCTGCTGCCTGTTAATTTCATTGGGTGACCCCTAGTTCTTGTGTTATGAGAAGGAGTAAATAACACATCCTTATTCACATTCTCCATGCCTGTGATAAATATAAAGGGAAGGGGATCAACCTTCCTGTATACAGTACTATAAAATCCCTCCTGGCCAGAGGCACAAAATCCTTTTACCTGTAAAGTGTTAAGAAGCTCAGGTAACCTGGCTGGCACCTGACCAAAAGGAACAATAAGGGTACAAGAAACTTTCAAATCTGGGGGGGGGGGAGGCTTTGTAAGTCTCTTCTGTGTCTGTCTGTTCTGGGTGCTTGCCGGAGACAGATCAAGAAAGCAAGCAGTCCAACTCCATTAGAATTAGTAAGTACTAGCAAGGGAATGCGTTAGCTTACTTTTGTTTTGGCTTGTGATTTTCTCTGTGCTGCGAGGAACGTGTATTCCTGGTTTTCTTTTTGTAACTTTAAAGTTTTGCCCAGAGGAAAATCCTCTGTATTTTGAATCTGATTTCCCTGTGAAATTATCTTCCATTCTAATTTTACAGAGGTGCTTCTTTTACCTTTATTCTTTCTAATAAAGTGCTGGGTTTTTTTAAGAATCTGATTGGTCTTTTTAGTGTCCTAAAAAAAACCAAGGTTGGTCTGTACTCATCTTGTTTATTCTCAAGACTCCCCAGAAAAGGGTGTGTAGGGCTTGGGGGGATATTAGGGGGGAGTTGGAACTCCAAGTGGTCCTTTCCCTGAGTTTTGTCTATCCACTTGGTGGTGGCAGCGCTACCTAATCCAAGTTACACGGGAGAATTTGTGCCTTGATGAGTTTTATCCAAAGCTGGTAGAAATAAGCTTAGGGGGGTCTTTCATGCGGGTCCCCATGTCTGTACCCTAGAGTTCAGAGTGGGGAGGGAACCCTGACATGGTGGCAGAGCTGTGGGATCATTTTGAACCAGAGATCATTTTGAACCAGGAACACAGACCTGAGGAGTCTTTCTCTCTCTTTGCCTGGAGGCAGAGGTGTTAGCTTACAGCCAGGAAATTCACAAACAGTTTTTTTTTTCTTTTTAGCTCTCGGGTAAGCTAGGCAAGCAGGAGCTAGGATGGCGAAACGCAATGTCCAACAGAAACTAGAATTAGCTAAATTTGAAGCTGAAGAGAGACAAAAAGAACATGACAGACAAATAGCCTTAAAACGCTTCGAGTTGGAAGCAGAGGAGAGGAAACAGGTGAAACGCTTGGAGGCAGAGAAGCACCGCTTGGAGGTGGAGGCAGAGAAGCACCGCTTGGGGGCAGAGGCAAAATGCTTGGAGACGGAGTTAGCGCTGAAGCGCTTAGATCTGGAAAAAGCTAACCTGAATCTACCAGATAACTCTACCAATCTTTCTCCGGGTGCCGCTACCGAGGAAATTTCCCACCTACAAGGTAAGCGATGACACAGAGGCCTTCTTAGAAAATTTTGAAAGAGCCTGCCTTGGGTATGGCATCTCTACAGATCAGTATATGGTGGAGCTGAGACCGCAGCTCAGTGCACCCTTAGCAGAGGTGGCAGCTGAAATGCCTAAGGAACACATGAACAGCTACAAACTTTTTAAAGACAAGGCCAGGATACGAATGGGGCTAACACCCGAGCAGGCCTATTGGCGGTTAAGATGTGTCATTTACCCGACACGGCTACCACATTGTGAAAAATTGGGATGTCTGGATATCAGGAGCAAGTGTTAAATCTCCGGAAGAGTTGCCCTTCCTAATGCAAATGGAGCAGTTCTTACAGGGTGTTCTTGAGGAAATAGAAAGATATATCCTAGATGGGAAGCCCAAAACTGTAACTGAGGTGGGGGAGATTGGAGCCAAATGGGTGGAGGTGGCAGAAAAGAAAAAAACTGGTAGCAGTTGGAGCGAATATCAGAAGGGACAACCCAAAACAAAACCCTATCACCGGGGACAACCCAAGGCCCCACCTACATCCCAAGGAAAACCCCAGACACCTTATCGTCCCACCACACCAGCATCCAGCAATCAACCTCACCCAAGTGACCAGTCAGCTTGGCGGTGTTTTAAATGTAATGAGCTGGGGCATGTAAAGGCCAACTGCCCCAATTACCCCAAAAGATTGCAGTTCATTACACCACAATCACACCAAAGGTCTCCAGGCCCAGATGCCTCCCAGATACCCTCAGAGCAAAGGGAAACTGTGAGTGTGGGCGGGAAGAAGGTTGTCGTGTGGAGGGACACTGGAGCACAAGTGTCAGCTATCCACCAGTCCTTAGTGGACTCCAAATTCATCAACCCAGAGGACCAGGTGACAATTCAACCCTTCATGTCAAACTCTTTAACCTTGCCTACAGCCAAGTTGCCTGTCCAGTACCAGGACTGGTTAGGAATGTGGACTTTTGCAGTCTATGATGATTATCCCATTCCCATGCTACTGGGGGAAGACTTGGCCAACCATGTGAAGTTAGCCAAGAGGATGGGAATGGTCACCTGCAACCAGGCTAAGCAAGCCTTCACACCTAGCTCTGTCCCCGAGCCTTCTACAAAGGCCCAGTCTGTGTTACCAGAGACCCAGACTGAGGTGGTGGAACAAGACCCCATATCAATGTCTACGACAGCAGTAGTGGATCCAGTCGCAGAAACACAGACAGAGCCAGTCCCAGAACCAGAACTGGCGGAGCAGCCAGCACCAGAACAATTGACAGCACTGAATCCAGCGCTTGCAACCCCGCCTACAACTCCAACACCAAAGGGCACCAGCGAGCCTGCACTGGCATCAGCAGATAAAACCTACGCAAAAGGCTCATCAGGAGCCTGAAATACAACATAGTTCATCAGCAGAGAGCGGTTCACAGTCCATGGAAACAGCCCCATCGCCTACATCGCTTCCAGAGGGACCAAGCCCAAGTCTACAATTCAATGAGGAACTGATGTCTCCAGCATCAAGGGAACAGTTCCAGGCTGAGCAGGAAGCAGATGACAGTCTCCAGAGAGCTTGGACGGCGGCACGGAGCAACCCACCACCTCTCAGCTCTTCTAATCGATCCCAGTTTGTTATAGAAAGAGGACTTTAATACAAGGAGACTCTTTCTGGTGGACACCAGGAAGACTGGCATCCTCAGAGACAGTTGGTAGTTCCAACTAAGCACCGGGTAAAGCCCTTGAGCTTAGCCCATGATCATCCTAGTGGCCATGCTGGGGTGAACAGGACCAAAGACCATTTGGGGAGGTCCTTCCAGTGGGAGGGAATGGGTAAGGACCTATGTCCAGTCTTGTGAGGTGTGCCAAAGAGTGGGAAAACCCCAAGGCCACGTCAAAACCCCTCTCCAGCCACTCCCCATAATTGAGGTTCCATTTCAGTGAGTAGCTGTGGATATTCTGGGTCCTTTCCTGAAAAAGACACCCAGAGGAAAGCAGTACATACTGACTTTCATGGATTTTGCCACCCAATAGCCAGAAGCTATGGCCAGCTCTAAGCAACACCAGGGCTAAAAGTGTGTGCCAGGCATTAACAGACATTTTTTGCCAGGGTAGGTTGGCCCTCTGACATCCTGACAGATTTGGGAACTAATTTCCTGGCAGGAACCATGCCTTTGGGAAGCTCATGGGGTGAATCACTTGGTTGCAACCCCTTATCACCATCAAACGAATGTCCTGGTGGAGAAGTTTAATGGAACTTTGGGGGCCATGATACGTAAATTCGTAAATGAGCACTCCAATGATTGGGACCAAGTGTTGCAGCAGTTGCTCTTTGCCTATAGAGCTGTACCACATCCCAGTTTAGGGTTTTCACCATTTGAACTTGTGTATGGCTGCAAGGTTAAGGGGCCATTACAGTTGGTGAAGCAGCAATGGGAGGGGTTTATGCCTTCTCCAGGAACTAACATTGTGGACTTTGTAACCAACTTACAAAACACCCTCCGAACCTCTTTAGCCCTTGCTAAAAAAACCTTAAAAGATGCTGAGGAAGAGCAAAAAGCCTCATATGATAAACATGCCAGAGAGTGTTCCTTCAAAGTAGGGAACCAGGTCATGGTTTTGAAGGCACTCCAGGCCCATAAGATGGAAGCGTCATGGGAAGGGCCATTCACGGTCCAGGAGCGCCTGGGAGCTGTTAACTATCTCATAGCATTCTCCACCTCAAACCTAAAGCCTAAGGTGTACCATGTTAATTCTCTAAAGCCCTTTTGTTCCAGAGAATAACGGGTTTGTCAGTTTACATCCCAGGGAGGAGATGACGCTGAGTGGCCTGAAGGTGTTTACTATGAAGGAAAAAGTGACGGTGCACTCTCCCGTGAAAGTTTCCCAGAATCAACTGGTTAAAATCGTCCTTGAAATGTGGAAAAGATTGTTAGTTTTTATATAGTGATTAGTATATCTAAAGATACATGCGTCTTATTAACTCTGTTTTCTCCTACAGCTCCAGGAAGAAATAACTGCCAGTGTGGAACTGGCTGTCCAACACTATCTGTGATTTGGGGGGCGTGTCATAAATATAAAGGGAAGGGTAACAACCTTCCTGTGTACAGTACTATAAAATCCCTCCTGGCCAGATGCATAAAATCCTTTTACCTGTAAAGGGTTAAGAAGCTCTGGTAACCTGGCTGGCACCTAACCAAAGGGAACAATAAGGGAACAAGATACTTTCAAATAGGGGGTGGGGGGGTGGAAAAGGCTTTGTTTGTCTCTTCTGTGTCTGTCTGTTCTGGGTGCTTGCTGGAGACAGATCAAGAAAGCAAGCAGTCCAACTCCATTAGAATTAGTAAGTACTAGGAAGGGAATGCATTAGTTTACTTTTGTTTTGGCTTGTGATTTTCTCTGTGCTGAAAGGACGGTGTATTCCTGGTTTTCTTTTTGTAACTTTAAAGTTTTGCCCAGAAGAAAATCCTCTGTGTTTTGAATCTGATTTCCCTGTGAAATTATCTTCCATTCTAATTTTACAGAGGTGCTTCTTTTACCTTTTTTCTTTCTAATAAAGTTCTGGGTTTTTTTAAGAATCTGATTGGTCTTTTTAGTGTCCTTAAAAAGCCCAAGGTTGGTCTGTGCTCATCTTGTTTATTCTCAAGCCTCCACAGGAAAGGGGGTGTAGGGCTTGGGGGGATATTAGGGGGCAGTAGGAACTCCAAGTGGTCCTTTCCCTGAGTTTTGTCTAATCACTTGGTGGTGGCAGCAGTACTTAATCCAGGGTCCAAGGTACAAGGGAGAATTTGTGCCTTGACGAATTCAGTGCAGAGCAGCGTTGCCTAGCGGCTGGAGTCTATAGTATTGGGGTGTGGCTACCCAGTAGGGAGGCCCGGGCCCACCTGACTCCACCGGGCCTCAACCCAAGGCCCTAACAGTGGCGTAGCTGCTTGTCACTGACTCAGCGGGGGGGGGGGGGAGTCCTGCCGAAACACGCTGATTTTCCCTGGGTGGGAGGTACCACTCCGACACCCTCCCTGGGTCACTTCCTACCTGAGTCTGTGAAGGGGTTTCCCATGAGACGTCAATTCCCCTGTGTTCGACAGGTCCAGTTGTCTCCAGGGTCTCCTCCAGTCGCCGGGATGTAGGCGGGCTCTGGACGGCTGCGATTCCCAGCTTGGTCAGAGGCTGTGGCTGGCCCACCGCAGGAGCTTCCTTGGCAGGTCCTACACCTGCGGACTCCAGCCCAGAATGAGCCAGTCTCCCTCCCTTCATACTACTACAGCACTTGGAGCATGCCCAGTCTTGCCGGGGAGGCGGGACTTCCGCTGTCAAACCCTGGGGCCTAACCCTGTCTGGGCTAGTGTGGGGTACGTCCACCCCGTCACACCCTCTAAGGATTCAGATTCCACCACCTCCCTAGGTAATCCATTCCAGTGCTTCACCACCCTCCTAGTGAAATAGTGTTTCCTAATATCCAACCTAGACCTCCCCCATTGTAATTTGAGACCATCACTCTTTGTTCTGTCATCTGCCACCACGGAGAACAGCCAAGCTCCATCCTATTTGGAACCCCCCTTGAGTTGAAGGCTGCTATCAAATCCCCCCTCACTCTTCTCTTCTGCAGACTAAATAACCCCAGTTCCCTCAGCCTCTCCTCGTAAATCATGTGCCCCAGTCCCCTAATCATTTTTGTTGCCCTCCACTGGACTCTCTCCAATTCGTCCACATCCCTTCTGTAGTGGGCGGGGGGCGGCAAAACTGGATGCAATAGTCCAGGTGTGGCCTCACCAGTGCCGAATAGAGGGGAATAATCATTTCCCTCGATCTGCTGGCAGTGCTCCTACTAATACAGCCCAATATGCCGTTGGCCTTCTTGGCAACGAGGGCATACTGCTGACTCATATCCAGCTTCTCATACACTGTAATCCCCAGGTCCTTTTCTTCAGAACTTCTGCATATTCAGTCAGTCCCCAGCCTGTAGCAGTGCATGGGATTCTTCCTTCCTAAGTTCAGGACTCTGCACTTGTCCTTGTTGAACCACATCAGATTTCTTTTGGCCCAATCCTCCAATTTGTCTAGGTCACTCTGGCCCCTTTCCCTACCCTCTAGCATATCTACCTCTCCCCCCCATTTTAGTGTCATCTGTGAACTTGCGGAGGGTGCAATTAATCCCATCATCCTGATCATTGATAAAGATGTTGAACAAAACCCGCCCCAGGACCAACCCCTGGGGCACTCCGCTTGATACCGGCTGCCAACTAGACATCAAGCTGTTGATCACTACCCGTTGAGCCCAACAATCTAGTGAGTTTTCTATCCACCTTATAGTCCATTCATCCAATCCATACCTTTTTAACTTGCTGGCAAAAATTCTGTGCTAAAGTCAAGGTAGATCACATCCACTGATTTCCGCATATCCACAGAGCCATTTATCTCATCATAGAAGACAATCAGGTTGGTCAGGCATGACTTGCCCTTTGTGAATCCATGTTGATTATTCCTGATCACCTTCCTCTCCTCCAAGTGCTTCAAAATGGATTCCTTGAGGACCTACTCCATGATTTTGCTGGGGACTGAAGTGAGACTGACCGGTCTGTAGTTCTCCTGGTTCTGTTTCTTCCCTTTTTAAAATATGGGCACTATATTTGCCTTTTTCCAATCATCCGGGACCTCCCCAGATTGCCACAAATTTTCAAAGATAATGGCCAATGGCTCTGCAATCACATCAGCCAACTCCCTCAGCACCCTCAGATGCATTAGATCTGGACCCATGGACTTGTGCAAATCCAGCTTTTTCAAATAGTTCTTAACCTGTTCTTTCACCACTGAGGGCTGCTCACCTCCTCCCCATACTCTGTTGCACAATGCAGCAGTCTAGGAGCTTACCTTGTCTGTGAAGACTGAGAGAAAAAAAGCATTGAGTACTTCAGCTTTTTCCACATCATCTGTCACTATGTTGCCTCCCCCATTCAGTAAGGGCCCCACACTTTTCCTGACCTTCTTCTTGTTGCTAACATACCTGTAGAAACCCTTCTTGTTACCCTTCACATCCCTTGCTAGCTGAAACTCCAATTGTGCCTTGGCGACTGCATGCCTGAGCAATATTTTTATACTCCTCCCTAGTCATCTCTCCTAATTTCCAATTCTTGTAAGCTTCCTTTTTGAGTTTAAACTCACCGAAGATTTCCCTGTTAAGTCAAGCTGGTTGCCTGCCATATTTGCTATTCTTTCTGCATCTCAGGATGGTTTGTTCCTGCGCCCTCAATAAGGTTTCTTTAAAATACAGCCAGCTCTCCTGCACTCCTTGCCCCCTCATATTAGCTTCCCAGGGGATCCTGCCTATCAGTTCCCTACGGGAGTCTAAGTCTGCTTTTCTGAAGTCCAGGGTCCGTATTTTGCTACTCTCCTTTCTCCCTTTTGTGAGGATCCTGAACTCAACCATCTCATGGTCACTGCTGCCCAGGTTGCCACCCACTTCTACTTCCCCTACCAATTCTTTCCTGTTTGTAAATAGCAGGTCAAGAGGAGCACAACCCCTAGTTGGTTCCTCCAGCACCTGTACTGTACACTTTCTGTTTGTAAGCAGCAGGTCAATTTAATTTGTTCCAGTGGTTAATCACAATTAAACATTCGTGCCTAATTTCTCATTTGAATGTGTCTGGTTTCATCTTCCAGACATTTCACTGTTAGATTGAAGAGCACTTTAGTACCTGATATAGAAAGAAAGAAAGAAATTTTGGTAAAACAAACAATTATGAAATTCGACAATAAGAGATAAACACAGTTTGTTTTTAAAAAAATCCAAATAAAAATGTTTTTCTAAAATATTTGAAAGAATATTTTTATTCTTCTTTTCTTTTCCAAAAACTTCTATACATCCAAAGTTCAAGTACTAAAGAGGCAGGTCTATAATGAAAAATATTTAGTTAACAATAGGCACTACTTCCTGAACATATCTATACTCCATGTGTCTCAGAATTGGATTTCCAGATCAAAAAGTGAATTATATTATTTATATTCCTGTAAATCCTCTTGAAACAGTGCTGCTCTGAGAAAATAACTACAGGATATTTCTGGAAGTAATATCTTTAAAAAAATTCAAATAATTTCCCCCTCATATTAGCCTCCCAGGGGATCCTGCCTATTTGCTATTATTTCTGCATTTCAGGATGCTTTGTTCCTGCACCCTCAATAAGGTTTCTTTAAAATACAGCCAGCTCTTCTGCACTCCTTGCCCCCTCATATTAGCTTCCCAGGGGATCCTGCCTATCAGTTCCCTAAGGGAGTCTAAGTCTGCTTTTCTGAAGTCCAGGGTCCATATTTTGCTACTCTCCTTCCTTCCTTTTGTCAGGATCCTGTACTCAACTATTTCATGGTCACTGCTGCCTAAGTTGCCACCCACTTCTACTTTCCCTACCAATTCTTCCCTGATTGTAAACAGCAGGTCAAGAGGAGCATGGCTCTCATTTGGTTCCACCAGCACTTGTACCAGGAAGTTGTCCCCAACACTCTTCAAAAATGTCCTGGATTGTCTGTGCATTACTGTATTGCTCTCCCAGCAGATGTCAGGGTGATTGAAGTCCCCCATTAGAACCAGGGCCTGTAATCTGGAAACTTCAGTTAGTGGTCCGAAGAAAGCCTTGTCTACCTCATCTTATGATCTGGTGGTCTATAGAACACACACACCATGACATCACCTTTGTTGCTCTCACCTCTAAACTTAACCCAAAGACTCTCAACAGGCTTTTCTCCAGTTTCATACTGGAGCTCTGAGCAATCATACCACTCTCTTACATACAATGCAACTCCTCCACCTTTCCTCCTGTACCTGTCCTTCCTGAACATTTTATACCCATCTATGACAGTGCTCCAATCATGTGAACTGCCCCACCAAGTTTCTGATACTGTATTCTAGTTACATCATAGTTCCTTGATTGTGCCAGGACTTCCAATTCTTCCTGCTTGTTTCCCAGGCTTCTTGCATTCGTGTACATGCACCTAAGATAATTAGCCGATTGCCCTACTTTCTCAGTATGAATCAGGAGGCTTCCCATCTTTTACCCTCCACCTTGTGTTTCCTCCCAGTATCCCACTTCCCCACTTACCACTGGGCTTAGGGCACCATCCCCCGGCGGACCTAGTTTAAAGTTTAAACCTTCTCACTAGGTTAGCAAGCCTGCCTGCGAAGATGCTCTTCCCTCTCTTCATTTGGTGGATCCCATCTCTTCCTAGCAATTCTTCTTCCCGGAATGACGTATTTTTGTTAATAATTTTCCTTAATGGCTACACAAATAGATGTGTTTTTATCCTTCCTCCAAATGTTTCCCCATTGTTCCAAGTGATATCTGCTTTTAGATTATTTTCCCATTTTCCATAAATGTGACCTCCTTTTCTTGGTGCATTGGTAACAATTCATAGCTTCTGCAGGCTGAGGCCAAATTGCATACTACGGGGCTCCTTGCATTCTCCCCACAAACTCCCTGTGTGCATCCCTTCCATCTCCCTCTATTTCAGGACACCCTGCAGCTCCCCCCAATCCTCTTCCATCAGGTGTTCTGTGTGCTCCCTACACCCTCTCCTCCCATACCAGGGTGCTGCTTCCTCTCTCCCATTCCCACCATGTGCACATCCCCATTCCCACCTTTCCCCCACATTGCACCTCCCCCTAGTTATTTGTCTCCTTTCTCTCTGGTTAGTAAGTGAGGCAGGGTGTCAAGATGTTGAACTCTATTTGGTGGATGGGCAGAGATGAGATGGAGTGTTGTTATGAGAGAAGGTCCTGAAGTTTTGGAATTGATCAGAAGCAGTATTCAAACATTATCTCATTACAGACAGACAGACAGACAGTAATGTTTATGAGTTTAAGGTAAGCTAGGTAACTGCGGCCAAACATGGGCCTCTTTGAGGTCTCCTTTCCCTTAATTACTGGTTCCATCATTGTTAACAGTCTGTTAAAACCTGGACTTCCCACATTGGAATGTAAAGCTTTTAGTTGCCTTTTCCCCTAACCCTCCATAAAATGTTATTGTAGACATGTAAAGTGTAAAGTGTAAAGACGTGTAGAACCTCATCACTACAGTGACTGAATTTGTTCTCTTGGGCCTCAATTAGAAGTATCAGCTGAAGTTTTTTCTCTTCATGTTCTTCTTCATAGTCTATGTGAGCACTTGGCTGGGGAACTTCGCTATCATCATCACAGTGATAGCCGACCACTGACTTCACACCCCTGTGTACTTCCTGCAGGCCAACATGGCTTTCATGGATGTCAGCGACTCATCAGTCAATGCTCCCAACTTGCTGTCCAGTCTCCTCTCCAAGTATAAAACCATCTCATTCAATGACTGCATTTTCCAGATATTTTTCTTCCACTTCATTGGGGGTGCAATGTTATTTTTTCTTGTGGGGATGGCGATTGATCAGTACATGGCCATCTGTAAACCTCGGAGATATTTGATTATCATGAACCAGGGTGTGTGCATGGGGCTAGTGGCGCTGGCATGGCTGGGTGTATTTGTTCACTCTGCTGTTCAGATTGGACTGTTCCTCCAGTTGCCATCCTAAGGACCAAATGTCCTGGACAATTTCTTCTGTGATGTCCCACAGGTCATCAAACTGGCCTGCACTGACACCCACTTGGTTGAACTGTAGATGGTCTTCAGTGGTGGAGTGCTCCTCATCATATTATTTATCTTTTTGCTAATTTCCCATGCCATCATCTTAGTGAAGACCAGGACACATGTCATGGAAGGGAAGTGCAAGGCTCTGTCCACCTGTGGAACCCAGATTATCATGGTTTGTTTAGTATTCATACCCAGCATCTTCATCTATGCTTGGCCCTTCAAAAAGTTCACCCTGGACAAGGTGGCACTGTAAACTCCCAAATGCTGAACCTGATGATCTACACACTGAGAAATGCCAAGATGAAAAAGGCCATCAAGAGACTGGTAAGCAGAATCCTGTTCTCATGGAGGAAACTAAAGTCATAATTTTTTGTTATAATCATGTATGAGAAAATAGACGTTAACACATCGAAGTGCATGTATATACACCATGTGAAATGCGTATCCCATCCAAGAGATCACAAACGACACACTGATGAATAATTGCATTCAAGAATAAATATCAGCCCAAGGGCCATGTCATGAATATAGGGGGAAGGGTAGCCATGTTTATGTATCCTTGGCAGCTGTACTGGATTGTCTTACCTGTAAAGGGTTAAGCAGTTCAAATAACCCAGTTGGCACCTGACCAGAGGATCAATGAGAAAAGAAGATACTTTCAAATCTGGGGGGGGGAAGATTTTGTTGTTGTTCTGTGTGTTGTTCCCTCTCCGGATGGAGGGAGAAGCCAAACAGGTACAATATCTCCTGAAAAAAATATACGTGGAATAATCCATCTAAAACCATAGAAACTGTGAGTAGGGCAAGGAAATGTGTTAGGTTATCTTTTGTTTTGGCTTGTGAATTTTCCTATGCTACACAGGTAGTTTTATTCCTGTTTTTGTAACTGTGAAGCTGAGCCCAGAGGGGAATCCTCTGTGTTTTAAATCTTTTTCTTACTCTGTAAAGAAGTAAGAAAAAGATCCTGATTTTGCAGGTGTGATTCTTTTATTTTGTCTTAATAAATAAAGTTCTTCTTTTAAGAACCTGATTGATTTCAATGTCCTGAAGACAAAGGATCTGATCTGTGCTCATATTGCTAAGGCAACTGGTTGGTAGTTTATTCTCAAGCCTCCCCAGTAAAGGGGGTGAAAGAGCTTGGGGGGATATTTTGGAGGGATGGGGATTTCAAGTGACCCTTCCCTGAATATTTTGTGTAAATCACTTGGTGGTGGCAGCAATATCAGTTGAACGAATTAGTGCCTTAGAGAAGTTTTTTACCTATGCTGGTAAAATATAAGCTTAGGGGGTCTTTCATGCGGGTCCCCACATCTGTACCCCAGAGTTCAGAGTGTGTGTGTGTGGGAACCTTACAGGCCACAATCTCCATTGAAGTCTATGGGGCCAACTTAATTTAATCGGTGTACCAGCTGTTGAATCAATGGAACCCAGTCAGTGTGAATCAACATAGCTGCACTGGAGTCAAAGCACCATATCCCCAGTTATTGCAAAGCTACATAGATCCATTGAAGTCAATGGTTGAGATCACCAATTGATGTAAAGCTATATAAATCCACTGGAGTCAATGGGTCAAATGCTCAACCTATGCAAAATGGTGTAGCTCACAAACAGCTGAATATCTGACCCTGAGATTTTTTGGATTTTTAAAAAAATTCTATGAATGATTTCAATTTCTGAATCAAATTAAAGTCTTAGAAGGAGAAAAATGGCATTTTCAAAGATGTTGAAAAATTATGTCATAAATCATTCTTAATTGGCATGAGGATTATTTTGATAGTATTACAGTTGATGAATATGAGTATTTTATTGTTGGATGGCTTAGCCTTTTTACTTATACACATTTGCAGCTTATTTATACTTTTCATATGCCTAGTTAGCAGTACAAGTTATTCAAATTCAATCTTTATTTTTACTGAGAATTATAGTTAATTCTTTTATACTGTGTTTCTATTTCTATTTCTACAAGTTAAACTGAAGTTGTCTTTGGTTGCTTATACCGCTAATCCTGACATAAAAGTATGCATATTAATGTAACTGGTCAAGGTTGTGCATTTTATGTTGGAATTTTTGTTATTGCTGATGTTCTTGTTAATAAGTGGGTTTTAGTGAAATTTGAAAATAAAGTGAAAGTGATATCATACATTTTCCAGATTTTTGGGAGGGAGGAAGAAAGAAAGCAATACATTAATTTACTCTTTGGGTTTGACTTTTCTTCCCCCTTTTTCTCCTCTTTTCTTAAAATTTTCCTTAGAAAGTAAAAACAACAACAAAAAAAAGGGGGGGGGGCAGAAGTAGGAAAAAATGGAAAACCAAAATCTAGCCATTTTCAATTAAAAATGGCATTTGCATTTATTTTAAAATACAAGTTATTTTGAAAATCTTTTTGAAATTGTTCAATAATTTTGTGATTTGTTTTCTTTTCCAAAGAGCTTTCTATTTATAACTTTTAAGGAGATAAATTGCTGATGCACTGTGAAATCTAATGGAGTAAAAAGTCTTCTTTCTACCCAACAGATCTGCCAGCCAGGTGCATCACAGTCAGACTGTCATGGGCAAAATAAGTTTTAATTACCTTTTCCTCCTGCTAGCCCTGCTGAGCCAACAGAGCTGCTGGACAGAGGATGGATGTTATTTGCAGCTGGAATAGCAAGAGAACTGTGAGCTCATTTCTAATCAATGACACCTGTTCAAAAACATTGATGATAGTAGGAGGATGCAGGGGTAGCTGAGGGCAGGATCATAAGGAATGGTACTGGACCCGGGTCACTGAGGGCAGGATATGAAAGGGGAGGCTGCACAGGGGTAACTGAGGCAATGCTACAGTGATGGAGACCATATAAGTAAACAGATAAAGGAAGAAGAGGAAGAAAAACATGGCTATTTCTATGCCTAGGATGTCAATAGACTTGGGTTGTGCTGGGGAAAAGGGCAAGGAATTCCAAAATCATTTGCGGCAAAGGAGCAACCTCTATTCTGACAGGTTAGAATTCTATTCATTTCTATTCAATTCTATAATAAACTAGAGCAGAAGAGTCAATTCTATTTTATTTTAGGCCTATGATCCAGAATGTTTAAGGTAATTAGGGGCCTAGTGGCATTTTTAATAGCATCTAGGTGCCCCCAATCCTTTGCAATCAATGGGTTTTAAGCACCCAGATGCTTTTTGAAATCCCAGTAGGTGCCTAAATAGCTTTAAAAATCTAGTCCTAATTCTCTGAGGCCCCCTGCTGCTGCCTACACACATCCAGACATGAATTCTAAGTGCTGCTTTCTGTCATTGGGTGAACAGCTCAGCCTACACACACAACAGCATCTAGTAGTGATCTCATCCCAGTTGTTCCTGACCCATTTGGGAAATCAGGGAGCAGATCATTCTAGGGATATTCTTACCCAGGTCTCTCACTGACACGTTATGTTCCCTTGTTCCTGTTGAGCTGGAATATTGAAATTCGTGGACTCTGATTGTTTATTGGCTGCTGAGTTCAAAATGAGACCAACTTTGATCTTTCAGTCAGAGCTCACCAGAAGAACACCAGGTTCTTCATCTGTGCTCTTGGCTAAACTATATTCCAGAACGTGAGTGATTTGGCACCACCACTCCTGCTTGTTACAGCCACTACATCCCACTCCTCTCCTGGAACTGGCTTAAACCCCAGAAGTCCTGACTCCTTTCTCAGTGCCAGGAACAGCACCCAGGAGTCATGGGATTTCCACTGCTTCAGGGGCCAAACAAATACCCCTTTCATTTCCAGTGTGCCAGATACCCTCCTTGCATCAGCCCCAGTCAGCTTGACAAATTTTCCAGGCCTGCTGCATTTGGATGGCTAGAAATAAACATAAACCAAATGAAACACACCATGAACTTTAATTATTCCCTTTTGATTACCCAAATCTCAGAGAAAGCAACTTCTTGACCAGGCCCCGTAGAGCTCAGTGGGATTTCAGAGTGTCTTTGATCCCAACCTCTGGACAGATATTATACATGGTGAAGGTTTTTGGGAATGTGACATTTTTGGAATCAGGTCCACTTCCCCTGCTGGTCAGGAGAGCAATGAACATCACTGAGATAAGACTTCCCTGGCCATCCTCAATCATTTGGGGAAAGTCAACTCTGAGATCACTGACACAGCTAGTTGTACGAGGTAATGACTCATATTCCACAAAATCTGCAATGCACCACTAGCGATAGGCATTGTTATAACAGAGGAGAGGAGGTAGGTGGGTGGTTTTTCAAATATTTACTTGCATTTTTATAGACAATTACCATCCTTTTCTCACACACTCCCAAGAATGACAATAGCCATTTTTCGCAACTGCATCACACTGTTGACTCATATTCTATTTGGGATCCACTGTAACCCCCTTCACCTTTTAAGCAGTACTGGCACCATTTTACTGCCAACCCAAGTTACTCCTCATTTTGTAGCCATGAATTTGATTTTTCCTTCATAAGTAGTACTTTGCACTTATCTTTATTAAACTTCATCTTGTTGATTTTAGAACAAATCTCCAAATTCTCAAGGTTGTTTTTAATTCTAATTCTGTTCTGTTTTCAACCAGTTCTAGAGATTTGCAAAAAATGTTAATGTGAATTTAGCACCCATAATTCCATGACAGTTTTGAATAATTCCCTCTAGATCCATACATGGAAGTCTTTATAAGTTCTCACTTTTCAAATGTGGGTATTTAAAGTTCAGCACCCCAATGCATGGGTACTGAAATACAGTGTCTTGATTTTTCAGAGATATTTGCTACTCCCACTAAAGTCAGACTTAATGACATCTCTTTTTGCAGCCTGTAAAAGGGGTCAATGACCGTTATTGAAATAACTGGATTACAGGTGTTCAGTACCTCTGATAGCTAAGCAAGGAAAAGGGTCATCAACACCCCCCACCCCCCGATTGGTGCTTCTCAAATTTTCCATTGCAACTCCCCTCCATTCTAGCAAGGACCTATATGGGACCTTCCTCCCATTTAGTATTTGTGACCCCCCCCCCAGGATGAGATCCCCTGCACTCTGAAAATTTCCATCTACGGGCATTCCCTGCAAACCCACATTCTTCCTAACCCCGAACCTTTAGGTCCCAACAGGAATCTTTGGAGTGTGGAGATGTGCACCATCAGGGGCTGCACGAAGATGAATGGAGGCAGTGTGCAGCAGGGGGCTTGTTTGGATGTCTAGATCTCTCCTCTTCACTTCCAAGGAACCCATGGCATAGCACCTCTAATGCTGTTCTCTGCTATGGGAGGATGAAACATGCCCATCCGACCAGCCTTCCACAATAAGGGCTAACTACAGGCATAGGAAAGAAAAGCATGGAGCCATCTACAGACAATCCTTTTACTCAGCCCTGACTCAGATACATTTCAATTAAATTAAACAAGGTTACTCATGTTGCTCAAGGTTCTAACATGAATTTAAATCTGGCCCCATGTCACAATCCTAGTCCCATCCCAATGGGCATAAAGTGCCATTGTATGTAAACTTTATTCAACTCTTAAAAAAACAACCAGTCCACCAACCAAAACTTTGCATATGACTTAATGCAAATCAAAACTCCAGCTTTTCCCATGACAGCTGGTCACACTTCCTCCTCCAGGGGGACAGCAGGGAAGCTTTAAACAGCTTTGGTGAATGGAACATTTCAGAATAACTCAGTTCCTCATTGCATGTGATCCTTGCTGGTTGCAATCAAACAATATCCATTTCAATATGGCTACATGTAAATGTACACATCTAGGAACAAAGTATATAGTACATATTTACTGGATGGGGGACTCTATCCTGGGAAGCAGGGACTTCGGAAAAGATTTGGTGCCCATGGTAGATAATCATCTTTGCTTGAGCTCCCATTGCAATGTTGTGGCCAAAAGAGCTACTGAAATCCTTGGATGCATAAACAGGGGAATCTTACATAGGAATAAGAAGGGTATTTTACCTCTGTATTTGGTTATGGTGCAACTGCTGTTGGAATACCATGTCCAGTTTTGGGCCACTTATAAGAGTCGAGCTTCAAAACATGAAAAAAATGGTGGAAATGAAAACTGTATGTATTTTTTTACTCTATTGGTGCTAAATTTAGCACCACCAAAGAATTAATGGGGGCATGCAATACCTTGGATAAAACTTGACAGTTTATTGCACTCAATGCAGCATGTATGATTACCTGCCCTATGGGCACATGGCGTATCTGTGCATTCGGTGAAAGGAGCTCCGGGCCCATAGACACTGTGTATGGGCTTTGGAGGACAGAGAAGCTAAACTGGAGGAGATAAGAGAGACAGAAACATACAGATAAGACTTTTGCAAACAGGGGCTGCTAACAGGGAGTTTCGCAAGGGAGTTTGGAAAGGGAGTGGGAAGGGGGCGAGGGTCCCTTGCCAGTTCTATCTGTTTTCCCTTTATTGCCCTTAAAACCTATAAACCAAACTGAATTGTGAATTGGGAGTGCTTTGTTCCAGGTGGGCCTTGAGTGGGCCTGACTGCTATAAAAAGGCAGTCAGCAGCAAACCAGCTGAGCTGTGAACAGCAGAGGTTAACAGAGGGAGTTTGCCTGGGAGTTCATGGAGAACCCACTGAGGCTTACATCTCGCGGGCTTCTATGAGTTGCTGCAACAGCTGAGGAAGCTCTTAGAAGGAAGGTGATATGGAAGGTGAGCATTCAGTTGTTGTAACCTGTACAGGTTGTGCCATGTTTGTCTTTCTTCCACAGGACAGAAGCGACTTTGTCTGTACAAAGTGCAAGCTGGTCTCCATATTGGAAGAGAAGGTTCGAGGTCTGGAGAAACAAGTATCGACCCTGCGTTGCATATGAGAAAATGAAGATTTCCTGGACAGACGTCAGGATATGATTCTACAGGCACAACGTTCTGAAGAATCGGAGCAGGTTGCGCAGAGGGGACTGAGGGATGGTGAAGAAAATTGGCAGCATGTGACCTCCAGAAGAAGGAAGAGGAGCGTCCATGTACCAGCAATGGAGATACAGGTGAGCAACCATTTTCATGTTCTCTCCACAGGTGCTAATGCGGAGAGTGGACTAGATGATACATCTGAGGGAAGGGAGCAGAAGGAGACTCTAGCGATTGGAAGGCATGAGATGCACTGTCCTAGGGATGGGGGTTCCACGACCACCACTCCCAAGAGAAGGAGGAGGGTGGTGGTGGTCGGGGACTCCCTCCTCAGGGGGACTGAGTCATCTATCTGCTACCCCGACCAAGAAAATCGAGAGGTCTGCTGCTTGCCAGGAGCTAGGATTCACCATGTGACGGAGAGACTGCCGAGACTCATCAAGCCCTCGGATCGCTACCCCTTCCTGCTTCTCCATGTGGGCACCAATGATACTGCCATGAATGACCTTGAGCGGATCACTGCAGACTACGTGGCTCTGGGAAGAAGGATAAAGGAGTTTGAGGTGCAAGTGGTGTTCTCGTCCATCCTCCCTGTGCAGGGAAAAGGCCTGGGTAGAGACTGTCAAATTGTGGAAGTCAATGAATGGTTAAACAGGTGGTGTTGGAGAGAAGGCTTTGGATTCTTCAACCATGGGATGGTGTTCCAAGAAGGAGGAGTGCTAGGCAGAGACGGGCTCCACCTAACGAAGAGAGGGAAGAACATCTTCGCAAGCAGGCTGGCTAACCTAGTGAGGAGGGCTTTAAACTAGGTTCACCGGGGGAAGGAGACCAAAGCCCTGAGGTAAGTGGGGAAATGGGATACCGGGAGGAAGCACGAGCAGGAGAGTGCAAGAGGGGAGGACTCCTGTCTCAGACTGAGAAAGCAGGACAATCAGTGAGTTATCTTAAGTGCCTATACACAAATGCAAGAAGCCTGGGAAACAAGGAGGGAGAACTGGAAGTCCTGGCACAGTCAAGGAACTATGATATGATTGGAATAACAGAGACTTGGTGGGATAACTCACATGCCTGGAGTACTGTCATGGATGGATATAAACTGTTCAGGAAGGACAGGCAGGGCAGAAAAGGTGGGGGAGTTGCTTGTATGTAAGAAAGGAGTATGACTGCTCAGAGCTCCGGTATGAAACTGCAGAAAAACCTAAGAGTCTCTGGATTAAGTTTAGAAGTGTGAGCAACAAGGGTGATGTCGTGGTGGGAGTCTGCTATAGACCACCAGACCAGGGGGATGAGGTGGACGAGGCTTTCTTCCAGCAACTATTAGACATTACTAGATCGCAGGCCCTGGTTCTCATGGGAGACTTTAATCACCCTGATATCTGCTGGGAGAGCAATACAGCAGTACACAGACAATCCAGGAAGTTTTTGGAAAGTGTAGGGGACAATTTCCTGGTGCAAGTGCTGGAGGAGCCAACTAGGGGCAGAGCTCTTCTAGACCTGCTGCTCACAAACGGTGAAGAATTAGTAGGGGAAGCAAAAGTGGATGGGAACCTGGGAGGCAGTGACCATGAGATGGTCGACTTCAGGATCCTGACACAAGGAAGAAAGGAGAGCAGCAGAATACGGACCCTGGACTTCAGAAAAGCAGACTTTGACTCCCTCAGGGAACTGATGGGCAGGATCCCCTGGGAGAATAACATGAGGGGGAAAGGAGTCCAGGAGAGCTGACTGTATTTTAAAGAATCCTTATTGAGGTTGCAGGAAAAAACATCCCGATGTGTAGAAAGAATAGAAAATATGGCAGGCGACCAGCTTGGCTAAACAGTGAAATCCTAAACGCAAAAAAGAAGCTTACAAGAAGTGGAAGATTGGACAAATGACCAGGGAGGAGTATAAAAATATTGCTCAGGCATGCAGGAGTGAAATCAGGAGGGCCAAGTCACACTTGGAGTTGCAGCTAGCAAGAGATGTTAAGAGGAACAAGAAGGGTTTCTTCAGGTATGTTAGCAAGAAGAAGAAAGTTAAGGAAAGTGTGGGCCCCTTACTGAATGAGGGAGGCTACCTAGTGACCGAGGATGTGGAAAAAGGTACACAAAAATGAGGAACTTAGGTAAACAAAAATTGAAAGACACAGCGCCAAAAGTGAAATCCCTGCAAGCTGCATGGAAACTTTTTAAAGACACCATAACACAGGCTCATATTAAATGTATACCCCAAATTTAAAAACAACATAGTAAGAGAAACAAAAAAGTGCCAAGTATCAGGGGGCAAAAAAGTGCCACTGTGGCTAAACAAGAAAGTGAAAAAAGCAGTGAGAGGCAAAAAGGCACCCTTTAAAAATTGTAAATTAAATCATATTGAGGAAAATAGAAAGGAGCATAAACTCTGGAAAGTGAGGTGTAAAAATATAATTAGGAAGGCCAAAAAAGAATTTGAAGAACAGCTAGCCAAAGACGCAAAAAGTAATAGCAAAAAAAATTAAGTTCATCAGAAGCAGGAAGCCTGCTAAACAACCAGTGGGGCCACTGGATGATCAAATTGTTAAGGGAACACTCAAGCAGGATAAGGCCATTGCAGAGAAACAAAATGAATTCTTTGCATCAGTCTTCACAGCTGAGGATGTGAAGGATAGTCCTAAACCTGAGCCATTCTTTTTAGGTGACAAATCTGAGGAACTGTCCCAGACTGAGTTGTCATTAGAGGACCTTTTGGAACAAATTGATAAACTAAACGGTAATAAGTCACCAGGACTAGATGGTATTCACCCAAGAGCTCTGAAGAAAATCAAATATGAAATTGAAGAACTACTTACTGTAATATGTAACCTATCATTTAAATCAGCTTCTATACCAGATGAATGGAGAATAGCTAATGTGACACCAATTTTTTAAAAAGGCTCCAGAGGTGATCCCGGCAATTACAGGCTGCTAAGCCTAACTTCAGTACCAGGAAAACTAGCTGAAACTATAATAAAGTAAATAATTATCAGACACATAGATTAACATGATTTGTTGGGGAAGTGTCAGCATGGTTTTTATAAAGGGAAATCATGCCAAACTATTAGAATTCTTTGATGGGATCAACAAGCATGTGGACAAGGTAGATCCAGTGCATATAGTGTACTTAGATTTTCAAAAGCCTTTGACAAGGTCCCTTATCAAAGGTTATAAAGCAAAGTAAGAAGTCATGGGATAAGAAGGAAAGTCTTGTCATGAATCAGTAACTGGTTAAAAGATAGGAAACAAAGGGTAAGAATAAATGGTCTGTTTTCAGAATAGAGCGAGGTAAATAGTAGTGTCCCCCAGGGGTCTGTACCGGGACCAGTCCTATTCAACATATTCATAAATGATCTGGAGAAAGGGATAAACAGTGAGGTGGCAAAATTTGCAGATGATACAAAACTACTCAAGATAGTTAAGTCCAAAGCAGACTGCGAAGCGATACAAAGGAATCTCACAAAAGTGGGTGATTTGGCAACAAAATGACAGATGAATTTCAGTGTTGATAGATGCAAAGTAATGCACATTGGAAAATATAATCCCAACTAGACATATAAAATGATGGGGTCTAAATTAGCTGTTACCACTCAAGAAAGAGATCTTGGAATCATTGTGGATATTTTTCTGAAAACATCCACTCAATGTGCAGCTGCAGTCAAAAAAGTGAAGAGAATGTTGGGAATCATCAAGAAAGGGATAGATAAAAAGACAGAAAATATCATATTGCCTCTATATAAATCGTACGCCCACATCTTGAATACCGCATGCAGATGTGTTGCCCCCGCCCATCTCAAAAAAAGATATATTGGAATTGCAAAAGGTTCAGAAAAGGGCAACAAAATAATTAGTGGTTTGGAACAGCTTCCATATGAGGAGAGATTCAAAAGACTGGGACTTTTCAGCTTGGAAAAGATACGACTAAGGGGGGATATGGTAGAGGTCTATAAAATCATGACTGGTGTGGAGAAAGTAAATAAGGAAGTTTTATTTATTCCTTCTCCTAACACAAGAACTAGGGGTCACCAAATGAAATTAATAGGCAGCAGGTTTAAAATGAACACACAACATACAGCCAACCTGTGGAACTCCATTGTGAAGGCCAAGACTATAACAGGGTTAAAAAAAGAACTAGATAAATTCATGGGGGATAGGTCCCTCAGTGTTACTGTTGGTCCTGCTTTGAGCAGGGGGTTGGACTAGATGACCTCCTGAGATCTCTTCCAACCCTAATCTTCTATGATTCTATGATAATGGCTATTAGTCAGGATGGGCAGGGATGGTGTCCCTAGGCTCTGTTTGTCAGAAGCTGGAAATTGGAGACAGGGATAGATCACTCAATGGTTGCCTGGTCTGTTTGTTCCCTCTGAAGCACCTGGCATTGGCCCTGTCAGTAGACAGGATACTGAGCTAGATCACATCTGGTCTGACTGAGAATGGCAATTCTTATGACAGGTTGTAACCATTTTGACACATATGACATCAATAGTTTGACCTCTTGAGCTGTGCAAAAACAAACAAACAAAAACATTTTTAAATGACTATTTTATTCCAGGGCTTATATCTCTGCAAATCGCAGTTCAACTGACTCCAAATCTGGATCAATAACGCTACCCTGAACCTTTCTGAGGAATGTCAAAGGAATCCAACTAAACATGTTGATGTTAGGGACCCTGGAAAGATTGACCTTCAAATAGTAATCATGATGCAACAGTAGCTATAATGGTGCATCCATGCCAGACTAATATTCATAAGTTTATTTATTGGCTTGGAACACATTGTGCAGATTGCTGTCTATTAATAAAGATCTTGGACCATTCCATGAGTATTAAAATGGGAGAGTGGTACTGAGCTGTGAGGATTTTAGATACAGGAAAAAAATATAAAGAGGGGCATCATGGTACAGATATTCAGCTCATTTAAACTAGCATGTCTCCACAGCACTGTGCCAATATGCACCAGCTGAGGACGCAGCCTAACTTACTTAAATGGAGCTATGGCTGATTAACACCAGCTCGGGATCTGGCCCTTCATATTTCTCTGACATAGCTATAACCAGAGTGAATTCAATATTTTTAAAGTATCATGCAGCATTGCACCTGCACCAGAATGAGCTCATTTTATGTGTTTTCTGAAGAGAGAGGAAAATGTAATTGCTGAGAAAGAAAGAAAGAAAGAAAGAAAGAAAGAAAGAAAGAAAGAAAGAAAGAAAGAAAGAAAGATTGGGCCATCCATCCCAATAGAAGTTGAAGATCAGGTACACAGAATTTCTGAAACACTGAATTCCTCCAAAGTTCTTTCTCGAATGGTAATAGATTGGTCTGTAACCATTAAAATTAGCCTTGTGTACATCAAAAAATGAGGTCAGCATAATTACGTCGCTCAGGGCTGTGAAAATCCACACCCCTGAGGGACACAGTTAAACTGACCTAACCCCTGGTGTAGATAATGCTAGGTGGACAGGAGAATTCCCTCATCGAGCTAGCTACTGCATCTCAGGCATGTGGATTACCTACACCAAGGGGAGAACCCCTCCCTTCGCTGTAGGTACTATCTTCACTGAAGCCCAATAAAAGTGCAACTGGAGCAGCATATTATGTGTAGACAAGCCCTTACACTCTTGTAATAATTCCCACGGGTCAAAAAGGTAGGAAAGTGCAGGCTGCCTAAGAACTTTTGTCTTCTCTTTAGTTTAAATTGAAAGACAAAGAATTTGAGACCATGTAGAGGACAAGATCCGTAGTTGGTGTAAATCAAAAGACCAGGTCCTCATTTTGTTTTTTTAGCCCTACCTACTGTGAAATCACTGGAATTGTAGCAGTTGACATGAGTTCATCTCATGACCCTTAGTTTTCAGTCTTTGCCTCTGGGTACCTCTTAGTGACTAACTTTAAGCAGCCGGGTCAGCCTGAGCTGTGGGTTCCTCTGGTGGCTGCATCCCAAGAGCTGCTGATGCAATGCAGGAGAAAAACATCTCTGCTCCCCAGAGGTAATTGTGTGAAGTTAATGAAGGAACAGGCTATCCCAGGTCAGCTGAGCTTCTGGTGCCACTACGGTCTGAGCTATTGTAGGTCACATGTCTGTGCTATACATATGTGTTTGATTTGGTAGATATTTTGAGACACCCTTTCTGCTCAGCCCTGCCTTGTTATTAGCCAAGGATCCATCTAGGGAAGCTGCCTTCATGTGTGATACATGGCAGGTGCTGTTCCCCCTCCATGAGGATAGGCTTATCTAGGGAAGGTTGTTGGGGTGGTTTGCTTTAGAGGTGAGATCAGTGCTGGGCTCACAGCCCTGGAGATCACTTTAAGCTATTTAGCTCCAGAGCCGGTGTATAGCCGCTTGTAACTGTATCTGAAGCCAGCATATGCCAGGATCAGCTCTAGAATTACACCGAATTAAAAAAAAGATTTCAGTTTCTGGATAGCTAGATGAAAATTTCCAGAAACATTTGTTTAACAGAAAACCAAAGTTACCTTTTTAAAAGCAGTTTAAGCAGAACTTTTCTGAACATCCCCAGCTGGAAATATAGCTCTCTGGCAGGGTGGGGATGTTCAATGATACTATAATTTCAAACACCCATTTTTATATCTTTTTGCAAGACACAGCTGCAGGATGGGGAAACTGAGAAAACAGCAGAGATAATAACCCCTGGAATATGTTTTATACTTACTAGCACCTTGAAATTCAGGTTCAGAGTGGAACTAAGCAGTCACAGCCTATCTATATAGACTCTGACCAAGAACATTAAAGTACGTCTACAATGCAGCTGGGAGTGTATTTCCCAGCCTAGGTACGCAGACATGCACTAGCTCTGCTTAAAGAAGCGGACTAACACTAGCAGAGTAGCTGGAGGTAGCAATAGAGGTGGCTTGGGCTAGGCACTTGTGTATAAACCTACCCAAACTCTGTGGGCACATACTCAGCAGTACAGCCTGAGCTGATGCCCATGCTACCTCCTGCTACACGGGCATGTTTAGTGCACTAACACCAGCAGAGATAGAGCAAGTTGGTTACTGGAGCTTTGAAGAATGCTCCCAGTTGTATGCAGATGGACCCACAAGACAGGACAAGTATGCAGTCCTCCTGGACTATCACCATATCCAGTGTGCAACACTGTTGCCCATTGAGCACAAAGACTGTAAAGTGTTGGTAGCACTTACCATACACATGGTAAGTCCAAGCCCATCCTGCACACAGCTCACAAGGCAAAGAAAGGGAGGGAGGTGAAACAGAGAGGGGAAGTGTCTGGCCCGATGTCACACAGCAGGTCTATGGCTGAGCCAAGGACAGAACACAGCCAAATGGCCACTGACCCACTCGGCACAGACAGCAAGTTACATAGGGAAACGATACAACATAGAAGGGCAGATGGATGCTACTAGTCCATTATTAGCCAGAGATGGTATTGGTGCCATAAAACATTTTGTAACCAGGTTGCAGGTCATCCATATACAGAGCTTGGGAAGGAATCATTAAGGCAAGCTGGCATGTACGACACTGGGTGAGGCTGTTGTATTTCTCTGAACATGGGAATCAGGCTGTGTTGATGTTCTAACATTTTTGTGTCATGCTCAGATTTTAAGAATCTTGCTTGTCAGAACTGAGGGACCGTCTTTGCTGGGTCTGTTGGGTCTGAGCTGTAACATTTTCCTCTTTTTAATGCATTTGGTCAAGGCACACATCGAGCCATATCCTCAGATGATGTAAACTGATGCTGCCCTATTATATTTAACGGGCTAGGCCAATTTACACTAGTGTGATAACACACCTGACTAGCCCGATGGAAGTGACAAGAGCTGAGAGCCTTTGACATTCACATCATGAGATACCCTGGAGGGAATCAGGTTTCTTCCCTCCGTCACTCTAATGCTGACTGTTACCCTTCTCCATTCCTCCACAGGCAGGACACGATGTCCAACCAAACCGCTTTTACTGAGTTCCTTCTCCTGGGATCCTCAGATGTTTGGGAGATGTATATTTTTCACTTTGTGCTGTTTCTAGTGATTTACCTGGCAACCCTGATGTGGAACTTTCTCATCATCACAGCCGTAACCCTAGACCACCGTCTTCACACCCCCATGTACTTCTTCCTGATTCATAGATTCATAGATTCATAGATTCTAGGACTGGAAGGGACCTCGAGAGGTCATCGAGTCCAGTCCCCTGCCCGTATGGCAGGACCAAATACTGTCTAGACCATCCCTGATAGACACTTATCTAACCTACTCTTAAATATCTCCAGAGATGGAGATTCCACAACCTCCCTAGGGAATCTATTCCAGTGTTTAACCACCCTGACAGTTAGGAACTTTTTCCTAATGTCCAACCTAGACCTCCCTTGCTGCAGTTTAAACCCATTGCTTCTTGTTCTATCCTTAGAGGCTAAGGTGAACAAGTTTTCTCCCTCCTCCTTATGACACCCTTTTAAATACCTAAAAACTGCTATCATGTCCCCTCTCAGTCTTCTCTTTTCCAAACTAAACAAACCCAGTTCTTTCAGCCTTCCTTCATAGGTCATGTTCTCAAGACCTTTAATCATTCTTGTTGCTCTTCTCTGGACCCTTTCCAATTTCTCCACATCTTTTTTGAAATGCGGTGCCCAGAACTGGACACAATACTCCAGCTGAGGCCTAACCAGAGCAGAGTAGAGCGGAAGAATGACTTCTCGTGTCTTGCTCACAACACACCTGTTAATACATCCCAGAATCATGTTTGCTTTTTTTGCAACAGCATCACACTGTTGACTCATATTTAGCTTGTGGTCCACTATAACCCCTAGATCCCTTTCTGCCATAAGATTCTGATGAATCTGTCCATCCTAGACCTCAGCTCCATCTCTGTCACCATCCCCAAATCCATGATCAATTCCCTCATGAACACCAGGTTGATTTCTTATTCAGGATGTGTTGCCCACGTCTTTCTCTTCATGTTCTTTGGTTCAGCTGATGTTGCCTTACTCACTGTCATGGCGTATGATCGATATGTCGCCATCTGTCAGCCACTGCACTATGATACTATAATGAACATGAGAGCTTGTGTCCAAATGGCAGCCAGTGCTTGGATCAGTGGTCTTCTCAATTCTGCAGTGCTCACTGGGAACACGTTTGCAATATCCTTCTGTAAAGGCAACATGGTGGATCAGTTCTTCTGTGAAATCCCCCAGATACTAAAGCTCTCCTGTTCTGACTCATAGCTCAGTGAAACTGCGACTATTGCCTTGAGTTCATGCTTAGTCTTTAGCTGCTTTGTTTTGATAATGATGTCATATGTTCAAATCTTCAAAACGGTACTGAGAATCCCCTCTGAGCAGGGCCGCCATAGTTCCTTCTCCACCTGTCTTCCCCACCTCATTGTGGTGTCCTTGTTTATTTTCCCTGGCACCATCGCCTGCCTGAAACCCACCTCCAGCTCAGCATCAATTCTGGATCTCGTGGTGGCTGTTATCTACACCCTGGTGCCCCCAGTGATGAATCCAATCATCTATAGCATGAGGAACAAGGAGATCAAAGCTACCCTGTGGAAAATAATGGGATTGAGGCTAATCTCGAAAAATAAAATGCCTACCTTTCCTCTTTGATTTTGTGTTTCCATGAGAATGTGCTTTGCAGTATCCCTATGCACAAAGTGGTCTTTACAGTGGCAAAAATGCAGAGAAACATGACTCAAGGCAATAGACATATTGTAGATTTGCACCAGTGTAAATAAGATCAGAATGTGTTGATGTAAGATTTTTTCTACTGCCACCTATTAGACTTCACGAGGACTTTGGTTCATCTCCTTTTTGGGGGTACAAACTCTGCTTTGGGTACAATGACTTTTGGTTTATTGTTTGCTTGTGGGACAAGGGGGGTTATGACAGAATTAAATCATACAGTGTAGGCTATAGTATGTGTGGAATTACTGGCCATACGACTTCATTGGTCTGCACTTGCTCAATGGCAGCCCATTGGGCTGCATTCCGGCAGCTGCCTTATCCAAGTAAGGTTCTAGATAAAGGACCGTCACTGAAAGCCATCCAGACTGCAATCTGGGGCCATCAATTTTTATTGTGTCTCAACTACTTGCCCACCCCCAGGAAAAAAATATTTTTCTGCACTGGGGGCCGACAAGCATGATGATGGAGATGGAACTTCATAGCATGAACACATGACCCAGAGATTTGGGTCTACTGAAGAGTGGAGTGCTGTCTGGGGCGGGGGCGACTAGGGCCACATATACAATTGACTTGGAGGAGGGCAAAGGCAGGAAATGACACTGTATGCGTACAGAGTGACAGATGTGACAATATCCTGGATAATTCTTTCTGAATAAAGTTAAATCTTATTGAATTAAGTTTAATACCTTTGGGGTGCCTTCTATTCAAATTACAACTGTTTATGTGTCATAATGAGATTGTATGTGACATCTCTAGGAGATGTAACCAAATTTAAATCTTGGGAAACGTTAGGAACTTCAAAGGACTTCTGTAAATAATTTGAACTTTTAAAATTAAGTGGGTTTACCTGGAAATCTCTAAGATGAGGGGGTATGCTATTGGAATTCCTCCGGGGTTATCAGCTGTTTGATGCTTCACCATTGCCAGGGGAACCCATTGTCTGGCTGATTCCCTATTCCCGGTGTCTTCAAAGAGCCAAAGTGGTTAAATCAGTGACTCAGAGTCAGGAAAGTTTTTGTTCACCGCAAAGGGATTGATGAATTTTAAACCACAGAAAACCCTGGGTGGGGTTTTGCAGCACTGCTCACCTGCCAGAGTCCATGCTAGAGTTGGGGTAATCTCTGGTAAGCTAATTAGCATGTGTGTAGGTTCTTTTATTGTTTTAATGTTTTCTCTGTAATGATTTTACTGTTGGAATAAAATGTGCTTGCTTTGAAAGAACTGCAGTAATTATAGCAATGATACTGTTTACTGTCTCGGAGGAGGGAAGCAAAACAGGTCTGCTTAAGCAGTCAGTCTTTGCCGGTAATAACACAGTGAAGGCAGGGAACTGCTTAGCCTGGAAATATCCCAGTCAGGAGGAAGAGATGTGCGGGTCTGCAACTAAAAGAGGTGACGACTGGGGAGCCGGAAGCTTGCGAGTAGGTGCCCTAGCAGGACCACTAAGGAGAAATATAAGTGCAGTTGTGTCAGGGTTGCCTCCCCACTCTGAAATCTAGGGTACAGCTGTGGGGACCCACATGAAAGGCCCCCTAAACTTATTTCTAACAGCTTAGGTTAAAAACTTCCCAAGGCACCAATCCTTCCTTGGATTAGGTAACGCTGCCACCACCAAGTGATTTAAACAAACATTTAGGGAGGGCCACTTGGAGCCCTACCTTTCCCAAATATCCCCTCAAGCCCCTACACCCCCTTTTCCTGGGGAGGCTTGAGAATATATCCTCACAAATTGGTACAGGTGAACACAGTCCCAAACCCTTGGATCTTAAAACAATGAAAAATCAATCAGGATAATTTTAATTACAGAAAAGGTAAAATAATTACCTCTGTAAAATCAGGATGGTAAATACTTTACAGAATTACAAAAGACTCAAGAACATAGAGGATCTCCCCTCTAGGCAAAACCGTAAAGTTACAAATCCAGGGATAACCTTCCTCTAGAAAAGGAAAATCACAAGCCAAAATAAAAGTAAGTTAACGCATTTCCTTATTATTACTTACTAATTCTAATTGAGTTGGATTGCTTGCCTTCTTGATCTGTCTCCGGCCAAAGCCACATGGAACAGACAGAACAAAAGTCTCCCCCCACCCCAGATTTGAAAGTATCTTGTCCCCTTATTGGTCCTTTGGGTCAGGTGCCAGCCAGGTACTTGAGCTTCTTAACCCTTTACAGGTAAAAGAGGAATTAACCCTTTACAGGGTAAAAAGGGATTTTATGCTACCCTTAGCTGTATGTTTATGAAAAGTTGTCCTGAACAGTTACATGCACCAGTGTAAAGAAGATCAGAATCTATCTCCATACACAGCTGTCTTTATAACTTAGGTTTCATACAAGCCACACCATCACGCTATCTGACCACCTTGTGCATAAAAATCAGTAGCTATAGAAAATTCCCTCGTGGACTTCATGGAGTCTCTTGGTTTTCTCCTTTTTGGTATAAAAATGCTGTCTGGGGTATTATTTTTGTTTGCTTGGTTTTCTCTGATTTTTTTTTGTTGGATGTTTGGTTAATTTATTCCTTTGTTCCAGATACATTTTTGGGGTGGAAGTATGATTTTAAAATAGCCAGTGATGGAGAATTCTCCACAACCCTTTCTAAGTGGATAGAGCTAAAATTCAGAGGGATCTTGAGAAATTGGAGAACTGGGCGATAGAGAACAAAATGAAATTCAACAAAGACATATGTAAGGTGTGACACTTGGGAAGAAAAACCAAATGCACAAATATGGAACTGGGGAAAACTGGCTTGGCAGCAGCACTGGTGATAAGGATCCAGGAGTTTTGGTGTATCACAACCTCCACATAAATCAGCAATACGATGCTGTTGCAAAAAAAATGCAATTTTAGGTTTCATTAACAGAGGCGTAGCATGCAAGTCACGGAAGGTGATAGTACTGCTCTACTAGGCACTGATTAGGCCTCAGCTGGAGTTCTTTGACCAAATTTAGTCACCACTATATAGAGAGGATGCAGAGAAACTGGAAAGGATACAAAGGTGAGTGACAAAGATGATCACAGGGATGGAATGCAAGCCATATGAACAAAGGCTGAAGGAACTGGGTATGTTTAGCCTGGAAAAAAGGATATTATTGGGGAACATGATAGCAGTCTTCAGATGCTTGAAAGGCTGCCATAAAAAAGGTGGAGAAAAGTTGTTCTCTTCTGCCACAGAGGGCAGGACAAGAGACAATGGGCTCAAACTACAGCATAGCAGATCAAGATTAAATATCAGGAAAAACTTCCTAATGATAAGAACAGGAGTACAATGGAACAGACTGCCTAGCAAGGTCATGGAAACTCCTTCACTGGAGGTTTAAAAAAGAAAGGCTGCATAGCCATCTGTCTTGGATGGTTTAGACAGAACAAATCCTGCATCTTGCCAGGGTGTCAGACTAGATGACCCTTGTGATCTCGTCTAACCCTATGATTGTAAGTTGTTTCAGTGGTTAACTATCCGCACTGTTAAAAATGTGCACCTTTTTCCAGTCTGAATGTGTCTAGCTTCAACTTCCAGCTGTTGGATCAAGTTATGCCTTTGTTTGCGGACTATAGAGCACAATATCAAACTTTTGGTCCCTATGAAGGTACTTAGAATCTGTGACCAAGTCACTCCTTAGCCTTCTCTTTGTTAAGCTAAAGAGATTAAGCTCCTTGAGTCTATCACCATAAGGTATGTTTTCCAATCCTTTAATTGTTCTTGTGTCTCTTCTCTGAGCCCTATCCAGTTTATCAGCATCTTCTTGGTTTGTGACACCTGAACTGGGGACAGAATTTCAGTAGTGGTCACATAAAGAGGTCCAATAACCTCTCTATTCCCACTCAAGAATTAGCCTTTTTGGCCACAGCATCATGCAGGGAGCTCATGATCAGCTGAGCTGATTTATATTACGTTATATAGCAATATAAAAATATATATTCCCAAAGCCTGCCAGTGGTTCAGGCCCAAATTCTCCAGCCTTGAACTGTGATCTTGAAGTCCATTATAACTATCTTGCTCAATTCTGTTTGCCATACACAAAGAGCAGGAATATACTCTGCAGGTGAGAATTTCAAAGCTGTCTAGGGGATTTGGACACCCAATTCCTATTGGTTTTAATGGAAATGGGGAGACAATATCCTTATGGCAGCTATGAAAATCTCTGCCTCAGTGTAAATGAGATTTTATTTCATATTAAGGATAAAGAACAAGAGAAGAAGGAACAAAAATAGAGTTTCCATGAGTGAGAGCACAGTGGGTGTGTCTCTCCTCAGTAAAAGTTTGCTTCAGAAGTGAATCCAAAAAGGTAGCTGCCCCCAGCAGATTCTGAGCAGTTTAGGCAAGAACATAGCAGGGTACTTGAGGACACACTTAACTTTAAGCACAAGAGAATTCCCAGAGTCCCATGGGACTATAAACATGCTTAAAACCTAGGCACATGTTTAGGAACCATGCTGAATTGGGGCTTTAAAGAACAGGCCACAGAAAGCAAATTCACTGGTGACATGCAGAAGATCAAGGCCTGGATTCAATCCAGCAACAGGCCCACCAACTCAGCAAAATGCTTATGATACTGCTGGCTCTGTGGTCTGCCAGTGTTGTCCCCATAGCAGATCCCAATACTCTCAGGCAGGAGGCAACCTCCATAGCTCCATGGGTCCATGAACAATCTTCCAGCCTTGGGAGTTGTCAGGGACCCCCCCACACACACACACTCTGAACTCTGGGGTATAGACGAGGGAACAAACAAAAAGAGCCACAACAAATTCTCCCCTCCCCCCCCACCAGATTTGAAAGTATCTTCTTTCCTCACTGGTCCTTCTGGTCAGGTGCCAACTAGGTGATTTGAGCTACTTAACCCCTTACAGGTAAAGCGATCCAGTACAGCTGCCAAGGAGGGATGTTATGCTACCCTTTTCTTTATATTTATGACAGGAGTGGTCCAGGATCCTGTATTAATTCAGTCCTTCATTCAGTCCTGGTTACAGAACCATATACAATAGAACTATTTTGGGACCTTTTCCTGAGTAAGGACTTGACAAGAAAAGTGCTGCATTCTCCATATCTTGGAGTCTTGTAATCTAAATTAGTTAGGTGACCAAATCCCATTGATATTCAATTGGAATTGGGCACTTAGGATCCCTTGGGATCTTTTGAGCCTATCCAAAGAAGAGATGCCTTTTTGAACAATGCATTCAAGTTCAACCATAATTTGCTGGGCTGGATGCAGGAAACACTGGGTGTATTCTCTGCCTTGTGTTACGCAGGAGTTCAGACCAGATGACCACAATGGTCCATCCTGCCCATAAAATCTAGTAATTTATGGATTTTGCAGACCTTTATTCATTGGCACCAATGTTACAACTCACATGAAAAAGCTAAGATGAAGGGAGGACTGGGGTCCTAAATAACAACATAAGGACAGGGTGCTAAAGGTCTGATTTTACAAAAAGCTGTACCCTACAGGTGATGAATGTTTGCAAGACAAATTTTGTGAAATAGCCACTAACTTTGGATGTTTTCGTTTAATGTCAGCCAATCTGGACCTTTTCTCCAAAATTGCTGTGCACCCACAACCCCAACTGAAATCCATGCAAGCTGGAAGTGCTCAGCAAATCTGAAAACCCAAGACTCAGTTCTCACAAATTGGGCACCAAAAAATGGAGGCTTCCAAAATTAGTGGAGAAGTAGGAAAATTTTGATCATTGGGCTTGATTTACTTTCAGTTCTGAGAAGCTGCAATTGCCATTGGCTTCACTATGATCTGGGAGTCGTCAGCAATGCTGGAAATTAGGCCCAAAGCCAGAAACAACTTTTGGAAATAATGTCCTAAGATTTTAGTTGTTCCTGCTTTTTTCATAGATTAATAGATTCAATGGCTAGAAAGACTGATTAAATTTTCTAGTGTGACTTCTTGCATAGTGCAGACCAGATAATTACCCCTGTACTGAGCCCAATATCTTGGGTTTGACTAAAGCATCTTCCAGAAAGGCAACCAGTCTGGATCTGAAGACTTTAAAAGACATGGGAACTTGACCATTCGGGTACATATGGTTTGAATGAATCACACAGTTTTCAAACTATTTAATATGGGCCTTTGTGGGTGACAAGTTGGTCCAGTGCAGAGCTCTGCATTGCACTAATCCACGGAGTAATTTGTTCATAGAATCAATGCAAGCTTTTTTGGCCCATTCTGGAGAGGTGCAGAGCACGCTCAGCTCCTGCTGGCATCACAAGACATGTTCAGCTCCCAGGTCAGTCCATGTAATTGACATGGGCCCAATCCTGCATGGTGTGGGCCAGACCCGGCCACCTTTACATGAGTAGCCATGACTCACTCACGTGACCACGCTGGTTTTGCTATGAGCACTTGCATGAGTAACTAATACCTGTGTGAGTAAGGGTTTTAGGAGGAGGCCAATTTTGCAAGCAAAACTCAGTGGAAGACCTGGTGGATTGAAGAAGATCCTTAGGGCTAGGTCTACACTGCAGCTGGGCATGAGCCCCCCAGCCTGGGCAAACAGACTTGCACTAGCTGCACACAATCTAAAGCTAGCAATGTGGACATTGTGGCTCAGGCAGCAGCTCTGGCTCCAAAACTCAGCTGACCCCCTGACTGTCTGCAAGGTCTAAACTGCTAGTTTTAGTGCCCTAGCTGGACCCAAACTATCACCTATCTAAGATATAGACATTCCCTTAAGGACCCAATCCTGCAACCTTTATTCTTTTGGGCAATGCGTAATCCTTGCTGATGAGGCCAGGAGATCTCTGAGACTAACTGTTAGAGGAAGAGTTATCCACTTAAATGATGAAACATTAGCTGGTTATGTTAAACTTCACAGATCCCCACCTGTTCACACTGGTGTTCAAGGCAGACAATGCCATGGGGAGGCTGAAGCTGTTTGTTGAGATCAGTGAGATCACCCATAGGGCCTAGTATCCCTAGACATGTTCACTGGCTCACACTTATAGCAGCCTGATGAGTCACCAAAGAAACAGCCCTTTGTTCTCAAGGCAGGTGAGAGACTTTCTTGATTTTATTAGAGAACTGATAATATTATCTCACTTTGTTCTTTAAGTTGTGTATTGAGAGCTATTTGGGGTGCACAGTGCTTTACAATGGGAGTAAAGACATGGTCCTTGCTCTTAAGATTTTATTGACTCAGCTATCCTGGCAAGTCAAGATGCTAGGGGAGATAACAACAGGCAATGGACGGAATGCACTCAACTGGACAATGAGTGTTGCTTTGCTAGCAGCACAGACAGCCTAGTTTCTTTCTTTCTTTCTTTCTTTCTTTCTTTCTTTCTTTCTTTCTTTCTTTCTTTCTTTCTTTCTTTCTTTCTTTCTTGACTGGAAGTATTGGTGGAGTGATTCTAAAATAAGGCGTTGTTCCGAAGACTGAAATGAAGGAGGAGAGAGATGTTTTGTGCAGAACTGGTTCAGGGAAGGCAGCTCATGGATTTGGGTTGCCACTTCCAGTGAAAATGTAACAGGAATGGGGTGCCCAAACTTTCAGGCAGCTTTGAAAATTTTAGCCTTGCAGCCTGGGAGAAGATGTTTTGTGTTAGCTGGTGATAGACCTGGTGTACCTGGAGGGGTTGCAAAAGAAAAGGGTGAGGGACGTGGGGACCTCTTCCTTTCTTTACTCATTGATACTTAAACTTTTTTTTTTTGGTCTACTCGTTGCATCCTGCCTGTAAGTTATCTGGGCAGGTGCTGTCTCTTTACTACGTATGTGTGAAACACCCAGCACAACAGGGAACTGATTGCTGATTAGGACACTATATGCTACAGTGCTAGAGCTATTACTACTTGTACTGTGTATAGCCAAGTAGGGGGCTGGGAAGACTGAGTAAATATATATTTTGTAACCCACCCTTCCTTGGGAATGTTTTTATCTGGTTCCAGATAAATGTACAGAAAATGCTACATATAGCTCACATGGCTTGTTGTTTAATTTGAAACGGAGAATTGGTCTGTTTGTAGACCGTATAAAGTTGATAGCAGAGCTTGTCAAATTAGAAATTCTGACATTTTGTAACTTTCATTCATCCTGATCTGGAAGAAAAACTAATAATTTTGAAATGTCCCATGAAACTAACATTCTAAAAATCCCCTCATTTTGGAAATATTGAAACAACCTTACCAAAACGTATTTCAATCAGGTCAATGCATTTCATTTTTAAGTTTGAAGCCCTTTATTTTGATTTTATCATGTCAACATTTATATTATATTATATTATATTATATTATATTATATTATATTATATTATACATTTTGATACTTTTCAGTCAAAAATTTGTCAAAATTGCTACAGTCTCATATTTTTTATTAGTCGTCATTTTCTGATGGAAAACTGTTATGTTGAAAAACTTTCAACCAGCTCTAGTCCACAGAGGTCTCCTCCCCAGCAGAGATTTCAGAGACTGCTGTGGTCATGATATATATCAACATCAATAACAAGGGAAAGGTGAGTAGGCGGTATGGGAAGCTAAACATACAGTATTAGGAAATAGGGTTAAATATTCTGTTCAAGAGCAATAGCCAAAAATATTGCAGTATCCCTATAATAAAGCTGAAGTGTTTTGGATAATTACTGTAAAATTATATAGAAGGATAAAAAATATAGTAATTTTTGCCTTTATTTTTTATAATCAATATAAAAAAAGAAGAGAAATCCCATGAAAGAAGAAAAAAAAGCTTAAGACCTAATGACAATTACTATCTATCTATCTATCTATCTATCTATCTATCTATCTATCTATCTATCTATCTATCTATCTATCTATCTATCTATCTATCTAATCTCTAATCATTAAATTAAACAACTGGGCAAACTGTTTGATTACTCTAAATGTTAATCTATTGCTGTCATTTCAATAAAAGCTACCAGTATTTCTAGGTATTTTTCATTTCTTTTTATATGTAAAAGTAAGATTTCCCATTGCCAAAGTTGACAGTGGTAAATAAAGTTATTACCATTGTGCGGGACATGGGCGATGCCTCTATTATTTTATTAATATTCTTCCTTCATCTATTTGTTTGCTTGTGTTTTTCTTGGTTGCTATATTGTTACAAAGAGATTAACTCTCACACAAGTGGACAGCAGGTAGACAGGAAGGGAGGTATAAGTTTCATATAGCATCATTCACCAATACTTATCAGGACAATTCAAGTGTCAATTCCTTTGAAATTTACCTCTGACCATACTGAGTCATAATTCCCAGCTTAGTACAGGGGTGGGGGAAGAGTTTCAAGTGGGAAAACTGAATCAAACAACTTTTGCTGTTGATGAAAACCAAAGCCTCTGAGCTCAGAGCAGGGAGAAGGGGGAAGCAGACTGAACCCCTGTCCCAGAAGCATGGGTGTTTTAAGTAAAACAGGTGCACGCCAGCCTTCTATTGTTTAACCCTCTGCTCTTGTTATGCTTTGATTCCTGCTGCTGAGATTAAACAATAGTTTGTTTTGAAAAGGCTGCTTTGTGTTCACTGTGTTCGCCAGTAGTCCCAGATCCTAAAGGGAAGCCTTGCAGGGCAGCTAAATCCATCTGGGCCTGTGGAGCAAACACAGTTGGTACCCAGCAGGCTGTAGCCTCATTTGAGAGTGGAAGAATTGTAGGATTCCACACCAGAGAGGTGACGGCAAGAGGCCTGTCTCTGAAATGGGTTGCACTCAGGGAGACGTTGAGAGGTCTGCGAAATACAGCTATCCCTGAACTGTGATAATCATTATTAACAGGTCATTTTTTCCAAATGGGTTCTATCAATCAAACCATCTAGCTGAAGCTATGAAACAGGATTCATGCAAACACTCTCCTGTGCCTGTACAGAGTAACATTATTGTTAGTAGCAATTACTATATTTGTTATGTCCAACCTAGAACAGGCCCTATAGTGCTAGATACTGTATAAAGATAGAATAAAAGAAAGTCCCTGTCCCAAAGAACTTTTACTCTAACTGGACAAGTCAGATAAAATGCAGGGGAAAGGGAGAAAACATTGACTTCAGTGATCTCCACATGGGCATACAGGAAAATCCACATGAATCTGATTATAAAATCAGGGCCTGAGAAATGGAGTGTATGTACATTTAGTATGAAATATTTATGATTTTTCGAGTATTAGACCCAAGAAAATAATGATCCAAGTCAATGGGATTTGTGTCTCAAGTAATCTTCATTGCAAAGGCTGGCATTCTTATACACGTTGAGTTGGTGCCTCCATGTTTGAATGGTCTTATTTAAATCAGCATGAGACTGGAATTTCCAAGTGTATAAAGGAATGAGGTGCCCAAATCTCATTGAAATTTAAAAGCATAAACCTCTTAGGTTCTGTTGAAAATCCCAGCCTGAGGGAAAGGGTAATGGAATCTCTCTTTTGAAATCAGTGTCACTCATAGTGACTAAGGTATCATTGACCAGAGTGGTAGAATCTGATACTTGGTCCTTTTTTCCCCTCTTCATTCATGTTCATTCGTAACAAGTGTGATTTAAAACAAATACTTTGGCCAGCTCTAGTTATGCCGGAGAAATGTGATCCTGTTTCATGAAAGATTTCAATATTTCAAAAGTGGGTTTTATTCAGAATGAAAACCACCATTTTTGACATTTTCTGTAGAAGGGAATGGAGCCCCGTTTTTAGGGCAGCGTGCCCCATTGGGCTGCCCTAGAGCAGCAGACCCTTGAACTCTAGGTTTCCCATCAGCCCACCTATCTTCCAGAAAGGCATCCAGTCTTAACTGATATAAGAGCTAGATAAACTATGTTATGCTTGTCTCTGTTTGTCTTCCAGTTGAAAACCTATGAAGAAACAATGAATTTGAATCAAACGGTGATGACTGAGTTCCTTCTCCTGGGATTTTCTACCTCTCCAGAGAGGCAGTTTTTACTCTTTGTTGCAGTGTTAGCCATTTATCTGGTTACTGTGATGGGAAACCTCCTCATTATCCTTGTAACATTGGTGGATCCAACCCTTCATACCTCCATGTACTTTTTCCTCTCTAATTTGTCTGCCTTAGAGGTTGGTTACACCTCGGTCACTGTCCCAAAAATGCTGGTGAGCCTCATCTCAGGGGACAAACGCATTTCCTTTACCAGCTGTGCCGTGCAAATGTTCTTCTTCCTTTGCTTTGGGATCACAGAATCTTCTTTTCTGGCCACCATGGCATATGACCGCTATGTGGCAATATGCAACCCCCTGTGTTATCCCATGATTATGAACAAGAAGGTGTGTGTCCTGCTGGCAGCCACTTCCTGGACTATCGGCATCCCGGCCCAGGTAGTGCAGACAAGTTTGGTGTTCACCTTACCCTTCTGTAGCTCCAAAAAGATCAACCATTTCTTCTGTGACTCAGCCCCTCTGCTGTTGCTGGCCTGTGCTGACACCTCCATGAATGAAACCTTGACTTACATGGTGGTCACTTTCTTTGGAATGGTGCCCTTTGCCCTGATTCTCTTGTCCTACGTCCGGATCATTGCCACCATCATCAAGATGACATCAGCTGAGGGCAAGAGGAAAATCTTCTCCACCTGCTCCTCCCATCTCATCGTTGTGGCTTTATTCTATGGTTCTGGCATTATCCTTTATTTACAACCCAGGTCCAGTGAGTTTCCAAACAGTGGTAAACTTCTCTCCCTGTTTTACACTGTTTTGCCTGCCATGTTGAATCCTTTTATCTACAGCCTAAGGAACAGGGAAATCCAAACAGCCTTGAGGAGACATATGTGGCACAAAATGGTTCCCTGCTATCCCTGAGTGGCAGCTTTTCCAGCCTGTTCTGCCTCAAAGAATGTGACTTTTGAATAATCACACTGCTGGGGGGTGGGGTGGGGGGAATTTGCAGAAGCACCCATTAGTTTTGGCTGCCTTAGTAACTGAGCTGAGACTCCTAGGGCTTGATTTCTGAGGATGGCCTGGTACTCCCAGTGACCTCTGCTGTTGTTATCAGTACTCAACCCTTCTGTTTTTCAAGTTGCGTACCTAGGAAATGAGGAGCACACAGTTACTGGTCACCCAGGAAAATTCTGATGGAAGTGACTCAGCAGACATTCTGAAATCTGTAGCAAAACCAGGACTAGAAGCCAATTTTCCTTGGCCTGACACCACCAGATCATCCCTTCTCTTCCAGTAGGCCTATGCACCATTGATTACACTCTTTCCAGCTTCTGCAATGAACAAGGCAGGGATTAGAACTGCCTGGAAAACAGAACTTTCCTCCTGTGGCTGTTTGAACAAATTTGCATCCCAAGTCAACAGGGACCAGGGACAAAAAGTGTTCACAGGAGGGAAAGTATCAAAAAAATGCCTCTTCAGGAAAACCAAGGGGAAATTTCCCAGTGGCTCACTGAGCTGTCTAGGTAGTCCAAGAAGTCAAATTGATGGCTACCCAGGTAGTCAAGGAGGTGGCTGTCCAGAGAGTTGGGGAGTGTCTGCCCACCAAGTGGGGTGCTGTGGAGCCAGTGAGGCTGAATTTTCAGCAAGTTTCCTGGGACCTGGACAGGTATTGTGCCTGGCAGCTTGCCTGCCAGTTGCTAGGCTGGCAGTCAAGAAAGAGAACTTGGAGTCATTGTGGATAGCTCGTTGAAAACATCTGCTCAATGTGCAACAACAGTAAAAAAAAATTGAAAAGAATGTTAAGAACGATTAGGAAAGGGATAGATAATAAGACAGTAAATATTATAGTGCCACTATACAAATCTATGATACCCCATCACCTTGAATACTATGTGCAGTTCTGGTTTCCCCATTGTCACAATGTCTGGATTGGCTCACAAGTGCGAGTGCCTACCACTGGGCAGACTATCAGAAAACAGGTCAGAGACCCCAGATCAGTTGGTTCTCTAGATATCACACCAAAGACAATGCTGGTAGCCAACTCTATAGTAAACTAACTAGACGTTTACTAGCTAAGAAAAAAGAATGCGAATTATTGAGAGGTTAAAGCAGGTAAAATATAGGCACAGGTGAGTCACAGTTTGTAATTCCAAATGGTAGCAGAGATGTAGTAATCTGCAAGTTTCCAAAAAGGTTCTCGGGACTACTCAGAATAATCTCCATCTTCTCAGTCAGTTATTCTGCCATTTTATAATCCAAATAGGCCAGAGATGAAGGATCTTTCCTTTAATCCATTCTTATAGTTTCTTCTCACAGAAAAGAAGCTGACAGTGTGGGCTTTTCCTCTGATAACAGAGAGTGAGGAATGCATTTTAAGTCTTTGACCTCCGATCATTACACACAATGACCACAATGGAAATTAGCACTTTTCTATTAATGGTCATCATTTGCATTCCACAAGGGTTCTTTCTTGCTTGATAGGTTATTTAGTTACAGGGGTATACACAGTGTAAATGTTTACTACTACATTATAACAGGATTCAGATAAGTGAAAACAATGCATGTAACATCCCCTTAGTTTTCATGACGCTTAAACACCAAATACACTCTGATACATTTAACAATTACTTTGATCTATAGTAATACACAAGTGAATTGACCTGAGGCTTGGACACGAGCTGGCACCTGGTCTGCCAGTGTCACACCCATATCAAAAAAGTTATATTATAATGGGAAAAGGTACAGAGATCGGAAACAAAAATTATTAGGGGTATAAAAGAGCTTCCATATGAGGAGAAATTAAAAAGTCTGGGCCTTTTCAGCTTGGAAAAGAGCTTAATATGGGGGGATATGATAGAGATCTATAAAATTGTGAACGATGAGAAGAAAGTGAATCAGGAAGTGTTATTTACCCCTGCACATAACACAAAATATCAGGGATCATCCAATTAAATTAATAGGCAGCAGATTTACAACAAACAAAGGAAGTACTTCTTCACACAATGCACAATCAACCCATGGAACTTGTTGCCAGGGAATGTGATGAAGGCCAAAAGTATAACTGGGTTCAAAAAATAATTAGATAAGTTCATGGAGGATAGGCCCATCAATGGCTATTATCCAAGATGGTCAGTGATGCAACCCCATGCTCTGGATGTCTCTGTTCTGTTCAAGTCCCTCTGATCCATTTGGCACTGGCCACTGTTGGAAGACAAGATACTGGTCTAGATGGGCCTTCTTATGTTCTTATGTAGGCAGAGGCTACTGAGTGGGTACATTTCACAGTCACAGACATTAAATTCAATTGAAAAATATATCATGATTTTTGGTAAGTGAAATATATTCCTTCTCACTCCATTTGCAGCTAATTTCACAGTCAAAGTATATGGGAATTGGAGCTGACAAGAGGCTTTCAGTATGACTATAACACTCTGCTAAGGGCAACTGTGGCAAAGGGATAAACTTTAACAACAGTTAATTTGGACCCTGCTGGCTGATCAAAGAAGTGGCAATGAAGAATCTGTCCATAGGGTGTAGGGTGCTTGACCTTAAGGATGCCACTGTTTCTATATTTCTGATCCCAGATCTGGAGTGACAGCTGGCAACATGAAGGAACCCTGATCAATTTCATTTGAAACATGTTAATGTCATTGACTCTTGCTTAGGATAATTTTTTTAAATCCTTGCTTCATTGTGTGCTCATTAAAACCATCCCTGTTAGTAACACAGCCACCAAAAAGAAATCTCTCCAATCAGCCATGCAGCAGCCATGACTCTGTAGAGATTTACAAGAGAACACACAGGTTGTTATAATTTCACATGCCTTAATCTGCACTCTGAGAAATCTCAGCTGAGACCTGGGCACTGCCTGGAGATTTGTCAAACCTCTCAAGGAATTAAGGGGCAGTGGCAGAAGCAAAGTTACTAGTCATTTTAAGGGGTTCTGTGGAGGGCCATTAGACTGGAAATGCTGTTGGAAAATTCAGGTCGCAGTGGCAGTCCCAGCAGGGTTGATTAGCAAGGAAAATCAGAGGCATTGATTAATGTTCGACAAAGGAAGGGGAGTCAAGTATCAGGGGGTAGCCGTGTTAGTCTGTATCTAGAAAAACAACAAGGAGTCTGGTGGCACCTTAAAGACTAACAGATTTATTTGGGCATAAGCTTTCGTGGGTAAAAACCTCACTTCTTCAGATGCATAGAGTGAAAGTTACAGATGCAGGCATTATATACTGACACATGGAGAGCAGGGAGTTACTTTGCAAGTGGAGAACCAGTGTTGACAGGGCCAATTCAATCAGGGTGGATGTAGTCCACTCCCAATAATAGATGAGGAGGTGTCAATTCCAGGAGAGGAAAAGCTGCTTCTGTAATGAGCCAGCCACTCCCAGTCCCTATTCAAGCCCAGAATAATGGTGTTAAATTTGCAAATGAATTTTAGTTCTGCTGTTTCTCATAGACTCATAGACTCATAGACTTTAAGGTCAGAAGGGACCAATATGGTCATCTAGTCTGACCTCCCGCATGATGCAGGCCACAAAAGCTGACCCACCCACAACAGAATCTTCCAGCCTGCGACTCCTGCCCTATGCTGCGGAGGAAGGCGAAAAACCTCCAGGGCCTTTGCCAATCAACCCTGGAGGAAAATTCCTTCCCGACCCCAAATATGGCGATCATCAGAACCCCGAGCATACAGGCAAGATTCTACAGCCGGACCCTCATTTTACCCGCGATGGCATGTTAATGCCTAATTGACTAAAATCACGTTATCCCATCAAACCATTCCCTCCATAAACTTATCAAGCCTAATCTTGAAGCCAGAGAGGTCTTTTGCCCCCACCGTTTCCCTCGGAAGGCTGTTCCAAAATTTCACCCCTCTGACGGTTAGAAACCTTCGTCTAATTTCAAGCCTAAACTTCCCCACGGCCAGTTTATATCCATTCGTTCTCGTGTCCACATTACTACTGAGCTTAAATAATTCCTCTCCCTCCTTGGTATTAATCCCTTTGATATATTTAAAGAGAGCAATCATATCCCCCCTCAGCCTTCTTTTGGTTAGGCTAAACAAACCGAGCTCCTCGAGTCTCCTTTCATAGGAAAGGTTTTCCATTCCTCGGATCATCCTAGTGGCCCTTCTCTGTACCCGTTCCAGTTTGAGTTCATCCTTTTTAAACATAGGAGACCAGAACTGCACACAGTACTCCAAATGAGGTCTCACCAGCGCCTTGTATAATGGAAGCAGCACCTCCCTGTCCCTACTAGAAATACCTCGCCTAACGCATCCCAAGATCGCATTAGCTTTTTTCACAGCCACGTCACATTGCCGACTCATAGTCATCCTGCGATCAACCAGGACTCCGAGGTCCTTCTCCTCCTCCGTCACTTCCAACCTGTGCGTCCCTAACTTATAACTAAAATTCTTATTAGTCATCCCTAAATGCATCACCTTACACTTCTCACTATTAAATCTCATCCTATTATTGTTACTCCAATTTACAAGGTCATTCAAGTCTCCCTGCAGAATATCCCTATCCTTCTCCGAATTGGCAATACCTCCCAACTTTGTGACATCCGCAAACTTTATCAGCCCACTCCTACATTCGGTTCCGAGGTCAGTAATGAATAGATTAAATAAAATCGGACCCAAAACCGAACCTTGAGGAACCCCACTGGTGACCTCCGTCCAACCCGACAGTTCACCTTTCAGTACTACCCGCTGCAGTCTCCCCTTTAACCAGTTCTTTATCCACCTCTGGATTTTCATATCGATCCCCATCTTTTCTAATTTAACCAATAATTCCTCGTGCGGCACACTATCAAACGCTTTACTAAAATCTAGGTAAATTAGATCCACCGCATTTCCTTTATCTAGAAGGTCTGTTACTTTCTCAAAGAAGGAGATCAAGTTGGTTTGGCACGATCTTCCTTTCGTAAACCCATGTTGTAATTTGTCCCAATTGCCATTCACCTCAAGGTCCTTAACTACTTTTTCCTTCAAAATTTTTTCCAAGACCTTGCATACTACAGAAGTTAAACTAACAGGCCTGTAGTTACCCGGGTCACTTTTTTTCCCTTTCTTGAAAATAGGAACCACATTAGCTATTTTCCAGTCCATTGGTACCACCCCCGAGTTTACAGATTCATTAAAAATTATCGCCAAGGGGCTTGCAATTTCTCGCGCCAGCTCCTTCAATATTCTAGGATGAAGATCATCCGGTCCGCCCGATTTAGTCCCATTTAGCTGGTCAAGTTTGGCTTCTACCTCTGATACTGTAATGTCAATCGCCCCTCCTTTATTCCCCTCTGTCCCGCTCCCTCTATTCCTAAGCCCTTCATTAGCCTTATTAAAGACTGACGCAAAATATTCATTTAGATATTGTGCCATGCCTAGATTATCCTTAATCTCCACTCCATCTGCATGCTTCAGCGGCCCCACTTCCTCTTTCTTTGTTTTCTTCCTATTTTTATGGCTATAAAACCTCTTACTATTGGATTTAATTCCCCTCGTGAGGTCCAACTCTACACGGCTTTTGGCCTTTCTCACCGCATCCCTACATGCTCTGACCTCAATAAGGTAGGTTTCCTTGCTGATCTCTCCCCTCTTCCATTCTTTGTACGCTTTCTGTTTTTTCTTAATCGCCCCTTTGAGACGCCCGCTCATCCAGCTAGGTCTAATTCTCCTGCCCACTAACCGTTTCCCCTTTCTCGGGATACAGGCCTCGGACAGCTCGTGCAACTTCAGCTTGAAATAATCCCAGGCCTCATCTGCCTTTAGCTCTCTAAGTATGTTAGCCCAATCCACTTCCCTAAGTAGTTGCCTTAATTTATTAAAGTTGGCCTTTTTGAAATCGTAAACCTTAGTCACAGTTTTATTAGTGTTAATCCTTCGATTTAGTTTAAACCGAATTAGCTCATGGTCACTCGAGCCAAGGTTGTCCCCTACCACCATTTCCTCAACGAGGTCCTCACTACTCACCAGCACCAAATCTAAAATGGCATCCCCCCTCGTCGGTTCAGCTACTACTTGATGAAGGAATTCATCTGCTAGCACGTCTAGAACATCTCTTTGAAGTCTGTTTCTGAAGTTTTTTTGTTCAATGATAGTGACTTTTAAATCTGTAATAGAATGACCAGGGAGATTGAAGTGTTCACTTACTGGCTTTTGTATGTTACCATTCCTGATGTCCGATTTCTGTCCATTTATTCTTTTGCAGAGGGACTGTCCGGTTTGGCCAATGTACATGGCAGAGGGGCATTGCTGGCACATGATGGCATATATAACATTAGTAGATGTGCAGGTGAATGAGCCCTTGATGGTGTGGCTGATTTGGTTGGGTCCTCTGATGGTGTCGCCAGAGTAGATATGGGGACAGAGTAGTCAACGAGGTTTGCTACAGGGATTGGTTCCTGGGTTGGTGTTTCTGTGGTGTGGTGTGTAGTTGCTGGTGAGTATTTGCTTCAGGTTGGGGGGTTGTCTGTAAGCGAGGACTGGCCTGCCTCCCAAGGTCTGTGAGAGTGAGGGATCATTTTCCAGGATAGGTTGTAGATCGTGGATAATGCCCTGGAGAGATTTTAGCTGGGGGCTGTATGTGATGGCCAGTGGTGTTCTGTTATTGTCCTTGTTGGGCCTGTCCTGTAGTAGGTGATTTCTGGGTACCCGTCTTGCTCTGTCAATCTGTTTCCTCACTTCCCCAGGTGGGTATTGTAGTTTTAAGAATGCTTGATAAAGGTGTTTGTCTCTGTCTGAGGGGTTGGAGCAAATTCGGTTGTATCTTAGGGCTTGGCTGTAGACAATGGATCGTGTGATGTGTCTTGGATGGAAGCTGGAGGCATGTAGGTACGTATAGCGGTCAGTAGGTTTCCGGTATAGGGTGGTGTTTATGTGACCATCACTTATTTGCACTGTAGTGTCCAGGAAGTGGATCTCTTGTGTGGACTGGTCCAGACTGAGGTTGATGGTGGGGTGGAAATTGTTGAAGTCCAGGTGGAACTCTTCAAGGGCCTCCTTTCCGTGGGTCCATATGATGAAGATGTCATCAATGTAGCGCAAGTAGAGGAGGGTTTGTTCCTATGTCAAATAGCCCCCTGATGTGTAAAGTGAAAGGGGTCAAGCCAGCTCCTGTGAAAGGTGATCCCTTCCTTCATAAATTCCACCAGAGTCTCACCTAGGGAGGGGATTCAAGGGGAGGAGGGAGTGCTGTGAAAATGACATGTAAACAAACCGGAGATTCCCACTGGGTTAGCCAAGGCAGAAAGGCCCAGGTGCAGTGAGTGAAAGGCAATTCCAGTATTCTAGGCCTCAGTGACAGATATCAGTAAACCTACCTGGACTGTGACAAGCTTTGCTGTTCTGCCCACCATGAACCCCAGTTCTGCCCTCAGTCCTAACCCACAGCCCCCTCCACCTAATGCTATTCATCACTGAGTGGTGCACATGCACACAAACACGCACCTCAATCCTGACCCTATAGTCCCCTGGCTGTCAAAGCCCTGCAAAGCCCCTACCCCATAGCTCTGCCAGTTCCCCTCAGTCCCAACCCACAGGCTCTTGTTGTCCCAGTCCTGTGCTCCTCTGTGCCTCCTAAAGCTCTGCCGATGCCCATTAATCCTGACTTGCAGCCCCTGCCTTCTATCCAATTTTTGGGCTAACACACACAGCTCTGCTGCTGCACCTCAATCCCAACCCACAGACACCCTGCTGTCCCAGCCCTACCCCCTATCCCATACCCTCCAACTCTGAATGCCTGGAAATAAATGCCTGGGAATAAATTGTTCACTCGGTTGCTTGACCACACTTTAGTTTGGTATGCAATATATTCAAGAGACCAACTCAGCAACACCAGTCAGGTTGATTGCTATAAACCAATAATAATAAAGTAAAGGACAAAGGTTCAATACAATACCAGTCTCCAGGAAGCCATATCACACAGCACTGTTACATTCACATTATGCAGAAGCTGTACTGTCAAAGTTGTACCCTTAAAGCCATCTTTTTATACCCAACCTATTTGCAAGTACAAGGTACTATGTAAGTAATCTGAAATTACATTTAACCAATCAGCTTTCTACCTTGTTCTTCTGGCAGCATGGTGTATCCCATATCTCTTTGTTTTGACAACATGTATTTCAGGTACCAAAGGGTACAAAGGCATGTCTTAGTTTTGTACTAGGCCTAGACAATCCTCTTCCTTTGGAACATTTCAGTCCAGGTTGTCAGAGCAACTCCCTGTCTGCTGCTCTGACAAAGCACTATCTGCATCTGAAGAAGTGAGGTTTTTACTCACGAAAGCTTATGCCCAAATAAATCTGTTAGTCTTTAAGGTGCCACCAGACTCCTTGTTGTTTTTGTAGATACAGACTAACACTGCTACCCCCTGATTCTTGTCCTAATCTTGACAGTTTCCCTAATTGCACAAGCCAAAACTTACTTCCTTTGTCCCTCTGGGTTCCCTCCCCCACCCCCCCAATGGAAAAGCACTAGGTTAAAGATAGATTCCAGTTCAGGTGACATGATTACATGTCACTATAAGACTTCATTACCCACTTGCCAGCACACGTATACAGGAAAACTTAAGGGTAAAACAGAGCTATCTGCAGTCAATTGTCCTGGTTAATGGGAGTCATCAAGATTCCAAACCACCATTAATGACCCACACTTTGCATAATTACAATAGGCACTCAGAGTTATATTTCATATTTTTAGTTTCAGATATAAGAGTGGTTCATTTATACAAATAGGATGATCACACTCAGTAGATTATAAGCTTTCTAATGATACCTTACAAGAGACCTTTTGCATAAAGCATATTTCAGTTACATTAGCATATTTTCATAAAATCATATAGAGTGCAACGTCACAGCTTGATCACAGTCTATTGGAAATTACATGGGGAACAAATATTTAATAATGGGCTTTTCAGTCTAGCAGAGAAAGGTATAACATGATCCAGTGGCTGGAGGTAGAGGCTAGATAAATTCAGACTGGAAATAAGATATAAATTTTTAACTATGAGAGTAATTAGCCATCGGAACAATTTACCAAGGGTCATGTTGGATTCTTCATCACTGGCAATTTTTCAACCAAGATTAGATGTTTTTCTAAATGATCTGCTCTAGGAATAATTTTGGGGATGTTGTCTCACCTGTGCTATACATGAGGGTCAGATTAAGTGATCACAATGGTTCCTTCAAGCCTTGGAAACTACAAAAACATGCACCAGGACCAGGTCTCGTTCCCTCCAGCAGTGGGTAAGTGACACATATACACAAAGATGGAGATGGAGCAGACCACACTCATTCTAGCAGACAGCCAAAGCTCACTCTCTTGCTCTCTCTTTTTCATTCTCACAGGCACACACACCATCAGAGGTCACGTCAGGGCAAGTAATGCCTGACCAACCTGATTGCCTTCTATGATGAGATAATTGGCTCTGTGGATATGGGGACAGCGGTGGACGTGATATATCCTGACTTTAGCAAAGCTTTTGATACAGTCTCCCACAGTATTCTTGCCAGCAAGCTAAAAAAGTATGGATTGGATGAATGGACTATAAGGTGGATAGAAAGCTGGCTAGATTGTCGGGCTCAACGGGTAGTGATCAATGGCTCAATGTCTAGTTGGCAGCCGGTGTCAAGTGGAATACCCCTGGGTCGGTCCTGAGGCCAGTTTTGTTCAGCATCTTCATTAATGATCTGGAGGATGCCGTGGATTGCACCCTCAGCAAGTTTGCAGACGACACTAAATTGGGAGGAGTGCTTTTATATCTTCTAGGCTTTTTCCTTTTCTGGAGGTGATAAGTGAGTTCTTACTAGACAGAAAACTATTAACCTAAGTTTTCTTTTATATCTTCTAGGCTTTTTCCTTTTTCTGGAGGTGATAGGAATATTAGGACAGGATTGTATTTCTAACAGCCCAATAACACCTTATTTTCGTGTGACTAGTTTGGAATGTGAGGATGTGACCATACATTTTCCAGTTTATGGCTGCCTCTGCTGCTTAGCCAAAGGCCTTAGCCTAAGAACCAGGCCTCAGACTGTTACAGTGAGCGAAGGCTCTTACACATACAGAAAGTGATTTTGATTCTTTCTTTTATACCTCTATAACTAGCTAAGTGATAAGAATACACCTAAATTTTTAAAGTATAGGCCTTTACAGACAGGCCTGAATATCTATATCCTAACACTCCACCCGCTTTTTTTTTTCTTTTCTTTTGGGATCCTTTTGCCCAGGTATTTCTGGAAAAGCATAGGACATATGGCGACACATTTTCTGATAGGGCCAGGCATTAAGGTGGAAGGTGTTGATGCTTTATTTGTTTCACTGCCCCTTGTGTAGTACAGTGCCCTGCACCTTTTTTTGTACGGGCATACTACACCTATTTTAATTAGTGTTTTAGACTTTCCATTATAGTGGGCTTGAGAAGGTTGGGTTTGGGTTGTTTAGTACACTGAGGGGGAGGGCTTACTACATTATGTATAGGTTATAATTAGTGGCTGTTTACTAGGGGGTTGTGCTCCCTTTAATTGTTTTTATATACAACGTAACACAAATACAGTTAACAATACACCAGCTGCTATGATAATTCACAGCAACACTGAGAGTTCTGACCACTGCAGTATGGTCCAACATTCTGGCCACCACCAAAAACACTGCTTCTTCTTCTTTGATAGGGTTAAAATTTTGTTAGCGCCATTCTGTATTGTGTATTGTAAGTGTGTTCAACTGTTGGTGCTTGCAACAAGTTGCTTTTGTAATTTTTGTGTACTTTTATTTATATTGTGTGTTCATTGAATATTTACAGTGAAATTTGGTATTGTTTAAACCAGTTTAACTACTTGGTATGGCATGGGGTAGTGGGTGCTGGTTTGATTGTTTACAACAATTAAGTTTACTGATTCATTGGTGCACCATAGTTCAGGTGGCAGTGTATAGAAGTTTATAATTTGGTCATATACTGGAAGGATTTTGCCTCCTACTGTTATATTGCAGGATTGCATACATTTCCAACAGAATACACCGTACCCCATATACATTACCCTTAAATGCCCCCCTTTTGCAATAGGCCATTGATTCTGCTTCTTTATAGTTATAGGAGAGGGGCACATTTATATTTCTCCTCTGGATATACAACTGCTTAATGTGATGACAGTTTAGTTACCCCATTCCACCCCCCCCACACCTATTTCCTAATGGCTCCCAATGTGCTCCTCCTTTCCTAGTTACTCCCATAGGGTTCAAAGGGACCACCTTATTTGCATTTCCTTCCCATGGTATCAGAGTAACAATTACACAAGAACTTTTCCCACAGGTGGGGGATGTTATTTTTTAGGTAGATGGTTATGTTTTTGCAATAGTGGATAGATATGGGCTAGCCTCCCGATTTAATACCGAAGGCCATTGTTTTGACCAAGCATTTTTTATAATATTTATTAACATTACTAACTGAGCATTTTGAATACCTACACACACTTTTTCCCATGTTAATCTTCTGAAGCCATCCCCCACCCATGTTACCAGGTCCCCTGGCCAATGAGTTAACTGCAAGTTTACCTCTACTGCTGTTTTTCACCCTGTGGCAACTTCCAATAGTTGCTGTGCCATTAATTTATTAATTTGTTGTTGAAATTTTACATTTTGGCTTACTAATTGTTTGGTTACCCACTCGTCCCCCAGATTCCATGTACCCAGCATAGTGTTCCCTGCTGCCCACAGTCCCCTTTTCCGATGACGATTTTAGGTGTGTTCCCTTACCCACCAATTAAATTGTTGTTTTAATCCTTTTATGTACATACTACAATTACGATGAATTTGGTCCATCCACCATTTCTTGGGGCGTACCACCCATGTAATAGAGTGAAAGGACACGTTAAAAAGTGCTGGCTGCACCTGCTTTTACAATGGCTTTCATACATTTGCTCGTCAGGGAATATTTTTGGCTTCAGGCTGTGGCCACTTTAAATTTGGATTTTTTAAACTTGGCATTTATATTACCTGTAGGGTTACATTTTGTAAAATGGTTAACTTATTATACACTCAGCGTCCCAAAGGGGATTTTACACCCAATGTAATATGTACATAACAATTACACCTTTGTGGATTATCTTTCATGGAAGTACCATTGTGGTTACATATGGTAACATTACAGCCTAAATGTGGGTCCCTATTTTTTCCAGAGGGTTTATTTGCTTCAGGAGACCAGAGGGTTATATTCTTTGGACCCTCTGTAACAACCACATAGCTGTGTAACTGTGTTTCCCACAATTATTAATTATGGCAGCACCCAGGGAGTACTATGCAATATTTTTTGATAAATTTGATATTTTTCACTGGGTTGGGATTCCCCCATTTAATTAATAAACCATGTACCAACACTGCCAAATTCCTGTTGGAGTATTAGTGGCACATTTTTTTATGGGGAGATTTTTATAGTTTTTATTAGCTTTATTACCACAGGTTGCATGTGTAACCGTTCATGTGTTTTCTTCTTTTGACACTTTACATTGTGGGATTTGAATAGAATTTGTAAATGTGACAATTGTGGTTAGCACTAGTAATTGTTTCATTCAGGGCCAGGGAATTTTTATCCTTTTCAAGTTAACCTGTAATACACACATACAATTTACACATTCCCTTTTTTAATTCCCTGTTTATACCTTTTTATTTGTGGGCAGTTAGCCCACTTCCGTCCTCCATTCTTTGTACCCAATAATAGCAGACTGGGCCCTAATTGGTCAAGTACAAGATAGGGACCCTTTTATTTAGGAGATGGGAATGGATGGTGTTGACCTGGAATTTTGTACATTACTAGATCTTCCACCATGGGTAAATTATGCTCCCCGGGCAGGTTATACCATGCTTTGACTTTTGCTGCTCCTTGCTCGTCTCAGCAGGCCACTGCCTGCTGTACCTGTTTTACATGGTCGATTAGAGTTAAAATCCATTTTTGTGTTAAGCCATGTGTAGTGACTTTCCCAGGGACTGGGGTAAGTAGATTTTTTCACCGTTTCATGGGCCTTTTCATGAGAGCCTCGTATGGAGAAAATTCTGTACCCTTTGATTTTCGGGCCCTTATTTTCATTAAGACAAAGGGCAGTAACTGTGACCAGTTTTTTCTTTCATTTTTACTCCCTTTTTTAGCTCACTTTTAATGGTGTGATTCATGCGTTCCACCTGCCCCGCAGCCTGTGGGTGATAAGCAATATGGAACAATTGTGTGATTTTAGTGAGGGCTGATAGCTTCCCTAACAGATCTGACTGGAAAGCAGCTCCTTGGTCTGAGTCAATTACCTTTGGGACCCCCCAGCGAGTGAATACCTTATTTACCGTATTTTAGCAGTTACCCGAGCAGTTTGATACTTTGTGGGGAAAGCTTTCACCCACCTGCTGAAAGCATCCACTACCACCAACATGAACCATTTTTTTCTGTGATCTGGTGGTAGGGGTCCTGTGTAATTAATTTGTATTCTTTCCCAAGGTCCCCTTGGGGCTTATTTTATTAATTTTTCCCTTAGCACCTTGTGAGGTTGGACTGGCACAGTCCAAACAACGTTTCAGATGTGATTTTAAATTAGCTGCCATTCCTGGCCACCAGCACAACCTTTTAAAGGTTCCCAGTGCCTTCTTAAACCCGGGGTGTCCCCCTGCCAAGCTTCCATGCACCCAGCTTAAGAAAGCTGTCCGGCTTCCCTGAGGGCACAGCATTACTGGTCCCCCAGCTGTTAAGACACACCAAATTTCTTCCATTAGTTCCACCTTTGGCACATGCCTGTTCCCAAGTTTTATGATGCCTGCCAGTCCTCGGTCAGATTTTTGCAACTTTTGAATTTGCCCTCCCCGATTTGTATTCACCCCACTTTTTGTTATTACTGCTACAGGCACACTTTTTTCTGGCTCCCAGGGCCAAGGGGGTGCCTCTGTTGCAGCCTGCTTAACCTCTGCATCAGCCAGATTTTTTTTTTGCTTAGGGGTCCTGGTTTTTTTTGTGCCTTTACCACATTGATCCGTGTAAAACGGTGACTGAGCTTCTCCACTTGCTTCCACCAGTTAGCATGCTTGATTGTGGAGCCATTTGTTGCCCTGAAATGATTTGGGGGGAGGGATAGCTCAGTGGTTTGAGCATTGGCCTGCTAAACCCAGGGTTGTGAGTTCAATCCTTGAGGGGGCCACTTGGGGATCTGGGGCAAAATCAGTACTTGGTCCTGCTAGTGAAGGCAGGGGGCTGGACTCGATGACCTTTCAAGGTCCTTTCTAGTTCTAGGAGATGGGATATCTCCATTAATTAATTATTTGCCCACCATCTTAGCATTAATGTGGCCCCACGAAATACATAATCTGAATCTACCTCCACCCAACATTCTGGCTTAAATTTGGGATCTATGTTATTTAAAGCTGTTAGCAAGGCTGCCAGTTTTGCCTCCTGAGCTGACCTTGCTTCTAGTGAGAAACCAATGGTGCTGACTGTTTTATTTTCTCTGATTCCCACAACAGCTAAGCCTGCAGTTTTCTGTCCTCCCTGATACCTACAACTTCCATCCAAAAACCATACCAGTGTCCTCTCCTTTACTGGATTGGGGTTAGCTGCCCGAAACAACTGATGTTGGGTTTTACATGGGCTGGCTTCATATTGGTGTGGGGTGCCAGTCAGATGTAATCCAGCTACCCAGACTATGGGTTCCTTTAACACTTCCTGCTTTCATGTTTTCTGCCTGTAGAGCCAGCAACCATTTGGCAATATGCTGCCCACTCACTTGTCCCTGTAAGATAGTATGCATATTTAATAGCCACAAGGGGTCATGATGAGATCAGACTATTAGTTTCTGCATTCCCGTGAGGTATTTGAATTTCCCTACCCCCCAGTAGGTGCACAACAGCACCTTTTCACACCATCCATACTTTAGTTTCACAGCACTTAAAAGTCGAGAGGCAAAGGCCACAGGTCGGTCCTTTGCTCCATACTCCTGTGTTACTGCACAACCAATGGTAGTGTCAGATACCAAAGGGTATAGATAAAAGAGTTTCTCCCCATCAGGGGAGGCCAGCACTGGAGCACTGGCCAGGTTTTCCTTTAGTACTCTTACTGCCTCAGTACACTTTTCTGACCACTTCCAAGTTGAGGCTCGGGTTAGGTCAAATAGAGGCTGGGCTATTTTTGCATAATTGGCCACAAAATCCCTGCAAAATCCAGTTAGACCCAGAAAACTTTGCAAGCTTTTAACATCCGTAGGCAGTAGCAGGGACTGGATTAGTTGCACCCATCCCTTATCGATTTTCCTTTCCATTTGGGACACTTTCACTCCTAAGTAGGTCACTTTTGTCTGTCCCATCTGAACCTTTTTCCCATTGACCTTCAACCCTGCTTTTGTCAAAGCTTGCAGGACCTGCTCGGTTAGTTTCCTGCCTCCCGGTCCTTCAGGGACTAGAGGCGGATTTCTGCCTGTTCTACTACTTGTGGGGCATGATCCCCCCACCCTGCAACTAGGGCCACTATTCATGCCTCCTGTAGTTCCTCCTGGGTAGCCTCTCTCGCAGGGGCTGTAACTGTGCATCGCCGGCTTACAACGTCCACTGGCAGTGGTGGGTACAGTGTTTTTTCAGGATAGGGTGGTGGAGGTGTTTCCTTCAGCTTCATTAGTGGGGCGGATGGTCTGCGGTCCCCAAGTCCATTGCTCCCATGTTTACACTGATACAATTCCTCCTCTAAGTCTCCTACTCTCCCCAGCAGTTCATCCCTCTCTCTCCGGATTGCCTCACAAGACTCCTCTGTTCGTGCAGCATTCCGTGCCTTCAAATCCGCTACCTCTACTGCTAACACGGATTTTTCTGTTAAAATCCGTTGCTGATCCACAATCCCCTCCAAATCCTTAATATGTTGGAGGAGATCGGCTTTCCTTTTTACCCAGTATGCCATCCCAGCACACAAACCTTGTAATACCATTCCTTTTTTCCTACATTCCTTTCCCTTGGGGTCTCCCAAAACCTCCCCCATCTCCTTCTCAATCTCATCCCAGGTGGATCCCTGCACCTGGTATGGGCCCTGATTCTTCCTTATCCATTTGTTTAAAAAATCCGTTACCCCAGCTTGCCAGAACCTGCCACTACCATCACGAGAGTTCTCCATACCCCCTCCAAGTAGCTGCGCGGACTGTTGGGGAGGGGGACTTACAGGCTGCCACTCACCTATCCGATGCAATGTATCCGAGTCCCTGGCACCAAGATGTTAGAGAGCTTATTCCTTCACTCTCAGAGAGCTTATTCCTTTACTTTCACACTTTTCTGGTCCTTCTTGCATAAACAGAGAGCAACAATACCCAAAGTTCGAAGGTGCAAACAATTTGATGTTTATTGGGGTAAACTTCCAGCAAGCTTAAATTCAAGTTCCTTTTTTCTTATTTTCAAATCACAACTTACTTCCTGTTTGCCCCTAATTTATATAGTAATATTTTTAGCTATACCTTAACCAATCATTCTACTAAAATTTACCTAACCAATCCTAACATATTGTAACATGATTAGCTAACCAATTATATCCCACTACCTTAATTAGTTTACACCCAACAAAATTAATTATACAGCAAACAGAAACAATTACAGAACCAGACGGAGACCATGCAAATAAACATACAAAACAATACATAAGTGAGGATTTTACAACTACATCTATACAGACATAAGAATTTTTCAGCTGTGTCTATTGATAAGTGAGTTCTTACTAGACAGAAATCTATTAACCTACGTTTTCTTTTATATCTTCTAGGCTTTTTCCTTTTTCTGGAGGTAATAGGAATATTAGAAAAAAATTGTATTTCTAACAGCCCAATAGCACCTTATTTTCATGTAACTAGTTTGAAATGTAAGAATGTAACCATACACAGGGCCGGCTCCAGGCACCAGACAACCAAGCACGTGCTTGGGGCGGCACCTGGTAAGGGGCGGCCAATCTTGGGGTGGCGGGGGCCAGCGCAGCACGGCGCGCGGCGGGGGGGGTCCGGCAGCGCAGCGCTCGGCGGAGGGTGTTTGGTGGCGCGGTGCTCCGCGGGGGGCGGGGGGTGTTCAGCGGCGTGGCGCTCAGCAGGGGGTGTTTGGCGGTGCTCCGTGCGGGGGGGGTTCAGCAGTGCAGCGCTCCGCGGGGGGCGGAGGTGTTCGGTGGCACAGCGCTCGGCGGGGGTTTCGGCGGCGCAGCGCTCCACAGGGGGCGGGGGTGTTCAGCAGCTCGGCGGGGGGCAGGAGGTGTTCAGCAGTGCAGCGCGGAGGCGGGGGCTGTTTGGCGGCGCGGTGCTCAGCGCGGGTTTCGGCGGCGTGGCGCTCCGCAGGGGGCGGGAGTGTTCGGCAGCGCGGCGCTCGGTGAGGGGCGAGGGGTGTTCAGCAGCGTGGCGGGGGGCAGGGGCTGTTCGGCGGCGCAGCGCTCTGCGGGGTTTCGGCAGCACGGCGCCCAGCGGGGGGTGTTCGGCGGCGCTCCGCGTGAGGGGTTCAGCAGCACGGTGGGGGGCGGGGGGTGTTCGGCAGCGTGGCAGGGGGCGGCGGTTGTTCAGTGGCGCGGCGCTCAGCAGGGGGGGTTTCGGCGGCGCGGCACTCGGTGTGGGGGGTGTTACGGCGGGGCGGCACTTTTTTTTGCTGCTTGGGGCGGCAAAAAAGTTAGAGCCGGCCCTGACCATACATTTTCCAGTTTATGGCTGCCTCTGCTGCTTAGCCGAAGGCCTTAGCCTAAGAACCAGGCCTCAAACTGTTACAGTGAAAAAAGGCTCTTACACATACAAAAAGTGATTTTGATTCTTTCTTTTATACCTCTATAACGAGCTAAGTGATAAAAATAAACCTAAATTTTTAAAGTATAGGCCTTTACAGACAGGCCTGAATATCTATATCCTAACAAGTGGTAGATACGGCTAGAAGGTAGGGATAGGATACAGAGGGACCTAGACAAACTAGAGGATTGGGCCAAAAGAAATCTGATGAGGTTCAACAAGGACCAGTGCAGAGTCCTGCACTTAGGATGGAAGAATCCCATGCACCGCTACAGGCTGGGGACCAACTGGCTAAGCAGCAGTTCTGCAGAAAAGGACCTGGGGATTACAGTGGATGAGATGCTGGATATGAGTCAACAGTGTGCCCTTGTTGCAAAGAAGGCTAATGGCATATTGGGCTGCATTAGTAGGAGCATTGCCAGCAGATTGAGGGAAGTGATTATTCCTCTCTATTTGGCACTGCTGAGGCCACATCTGGAGTATTGCATCCAGTTTTGGGCCCCCCACTACAGAAAGGATGTGGAAAAATTGGAGAGAGTCCAGAAGAGGGTAACAAAAATGATCAGGGGGCTAGGGCACATGACTGATGAGGAGAGGCTGAGGGAACTGGGCTTTTTTAGTCTGCAGGAGAGAAGAGTGAGGGGGGATTTGATAGCAGCCTTCAACTACCTCAAGGGGGGTTCCAAATAGGATGGAGCTTGGCTGTTCTCCGTGGTGGCAGATGACGAAACAAGAAGCAATAGTCTCAAGTTGCAATGGGGGAGGTCTAGGTTGGATATTAGGAAACACTATATGGAATGGGTAACCTAGGGAGGTGGTGGAATCTCCCTCCTTAGAGGTTTTTAAGGTCAGGCTTGACAAAGCCCTGGCTGGGATGATTTATCTGGGGATTGGTCCTGCTTTGAGCAGGGGGTTGGACTAGATGACCTCCTGTTGTCTCTTCCAATCCTAATCTCTATGATTCTGTGACTCTATGTCCTCTAGCATGAGGTAGCTGGGACACAGAAACCAATACACAAACACAGACACACACACACGTTCAGCACATGACATTCCCTTCAACAGCAGTCTCACACACACAAGTACACACACAGTCTATATGGCAACAACAACCTCAGAGGGAGAGAGAGAGATGCTCATTTAGTGCAACAGAGACACACAGGTAAAAACACAAGTATATACACACAATAGACCAGGGGTCATTACCAACAAGACGTCAAAATACTGTCACATACATCTAGCAGGGCTCATTCCCTTTATGGACACATGTGCGTGCGCGCACACACACACACACACACACACACACAGCGATGCCCCTGGCTTCCTTTGTGAGATTAGGGAAATCACTTAAGAAAAATGGTTGCAAACGCAGGCACCTAAAGGCGGCCAGCAAAAATCCATATTAATCAGAGTAACCTTCCCTTCAACATAGGAAGCATCTGCATTGCTCAGTGACAGATCTGGGATTTACGGCTGCCCAGAAATCCTGAAAATATCAGGATTAAATATAAACATTAAGGATAGGTTTTCAAATTGCCAAGGCCTTTGGATGGGGATTTCTATTCCTTTCAATGGGAATTGGAGGGACAAGTACAGATACTACCGAGAATCAGAGAAGTGGAGATGTTCCTAGGCAACTAGAATCAGAAAACACCAGTAGCCCAGGTTCAAGGAAGAATGGAGCTGGCCACCACAGAGTCAGAGATAGAGGATGTCATAGAGGAGACCTGGCAGTTCATAACCACCAAGGTCAAGACATCACAGTGTCATTCTGCAGAGCTGGAGATAGATGAGGACAGACAGGCTATGGCCATCAGAGAGAAGAGGACCAGGAGGAATTCTCCACAACTACATGTTTCCAATCGAAACCAGGACTTCAGTGTGGAAACTGTGGAAGAGACCTCTCAAGACCCAGCTCTTCCAAGGGAAGAGAGTGATTCATATCCATAGATTCATAGATTTCAAGCCAAGGAGTAATGGTCTCAAGTTGCAGTGGGGGATTTTTAGGTTGGATATTAGGAAAACCTTTTTCACTAGGAGAGTGGTGAAGCACTGGAATGGGTTAACTAGGGACGTGGTGGAATCTCCTTCCTTAGACGTTTTTAAGGTCAGGCTTGACAAAGCCCTGGCTGGGATGATTTATCTGGGGATTGGTCCTGCTTTGAGCAGGGGGTTGGACTAGATAACCTCCTGAGGTCCCTTCCAACCCTGATATTCTATGATTCTATCTAGTCTGACATTCTGCATAGCACAGGCCATAGAACTACCCTGAAATAATTCCTACATGTACAGGACACACCTGTGGATGGCAGCTTGGCCCAATCCATAAGCAAAGCAAATCTGCCTACAGAGAGTTCTCCAATAGTCTAAGAAAGACAGACAATCTTTGTTGGGAGTCAATACCCAGAAGAATTGAAAGAACATTTTGCAAGGTACATGTGTAAAACAGAGTATGGCGTACTGCCCTCTCAGAGCCAAGGTATAAGACATCACTGTAAGTTTGTATAGGTTGCTGAAGTCAACGGGCAAGGATCCATAAAAGCGCCAATGACACTGCATCTCAAGATATCTCACAGATAGCAGGTGAGTTCAAGGAACTGGGAAGTGTGATGAAAAAGAAAAATGTCTAAGCAATCATTTCTGAGATTCTTTCTGTCCCATGAATGAAGGAATATAGGAGGAAAATGTTTCTAGAAGTGAACTGCTGTCTAGGTAAGTGGTGTAGAGCAGTGGTTGTCAACCAGGAGTACACATACCCTTGGGAGTATGCAGGGGTCTTCCAGGGGGCACATCAATTCATCTAGATATTTGTCTAGTTTTACAATAGGCTACATAAAAAAGCACTAGTGAAGTCAATACAAACTAAAATTTCGTATAGACAATTACTTGTTTATATTGCTCTATATACTATATTATATGCAGTAATGTAATGTGCGTATACACACTATATTAGACATGCATTTTATGTCATTTACTGATGTATGCAAGCATGTTAATGAGGTTGTATTTGTCATGGTGTGTATGCTGTGAAAATGATAGATTTAAAAGAAAAAGAAATGCCATGTGATGCTGTATTATTGAATATGACCATTTACATCACTGATGTTGCCACTGTTATACAATTGCAACAAATCTTGTACACAGTATATCATGTAAGGTGTCAATGGAAAAGTTATACTTTTCTAAATAAGATGATCCCGATTAAATCCATGTATCATCCCTAAATCGGAAGTTATGAAGATTGGCTATGTGTCTGTATCTCAAATGTGTTTGTTCCTAGGGTAACCACCACAAGGTAGTTTACATCCAGTTTCACCAGCCCATTGTGAATGGACTATTCAAGCTGGATGGCCCCTTAAGGACACTTCCCTCTAACAATGGACCATTGAAGAAATTCATCCTGCCCAGCAAGCCTGTCTACAGAGCCTTTCCTGTGGACTCTTTAGCAAGTATATGGGTAATGGCTGCCCCTGTGAGTCATCAACGCATGTAAGAACATGTGATATGCTCATGTGTCCCTGGACTCCATCTTAGGCCAGTAACTTTCCACCAGCTGAGGCTGTGAACTTTGTTTGAAATGGAAAATTTCCAGGCACATGGCAAAGGGTATAAAAGACCCCTGGCATGACTCCATTTGCCTCTTTCCTGATCCAAGTCTCTGGACTGTGGATTTACAACTCAAAGGAGTATCTTGTACTATGGACTGAGGACCTTCCAATCTTTTGGAAGTTACCAGAGACTTTACAAGCCAGCAGTCTATAACATCACTGCTACAAACCTGAAATAAGAACATTGCCATTAGTTTATACATATGATCTATTACCACCATTAACTCTCTTCTAATTTTCTTTTCTTAACCTTAAATTTTAGTTACTAATGGATTGGCAGCAGCATGATTAGTGGGTAAGATCTGAGTTCTATATTGACCTTGCTATGTGGCTGATCTCTTGAGATCAGAAGAAACCTTTGTTTGATTAAATTGGTTTTCAGTAACCACTCATCATGAAGTCTAGTGTCTGGGTGGTGAAAAAAGGGCTGGAATGCCTAAGGAGACTGCATTTTTGATTTCTTGTTAACCAATGTGATGAGACAGAAGTTTACTTATGTTGCCGGTTTGGTATATCTAATGATAGAATAACCACCAATTTGGAGTGTGTCTGTCCTATTTCTCAGCAGTTTGTCCTGAATCTGGTATTCTCAGCTGTGACCCACTGAGGCATGGTGACATCCAGATGTTCTTTATTCTTTAGTGCCAAAGTTTTCATTCTTGCAGAGGTGGCTTATGACCACCACACTACCATATGTGACCCACTGCATTATATGAAGAAATAATTCTGTAGGCAGCTTGTGTTTGGTGAATGGCTGTGATGGGGCGTACCAGGCCTTTTGAGGCCCCCAGCTGGAAGTCTTGCAGCCCTGCTACACCCTGTCCCAGAAAAGGAGCAGTGAAGGTGGGTCTTCCAGGCCTGCCTAGAAAGACTGCAGGGAAGCAACCAATCAAAGCTCAGCAGGCTCAGATAAAAGGAGCTGCAGGGCCTGAGTGAGTCAGTCCCTGGCAGGGTCCAGATGAGCAAAGAAGGTGCTCCTTGCTGGTGTCTGGAGCTCAAGGGTGTGCCAGAAGATGGGTGCTGGTGATACTGTCAGTCCATGAGGAAGAACTTCAGCCCTGAGGTAAGGGAGGGAAGCGGAAGGGGATATATGGGAAGTGGCCCAGGGAATAGCAGCAGCAACAGAGTTACAGGAAGCTGCACATGGCTACTATTTATAGGGCCCCTGGGTCAGGACCAGGTGTAGTGGGCGGGCACAGGTCCCCCTACAGGCCACTCACAGAGTGGCCAAAGCCCCGGCAAGGGATTGAACTCGTGGGAGTGTCCTGGTTGGAGAGACAGGGACAGTACAGATAACAACAACAGCACTGTGACAGTTGGACCTTCGTTACCCCAGAAGGGGTTCCATCATGTGCATGACGCAGCTGGGGGGCTGTGCCACTGAAGACCCATCTGATGAGGCAACAGCCAATAGGGGTCCCCACGAGCAGAAAGAGTGCAGGTTCGCATCCAGTTGACAAAACCCTGGCTGGGATGATTTAGTTGGTGTTGGTCCTGCTTTGAGCAGGGGGTTGGACTAGATGACCTCCTGAGGTCTCTTCCGACCCTAATATTCTATGATTCTATAACAGGAGGTACTCATGAGAGCTGAGTGTGCCCCATCACAATGGATCATGGGAGTTATATAGACTTTCATATTCTCCTCTACTAAAATTACACTTCTGTGGTCACAGTTTAATTAGCCATTTCCGCTCCTTTCCCTTATCCTGCACTGAGACTTTCACCAATGAAATGGTGCTTCTTTGCTTTGTTGCTGTGTTAGAATCAAGCTCCTTCCTGGTCTCCTACAGTCACATCATATCCACCAGCTCCATAGGACACACATAAAGCCTCCTCCACCTGCAGCCTCCACCTCAATGTGGCTATTTTATACTAGGGGACAGGTTCTTTCAGTATGTGAGGGCTAGCTCAGCCTCCTCGGATGCTCTGGACAGGTTGGTCTCCATCCTGTACAGCAATTTATAACCCCCATGTAAAGCCTTGTCATCGACAGCCTGAAAAACAAAGCTGTGAAAACAGTTCTGGTGAAAATGTTGAAAATATCACATATCGCATGTATCATTCAATGTCTGTCAATGTTAGGGTGATCAGATGTCCCGATTTTATATTGACAGTCCCGATTTTGGGGTCTTTTTCTTATATAGGTTCCTATTACTCCCCACCCCCTGTCCCAATTTTTCACACTTGCTATCTGATCACTCTAGTCAAGGTCAATGCCTGAGTCTTCAGTGTTCACCTTCAGGGAATGTGGGTTAATTATGGGGTAAAGGACTTCCAAATCCCAAGTGTGGCTCTGAAAATTGTATCCATATTGTAGGCCAGAGTCTACTCTTAGGGCTTCTCTACACAAGGCAGGAATGTGGACAATGGCTCTATGATTTCTGAAGTGAACTCATGTGTTTCTCATTAATGGGTCTGTGTAGACCCTACTGGTGTGAACTAAAAGTAGTGCTGTTTCTCTCAGTCTCTTCTGTTCAAGCTCTCCCACTTTGGATAATTACTTGAATCACTTCCTTTGTGAATCTAGCCCTTTGTGGGTCTGGGGCTACCAAGCTGGGCCAGGTCTGAAGCCCATGTAATCCAGTATCCTATCTCCAACAGTTGCCAGCATCAGATGCTTCAGAAAAAAGGGCAAGAAAACCTGAAATGGGCACTTAAGGAATAACCCATCCATAGAACTTAAAGCATGATAATTTTAAGAGTTAGCCCCTGTTTACCATGAAGCAAAGGTGTCAGTCTGGATCTAACTCATCTTATTTTCAGGATAATAAGAAAATTATTTACAATAGGCACTGAAATCTGCCATGGATACAAGCCAAGAAAGAGTGAGCTGTTGGTTAAGTCATGGGCTTGTGATTTAGAAAGCTCAGATTTCTAGTCTCTCCTCTTTCATAGACATCCTATGTGACCTTACATGTGTCATTGAGCCTCTCTTTGGCTCTAATTCATAGATTCCAAGGTCAGAAGGTACCATTCTCATTATCTAGTCCAATGTTCTGTATAACACAGGCCATAGAACTTCCCCAGAATAATTTATAGAACAGATCTTTTAGACAAACATACTATCTTGATTTAAAAGTTGTCAGTGAGGGAAAATCCACCACCACCCTTGCTAAATTGTTCCAGTGGTTAACTACTCTCACTGTTAAAAAAAATGTGTTTATTTCCAGTCTGAATTTGTCTAGCTGCAATTCCCAGCCATTGGATCTGTTAGACTTTTCTCTGCTAGATTGAAGAGCTCATTGTTACGCTACGTGGAGTCGTTCACAACCATGGGTGCAACCAGGGCAGACATCCCAAACTGGTAGTGTGTTCCAGAATTACATTTTGCCAATCCAGTAACAAATGCGAACTCACGGATCACTGTATGAGTCTTGTCATGGAGTCACAGACAGTCCCCTGGGACACTCCATTCTATCTTCCCAATCAGGCAAGCTGGACTTAGCGATAAATGGTCACTTACACCAAAAATCACAAAATATTCAGGATGCTCCCAGACCAGTCACTTACTTGTACTTTAGATCTCCCACTGAAGACAATACTGGCAGCCAATCCTATAGTAAACTAACTAAGGGTTTATTAACCAGGAAAAAGAAATGAGAGAGTTATTTACAGGTTAAAGGAGGCAGCATATAGGCACAGATGAGTAATAATCTGTGGTTCCAAAAGGTGATAGAGATGTAGTAAACTGTCCACTGAATTTTTTTTAGGGCTAGGTTGACTCTGGGGAACTCTGCTTGTTGTTCCTTAACTCTAGCCATTATAAGAGTCCAAATAGCAAACAGATAACCATTTCTTTTTGTGAGCATCTTTATATGCCCTTCCCCCAGAGTTCAAACTGATGGGACGAGAGCTCCTTCATGTAATGTCTTCATGGGTGGATGGGGCAATCAACACATCTTTGTCCTACAATGGCTCACTTAGTCTGACTGTCCTTCTTGATGAGTGGGGGAACCACTCTTCCTGCCTAGCTTCACAAGTTCAGAGCAGTTATTATTACAATTATGAAGCAAAACTTACTTATTCCATTATTGCACCAGATGAAAACATCACAAGCAGCAACTGACAAGCATTTTATAGAGTCTAAACACATCATTACAAGTCTAACACCTATCTTGAACATTATTAGCATACAGGTGAGCTGGTCTGGTTTCCAGCTATGAATTTGTCAATGTTCAGATAACATCTACAGATCTGGCAAGATATGGCACCTAGTTTCCTGGTGATATAATTGTTCTCCATGTAGGTACTTATAGACTGTAATCATGTCACTGTAGTAGTAGGTTTCAGAGTAGCAGCCGTGTTAGTCTGTATCCTCAAAAATAACAGGAGTACTTGTGGCACCTTAGAGACTAACAAATTTATTAGAGCATAAGCTTTCATGGGCTACAACCCACTTCTTCGGATGCATATAGAGTGAAACATATATTGAGGAGATATATATACACACATACAGAGAGCATGAACAGGTGGGAGTTGTCTTACCAAGTCTGAGAGGCCAATTAAGTAAGAGAGGAGGGGAAAAAAAAAAAAAAAAACTTTTGAAGTGATAATCAAGATAGCCCAGTACAGACAGTTTGATAAGAAGCAAGTGTGAGAATACTTACAAGGGGAGATAGATTCAATGTTTGTAATGGCTCAGCCATTCCCAATCCCTATTTAGCCCTGAGTTGATTGTGTCTAGTTTGCATATCAATTCCAGCTCAGCAGTCTCTCGTTGGAGTCTGTTTTTGAAGTTTTTCTGTTTTAAGATAGCCACCCGCAGGTCTGTCAAAGAATGGCCAGACAGGTTAAAGTGTTCTCCCACTGGTTTTTGAGTATTATGGTTCCTGATGTCAGATTTGTGTCCATTAATTCTTTTGCGTAGAGACTGTCCGGTTTGGCCAATGTACATGGCAGAGGGGCATTGCTGGCACATGATGGCATATATCACATTGGTAGATGTGCAGGTGAACGAGCCCCTGATGGTATGGCTGATGTGATTAGGCCCTATGATGGTGTCACTTGAATAGATATGTGGACAGAGTTGGCATCGGGCTTTGTTACAAGGATAGGTTCCTGGGTCAGTGTTTTTGTTCAGTGATGTGTGGTTGCTGGTGAGTATTTGCTTTAGGTTAGGGTGTCTAACCCCCTAACCTAAAGCAAATACTCACCAGCAACCACACATCACTGAACAAAAACACTGACCCAGGAACCTATCCTTGTAACAAAGCCCGATGCCAACTCTGTCCACATATCTATTCAAGTGACACCATCATAGGGCCTAATCACATCAGCTATACCATCAGGGGCTCGTTCACCTGCACATCTACCAATGTGATATATGCCATCATGTGCCAGCAATGCCCCTCTGCCATGTACATTGGCCAAACCGGACAGTCTCTACGCAAAAGAATTAATGGACACAAATCTGACATCAGGAACCATAATACTCAAAAACCAGTGGGAGAACACTTTAACCTGTCTGGCCATTCTTTGACAGACCTGCGGGTGGCTATCTTAAAACAGAAAAACTTCAAAAACAGACTCCAACGAGAGACTGCTGAGCTGGAATTGATATGCAAACTAGACACAATCAACTCAGGGCTAAATAGGGATTGGGAATGGCTGAGCCATTACAAACATTGAATCTATCTCCCCTTGTAAGTATTCTCACACTTGCTTCTTATCAAACTGTCTGTACTGGGCTATCTTGATTATCACTTCAAAAGTTTTTTTTTTTTTTCCCCCTCCTCTCTTACTTAATTGGCCTCTCAGACTTGGTAAGACAACTCCCACCTGTTCATGCTCTCTGTATGTGTGTATATATATCTCCTCAATATATGTTTCACTCTATATGCATCCGAAGAAGTGGGTTGTAGCCCACGAAAGCTTATGCTCTAATAAATTTGTTAGTCTCTAAGGTGCCACAAGTACTCCTGTTATTTTTTACTGTAGTAGTAGGACTTTAGAACATAAGAACATAAGAACAGCCGTACTGGGTCAGACCAAAGGTCCATCTAACCCAGTATCCTGTCTACCGACAGTGGCCAATGCCAGGTGCCCCAGAGGGAGTGAACCTAACATGTAATGATCAAGTGATCTCTCTCCTGTCATCCATCTCCACCCTCTGACAAACAGAGTCTATGGACACCATTCCTAACCCATCGGGGCTAATAGCCATTAATGGACTTAATCTCCATGAATTTATACAGTTCTCCTTTAAATGCTGTTATAGTCCTAGCCTTCACAACCTCCTCAGGTAAGGAATTCCACAAGTTGACTGTGCACTGTGTGAAGAAGAACTTCCTTTTATTTGTTTTAAACCTGAGGCCTATTAATTTCATTTGGTGATCCCTAGCTCTTGTATTATGGGAATAAGTAAATAACTTTTCCTTATCCACTTTCTTCACATCACTCATAATTTTATATACCTCTATCATATCCCCATTAGTCTCCTCTTTTCCAAGCTGAAAAGTCCTAGCCTCTTTAATCTCTCCTCATATGGGACCCTCTCCAAACCCCTAATCATTTTTGTTGCCCTTCTCTGAACCTTTTCTAGTGCCAGTATATCTTTTTTGAGATGAGGAGACCACATCTGTACGCAGTATTCAAGATGTGGGCGTACCATTGATTTATATAAGGGCAATAATATATTCTCCGTCTTATTCTCTATCCCCTTTTTAATGATTCCTAACATCCTGTTTGCTTTTTTGACCGCCTCAGCACACTGCGTGGACATCTTCAGAGAACTATACACGATGACTCCAAGATCTTTTTCCTGATTTGTTGTAGCTAAATTAGCCCCCATCATATTGTATGTATAGTTGGGGTTATTTTTTCCAATGTGCATTATTTTACATTTATCCACATTAAATTTCATTTGCCATTTTGTTGCCCAATCACTTAGTTTTGTGAGATCTTTTTGAAGTTCTTCACAGTCTGCTTTGGTCTTAACTATCTTGAGCAGTTTAGTATCATCTGCAAACTTTGCCAGCTCACTTTTTACTCCTTTCTCGAGATCATTTATGAATAAGTTGAATAGGATTGGTCCTAGGACTGACCCTTGGGGAACACCACCAGTTACCCCTCTCCATTCTGAAAAATTACCATTAATTCCTACCCTTTGTTCCCTGTCTTTTAACCAGTTCTCAATCCATGAAAGGACCTTCCCTTTTATCCCATGACAACTTAATTTATGTAAGAGCCTTTGGTGAGGGATCTTGTCAAAGGCTTTCTGGAAATCTAAGAACACTATGTCCACTGGATCCCCCTTGTCCACATGTTTGTTGACCCCTTCAAAGAACTCTAATATATTAGTAAGACACGATTTCCCTTTAGAGAAACCATGTTGACTTTTGCCCAACAATTTATGTTCTTCTATGTGTCTGACAATTTTATTCTTTACTATTGGTTCGACTAATTTTCCTGGTACTGACAGACTTACCGGTCTGTAATTGCCGGGATCACCTCTAGAGCCCTTTTTAAATATTGGTGTTACATTAGCTATCTTCCAGTTGTTGGGTACAGAAGCCGATATAAAGGACAGGTTACAAACCCTAGTTAATAGTTCTGCAATTTCACATTTGAGTTCTTTCAGAACTCTTGGGTGAATGCCATCTGGTCCCGGTGACTTGTTAATGTTAAGTTTATCAATTAATTCCAAAACCTCCTCTCGTGACACTTCAATCTGTGACAGTTCCTCAGATTTGTCACCTATAAAAGCTGGTTCAGGTTTGGGAATCTCCCTAACATCCTCAGCCGTTAAGACTGAAGCAAAGATGAAGATGTTTGTCTTTTATATAATTTAGAATGAAGGATAAATAATAATAATTTAGCATGTATTAAATGTATTGGTGTATGATTTGATCATATCCTGCCAGCCACCCTTTTTGAATAGCAGAAAGGAATGGCCTAATGGGCCATTGGTAGATACATCAGCCAGAATCTGTGTCTGGGCTGATTTAAAGGCAGTAACAGATCCTTTGAGGGTCACCAATTTGTTGTAGGTTTAGCATTTTATAATAAGTAAAAGAATGCCATGATTGTTTTCTTTTGCATTGCAATTTGATGTTGCTGTTCAAAATGCTCTGTTTAAATTAATTCTATTTTGTGTGTGAATGAGGAACGTGTGCCTTAAGAGATAAGTGTGAAGGCCATTGTTGAACCATATGGTCTAGGGAGGAACCGGAGACAGACGCAAGGGCACCAGGAGCCTGCAACACCCCCATATTGAAATGTCAGTGGAGGGAAGATTGACGACTCTAAAGATGAAACAGGCACCTATCAATGGGGACAAGATACCGGTGATGAAAACCATCATGGGGTAACTCCCTGAGAGACTTGATGAGAGAACAAGATAAAGAATGAGAAGGACAATTTAGGAAAACAAGCACTCGTCAAACAACAATTGATTACAGCATGAGGGTGCAAAACTCATTGGTCCCAGTGAAGGAAAATCACTATATAAACAGGGTGCCTTGCCATGAAACTTTGGGTTCGTCCTGCTAAGATTTCCCCAGAGCAGTGCGTCATGACCAACGGAACCCAGATCCTACCTACTCGTGATCAACCTGGCTGGCCACTAGATTGATACGGACTTTGGACTGGTAACTATAACATTGACTGGCAGGACAGTGTTTGTGTGTGTGGTGTGATTGAATGCATATGCTAATTGTTGTATCTTCAAGAAATGCAGCATATTGCATTTTCCCCAGAAAAATATCATAGACTCATAGAATATCAGCGTTGAAAGGGAACTCAGGAGCTCATCTAATCCAACCTCCTGCTCAGAGCAGGAGCAATCCCCAACTAAATCATCCCAGTGAGGGCTTTGTCAAGCCTGACCTTAAACATCTCTAAGGAAGGACATTCCACCACCTCTCTAGGTAACCCATTCCAGTGCTTCACCACCGAAAGCACTTCCCCTCTATTTGGCATTGGTGAGGACTCCTCTTGGGTATTGTGTCCAGTTTTGGGCCCCACACTACAAGAAGGATGTGGAAAAATTGGAAATAGTCCAGTGGAGGGCAACAAAAATGCTGGAGCACATGACTTATCAGGAGAGGCTGAGGGAACTGGGATTATTTAGTCCGCAGAAGCGAACAATGAGGGGAGATTTGATAGCTGCTTTCAACTACCTGAAAGGGGGTTCCAAAGAGGATGGATCTAGACTGTTCTCAGTGGTACCAGATGACAGAACAAGGAGTAATGGTCTCAAGTTGCAGTGGATTGGTCCTGTTTTGAGCAGGGGGTTGGACTAGATGACCTCCTGAGGTCCCTTCCAACCCTGATATTCTATTTTTCTATAATTCTATGAGGCCTCACCAATGCTGAAAGAGGGGAACAATCACATCCCTCGATCTGCTGGCAATGCTCCTACTTATACAGCCCAAAATGTCGTTAGCCTTCTTGGCAACATGGGCACACTGTTGATTCATATCCAGCTTCTCATCCACTGTAACCCCTAGGTCCTTTTCTGCAGAACTGCTGCCTAGCCACTTAGTCCCTAGTCTGTAGCAGTGCATGGGATTCTTCTGTCCTAAGTGCAGGACTCTGCACTTGTCCTTGTTGAACCTCATCAGATTTCTTTTGGCCCAATCCTCTAGTTTGACTAGGTCCCTCTGTATCCTATCCCTACCCTCTAGCATATCTACCACTCCTCCCAGTTTAATGTTGTCTGCAAACTTGCTGAGGGTGCAATCTACGGCATCCTCCAGATCATTAATGAAGATATTGAACAAAACCGGCCCCAGGACCGACCTTTGGGGCACTCTGCTTGATACCGGCTGCCAACTAGACATGGAGCCATTGATCACTACCCATTGAGCCCGATGATCTAGCCAGCTTTCTATCCACCTTATAGTCTATTCATACAGTCCATACTTCTTTAACTTGCTGGCAAGAATAATGTTGGAGACCGTATCAAAAGCTTTGCTAAAGTCAAGGAATTACATGTTCACTGCTTTCTCCTGATCCACAGACCCAGTTATCTCCTCATAGAAGGCAATTAGGTTAGTCAGGCATGTCTTGCCCTTTTTGAATCCATGCTGACTGTTCCTAATCACTTTCCTCTCCTCTAAGTGCTTCAAAATTGATTCCTTGAGGACCTGCTCCATGATTTTTCCAGGGACTGCGGTGAGGGTGACTGGCCTGTAGTTCCCTGGATCCTCCTTCTTCCCTTTTTTAAAGATGGGCACTATGTTAGCCTTTTTCCAGTCATCCGGGACCTCCCCCGATCACCATGAGTTTTCGAAGATAATGGCTAATGGCTCTGCAATCACATCCGCCAACTCCTTTAGCACCCTCGGATGCAGTGCATCCGACCCCATGGATTTGTGCTTGTCCAGGTTTTCTAAATAGTCCTGAATCACTTCTTTCTCCACAGAGGGCTGGTCACCTCCTTGCCATGCTCTGCTGCCCAGTGCAGTAGTCTGTGAGCTGACCTTGTTCATGAAGACAGAGGCAAAAAAAGCATTGAGTACATTAGCTTTTTCCACATCCTCTGTCACTAGGTTGCCGTCCCCATTCAGGTCCCATGTGCTTCTTATAAGCATAACATTTTTAGTGGAGAACTGCGAAAGGGGGAAGATATGCACTGTGATTGTTGAAAATACTGATAAGTATTGCTAAAAGATATTCCATATATATAAAGTGATCGATCATTCAGGTGTGTACACCCCCGGTTGTAGAAGTGCCTGGCAATAGGGGGAGGATTAGAGTCCTCATTCTTACCCGTCTGTTGGGGGGAAATTACATAAATGAATATACCCTCGGTCTTAGCAGGATCAAGCCCAAAAGGTAGGGGGCTTAGCATTCCCCCCTCCTGTTTTTAGTTGGTGTAGACTTTTGTGTTGTGTAAGTCCCAGCATGAGTGTAGGCACAGAAGAATTGTAAAGGTAAAAGAGATTTATAACAAAAGATGTTTAGGTGAAAGGAATCCCCTAAGGACAAAGCTCAAGAAAAGCAGAAAAAATTGCCATTCATACAGGAAATGACTCCTTTTAAGACAATTTTGCAAAACTTTGGGCACAGCCCATGGACTGAACAAGCATTAGCCGATGTCCATACTATGGCTGATTTGGAAGATAGATTGGCAAAATATCTGTTGGTCTACAGGCCATCGACCCCGATAAAAAGAGACTCGGATGCAATCTGGCTATTGTGGGAAGCATGCAATGAGGCATTCCTCCGCTTGGCTAGCTGCCAGGAGGAGAACGCCGCACTTCATGAGAAACTTAGTGTATCTGAATGAGAAGCTGATAAATGGAAAATACTGGCTACTGGAATCCAAAGCCAGTTAGACGTTCTCAAAGACATTCTCTTAATTTAATAGAAGTTAAAATAAAAGAGAACAAATAGAGGAAAAAGATAAAATACAAAAAGAAAATCTGCTTTTACAGGAAATGATAAAGACATTAACATTAGAACAAGGTAGCGCCCCTGCCAATCACAACCACTGTGAATCTATTCTGAAACACCTCAAAGCAAAATTGGGGTTTGATATGTGCCAAGTAGCGGCTGTGACGGCAAGAGCATGGGGCCAAGCCCAAGAAAATGAGATCCCTGAATGGGAAGGAGAATGGGACCCTAGTGAAGCTTGGAATGGAGACATATGGGATGATCCCCAGGGATTGGAACCTAACCCAAACCCTATTCCTACAGGAACTACAGTCACAAGACCCGCGGGGGGGGGGGAAATTACAACTGTCACCCCTGTCCCTGAATTAGCCACTGACTTAAAAGTCATGGCTGATAGTTTGGAACCCCTAAAATACACAATTTCTCCAGATGGTGTTCTAATCCATTTTTGCTCGCAATAAGGGAAGAGCTGAACACCATTGAAGTTCGGCACTTGATGGGCATCTGCACAGCTTCAGAGATTTGGGGGGTCCTAGATAGGATTAGAGTAGATGAGAAGAGCAGCATATTGCATCTAATGGGACTTCTTGGGGAGCAAATAGGCAGGTGCAATTTTATAGCACTAGCCACAACCCAAGAGCCCAATGAAGACCTTGAGAATTATTTAACACGATGGGGTCTGATGCAGATAATGGCCGACTTAACACCGTTGGGCAATGCCACAGTGCTGGATACAGTGGCATTCAGTGTACAATCCTTAAGAGACTGCGCTGCTTCCCTAACCCCCTACTACTTTGGGAAACTTGGAATTTGGCAAGAGGGTTGCCCAGCTACCTAGGGGAACTAAGAGGCTTGGTCCAACAAATAACTACCCATTCTGGACCAAGGCACACTATAAAAAAAGAAAGAGCTGCCTATGTAGCTGCATTGGAACCAGCAGTTACATACACCAATGAGAGTGGCACCAAGGGAATAATGGGGTCCCGAGGAGGACATACTACAGGCCACTCCCGTGGATAGGGAGAGTGGGGGCAACAAGGAGATCAGTTATACCCAGACCTCTGGAAATATCATACAGCCTCCTCTCAGCAATTAAAGGAGGGAGGTGGGCACATGGAAAATGAAGTTTGCTGGATAGCCTGGTGAACACTAATGCAGCATGGGGCAAACCAAGAACAGTGGAACCCCTACACTAGAACTAGTCAGGGAAGCCATGAGGTTGCAAACCCCACCCAAATAAATGGCTAGTGTAACTCCTAGTGCACCACCCCCTTCTTCCTTGATGCAATGCTTCCTGGACCCACTCCCTTTTCTGGGGCAAGAATAGAGGGGGCCGCTGAATGAGGAACCCCACCACCAGTAGGGGCACAGAGGTGGAGGTTCATAGGCAAAGTCTCCTGGGATCCCGAGGGACAACCATGCGTGTACATTCTACACTAGCTTTAATAGATACAGGAGCCGCTGTATCCTTAATCAAAACAACCGCAAAGGCAGGAAAAAAATTAAAACAGGTAGCTTTGTGTTGGAAGAAGAACAGGCTGACCCAGTGGTGGATATGAGTACAGGCTTTTTTATTGCGGTACTTGTTCCCCTGGACCCAATTGTCCAGTAAGCACTGGATGAGTTACAACATACTTTTTTTATTTATTAGTATGTAAATTCCTACATTTATTACACAACCCCCAAAACCCTTATGGAGTAATATGAACACCCATATAATGAATATTGATAACCCTATTACTGTATATAATTCCTGCCCCTGATTACTATTTACCTTATTAGCATATTTTACAGATAAGTTTTACTTTGAAGGTACACTTTTTTGCTATAATTGTAGTCATGAACTCATTGATTGAGCAGTTTGCAGGGCAGGGAGGAAGGGGCCATGACCCCAAACTCGCCTGTGCAGCTGGGAAAGAAAGGGAGGGGGAGCTAACACTACTTCACCCAAGAAGGCATTTTTTAGATCCCCACTTTCTTAAGGCAGCTGCAACCTTATTAAACCCCTAACAAGGAGAAGGAAAGGGAGAGGGGTAGCCCTAAATCTATCAAGCACAGAAAAATGCCTACACTTCATTTATTAAGGACAGAAGCATTGCTTTCCCATGCCTTTATTCCCTAATGCCATTTCTATTCACCAACAGTTTCCCAGTTTTCTGCTTTAACCATTACATATGCCAACACTTTGAAATCCTTTCAAGGGAAACATAGTCCCAGGTGGGAATGGACCCACGTCCCCTTTTTGGTGCAAGGGTTGAAACTTTAGGGGATTTGATCCAAACTCCTGATATGGTTGATGAAATTATTCTGGCATCCGACTAGCCGTTCAAAAACAATGTGGTAATCAATATGTCTAGAGGTATTCTTTGGAAGTTAGAAATTCCCCCTCCCTATTCAGGAAAAATGGGGCAGGATATCATATTAACAAAAGGGGGAGAGAGACCAGTAGCTGCACTTACCGCTCAACAAGCTGAAAAGTGGCACTTGAAATTCCCCTCAGTATGGACTCAAAAGAAAACAGATTGCGGCAAAATTAAGACTTGTGTTAAGATTGTTGGGGAATTTGTGCCTCTCCAAAAACAATACTCTTACCTGAGAGAGGCAGAGGCCCAATTGGTGCAAACCATCCAGGAATTAGAACAAGAAGGGGTCATTCAAAAAATGAATTCACCCTTTAACTCCCCTGTGTGGCCAGTACTAAAGGCAGATGGCCAATCCTGTTGTTTAACCATTGATTATAGAAGAATCAAAAAAGGCACCATCCCTATGGCTCCTATTGTGGCTGATATGACACAGGTCATACAAAAAGCTACATCTAAATATTTCTCAGTTATTGATTTGGCCAACTGTTTCTTTTCCATACCCCTACATCTGGACTCACATGATCAGTTTGCCTTTACAATAAAGGAGCAAACATGGACCTTTTTGTCGGTTGCCCCAGGGATATCACAACAGCCCTGCTATTTCCCATTGGAATGTTGTGGATATGCTAGACTAGTTGAATCCACAAGAAAGGCCTTTTTGTGTTTTCATATGTAGATGACATTTTTATATTTGAGGAAACTGAGGCATAAACACAAATACTAATGGAAAAAGTTTTGGCACTAATTCAGGAAACAGGGTTCAGAGAAGCCTTAGACAAGGCTCAGTTGATGCTACCTCAGCTTACATACATGGGCATAGTCATTGGACAAGAAGGGAGACAGGTAGATCAGAGGAAGGTCAGGGCACTGGAAGAAATGCTGGCCCTACCAATGCTCACCCTTTATGAGTACTGCTAGGAGGATTCAATTTTCTTATACCGCACATTTATAAATATGCTGAAATAACTCACCAATTGTGGAAACTGCTAAAGAGAAAGACAAAATGGGAATGGGGAAAAGAGCAGGACTCTGCTTTAACCCTGTCAAAACAGAAGGCTCTCTCAGCCCCAGCCCTGCATTTCCCTGATGAATCACAGCCTTTTATTATTCATTTGGTGGCTAATAACATGGCCTTGGCTGCCATACTATTACAAAACAATTAACAGGGAAAGCTAGTGCAGGTAGCATATGGATCCAGGAAATTACAAGGAGCAGAAATAAATTTTGATCGCTGTGAACGTGAGTGTCTAGCAGCCGTCTGGGCAGTACAATCTTTTGAGCCACTCACAGGAACAGCCCCTATCACTATCCAAAGCACCCACACTCCTCTCAAGTACATTTTATCAGGGAGATTGATGGGAGGTAAAGTCTCAAACACCCGAATGGCTCAATGGACACTTATTTTAGTTAACAGAGGGGTGACCACAGAAACAGTGTCCAAGCCGGACATGCTAACACATGCCCTAATTAAAAAAGGGAACTGACATGAATGTCCAGAGGTCACTCTGGAGCAAAGAATTGCTTTGGTAGAGGTACCCCCACTGGAAGAATTAGATACCATGGGGCAAGAAAAGCACGTCTGGTTTTCTGATGGGAGTGCAATGGTAGTAAAAGGGAAAAGATGTGTAAAATATGCTGCCACTAACTTAGGAGAGGAAGTCATTCAGGGACATTTAGACCATGGATCAGCTCAGCATGCCAAGCTCCACACAATTTATCAGGTTTTAAGGCAATATGAAAATTCCCCATGGACCATGTATATTTATGCTGACAGTGATTTTTGTGTGAAGGGGATACAGTTTTGGATACATGATTGGTATAGGAACAGGTGGAAAGCAGCAGATGGAAAGGATATTGCATATTCAGAGGAATGGAAATGGATTTATCAGTGAGTAAGAAAGAACCAGTTAAAGGTGTGACATGTAAAGGCACACAGCAAAGGAAAAGGTATGGAGGCCACCTGGAATAATCGGGTAGATAAAGTAGCCTGACAGCATGACATAGCAGTTGTAACCAGAATTCAGAAAAGAAATGTCTGTGCTGAGCCAACAGATGGCACTGCAGACCTCCCTAACCGAGTTCCAGGAAAAAGAGAAAGGCAGGAGTTACTTAATGTAGCCTATCTGTTTATGCATGAAGGCATGGAAGGGACTTTAAGAAGGCTAAAGCAAGTAGCAGAATGGGAGTGTATGGAAGATGATGTTAAAACATGGTGTCATAAACAGATAGTTAAGGGTTAATGCCTCTTTTACCTGTAAAGGGTTAAGAAGTTCACCTAGCCTAGCTGACACCTGACCAGAGGAACCAATGGGAGGACAAGATGGTTCAAAGGGAAGGAGGGAAGTTCCCTTTGTCTGTTGAGTTTCACTTTGGACCAGAGTGGGAAAGCTCCAGAATTCAGCCTCTTATTAAGTAGTGAGTATTAGTGAAGAAAATAAATAGGTTTAGGTTTATTTCTTTGTAACCTGTCTTGTGCAATTAGAAGAATCATCAAATTGGGTATTTGGGTATTCTTTGTGGAACTAAGTTTTTGCCCAGGGGAACATCCTCTGTGTTTGGAATCTGTTGTCTGTGAGAGTAGCTGGTATGCTAATCTCTCCCAGAGGGTTTTCTTTTACCTTTCTTTTCTTTAATTAAAAGCCTATTTTAATAACCTGATTGATTTGTCCTTGTTTTTAGATCCAAGGGGTTGGATCTGGATCCACCAGGAGTTGGTGGGAGAAAGGAGGGGGGATGGTTAATTTCTCCTTGTTTTAAGATCCAAGGGGTTTGGATCTGTGTTCACCAGGAAATTGGTGAAGTCTCTCAAGGCTACCCAAGGAAGGGAATTAGTGCTTGGGAGTGGTGGTAGCCAGACCAGATCTAAGCTATTAATTGAGCTTAGAGCTTCTCATGCAGGTCCCCCACATCTGTACCCTAGAGTTCAGAGTGGGGAAGGAACCTTGACACATGGGTGATAAAATTATGTGTGGTGCGCTCAGGAGAAGCCTCGACCTCCGCACTGGCAACTCATGATGCACCAACGAAGGCTTGGGCCGTGGCACAGGGTTCAAATTGATTTTATTAATAAATTTCCAAGAAGTAAAGAAGGATTCCAGTATTTATTGGTAATAATTGATTCCTTTTCAGGATTGGTGGAGACATTTCCTAAAGATAACAGCACCAGGGTAGTAGCCAAAAAGTTTGTTAATGAGGTAGTATGTAGATATGGCACCCGTGAAATAGATTCTGACAATGGAGAGCCTTTGTAGGAGTAATCTTTACACCAAGCCTTGGGAATTAAACAAAAGCTCCATATACCATATTGGCCTCAGTCGTCAGGCTAAGTAGAGCACATGAATTGCACTATTAAGGAAGTGCTCCAGAAGGTAGTAAATCACACAGGGAAAGTCTGGCCGGATAAACTGCCTCTGATTTTGGCTGCCACCCGCAGCAGTAATAGACTAAGGACAAAAATTCAATCCTTCCAAATCCTGTTTGGACATCCAATGCGCCTAATGATTGATCCTAGTTACCTGGTACAGGGTCAGGAAGAGAGCTCTAATATAACCCTGCATGATTATTTTCAATGGCTCAAACAGTTACAAGAACCACCCTCCAGTATAGGGTTAATCAGGCCATCGAACACATGAACAACAAAATTCAGAAACAAAGGCCCACAAAGGCACCCTGTGGGAAAGAGGGGACCAAGTCATGTACCTTAAAATGGGAAAAAGGGGTCACTCACTGGAATAAAAATGGATAGGCCCTTACTCCATAGTGGACCGCCTTAGCCCATTGGTATACGATATTGAAAAAGATGGAAAACAGAAATGGGTACATGTTTCACAAATTAAATTGTTTACATAAATAATTATGTTTGAATTCTTTGCAGAAAAGACATTCCGGAACCTGAGCATGAGGCTTAACCACCACAATTTTAATCCACAGAAAATGAGACTCCAGTGTAAGGTATGGCTTCTGGGAACTTTTAGTGCCCAGATAATTAGAACAATCATGGGAGAAGATGCAGCCCTCCTTATAAGCCAATATTTAAGGAATAATTCATTCTGCACCAACCAATCATGGATTCCTACCCGTGATCCAGTGATCTGCATGAAATGGTATGATAAAAATACTAGCCAACTCTTAAAACCCTTAGGAAATACCAAAATGTATGCCTGGCCAGGGGAAGTGGGACTTAAGGTTCACCTTATAAACACCTCAGGAATACCAAACCACTGGGAAATAGGGGTTAAAATAGAAGGTCCCTATGGGGAATACCACCTAGAGTTCCAGCTACCCATGATTACCATATTAGTGGGATGAACCTGTTAAGACAGGAACAATACTAACGGTTATTGTCCAATACTGTCCAATAACCCATAGTAAATTGAACCTATGGTTCCCGGACACATGCACCAGAACTTGGACCAGAGACTATGCATTCGAAAGAGGTACTGCAATTAAGATAAAGAAACCAAAATTGTTTGTGACTCAGCGTGATCCAATAAAAGTTTTGTTAGACCCACTATTAGTAAAAATAAAAATTGGTATGGATTGGACTCAGCTGAACGTGTCTATATTGTAACCCAAATGTTCATCCTACACCCTTCCTATTATAACGGCCTGGATAAAAACACATTGACACTCCAATGGCAGAGCTAAACAAGATGTAGTAGACACCATATTAGGAGGAGTTGGATTTGGAGCAGGAATTATGAACACTGTAGACCTGGAGGTAATTAAGAATAAGTTAAGTTTCTTGTCACAACTGCAAGATAGTCTCATTAACAAGCAGGCAGATACTACTGTGGATTTGGTACAAATAGGTCTGGGAAACTTAAAAGCAACATGGAATATGTGGTGGTGGCTAAAAACCACCTACTGGCTGCTGTATAAACAGCAAATATAATTAGGGAATAAAACTGCCTTGGCTATGGGTAATATCTGGGAACGTTCGGGTATTAACATATCTTTTAAAACAACTGAATATGTCCTTGTTTGACACCTACAAATATGAATAGATGAAATATGTTTCCAACATGGTTAAGCCTGATTTGTTATTGGGTGAAATTATTGTTAAAATTGCTCACCAACAGTCTATGGAGACAGAAATATGGAAAGTGAGCCCACTCCCAAAATTAACCATGGGATCCTTTTGGCTACCCCGGGTTATGGGTCAGTGGGCTGGGAAAGAGGAGAAATTATTGGACTCCTGAAGGTGCATGGAATGGAGCCCTCAGAAATGGGTATGCTTATCCCTACCTATCACCACAGAACCATGCAGCAAGGACACATCATTGGGAACATATGTATGGGACGAACTAGAAAATGCGGCACATGTTTTGTACAATGGAAAATGTGTATGTGTTACATCCTGGGCAATAGTATTTTGGGAGGATGCAAGCATTAGCCAAACCCCAGAGGATGAATGTAGGTGTAATGCCCATGTATTATATACTAGCAATCACACATACTATTTACCAAAGATAGAAGAAGCACAGAGCACTATAACCACCACTCCGGTTAATTTCTCTGTTACCCTGGGCCTGGATTGACATGATCTAATGGATCACGTGTTGTCAGAAACAAAGATGACTCAGTTGTTACAAGAGATGCAGAAGGATATAGAGAAGCATGTCATTCAAATATTACATGCAAATGGAAACATGCTAAAAATTGCTAAGGCCTGGTCGACACTGGGGGGGGGAGGGGTTTGATATAAGTTAAGCAACTTCAGCTACGTGAATAACGTAGCTGAAGTCGACGTATTTAGATCTACTTACCACAGTGTCTTCACTGCAGTAGGTTGACTGCTGACACTCCCCCGTTGACTCCACCTGCACTTCTCGCTCCGGTGGTTTACCGGAGTCAACAGGAGAGCACTCAGCGGTTGATTTATCGTGTCTTCACTAGACGCAAAAAATCGACCCCACTGGATCGATCGCTCTGGGCGTAAGTGTAGACATGCCCTTAGTCTGAAAAAGAACTGACAGCCTCTCATGGGTACAATATTTTTACAGGCTGGTCCCCGACCTCTAAGGGCATATTGTCTATTATGTTTCACCCATTACTAGTTGTGTTAATATTGTCCTGTGTTTGCTTCCTAGGAATGTGTTGTATGTGCTGCTGGACAAAAATAATGTTTGTTAAATTACAACCACAAGCTCAAATTGTCTATCAGTATATTGCTATGAAACAATTGTATAAAATATGACCCACTCAAGAATTGTTCTTCAGGGGTCAAAAGGGGGACATGTAGTAGTAGGACTTTATGTTTGTATTTTATATAATTTAGAATGAAAGACAAATAATAATACTGTAGCATGTATTTAATGTATTGGTGTATGATTTGATCATATCCTGCCAGCCACCCTTTTTGAATAGCAGAAAGGAATGGCCCTAATGGGTCATTGGTAGATACATCAGCCAGAATCTGTGTCTGGACGGATTTCAAGGCAATAATAGATTCTTTGAGGGTCACCAATTTGTTGTAGGTTTAGCATTTTAAAATAAGTAAAAGTATGCCATGATTACAAGGAGTCTGGTGGCACCTTAAAGACTCACAGATTTATTGGGGCATAAGCTTTCGTGGGTAAAAACCTCACTTCTTCAGTTGCATCTGAAGAAGTGAGGTTTTTACCCATGAAAGCTTATGCCCAAATAAATCTGTTAGTCTTTAAGGTGCCACCTTGTTGTTTTTGTAAATACAGACTAACACGGCTACCCCCTGATACTTTATGCCATGATTGTTTTCTTTTGCATTGCAATTTGATGTTCCTGTTCAAAATGCTCTGTTTAAATTAATTCTATTTTGTGTGTGAATGAGGAATGTGTGCGTTAAGAGATAAGTGTGAAGGCCATTACTGAACTTGATGGTCTAGAGAGGAACCGGAAACAGACGCAAGGGCACCAGGAGGCTGCAATACTCCCCTATTGAAATGTCAGAGGAGGGCAGATTGACAACTCTAAAGATGAGACAGGCACCTATCAATGGGGACAAGATAGCGGTGATGAAAACCAGCATGGGGTAACTCTCAGGCTCCTTTGAAAATGTCCACCTGACTGTTTAAATACTTTGAGCCAGATCATCATGTGAAAGTTACTAATGACCCCCCTTAATTCCAGCAGTCGTTATGTCAGCCAGCAGCCATTAGGGGGAAGCAGACACCTTAAGGACACAGTAGCCTAAACTTTTCAACTGTTTTCCCTTCAAGGCCTTAAAGTAGTTGGAGCTGGTCCCAAGCCGGTTTTCACTGACCAGATAGCAAAAGCACGGGTCTGACCACCACCAATCAAGTGTTAACACTGCAAGGACCTTGGTCTGAATGTGTATAAAAAATGTGTATAAGACAAAGTTTTTATACTAAAGTGCAAAGCTCTCCTTTCTTCTGCAGAATAAAGCAACTCCTCCTTATCCCTGTCTGGCTGTTATTGGCTCTCAGCTAGGTGGACCCGATATTTTGGTAACAGTTTCTGGTGACTCCGCCGGGACTCTCCTAGCTCAGACATTGGACTCCGGATGGCTGCGGCGAACTGGGAACGGCGCCAACGGGGTGTTTCGCCCCTTTTCTCTGCTTCACCGCATCTCCTGGAGTTTGTGCTCCGATAAGGTGAGTCCTAATAGGATAAGGAGACACTATCTGGTTCTGGTTTGGTTTGGTTTTGGTTTTGGTTAACCGGTTAATGAATTTCTGTCTTATACATTGGGCGTTAGGTGTGTGAACGGAACTGAGCCTCTCATTCGTAATTCCTCAGAGTGGAAGCCATCGCGTGGGATGAAGCTCTGAGGTCGAATTGGGATCCTTCTGTCCCGTCCCCTGTAGCGGTCAGTATTAGTAGAAATTCCTGTAATAAAATCCTATTAGACCATAATTCCCTCTGTTCTCTGTGTAATTCTCTGTTAAAGTGTCAGCAGGCAGATGGGTGGGTCTCTGGTAAAACCCTCAAAGGATAGTCCTTTGAATTATATGTTAAGCAAATGGCCCTTACCCGGTGTTCAAAAAGGGATGTCAAGAAAGCATTTTTTACAACTTTGCACCCAGGATTGGCCAGCCCTGGGGACTGCGTGGCCCGAGTATGGCTCCTTTAATATTCCTACCCATTTAACCCCCTTACGCCTGACATTGAAAAACCAAGCGCCGGGGCAAATGGACTATTGGTTTTTGTGGGAAGATGAGGCCCATCGTCGCATGAAGAAGGTACAGATTCAAGCCCCTCTATTCCCGAAAGCTTCTGCCCCTCGTAAGGCTAATTATTCAAGCGAATCAGCTAGTGGAGCCACCAGCAGTGGGTACACTACCTCCCTGTCTGTTCCCAGCCTTAGTCCGTCCCATACAAAAAAAAAGGCACTTTATGGGGACAAGGTAATTATCCAAGCACCCCTCCGGACCATCCCAGTTCCTACAACAGATGGGAATGTTGTAAACTGTTATGTTCATGTCCCCTTTACCACTGCTGACCTTATGAACTGGCAAACCACTACACCTCGCCTTAGGAACGACCTGGACGTCATTCACAGGCGATTCCGTGCCATTTTCCAGTCTCATAATCCTGATTGGCAAGACGTGGGCCAACTTTTAGATTGCTTATTGTGCAAGGAAGAGAAAGAGCGGGTACTGAGGGGGGCCCGGGAGGCTGCAGAGGCTGCCAATGACGGTCGCAATTTTATAAGGCTCGCCAATCCGCCCCATTGGAACCCGAATAATTTGACCCAACAAGCAAATCTAAAAAAATTCCTAAACTATATTTTAACAGGCATAAAACAAGCAAAAAAAAAACACTTTAAATTAAACAAAAATTAATAATACTGTGCAAAAAAAACCAAACACCCTTCTAACTTTTATAAAAAACTTTGTAAAGCATTTTGTATCCATACTCATATAAATCCCAAGGCCATGGACACACAGTCCATGGTCAGGCTTATTTTTATTTCCCAGTCAGCCCCGGACATCAAGAAGCGGTTGCAGCAGCTCAAAAGTGCTAAAAAAAAATCCCTAAAAAAACTGGTAAGCGTGGCCACCCGAGTATATCATACAAAAAAAAAAGTTCAAAAAACCAAACAGGTGAGGATGCTAGCAGCCCTTGTAAACACTGGAAATAAACAACAGGGAGGGCGGCAGGGACCCCTCAAGTGGCAACCAAAATCAAATTATGGGGGGACCCCGAGACATGCCAATAACATATGTAACTACTGTAAGCAGCCTGACCACTAAAAAAAAAAGTGTCCGTACCAACCTACTGGACGACAACCGCGTCGCCCAGACCGACCCCAACAACAAATGGCTGTAACAAAAACAAACGCTGTTGCTAATAAAGAATGACGGCAACCAGGGGGTCCTTTTGTCACCTATTCAAATAATTTTACCACTTATGTTTGTTCCTCCACAGACCCCCAGGTTCGCCTAACATTGGGAGGAACCACCTATTCTTGTCTTTTAAATTCAGGGGCTGCACTTTCTACTGTTACTGCCAAGCCGGAAAAAGAAAGCCTTACAAATAAAAGCATTCCGGTAATGGGTATAGGCGGGGAGCCATTTAACTGTTCTGTATTACAGGAGGCTGCTGTAAAAATCTCTGGTGTCTCCGCCTCCCATGCCTTTCTGCTAGCCCCGGATTCCCCAGTTAATCTCTTAGGCAAAAATCTGTTGTGTAAACTACGTGCTCAAATTTTCTTTTCAAATGACAAAATCATTCTTCGGTTGCCTCAAACCCAACTTCCCCAGCTGTGTGCTGTTCTAACCCAAGTTTCAAAGAACCCGATCCTGCCTGCGGACCCAATCTTACCTGAGCAACTCAGACAGGAGGTAAATATCTCCCTGTGGGGCACTTCAAGGGCAGACTTGGGGACTCTCCAGACAAAGCCAGTGCGTATAACCCTAAAGCCAGGCATTGAAATTCCTCGAATTCATCAGTATCCCATCCCCCAAGAAGCTCTGCTTGGCCTCCGGAGTCTTATCACCACATTCCTGCGGTTGAAAGTGCTGGTTCACACCAAGTCTCCTTTCAATACTCCCATTCTGCCAGTCAAAAAACCTAACATGGACTCAGAGGGAAAACCGGTATACCGATTTGTCCAGGACTTACGTGCAGTAAATAAAGTTGTTCAAACTAAACACAATGTGGTACCAAACCCTCACACAATCCTGACTGCCATTCCAGAAAGTACTGCTTATTATTCAGTAATAAACTTATGTAATGCTTTTTTTAGTATTCCTCTAAATAAGGACAGCTGGGGCCATGCTTACCAATTCAATTTCAGTCCCTACCCGCTGATGTTCCTGCCCACCGGATCGCTCCAGAAAACTGGGTCTATGTAAAAAAGTAAAAACACGAGCCTCTCCAACCCCAGTGGGCGGGCCCTTTCCAAGTCCTTCTTACCTCTCACACTGCTATTTAAATAAAAAAGCGAGACGCTTAAATACACCACACCCGAATCAAGCTAGCCCCTAGAACGGGGCCAGAAGCAAACAACTTCGAACCTCGAGGAAGCACCGCCAGCTCTTCCCACCGCGACCCGGAAAAGCCCAAAACAAACAATACCTAAAAAGCTGAACCTCTTAAGAAAGTAAAGCTTCTGTTCCGGCAAACAAAATCCTAAAACTTTATAACTATGGGTTCTCAGACGGTGCTGCAGTGGCTATTGCTTTTGGGTGTGCCCCTTGTACAAGCTAACCCACACCCAGCCGCTAAACCTCTTCAGCAAGTAGCCACATTAAAACACTTATCTAATTGTTAGCTGTGTCACAAAACCCGCTCTAAAAAAGAAATAAAGTTGTGAGCTGTACCTGCAAATCTCTCTAAAGTACTCTCCTTACAGGTAAAACAAAAAACTAAATAAGCATAAATTAAAAAAATATCAATATAACAAATATAAAAAAAAGTCTAAAGTTTGGCATTATTACTGGGCAGCTAAGGGGGTCCCTCTTTTTAAAGTTCTTGGAATCGGGTATAACATGCCCCTTTATTTAAAAAATGCTAAAAAAAGTAAAAAAAAATTGGGCTACCTTCCTCTGGAGGCCTGTGATCAAACCCTTCGGTTTGAGGTCAGAAATGGAACCTTTTACCCTTTAAATACCCCAAAAAATGCCCCAAAACCCCATTGTCTCCTGCACATGGCCATTACTGTAAAACCAACAGGCATTTGTTATCAAGGGCAGTGGTTTCCCTCATTCCTCCCATTAAGCCCCGTATGTATTATATAAATATTTACTCTGGCATTCTGTTGCCCCACACATCCCTTGAAAGGATGTCTGGATGCCCGGAGTCTATGGAATCACTTGCAAGTTTTACAGCTAACATATTTAAAGTTACATATTGTAAAGCCATTTTAAACAATACCCATGCCCTAAAAAACTTAAATGTTTCCCATTAAAGGTGCCAGAACCAGCTAGTAAGTAACTCCGGGCGCTGGGATAGAAGGGTGACCTGGCACCATCGGGTTGCGGGTAATACCCTTACCCTCTATTTAGAGACCCCTAGCTTGTATTTTATCTGTGGCCACAATGTCTACAAAGCTCTCCCTTCAGGTTAGCAAGGTCGGTGTGGTGTGGCCCGGGTGTTACCAAATGTCCAAGTAAACAACACATTGAATGCCAGCCAGATCCTCAACCTGGGCAGCTATGCCCATAAGTTCCCCCCCCCCTTATAAAGACTCAAGCAAAACGTGCCAACAATCCCCTAGTAATCAAGCAAACGGGGTTTCACTCCTTTGTTCGTGCGCTCATTCCTGAGTTGGGGGTAGCCGACCTAAAAAAAGCAATAATAAATATTTCTGCAAAATTAAAAAAAATAGCCAATGCATCAATAAACGCTTTACAAAAGTTAAAACAAAAAATTAATAAAATAGCAAAAATAGCTTTGCAAAATAAACGTGTGTTAAATGCTATAAATGCTAAATTAAAAGGGGCTTGTGCTCGCATCAAAAAAAAATATTGTTTCTATGTTAATCATTCTGGCTTAATTAAACAGAATTTACAAGCCATTAAGAATGCTGCTGTTGTTTTCCATGCTGTATCTCTTAATCACACCTTTAGTTTTAAAAACCTCCTTCCAAACCTTGAGTCATAGTTTACGGGGCTCTTTCAAACAATTATTAAATAAATTCTTTTCTTTCTTTTCTTTCTATGGGTTATCTAAATAATAATACAATGTGCCAAATGCCTGTGTAATGCTATAATCAAAAGCTCTGCTGTCCATAAAAAAACCCAGTATCTGTCCCTCCAGCTTAATCACAAATTGCGTAACGGGCCTGACAATTTTTGAATTTGTCAGGCCCGAAGGGGGGACTGTGAAAGTTACTAATGACCCCCCTTAATTCCAGCAGTCGTTATGTCAGCCAGCAGCCATTAGGGGGAAGCAGACACCTTAAGGACACAGTAGCCTAAACTTTTCAACTGTTTTCCCTTCAAGGCCTTAAAGTAGTTGGAGCTGGTCCCAAGCCGGTTTTCACTGACCAGATAGCAAAAGCACGGGTCTGACCACCACCAATCAAGTGTTAACACTGCAAGGACCTTGGTCTGAATGTGTATAAAAAATCTGTAAAATGTGTATAAGACAAAGTTTTTATACTAAAGTGCAAAGCTCTCCTTTCTTCTGCAGAATAAAGCAACTCCTCCTTATCCCTGTCTGGCTGTTATTGGCTCTCAGCTAGGTGGACCCGATATTTCGGTAACAATCAGATTACTAATACCATACAAAAATACTACTACTCAAGGAATCAACAGGCATGTGGACAAGGGTTTGTTTGTTGAACCCCTCAAAGTATTCTAATAAATGGATGAAACATAATTTCCCTTAACAAAAGCCATGTTGACTGTTTTACAATGTATCATGTTCATCTACGTGTGTGATAAGTCTGTTCTTTACTATAGTTTCAACCAATTTGTCTAGTGCTTAAGTTAGGCTTACCAGCCCATAGTTGCCAGGATAGCCTTTAGAGCCTTTTTTTAAAATTTGCATTACATTACCTACCCTCCAGTCATCTGGTACAGAGGCTGATTTAAGCAATAATTTACATACCACTGTTAGTAGTTCTGCAATTTCATATTTGAGTTCCTTCAGAACTCTTGGCTGAATACCATCTGGTCCTAGTGACTCATTACTGTTTAATTTAACAATTTGCTCCAGAGCCTCCTCAAAAGAATGGCTCAGGTCTTCTGGCAACCTCCTTCACATCCTCTACCATAAAATACAATACAAAGAATGTCTTTAGCTTCTCCACAATGGCCTTGTCTTCCTTGAGTGCGCCGTTAGTACTTCAATCATCCCGTGGCACCACTGATCGTTTGGCAGGCTTCCTGCTTCTGATGTACTTATACAAAATTTTGCTGTTAGTTTTTGTGTCTTTTTCTAGCTGCTCTTCACATTCTTTTTTTGGCCTGCCTAATTATGCTTTTACACTTTATGTTCCTTTCGATTTTCCTCAGTCAGATTTGACCTCCAATTTTTAAAGGATGTCTTCTTGCCTCAAATCACCTCTTTTACTCTGTTGTTTAGCCATGGTGGCATTTTCATACTCTTGGTGTTTTTATTATGTATTTGGTGTATACATTTAGTTTGAATCTCTACTACAGTGTTTTTAAAAGTTTCCACACAGCTTGTAGGCATTTCACTTTTATGACGATTCTTTTCAATTTCTGTTTAACTAGCTTCCTCATTTTTTGTGTAGTTCCCTTTTTGGAAGTTAAATGTTACTTTGGTTGTTTTCGTTAGTATTTTCCTCCTACAAGGGTTGTAATATTTAATTACATTATGATCACTATTACAGAGCAGTTCAGTTATATTCACCTCTTGGACCAGATCTTGTGTGCCAGTTGGTACTAAATCAAGAATTTCTTTAGTTGCTTTCATGTTATCCTGTGTATAATTTGAGCATCCAGATAACATAGTCAGCTATGAAAATATGAGTCAACTGCCAGCTACAAAAATCTGTACAAACCTTATTCATGATGGTGAGTAAATTACTCCATTTATTTAGAGCTGGTCCAAATGTCAGCCAATAAATAAATAAATAAATATTTACATAAAAAAATTAAAATCCCATTTGAAAAAATGATTTGATCATCACTGATGTTGTTCGTGAGAAAATGTTGATGATGACAGTTTTTAATTTTCAATTTGACTCGTCTGAATCGAAATTAGGGTTTTCACTCTTTCAACTTTTCATATCAATTCAGGATGAGAACAAATATTGAAATATCGGAATTTCCTAGGAGGTGGGAAATTCCATTTTCCAACCAGCTCTGCATGTACTGTAATGGTTGTGCTCAGGTAAGTACTCACACATATAGGTTCCCCAAAGTAGCACTTAAGAGAGACAGAAGAATTCATACCTCTTCTCCAGGTCTCCCTTCTTAGAGGTAATCATTCCCTTTTGTTTTAAATTGTTCTATGCAACACACTTTGCATAATTTGCTACCAGAGTTTACTTTGGATGTTTGATTTAATTTTCTCTATTTGATCCCTTTCAATGTGTGTGTGTGTGTTTGTGTTGCTACCATTGGAGGGGATGAGCCCTTCCCTCTGTACATCTGTGTGTGTGTGTTGAATTTCCAAGGGAATGGTCATGTAGTTGATTCCTGTAGTTGACTCCTCCATTTCTAGGAATGCTGACTTGCTGTGTAACGAAAGTCTCTTCACTGCTATCATTCCCAGTTTTGCCATTATTATTTGATCCATTGCTTTGAGACCCATGTATTGAAGGATATGCAGAATACTGTGGTGATGGGTTCCCCCCATGGTGCCACTTGGAACTGGTGTACCATTGAGCCCTCTGACCCTCCAGGCTGGACAGGTGCCAAGCTCTCCAAGATTGCTCTTTCACCAGCATACACACAGATAGGGACACACCCAGCTGCAGTTTTACACACAGATGCTGAGATCAGCTCTGCATGGGAAGGCTCAGCTAAGGCAAGTTGCTAAGGCATGCACCCTTCTCAGGAGTGTAAACCCAAAATTATACTATCCTGTGCTGCACAGGGAACTGTACAGCATAAGCTCATAAAATGTGTCCCCTCCTTCAATGTGGAGAGAGATATGCAATAGCTTTCTACCCCAGGTTATAATTTCCACACACTGGTTTTAGACAAAACTAAACAAGTTTATTAATCAGAAAATATAGATTTTAAGTGATTATAAGTGATAGCAAACAGATCAAAGCAGATTAATTTAGTAAATAAACAAAACCGCAAACTGAGGTTAACACACTAGATAGGTAGCTTATGAATTAGCAAATTCTCACCTGGAGTGATAAAAAGGCTGGCAGATTCTTAAGGCACAAGTTGCCTTGGCTTTCCCAGGTTTTCATACACAGGCTAAAAATCCCTCTAGCCTGGGACCAACCCTTCCCAAAATTCAGTCCTTGCCCCTCAGGTGTTTCCAGGTGTGTTGTTGTAGGGAGAGTGAGGTACCATCATGATGTCATTTTTCCCCTTTTATATATCTTCCCACTTGCTGGAAAGCTCTTTTGCTGTTAATGGGTCAAACAGTTCCCATTGTGTAGTGCTATCTCTGAGAGGTTTCTATTGTAAACAGATTCTGGGGTAATCCTTGTGTTTGAGTGCATTTCCTCAATAAGCCATTAACATTGTTTGGCCTTTTTACTGTTGTACCTGAAAGGCTGCTTGTGGGTGTTTTGAACTTCACAGCATGTTTCAGTAACACATACATAGCCAAACTTCATAACTTTGCATACGACAATATCACATAAAATCCAACGAGATATTACTGTCTAGCAGATCAAGACTTTTAGAATGATACCTCACAAGGCATACTTTGTACAAAACATATCCTAATTGCATGACAGTGGTGAATATTGGGGTGCCTGGGTGTCTCAACTATATTTATTATTGCTCGTTTTGATTTGAACTCTAGCATTTCACTGTAATGCCCATTATTATGAAGTTCCTTGTGAACAAACAACCTTGAAGTAAAATGTTTCTGAAAAAAAATCTCTTGTTTAATTGTAGGATCTTTCTTACTGGAAACTCTTTATAGCAAGTGGATGAGACAAAGATCCTCAACAGGTGTAAATTAGTATAACTCTGATTATGTCCATGGGACTAATAAGATTCATCATCTGATGAATTGGCCTTTGGTCTTCTTCTGTATATTGAAAGAAACCAATGCATTCAAGATGCTGCTATAATGGTAGCAATGAATTAAATTGTTCTATAATATTTAGGGAAGAATAACATTTTTTAGTACACCAAAGGCCAAAATGGTCCATTGATTTCAACATTATTACCGCTGAGATGAATTTGATCCATAGTGCTTTTTATTCTTCAAAGGGCTTTAAACATGTTGGGCTCAGCACCATCATGCACTCACACAGCTGCTTTCAGTCTAAAAGGTCCCAACATCTGGGAAACCAGTATGAATTGTTTAATTCACATCCACCTGTTTGGTAAGCCTCACATTCAGCTCCAGTGTCTCTTTCTTTGTCACCCCTATAGATGAGCACTTCTTATGTGAATTGTGTATCTGCCTCAGGATAACTATGCTCATGATTGAGATATGAGTGAGATAAAAAATTTGCCCTCATTTTGGAAATCTTATTTGATAAATGGGGCAGTAGGATAACAATCCCAAAGGGGGAAGAGAAAAAGAAAGACTGATCCCTTTTTGAAATTTCATATAGACAGAAAAATATGTGTCTGAAATGGAAGAAGAGATCCCCTGATGGTGGAAACTAGTATACCTCCATTGTGTATAAATTGATGTAGCTTCTTTAGAGTCAATGCATCAGATCCCCAGTGGTTGTAAATAAGCTGTATTTTCACTGGCATCAGTGTGGTCAGATCGCCAGCTGAATGACATTGGTATAGGTTGATTGACATCAGTGCAGCTACACCAGTTTACATCTGCTAATGATTGGGCCCAGTTACATATTTATATACAGAGCTGCAGCAGGTTTTAGTCTGAAAGGTCCTAACAGATGGGAAATCAGTATGAACTGTTTAATTCACATCCATGTGTTTGGTATGCCTCACATTGAGCACCAGTGCCTCTGTCTTTGTCAACCCCACAGTTGACATATTCTGAGAGTGACCCTGGAGAGAACCAGACCATCTCCAATGTGTTCATCCTGGTGGGGTTTTTGTACCTTACAAACTGCAGATCATTCTGTTTCTGGTGTTTCTGGTCACCTACTTGGTCACCCTGATAGGGAACCTGCTTGTTATCCTCCTGATAAAGCTAAACCCTCACGTCACACACCCATGTATTTCTTCCTGGTGAACCTGTCCTTCTTGGAAATCTGCTAAACTACCAGCGTGGTCCCTCAGATGGTGCACCTCCTGGTGGAGCAAAGACCATCTCCATTGCGGCCTGCATGTTTATTCCATGATTACCTGGGGGGCTTCTGCCAGCTCCCCCTCTTTTTCCGTCCTGGTCCCCCCAGCCAATCCATTGCTGAGACCTTACCAGCAACCCCCGCCCCCATAAGAAGGTTAAGGTGGGCTCAGTGCCTGCTCCAGCTTTTTTGCCGCCCCAAGCGGCGAAGCAAAAAAAAAAAAAAGATAAAGCTGATCGGTGGCACTTCGGCGGCAGCTCAATCGTGCCACTTCATACTTCGGCAGCACTTCGGCAGCAGCTCAAAGAGGAAGAGAGGGACTGAGGGACCCGCCGCCGAATTGCCGCCGAAGACCCGGATGTGCTGCCCCTTTCCATTGGCTGCCCCAAGCGCCTGCTTCCTTTGCTGGTGCCTGGAGCTGGCCCTGGGTGGGCTAAAAGAAAGGGAGGTTGGCTCCCTGCTGTACCAATCATAGGAGTCCCCAACCCCCACCCCATTCCTTTAACAAACACCTCCTTTTTAAGTCTATTTCCAATTCATTCGATCACTGTATACCTTCCTTATTGAGTACCTGCACTGGACATCCTCCACAAGGAGGCACAAGCAATTAGCGTTGCTGCTTCCCCCACCAGCAAACCCAGTCGGGTTCCCAGACATCTCTTACTGCTCTCCTTCATATTGGCCAAAACAGATTGACACCAAAGCCTGACAGGGGAGCTCCATCCTCCCTGAATAATTTTGGTGTCCCACGATGCCCAATTTGTCAAGCGTCTTATGAGCTCAAGGAATTCAGCCACCCCCCTGTTCGCATCCACCTGGCCTTGTCCACCCTGGTGGTGCCCATAGCTCCCTGCCAGACCCTGTGTTAATGCTTGTCCAACCACACAATTTTTATTTTCTCCAGGAAAATTGAACTATCTGCCTTAAGTCCCTTCTTGTTCTGGGCAGTAATTCAACCCCTTTACACACTCCCAAATAGTGTTCTCCAAGGTGTGCCACATGATGTCAGTGACTGCTGACAGGCCCCTATGGTGCACAGCAGTGACATCGGCTGGTCCAATAAAATGCTTCTCCTTTCATGCCAACTCAGGCTTGACCCATCATTGGACCCCAATTGCCAACCCTCCAGGCCACTAGAATGCCCACATATGTGTATAAAAAACAACCCAGTGCCCACAGATCCACAGCACTGTCTCCATGGTCAGTCTTCCAACATCTGGAATGAAATCACAATGCATGAATGTTGACACACCACCCAAGGTTGCACACTCGTATTGAATGCTTCTGAATGCCAATACTCAATTGCCAGAATTGCCTCTGCCCCCGTGCTCAGTAGCACTGCTGTTGTTGCAGTCCTGATTCCAAATGAGTGGAAACCAGATTCCATGGGGGCAGAACCAAGGTCACTGCCTTCCCAGAGGATAACAGAGTCTCCCCAGTCTCCTCGATCAGTCATTGACCATCAGAAGTTTACTATCCCTGCTTGTCCCTGCCAGTGTACATTACGCAGTTCCAAGTCCGCTCCTGCAGCACCCCTACAGAGCCTAGAACTAGCTCACTGATACCAAAAGCACCAAAAATTGCTATTGAGAATTCTGCTCTGAACATGGCTGCCTAGATCCCTGAGAAAGTTAACTGTAATGGGCCAACAACATGACTGCTCCATGGGGCCATTGGAATACGTGGCTCCTGGTGCCAGCTCCTGAAACCTGTGCATCTGAAAATAAGACAAGGTGTCTGCTATGCCAATATCAAACCCAGAAAAATGTAATAAAGTAATTGATATTATCCTGGAGCTAAAATTTGAGCACCAAATTTCGGGGAGAAAAACCTGCAAGTTCTGTACAGGTGATTGTGTGAAGGGCCCTATTACCCTGCCCTCAATTCATCCCTGTGGAATCTTTTTTAAAAAAAAACCCTTAGCCTGCACCCTATGCAACATGCATCTGTTGCGGAACTGACATACCCCTGCTATCAGCATTGCCCTCATCTCTTGTAATCAGCTGAGATGCTCTGGGTGACCCAGTATACTTTGGAAACCCCAAATGCTGTGAAGACAACTTCAAAAACAACAGTCTTGATCACTTGCATCACAATCCCTGCTGACTGAAGTGGGTGTTTACTTCCCTTGCAGTCCCCCAAACAATCAACCTAAGGATGGCTGCGTTTAGTAATGAAGCACACACCCCTGGGCCCATCGGCCTAGCACCAGACTCCATGCCCCAGTTGTGAGGCTAGTACCCTTGACTCCCACTGACTCCTACAACCTCACTCCATCTTCTCTGTGTAGCATTTGAATCCTCCCCCCCCCTTGTCCGCAGTGCTAGCGCTGAGCCTGACAGAAAAGGGAGAAGTGAAACTTTCCTAATTCTTCCCTGATCACAGTAAGAAAAAACCTGAAACCCAGCCCCTTGCCCCATTCTCACAGCTTTATTGCTATGGGGGTGGGGGTACCATTTCCTCTCTCCCTCCTCCTCCCACCTATATCCAGGGATAGTATGTCCCTCTGAGGTAACTAAATAAGTAACTCCCCCTTCCTTTCTGCCACTACTAATTTGCTGCCACCTCTCTCCCCCAGGTCTGAGGGAAGGGGGCGGTGGGGGGGGGTGTTCCTTCCCCTATTGTCCTCCCAACTCACTGCTCACAGTCCTGCCTCCATGGGGATACAAGCTAAGTGCTCTGGACTGCGTCCCTAGTCCACTCACCCTCCCTTTCTGGAGCTATTCTCCTCTACCTGCCTCTCCCTATCTGACAAGGGGAACCATAGAATCATAGACTATTAGGGTTGGAAGAGACCTCAGGAGGTTATCTAGTCCAATTCCCTGCTCAAAGCAGGACCAACACCAACTAAATCATCCCAGTCAAGGCTTTGTCAAGCCGGGCCTTAAAAACTGCTAAGGATGGAGATTCCACCACTTACCTAGGTAACCCATTCCAGTGCTTCACAACCCTCCTAGTGAAATAGTGTTTCCCAATATCCAACCTAGACCTCCCCCACTGCAACTTGAGACCATTGCTTCTTGTTCTGTCATGTGCCACCACTGAGAACAGCCTAGCTCCATCCTCTTTGGAATCCCCCTTTGGATAGTTGAAGGCTGCTATCAAAGTCCCCCTCACTCTTCTCCAGAGTAAATAACCCTAGTTCCCTCAGCCTCTCCTCGTAAGTCATGCGCCCCAGCCCCCTGATCATTTTCGTTGCCCTCCACTGTACTCCCACTGTCCTGTGTCTACCCGGAACCATGTTGAGACCTGCGGAAATCCTTTTTTCCCTGCTGCTGCTTCAGCCTGCTCTATGTAAAAGGGAGCTTCACACACTGGGTTGCCCCTTATAAGCCCTTCCACCCATCTGGTTCCTAGAAGATAAGACATGTTATCAGTGTGGCAGCAGTTTCATCTCTTCCCGACCCCTACCCCCAGCCATAAAGCACTGTTTCCTTTATTCAGCCAGCCAGACAAATTCCTCCTGCTTAAAGGTGTACTGTGGTGATCTCTTCAGACAACCAGAGAAATTAGAGAATAAAAAGTTGAGTTAGTCAAAATGGATGGAATTAGGGAAATTCAGAAACATTTTGTTGAATTTCTCCCAATTACCCTTCCTTTTTTAACTGAAATTTTGTCTGTTCTAAACATGGTGGAGAATGGGAAGAGGAAGTTTTGTTCCAAAAAAGAAAAAGAAAATATTTAAAAAAAAATCTAAATATAAAGGGAAATTTCATCAAACTTTTGATAGAACCTTTTGACCTGATAAAAAGTTAATTGAGAAATCAAACTACAATATTCAGTCAAAGTATCGCCCTGATTTTATATCTTCAACATTTGAAATTTCAAAGGAAAAAAATAAAGCTCAAGGTGAGAAATATTTCATACGTTTGCATTTTTAGTGAAAATTTAACAACCTATCCAAATTTCAATACTGGAAAAATTCCAATCAGCTCTACAGAAAAGTCCAGTTAGGTTTCTCCTTTTCCTGCTCTGTCTGTTTAGTGCAGCATTTTGGGTTTGGTTTGGTTTTAGGTTGGGTTTGGGGTTTTTTGACTGTCTCTTGAATGCACTTTCCTAGTGCTCCATCTGGCCTAATTTTAAATAATATTGCTCAGAATTTATGAACAACTTCCTATGTCAGACGCTGATAGATCTAGCAATGCCTAAATTGATCAGGGTCACACAATAACTCTGGGAGATGGCTCTTTATTTCTATGGCATTATTCACAGGGGCAGAGGTCTATACTAGAAGATCAGATTGCAAGATCATGGTGCATATCATAGATTCATCAGTTTTAAGGCCATAAAGGAACTTTTTGATCATCTTGTCTGATATTCTGCTTAACATAGGCTGGTGATTCCTGAATCAGATAAGCACCTTACTTCATGTCTATAAGATATGTAAAATAATAACTATGTTAAAAACTCTTATGTAACTGGCCCCAGGAAGACTCTATGGACTATCAGGGATGCTGGAAGATAACTGTAGACTATGGCTAGCAAGGACATCTTTTGGTGAGCAAACCACTCCTCTTCACTCCCAAGCACTTACGATTGCAGATTCCCATGGGGCTAGTTGCCAGTGCTGCAGGGTGGACTGGCCCTGTAAGACGAGGTGGGTTTACCCACACGTGTGGTCGTCATCTGACCCCAGGTGAAGGATTTGGTCATGGGCCTGTAGTTGGGTCAGTGGACCAGGCATCACATGAGGGAGACTTATCTAACGGATCTAGGGGAACCAGTGCATAGGAGAGACATAGGAGAGAGGCCTACAGTCAGAGGTAGGCCCGGCAGGCTCCACTGCTCTGAAATCTGAGGGGCGGAGAGAGAGCTAGGTTATAAATGTGCTGAGGAGAAAGAAATATTCATAGAAATGCTTTGGTGAATATTTTTTAACAATGAATACTTATAAGAGAATTATAATCCAGACATAGACAAACATGAACAGGAGAAGAGTCACAATAATTTGTATGAAGTATCTATCTATCTATCTATCTATCTATCTATCTATCTATCTATCTATCTATCTATCTATCTATCTATCTATCATAATTCATAATCAAACAGACATCTATCATTATGACAAAATGAGTTTGTGTTAGGACAAGTCCTATCTATCTGTCTCTCTAATAACACATTCTGCTTTTATCTATCATATATGTAGTGTACACAGCCATGCACAGAGACTGAATCATCATAAATCATTATCATCACCATCATCTGTCATATTCTGAGATCCTTCCCAGCTTGAAAGTGACTAGACTATCATTGCATGGTGAATGCCAGGTTAGTGCATGTCATGGTACTTTTACACTTACATCAGTGTTAGAACAAAATGACCCCAAACAAGTAACTTACACCAGTGTTTATGTCACTGGGGAACTTAGCCCAGAATCTGGGAACAGAACCTCCTCAGTAGTAAACCAGTGATATCTATGGCACTGGTCTAGGTGAGCTGGGAATTTAACCCTTCCATCACTATTGCACTCATTTTCTCAAGGCTGCCTTTAGCCAAGTTTGGAAACTTGTTTTCAACCCATAGGCCTTGTGGGAAGCAAACTGTCAGCTGTCTTGGGAACCCCCATCAAAGAAAGGACATGCTGATATCCCAAATACATGACAAAACATCAACACCCTCATCTAATCAAACATCCCCGCAATACCACTCCCCCCAAAAAACTGGGAGAAAATTGACAAACATAAAGTAAAACAAGACATGAACAAGATAAGAAAGCTTGTTCAACCTGCCCCGTACACAACAATACAATCATTGGTCTGTTGCAAGTGGACCCAATCATGTATTTCCAAGTAAACTACATCTGGGTAGAATCTAATCATTATTTCTAGCTCTGGGACACTAGGACACAATCCCCAGCTCAGAACTCTTGTCAGATGCCCTTCCTTTGGCCATGGGAGGCCACCATGCAACACCCCTAACCCCAAAACCAGTGTCTGAGTTATCCTGAGTTCCACAATTGCTACACACACTGCCTCAGAACTCCAGCTATGCTGTGATCATTCTGGGCTTTATGATTAACCCCTCAATGGACAATGTGGCAGGAAGGCTTGGAGCAGAGGTTTAGCGAAGGGATTTCTTAACCACAGAAACTTTATGCATGAAGCCCTTGAGAGTTACAAATCTTTGAAAGCAAGACAGTCCTGAGAGTCCCTCTCCCTGGTCGGATCTCACCCCTTCTCTGAGTCCAAGGTTCATCAGCATTTCCAGCTGGGCAGAGTCCCTGTTACCTTCCCTGTCCCTTTCCTGATTGTCCTTCTTATATATGGCCATGGTCGGCCCTTCCGTGTACAGAGCAGAACCCCACTGTTCAATCATCCCTTATCTCTGTGTCATGTGTTCAAACTCCATCCATCATGCATATGGGGCAGACCCATGAACAGAAAAATCATTTTTCTGTGGAAGTGGATAAATAACTGAGAGACAAAAATCAATACCCCCAGAACCTAGCCTTGATGGCTTGCAGTGATGGTCCTTCAACAAGGTATCAAACACCTTTCCCGGGCAGGGCAGCTGTCTGGAACTCAGGACAATACACTGTGATTGAGCATGTCCAGACTTGTGCAGTCCCTGTGCCAGTATTTCCACCCATAGTACAACAAAGAGTTGATGATTTGATAATGTTACAAATCTGTCTTGCAAGCAAACAATACAGCAAAAGCCAACACACCCACAAGAGTATATACCCCAAAAAAGAAGAAAGCCAGAGACCTCATGATGTCCACTGGTAACTTTGACAGTATGTGGAAGGTGTTCAGACACCATAGTGATGAATGGCATAGATAGATCGATCGATAGATAGATAGATATTGATCTTTTTATGCTAGCTTTAATTATTTACAGGAAGTCCTTTGACTTGAGTGCTATTTGATAATGTAAATAGCTCCATGTATATAAATAAATTGCATGCTAAGTTATCACAGAGAAATTGCATCAATTGATTATATTTATGGGTAGGATCTGGCCATGGAGGTCACAGATTCTGTGATTTTACATGACATCTGATACTTCAGCCCTGGGTGGTGGGGCTTTGGCTTCAGCCCTGGCCAGCAGGGATCCAGCTCTAGCTCCATGCTGCAGGGATTGGGCTTCCATGATTTATTTTTCATTGCTCACATCCTCTTTAGGGCGTTTACTAAAAATAACTGTGCCAAAATCTTAGCCTTATTATATCTATAAAGAAATGTAGAATGAAATCACAATCAAGTGAAAAAGGCACACATTTTAATCTTGTTGAATAGTCTTGTTCCAATCATTTCCCACAGTGTAGCTTTGATCTCCTTATTCCTCATGCTGTAGATGATCGGATTCATCACTGGAGGTACCACGGACTAGAGAACAGCAACCATGAGATCCAGCACTGATGGAGAGCTGGCGGTGGGTTTCATGTAGGCAAAGATAGCAGTGCAAAGGAACAAGGAGACAACAATGAGATGAGGGATGCAGGTGGAGAAGGCTTTCTGCCGGCCCTGTTCAGAGGGGATTCTCAGCACTGTGGTGAAGATCTAAACATACGACACAGTTATGAAAACAAAGCAGCGGAAGACAAAACATGTAGTAAAGATGAGAGCCTCAACTTCACTGAGGTAGGAGTCAGAGCAGGTGAGCTTGAGGAGCTGGGGGATTTCACAGAAGAACTGATCCACTGTGTTGTCTCCACAGAAGGAGATTGCAAACATGTTCCCTGTGTGCAGGGCAGAATTGAGAATTCCACTGATCCAGGCACCTGCTGCCATTTCAACACAAGCTCTTCTGTTCATCACAGTCTCATAGTGCAGGGGTTGGCAGATAGCAACATATTGGTCGTATGCCATGACAGTAAGGAATGAAAGATTTGCAGAAGTAAAAAGGAAGAAGACACATCCAGAATAAGAAATCGACCTGGAGTTCATGAGGGAATTGGCCATGGATTTGGGGACAATGACAGAGATGGAGCCAAGGTCTAGGATGGAAAGATTCACCAGAGAGAAGTACATGGGGGTATGAAGATGGTGGTTGAAGGCTACTATTGTGATGACGAGGAGATTCCCCATCAGGGCTGCCAGATAAATCACTAGAAATACCATAAAGTATAAAACCTGCAGCTCCTGAACGTCAGAGAATCCTGGAGAAGGAACTCAGTCGTGGTAGTTCTGTTGCGCATTTTCCTTCCCACTACCTGGTGTGCTGCCTGTGGCGGGAAGGACGACAGAAATGGTCGGATTAGCGTGCTTCTCACTCCTCGTCAGGTGCATCATCACACTAGTGTAAATGGCAAAGTTCGCTTAAAGGCAATGTATTGGTGTCCATTTCCAGCATCTGAGAATCTGGTTTCACATGGGCACTGATGAAAGGCAAAATAAAAATGGAACAAATTACAACCCCAATCCAACAATCTGAGGGATGACGGTCCTCCTATTCCAAAGTAAATTAGCTGTTACCTCTCAAGAGAGAGATCTTGGAGTCATTGTGGATAGTTTTTTTTGAAAACATCCACTCAATGTGCAGTGGCAGTCAAAAAAGCAAACAGAATGTTTGGAATCATTAGGAAAGGCATAGATGATAAGACAGAAAATGTCATATTGCTTCTATATAAATCCATGGTACACCCACATGTGTGCAGATGTGGTCACCCCATCTAAAAAAAAAAGATATATTGGAATTGGAAAAGGTTCAGAAATGGGCAAAAATGATTAGGGGTATGGAAAAGCTTCCGTATGAGGAAAGATCAATAAGACTGAGACTTTTCAGCTTGGAAAAGAGATGATTAAGGGGGGATATGACTGAGGTCTATAAAATCATGACTGGTATGGAGAAAGTAAATAAGGAAGTGTTATTTATTTCTTCTCATAACACAAGAAATAGGGTTCACCAAATGAAATTAATAGGCAGAAGTTTTAAAACAAACAAAAGGAAGTATTTCTTCACACAACACACAGTCAACTTGCAGAACTCTGCAAAAGGATGTTGTGTAGGCCAAGTCTATAATAGGGTTCAAAAATGAACTAGATAAATTCATGGAGGATAGGTCCATCAATGGCTATTAGCCAGGATGGACAGGGATGGTGTCCCTAGCCTCTGTTTGCCGGAAGCTGGGAATGAGCGACAGGGAATTGATCACTTGATGATTACCTGTTCTGTTCATTCCCTCTGGGGCACCTGGCATTGGCCACTGTTAGAAGACAAAGTGGCACCTTAGAGACAAAGTGGCACCTTAGGCCTGTCCTGTAGTAGGTGACTTCTGGGTACTCTTCTGGCTTTGTCATTCTGTTTTTTCACTTCAGCAGGTGGGTATTGTAGTTTTAAGAATGCTTGATAGAGATCTTGTAGGTGCTTGTCTCTGTCTGAGGAAAGAGTCCACATAGCCAGACAATCCTGCTGTTAGGGTGCCAATGCCTGAGATGATGGGGTGTCCAAGATTTCCATGTTTATGGATCTTGGGTAGCAAATAGAATACCCCTGGTCGGGGTTCTAGGCATGTGTCTGTACAGATCTGTTCTTGTGCTTTTTCAGGGAGTTTCTTGAGCAGATTGTATAGTTTCTTTCAGTGGGATCAGAGGATAATGGTCTGTAGAATATGGTGTTAGAGAGCTGCCTAGCAGCCTTATTCATGATAATAAGTTGGAATACGAACAAGAGGCTTATTCCTACTACAGGACAGGTGCAACAAAAGAAAATAACAGAACACCACTAGCCGTCACCTTCAGCCCTCAACTAAAACCTCTCCAGCACATCATCAAAGATCTACAACCTATCCTGAAAGATGATCCCTCTCTCTCACAGATCTTGTGAGACAGACCTGTCCTCACTTACAGACAACCCCCCAACCTGAAGCAAATACTCACCAGCAACCACACACCACAGAACAAAACACTAACCCAGGAATCTATCCTTGCAACAAAGCCCAATGCCAACTCTGTCAACATATCTATTCAAGTGACATCATCATAGGACCTAATCACATCAGCCACGCCATCAGGGGCTCGTTCACCTGCACATCTACCAATGTGATATATGCCATCATGTGCCAGCAATGCCCCTGTGCCATGTACATTGGCCAAAACGGACAGTCTCTACGCAAAAGAATAAATGGACACAAATCTGACATCAGGAATCATAACATTCAAAAACCAGTAGGAGAACACTTCAACCTCTCTAGTCACTCAGTAACAGACTTAAAGGTGGCAATTTTGCAACAGAGAAACTTCAAGAACAGACTCCAATGAGAAACTACTGAACTTGAATTAATATGCAAACTAGATAACATCAATTTAGGCTTGAATAGAGACTGGGAATGGCTGAGCCATTACACACATTGAATCTATTTCCCCATGTTAAGTATCTTCACACCTTCTTGTCAAACTGTCTGAAATGGGCCATCTTGATTATCACTCCAAATTTTTTCTCTTAATTAATTAGCCTCTTAGAGTTGGTAGGGCAACTCCCACCTTTTCATGTTCTCTGTATGTGTATATATATTTCTTTACTATGTGTTCCATTCTATGCATCCGATGAAGTGGGCTGTAGCCCATGAAAGCTTATGCTCAAATAAATTTGTTCGTCTCTAAGGTGCCACAAGTACTCCTGTTCTTTTTGCGGATACAGACTAACAGGGCTGCTACTCTGAAACCCGTTTGAAGACAGTATACTGGCTAGATGGACCTTTGCTGTGACCTAGTATGGCCGTTCTTATGTTCTCATGTTCTTAACAATGGAGAGTCCATATTGGAGAGGAGACTGAAGGAATTCAGCTTCCTAAGCCTGGAAAAGTGCAGGCTGCCAGGTCATATGGTCAACCTCTGTGAATACAACAGGGGGTAAACACCAGGGAGGGAGAAGAGCTATTGATGGTAAAGAACCATGTTGGCACAAGAAGCGTTTGTCCCCATCAGAGGAGGGAGGATCTGAAACAGCCTCCCTGTAGGAGCACTTGGGAGCAAACAACCTAGGTAGTGCTAACATGGGGCTGGATCAGTTTAGGATGGGGATTATATGACGGGGTTACCAGAGAAAACAGGAGATTGGACCCAATGACCCTTTGGGCTCTTCCAGTTGTATGTTCTTGTCATAAACAGCAGGCTCACAACTTGGGCAGTAAACTAAACTTCTAAAAGTACCAGCAGAGCCTGATTCTCTCTTCCCAGGGAAACAGGACACAGACGCACCGAACATCGGAAGTGACAGCTCATCTGTGATGATTGCACCCAACCCCACATAGACGGCCTGCTTCTGGGATGTGCATTGTTTTATGGAACCCACAGCTTCACTTCAATATCTATGCAATGATATTGAATCTATACTCTGAAACCTGTCATTATGCAATGATGGGCTAGTAGCATCCCGCCCTTACTGCTGTGTTGTTTCATTTCCCTCTGTGACTTTATGTCTGTGCTGTGTGGGTCAGTGGGCCATCAGGAGACTTGGGTACTATTCTTGGCTCTGCCACAGCCCTGCTTTGTGACCTTGGGTCAGTCAATTCCCCTCCCTTTTCCTCAGTTTCCCCTCCCTTTCTTTCTCTGCATTGTCTACTTTACAGTGATCTCTGGACAGATGGGCTGTGTCTGATTATGTGTCTGTTCTGCACACCTATTTACAGCATTTATGCTCAGCTGGCAGCAGGGTTGTACGCTGAATATGGTGATAGACCAGCAGGTCTGGATTCTGGTCCTATTGATCATCTCCAAAGCTATGAGCAGTGTTAGTGTGTATGAGACATCATCCCGTATTAAACCTCATGCAAGATTCCAAGATCAGGGCTAATAGACAGAAATCAGTGAGATGTCTACCTAGCCATTAAATAAATACTGCAGTTGGGAGGCCATTTAGTTCCATTACTTTGAAATATGATGTGCTTCTGGATGGTGCAGGGTAAATTAGCAAGTCAAATTTGAGGTCAATTGAACCAGACGTTCCAGAGATATAAATCCTGAAAAGATGGCCTTGATATTTTATTTAGTTTTGCAGAGACCTGGAGTTCAAACCGTTCATGTGATGAGGGTCAAAATGGTCTCCGTCTGTTGACTTTTAACCCAGGGAAGTGCATCGCACCTACTAAATTGCTGCAGAACCCAAACTGAGAATATTAATTAAGATATTGTTCACTTTTACAGTGCGCATGCACCAATATAGAAACAGAGCTAGATCAGTTCCAGGAGCATCATTTTATAGGTTTTAGAGCTTGACTATTTAAATGCTCTAATATCCAAATGGTTGTTTGGTTTGATTTGAAATTTAGTGTGTCTGGTGGGGGCACAGATTTGTGTTAATATACCAAATTTGGCATCATGTGATGATGGAATTCACAAGTTACAGTGCCCCCCAAAACTGTTTTGTTCTGATGCCTCGTACTGTTAAATTGAGAGGTAATGATGACTGGAGGAATCACAGACTTTGTTCAGATTGATGGCTGTGAATTCACCCTTCTGTTAACATAACTAAGGGCAACTTAATCACTAGTCCCCAACTAAGACAAAAGAAGGTTTGGGCTGCGTATCTGGAAGTTGCTACAGTTTGTGAGTTCTGGTGACAATTTGATTTTGGAGAGATGTAATCAAAGTCTTTGGAAGTAAAAAAAAATAGACATGTGAATCTTTCCTGGGAGGAGTAATTAGTAGGCAGAGGAGTTGGGGAAATGGGGGAGAGGGTTTTGAACTGCAACGACAGGTGGGGTTTATGTGAAGGAGGCTAAATGGGGGTGGACGAGAGAGGATGGGAGGTTACAATGAGGGAGGCATGGGGATTCGGGGGGAGTGGAGGGATGGGACACTGGCAGGGAATCTGGGGGTGAATAGGTTCTGGGGCAGCTGTCAGCCTCACATTCTCCACTTCTTTCTCTGTGCCCAAATCTGGGGAGCACTTGCTCCTCTATTGTGCTGTGAGACCCTCTCCCTGACCATAAGAACATAAGACCATAAGAATGGCCATACTGGATCAAACCAGGCATCCATCTAGCCCAGTATCCTGTCTTCCAACTGTGACCAATGCCAGGTGCCCCAGAAGGAATGAACAGAACAGGTAATCATCAAATGATCCATCCCCTGTTGCCCATTCTCAGCTTCTGGCAAACAGAGGCTAGGGACACCATTCCTGTCCATCCTGGCTAATAGCCATTGATTGACCTATCCTCCATGAATGTATCTAGTTCTTTTTTGAAGCCCGTTATAGTCTTGGTCTTCACAACATCCTCTGGCAAAGAGTTCCACAGGTTGACTGTGTGTTGTGTGAAGAAATACTACCCTTTGTTTGTTTTCAACCTGCTTCCTATTAATTTTATTTGGTGACCCCTAGTTCTAGTGTTATGAGAAGAAGTAAATAAGACTTTGTCATAAACATACAGCTAAGGGAAGCATAAAATCCCTCTTTGCCCTGTAAAGGGTTAATTCCTCTTTTACCTGTAAAGGATTAAGAAGCTCAGATAACCTGGTTGGCATCTGACCAAAAGGACCAATAAGGGGAGAAGATACTTTCATATCTGTGGGGGAAGGTTTTTGTTTGTGTCTTTTGTTTTGTTCTCTCTGAGTCAGCAAAGGAAACAGGGCAGGGTAAATACATATTTAATAATAAAATAAATAAATAAGCCATATCTGGACTAAGCATCTAGTATTGCAGAAATAGTAAGTAATAGCAAAGAAATGCATTAGATTATCTTTTGTTTTAGCTTGTGAATTTTCCCTGTGCTAAGAGGGAGGTTTATCCCTGTTTTTGTAACTTTAAAGTTTTGCCTAGAGGGGAAATACTCTGTGTGTGGAATCTTTTTGTTACCCTGTAGAGTTATCTTCCATCTTGCTTTTACAGAGGTGATTCTTTTATCTTTTTTTAAAATAAACTTATTTTAAGAACCTGATTGTTTTTCAGAGTCCTAAAGACCCAGGGGGGTTGATCTGTGCTCACTTTGTAACCAATTGGTTAGGATATTATTCTCAAGCCTCCCCAGGAAAGGGGGTGTAGGGCTTGGGAGGATATTTTGTGAGGAGGTAGGGCTCCAAGTGGACCTCCCTGAATGTTTGTTTTAATCACTTGGTGGTGGCAGTGATCAAGGACAAGGTGGAACTTGTGCCTTGGGAAAGTTTTAACCTAAGCTGGTAAAAATAAGCTGGGGGGGGGGGTCTTTCATGTGGGTCCCCACATCTGTACCCCAGAGTTCAGAGTGGGGAAGGAACCCTGACAGACTTCCTTATTTACTTTCTCCACATCAGTCATGATTGTATAGAACTGTTTTATATCCCCACTACACATCTCTTTTCTAAGCTGAAAAGTCCCAGTCTTATCAATCTCTCCTCATACGGAAGCTTTTCCATACCCCTAATCATTTTTGCCCATTTCTGAACCTTTTCCAATTCCAATGTATCTCTTTTTTGATATGGGGCGACCACATCTGCACGCAGTATTCAAAATGTGCGTGCACTATGGATTTATATAGAGGCAATATGATATTTTCTGTCTTATTATCTACCCCTTTCTTAATGATTCCCAACATTCTGTCTGTTTTTTGGACTGCCGCTGCACATTGAGTGGATATTTTCAGAGAACTATCCACAAGGACTCCACGATCTCTCTCTTGAGTTGTAACAGCTAATTTAGACCCCATGTATAGTTGGGATTATGTTTTCCAATGTTCATCCCAGAAGATGGGAGAGAGGGTGGCATGGGGTTTGGTGGGAGTAGAGGGGTGTGACACCAGGCAGAGGGTATGGGGAGAGTAGGGGAGGGGCAACCTTCAGCCCCACGTACTATGCTCCTCTCTCTTTGCCCAAATCCTGGGAGACTTGCCCCTCCATAGTGGTGTGAGCCCCTCTCTCTGACCCATTCAAATAAGCTGTGACATGGGATGTCTTTCACCTATGGGGTGTGAGAGCCTCTCTCGCTGACCCCTATGTGTACCAGGAACTGGGGGGCCTATGCCAATCAGCAGGGGTTGCACTGCATGTGAGCCAGGTTATGCAAGGGGATGGCTACTGCTCTCCTAATCTTCCAAATCAATCAGATCTAGCTCAGTGCTAGCAATAGAAACCAGCAATCCTGGGATTTCCTCTGCTTTGGAGTCCACTCAAAAGTCAGCAACTTGATTTCCCTGAGGTGGTGTACTCTTTCCACTTAGTCAATGAGACTCTATCTCTTCGGCGGGTGAGTCACTAAAGAGGGACAAAGATCCTCACTGTGTCAATGTGGGTTACGAGTACTCAGTCACTGTCATATCCAATCCAAGATTTGGGCATCTAAATCCCTTCAGTTGGTTGTTCTCAAGTTTTTCCATTCCAACTCCACACATGCCTAGTAAGGATCAAGCTGGGACCTCCCTCCCATTTAGTAATATGGGTAGGTCAGTCTTGTCATCATGACCTCTTGACACTTGTCTGAGGCCTTGTGTTAAGAACCCCTGGAATCTGAGAATTTCTCCCTAAGGGCAATCCCTGCAAGCCGCATCTTTCCCAAAAGAAAACTTCTAGGCCCCAAAAAGACTGTATGGTCTATCAGGTTTGAGGGAAGATGAATGTATGAGCACCTATGATTTCAGATCCCCATGGTGCTAGCTGCCACTGCTGCAGAGTGGGCTGGCCTTGTAAAACAAGACAGGTTTACCCACACTTGTGGTCGTCATCTGATCCCAGCTGATGGGTTTTCTCATATGCTTGTGGCTGAGTCAGTGGACCATGTATCACATGAGGAAGCCTGATCCAATAGATCAAGGGGAACCAGTGGGTAGGAGAGACCTAGTGGAGATCTCTTCAGAGAGGCCTAGAGTCTGAGGTGAGCCTGGAAGTGCTCCAATGCTCAGAGATCTAAGGAGCAGAGAGAGAGCTAGGTTATAAATGAGCTGTGGAGTAAGAAATATTCATAGAAATGATCTGGTGAATAATTTTTAACAATGAATACTGCAAGAGAATTATTATCCAGACTTGGACAACCATGAACAGGAGAAGAGTCACAATAAATTGCATTATCTATCTATCTATCTATCTATCTATCTATCTATCTATCTATCTATCTATCTATCTATCTATCTATCTATCTATCATAATTCATAATCAAACAGACATCTATTATTATTACAAAATGAGGTTGTGTTAGGACAAGGTATACTCCTATCTGTCTGCCTATCTATCTAATTTCACATTGTGCTTTTATCTATCATATACGTAATTTACAGAGCCCTGCCCCTTTTGTGTGGGGAGCTGAGAACAGGGAAACTTCCTTCACTCATCAGGGCACTGAGAACAGCCACTGAGGTGAATGGAGCATTTCCCATGTCTCAGAGCTATTGTCATAGGCTGTACCATCTCCCTGGGGTGTTCTCATTCAACGAAGACCATCCCATTGAGGTGACTGCCCCCCTCACACCTCTCAGAGCCCCCAGTGCTGCAGATTGATGTGCAGAGGAGCCCTTTCCCTCCATCCTGCCTCTAGCCTTACTGTCTAAAGGGCAATGTTTCTAAGGCCATGTCTACACTATAAAATTATGTCAATCTAAGTTATGGCAGCACACAGTCTCCAAAGCTATTAAATCGCTTTTGCGTGTGCCCACTACACTACGTGTATCGGCCGTGCACATCCTCACCAGCAGCACTTGTATCAATGCAGAGTGCAGTGCACCATGGGTAGGTATCCCATCATGCAATGCCCCACCTTCCAGTGCAGGGTCATTTGGGAAGTTCTTGCAATGCCTGACGGGGGCCAAGACAAGTTGCCCAGAGGTGACTGGGAGCATGGGGTCAAATTCACATAATGCAGTGTTCTCCATCCCATAATTTCATCTGCAACCCATAATATTTCCCACCTTCTTTTCAAAGTCCCACAAACCTGTGCGTCCCTTCTCACTGTCTGCCATCTCTGAAAGAATCATGGAGCCTGCACAGCTTTGCACTATTGTTATGAGTGGTGCAAGCACAGGGCACCTGATCCTGCAGTATTTGCAGAGCCACAAGAGGAGCCATGGGAAATATGATGATTCCTTGGAGGCTAGATCACTGTGGGACACAGAAAAAACAATTTAAGGCTGGGGCATTCATGAAGCAGCTGGAGATGTTGGCGCACCGGTTCTGGGCCCAAGAAACAAGCACTGACTAGCGGGATCACAGCGCAATGCAGGTTTGGGATGATGAGCAATGGCTGCAGAACTTTTGGATGCAAAAGACTATATTCCTAGATCTGTGTGCCAAACTCGCTCCAGTCCTTCCGCACAGGGACACCAAAATGAGAGCTGCTTTGACAGTTGAGAAGCAAGTGGCCATTGCACTGTGGAAACTTGCACAACCAGATTGCTACTGGTCAGTCAGGAATCATTTTGGAGTCAGGAAATCCACTGCAGGGGCTGCTATCATGCAAGTGTGCAGCACCATTAATATCCTTGATTAATTGATCTCTGTCAGACCTGCTCAGCAACAGCCAGCATATGTTGTGAATTAATAAAGATGAATTTTGTTCCAAAAATAGAGTTTTATTCTATAACATGAAGCAGGCAATTTAAAAATCATTTAGAATGTAATAAATTAAGGGAACACAATTTATGAAGGGGAAAGAACAGTAATTTCCATCTCAGATACACATAAACCAAGCATGGCTATCACAGGTCAGTGTATGTGAAGCTGTCAGTTTCTTTAATGGCCCCCAAGGTGGAGCAGTAAGGGTAGTTCACTGACCCCTGATGCCATGTGGGACATTGACAGGAAGGAGGGTTGGGAAGTCCCAATATTGAGTTTTTTATGGGCTGCAGAAGGAGGCGAGCATGGATTTGTTGAACCCGCAGGTCCACCAGAGTCTGCAGCATTTCTGTTTGCTTTCTGAGAAGCACAAGCATCTCCTGTTGCATGTCCCTCTCCTTTCCCTGTGTCTATCCTTCACTCTATCCTTCTCCAGGCTGTCTGCAAGAGTGACCCTCCAGGCTCTGTGCTTGTTCTCTGATGCAGCACTGGCTTGCGGGATCTCCTGGAACACATCATCTTGAGGCCTCTTCTTTTTCCTCTGTATCTGGCTCAGTGATTCCTCGGGTGCAGAGAGAGGAGACCCTGAAGGCTGCAATGGTGACAGCTGCAGATATAATACATAGAGGTACCATTGTTAGTGTATTCACGATGGAAATTGAAACTTGAGATGCTGAGCTCACTTCCCTTGCTCCCCAAAAGTTGGAAGCACTACATTCTTACTTCACCAAGGGATTGGTAGAGCATGGCGCTAATCACAGCACCAGCCCTGGTGAATCTGGCAATCTGGAGCTTTGGGAGACAAGGAGAGAATAGTTTGCTGGCATAATTCTAGGTTCATAGAGCAATAGAACTGAATACTGGCCCACTCTTCTGCAGGTGGTAGTGATTTTAGCTGATCTCTCACTCCTGAGGTACAGAGGCAGAGAGAGTACAGCTGCTGCATGTGTCCTGATGCCTCCTGGGCACATATGCTGCTAGTCTGTGTACTGCAATGGTGCCTGCTAAAGTGACCATAGAATCATAGAATATCAGGGTTGGAAGGGACCTCAGGAGGTCATCTAGTCCAACCCGCTGCTCAAAGCAGGACCATCCCCAACTAAATTATCCCAGCGAGGGCTTTGTCAAGCCTGACCTTAAAAACCTCTAAGGAGGGAGATTCCACCGCCTCCCTAGGTAACCCATTCCAGTGCTTCACCACCCTCCCAGTGAAAAAGTTTGTCCTAATATCCAACCTAGACCTCCCCCACTGCAACTTGAGACCATTGCTCCTTGTTCTGTCATCTGCCACCACTGAGAACAGCCTAGCTCCATCCTCTTTGGAACCCCCCTTCAGGTAGTTGAAGGCTGCTATCAAATCCCCCCTCATTCTTCTCTTCTGCAGACTAAACAATCCCAGTTCCCTCAGCCTCTCCTCATAAGTCATGTGCTCCAGCCCCCTAATCATTTTTGTTGCCCTCCGCTGGACTCTTTCCAATTTTTCCACATCCTTTTTGTAGTGTGGGGGGCCCAAAACTGGACACAGTACTCTAGATGAGGCCTCACCAATGTCGAATAGAGGGGAATGATCACATTCCTCTATCTGCTGGAAATGCTCCTACTTATACAGCCCAAAATGTCATTAGTCTTCTTGGCAACAAGGGCACACTGTTGACTCATATCCAGCTTCTCGTCCACTGTAACCCCTAGGTCCTTTTCTGCAGAACTGCTGCCTAGCCATTCGGTCCCTAGTCTGTAGCAGTGTATGGGATTCTTCCGTCCTAAGTGCAGGACTCTGCACTTGTCCTTGTTGAACCTTATCAGATTTCTTTTTGCCCAATCCTCCAATTGGTCTAGGTCCCTCTGTATCCTATCCCTACCCTCCAGCGTATCTACCACTCCTCCCAGTTTAGTGTCATCTGCAAACTTGCTGACGGTGCAGTCCACGTGATCCTCCAGCTCATTAATGAAGATATTGAACAAAACCAGCCCCAGTACTGACCCTTGGGGCACTCCGCTTGATATCGGCTGCCAACTAGACATGGAGCCATTGATCATTACCCGTTGAGCTGGGAAAGTGTCTTACTGTGGTGGGAGAAATAAGGCAGCCCTCCTCAGAGACCTTTGGCTGGGGATTGCAGACACCTCCATGAAAGTTTCGTCAAGATTTCTGCGGAGAATTCATGGGACATCCTGATGCACATAAACGAACAGCCCTGTGTGGCTCCCACTTCCTAACTCTAAAGGGGAATGAAAATGAGATAGCAACTCTACTTCTCTTGCTTATTTCACTACCTCTTCAAGAACAAGTAAAAATGAGCAAATCAAAAGATGGGGGTTCCATCCCTGTTTTTTTTTTCAAAGTAAACATCATATTTACCAGAGGTTCCTTCCCTTGCATCAGGCTTGCCAGTGCTAAACGGTCATGACTTGCTTGACATCAGTGGTGTCAGAAACATGTCCTGTCTCACTGTGCAGCTGGATACGCCACTTGTCTGCCCCACCCTCCTCCTCTTCCTCATCTACCGCCTCCCCCTCACTGTTCATGGCAGGGGTCTGTGACTCAGGCTCCGCGGAAGTATCCAAGGGGTTCTTGGGGGTGGGGTCTCCATCAAGGATGGCATGCAGCTCTTTGTAAAAGCGGCACGTCTGTGGCTCAGCATTGGATTGATTGTTGGCATCCCTGGCCTGCTGCAGCTCCTTGGCTTTCACACAGCATTACTGCTGGTCTCTCTTCTAGCCATTCTTGTGCATCCCCCAAGCGATCTGCTCATAGATGTCCACATTTCTATTGCTCAATCAGAGCTGTGGTCACCAAACTTTGTACCTCGCCCCCCTTGCCCCTGTCTGCACCCCACTCAAGGAGCTGTGCAGCTCTGGGAGAGGGGATGCAGACAGGGGTATGGGGGCCAAGGCTGGGGCCACAGCTGGTGGCAGGGGTGGGAGTGGACCATTGGCCAGGGGCCGAGGCCTGTAGCCGTGGTCAGGCATGGAGCCCCAGGTGCGGGGTGGACAGCCAGGACCCTAGACTCGGCGCTGGCAGCTGGGACCCCAGGTGTGGTGCAGGTGGGTGGGGAGCTGGCAGTTGCAGCCAGGAGCAGATCCCCCAGCACTTGATTATTACAGCCATGCAGGGCTGGCGGCCCATGGCAGCCCACCAAACAGGGTGCTGTGCACAGGGTTTGCCTGATCCCACCTGATCTGCCGAGAGCCAGCAGGCTGGCAGGCAGAGTAGCAGCATCTGGAGAGGGTGGAGGAACCCAAGCTGCAGGGAGCAGTTTGATGACCAGCTGAGCCAGGTGACTTCTCTGGAGAAGGGGTGCCGCTCCTCCTTCATGCTTCACTACCATGTTCAGCTGCCACTGCTCCTGTTCCCCACCTCCGTTCCTCCCCCTCCCCTTCCCCGTGCCTGAACTGGGGTGATGGGACAGGGGGAATCTGTCTGTGCTCCTGCCTCTATGGGTCTGGAGCTGCTGGCAGCTGCTTGTGTCTGAACAAGCCTTCAGGCTCCTAACCCTGAGTGCTTTCTTAGAGACAGCACGCTCATACACTCACTCAGGCACGCACATACTCCCCTCAGCACACATACACACTGTCTCACACACACACATTCCCTCTCTCACACACGCACAGTCCCCCTAACATATACAACACCAGGGGTCCTGCATTCAGGTCACTTTCCCACCCTGGGCTGTGCTGTGCTGTGAGGTGAGAATCAGCACTTGTTAATCCTTTGTTTAAATATTCTTTGTTCTTTTTCCATATCTATGATAACTTTTAAAAAATATATATATATTGTATCTAGGTTTTTTGTTCTTACTGGTGACTCACATCCACACATTGCCTCGATATTGGCGCACATAACAAAATTCATTCCACAAATGGATGGAAAAAATTAGAAGGAACATTGGTGCTCACCAAGCCAGACTACCAGGAAAAGGAATTATAAAAATGTGCAGGGCTTTAAAGGGGAGGGGCAGCTTCCTGTCCACTGACCCCTTGGCAGCGGAGTTCACAACGGTGACCAGAGCCTTGTGGGACAGCTTCTGGAGGCCACTAAGAGTTGATGTAAGTAATGCAGTGTCTACCCTGACACTGCATTGACCTAATTACATCGACTGTGTCTCTACACCACTTGGGGAGGTGTTGTTACTAAATCGTCATTGTGGGGCACTTGCATCGGCAGGAACCAAATTTAATTGAAGACACTTCCACAGCTAGGTCAATGTAAGCAGCTCCTGTGCCCCACATTGCCTCTTTGTGCCAAGCCCAGTCAAGTTGGTAAATTTCCAAAACCTGTTCCCTTTTAGTGACTAAAAATAAACATCATCAAAATGAAAAACTCCATGAGCTTATTAATCATTCCCCCTGGAGATTGAATTCTCAAATCTTCGAAGCAGGAACTCTCTTGATCTGGCTCAGTAAAGCTCAGAAGAGTTCAGTGAGTCTTTGATCCTATCCCCAGTCTTGGTGCATGGGTCAGATAGGATATAAGGGATAGATTTCTACGGCCGTCTCCTCTTTGGAACCAGATCCAGTACGGAGAGCAAGGATCAGCTATGAGATCTGATTTTCACAGATCATCTTCAATTATTTGGTGGCAGCTGGCTCTGCGATCAACAGCATACAGGTTGAGTGAAATAATGACTCTTGTTGTACAAGGTGATAGGCATTGTTATTGCATAGGGGAAGTGGGTGTTGGGGGCAGTTCAGATATTGGCTTGGATTTTAGAGGAACCGAAGTGAGTTAGGAGAACACCCCGCAGAGCCTTTATCACCAACACTATATGACACCTTTGTAAGACTAGCTCTGTCTGACCAGGCTTCTCCTATGGTAGCGACTCCATGCTGTTCTGGTCTGAGAGATGTTATCGCTGAAGCAGGCTGGAGCTAGGAAATGAAAATTGGAAAAAGCCCAGGGAAGTGCCCTGACCTGCGAATAAAACCTTGAGTGAGATTCCCTGCACCTAATTCCATTAATCCCCCTTGAAAATCCTAGACTGAGTGGGGACATGAGTTACCCAGGGTCCCGGAAGGTGTCCGTGGCTGAGGAGTAACCAAACACAGCTCCCCGATGGTGCACAAAGACACAGCCCTGTCCTTTAAGGAGGAGATTTTTAGGACAGGCTGACATTATTTGACAAAAAATATTTCCTGCAGAAAAATGAGGTTTTCTCAAAACCCAAATTTTGTCTAGGAAAATCTTCAGTTAATGGGAAAAAAAGGATAAAAATTGGGATTGGTGTCAGACTGAAATATGCATGGCCTATGGGAGAGAGCATGGAACCAGAACTGCAGAGACCTTGAGTCTAGTCCTGGCTCTTCCAATGCCCTGCTGGGTGATCTTGGGCAAACTCTCCATGCCTCAGTTCTTGCAACTGTAAAATGGATATAACGATACCCACCAACTTCGTAAGGTCTATATATGAAAAGAGCTAGGTTCTGGTGGTATTGTTCATAATAAGAGTTTTAAAAGATTTTTTGGTTGACACCCAAGAAAGAAGAATAAAAATTAAAAATTCAATTTGTTTGAAATTTGACAAAATGAACTTGTTTAGAAATTAAATGAAAATTTGAATTTTGAACACCAATGACCTGAAAATTATCATTTTCTTTGCTTTAGGAATTAAACCATGAAAAAATTAGAAATATTGATTATTTCACGGAGATGTCTTTTTGGAAACATTTTTTCCCCCAACCACTTCTAGAGATTTTTAAAAATGTTAATAGTAGTTGTGCATCCATTACCCCACTGCAGTTTTGAATATTTAAATCTGAATTCATACTTGGAAATCTTTGTTTGTTCACAGCTTTCAAATACGGGTATTTAAAATTAAACACCGGAATCCATAGACATCTAATTACAGTGACTGGATTTATTTCAGATGTGTTGAGCCCATACAATTCCTGGTAAATACTATAACAGTTAATTTATTCTCTTCTTGTAGCCACTAGAAGGGAACAACAACCAGCACTTGGTTAATATGGGTTACAGATGCTCAGTACCTCTGATATCAAGGCCACAAGTTGGGTGTGTGATTCCCCTAAATCAATGGTTCTAAAATTTTCCAGTCAAACTCCTCTTCAGTCTAGACCAGGAGCTACATGGGACCTCCTTGCTGACGATGAATCTGGTCATCCTGACACTTCTTTGTGACCTGCTTATTGAGAACCGCTGGACTCTGAGAAGTCCAGCCTAAGAGTAACCCACCTTCTTCCTAACCCTGATCCTCTGGGCCCCAGGCAGTGTACAGCATCAGAACTGCATGAAGCTGAATGGAGACAGTGGTTAGCCAGGGACTTGAATTGGTGTGTAGGATGCTCCTCTTCACTCCCAATTACTCCAGAACTGAGGATGAGCACAGGTGTAGCTCCTAGGGTTTGATGAAGCATGGTTGTCCTCCACTGAGACTGACTGAATTTAGTAAGCTAAGAAAATTCCTAAACTAAATTCTGTTAAGAGGAGTTGACATTGACTTAATATTAGTAATTCAAGGAGGGAGTAATAAAAACTTCTTCATACTAATTATTACATTTCCCTCTGTAGACATGTTTTGAGGCTAGTAAATGGAACAGCAGAACCTCACCTCCACAGTGACAGAATTTGTCCTTTTGGGCCTCACCCAGAGTCGCGAGCTGTAGCAATTCCTGTTTGTCATCTTCTTCATAGTCTATGTTACAACATGGCTGGGAAACTTCACCATCATAACCACGGTAATTACCAATCAATGGCTCCACACCCCGATGTACTTCCTGCTGGCCAACTTGGTTTTCCTAGATGTCAGTGACTCCTCCGTCACTGCTCCCAAATTGCTGTTGGGTCTCCTCTTCCAGTGCCAAACCATCTCGTTCAATGAGTGCATCCTCCAGATGTTCTTCTTCCACTTCATTGCTGGTGCTATGATTGTTGTTTTTGTATTGATGGCTGTTGATTGGTACGTGGCCATCTATAAACCATTGTGGTACTTGACTATCATGAACCAGGACATGTGTGTGGGGCTGGTGGCAGGGGCATGGCTGGGTGGATTGGCTCACTCAATTGTTCAGATTGTACTGATCCTTCAGTTGCCATTCTGTGCTCCAAATGTCCTGGACAATTTCTACTGTGATGTCCCATAAGTAATCAAACTAGCCTACACGGATACCTACTTGGTCGATTTGCTGATGGTCTCCAACAGCGGGATGCTTGTCATAGTAATGTTCATCATCCTGCTAATTTTGTACACCACCATCTTAGTCAAAATAAAGAAACATGTCACAGAAGGGAAGCACAAGGCTCTGTCCACCTGGGGTACCCAGATCACAGTTGTATGTTTACAATTCATATCTTCCATCTTCATTTATGCTAGGTCTTTCCAGAAATTCCCCATCGGAAAGTTGGTCTCAGTCATTTTCACTGTAATCATCCCGATGCTGAACCCAATGATCTACACACTGAGAAACACTGAGATGAAAAAAGGCCATCAGGAGACTGATGAGAAGAATCCTTTTCTCAGAGAGGAAATGATAGAGTCAGAATTTATCTTGAATGATCTTTTTTTCCATTTTGTAATAATAAGCCTACATATATTGTGTTGGTCAACCTCTTAGCATAAAGTTTGTATTCATTTTGTTCAGCTTCCAAACATGGTATTAATTCCTTATGCGTTCTACTTGACCCTGATCTAGGGATCTCTGCCATTTTCTCCATTGGAAGGATTGCCCGGACTTTATTTCTTCATGCTACTAATGTTGGTGGATCTGTCCTACTCCAAACATGAGCTCTCATAGATCTGGCTACTAGAAATAATGGTGAATCAGTCCTTTCCTGAGTCAGTAACCAACTTTGTACTATATCTATGAGTTTGATAGGTGGCCTAACTTTAATAATCTTGAAAGATTTATTTATTTTCTTCTAAAATGTTTTGTTATTTCTGTCTGATTATGTTAGGGCATTGCCAGCATATATACACACAGACCGCTATTCCTCCACATTTTCTCTAGCTTTTATGACTCAATTTCTTATATATATTTTATGAGCTTAAGTGGAGTGTCTTTAAGCAGGGTCCTTAAGCCGCGGCAGTGCTTTAAAGTCAGCTGGGTATGGACCAGTACCGGCAGCCACTTTTTACCGGTATACCTTACCAGCCAGTACCGCCTTACTTTCACCCCTGGATCCCACCCCCCCTCCACATACCAGGGTCTCTATTTTCTCCACCTCCCCTCCATGCCTATGTGCACACCCCCATTTCCTCATTTCCCACACATTTCCCCCTAGTCTTTCTGCTAGTTATCTGTCTTCATTCTCTTTGGGTAATGCAGGGTGTCAAGATGTTAAACTCTATTGGGAGGATTGGCAGAGATGAGATGAAGTATTGTTATGTTAAACGCTTTAATGTTGACATCCACCAGTTCTATGATTTATCGATGATTGCAGAGGTGGTTGCAGCTGTGGCTGTGTTAATCATATGGTAGGAGCTCCATGTGTTCCATATTATTCCTCTTTTGGTTTCTGATTTTCCCAAAAATCAACAGGGTTCCAGCCCTTGATGCGTAAAACATTCCCTGAAATTTCAGAACTGATCAAATGTGCTATTCAAGAGTCATCACATTATAGACAAACAGACAGTGAAATGCTGTCAAGTTGAGTGTAAGGCCTTCAGCTGCCTTGCCAACCATGGTGAATCAGGCTTTTTGAGGTGTCCTTTCCATTAATTAGTGGGTCCATCATTGTTAATATTCTAATAAAACTTGGGATTCCTGCATTTGATTATAAAATGTGTAGTTGCTATTAAGCAAACGATGGTATATTCATGCTTCCCGTGTGTACTTTGACAGTATTAATTTCCACAAATTCATTAATACAGAGTAGCTGGCTGATGGCTGTATGTCTTTTTCCTCCTGTAATTTCTATACTGCATTTGATGACCCTCTGTGAATTTTTAGTTATTGCTGGTTGCTGTAAATCAGGGAGGGGAAATGCCTACCTCTTATCAGTATTAAATTTCACCTCCCAAGTGTCGGTATGACACAGGGTTGTTTCCTTTTTGTGTTGGTCCAAACCTTTTAGGGGGAAAAAAATCAATGCACTAAATTCTGTTAGAACAAGATGCCAGCATACTGAAGAGCAGCTATATAGAGTCATAGACTTTACCATTATATGTCACCTATTTACCTCTGTATTGATCTCAATAATTTCTGTTTGGATATGCTGAGCCTTAATCAGTGGGCGGGGCATTCACTCAGGCCAGGGCTTTATAAAGCCGCGCACAAGCGACCAGGGAGCTTTGCGACCAGGGGCTGCTAACAGGGAGTTTCGCAAGGGAGTTCTCCAGGTGAAGGAGGAGCTAATACAGCATCTGTGGGGTAAGTGACTGTCTGTAGTGTGTGTTTGTTTGTGTTTGGGGGTTACTTGCTGTGTGCTGAGCTTGTGTTTGGTTGTTTAGTTGTTTGAGGGACCGTGTGCTCTGGCTGGCAGTTGGAGGCAGGTTTGAAAGCTCGAAGCCTCTGGTAATTGGCTGAGCCTTAATCAGTGGGCGGGGCATTCACTCAGGCCAGGGCTTTATAAAGCCGCGCACAAGCAACCAGGGAGCTTTGCGACCAGGGGCGGCTAACAGGGAGTTTCGCAAGGGAGTTTAGAAGGGGAGTGGGAAGGGAGTGGGAGTCCCTCGCCAGCCGTAACCCCATCCCCGTGCCCCCCCCCTAAAACCTATAAACCAAACCACATTCCAAAACTCCCTTCTGTAAACCACCCTTTCACTAACTAGGATACAATGCAGGCAGAGCCCAGCAGCAGAGTGGGGGCTATCCAGTTTATTGCACCGACTGTTGCTTGTATGATTACCTGCCCTGTGGGCGGGTGGCGTATGTGTGCAGTCGGTGCAAGGAGCTCCTGGCCCTCAGAGACCATGTACGGACTTTGGAGGCCAGGGTGGCGGAACTGGAGGAGCTGAGAGAGGCAGAGAGGTATGTTGATGAGGCTTTCCGGGACACTGTAGAATTGTCCCACCTCCGCTTAGACAGCACCTGTGCTGTTAAGGAGGAAGAAGGGCCCAGGGAAGTAGAGCAGTCAATGGGAGCAGAGGGAAACTTTCCCGTAGTTGGGACCCTCCTTCCAGATGGTTCTCGGGTTGCCTCTCGCACTGAGGTTGCCTCTCCGGGGGAGGGAACTCCAGTTTCTAGGAAAAGGCAGGTGTTAGTAATGGGAGATTCGATTATTAGAAATGTAGATAGCTGGGTCTGTGATGACCGGGAGAACCGTATGGTGACTTGCCTGCCTGGTGCAAAGGTTGCGGATCTCTCGAGGCATCTAGATAGACTTATGTGTAGTGCTGGGGAGGAGCCAGTGGTCGTGGTACATGTAGGTACCAATGACATAGGGAAGGGTAGGAGAGATGTCCTGGAAGCCAAATTTAGGCTGCTAGGGAAGAGACTGAAATCCAGGACCTCTATGGTGGCATTTTCAGAAATGCTCCCAGTTCCACGCGCAGGGCCAGGTAGGCAGGCAGAGCTTCAGAGTGTGAATGCATGGATGAGACGATGGTGTAGAGAGGAGGGGTTCACGTTCATTAGGAACTGGGGAAACTTCTGGGATGGGAGGAGCCTATACAGGAGAGATGGGCTCCACCTAAACCAAAGTGGAACCAGACTGCTGGCACTAAACATTAAAAAGGTTGTAGAGCAGTTTTTAAACTAGGAGATGGGGGAAAGCCGACTGCTGCAGAGGAGCGTGTGGATCGGACACAGACTTCTCTTAGGGGAGAGTCTGATGATAGAGAATCTCCAGGTTATAGTCAGGAGCAGAGGACTGAAAAGTATAATGTAAGGGCCGGATCAGATGATAAACAGCCACATAAAAAAGAATCTGGCACATCAGAAAAAGGCAGGCTAATAAACAGGGACAAGTTTTTAAAGTGCTTGTACACAAATGCCAGAAGTCTAAATAATAAGATGGGTGAACTAGAGTGCCTTGTGATAAAGGAGGATATAGCTATAATAGGCATCACAGAAACCTGGTGGACTGAGAGCAATCAATGGGACACAATCATTCCGGGGTACAAAATATATCGGAAGGACAGAACAGGCCGTGCAGGGGGAGGAGTGGCACTATATGTTAAAGAAAGTGTAGATTCAAATGAAGTAAAAATCTTAAGCGAATCCACAGGTTCCATAGAGTCTCTATGAATAGAAATTTCATGCTCTAGTAAAAATATAACATTAGGGATCTATTATCGACCACCTGACCAGGACAGTAATAGTGATGATGAAATGCTAAGGGAAATTAGAGAGGCTATCAAAATTAAGAACCCAATAATAGTGGGGGATTTCAATTATCCCCATATTGACTGGGAACATTTCACTTCAGGACGAAATGCAGAGATAAAATTTCTCGATACTTTAAATGACTGCTTCATGGAGCAGCTGGTACGGGAACCCACAAGGGGAGAGGCGACTCTAGATTTAATCCTGAGTGGAGCGCAGGAGCTGGTCCAAGAGGTAACTATAGCGGGACCGCTTGGAAATAGTGACCATAATACAATAGCATTCAACATCCCTGTGGTGGGAAGAACACCTCAACTGCCCAACACTGTGGCCTTTAATTTCAAAAGGGGGAACTATACAAAAATGAGGGGGTTAGTTAGACAAAAGTTAAAAGGTTCAGTGACTAAAGTGAAATCCCTGCAAGTTGCGTGGGCCCTTTTTAAAGACACCATAATAGAGGCTCAACTTCAATGTATACCCCAAATTAAGAAAAACAGTAAAAGAACTAAAAAAGAGCCACCGTGGCTTAACAACCATGTAAAAGAAGCAGTGAGAGATAAAAAGACTTGCTTTAAAAAGTGGAAGTCAAATCCTAGTGAGGCAAATAGAAAGGAGCACAAACACTGCCAACTTAAGTGCAAGAGTGTAATAAGAAAAGCCAAAGAGGAGTTTGAAGAACGGCTAGCCAAAACCTCCAAAGGTAATAACAAAATGTTTTTTAAGTACATCAGAAGCAGGAAGCCTGCTAAACAACCAGTGGGGCCCCTTGACGATGAAAATACAAAAGGAGCGCTTAAAGATGATAAAGTCATTGCGGAGAAACTAATTGGATTTTTTGCTTCAGTCTTCACGGCTGAGGATGTTAGGGAGATTCCCAAACCTGAGCTGGCTTTCGTAGGTGACAAATCTGAGGAACTGTCACAGATTGAAGTATCACTAGAGGAGGTTTGGGAATTAATTGATAAACTCAACATTAACAAGTCACCGGGACCAGATGGCATTCACCCAAGAGTTCTGAAAGAACTCAAATGTGAAGTTGCGGAAGTATTAACTAAGGTTTGTAACCTGTCCTTTAAATTGGCTTCGGTACCCAATGACTGGAAGTTAGCTAATGTAACGCCAATATTTAAAAAGGGCTCTAGGGGTGATCCCGGCAATTACAGACCGGTAAGTCTAACGTCGGTACCGGGCAAATTAGTTGAAACAATAGTAAAGAACAAAATTGTCAGACACATAGAAAAACATAAACTCTTGAGCAATAGTCAACATGGTTTCTGTAAAGGGAAATCGTGTCTTACTAATCTATTAGAGTTCTTTGAAGGGGTCAACAAACATGTGGACAAGGGGGATCCGGTGGACATAGTGTACTTAGATTTCCAGAAAGCCTTTGACAAGGTCCCTCACCAAAGGCTCTTACGTAAATTAAGCTGTCATGGGATAAAAGGGAAGGTCCTTTCATGGATTGAGAACTGGTTAAAGGACAGGGAACAAAGGGTAGGAATTAATGGTAAATTCTCAGAATGGAGAGGGGTAACTAGTGGTGTTCCCCAAGGGTCAGTCCTAGGACCTATCCTATTCAATTTATTCATAAATGATCTGGAGAAAGGGGTAAACAGTGAGGTGGCAAAGTTTGCAGATGATACTAAACTACTCAAGATAGTTAAGACCAAAGCAGATTGTGAAGAACTTCAAAAAGATCTCACAAAACTAAGTGATTGGGCAACAAAATGGCAAATGAAATTTAATGTGGATAAATGTAAAGTAATACACATTGGAAAAAATAACCCCAACTATACATACAACATGATGGGGGCTAATTTAGCTACAACGAGTCAGGAAAAAGATCTTGGCGTCATCATGGATAGTTCTCTAAAGATGTCCACGCAGTGTGCAGAGGCGGTCAAAAAAGCAAACAGGATGTTAGGAATCATTAAAAAGGGGATAGAGAATAAGACTGAGAATATATTATTGCCCTTATATAAATCCATGGTTCGCCCACATCTCGAATACTGTGTACAGATGTGGTCTCCTCACCTCAAAAATATATTCTAGCACTAGAAAAGGTTCAGAAAAGAGCAACTAAAATGATTAAGGGTTTAGAGAGGGTCCCATATGAGGAAAGATTAAAGAGGCTAGGGGTACGTCTTCACTTACATCCGGGTCCGGATGTAAGCAATCGGTTTTCTGAGTTCGATTTATCGCGTCTGGTTAAGACGCGATAAATCGATCCCGGATCGATCCCGGAAGTGCCCCGGATCGATCCCGGAAGTGCTCGCCTTCGACGCTGGTACTCCAGCTCGGCGAGCGGAGTACGCAGCATCGACGGGGGAGCCTTCCTGCCGCGTCTGGACCGCGGTAACTTCGGACTAAGGTACTTTGAATTCAGCTACGTTATTAACGTAGCTGAATTTGCGTACCTTAGTCCGAAGTGGGGGGGTTAGTGTAGACTTCAGTTTGGAAAAGAGAAGACTAAGGGGGGACATGATAGAGGTATATAAAATCATGAGTGATGTTGAGAAAGTGGATAAGGAAAAGTTATTTACTTATTCCCATAATACAAGAACTAGGGGTCACCAAAAGAAATTAATAGGCAGCAGGTTTAAAACAAATAAAAGGAAGTTCTTCTTCACGCAGCGCACAGTCAACTTGTGGAACTCCTTACCTGAGGAGGTTGTGAAGGCTAGGATTATAACAATGTTTAAAAGGGGACTGGATAAATTCATGGTGGCTAAGTCCATAAATGGCTATTAGCCAGGATGGGTAAGAATGGTGTCCCTAGCCTCTGTTCGTCAGAGGATGGAGATGGATGGCAGGAGAGAGATCACTTGATCATTGCCTGTTAGGTTCACTCCCTCTGGGGCACCTGGCATTGGCCACTGTCGGTAGACAGATACTGGGCTAGATGGACCTTTGGTCTGACCAAGTACGGCCTTTCTTATGTTCTTATGTTTAAGTGCTTAGTCCTGCTGTGGGGACAGTGTTTCTGTGGAAGAGACAGCCCAGACTGCACTAGCAGTGAGGTTCCCCCACTGAGAGCTGGGGGGAACCTCAAGAGACCAACTCTCAGAGGTCACAGTGGCCGGTGGCAGAAGAAGGTGACTGCGCAGGGCCATTGGCAACAGAGCGGTGGAGTGAATGGTGGCACAACAAACAGCAATGGCCAGAGTGAACAGTGAGCAGCTGGAGGCATGGCCGACTCCAGGGTTTTTGCTGCCCCAAGCGGCGGGAAAAAAAAAAAAAAAGCCGTGATCGCGATCAGCGGTAGCTCCACCACGCCACTTTCTTCTTCGGTGGCAGGTCCTTCCCTCCGAGAGGGACCGACGGACCCACCACTGAAGAGCCTGATGTGCCGCCCCTTCCCCTTGGCCGCCCCAAGCACCTGCTTGCTGAGCTGGTGCCTGGAGCCGGTCCTGGCTGGAGGAATGAACAAGGTGCCTTCTTGCCCCCCACCTGGGAGGTGAACTCACGTGAAAGCACCTCTGAACTCTAAGTCTCCACTGACCAAGGACAATACCGGTGAGTGGGGTGCGGTGGAGGGGAAAGTGAGGGGCACATTAAATAAACATTTGTTTGTTGGACTACATTTTAGTGACTACTCCAGAATGCTAGATTTGTGACTGGGAATGGAAACTTCTATAAATATGTTTCCTAGTAGGCCAAGATTTTTAAAAGGCATTATTTGCCAAGGTTGTTGTCTCACATCGTTGCTATCTTGAGAAGTCATTATGTTGGGGAGTTTCTGTACTAAACATTTTTATTATTATAATTAATGTTTACATAAGAATGGTCATACTGGGTCAGACCAATGGTCCATATAGCCCAGTATCCTGTCTTCCAACAGTGGTCAAGGCCAGGTGCTTCAGAGGGAATGAACAGAACAGGTAATCATCAAGTGATCCATCTCCTGTTGCCCATTCACAGCTTCTGGCAAACAAGCTAGGGACACTCAGAGCATGGTGTTGCATCCCTCCCCATCCTGGCTAATAGCCACTGATGGACCTATTCTCCAGGAATTTATCTAGTTCTTTTTTTAATCCTGTTATAGTTTTGGTCTTCACAGCATCCCCTGGCAAAGAGTTCCACGGGTTGACTTTATGTTGTTTGAAGAAGTACTTCCTTTTTTTTAAAAAAACCCCTGCTGTCTATTAATTTCATTGGGTGACTGCTAGTTCTTGTGTTATGTGAAGGATTAAATAACATTTCCTTATTCACTTTCTTCACACCAGTCAAGATTTTATAGACCTCTATCATATCCCCCTTAGCCGTCTCTTTTCTAAGCTGAAAATTCCCAGTCATTTTAATCTCTCCTCCTGTTTCATACCCCTAATCATTTCAGTTGCCCATCTCTGTACCTTTTCCAATTCCAATATATCTTTTTTGGGATGGGGTGACCAGATCTGCACACACAGTATTCAAGGTGTGCACGTACCATGGATTTATATAGAGGCAATATGATATTTTCTGTCTTATTATCTATCCCTTTCTTAATGATTTGCAACATTCTGTTTGCTTTTTTGACTGCCGCTGCACATTGAGAGGATGTTTTCAGAGAACTATCCACAATGACTCCAAGTTCTCTTTCTTGAGTGTTAACAGCTAATTCAGACGCCATCATTTTGTATGTATAGTTGAGATTGTTTTCCAATGTGCATTACTTTGCGTTTATCAATATTGAATTTCATCTGCCATTTTGTTGCCCAGTCACCCAGTTTTGTGAGATCCCTTTGTAACTCTTTGCAGTCTCCATGGGATTTAACTATCTTGAATAGTTTTGTATCATCTGCAAATTTTGCCACCTCACTGTTTACCCATTTTTCCAGATTATTTATGAATATGTTGAACAGTAATGGTCCCAGTACCGACCCCTCAGGGATACCACTATTTATCTCTCTCCATTCTGAAAACTGATAATTTATTCCTACCCTTTGTTTCCCATCTTTTAACCAGTTACTGATCCATGAGAGAACTTCCCTCTTATCCCATGATGCCTTAGTTTTCAAAAGTCAATTTGCATTAAATACATTTTTAAAATATATATATATATTTTTAGAAATCTAGACCTGTTATGTGTTTTGGTGTAACTTGCATTTTCCTTATGTTAAATTTGCATTATCCTAACAAAACATTTACTTTATTCATATCTCTTTTATATGTTGCAGGTCAAAGTGAAAATGAAAAAAAAACAAACAAAAAATTTTCCACTCAAAGGCCTCAAAAACTAACCAAGGTGAAGAACACATCAAGAACCAAGACTATATCAACATGTCATCTGAAGGTTCAAGTGGTATATCTACATCCGACCAGCCCAAAGTACAAATACAGCTACCTACTGAAGACACAGTGTCTCCAAAACCTAAAGGCAGTTCCCGATGTTTGTCGGTCAAAGTGTTCCCATTTATTGAAGTTACAAAAGATGGCTACTGGTGCACCTCTTGCAAAAAAGCTTACGAAGAAGGAAAGCTTCCCAGTGCTATAATTGGTAAAAGTGGAGGAGCTTGGTTTGTCAAACCGATCAGCAAAGCCAATGCTGACAAATTACGTGAAAAGGCTGCAAAACACCAGGCCTCTGGAGTGCATCAACATGCAGAAAGCCTTATAAGCCCACTTTCAAAGCCAATTTTTGAAGTACTTAATGAGGCTGTTAAGAATGCCGGAGACACAACACAGTTCATGAGAATAAACATGGCTGTGGCATCCTACTTTCTATTTAAGCAAGAGATACCACACACTACAAACTGGAGGCCAATGTTAAGTGCATTGCCACTTGTTCATCCTGAAGTTGAACACTGGTTCTGAACAAGACCAGCAAATGCTCACTATCTTTCTGCAAGAAACTCAACTGACTGGCTAGAAGCATGCGGTGCAACAGTGAAACACTCAACAGTTGAAAAAGTGAAGAACTCTCTCAACACATTCAAAAAATTTGCATACATGGCTGATGAGTGCACCGATGCAAATGGTCATCAAGTATTAAGTCATTGTGTACATTATCTTGATGTCAGGGGTAGGCCAGTAGATACATTTCTAGATGTTGAAGTTGGAGGTTAGTGGGTGGATTTTTGGATATTGATTTTGACTTTAAGAGGAGCATAAGTGAGTTAAGAGGAGAATGGTAAAGAGTCCCTTTATGATAAAACTGAGACCTTTGTGAGATTAGCTATGACCAAGGTTTTCCTATTACAACAGGGCTACGCTGCTCTGATCTGAAAAATATTTTCTTTGGGGCAGGTTAGATCTGGGAAGTGAAAATTGGAAAAAGCCCAAATCTGTGGATAAATTCAGAGTGAAATACCCCGCACTGAACTCTCTTTTTCTCCTTTGAGAATCCCAGGCTGGGAGGGGCTGGGAGTTATCCAGGGTCCCAGAAAGTGTAGGGGAGAAATTGAACCCCGCTTCCCAGAATACAAGACAAGCAATTTATCCACAAAGCCATCCTCACTCTCTCCCTGTTGATTCAAAGCACTATCATTTAAGGATGAGATTTTTAGGGCTGGCTGACATTGTTTGGGGGGAGGGGAAAACTTGCCCCAGTTTGAGCTTTTCTCAAAACACAAATTTTGGATAGGAAAATCTCTTTTTTCCCCTTTCCTCCCCCACAAAATTGTGAATTGAAAGTTTCATTTCTTACTTTCTCATGTGTGAGAAAATAAGAGTCAGTTTTATCCTCTCTCTACACACAACATTTTCTCATATATTTTTTTATTCCCACAGCCCATTTATTTTCTTATGGATAGGTAGAGGGCTAACGTAAAAACAGAGGGAGAAAATAAGGGGGGAGGGTGATTGAAAGGGTCATGGCCAAGCAGAGAAAGAAATGGGAGTGGAACTTAGGGAAATCTATCTATTTCCACCTATACCGCTGGCCAACAAGTGACATTAGTTGAGAAACTTCACTATTCTGTTCCTCAGTATCGCCATCAGTAAACAAGGTGGCCATGATCTCCTTTGTAAGGTGCTTTGAGATCCATGAATGAAAACCACTCTAAAGAGCTAAGTATTATTAAAACTGAAAAGTATTTTTTGTTTCCCCCAAAGAAAATCAAAATGAAAATTTAATGTAGAATGGGAATTTTTAAAAAAAAGGTTTAAAATGGAAGTAAAGGCTTGGATTTGAACACCATGGAAATAAATTTCTTTACTTATTTAAACATAATGCCCCCTCCCCCCCAAATCAAATATTTCATGGACGTGTTTTGTTGGGAAACAAGGAATTTTTCTACTAGATCTAGAGATTTTCAAAAAATGTTAATGGAAGGTGAGTATCCATAATTCTGTGACAGGTTTGAACATTTCACTCTAAATACATACATGGAAATGTTGATGTGTTCACAGTTTTCAAATGTGGCTGTTTAAGGTTCAGTACCAGAATCCATGGATATCAAAATACAATGACTTGATTTTTCAGAGATATTGAGGACATGCTATTCCTGCTTAAGACAATCAGACTTAATTCCTTCTCTTACTGTAGCCACTAGAAAGGGTCAAAGACCCTCATTGTGTAAAGGATGAATAAAGGTGTTCAGTATCTCTGATAACAAGGCCATGAATTGGACATCTGAATCCCCTAAGTTATTGGTTCTCACATTTTCCATTCCTACTCCCTGCCTATCTAGTGAGTATCTAGCTGAGATCCCCATATGAGAACCCCCAGGCCCTGAAAGTACCCAACTATATGAGCTCCCCCTGCAAATCCAAATTCTTTCCAACCCTGAATCTCTAGGTGCCATCCAGAATCTACGAACTATGGGAGCTGTGCACCATTCAGGGCTGGATGAAGGTGAATGGAGAAAGTGGTAGGGGACTTATGAGGGTGTGTAGAACACTTCTCTACACTCCCAAGGACCCCAGACCTTGAGACTGGTGCAGCTTTTGAGTTCTGCTGAAGCAGGGTTCTCATCACTGGGGCTGAGGAAACAGTGTGGAATTCAGTAAACCAAAGAAATTCCCAAGCAAGTGTTTTTTGTTAAGGTGGAGTTCATATTTATTTAATATTAGGAAGATGCTGGGATTACATCATTATCAATAATTATCACTGTGCCCTCTGCAATCATACTTTGAAGTTAATAAATGGAGAAGAACTTTACTACTCCAGTGACAGAATTTGTCCTCTTGGGCCTCACCCAGAGTCCTGAGCTGCAGCTATTCCTCTTTTTGGTTTTCTTCATCAACCATTTGAACACCTGGTTGGGAAACTTCACCATCATCACCACTGTGATCACTGACCACAGCCCCACACCCCTATATACTGCCTGCTGGTCAACTTGGCTTTCCTGGATGTCAGTGACTCATCAGTAAATGCTCCAAAATGGCTCTCTGGTCTCCTCACCCAGCGTAAAACCATCTCCTTCAATGAGTGCATCCTCCAGATTTTTTTCTTCCACTTCATCACTGGAGCAATGTCATTTTGCCTTGTGGGGATGGCAGTTGATCGGTATGTGGCCATCTATAAACCATTGCGGTACTTAACTTGTGTGGGGATAGTGGCACTGGCATGGCTGGGTGGATTGGCTCACTCAGTTGTTCAGCTTGGACTGATCTGCTAGTTGCCATTCTGTGGCCCCAACGTCCAGGACAATTTCTACTGTGATGTCCCACAAGTCATCAAACTGGCCTGTACTGATACTCACCTGGTTGAACTGCAGATGGTCTTCAATATGTGCAATGATATTCATCATTCTGCTTATTTCCTATGCTGTCATCTTAATCAAGATCAGGACCCACGTCATGGAAGGGAAGTGCAAGGCTTTGTCCACCTGTGGAACCCAGATCACAGTTGTTTGTCTACAATTCATACCCAACATCTTCATCTATGCTTGGCCGTTCAAGCAGTTCACTCTGGACAAAGTGATCTCAGTCATTTACACTGTAATCACCCTGATGCTGAACCCCATAATCTACATGCTGAGAAACACCGAGATGAAGAAGGCCATGAGGAAACTGATGAACAGAATGCTGTTCTCAGTGAAGGTAACAGAGACATAGTTTTCTTTCACTGTCCATTTGTCTTAAAAACCTGATCTCAGCAACGTATCAGCAATGTATGTAGCCTGAGAAATGTGTGTGAGATCAAACGAAATCAAATACTGCACATTCATAAAAAACAGCGCTCACAAATGACTGAGGGCAAAAAGCTGTATATAAATAAAATAAAACAGTTGGTATAAGTCAGACGTAGATCCATGCCTGTAAATGATCCAGGACCCCAATTGGTGGAAATGGGTGTGTATCACTAAAAGACTTCCAATAGTTAAGGCTTTGAAGTGAAAATTTTCTTGTTCAAATTATTCAAAGGATGATTTCAACTAATAAGGAATTCATGAAAATCAATAGCTTCTCTGAAAAAAAATCTGTTAAATAAATTAGGTATCTTAACTAATGTGATGATTGTGATGAGGAAATAACTATACAATGTTCCAAGAGCTGACTAGATCCATCTTTTGCTTTCTGACTTATTCTTCTCTCTCTTATATGCCACTTATGTGCATTTATCATCTGACTTCTCATCAGAGAGGTTTAATAATATTCTGATGTTACTTTCACAAGGTTGGTTATAATTTTCTTACCTGATATTTCTATTTCTACCTCTAACTTTACAGGTAAAAAAATAAAAACAAAACTTGTCTCTGGTTGTCTTTTCTGCTAATCCTTATTGAAAGTGCAGTTATAGATACAGATGAGGAACATTTCTGATGCATTTTTTTCAATTTATTCATTGATAATATATAAATAGCATTTTTAAAAAAGGCTTCCATACCTTTTCCAGATTTTTGTTTTCAAGAAAATTAAAACCTTCTTTTAATTTTTCTACATTTATTCCTTTTTCTTGAAAGAAAGAAAGAAAGAAAGAAAGAAAGAAAGAAAGAAAGAAAGAAAGAAAGAAAGAAAGAAAGAAAGAAAGAACAGGTGGAAATTTATACAAAAAGAAATCAAGAAAACAATTGTAAATTTTTAAAATAAAAGGATGAGAGATATTTTGTAACTTTGAAGGTATATTGTGATTCTATTTTTCTTTCTCAACAAGTTCCATATTGTTAAAGCCTAAGTACTAATGAGGGTGCCGTATAGTGAAAAATGTTTAGGTATAAATGGGCATGTCTTCCTCAATGGATCTACACTCCTTGTGTGTCAGAATTGGATTTTCAGATCCAAAAATGAATTGTAATCATTTATACTCCTGTGAGACCCCCGAACCAACACTGCTCTGAGAGTGGCACATTCTTTCTGGCAGTAATATCTTGAGAAAACAACTAGAATTGTTATAAAGTTTATTGGCAAAACATCCAAGATCACAAACACTGTAACATAGCAAAGGAGATAGAGCCAATACAAAATGGATAGCACTTCCATACTCGCAGCATTGTTTGTGGGGACCCCCTGAACAGGTGAGGATATCCTCGTGTGGTCATCAGACCAATGCGTTCCATGTATCCCACTCCTCTCAGACTGAGTTTTACTTTGTACAGGGTTACGCCAACACACATCATACTTTATACATATTAATGATGGGTTCAACTTTCTCTTTTTATATTTCCTTCCACTCCTCAACAACATTGGGGTTTTTATCTTCAATAGGTCCATTAGCCACTTACGTTAGATTCATTAGCATTTATGTCAATAAATTGCCATGGTACATCTGTGGTTAGTACATGTAAGTTTCAGTTAAGCTCAACATCCTTTTAAACGTCCCCTAAAATGCCAGAAGGATTCTTTAATGGTTCCCCACTTAAATGGTTCCCCACTTTGCCTTTTCCCACTATATACTCTCTTGTTTACAGTGATACTTGTCTTACAACTTAAGAACAAACTATCAGTCAAATACAATGTACCTAGCAACTACCTACATCATCATTTTATACCTAGTCCTTAGTTCTGCTAAGCTAATAATCATATATGGTTGACACCTGTAGGCCTTTATGTTACTCCTGTGATTAGCTACAGAGGGACAAGGGAGTGTCCAACCAAGTTCAGAGACCATAAACAGGAGGGAGGAAGACTCCTTCTTTCAGAACCATAGACGTGCACTGCAGCATGGGGAATGTGGACAGCCCCACAGACTTCTGGCCCTGGCCAAAAGAACACTGCTGACTGGTAAGGAAACTGAGGCAGACAGATGTGTGCAGGGTTTATTGTATTTGAATAGATCTGTGTGTGCCTCTTGCTATTAAAGAAATAGAAATAATGTCTTGGAGTCCTGGACTGTTCTCAGCGTTCTACAAGACACCTTATCAGATGACTGGCAAAGAAGTAAAAGACAAGGCCCACCCTTTTGGGTGGGATTTGGGGTGAGGATGGTCTGAAGCAATGTGGGGGGAGCAAGGGATTAGCACAGGACCTTGAGGCTGGACAGTGGGTCGTGTGGTCATACCTATCAGGAGGGGATACAAGATCTGCACCCCAAAAGTGCACCCACCAGCCCAAAGACAGCAGCAATGCCTGGTCCATTCTAAAGACTGGAAGCTTAAAAGACACAGGGGTCACTGAGGGTCACTAGGGGAATTTTTCATGTCTTCTCTGAGACAGCTAGTCCTCCCTTTCAGAGACAATATATAAACCTTCTCATAAGTTATAAGGGGAGTTCAAATGGGGCTGAGTGTGGTATTAAGGTCTGGGATTTTGTGATCTAACCCCTTAGGTCCTCTTGTGCATGCCAGCCTTGTAACGATTCCCCTTGCAAAGAAACTACTGGTCACTGAATTCTCATTTCCCCCAGCAGCAGCTGTCTTGATCACACCCAGAAAAGTTCAGGTGGGTGCAGGATGGGCTGGCTCTGAACTCCAGTAGAGTGGGAGCATTGGAAATGATACAGGGGGAAGGTTTCTGTAGCAAATGCCCTCCCCCATGCCTATCACAAGGCCAATGAAGAGTTCTAAGATGTGGCTTCCCAGGGTGTCCTGGTCATCTGCATGGGGCCAGCACTGAGATCTCAGACAGGGCAGGAAATGTGTTGTCTTCAATCTTAATGCATATAATGTTGGGATTTTCAATGGGGCCTAAGGGGGTTAGAAACCCAGCTGCCATTCAAAATTAAAGCGAGCTGGGCACCTGAGTCACTTAGGTGCAGTTCAAAATCCCAACCAAGCAATGCACACTCAGCACCTGCATTTCCCTTGGCTGCTAAAATGCTCATGGATTTGCCTGAGAGAACTGGATGGAAACATTCTTAGCAGTTGCAGTTTGCAATGCTGTCATGCCACGTTGGTCCCAGGATATGAGAGAGACAAAGAGGATGAGGTGATATCTTTATTTGGACCAACTGCTGTTGATGGAAGGTACACGCTTTCCAGCTTTGTGGGCCTCTTCCTTGGCTCTTTCTCTTTTTAACAGCCACAGAGCATTTTCATCTCTAATGAACAGTTCATTGTTTCATGGAGTTTAAGGGCAGAAGTGACCATTCAATCATCTAGTCTGACCTCCTGTTTATCACAGGCTTTAAATTTCCCCTTAATACTTGCCTGTTGAGCTCCATGACTTGAATTAAACCAAACCATTTCAGTCCTCAGCAGACTCAGCCATTGTGACCACCAGCAGAGAACAGAAGAGACAGAGGTGAGACCAATAGCCAACACCCCTGCAGTGGCAGGGAACTGACCAATTGAGACATGCCCAAAGGATGCCAGCAGGCGACGCGCTCCCTGCTGCTGGGGGAAGTTTTGATTCATTTTTGAAGTTTTAAATTATTTTCACCTTTTCTTTAGTATAAATTAACTGAAAAATCATCCTGACTTGAAAAAATGTCAGAACAGGACACTTAAACAAGTATTGTGTCTTGAACAAAAAATTAAATCGGAAGATTCATCAGACCCAACCCTTTCCTGCAAGCAGTTGTTTTCCCCCAATGAATTAGCATTTTCTGACAAACAAAATCTTTAGATGGAAAACTTTCAACAAGTTCTCTTGAAGAGTTTGTGATCAACCCATTGACTTTAATTGCTTCATCCACTCTTACGGTTGCATCCTGGAATATTATCCACCTGGGCAAACTTTTATGTCCATGTAGATGTTTTAAGGTCAGCCCTGATTCTGCAGATGATGGACCAGGTCATTAGAGATGTTTTCTTGTGGACACTTTCCCTCTCTTTTGTGATCACACCAACTTCATCTACACAACACAGTCATGGGGATCATGTCCCTTGCCCATTCAAGTTCATATAGCATCCTGGCATAAGCTACAGCAATTGTGCACATGGAAACATGATATTAGGAAAGCATTTGGGGCTGGATTAATGTTTAAACACTACCCACCAGTGTCCAGAGCCCCAGCTCCAGGAGTCATGACAATGCAGCAGACCCCCAGCTTTCAGTTTTAAAATAATAATTTTCTAGCCCCTGTGGTTGGAAAGGTTTTCATGAACCATTTTGGGTTCCATGAATCAACATTTTTGGACAAAAATGTCTTACCGGAAAATTTGCTATCAGCTCTACTTGTGAGCTACAGTGTTACTTATCTGTGCCAAAAGCTGCAGTGACCACCATGCCTGTATCACTGGAACAAATGTGACTATAACAAAATCACCCCATGTGAATAGTAATGTTACCTTTTTTTCTAGGAATTTGATTTAGCTGAGCCCATGGCTCCTGTGGGAATATTCCAACAATGCCAACAGAAATGTTCATGGGCATTAAAGCAATTTGGATGGGATATTCAAAGAGGCCTAAGGGAGTTATGGGCAGAACTCCCATTGCGAGTTGTGACAAAGTGGGGTTTTATTCATCTCATATGAGTCTTACTGTCCTATACTAATACTGTGTGTACCTTAGTTTCTCAGTGTACTGCACCAATACTTCGGTGGTGGGAATTGGGTGTGTGATTTTTGCTGAGGCCCTCAGGGCAGGTGAGGCTGCCCAGCTGTTTGCATCTATGTAACCTGGGACTAGGGTGACCAGATCACCCAAGTCAAATATCGGGACGCGGGGGGGGGGGGGGGGGCGTGGTGGGAGGGGGCAGGGCAAAAAAACCAAACACCCACCCCTTCCTCCACAAGTGCTGGAGGGAGGCCCGGGAGACGCAGGGGAAGCGTGGGGCCAGGGTGAATGAGAGTCGCAGCCAGAGCCGCAGCCGCCGAGCTTGGCCATCGGCCGCTTCCTCCCCCCGCGGCAGTGGGAGCTGCAGCAGCGGCTGCTCTCGAGTCCCGCTGCCCGGGGGGGAGAACAGCCGCTGCCTGGCCCCACGGGCTGCCCCCCTACTCTCCCTACCGCCCGACTGAGTCCTGCCTGCGCTCGAGGCCAGGCCGGACTCTCACTCACCCTGGCCCCGCGCTTCCCCTGCGTCTCCCGGGCCTCCCTCCACAAGCGCTGGAGGGAGGAGGAATGGCAAGCCTGGGGAAGAGGTGGGGATTGGGGGAGGGAGCCAATGGGGGAAGGAAGGTGCGGAGTCGGGGCGGGGGGGGGGGCGCGAGCACTTCCGGGCTCCGGAGTATTTGCTTGTTTGTCCAGTGTCCCGACCTAACATTGGTCGGGACGCGAGACAAACAAGGAAATATCGGGACAGTCCCAATAAAATCGGGACGTCTGGTCACCCTACCTTTGACCCAGAAGGGGGATGCAACCAGGTGACACCTTTTGCCCAGGAAGCAAGACAAACGGAAGGAGGAGAAGCAACAGAGGGGTGTCGGAGGTTGGGTCACTGGAAGCTGGCAGTCTTCATGGGGGGACTGGAAGAGGGGGAGTCCAGGGCATCTAGCCCAGGACTCCCAAGATGGACTTGGCTGAAAGTACTAACTTGGCTGATTTCTGTGCTAACAAGCTCTGTTCTACGCTGTGTTCCCATCAACTAATAAAACTTCTATTTTACTGGCTGGCTGAGTGTCTCATCTGACTGCGGAGTTGGGGTGCATGGCCCTCTGGCTACCCCAGGAACCCCACCCAGGCGGACTCTATGGGGGAAGTGAATGATGCGGAAGGGGATGCTGAATGCTCCATTGCCAGACCCAGGAAGTTGGAAGCTGTGGAAACTTCTTGCCCTGGCGACAGTATGCTCAGAGACAGGAGGCATGCTCCCCAAGAGTCCTGACTGGCTTCATACAGAGTAGTTCCAGAGCATTGACCTGGTGACTCCATGACAACTGGTAGCAGAAGTGGGATCAACTTCACCCTGGGGACAGAGAATCCTGCAATAAGTGACTGGGGAGCAGTAGAACAAAGGGGGATTAGCAGGCTGAAGGTCAGAGAGTTGCAGTTCCAGGAGGTGGAGGAGCCTACGGCTTAACCCCGAGAGAGACTGGTCTGCCGAGAAGGGCTGTCACACTGAAGGGGGTCCTCCCAGGACCATGGGCGAGCTGAGAGAGCACAGGCCTGTGAGTCCATGACCACTTGGGAATAGCATGGAGATGGCCTATAACCATCTCCTTAAGAAGGACATTGTAGAGCTGTGCAGAGAGAGAGGGCTGAGCATTGGAAGATTCACCAAGGCACAGCTGATTGCTTGGTTGGAACAGAATGATCGCTCTAAGGAGCCAGTTCCTGACCCAGCTGGGGACGTGGGAGGGGCTGAAAGCAGCCAGGCAGCCCCAGGATCCATCTACCGAACCAGCAGGTGAACTTCACGACTGAGTTCCCCATCAGTGGAGCTGAGACGGTTGGAGTTGGAAATGGAACTGAAACTGAAAGAGCTAGAGGACCATGAGAAGGAATGGGAGAACCGTGAGAGACAGAGGCCGCATGAACTTGTGATGGTGGAGCTGAGAAGCATAGAGACCCCTTCTGGGGTGAGTGGGGATGGGCCCAGGGTGGCTAAGCCTGCAGGGAACTACGATATAAAAGTGCTACCTCAGTTTAAGGAAGGGGATGATATAGATGCCTTCCTCACTGCCTTTGAGAAGGTCTGCAATGTGCAACAGGTTGACCCTGCAGACAGGCTTCGGCATCTCACCCCCTTACTGGGTCCCAAGGCCATAGAGATGTTCAGCCAGATGGATGGGTTGGAAGGAGGGGATTATGAACTGTTCAAACAAGCTCTGCTGCGCAAGTTTGAGCTGACCCCCGAGGCGTACAGGAAAAGGTTCCAGAGTATGCAGAAGACGCAGGGGATGACCTATATAGAACTGGTCATGCTGATGGCGGAATACACCCGCAAGTGTGTGAATGGGTCTGGGGCCCAGACCAAGGAGGACATGATTGAACTGATGGGGCTGGAGCGACTATATGAACTCTGCCCCCTGACCTGAGGATGTGGCTGGTGGACAAGAGGCCAAAGGACCTGTGCTGTGCAGGGCTGCTGGCTGACGAGTTTGTAGACAGCAGGACAGGATATGGAATGGAATCCCAGGGGGACAGGCCCGCATCAGTGCATAAGGGGGGTCACCCAGGGACTTCCCAGAAGGGAGTCTTGGATAAATCCCTCCTGAGAGGCACAGCAAATACCAGACCTGACTGACTGGCCCTAGGGAACCGACGGGACCTGATGTGTAATTACTGTGGCCAGAGGGGCCACAGCTGGGCCCTGTGCCAAAATCTCAGGGACAGGATGAGCAAACCGAGCCCTCAAAGGGTTAACTGGGTGGGAGCCCAGCTGGAGGAGGGGCTGGCTCCCCAGGCAGGAGGCACTGCAGTTTAGCAATGGCCCAAGAGCGAGGATTCTCCCAGGCCAGCCTCTTGGGGAGGCTTGATGCTCTGGATTCAAAATTCACAGTCTACATGGTTGACGCAGGACCGCCCCTGAGGAGTGAGTGCCTCATTCCCCTGGAGGTGGATGGGAAGTAGGTCACAGGATATTGGGACATGGGTGCTGAGGTGACACTGGCCCGGCCCGAGGTGGTAGCCCCAGACTGGGTGGTGCCCAACACCTACCTGACCCTGACGGGTGTGTGCAGGCCCCCTTTTAAGGTACCCATGGCAAGGGTACATCTGAAATGGGGGGGCAAGGAGGGGCCAAAATATGTGGGGGTGCACCATCAGTTGCCAACTAAGGTGCTGATTGGGGGTGACATGGCAGATTGGCCGGGCAGCCCCCAGAGCACCCTAGTTATCACCCGTAACCAGAGCCAGCGAAGGACACTCTGCCCTGACACCAGGGGCAGTGCCCTGCTGGGGGTGTAGGACCATACCCCAGTGGGAAAGGAGCCACTGGGGACAGGACTTGACGTGTCTCTGGCCTCGGACCCAGCCACTAAGAGGGAGCAGGACCCCATCCCTTCCCGAGCCACTGAATTCCAGGCCAAGCTGCAGAAGGATCCCTCCTTAGAGAAGCTGAGGGTACTTGCTGGCCACAGTAAGGCAAAACCCCTGGGGGAAGGCTGCCGGGAAAGATTCCTGTGGGAGAAGGGATTCCTGGGCTCCCTAAGGGGAAGTGAAACCATGGGGGATCAAGAGACAGCGAGTGGTCCCCCAGAAGTATTGCCACAGGCAGTACCTGGCCCACGATGTCCCTCTCTTGGGACACGAGGGAATCTAGCGCACCAGGCAGAGGCTGCTACATAACTTTTACTGGCCCAGGGTCTTTGATGCCGTCCAGCAGTACTGCAGGTCCTGTGACCCCTGCCAGAGGGTGGGGAAGACCCGGGACAAGAGAAAAGCAGCTTTGAGGCCCTTGCCCATCATAGAGGAGCCTTTCCAGAAGGTGGCTGTGGACATAGTGGGGCCCCTCAGCAAGGCAACGAGGACAGGGAAAAAATACATTCTCGTGGTGGTAGATTTCGCTACTCGCAATCCCGAGGCAGTGGTTCTGTCCTCTATCAAGGCAGACACTGTGGCAGATACATTGCTGACCATTTTCAGCAGTGTAGGGTTCCCCAAGGAGGCCCTTACAGACCAGGGCTCCAATTTCATGTCAACTTTGCTCCAGTGCTTGTGGGAGAAGTGTGGGGTCTGACACACCTGGGCCTCAGTGTATCACCCTCAGTCCAACGGGCTGGTGGAGAGATTCAATGGGACTCTAAAGATGATGCTGAAACCTTTATGAGCCAGCACCCACAGAACTGGGACAAGTACTTACCCCACCTGCTGTTCGCGTACCGGGTAGTGCCCCAAGAATCAATCAGGGTCTCTCCTTTTGAGTTGCTGTATGGGAGGAGAGTGAGGGGACCCCTCGAGTTGATGAGGGGTGAATGGGAGGGGAAGGCCTCTCCTGATGGAGAATCAGTGGTGGAGTATGTACTGGCTTTCCAGAAAAAGCTCGCCAAGCTCATGGCCTTGGCCAGAGAGAACCTAGTCAGGGCCCAAGGGAAGCAGAAGATCTGGTATGACCTCTCAGCGCAAGCCTGCTCCTATGCCACCGGGGACCAGGTGATGGTTCTCATTCCCCTGAAAAAGAACAAACTACAAGCTGCCTGGGACGGGCCTTTAAGGTCATCTGGCAGCTGAATGAGGTGAAGTATATAGTGGAACTGTCTAACTGGGCTCACAGCCACCGGGTGTACCATGTTAACATGATGAAGCTGTTCTTTGACAGGTAGAATTTGGTACTGGCCATGTGTGGCCAGTGGGAGGAGCAGGAAGATGATCCCCTGGTGGATCTATTCCCTGAGACAGGGGCCGGCACTTCGCTGGAATCAATTCCTCTCTCTGACCAGCTAACCCCTGCCCAGCAGGCAGAGAACCAAGAGGTGCTGGGTTCCTACCCCCAACTGGCCTGGGCTCATTAACCTGGCTGTCCACCAGGTGGAGACAGGAGCCCACCCTCCTGTAAGATGCTCCCCATTCAAGGTCACTGGGAAAAAAGCCCAGGACCTGGAGAGAGAGGTCAAGGACATGCATGGCTCCAGCCCTTGGGCCTCACCCATGGTGTTGGTCCCCAAGAAGGATGGGTCAATCTGGTTTTGTGTGGATTACCGGAGGCTTAATGCCATCACCAAGTTCGATGCCTACCCCATGCCTAGGCCTGACGAGCTCCTAGATCAGCTAGGAGCGGGCTCGTTATCTCACTATTATGGATCTCACCAAGGGCTACTGGCAAGTACCTTTGGATCTGGTTGCCTGGCTGAAATCTGCTTTTACCACCCCTCTGGTGTTATACAAGTTCCTGGTCCTATCTTTTCACCTGAAGGGGGCACCTGCCACCTCAGTTACTCAAGGGGATGGAGAATTTTGCCCTGACATATATTGATGATATCTGTGTTTTTAGCAAGACCTGGGAGGACCATGTGTCCTAGGTTAAACAAGTGCTGGACTGGATGCAGGGCTGACTATAAAAGCTGGAAAGTGCAAGGTGGGGATGTCAGAGGTGTCGTACCTGGGCCACAAAGTGGGGAGAGCTGCCTAAAGCCAGACCCAGCCAATGTGGAGGTGATCAGAGACTGACCTGCTCCCCAGACTAAGAAGCAGGTCCAGGCTTTCATTGGGATGGCGGGCTACTACTGGAAGTCCATACCCCACTTTAGCTCCATTGCCACCCCCATCACTGAGCTATGTAAGAATGGTAAGCCAGATAAGGTGGTCTGGACAGAGCAGTGCCAGAGGGCTCTCTGTGCTCTGAAGGAGGCTCTGGTCAAGGGCCCACTGCTGGTAAACCCAGACTTTGACAAGCCCTTTATGGTGTTTACCGATGCCTCAAACACAGGGCTGAGTGCAATGCTAATGCAGGTTGACAGAAACGAGGAGTGACACCCCATCATGTACCTGAGCAGGAAGCTGCTGCCCTGGGAGCAGAACTATGCAGCCATAGAAAAGGAATGCCTGGCCATGGTGTGAGCCCTTAAAAAGTTGGAGGCATATCTATTTGGATGGCGCTTCACTGTGTACACCGACCATTCATCCCTGATGTGGCTACACCAGATGAAAGGGGCCAATGCCAAGCTCCTGAGGTGGAGTCTCCAGCTTCAGGATTATAACATGGAGGTGGTTCATTTTAAGGGGAGTTATAGCCGATGCTTTGTCCCGGAGAGGGGGGCCAGAACTTCCCCAGACCACTGGCTAAAGTGGCCCCGCTCAATTCGGTCTCGGAGGGGGGAGAGATGTGACAAAGTGGGGTTTTATTCATCTCATTATGTTGCATATGAGACTTATACTGTGTGTACCTTAGTTTCCCAGTGTACTGCACCAATATTTCGGTGGTTCGAATTGGGAGTGTGATTTTTGCTAAGGCCCTCAGGGCAGGTGAGGCTGCCAAGCTGTTGCACCTATGTAACCTGGGACCCAGCAGGGGGATGCAACCAGGTGACACCTTGTGCCCGGGAAACGAGGCAAAGAGGAGGAGGAGGAGCAACACGGGGATGTCAGAGGTTGGGTCGCTGGAAGCTGGCAGTCTGCATGGGGGGACTGGAAGAGGGGGAGTCCAGAACATCTAGCCCAGGACTCCCAAGATGGACTTGGCTGAAAGTCACTATTTTCTGTGCTAACAAGCTCTGTTGTATACTGTGTTCTCATTGACTAATAAAACTTCTGTTTTACTGGCTGGCTGAGAGTCACATCTGACTGCACAGTTGGGGTGCAGGACTCTCTGGCTTCCCCAGGAGCCCCACCCGGGCAGACTCACTTCGGGAAGCGCACGGTGTGGAAGGGGATGCTGAATGCTCTGAGGTCAGACCCAGGAAAGTCGAAGCTGTGTAAGCTTCTTGCCCTGGAGACAGTATGCTCAGAGAGAGGAGGCTCCCCCAGAGTCCTGACTGGCTTCATATGGAGTAGTTCCAGAGCATTGACCCGGTAACTCTGTGACACAAGTCAATAGCAGTTGCATGCCTAAATACCTTAGGTCCAGTTAAAATTCACAGTGTCTCAGGGTGGGCTGGCCTTTTAAGAACATAAGAACATAAGAAAGGCCGTACCGGGTCAGACCAAAGGTCCATCTAGCCCAGTATCCTGTCTACTGACAGTGGCCAATGCCAGGTGCCCCAGAGGGAGTGAACCTAACAGACAATGATCAAGTGATCTCTCTCCTGCCATCCATCTCCACCCTCTGACAGACAGAGGCTAGGGACACCATTCCTTACCCGTCCTGGCTAATAGCCATTAATGGACTTAACCACCATGAATTTATCCAGTTCTCTTTTAAACTCTGTTATAGTCCTAGCATTCACAACCTCCTCAGGTAAGGAGTTCCACAAGTTGACTGTGCGCTGTGTGAAGAACTTCCTTTTATTTGTTTTAAACCTGCTGCCTATTAATTTCATTTGATGACCCCTAGTTCTTGTATTATGGGAATAAGTAAATAACTTTTCCTTATCCACTTTCTCCACATCACTCATGATTTTATATACCTCTATCATATCCCCCCTTTCAGAGGAGATGGGCTCATCCACACCTGTACTTTGTCATCTGCTTCCAGGTGAAGGTTTGGGCTTCAGGCTGTGGTTGGGTCAGGTGACCAGACATCATGTGAGGGAGCCTGATCCATCAAAATAAAGGGGCCCAGGGGGTAGGACAGATCCAGTGAAGGTCTCTTCAGAGAGGCCCAGAGTCTGGAGTGGGCCTCGCGGAGCACCACTCTGAGATCTGAGGAGCAGAGAGAGCTGGGCCTGATATCCTGATCCAAGAGAAAAAAGTAGAAGAATTCAAGGGATCAGGAGACTCCTCCAGTGGATCCAGAGGGGACCCAGAGTCAGGGAGGACTTGGGAAGAAGCTCTCTACAGCAGCCAGAATGAGGGTCTGGCTGGAGCTACCTGCCCTGCAGGGCTGGAACAGAACCTGTCAGAGGAAACAAGGGTGGGCATAATGGCCTGGTGAATCTGGCTCTAACCCTAACTGTAATCCAGCAAAGCTCTTCGGCATGATTTTAATTCTAAGTTTTCAGTGGGACTAGTCACATGGTTAAAGTTAAGCATGTGCTGAAGAGTTTTCCAGTATCAGGGCCTGAGTATGGAATATTGACGGGGGGGGAGGAGGGGGTTGAATTCACACTCATGAGTGTCCAGGGAAGATTGCCAGGTGGGGTAAATTCATAGCTCATTTGACTTCAATGGAGCTGTAATAATTTATAACAGCTGAGGGTTGGCCTCTTCTTTTTAAGCTTTCTAATATTTCAATTTATCAAATCTAAGAAAAGAAACAGAGCATGTTAAAAATGTGTCCAGGCAACAGAGCTTAATGTTCAAACACCAAGTGCATACGATGAGCTGCTAGTAAGTGAGCAGTGGAGTAAGAAATATTCATAGACATGCTTTGGTGAATAATGTTTAATAATAAATAATTATTAAAAAATCATGATCTGGACATAGACAGCCATGAACAGGAAAAAAGTCACAATAATGACATAAATTCCCCCCCCTCCGACATCTATCTATTTTGGTTTTATATTGGGCTCAGTGCTAAATCACTGTTAATGTTCACTTCCAAACATACACACTCAGAAAATAATATTCACCCATAAATACACAGTCATGTGCACCTAGAAACACACACACACACACACACACACAAATGCACATTCACAATGCACATACAGCCACATATTTTTCACTAATAAACATACAATATTGTGCACACTCAGAAACACACCCACATACCAGAACAAACACTAGTAATGCACGCAAAACTCACACCATACATTTCAGTAACAAACACATGGTATTGTACACATCTCAAAGACACACAGGAATGTAAAATTTATAGGCACGTCGATTTACATTCAAGAACACACTCATAATTAAGTACGCTGAAAAAAACAGACACGCGCAATGTTGATTAGCAAACACACACTGAAAGCAACATCTCAGAAACATGCACTTATAATGTAATCTCACAAAAAGAAACAAATAAACCAGATCTACACTAGAACCTTTCAACATCATAGCCATGTCAGTTAGGAAGTAATGTATTTACTACATTACTATACCGGTAAAAGGCTAAACCAGCTGAAAAATGCTTCTGCAGTGTGGCTTGTTTCTCTCAGAGACCCAGTGTAAGCTACATGAGCAAAAGTAATGGTACATTTAGAATAGGAGAGTTTGTTTGTATTGCTATATCAGCAAACCTTTCTAGAGTAAACCTGGCTATACTTCCTCTCTCTCTCTTGCTCTCATAAAAACATGCACACACATGCACACACCCACACATGAGATTCTCCAACATTTACTGCCATTGGGTAAAATGATCAACCCCCCAAATGATTTAGGTACCTAAGTCTCATTTTCAAAAGTGATTTTGACAAATATAAATATAATACAACCAGATTTTTAAAGGTATTTGGGTACTTGGGATTATCTAACGCATGTCGGTGCTTAACACCCATTTAATTCCATGGGTGTTAGGTGCCTAGATATTTTTGAAAATCCCACAAGGTACCTAAATACCTTTAAAATCTGGCCGGAGTGACTAGGGCACTTTTGAAAATGGGACCTTGATGTCTAAGTCATTTATGTCCTTTTGCAAATGTTACCACTCGTTGAGAGGCAGCCATCACACAGAGGGAGATACAATTGCTCACAATGGTGGTGTATTGCAGCAGGTATCAGATGGTCACACAGCAGTAGACAGACATGACAACAAATAGGAAGAACATCATGGAGCCGACCAGGACGTGGAAGTAGGCCTGGGCATGGAAACTAGGGAAGGAACTGGTCTTCCGATTGCTCACCATGTTGGTCAGCATTTTCAGGATGACCATGCTGGTGAACAGGACCTCCAGGAGGGAGAGATTGGTCATGAAGGGACATAATGGACTGGTGAATCTGGAGAAGAAGGTCCGGAGATTCTGGCTTTGAGATATACTTGCTATTTTATGTTAATAATCCAGACCCCAGAAGGGGAGAGTAATTCCCATGCACCAATTGTAGGGCTTTATTTGACTGAGAAAGGAGAGAAACGGATACAGTGTCAGAGTCTGACACTAGTTTGGTGTTAGCCTTAAATCCTATCTATATCTCTAAACCATATCCAACAGGGATTTGAGCATGAGTTGACCTGTAAACCTTCCATGGGGCCACTCATATGATTAAAATTAAGAATGTGCTGAAGCGGCTGCGGAAACAGGGCCTCTGTACAGAATATTCAAAGGAAGTGAGTTTTGTATTCATAATCATAAGTGTTTGGAGCAGATCCTCAGCTGGTGTAAATTCTTCGAGATCTATGGGAGCTATGACACTTTAAATCAGCTGACGATTGGCCCATTGATTTTTAAGGATCCTGAGAGTGATACTTCTGTTTGTTCAGAGAAGCAAACCAGAGCATGTTAACAATTCTTAAGGTGAAAGCATTACAGAGAAATGGGGTCTGGATTATTATAAATAATATATAAATAAAAGAATGCACATGCATGCTAAAAAGGTTACCAACTCCAACTTCAGCCAAAAAGGTTACCAATTCCAACCTCAGCCTCTGGTAGGTATCAGTCTTTCAAAAGCCAGAGCTGGGTTTACCCTGTGGTTACCGGTTCATAACTGTATCAGATGCAGAACTGGAATAACCTTGAATAGTGCAATCTTTCTTTTATGGAGTTCATGCCTTTGATTTTGGCCTCATGTAACAGGTGATCAGGAAACAATGGCTCACTGCTCAGGACATAGCTTCAAAAGGCTGGGTTTCTGCATAACCAGAGGTGGGGAATTTGCAGTCATCTCCCACTAGACCTTCTCCAAGCAAACTACCTCACACTGTTTGTTCCAAAAGTCCATTCTTGTCTGGCACATTGTTCACGATAGTCCCTTGAAGTTCATAACGCATCCCAGGGCTCACATCCCATCTGCCCCTCAAAGAGATTACAGACAATCTGGACCACAATAATCTGTAAACTTAATACAAAAAGGTATATCAAAGATATTGCAAGAAGCTTCCATATCTGTCACATCACCACTACGCACTGCAGGTCTGATTCTGCTTTGAAACTGGTATAAACCCAGAGTGATTCCACTGCAGTCAGTATAGTGACACTGGTGTTAAAGTGAAGGAGAACCCAGCCCCAGTATCTTCCTTATCTTTTGTTCTCCATAGAAAAAGAAGGTTCAGGGTAGAAACACGATGGCAGGGAAGCTGTCTCTATCTCTCTCACTTAGCACTGGGAGCAAAGAGGGACAGCTCTAGGCGTATGAAATCTATAGTACCATGCAACCATCCTCTTTCTATTTTTCCCCCTAAGGATAGTCTGCCCTTTTGAAATTTGTTTTAGCCAGTCCATAATTTCATCTAGTCTCAGAGGGGCAACCTCTCCCTTATCGGCCATCTTGACTGTGGGAAAGTTCTCTGTTTTGTTAGGATTTTGGAGAAAAGCTGGCAATGATGGGGCATACATAATGGTATCAAATTAAAAGAAAAGAGTTTCAGAATAATGTCTAATATGATGGGGGGAAAAACACAAATAAAAATGATTCAGCTGCTGATGGCTGTGAATTTTAGGAGGTGGGGAAGAGAGTAGTAAAGCTATGCAGCCACCCTCATCCCAGAAGTCACATGACTTTGCATTTAATAAAACACACTCCAAAGATACTTAAACTTCATTCAATGAGACTTTTTTCAAGGGAATTGCAGGAGATTGCCATATCTGTCAGAGCATCCAACCATCCATCTCTTTCTTCCTTCAGAACCTGACTTCTTTCAGATCCTTGTGCACTGAGGACAACCTCTTAACCTTGACAATGCGAGGTCTGATCAGCTCCTCATCCCAGTAGTACTCCGGGGACAGCAGGCGTGTCGGCTTGTGGTACAGGAGGTATTTATTCAGGTGGCTTTCCTCATGCCACTTGGCTTCAATGCCACTAGTTCTGTCCTCCGTGATCCCTTTGAAGCAAGCTGTGGTCAACTTGTAGACCTCAGACACGCTCCCTCCGTAGAAGCTGGCCGCATAGTAGAAATCCCCTTCCCCGCTGGGGATGGCAGCTTGCGACTCCGGCCGCCTCTCATATGAGTTGTTCTCCCGGGGTTCGGTGTATTGCCAGGAGCTGATGGTCCCCACAAGCGTGTCAATGATCTCCACCCCAATGTGCTCGAATAGCTGGACGTCGATGTCCATGGAGTAAAGATAGTCTACTTCGTAGCGCCAGCAACTGCGGATGTGGCTGCTGATGATGTCCATGCGGTTCATGGAGATGTCCTGCCACCGTGGGTAGTTCTGGACAAGGATGACGAAGAGACGCTTCTCAGGGGCCAGCTTCATAGATGGGACTTTCTCTGGGTGGTCAGTGAAGAGATAGAAGTTGACCCTGTGCCCGGAGAGGAAGAATTTGTTTGCGGAGCCAAGAAACCCTTCTATGAACCGGACATATCTGAAAGGCAAATGAGTGCAACAGTGAACGAAGTGAGATATTAGTGTGGTTCTAGTTATGAATGTCTTTATAAACTGGTTATAAAGACTGCCTTGCATTCACCCCAACTGCAGTGTCCTGGGAATCTAATTTCCACAATCTGGAGCTTTTCCTCTCTGATATTACCATGAGAAGATCCTTATAAGAACCTTCATCCTGCCTTTCTTCTGAAACACAGATGACCTCAGTTCCAAAGCTCAGGCCCCTGGATCAAACTGGTCAATACTTTTTAGATCCAGGATCCTTTCAGAGTCAAGAATAAGACATGTAGGGTTGGTTCACAACAGGGCTTTAGCATTTGGTGAGTCTCTGGATCGGGAGACTGGGTTTTGTGTCTCCCTTATCCTGGGTGAGGTACTCTAACCCTCTGGTTCTCCAGCTTTTTACAAAGTTGGCCTACCAATGAGTTTTGTCCTTTTTTGTGACCCACCACCTCTGCTGCCACCCCCTCCTAGCCCCGTGAAGGGGGCATCAACCACCTGCAGCAGCACCCTCCACCCAGCACCACAACCCTAATCCTGGCCCATAAAGGAGGCCAGAGTGTGATGGGGACGATTTACAGACTGAACCTGGCTGAGCCCGGTTCCCCACTCTGGCTATTGCAACATGGCACACAAGGTTGCAGAGTCACTCAAGTTTGGCCTGGATGCCCCTCCGTCATGTGGAATAAGTGTGGGGTGGGCTCACTCTCCAAACTTCCTGCCCCCCTATTGAGACCTCCCATCCACATCCACTTGGGAGAATATATGTTTGCTTAGGGCCCAGAGATAGGTTAGTCAGACCTGCATGACTACTCCTCTTGGCCCACATTTTGGGAAACACACCTCTAACCACCAGGCCATAGAGTCATTCTCATGCTTGTGCTCTCTCTCTGGCTCAATGACTAATTTAATCCACAGTGAAACAGCTTCAACAAGACAGATTGAGGGAGCGCCACATCAGAATGTCCCACAGCCCAGTGGTTCAGACATGCATCAGAGAGATCCCTGTTCAAATCCCTTCTCCTCCTCAAGCAGAGGGGAGACTTGAACCATGGGATATCCCACAGCCCAGGTGAGTGTCCTGATGCAATTGGGTTCCTGGTCTGTGTGTGGGACACCTAGGCTGCCATGATAATAATAATTTACTGGCAATTTGATTTGGCCTCTTCTTAATTCCCTTAGGGCCTGGTCTTCAAAGTTATTTAGGCTCCTAACTCCCACTGAAATCAATCAGAGTTAGGTGCCTAAATACCTTTAAAAATCTGGCCCTTAAGTCTTTGTTGAAATCCCCAGCCTTAAAAAATATTCACTGTTTTAAATATAGGCATCCAGCAGTGAAGGCCAAGACTATAAGAGGGTTCAAAAAGGAACTAGATAAGTTCATGGAGGATAGGTCCATCAATGGCTATTTGCCAGAAGCTGGGAATGCATGACAGGGGATGGATCACTTGATGATTATCTGTTCTGTTCATTCCCTCTGGGGCACCTAGCATTGGCCGTTGTCAGAAGACAGGATACTGGGCTAGATGGATGTTTGGTCTGACCCAGTGTGGCCATTCTTACGTTCCTTTCATAGTAGGAAATGGAGCTGAGTTATTGAATAAAGGAATCCACCCCCTTTAACAGTCTTATCTTGGGGCTTTAACATTCCACACATTTCATTTTGTGGCCCTAGGTCTGTTGAGATGGGTTAGTGAGACTGGTGCTATGTGACAAGGGGTGGGTGGATCGAAGTTCCAGAATCTCAGTTGTCACTGTGCTTTAATGGCTCTCCGCACATCCCAGCCATAGATCCGGTCTACACTAACACTATAAGTCGATCTAAGTTACGCTAGTTACGTTATGTAAGTACCGTAACTTAAGTCGACATAGCTTCCGCCTCTCATTGAGGTGAATTACAAATGTCGACACCGCTGCATCGATCCCAGCGGTGCCGATTTAGCTGTAGACAAGGCCTCAGTGTGCGGTGGAATGGAGCTAGGAGCATTACAGGGAGCCTTTCAAGGACATCTATCACGCTCCATAGTGCAGCACAGCTAGGTGTAGTGTCACAGGTTTTGGACTGTGCAAGGGAAATCGTACTTTTTAACTGCAAATGTGGCCACCCCGACAACTAAATTTTTTTGTCTGTACTGGGCATTCAGGATGTCTCTGTTGAAGGTGCCTTCCCACACGATGGGAGCCAGCCACGGGGACATCAGCAAGACATCAGTTCTCCTGCATGAAATGAGAGAGAAAACTCAGTAACGGCCAGACTGAATCAGACCGGGGTCCAAAGAGCCAGATATCCCCTCTCTGTTATTGGCCAGCATTAGATGCTTCAGGGTAAGGTGCAAGTGACCCTCTTGTGGACAATTATGGAGCAACTTATCCATAAGTGACAACTGTATCTACTACCAACCAACCCAAATTGTACATATTCTCCTGTATATCTGAGCACACGACATAACAGGGAGAAAATAATGGGAACCTTCACGTTATTTCACACAAATATATTCACAATTTCATTCCAAGATATTTTGTCACTCAGAAACCATCTTAAATGTTCAAAATGGCTGGGATTTACAAAGGACCAGAGGGAAGTGAGACATTTGTGTCATATTAAAACACAGGGGTTTGACTGCATAGCGCCGCTTGAAAATCCAAATGAGATTATGGTTTTTTTGCATTATGACATGTGGAAATGTTAAATGATTTAAATAGGAAGCCAGATCAAATTCCAAAGGGTAAAATTACTAAAAAGTTGCATTTTCCCCTAAAAAGAAAGTCCTTTAAGTGAAAATAGATCTTTTGCACTTGAAAATAATGTTTTCAACTGAAAACAAACAAACAAAAAAGTCACTTTTCAACAAACTGGCAGAATTCAAAATATCAAACTGAAATAATTTTGAGACTTCTCTATCTAATTTAATATGTTGGCAGGGCTAACTCTGTAGGTTCTTAGATTGCTTTCATTGCTGTAATCGCTGAGCACTAATCTGCTCTACAAATAAATTTCATACTTTTTTCTTTTTATTTATTTTTTATATTTATCCAATTTAAAACAAAATGTCAGAAGAGGGGACTTACTGAGGCCTGTTCACAAATGGCTGAGGATATGACATTCTGTTGAAAAAACACATGAATTATTGGGATATAACTGTATGTATTTAGACTCATAGACTTTAAGTTCAGAAGGGATCATTATAATCGTCTAGTCTGACCTCCTGCAAAATGCAGGCCACAGAATCTCACCCCCCACTCCTGTATCAAACCCCTAACCTATGTCTGAGCTATTGAAGTCCTCAAATCATAGTTTAAAGACTTCAAGGTGCAGAGAATCCTCCAGCAAGTGACCCTTGCCCCACGCTGCAGAGGAAGGCGAAAAACCCCCAGGGCCTCTGCCAATCTGCCTTGGAGGAAAATTCCTTCCTGACCCCAAATATGGCAATCAGCTAAACCCTGAGCAAGTGGGCAAGACTCACCAGCAAGACACCCAGGAAAGAATTCTCTGTAGTAACTCAGATCCCACCCCATCTAACATCCCTTCACAGGCCATTGGGCATATTTACCGCTAATAGTCAAAGGGTATGTCTACACTACGAGAGTAGTTTGATTTTACTTAAATCGAATATGTGGAATCGATATTACAAAGTCGAACGTGTGTATCCACACTAAGGACAGTAATTCGACTTTGTGAGTCCATACTAACGGGGCAAGCGTCGACATTGGAAGCGGTGCACTGTGGGCAGCTATCCCACAGTTCCCGCAGTCCCCGCTGCCCATTGGAATTCTGGGTCGAGCCCCCAATGCCTTCTGGGGGAAAAAATGTGTCGAGGGTGGTTTTGGGTAACTGTTGTCATCCAACCGTCACTCCCGCCCTCCCTCCCTGAAAGCGCCGGCGGGAAATCAGTTCGCGCACTTTTCTGGTCAGTGACAGCGCGGACGCCACAGCACTGCGAGCATGGAGCCCGCTGTGACCATCGCTGCAGTTATGGCCGTTGTCAACACCTCGCACCTTATCATCCACCTTTCCCAGAGGCAGATGCTGAGAAATCGGGCGAGGAGGCTACGGCAGCGCGGTGAGGACCTGAAGTCTGAGAGTGGCACAGACCTGTCACAAAGCACGGGACCCCGCGCCGAGGACATCATGGTGGCAATGGGTCATGTTGATGTTGTGGAACGGCGATTCTGGGCCCGGGAAACAAGCACGGACTGGTGGGACCGCATAGTGCTGCAGGTCTGGGATGAATCACAGTGGCTGCGAAACTTTCGCATGCGGAAGGGGACTTTCCTGGAACTTTGTGAGTTGCTGTCCCCTGCCCTGAAGCGCAAGGACACCCGGATGCGAGCAGCCCTGACTGTCCAGAAGCGAGTGGCCATAGCCCTCTGGAAGCTTGCAACGCCAGACAGTCAGTCGTGAACCACTTTGGCATGGGCAAATCTACCGTGGGGGTTGTTGTGATGCAAGTAGCCAACACAGTCATTGAGCTACTGCTCTCAAAGGTAGTGACCATGGGAAACGTGGAGGTCATCATAGATGGCTTCGCCGCGATGGGATTCCCAAACTGCGGTGGGGCTATAGATGGAACTCACATCCCTATCCTGGGACCGGAGCACCAGGCCAGCCAGTACATTAACCGAAAGGGCTACTTTTCAATGGTGCTGCAAGCACTGGTGGACCATAGGGGACGTTTTACAAACATCAATGTCGGATGGCCGGGCAAGGTTCATGACGCTCATGTTTTCAGGAACTCTGGTCTGTTTAGATGGCTGCAGGAAGGTATTTACTTCCCGGACCACAAAATAACTGTTGGGGATGTGGAGATGCCTATAGTGATCCTCGGGGACCCAGCCTACCCGCTAATGCCCTGGCTCATGAAGCCCTATACAGGCGCCCTGGACAGTGAAAAAGAACTCTTCAACTACCGGCTGAGCAAATGCAGAATGGTGGTGGAATGTGCTTTTGGACGTCTCAAGGGGAGATGGAGAAGCTTACTGACTCGCTCTGATCTCAGTGAAACCAATATCCCCATTGTTATTGCAGCTTGCTGTGTGCTCCACTATCTCTGTGAGAGCAAGGGGGAGACCTTTATGGCGGGGTGGGAGGTTGAGGCAAATAGCCTGGCTGCTGATTATGCTCAGCCAGACAGCCGTGCGATTAGAAGAGCCCAGCGGGACACGCTGTGCATCCGGGAGGCTTTGAAAGCTAGGTTCCTGAGTGAGCAGGGTAACCTGTGACTATTAAGTTTGTTTACAGAGAAGCTGAACCTGCCCCCGTTTCTTTACCCAGTTAATGTTCACTATCCTCTCCAGTTACATACCCCGTTCACCCCGTTCCCCCCCCTTCTAACACACGTTTAAAAATAAAATCACTTGAAATTTGTTAATGAACACCGTTTTCTTTATTACTGTTTTTGCGGTAAAGTGTTGAACCTGGGACGCAGACTGTGGTGGGGAGCGGGTGTAGTGTAGTGATGCAAAGGACGCTTCTAAACTCGAGGAATGACAGGCTCTGCACTGGTGGACTGGTTGTTTCAGCGGAGCCTGCCACCCCTCCTGTTCAGGACTCTGTGTGTGGGGGCTATGTGACTTTGTGCCAGGGGGAGGACGGTTACAGATCCCCTGCTGCGTGGCTCTGTGATCCAGGATAAGGACCGCTGCATAAGATCTCTAACCGCCCTCCCCCGCTACAAAGTCACATAGCCCCCCCCCCACAGAACATGAAAACCACCTCCCAGACTGACCAGGGTAACTAGTGACTGCAATGTGTGTGTGCCCTGCTGCTGAACCTGCCCCCGCGTCTGTACCCTGGTAAAGGTGACTGTCCTGTCCAATTACCAACCCCCTTTCCCCCCTTCAAACAGACTCTCCTCTAAAAGAACATGATGGAAACAGTAATTAACAGAAACGTATTTTTTATTAGCAACTACACATGAAACTGGGGGATGAAACTTGGACGGGGGCTTGGGTGAGGCGGGAAGGAAAGGACTTATCAAATTTTGGGGAATGAGAGCCTTCTGGTACTTGAGCAGTCTGCAGGGGTGGAGTGAGAGTTTTCACGGACTCTGCCGCCCCTCCTTCTTGGGACTTTGGGTGAGGGGGGTATGGGACTTGGTGGCGGGGGAGGGCGGTTACAGATAGACTGCAGCGGGGCTCTGTCCTCCTGCCTCCGGTCCTGCAGAACATCCACAAGGCGCCGGAGCGTGTCCGTTTGCTCCCTCATTAGTCCAAGCAGCGTTTGAGTTGCCTGCTGGTCTTCCTGCCGCCACCTCTCCTCCCGTTCAATGTGTGATCGGTGGATTTGGGACAAGTTCTCCCTCCACTGGGTCTGCTGGGCTGCCTGGGCTCGGGAGCAGACCATAAGTTCCGAGAACATGTCCTCCCGTGTCCTCTTCTTCCTACGCCTAATCTGCGCTAGCCTCTGGGAGTGTGATGCCAGGATAGGTCGGGAGACAGTCGCAGCTGTGGGATGGGAAAAAGGGAGTGAATTCCTCAGAAAGATAAAAAATTTTGTGAACAAAGAACATAGTCTTTCTCTGTGAACAAGACCATGCACAGCACCTATCACATGCGCACTCAGGACAAGGTCGAATTTTTGGCCTTCGCATTCAGTGCCTGGGGTCTTGCAGTGCAGATCAGACAAGCGGGGCAGGACAGCGGAATTTGGGTAGCAGGCTGACATGGTAAGCCGTAGACTTGTGGCTGCTTAAAACTTTAATAATAGCACTGGATTCCTTTCACGTTCAAAGCAATGCCAGTCCCTGCTGCCAGCAATCCGGCAAGCATGAACTCTGCCCCGTCCCACCCCCTCGCGGCTGTCCCAGGGAAAGATCCCTGTATGCTGCCCCTCTCCCGCCTCCACCGCGTGGCTGTAAACCGCCGGTTACAGTTCTGTAAAGGAACAGGCAAGCAGTCCCAATACTAACATTCCCCTACCTAATTCAAAGCAGGTCACCATGAGCGACATCACTCTGATGAGGATTTCAGAGACCGAGAAAGAAAGGATGCTTCGGGAAAGCCTGCAAAGACCAGGGCCGTATGCCGCCATGCTCTGCAAGGCAATGATCCCCGAGTACTTGCTTGTCTCCTGGCGCGGAAACGTTTCCTACCACGGAGGACCCAATAAGGCCGCTCTCCCCAGGAACCTGATGCAAAGGCTTTCCAATTACCTCCAGGAGAGCTTTGTGGAGATGTCCCAGGAGGATTTCTGCTCTATCCCCGGACATATAGACCGGATTTTACTGTAGCTGCACTGGCAGGGACTAAACAGTAGAGCACCTAGGGCAAACCAATCATGCTAAAGCGGACATTGTTAGATTTTTTTTCAGTAGTTGCACTGCCAAGGACTGAAACGTTAAGCGCCTAGGGCAAAGTAATCATGAAAAACCCATTGTTAATATTGTTAATATTCCTGTTCTGTTAAAAATAAATGTTTACATGTTTAAATCACTTACCGACTGATCCTTCCCCTGATTCTGTGTCCGGGTTAATGCCTGGGGACGGTTGGTAGGGGATCTCTGTAAGGGTGATGAAGAGATCCTGGCTGTCGGGGAAATCCTCATCTCCTTCCTCATCTTCCCCGTCCGCTAACATGTCCGAGGAACCGGCCGTCGACAATATCCCATCCTCAGAGTCCACGGTCAGTGGTGGGGTAGTGGTGGCGGCCGCACCTAGGATGGAATGCAGTGCCTCGTAGAAACGGGATACCTGGGGCTGGGATCCGGAGTGTCTGTTTGCCTCTTTGGTCTTCTGGTAGCCTTGTCTCAGCTCCTTGATTTTCACGCGGCACTGCGTTGCATCCCGGCTGTATCCTCTCTCTGCCATGGCTTTTGAGATCTTCTCGTAGATCTTTGCATTCCGTCTTTTCGATCGCAGCTCGGAAAGCACGGACTCATCACCCCACACAGCGATCAGATCCAAGACTTCCCGATCAGTCCATGCTGGGGCCCTCTTTCTATTCTGAGATTGCATGGCCATCTCTGCTGGAGAGCTCTGCATCGTTGCCAGTGCTGCTGAGCTCGCCACGATGTCCAAACAGGAAATGAGATTCAAACTGCCCAGACAGGAAAAGGAATTCAAATTTTCCCGGGGCTTTTCCTGTGTGGCTGGTCAGAGCATCCGAGCTCGGACTGCTGTCCAGAGCGTCAACAGAGTGGTGCACTGTGGGATAGCTCCCGGAGCTATTACCATCGATTTCCTTCCACACCTAGCCTAATTCGACATGGCCATGACGAATTTAGCGCTACTCCCCTCGTTGGGGAGGAGTACAGAAGTACAGAAGTCGAATTTAAGAGACCACTATGTCGGACTAAATAGCTTCGTTGTGTGGACGGGTGCAGAGTTAATTCGATGTAACGGTGCTAAATTCAACATAAACTCCTAGTGTAGACCAGGCCAAAGACAGCCTAATTTTGGCAATTAATTTATCCCATCATACCATACCCTCCATAAACTTATCAAGCTTAGTCTTGAAGCCAGATATGTCTTTTGCCCCACTGTCCCCTTCGAAGGCTGTTCCAGAACTTCACTCCTCTGATGATTAGAAACCTTCGTCTCATTTCAAGTCTAAACTTCCTGATGGCCAGTTTATATCCGTTTGTTCTTATGTCCACATTGGTACTGAGCTTAAATAATTCCTCTCCCTTCCTGGTATTTATCCCTCTGATATATTTATAGAGAGGAATCATATCTCCCCTCAGCCTTCTTTTGGTTAGGCTAAACAAGCCAAGTTCTTTGAGTCTCCGTTCGTAAGACAGGTTTTCCATTCCTTGGATCATTCTAGTAGTCCCTCTCTACCTGTTCCAGTATGAATTCATCCATCTAAAACATGGGAGACCAGAACTGCATACAGTATTCCAGATGAGGTCTCACCAGTGCCTTGTATAATGGTACTAACACCTCCTTATCTCTACTGGAAATACCTCGCCTCATGCATCCCAAGACCGCATTAGCTTTTTTCACAGCCATATCACACTGGTGGCTCTTAGTCATCCTGTCATCAACCAATACTCTGAGGTCCTTCTCCTCCTCTGTTACTTCCAACTGATGCGTCACCAGCTTATAACAAAAATTCTTGTTATTAATCCCTAAATGCATGACCTTGCACTTTTCACTATTAAATTAGTCTCCCTTGATACATTCCAGTGAGAATATAGCCATATCATTTGTTCCCACATGAAGGACAATCAGTGGATTCTTTCCCGCTCCCGTTAGGATCCTCTTCAGCCTCAGGTCCACATCCCGTATCTTAGCACCCGGCAGACAGCACACCCTTCCGTTCTCTGGATCAGCTCTGGTTACAGGCCTGTCTATTCTTCTCAGTACGGAGTCCCCAATCATGTAGACCTGCCTCTTCTTTGTGATGGTGTGATTCTCCGGTCGAGCCCCTGTTCCCTCTGACTGCAAGTTCTCTCAATTCCTATTCTCCCTTGCAATCCTCTGCAACCCATCCCGTATCCTCCTGGGGCTCATATTTGGCGTTGTTATCTCCACTGACTCTTCCCCTCTTCCTATAGGACTAGCTGCTTTTCTCTTCTTCTTCTTGCCCTCCCACCTTCAGTGACCACCTGCTGTGCCCCTTCTTCATTTTCCAACTCTGCAAACCTGTTCCTGAGCTCTATTTCTCCTTCACTAGCCTGTCTTTTCCTCTGCCTCGTTCTCTTAGCCCTGGCCTACACTATGGGGTTAGGTCAAATGTAGCCGCGTTAGGTCGATTTAAAAATGACTGCATCCACACAACCAACTGCGTTCCATTGACCTAAAGGGCTCTTAAAATCGACTTCTGTACTCCTCCCCGACAAGGGGAGTAGTGCTAAAATCAACCTTGCTGGGTCGAATTTGGGGTAGTGCAGACGCAAATCAACGGTATTGGCTTCCAGGAGATATCCCAGAGTGCTCCATTGTGACAGCTCTGGACAGCACTTTGAACTCCTTGCTGGGTTAGAATGTTTGTGAATTTGCTAAATGTATTAATATATTATTACAAATACAGACGGGTTCCTAAAGTGTAAGGGTTGCAACTGTGCACATTGGGGTTCCCAGCTGAACAGTAATTTTAAAAAGATACTGGGCCTGATCTTGGGACCAGAACCTTTTGAACCTCAGAGTGATAATTGGGATTTCTTAAGGAATCAATATAATTAATACACAATTCGTAGATCAGGCTACACCTGCATTGATCTTCTTTGCTTTGTTTGCTATGGCCATAAACTCACCTGTTTATTTTGCTATATATTAATGAATGCAGGGCACCCATTCTTACCGTGGAAGCACCGAGAAGGTCTCATCCAGATCAGTTTGTCTAGGAATGAGAAAGAAATCAGAGATGTTTCATTGCTCTCTTAGCATCACAGAAACAATGGACCAGATCCACAGCTGGGTTGAATCAGTGCCAATCCATGGACATCCGTGTGATTTACACTGGCTGAGGATCTGGTTCCATAAGACCAAACTATTCAAAAATACATTCTGATGATTTTATTTATTTATTTTCTGGGGGCCTTAATTTTAGGATTTCCAACTGGAGTCATCTAGGCCAGGACTTTCAAAGCCACCAGTATTTGTATTTAACATGTTTATTGTGGAAGTGCCTAAGGGCCAGCCAAGATTGAGGCCCCAAAGTGCTAGGCAATTCACCCATTCTTTTCAACAGAAATTGTGTGGGTCCAACTCCCTTGGTTGGCTTTGAAAATTGCAGCTTGCAAATTTGAGTGGGAACAAAGGCCAACATTCCATATTGGGATAGGCAGACAGAGCTACTATTTGTGCCCCCATTAGGTACCCAGATCCTGAGGCAGCTTTGAAAACCTCAGTCTTGCTGTTTTTTTAAGGGGTGAAATGCACGCACAGCCCCCATTGATTTCATCTTCCACATAACCCACATACTCAACTCATTTTAAAGTCATTCCAAGTTTATCTAAAGTTGAGACCAAAAATCATAGACAGCTGAAATTAGAGTTAACTTTAGAAAACTGAGGCCTAAATCAAAGTGTCAGGCAGGCGTGGGCTACACTTAAAAACTAGATCAAACTAGCTATGTTGCTCAGGGCTCTGAAAAATTTCACATCCTGTATGATATAAGTAACTTGGTCTAACACCTGGTGTAGACACAGCTAGGTTGAGGTAAGAATTCGTCGCTTAACCTAGCTACCACCTCTCGTGGAGGTGGATTAACCATGTAAACTGAAAAATGCCTTCCGTCAATTTAAGAAATGTCTACAGTACCGTGTTACCATGGCACAGCCATACCTGTGCCGCAGTAATTGCTGTGGTGAAGACATATCCTCGTAAGTGGCTATGAGATGTATCTTCCTAAAGGCATTAGCACAAGCTAGTAGGATTAGTCGGCCCAGGGAGCCAGGCTCCTAGGAGAGAATGTGGGCTGGACTGTAAACTCCTATAAGATGACAATGTGACGGTGCCCCCCATAAGGCTTTCTGGAATATGCTTATGATTGTATATATGACATAACTAGAATATGTTTTATACTACATATGCCATATAACATATCTATATAAAGGTTATGATCTACTGAATACATTCCTCCTATTTGTATGCATGTATCATTTTTGTACTTGAAGTTAGGAATATTGGCTGTCTACTTGCTTGATAGCCTTAGTAAAGCATTTGGCCAGCAGATGAAGTGCCCAATCAAGAACCACTTAAGCCAACAATGAATTTGGAGATGCCACTCTACATTGGAGCTTTCCCAGGAATGTGGCTTGGATGGTAAGAAACTCAGTCATGGATGGACATATGACTCCAAAACTCCATCTTGGAGCTGGATTTTGCATAGGAGAGAGGAGGGAGTCTCCACCCACAAGAGAAAGTCTACTTAAACCCCTGGGAGACCCCTCCATTTGGTTTTCAGCTGGCTAAAAGGATAGCCTCTCCACCCCAAGGATACCTGAAAGAAACTGGAACAAAGGACAGTAACTACAGGGGGTGTGAGTGATTGCTGGACCCAGACTAGAAGGTGACTAGTCTGTAAAAGGAAGCTTACTGGAAGTCCTCTAAGGGTGAGGTTTTTATCTGTACTCAGTCTTATTACTGTATTAGGCTTAGATTTGCGTGTTTTATTTTATTTTACTTGGTAATTCACTTTGTTCTGTCTGTTACTACTTGGAACCACTTAAATCCTACTTTCTGTATTTAATAAAACCACTTTTTACTTATTAATCAACCCAGAGTATGTATTAATACCGGGGTGGGGGTGGGGGTGGAGAGGAACAGCTGTGCATATCTCTCTATCAGTATTATAGAGGGCGAACAATTTATGAGTTTACCCTGTATAAGCTTTATACAGGGTAAAACAGATTTATTTGGGGTTTAGACCCCATTGGGAGTTGGGCAACTGAGTGTTAAAGACAGGAACATGTCTGTAAGCTGCTTTCAGGTTAAGTCTGCAGCTTTGGGGCACATGGTTCAGACCCTGGGTCGGTGTTGGAGCAGATGGCTGTGTCTGGCTCAACAAGACAGGGTGCTAGAGTCCCAAGCTGGCAAGGAAAGCAGGGGCAGAAGTAGTCTTGGCACATCAGTTGGCAGTTCCCAAGGGGGTTTCTGTGATCCAACCCATCACAGAGAAGGAAAGGCAGTTGAATGTTGAAATGTGCATCAACAAACCAAAATTAAGTGTTTCCATTTCAGGAAGCTCAAAATGATTTGTTTCAATGGAAAAAGTCAAAATGAAATGTTTTGAAATTTGCAAACTGGTTTTATTTTTTAAATTTGTGTTCTGTAGAAAGTTTTAAATATTTTGCCCTGTTTGGGGTCAAAAATAAATGTTGAAACTTGGGAATTCCCCAGGGGACAGGAACTCCGAATTTCGCTCTGGTCTAGTTGCCGCTTAACATACATGAGGGTATCATAGAATCATAGAAAATTAGGGTTGGAAGAGACCTCAGGAGGTCATCTAGTCCAACCCCCTGTCTAAAGCAGGACCAAGCCCAACTAAATCATCCCAGCCAGGCCTTTGTCAAGCCAGGCCTGTCATAGAGATACAGCTAAGGGTAGCATAAAATCCCTCCTTTACCTGTAAGGGGATGAGAAGCTCAAATAACCTGGTTGGCACCTGACCAAAAGGACCAATAAGGGAAGAAGATCCTTTCAAATCTGTGGGGGGAGGTTTTGTTTGTGCTCTTTTTGTGTGTTCTCTCTCGGACAGAGAGGGACCAGGGCAGGAAAAACCATCTCCTAAAACCCTACCTGAAATAAGCATCCAAGATTACAAAAACTGTAAGTAATAGCAAGCAAATGTGTTAACTTAACTTTTGTTATAGCTTGTGAATTTTCCCTATGCTAAGAGGGAGGTTTATTCCTGCTTTTTGTAATTTTGAAGTTTTGCCTAGAGAGGAATCTTCTGTGTTTTAAATCGTATTACCCTGTAAAATTACCTTCCATCCTGATTTTTACAGAGGTGCTTCTTTTACTTTTTTCTTTATAATAAAGTTCTGCTTTTAAGAACCTGATTGGTTTTTAGTGTCCAAAAAACCCAGGGGTCTGGTCCGTGCTCACCTTGTTTACCTATTTGGTTGGTATATTATTCTCAAGCCTCCCCAGGAAAGGGGGTAAAGGGGCTTGGGGGGACATTTTGGGGAAACAGGAACTTCAAGTGGTCCTATTGTTGAATCTTTGTCTAACTCACTTGGTGGTGGCTGCGATACTGTCCAAGGACAAGGAAGAATTTGTGCCTTGTGGAAGTTTTTAACCTAAGCTGATAAAAATAAGCTTAGGTGGTCTTTCATGTGGGTCCCCACATCTGTACCCCAGAGTTCAGAGTGGGGAGGAAACCCTGACAGAGCCTTAAAAACCTCTAAGGATGGAGATTCCACCACCTCCCTAGGTAACCCATTCCAGTACTTCACCACCCGCCTAGTGAAATAGTTTTTCCTAATATCCAGCCTAGATGTCCCCCACTGCAACTTGAGACCACTGCTCCTTGTTCTATCATCTGCCACCACTAAAAACAGCCTAGCTCCTCTTTGGAACCCCCCTTCATGTATTTGAAGGCTGCTATCAAATGCCCCCTCACTCTTCTCTTCTGCAGACTAAAGAAGCCCAGTTCATAGAATCACAGCATCACAGAATATCAGGGTAGGAAGAGACCTCAGGAGGTTATCTAGTCCAACCCCCTCAAAGCAGGACCAATCCCCAACTAAATCATCCCAGCCAGCGCTTTGTCAAGCCTGACCTTAAAAACCTCCAAGGAAGGAGATTTCACCACCTCCCAAGGTAACCCATTCCAGTGCTTCACCACCCTCCTAGTGAAAAAGTTTTTCCTAATATCCAACCTAAACCTCCCCCACTGCAACTTGAGACCATTAATCCTTGCTCTGTCATCTGCCACCACTGAGAACAGCCTAACTCCATCCTCTTTGGAACCCTCTTTCAAGTAGTTGAATGCAGCTATCAAATCCCCCCTCATTCTTGTCTTCTGCAGATTAAACAATCCCAGTTCCCTCAGCCTTTCCTCATAAATCATGTGCTCCAGCCCCCTAATAATTTTTGTTGCCCTCCGCTGGAATCATTCCAATTTTTCCACATCCTTCTTGTAGTGTGGGGCCTAAAACTGGACACAGTACTCCAGATGAGGCCTCATCAATGCTGAATAGAGGGGAATGATCACGTCCCTCGATCTGCTTCCAATGTCCCTACTTATACAGCCGAAATGCCGTTAGCCTTCTTGGCAACAAGGGCACACTGTTGACTCATATCCAGCTTCTCGACTACTGTAACCCCTAGGTCCTTTTCTGCAGAACTGCTGCCTAGCCACTCGGTCCCTAGTCTGTAGCAGTGCATCGGATTCTTCCATCCTAAGTGCAGCACTCGGCACTTCTCCTTGTTGAACCTCATCAGGTTTCTTTTGGCCCAATTCTTTAATTTGTCTAGGTTCCTCTCTATCCTATCCCTACCCTCCAGCGTATCTACCACTCCTCACAGTTTAGTGTCGTCTGCAAACTTGCTGAGGGTGCAATCCACACCATCCTCCAGATCATTAATGAAGATATTGAACAAAACGGGCCCCAGGACCGACCCTTGGGGCACTCCGCCTGAAACTGGCTGCCAACTAGACATGGAGCCGTTGATCACTACCCGTTGAGCCCGACGATCTAGCCAGCTTTCTATTCACCTTATAGTCCATTCATCCAGCCCATACTTCCTTAACTTGCTGGCAAGAATACTGTGGGAGACCGTATCAAAAGCTTTGCTAAAGTCAAGGAATAACACATCCACTGCTTTCCCCTCATCCACAGAGCCAGTTATCTCATCATAGAAGGCGATTAGGTTAGTCAGGCATGACTTGCCCTTTTTGAATCCATGCTGACTGTTCCTGATCACTTTCCTCTCCTCTAAGTGCATCAGAATTGATTCCTTGAGGAGCTGGTCCATGATTTTTCCAGGGACTGAGGTGAGGCTGACTGGCCTGTAGTTCCCCGGATCCTCCTTTTCCCCTTTTTAAAAGATGGGCACTACACTAGCCTTTTTCAAGTCATCTGGGGCCTCCCTGATCAACATGAGATTTCAAAGACAATGGCCAGTGGCTCTGCAATCACATCAGTTAACTCCTTTAGCACCCTCGGATGCAGCGCATCCGGCCCCATGGACTTGTGCTCATCCAGGTTTTCTAAATAGTCCTGAACCACTTCTTTCTCCACAGAGGGCTGGTCACGTCTTCCCCATGCTGTGCTGCCCTGTGCAGTAGTCTGGGAGCTGACCTTGTTCGTGATGACAGAGGCAAAAAAATCATTGAGTACATTAGCTTTTTCCACATCCTCTGTCACTAGTTGCCTCCCTCATTCAGTAAGGGGCCCACACTTTCCTTGACTTTCTTCTTGTTGCTAACATACCTGAAGAAACCCTTCTTGTTCCTCTTAACATCTCTTGCTAGCTGCAACTCCAAGTGTGATTTGGCCTTCCTGATTTCACTCCTGCATGCCTGAGCAATATTTTTATAGTCCTCCCTGGTCATTTGTCCAATGTTCCACTTCTTGTAAGCTTCTTTTTTGTGTTTAAGATCTGCAAGGATTTCACTGTTAAGCCAAGCTGGTCGCCTGCCATATTTACTATTCTTTCTACACATCAAGTTCCTACAACCTCAATAAGGATTCTTTAAAATACAGCCAGCTCTCCTGGACTCCTTTCCCCCTCATGTTATTCTCCCAGGGGATCCTGCCCATCATTTCACTGAGGGAGTCAAAGTATGCTTTTCTGAAGTTCAGGGTTCGTATTTTCCTGCTCTCCTTTCTTCCTTGTGTCAGAATCCTGAACTCAACTCCAATTTCTCTAGCTCACTCTGGACCATATCCCTACCCTCCAGCATATCTACCTCTCCCCGCATCTTATTGTAATCCGCGAACTTGCTGAGGGTGCAATCTATCCCATCATCCAGATAATTAATGAAGATGTTGAACAAAACCAGCCCCAGGACTGACCCCTGGGTCACTCCAGTTGATACTGGCTGCCAACTAGACATCGAGCCATTGATCACTACCCATTGAGCCAGATGATCTAGTCAGCTTTCCATCCACCTTTTAGTCCATTCATCCAATCTATACTTTTTTAACTTGCTGGTAAGAATACTATTGCAGACCGTATCAAAAGCTTTGCTAAAGTTCAGGTATATCACATCCACTACTTTCCCCATATCCACTGAGCCAGTTATCTCATCATAGAAGGCAGTCAGGTTGGTCAGCCATGACTTTCCCTTGTGAATGCATGTTGACTGTTACTGACCACCTTCCTCTCCTTCAACTGCTTCAAAATGGATTCCTTGAGGACCTGCTCCATGATTTTTCTGAGGACTGAGGTGAGGTTGACCGGTCTTTAGTTCCCTGGATTCTCTTTCTATCTTTTTCGTAAAGATGGGCATGATATTTGCCTTTTTGCAATCATCCTGGACCTCCTCCGATTGCCACGAGTTTTCAAAGATGATGGCTAATGGCTCTGCAAGCACATCAGCCAACTCCCTCAGCACCCTTGAATGAATTAGATCCAGTCCCATGGACTTGTGCATGTACAGCTTTTCTAAATAGTCCTTAACCTGTTCTTTCACTACTGAGGTCTGCTCACCTCCTCCCCATACGGTGCTGCCCAGTGCAGCAGTCTGGGAGCTGACCTTGTCTGTGAAGACAGAGGGAAGAAAAGCTTTATGTACTTCAGCTTTTTCCACATCATCTGTCACTAGGTTGCTTCCCCCATTCAGTAAGGGCCCCACACTTTCCCTGACCTTCTTCTTTTTGCTAACATATCTGTAGAAACCCTTCTTTTTACCCTTCACATCCCTTGCTAGCTGCAACTCCAATTGTGCTTTGGCCTTCCAGATTACACCCCTGCATGGTCGAGCAATATTTTATACTGCTCCCTAGTCATCTGTCCAAGTTTCCACTTCTTGTAAGCTTCCTTTTTGTGTTTAAGCTCACCAAAGATTTCTCTGTTAAGCCATGCTGGTCACCTGCCATATTTGCTATTCTTTCTGCACCTCAGGATGGTTTGTTCCTGCGTCCTCAATAAAGCTTCTTTAAAATACAGCCAGGTCTCCTTCGACTCCTTTCCCCCTCATATTAGCCTCCCAGGGGATCCTGCCCATCAGTTCCCTGAGGGACTCAAAGTCTGCTTTTCTGAAGGGTAGTAGAATCAGGCCCTGAGTCAAGCCACAACACAACAGCAGTGAAGATATATAAGGAGCAGGGCTATGGGAGATCTGGATTAAGGTAAAAAATGTCCTTACCCTATGGGCTGGCATGAGGTCCGGATGATGTCTGATATACTAGGGAAACAGAAGAGCACCACATGTTAATATAAATGGAATGTTTCTTTTAGTATGAGGAATGTAGGGCCAATTACAGCAACAAAAATCCAGACTAACTCTATATAGCCCCTCATGGCAGCACACACACCTCACTTGCCATCTGCACAAATCTACACAACTCTTCCAGCACAACACAACCTGCACGCAACACAAGCAGCACACGCAATGACCCCAAACTACACTCTGAAGCCTAGAATGTCTGTTGAGTCATCATGAAGTGATAGAAACATCTACAAGAATGGTGGAGGGATCTTTGTTCAGTATATCACTGGGTTCAGTCCTCAATGGAATTCAGTCTGCTGCTGTCCAGTTTTTAAGTCCTCAGCCATTTTTGGCTTTTTACACACATGACTTTATGAATTACACCCAGGAAACAGCATAGGCTTTCATCTACTAGTTATTATTTAAAGGTTACAAGAATAGCACCAAATTTTCAACTGGAACAAATTGGCATACCTCAATTAATTTCAGTGGAGCTATGCTGATTTACACTCCTGTGGGACTTGGTCCCATTGATTTCAATTGAAGTACATTTACACTAGCTGGGGATCTGTTCCCTTGTGTTTAACTTGTGATTTTGGGGCCAACTCAATGCTTTCGTGTTTCCTTGACTCTAGACATTGTGTTAAATCTTTTGACACCTAAAATAATGGAGAAACAAGGTGGGTGAGGTAATATCTTTTATTGGACCAACTTTGGTTGGAGAGAGAGACAAGCTTTTGAGCGCCAAAGGGCTCTTCTTCATATCTGGGAAACATAGAGGCCTGGTGTTCTCTACAGTTGACGGCAGCTTACGTCAACCTAACTCTGTAAGCGTCTACACTAAAATGTGGATCCCACCAAAGTAACTCGCCCACTACACAGACTTAATAACTCCACCTTTGCAAGAGGTGTAGCACTTAAGTCGATGTAGTTAGGTCAACACACTGTCGGTGTAGACATTGCGTTGTTTACATTGACTGTTGCTACCATTCAGAAACAATCCCACAATGCCCTACATTTACATTTAAATCAGTGCAAGCACTCCTGGTGAGGACATGCACTTTAGTCTGGACGTGTAAAACAGATTCAATTACTGCAGTGGCTGTACGTCAAAGTAACTTAGGTTGACTTAATTTTTAGTGTAGACTTGCCCTTACTCAGAGTGTCACAGCTGGGAGAGCGTAGGGAGGGAACAAATTAACAAAGCAAAAAGAACACTGTGAAGTATTGGGATTGTGTCAACAAGTGTGGAGTAACGGATCCATAGCTCCAAGAGGGCTAGATTCACAGTTGGTGTTGAGAAAAGTAGTTCTGTTGAAGTCTGTCAATTCACAGCACCTGAGGATGTGACTCTATAATACTGAGACAGTTTCTTGTTGACACACTCCCAATACTTCAGTGTTGTTGGTTTTTTTTGTTAATTTGTTCCCTCCCTATGCTCTCCCAGGAGTCACCTCCCAGTCTCCAGGAAGGTGTCTCATTCAGCATTGTTACATTCACCTAACACAGAAGGTGAGCTCCAAAAGTAACACCCGTAAACCCCTCTTTTTACCCAACCTGTTCACAAGAAGAAGGGTACTGCGTGCACCAGCTCAAACTAAATTTAACCAATCAGCTTTCTACCTTGTTTCTCTGGTACACCCTTTATCTTTTTGTCCTGAACAGATGCATTCCTGATACCAAAGTACATGAAGGAACTTCCTACATTTGTCCAAGGGTAGAGCACTCATACATTATCTGTTTCCTCTGGACCATTCCAGGTACTGGTCTGTGAGAGTAACTACCACTGCTTGCCACAGTAAAACACTCAAATGACTTAATCCTGTTAGTTTCCCTATTTACTTAAGCTAAAACTTACTTCAGTGAATACAGGGTGTTGTGGGATACTTAGCATAAGTGATCAGGATTATAACAAAGGTACAGGGCAATTTAGCATATATAACTGCTTTCTGCTTAATGCATACTAATATGTATATGGTGAGAATATATATATATATATATATATATATATATATATATATATATATATATATATACACACACACACACACATTAATAATGTATATATGCTAGCCAGCATACATAGGTGAACACCAGCTGGGGATTTGGCTCTAAATATTTTTAGGCAAAATTAAAACCTTAGCATGAATGCTGCCATTAATTCTGTATTCTCCCTTAGCTGAACTCTACTTTCTAACCCCATTCTTAACTTTAACCTGTTATTCTGACTCATATTGTCTTCACTGGAGTTACTCTGAGTATGCTCAGATTTAACTGAGAGCAATCTGTACATGCACCAATTTCCTGAGTAGAACTGATCATAAAAATGAAGAAAAACAAATTCTGTGGGGGGAAATATTTAACATTTTGGAGTCATTTTAATTTTGCAGTTTTTTTAAAAGAAATGATTTTCTGTAGGGCCATCGATTAATCATATTTAACTCACGTGATTAACTCAAAAATTAATTGTAATTAATCACAGTTTTAATTGCACGGTTAAATAATAGAATACCAATTGAAATTTATTACATATTTTTGATGCTTTTCTACATTTTCAAATATATTGATTTCAATTACAACACAGAATACAAAGAGTACAGTGCTCACTTTAAATTATTATTTTTATTACAAATATTTTCACTGTAAAAATGGGATAAACAAAAAAATAGTGGTTTTCAATTAATCTAATACAAGTACGGTAGTTCAATCTCTTTATCGTGAAAGTGCAATTTACACTTTTTTTTGTTACATAATTGCACTGAAAAACAAAACAATGTAAAACATTAGAACCTACAAGTCCCCTCATTCCTACTTCTTGTTCAGACAATCTAAAGTTCTACATTGTTTTATTTTGAATGCAGTTATTTTTTGTACATAATTCTACATTTGTAAATTAAAGACTTTGTGATAAATAGACTGCACTACACTACTTGGATTAGGTGAATTGAAAAATACTATTTCTTTTGTTTTTTTTACAGTACAATATTTGTAATAAAAATAAATATAAAGCGAGCACTGTACACTTTGTGTTCTATGTTGTAACTGAAATCAATATATTTGAAAATATAGAAAACATCCAAAAATATTTAAATAAACGGTATTCTATAATCAGGATTTTTTTTTTTAGTTGCTTGAAAGCCCTAATTTTCTGTTATTTATTGAAATTTTTTATTGAAAATATTTGGTTTTCCAAAGTTTTATTTCAAAATGTTCCATTTTGTTCCTTCCTCTCACCCCCCCTTTCCGTTTACCCTTTTCTCTCCCCTCTCCCTTTTGTGTCTGAAGAAGTGGGGGAATAAGGACAAAATGACAGAAAAATGAAATACCCCCTCCAAAAAAACTCCCAAACCAAACAACCCTAAGAACCCCAAACAAACACCTGAACCCCCAAACAAGAACAACCTACCTCTCCCAAGAAAAGTCTACATTGTTCCATTTCCTCGAAAAGGGAATATTTATTTTAATCAATATTTTCTGTGGAAATTTTCCATTTCTAATAAGTGGTTTTGCATGAAAAGATTTTGGATGAAAAAAAAGAATAATTTGAAAAAAAAACTTTCAATCGGCTCTACTGAATTTATTCTCTCCCTGTGCCTATTCAAGCCCCAAGAAAAAATGAAAGTCTAGCTTATTGATTGGTGTAAATGGATTTATGCCACCGGAAGTCAGGCCCGAGTATTTACTGAAACACTTACCTGAAGTATACAATGATCCCAGCCATCAGTATCACAACGAGCAGGTGTACTTTTCTGATTCGCATGATGTTGGTGTAATGTAATGAAAGCACAGAAAAGAACAGATTTATTAATAATAATGTTTTCCACAGCCTTACCCAGATTCCCTGGCAGAATTTAGAAGGTGCAAGCCAGCAGCAGATGCTGTTTCTTCCTTTCTCAGCCTTGTTTTAGAGGGTGTAACTGCAACAGCTAACCAGGTTAATCACAATCTCTCCTTATGTTGTGAGCTGACTTCCTCTTTCACCTTTTCCCTCTGCATAACTCCTTGGAAAAAATCGCCTTTTGACAGCAGACACACACCAGATTGAGCTTTGACTGCAAACAGTCAGAGAAAGAATTCTTCGACCAGCAGGGAAATAAAATAATCTGAAAAGGGGGTCAGTTAAAATGTACCCTAGGCCAGCACTGCCATGCAGCAGCTCCCAGCCTGTGCCACGCTCCTTTTCCCTCCCTGCACCTGCCCTTCTAAGGTTACTACCTGTGAGTTACAATAAAAAAACCAGGACATCCGGGACAATCCAGAGACCGTAAAACGGGCCAGCTTCACAGGCTTTCTGGTACAGCAGCTATCTCAGACAAGGGAGGGATCTGGACAGGCTGCAACCTGATACCCATCTGGCTGGGCCCCACCCCCCTTCCCCTTTGCTCCCCATACCAGCACAAAGTGAAAGTACAAGCAGTCACAGCAGCTTCCCTGCAGTCCCCACCTCTCCACCAGCTGACTCCTGGCCTGTCCCAATCAGCTGCCTTGCTTTGGGGTGCAGATTTTGTGCAGAACTCAGGGGAGCCAAATTGTGTCCCAGGGGAGAGTGAGAGGGGTGGAGCAGGGCAGACAGGCAGCATTTGGCAGATGAGAGGGGAAGATGTACTGCCCCACAGTGGCACTGGCGGGGGGGGGCACGGGAGAGGGAGGGGCAGAGGGGATAAGAGCTGCTGGAAGTGGGGTGAGCCCTCTGTGGGGGGTACCACAATGGAGGGGAGTGTGGGAGGGAGGGGGGCTTGTGTTTCTGGCTGGATGGTCCATGTCAGCACCCCCTCCCCAGGGCTGGGGTGTTACAGGTCCTGTGTAGCCCAGTACCTGCAGCCCAGATCCACCAGGGCTAAATTCCTTGGAGGGTCTGGTCTCTAGGGGACTTTGTACAGGGAAATATTCTATTAACACACCCACCCACCCACTGAGCCATCCTCATTCCCTCCAGAAAGGTGTAGTGCATGGACCACACACACACATACACACACTGAGCCACCATCATTCCCTCCAGCAGGGGATAACATGCACACACACACACAGCAGGGCTCATCCCCTCCTGCAGGGGGCTGCAGGGACACACACACACACACACTTCTGTAGAAATGAAGCCTTTCAGTAATGTCAAAATGAAATATTTTGTTCTGACCTGAAATATTTCATTTTGATCCCTTTTGTCACAGTACAGCCCAAAGACATAGTTGTGCACATTCTTCTGTCATGTGGGAGACCCTAGTTCAAAACCCTTTCCCTCCTCAGGCAGACGGAAGACTCGAATGCAGGTCTTTGATGTCCCAGATCAGCACTCTCACTGTAACAGAATGCTAATCTGTATTATGTTGTTCAGTCACTGTGTGTAACATACCTGATTTAAACAAACCTCAGCCATACCTGACGGAACATTAACAGATCTTGTGATGAACACATCTGGTGTGTATAAGCAAATGCTGTAGCCAATCCATCTCTGGTACAGAAGTATATGACACTGACCCCTGAGCTAAAGCTTATAAAGGAGGCAATGCTACCACCTCCTACTACTTCTACTTCATTCATTTAGTGAATCCTCCTTTGCTTTTGACAAAAGCCTGGACATCAAAACAATTTGGGGATCAAAACGAAACATTTAGTTTGGCTCCAATGTTACCAAAACCTTCCAAAGATTTTGGTTCAGTTTAAACTATTTGGCCAACTCTACCCAAAGTCAACATTTATTTTTTGTCGACCCCAAGGTGCATGTTTTTAGGTGAATAAGCTGCTCACCTGAAAAATTTCACCAACCTCTACTCACAGGATCTGTCAATAGGGACTTGGGTACCTAACTCCCTTAGTGTCCTTTGAAAAATTCTTGCCATAAAGTCCAGGGGCATCGTTTCAGAAAAATTTGGAGGGGGGACAGAGTTGTGTCCTCCTCCCTGCTGCCATCTTCCCGCTGAGGCTGCAGCTGCTTGTGTGGGGTTAGCAGGGCATTCCTATCCTGGATAGGGACAGGGACATGACAGACCAGTTCTATCCTAGGGAATAAGAGGGGCCACGGGACAGGACGGAGATCAGAGACCAGGTCGCTCCATGCTCAGCTGCTGCCTAGGCTGCCACTGCTGCTTCCTCTCTGGCCTGCAGGGAGAAGGGGGTGGTGCTGACAGAGCTGCTCAATACAATGTGCCACCCCTACTCCTCATAGCCCTATATGACGTTATTGACATGAACTGTGACCGTATAGATCATTGTTGCAACCAATGTTATATATTTGCAGCAAATATTGTACAAAGGTTGTCGAGTGAGGTGTCTATGACAAGGTTATGATTTGTTGGTTATGATTATGCTGTCTGTATGTGTGTATCATTTTTGAATTTAAAGTTATAAGTATTGTCTCTATATTGTCTGTATTTCAAACTTGTGCTATGCTTCTGGGTGACACCCCAGACAATTTGGCATCAGCACTGCCTAGTCTGCTTGATGGCCCATTAAGGACCATCAGCTATACAATTGACCCATTGAGAGAAGCAGGGCCGGCTCCAGGCACCAGCTTAACAAGCAGGTGCTTGGGGCAGCCAAGGGAGAGGGGCGGCACCTGTGGCAATTCAGGGGCGGCAGGTCCCTCACTCCCTCTAGGAGCGAAGGACCTGCCGCTGAACAGCCGCCGCCGATCGCGGCTTTTTTTTTTTTTTGCTTGGGGCGGCAGAAATGCTGGAGCCGGCCCTGGAGAGAAGGCAGATACACCTTGTAACTCAGCAAGGCATGCAGGGACGTGCCTATGGACAGAGGTTTTTCCATGCAATGTGCTGGATAGCTTGTCTTTGAAACAAAGAAAGCAGAGGCCACATGGCAAGAGACTATAAAAGGCTGCTGCATCTCCTTCAGCTTGTCTTCAATCCTGCTACTTACTTCTTGAGGATCTTTGCTACAAACTGAAGCTCTGAACAAAGGACTGAATGACCCATCTCAGCTGTGGATGTACTCCAGAGACTTGATTTGAGCCTGCGGCTTATTCCATCACTGCTACAAGCCTGAACCAAGAACTGTACCATTATTGTATGTAATTGATTCCATTTAACCAATTCTAGCTCTCATCTATATTTCTTTCTTTTTATGATTAAACCTTTAGATTTTAGATTCTAAGGGATTGGCAACAGCATGATTTGTGAGTAAGATCTGATTTGTATATTGGCCTGGGTCTGGGGCTTGGTCCTTTGGGATTGGGAGAATTTTTTTCTTTTACTGGGGTATTGGTTTTCATAACCATTCGTCCCCATAACAAGTGGCACTAGTGGTGATACTGGGAAACTGGAGTGTTTAAGGAAAGTACTTGTATGATTTATGGTTAGCCAATGGGGTAAAACCAAAGTCCTCTCTTTTTGGCTGGGTTGGTGTGCCTTAGAAGTGGAGAAACCCCAGCTTTGGGCTGTTACTGCCCTGCTCTAAGCAATTTGTCCTAAATTGATACTCTCAGGTGTGTGCTGCCAGAGGCAGCATCATTACACCCTAGGGTGGCAGATTTAGCCTGGCTGCCCCTCCATCATGATGGCTGGACAGTCTGGCCACATTTGAGTGCTGGCGTGGGACCCAGTGCATTAGATTACAATGTCATGTAAATCTGGCACAGTTGCAGCTGCAGTGTAGACATAACCACAAGAGCCCCACAGACTCAGGGGAGACACTGCAGAGCTGGCTGGGGGAAAGTGTGGGGGTGAGGGGGCAACTGTCCCCCTGCCCCATAGCAAGTGACACCCCTGATAAAGTCTTAATGAGAGAGCACATGGATATCCACCTCCGCCCCCTTCTTTGGTCTTTCTGAGTGCACCCCCTCAGGTCTGGGCCTTGTTCCTGTCCCTATCTTGTCATGGAGTCATGAAGTTCTCCCATTCTTACATGGGGCTCTGGGCTAAAACACCCTGTGGAACAGCTGTGATTTCCCAGCAGATCCGAGTGTGTTTGGTACCTGCAGTTCTTCTGCCAGGATCTGTGACCAGTACTACATTAAGCCTTCTCCAATGATTTATCTAGCATAGCTGGAGCAAAGCATAACTTACTAGAAAATATTACAGAGCAACTCCTAGTGACTAATAGACCATTAATACAGAATAAAAACCCAGCAACATTACAATCATGATTTGATTGGGAACTCAGCCATCCAGACAGCGGTGGAGACTCTTTCCAATCTCTTCAGCTTTATGGGAAATGTCAGCTCTCTCAGAAAACCCCATCACAGAGCTGATGACATTGAGCTCCCCCATAGATGACAGTGAAAAGACACTGGCATCAAGTCAAACATATCCCACCCTCCCCAAAAGCAGACTACCCCAAATATCTATAACAAAGCCACTAATCAAACACCCAACAAACAGAACATAAAAAAGACAAAATCAAGCAAAAACAAATAAAAACTCCAATACCCCAGGTAGATATTTTACCCCAAAATTGCAGAAGAGGCAGACTCTATGAAGTGCACTTAAGACTTACTTATGGCTACTAATTAGACAGATTTATTTACACCAGTCAAACCCTACAGTAACTCCATTGAGTTCAATGGAGCTAGTCTGGATTTTTTCTACCGCATAAACAGATTGCATGCTATGTTCACATGAAAACAATTGTATCATCAGTTGGTTATATTTATGAAGAAATGCTGAATGAAACTATGGCCATGGAAGAAATATGGGCATTTTATTCTTGGAGAACAACCTCGATCCAATCATTTTCCATAGGGCAGCTTTGATATCCTTGTTCCTCATGCTGTAGATGATCGGATTAATCACTGGAGGCACCACAGAATAGAGAACAGCCACCATGAGATCCACACCTGCTGGAGAGCTTCAGGTGGGTTTCAGGTAGGCAAAGGTGTCAGTGGAAACAAACAAGGAGAACACAGTGAGGTGAGGGAGGCAGGTGGAGAAAGCTTTATGCCGGCCCTGCTCAGAGGGGATTCTCAGCACTGTGTTGAAGATCTGGACATATGACACAATTATTAAAACAAAGCAGCTTAAGCCTAAAAAGATAATAATTACAATAACTCGCACTTCACTGTGGTTTGAGTCATAGCAGGCGAGCTTGAGTAGCTGGGGGATTTCACAGAAGAACTGATCCACCATGTTGCCTCCACAGAAGGTTATGGCAAATGTGCTCCCAGTGTGCAGTGCAGAAATGAGAAGACCACTGATCCAGGCACTGGCTGCTATTTGGACACAAGCTCTCCTGTTCATCACCCTCTCATAGTGCAGTGGTTTGCAGATAGCGACATATCGGTCATATGCCATGATGGTGAGTAAGAAGACATCTGCTGAAGAAAATAATATGAAGAAAAAGACTTGGGCAAAGCATCCAAAATAAGAAATTGACCTGGTGTTCATGATGCAGTTGGCCATGGATTTGAGGATGGTGACAGAGATAAAGCCGAGGTCCAGGATGGATAAATTTATCAGTAAGAAGTACATGGGGGTGTGAAGAAGGTGGTCAAGGATTACAGCAGTGATAACAAAGAGGTTCCCCATCAGGGTTACCAGGTAAATCACTAGAAACACCACAAATTGTAAAATCTGCAGCTTCTGACCCTCAGAGAAGTCCAGGAGAAGGAACTCGGTCATGGTGGTTCGGTTGAACATTTTCCTTCTCAGTACATCATGTCCTGCCTGTGTAGGGAAGAACAAAGAAAATGCTCAAGATTAGATTTCCCTGCACGAGGAAATAAGGAAACAAATCAACAGAGCCAGATGTGTACCCAGAAGCCTCCTGCGGCAAGACAAGCCCAAGAAATAAACCAACAGAACTCCACTGGCCATTACCTATCATCCTCATCTTAAACCTCTCCAACGCATCATCAGTGATCTACAACCCATCCTGGACAATGATCCCTCACTTTCACAGACCTTGGGAGGCAGGCCAGTCCTCTCCCACAGACAACCCGCCAACCTTAAGCATATTGTCACCAGCAACCACACACCGCACCATTGTAACTCTAACTCAGGAACCAATCCATGCAACAAACCTCGATGCCAACTCTGCCCACATATCTACACCAGCGACACCATCACAGGACCTAACCAGATCAGCTACAACATCACCGGTTCATTCACCTGCACGTCTACCAATGTTATATACGCCATCATGTGCCAGCAATGCCCCTCTGCTATGTACATTGGCCAAACTGGACAGTCACTACGTAAAAGGATAAATGGACACAAATCAGATATTAGGAATGGCAATACACAAAAACCTGTAGGAGAACACTTCAACCTCCCTGGACACAAAATAGCAGATTTAAAGGTAGCCATCCTACAGCAAAAAAACTTCAGGACCAGACTTCAAAGAGAAACCGCTGAGCTTCAGTTCATTTGCAAATTTGACACCATCAGCTCAAGATTAAACAAAGACTGTGACTGGCTAGCCAACTACAAAAGCAGTTTCTCCTTCCTTGGTGTTCACACCTCAACTGCTAGAAGAGGGCCTGATCCTGGCTGATTGAACTAACCTCGTTATCTCTAGACTGATTCTTGCCTGCATATTTATACCTGCCTCTGGAAATTTCCATTACATGCGTCTGATGAAGTGGGTATTCACCCATGAAAGCTTATGCTCCAATACATCTGTTAGTCTATAAGATGCCTGTCATAACTATAAAGGGAAGGGTAACAACCCTCCTGTGTACAATACTATAAAATCCCTCCTGGCCAGAGACACCAAAATCCTTTTACCTGTAAAGGGTTAAGAAGCTCAGGTAACCTAGCTGACAACTGACCCAAAGGACCAATACGGGAACAAGATACTTTCAAATCTTGGGTAGGGGGAAGGCTTTTGTTTGTGTGCTCTTTGTTTTGGGGGTTGTTTGCTCTTGGGACTAAGAGGGACCAGACATCAATCCATGTTCTCCAAATCTTTCTGAACAAGTCTCTCATATTTCAAACTTGTAAGTAACAACCAGGCAAGGCATGTTAGTTTTATCTTTGTTTTCTCAACTTGTAAATGTTCCTTTTGCTAGAGGGTTTACCTCTGTTTGCTGTAACTTTGAACCTAAGGCTAGAGGGGGTTCCTCTGGGCTCTTTGAATCTGATTACCCTGTAAAGTTATTTTCCATTCTGATTTTACAGAGATGATTTTTACCTTTTTCTTTAATTAAAATTATTCTTTCAAGAACCTGGTTGATTTTTCATTGTTTTAAGATCTAAGGTTTTTGGATCTGTTTTCACCAGGACTAATTGGTGAGGGTACACTCTCAAGCCTACCCTGAGAAAGGGGGGTAAGGACTTGGGGGAGAGGAATTAGTCTCAAATCTGCCCAGGAAAAGGGGGGGGTTAGAGACTTGGCAAATATTTGAGAGCAGGCAGATTTCCAAGTGGCTCTCCCCTAAAATTTGGAACACGCTTGGTGGTGCCAGTTTACTGTTAACCTACACTGGTAATTAAGCTTAGGGGGCTTTCATGCAGGTCCCCACATCTTTACCCTAAAGTTCAGAGTGGGGAGGGAACCTTGACATGGTGGCAGAGCGGTGGGATCATTTTAAACCAAAAGCCAGTAAGATTTTTTTTTCTCCTTTTTAGCTGCTTAGAAAGCAGAGCTGAAGGTAGATGTAGATCTTATCTCTCTTTGACTGAAAGCAGAGGCATTACATTTTTTTAACAAGGGTCTTTGTTAATGAAAGGTTTCAAGCTGTGAGCAAACAGAGGTAAAATACAACCCAAATCCAACAATTCTAGCCAAGTTGCTTCCCCTATTTTGATCAACTCAAAATTTGGGCATGAAACTAACATTTTAAAACAGCCTGATTCCTACTTTCCCTGGAAATACAACATAGACACACCCAGACTTATAAGTGGTAGCTCCTCTGTGATGATTCCACCCAAGGGCCACATAGACAGCTGGTTGCCTGTGTCATAACTATAAAGTGAAGGGTGACAGCTCTCCTGTGTACAGTGCTATGGAATCCCTCCTAGCCAGAGACTCCAAATCCTTTTACCTGTAAAGGGTTAAGAAGCTCGGGTAACCTGGCTGACACCTGACCCCAAGGACCAATAAGGGGACAAGATACTTTCAAATCTTGGGGGGGGGAAAGGCTTTTGTGTGTGTCCTTTGTTTAAGGGGTTGTTCGCTCTTGGGACTGAGAGGGACCAGACATCAATCCAGGTTCTCCCCATCTTTCTAAACAAGTCTCTCTTATTTCAAAATTGTAAGTAAAAGCCAGGCAAGGCGTCTTAGATTTACTTTGTTTTCTCAACTTGTAAATGTACCTTTTACCAGAGTGCTTATCTTGTTTGCTATACTTTGAACCTAAGACAGAGGGGATTCCTCTGAGCTCTTTAAGTTTGATTACCCTGTAAAGTTATTTTCCATACTGATTTTGCAGAGATGATTTTTACCTTTTGCTTTAAATAAAAGCCTTCTTTTTAAAAACCTGATTGATTTCTCCTTGTTTTAAGATCCAAAGGGGGTTTGGATCTGTATTCACCAGGAGTTGGTGAAAGGAAGGAGGGGGGAAGGGTCAATTTCTCCTTGTTTTAAGATCCAAAGGGGGTTTGGATCTGTATTCACCAGGAGTTGGTGAAAGGAAGGAGGGGGGAAGGGTCAATTTCTCCTTGTTTAAAATCCAAGGAGTTTGGATCTGTATTCACCAGGGAATTGGTGAAAGGTTTCTCAAGGCTTCCCAGGGAGGGAATTCTTAAGATGGTGGCAGCGGACCAGAGCTAAGCTGGTAGATAAGCTTAGAAGTTTTCATGCAGGCCCCTACATTTGTACCCTAAAGTTCAAAGTAGGGATACAGCCTTGACATGGTGGCACAGCGGTGGGATCGTTTTAAACCCAAAAGCCAGTAAGAGATTTTTTTTTCCTTCTAGCTGCTTGGAGAGCAGAGCTGAAGGTAGATGCATATCTTATCTCTCCTTGCCTGAAGGCAGAGGTGTTACGTTTTTTTTAACAAGGTCCTTTGTTAAGAGAAGGGTTCAATTAATGAGCAAACGACTGGTAAAAGGAATTTACAAGCTGAATTGTTTTTTTGTTTTTTTTCTTTTTACATCCTCGTGAGTAGCTAGTTAGAAAGTCTCTGTTAACTCAGCAGCAGCCAGAGCTGAGTACATCCCAGTTTCAGTCAACTGCAGAGGGGTGTGGCCCAGCACAGGAAAGCAGGAAAATGACTACCAGTGAAGCAGCTAGCAAACTAGAACTGGCCAGACTAGAAGCAGAAGAAAATGAGAAAAAACATCAGAAACTACTTCAAATTAAAAAACTCGAGAAAGAAGCCAAAGAGGAGGCCCACAAGAGAGAGATGGAGCTGGAAAAAGCCAAACATGACAGAGAAGAGAAAGCCAAACAGGAGGCCCATGAAAGAGAAGAGAAAGCCAAACAGGAGGCCCATAAAAGAGAGATGGAGCTGAAAGAAAAAGAGATGGAACTGGAAGCAGCAAGGACTAGGCAGGGTGCATCAGACCATCCTAACAACTCCTCTCCAGGTACCACTTCCCATCCCAGGAAATTCCCCACCTACAAGGCAGGCGATGATACTGAGGCCTTCTTAGAAAATTTTGAAAGGGCCGGCCTTGGATACGACATCCCTCCAACCCAGTACATGGTAGAGCTGAGGCCGCAGCTCAGTGGACCCTTAGCAGAGGTGGCGGCTGAAATGCCTAAGGAACACATGAACAGTTATGAACTTTTTAAAAACAAGGCCAGAATCAGAATGGGGCTAACACCTGAGCATGCCCGTCGGCGGTTCAGAGCCCTAAGGTGGAAACCTGATGTGTCATTTACCCGACATGCCTACCACATTGGGAAAAATTGGGATGCCTGGATATCAGGAGCAAATGTTAAATCTACGGAAGAGTTGCCCTTCCTATTGCAAATGGAGCAGTTTTTAGAGGGTGTTCCTGAGGAAATAGAAAGGTACATCCTAGATGGGAAGCCCACAACTGTAACCGAGGCGGGGGAGATTGGAGCCAAATGGGTGGAGGTGACAGAAAAGAAAAAAGCTAGTAGCAGTTGGAGCGAATATCAGAAGGGGCAAACCGAAACAAAACCTTATCACCGGGGACAACCCAAGGCCCCACCCACATCCCAAGGGAAACCCCAGACGCCTTCTCACCCCACCACACCAGTCTCCATCAACCAACATCGCCCCGGTGATACCTTAGCAGGGCGATGTTTTAAATGTAATGAACTGGGGCATATAAAGGCTCACTGCCCCAAGAACCCCAACCAATTACAGTTCATTACACCACAATCACACCAAAGAACCCCAGACCCAGATGCCTCTCTCATACCCTCGGAGCGAAGGGAAACCTTGAGAGTGGGCGGAAACAAGGTTATCGCTTGGAGGGACACTGGGGCACAAGTGTCAACTATCCACCAATCCCTAGTGGACCCCAAACTCATCAACCCGGAGGCTACAGTGACAATTCAACCCTTCGTGTCACAGTCTGTAACCTTGCCTACAGCCAAGTTGCATGTCCAGTACAAGGGCTGGTCAGGAATGTGGACTTTTGCAGTCTATGACAATTATCCCATTCCCATGCTACTGGGGGAAGACTTGGCTAACCATGTGAAGCTAGCCAAGAGGGTGGGAATAGTCACCCGCAGCCAGGCTAAGCAAGCTTTCACCCCCATCCCTGTTCCTGAGCCGTCCACCAGGACCCCGTCTGTGTTACCGGAGACCCAAACACAGGTGGTGGAACCGGATCCCCTGCCAACGACTGCAACAGCTGTAGTGGATCCAATCCCAGAGACCCAGCCAAAGCCAGTCCCAGAACCGGAACTGGCAACGCAACCAGCACCAGAACCATTGCCAGCACTGAGTCCAGCGCTTGCAACCCCGTCTACAACTCCAATGGCAGAGGGCACCAGCGAGCCTAAACTGGCGGAAGCAGCAGATAACCCTACCCAAGAGGCTCAGCCAGAGCCTGAAATACCACATAGTGCACCAGCGGACAGCGGTTCACAGTCAATGGAAAAAGCCCCAGCACCTGCATCGCTTCCAGAGGGACCAAGCCCCAGTCCACAGTCCAAGGAGGAACTGATGTCTCCAGCATCAAGGGAACAGTTCCAGGCCGAGCAGGAAGCAGATGACAGCCTTCAAAAAGCTTGGGCAGCGGCACGGAGCACCCCACCGCCTCTCAGCTCTTCTAACCGTTCCCGGTTTGTTGTAGAACAAGGACTTTTATACAAGGAGACTCTTTCTGGTGGGCACCAGGAAGACTGGCATCCTCAAAGACAGCTGGTAGTTCCCACTAAGTATCGGGTAAAGCTCTTGAGCTTAGCCCATGATCATCCCAGTGGCCATTCTGGGGTGAACAGAACCAAAGACCGGTTGGGGAAGTCCTTCCACTGGGAGGGAATGGGCAAGGACGTTGCTAATTATGTCCGGTCTTGTGAGGTGTGCCAACGAGTGGGAAAGCCCCAAGACCAGGTTAAAGCCCCTCTCCAGCCACTACCCATAATTGAGGTCCCATTTCAGCGAGTAGCTGTGGATATTCTGGGTCCTTTCCCAAAGAAGACACCCAGAGGAAAGCAGTACGTACTGACTTTCATGGATTTTGCTACCCGATGGCCGGAAGCTGTACCCTTAAGCAACACCAAGGCTAAAAGTGTGTGCCAGGCATTAGCAGACATTTTTGCCAGGGTAGGGTGGCCCTCCGACATACTTACAGATTCGGGAACTAATTTCCTGGCAGGGAACATGAAAAACCTGTGGAAAGCTCATGGGGTGAATCACTTGGTTGCCACCCCTCATCACCATCAAACCAATGGTCTGGTGGAGAGGTTTAATGGAACTTTGGGGGCCATGATACGTAAATTCGTAAATGAACACTCCAATGATTGGGACCTAGTGTTGCAGCAGTTGCTTTTTGCCTACAGGGCTGTACCACATCCCAGTTTAGGGTTTTCACCATTTGAACTTGTGTATGGCCGCGAGGTTAAGGGGCCATTACAGTTGGTGAAGCAGCAATGGGAGGGGTTTACGCCTTCTCCAGGAACTAATATTCTAGACTTTGTAAGCAACCTACAAAACACCCTCCGACACTCTTTAGCCCTTGCTAAAGAAAACCTAAAGGATGCTCAGGAAGAGCAAAAGGCCTGGTATGATAAACATTCCAGAGAACGGTCCTTCAAAGTAGGAGACCAAGTCATGGTCTTAAAGGCGCTCCAGGCCCATAAAATGGAAGCGTCGTGGGAAGGACCATTCACGGTCCAGGAGCGCCTAGGAGCTGTTAACTATCTCATAGCCTCCCCCACCTCCAACATAAAGCCTAAGGTATACCATGTTAATTCTCTTAAGCCCTTTTATTCTAGAGAATTAAACGTTTGCCAGTTTACAGCCCAGGAAACTGATGACGCGGAGTGGCCTGCAGGTGTGTACTATGAAGGAAAAAGGAATGGTGGCGTGGAAGAGGTGAACCTCTCCACGACCCTGGGACGTCTGCAGCGACAGCAGATCAAGGAGCTGTGCACAAGCTTTGCACCGATTTTCTCAGCCACTCCAGGACGGACCGAACGGGCATACCACTCCATTGACACAGGTAATGCTCACCCAATTAGAACCCCACCCTACCGGGAGTCACCTCATGCCCAAGCGGCTATACAAAGGGAGATCCAGGACATGCTACAGATGGGTATAATCCGCCCCTCTACCAGTGCATGGGCATCTCCAGTGGTTCTAGTTCCCAAACCAGATGGGGAAATACGCTTTTGCGTGGACTACCGTAAGCTAAATGCTGTAACTCGTCCTGACAACTATCCAATGCCACGCACAGATGAGCTATTGGAAAAATTGGGACATGCCCAATTCATCTCTACTTTAGACTTAACCAAAGGGTACTGGCAAGTACCACTAGATGAACCCGCTAAGGAAAGGTCAGCCTTCGTCACCCAGGCAGGGGTGTATGAATTCAATGTACTCCCTTTCGGGTTGCGAAATGCACCCGCCACCTTCCAAAGACTTGTAGATGGTCTCCTAGCAGGATTGGGAGAATCTGCAGTTGCCTACCTCGATGATGTGGCCATTTTTTCTGATTCATGGACAGAACACCTGGAGCACCTGAAAAAAGTATTCGAGCGCATCCGGCAGGCAGGACTAACTGTTAAGGCTAAAAAGTGTCAAATAGGCCAAAACAGAGTGACGTACCTGGGGCACCAGGTGGGTCAAGGAACTATAAATCCCCTACAGGCCAAAGTGGATGCTATCCAAAAGTGGCCGGTTCCAAAGTCAAAGAAACAGGTCCAATCCTTCTTAGGCTTGGCCGGATATTATAGGCGTTTTGTACCACACTACAGCCAAATCGCCGCCCCGCTGACAGACCTAACCAGAAAGAAACAGCCAAATGCAGTTCAGTGGACTGATAAGTGTCAAAAGGCCTTTAACCAGCTTAAGGCAACACTCATGTCTGACCCTGTGCTAAGGGCCCCAGACTTTGACGAACCGTTCCTAGTAACCACAGATGCGTCCGAGCGAGGCGTGGGAGCAGTTTCAATGCAGGAAGGACCGGATCAAGAATTCCATCCTGTCGTGTTTCTCAGCAAGAAACTGTCTGAGAGGGAAAGCCACTGGTCAATCAGCGAAAAGGAATGCTACGCCATTGTGTACGCGCTGGAAAAGCTACGCCCATATGTTTGGGGACGGCGGTTCCAACTACAAACAGACCATGCTGCGCTACAGTGGCTTCATACCGCCAAAGGAAATAACAAAAAACTTCTTCGGTGGAGTTTAGCTCTCCAAGATTTTGATTTTGAAATACAACACATTTCGGGAGCTTCTAACCAAGTGGCTGATGCACTCTCCCGGGAAAGTTTCCCAAAGTTAACTGGTTAACAATTGTTCTTGGAATGAAACATATTGTTAGTTTTTATATAATCAGTAGTATGTCTAAAGGTACATGTGTCTTATTAACTCTGTTTTCTCCTAGAGCTCCAGGAAAGAAATCACAGCCAGTGTGGAACCAAACGTCCAACACTATCTGTGATTTGGGGGGCGTGTCATAACTATAAAGGGAAGGGTGATAGCTCTCCTGTGTACAGTGCTATGGAATCCCTCCTAGCCAGAGACTCCAAATCCTTTTACCTGTAAAGGGTTAAGAAGCTCGGGTAACCTGGCTGACACCTGACCCCAAGGACCAATAAGGGGACAAGATACTTTCAAATCTTGGGGGGGGAAAGGCTTTTGTGTGTGTCCTTTGTTTAAGGGGTTGTTCGCTCTTGGGACTGAGAGGGACCAGACATCAATCCAGGTTCTCCCCATCTTTCTAAACAAGTCTCTCTTATTTCAAAATTGTAAGTAAAAGCCAGGCAAGGCGTCTTAGATTTACTTTGTTTTCTCAACTTGTAAATGTACCTTTTACCAGAGTGCTTATCTTGTTTGCTATACTTTGAACCTAAGACAGAGGGGATTCCTCTGAGCTCTTTAAGTTTGATTACCCTGTAAAGTTATTTTCCATACTGATTTTGCAGAGATGACTTTTACCTTTTGCTTTAATTAAAAGCCTTCTTTTTAAAAACCTGATTGATTTCTCCTTGTTTTAAGATCCAAAGGGGGTTTGGATCTGTATTCACCAGGAGTTGGTGAAAGGAAGGAGGGGGGAAGGGTCAATTTCTCCTTGTTTTAAGATCCAAAGGGGGTTTGGATCTGTATTCACCAGGAGTTGATGAAAGGAAGGAGGGGGGAAGGGTCAATTTCTCCTTGTTTAAAATCCAAGGAGTTTGGATCTGTATTCACCAGGGAATTGGTGAAAGGTTTCTCAAGGCTTCCCAGGGAGGGAATTCTTAAGATGGTGGCAGCGGACCAGAGCTAAGCTGGTAGATAAGCTTAGAAGTTTTCATGCAGGCCCCTACATTTGTACCCTAAAGTTCAAAGTAGGGATACAGCCTTGACAGCCTGGTTACACATTGATTTATGCCACCAAGTCCCAGCTGCACGTCCATTTCTATGTGGTGATGGGCTAGTGACATTGCTCAGTTACTGCTGTGTTGATCTTTTACCTCTGTGACTTTATGTCTGTGTTGTGCACTTAGACCTCCATCTTACTATGGGTATGTTTTGCGTAACTGTTCACAGCAGTTTTTTTTTTTCCTTTTTGGCTGGCAGCGGCATGTGACAAAAGGTGTAGTGCTTGCCTAAGAGGTTTAGAGTCTAGTCCCACTGACCTCTCCTATGTCCTTGACAATGGCCAAGATAGACATGCTTTTGCTGCTAGGTTCAGCCCTGACTCCTCTTTCAAAAGTGCTAATGTGTATAAAACGTATTCTGGGGGCTGTCGCTTTTGTCAGTTATGTTTTGAACACTGAAATCTCAAAAAAACCAATAATTTGGTTTTCAACTTCAAAATTGCAGTTTTCAGCTGAAATTTTTTGATTTCCCAAATGCTGGTGGGAAAAGAAAAAAAAACTGGGTTTAGGTTTTTTGGTGAAAATTCAAAATTTTCCAAAGAGGAAATAAAAATCTGCGCAGCCCTTGATATTGAATTAATTAATATAATTAATTAAAATCTTCAAATTGTAATTCACATTTATGTTCTTAAATCCCCCTATCTAAAATCATACAGAGTTCACCTGGTCCAGCCCCCAGCTTCAAGACAGGACCAAGTAAACCTAGACCATCCCTGACAGAGGTTTGTCCAACCTGTTCTTAAAAACCTCCAATGATGGGGATTCCTCAACTTCCCTTGGCAGCCTGTTCGAACCAGGGCTTTGGAGCTGTGCTCCGGCTCCGCTCCAGCTCCAGGCAAAAACCTGCAGCTCCACTGCTCCAGAGCTGCTCTGCCCTCCAGCTCCGGGCTCTGCTCCAAAGCCCTGGTTTGAACGACCCTTAGAGATAGTTTTTCATACTACCTAGCCTAAATCTCTCTCGCGGAAGATGAAGCCCATTGCTTTCTGTTCTACCTTTAGTGGACGTGGAGAACAATTGATCACCATCCTCTTTATAACAGCCCTTAACATATTTGAAGATTTTGATCAGGTCCCCCCGTAGTCTTCCTTTCTTGAGACTAAACATGCCCAGTTTATTAATTCCCAAATATATTTAATTGAAATAGCAAACTTACTGTTCTGGACTTTGTGTAACTTGTCCCAACTTGTGATGCTTTCCGGTCTCAAGCAGCAGAATTATTTAGCTAGTTATTATGCATTCCTCACTATATTATCCAGCAGCTATTTCCATGTCTCTTCATTGGATTTCCTGAGTTGCTAAATCTATCTGCAGTTCCTAGCAGACAGAGATCCACTCCACAGATGGGTGCTGCTTGCTGCCCTCGTTGACCAGACTTGGCTGAGAGGTGATGGACTAAATGGGATGGGGGACTGAAAGCCCCTCCCAGCTCTGGAGATAATCCTGGCTTCTGCAGGGTTGAGACACAGTCACAGCCCAGGATTTCCCTGCTCTGGGGTTAAATCACTGAATCTGGTCTCCACAGCTGTGAGACCAGCTCTGGTCTCACTTCAGGAGCAAACCACCCTGACAACCAGCCCTAGATGAGCCTACCCTCACAGAAGGGAGACCCGATCTACCCTGGATCTTACACAACAGCAGCATCCTTAGAAGGATTCTTGGCTAAAAACAAGCAGGGCTGAGGTCCAGAGGTGTCCCAAGGTGTTTGCAATCCAAAAAAAAAAGGTGTTTGCAGTAAAAACATATATTTGTAGCACAGACATGTGACCGACAATAGCTAAGAGCCTAGTGGCACCACAGCCCCAGCTGGCCTGGAATAGCTTGTTCCTTCATTAACTCAACATGATTATCTCTGAGTTGGGCAGGCTTTTTTCTTTTCCAGCTTTACATCAGCAACTCTTGGGATGTGGCCACTAGAGGGATCCAGGCTGCCCTGGGTGTTTGATGTTGGTCATTAAGTTACTCTGAGGCAAACACTAAAAGCTATGGCCCAAGTCATGAGCTGGTGTAAATTGGTACAATTGAGTTAATAGTAGCTAGGACTATTCATGCCAAGGAGGAGTCTGGTCCTTTGATATCAATAGAGCTATTCTGATTTACACCAGCTGGGGATCTGCCCATTGACTTCCATGGCAATACATTAATTTACACCAGCTGCAGATCTGGCCCATTACACAGTTTCCAATCCATTTTTTACTGGTGACTCTGAACCAAAAAAGAGTCAAAGTTCCTAATCAGTCTGCACTTTCATAGCTCTTTGTCCATTGGGATTAATTACAAGAGTGTAACTTGTAGAGGTGACAGAGCAACTCGTTTTCCCTGGGGACAGAACTTTGGAGGAATTAACTGTTGCTAAAATTTTCTCTTTCTGATTAATGGTATGACTAGCCCAACTGTCTTTAGGCTCTTCTAATCTGAGGTTTGGGTGCTGAAGTCCCTTTGTGGTTCTCGGCCTCTGTTCAGTCATTATTAATGGACACTCACAAACACAATAATATTCGCTCCTGAATACACAACTGTGTGCACCCAGAGACACACAGACAATAACAAACACTCACAACACACACAAAGTCCTATAATATGCTTCACTAACAAATGCATAACATTCTAAATTCACTAATACATGGACACTGACAAACACTGAGACACCCACATTCACATCATGTAAATTCACAAAATCACCCACAAGGACATAAAACCTTTTGCAGACTGGTTTACTTTAAGGTTTACCTTAAGCAAACCAAACACTTTGCTGATGAAAACTGATTTAGTTTGTTTCTCTTGTATCTGATTTTTTTTATTATTATTTTTTTATTTGGAGGTTGTCTATTTCTGACCAAAAAAATCTAAAATGTCTGAGGAAAACCAACACAAAAAATGTTCATTTTACTGAAAACCTATTTTCTTTCAAAGAAAAATTGATGAAAAAATATAGACACTCCTAATGTGAACAATACTTGCTTTTTCAAAGTGTCCGAGTGACTTAGGAATGTAAGTCCCAATTAAAGTCCATTGGAACTATGCACTTAAATCACTTAGGATATGTCTTAATTGCAAATGAAATCCCACAGCTGGCCCATGCCAGCTGACTCAGGCTGCGGGGATGTTTCCTTTTTGTGTAGACATTGGGGTTTGGGCTGCAGCCCAAACTCTAGGACCCACCCACCTCACAGGGTCCCAGCGCTGACCTAACTCTGTCTTTGAAGTTATTTAAGAACTTTTGCAAATCCCACCTTTACATACTAATTTAATTGCTCTTATTATTTAGTTATGCAATAACACAGATAACTAAACCAATCAGTCAACTACAAATGAAGAAACAGATTCAAGAGTACCTTGCAGGTGCTTCCCACTTCTCAGTCAGTGTTATTCAGACATATTACTATTACTATTCTTGTACCTTGGTGCACCACTGCACTAGGTGCTGTACAAACAGAGAACAAAAATCCAGTCACTGAGCCAAAGACCTTACAATCTAAGTAATCCCAGTTTAATTGGACAGTTTGCTTTTGCTCCTTTTCATTTTTCAGGAGCAGCTGAAAGCTGCTAGAGATTACCAGGGACTCAGGCCTTAAAATTAAAAGAAATGAAATTATATCTACGTATATGGAGGCCAGGGTTGCAGATCAGTCCTTAAGGCTGAGATCCATTTTGCATTTAAAGCACGGATTTTGTCTTTGTTATCCCAGAACAAATATTAACCTGTGCAGGAGAGTTTTATCGTGGATGTCAAATCATAGAAGAAATTTCCCAAGGACAAGAAAAATGGAAGCACAAGATGATGAAGAGGAGGATTATGATACTAATCATGGAGCTGCTAAGCCCAGACCCAACTACTAAATGTGTACAGGCCTTGAAGTCCATGAGAGGTGCACAGTGTAATGGGTTCCCTACACAAAATGCTCTGTAGTTGCCAAATACCCAAGGAAATATGATTCTGTGATATAGGCTTTAACAGAAAATATTGTTATCCCCAATCAGGCAATACACCAGCATCCGGGGGAATGAATATAGGGGATGTTTAACAGGTCTCCAAGCAGAACAAGTTTGCCAGGAACATAGGGATGTGAAGGTGGTGATGAATGACAACTATGGTGAAAAGGTAGATGATGAGAAACACCAGGAAGAGCAGGATGTGCACCTAATAGAGGTGCTCAGATCCCATCCGGGTGAAAGAGATGACAGATGTTTGGTTTCCTCTTCCTTCACTGAATATCTAGGTAAATGAAATAAGTGAGAACCAAGGGGGAGATTATAAAATAGTAGTATCACCTGTTTAATTTTAATGTAATTGTATAAGTCACCCGACTAAGGAAGAAAACCAATGTGATGTAGTGCCAAGCTGCCCAATCAACACATTCAAATACATACTCACAATTCACAATCCAAAAGAAATCCATAGCATAACATTTATTTGTTGAACAATTAAGAAAGTGAACACATGCATTTAAAAAAAATCCAATCTTTTGAAGCAGTCACCTCAGAAAATCTTAGCTTATTTTGTATAAACTGTTCACTGTAAATAATTCAACCAGCTGGTACCATTATCTTCTTTTCCAGTTACCTCTTGCTGAGATTATATGTAAAGCTATCATTAATCCAATGCCTTAATTGAGAGCAATTTAGCCATTGATTTATATTCTCTAAGTGATACCAATCAGATTGTATACCTAGGATCATAGGTTCACTGGAACATTGCCATATCAAATTAGACATGCGTCCATTTGTTCCAGTGTCCCGTCTCCAGCAAAGGTTATTGCCAGATATTTCAGGAAGATACAATGAAATCTATCTATCTATCTATCTATCTATCTATCTATCTATCTATCTATCTATCTATCTATCTATCTATCTATCATATAGAAAAAAGACAGGGCTGAACAGTGGTGAAAACATAAAACCATTTTGGGACCACATCACCAGCTGGTCAATGGGCAGATCCTTCACTGATGTAAATCAATGTTGTTTCACTGAAGACAATGCAATCCGATCTCCAGCTGGTGTAAATCACTGTAGCTTCATTGGCGTCAATAGGCCAGATCCTCAACTGGGGTAATTCAGGGTAGCTTCATTGGCCAGATTCCCAGATGGGGTCCATCATCAGTCAGTGGAATTATGCTGATTTACACCAAGTGAGGATCTGACTATTGCAATGTTAGTATATTTCAAATGAGCATTTTATCTCCCATGTATTTTATCCTGAAATAAATAGCTTGGAAACACCAGCCTTCACTTCAAAGCGGCCAGTTTGCTAACAGATTTCCTTATGGCCTCAGGCATACAGCAGAGGCTAACAGAAGGAGTTTGCCTGGGAGCTGTCCGAGAGGAGGTACGCTAAGTGCTGCATTAGGGGGGCTGTGTTGGTGAGTATCTGAGCATCTGTTGCTGGGACAGTTTGTCAGTTTGACCGTGTGCTTGATTGCTTGCTTGTTTGTTTGTTTGAAAAGTGTGAATTGGGAGTGCTTTGTTCCAGGTGGGCCTTGAGTGGGCCTGACTGGTATATAAGGGCAGTCAGCAGCGAACCAGCTGAGCGGCGAACAGCAGAGGCTAACAGAGGGAGTTTGCCTGGGAGCTGTCCGAGAGGAGGTACGCTAAGTGCTGCATTAGGGGGGCTGTGTTGGTGAGTATCTGAGCGTCTGTTGCTGGGACAGTTTGTCAGTTTGACCGTGTGCTTGATTGTTTGCTTATTTGTTTGTTTGAAAAGTGTGAATTGGGAGTGCTTTGTTCCAGGTGGGCCTTGAGTGGGCCTGACTGGTATATAAGGGCAGTCAGCAGCGAACCAGCTGAGCGGCGAACAGCAGAGGCTAACAGAGGGAGTTTGCCTGGGAGTTCACCTGGGGAGAGCGCACTGCGGCTTTCATCTGCAGGTTTCTCTGAGTAGTTACTGCAACAGCTGAGGAAGCTCTTAAGAGGAAGGTGATATGGAAGGTGAGCGATCAGCTGTTGTAATCTGCACAGGTTGTGCCATGTTTGTCTTTCTTCCACAGGACAGAAGTGACTTTGTCTGTACAAAGTGCAAGCTGGTCTCCATATTGGAAGAGAAGGTTCGAGGTCTGGAGAAACGAGTTTCGACTCTGCGTTGCATAAGGGAAAATGAAGATTTCCTGGACAGACATCAGGAGATGCTTCTACGGCCACAATGTTCTGAAGATTCAGAGCAGGCTCAGCAGGATGGTGAAGAAGTTTGGCAGCATGTGACCTCCAGAAGGAGAAAGACGAGCGTCCGTGTACCAGCAATGGAGATACAGGTGAGCAATCGTTTCCATGTTCTCTCTTCAGGTACTAATGCGGAGAGTGGACTAGATGACCCATCTGAAGGAAGGGAGCAGAAGGAGACTCCACCGATTGGAAGGCAAAAGATGCACTGTCCTAGGGATGAGGGTTCCACAACCACCACTCCCAAGAGGAGGAGGAGGGTGGTGGTGGTCGGGGACTCCCTCCTCAGGGGGACTGAGTCATCTATCTGCCGCCCCGACCGGGAAAACCGAGAGGTCTGCTGCTTGCCAGGAGCTAGGATACACGATGTGACGGAGAGACTGCCGAGACTCATCAAGCCCTCGGATCGCTACCCCTTCCTGCTTCTCCATGTGGGAACCAATGATACTGCCAAGAATGACCTTGAGCGGATCACTGCAGACTATGTGGCTCTGGGAAGAAGGATAAAGGAGTTCGAGGTGCAAGTGGTGTTCTCGTCCATCCTCCCTGTGCAAGGAAAAGGCCTGGGTAGAGACCGTCGAATCATGGAAGTCAACGAATGTCTACACAGGTGGTGTCGGAGAGAAGGCTTTGGATTCTTCGACAATGGGATGGTGTTCCAAGAAGGAGGAGTGCTAGGCAGAGACGGGCTCCACCTAACGAAGAGAGGGAAGAGCATCTTCGCAAGCAGGCTGGCTAACCTAGTGAGGAGGGCTTTAAACTAGGTTTACCGGGGGAAGGAGACCAAAGCCCTGAGGTAAGTGGGGAAATGGGATCCTGGGAGGAAGCAAGAGCAGGAGAGCGCAAGAGGGGAGGACTCCTGTCTCATACTGAGAAAGAGGGACAATCGATGAGTTATCTTAAGTGCCTATACACAAATGCAAGAAGCCTGGGAAACAAGCAGGGAGAACTGGAAGTCCTGGCACAGTCAGGGAACTATGATGCGATTGGAATAACAGAGACTTGGTGGGATAACTCACATGACTGGAGTACTGTCATGGATGGATATAAACTGTTCAGGAAGGACAGGCAGGGCAGAAAGGGTGGGGGAGTTGCATTATATGTAAGAGAGGATTATGACTGCTCAGAGATCCAGTATGAAACTGCAGAGAAACCTGAGAGTCTCTGGATAAAGTTGAGAAGTGTGAGCAACAAGGGTGATGTCGTGGTCAGAGTCTGCTATAGACCACCAGACCAGGGGGATGAGGTGGATGAGGCATTCTTCCAGCAACTAACAGAAGTTGCTAGATCGCAGGCCCTGGTTCTCATGGGAGACTTTAATCACCCTGATATCTGCTGGGAGAGCAATACAGCGGTGCACAGAAAATCCAGGAAGTTTTTGGAAAGTGTAGGGGACAATTTCCTGGTGCAAGTGCTGGAGGAACCAACTAGGGGCAGAGCTTTTCTTGACCTGCTGCTCACAAACAGGGAAGAATTAGTAGGGTAAGCAAAAGTGGATGGGAACCTGGGAGGCAGTGACCATGAGATAGTCGAGTTCAGGATCCTGACACAAGGAAGCAAGGAGAGCAACAGAATACAGACCCTGGACTTCAGAAAAGCAGACTTTGACTCCCTCAGGGAACATATGGGCAGGATCCCCTGGGAGAATAATATGAAGGGCAAAGGGGTCCAGGAGAGCTGGCTGTATTTTAAAGAATCCTTATTGCGGTTGCAGGAACAAACCATCCCGACGTGTAGAAAGAATAGTAAATATGGCAGGTGACCAGCTTGGCTTAACAGTGAAATCCTTGCTGACCTTAAACGCAAAAAAGAAGCTTACAAGAAGTGGAAGATTGGACAAATGACCAGGGAGGAGTATAAAAATATCGCTCAGGCATGCAAGAGTGAAATCAGGAAGGCCAAATCGCACTTGGAGTTGCAGCTAGCAAGAGATGTTAAGAGTAACAAGAAGGGTTTCTTCAGGTATGTTAGCAACAAGAAGAAAGTCAAGGAAAGTGTGGGCCCCTTACTGAATGTGGGAGGCAACCTAGTGACAGAGGATGTGGAAAAAGCTAATGTACTCAATGATTTTTTTGCCTCTGTCTTCACAAACAAGGTCACCTCCCAGACTGCTGGACTGGGCAGCACAGTATGGGGAGGAGGTGACAAGCCCTCCGTGGAAAAGAAGTGGTTCGGGACTATTTAGAAAAACTGGATGAGCACAAGTCCATGGGGCCGGATGTGCTGCATCCGAGGGTGCTAAAGGAGTTGGCGGATGTGATTGCGGAGCCATTGGCCATCATCTTTGAAAACTCATGGCGATCGGGGGAGGTCCCGGATGACTGGAAAAAGGCTAATGTAGTGCCCATCTTTTAAAAAGGGAAGAAGGAGGATCCGGGGAACTACAGGCCAGTCAGCCTCACCTCAGTACCTGCAAAAATCAGGGAGCAGGTCCTCAAGGAATCAATTATGAAACACTTAGAGGAGAGGAAAGTGATCAGGAACAGTCAGCATGGATTCACCAAGGGGAAGTCGTGCCTGACTAACCTAATCACCTTCTATGAGGAGATAACTGGCTCTGTGGATGAGGGAAAAGCAGTGGATGTGTTATTCCTAGACTTTAGCAAAGCTTTTGATACGGTCTCCCACATTATTCTTGCCGCCAAGTTAAAGAAGTATGGGCTGGATGAATGGACTGTAAGGTGGATAGAAAGCTGGCTAGATCGTCGGGCTCCACAGGTAGTGATCAATGGCTCCATGTCTAGTTGGCAGCCGGTTTCAAGCGGAGTGCCCCAAGGGTCAGTCCTGGGGCCGGTTTTGTTTAATATCTTTATTAATGATCTGGAGGATGGTGTGGACTGCACTCTCAGCAAGTTTGCAGATGACACTAAACTGGGAGGCATGGTAGATACGCTGGAAGGTAGGGATCAGATACAGAGGGACCTAGACAAATTAGAGGATTGGGCCAAAAGAAACCTGATGAGGTTCAACAAGGACAAGTGCAGAGTCCTGCACTTAGGACGGAAGAATCCTATGCACAGCTACAGACTAGGGACCGAATGGCTAGGTAGCAGTTCTGCAGAAAAGGACCTAGGGGTCACAGTGGATGAGAAGCTGGATATGAGTCAACAGTGTGCTCTTGTTGCCAAGAAGGCTAATGGCATTTTGGGCTGTATAAGTAGGGGCATTGCCAGCAGATCGAGGGACGTGATCGTTCCCCTTTATGCAACATTGGTGAGTCCTCATCTGGAGTACTGTGTCCAGTTTTGGGCCCCACACTACAAGAAGGATGTGGAAATATTGGAAAGAGTCCAGCGGAGGGCAACAAAAATGATTAGGGGTCTGGAGCACATGACTTATGAGGAGAGGCTGAGGGAACTGGGATTGTTTAGTCTCCAGAAGAGAAGAATGAGGGGGATTTGATAGCTGCTTTCAACTACCTCAGGGGGGGTTCCAAAGAGGATGGAGCTCGACTGTTCTCAGTGGTGGCAGATGACAGAACAAGGAGCAATGGTCTCAAGTTGCAGTGGGGGAGGTCTAGGTTGGATATTAGGAAACACTATTTCACTAGGAGGGTTGTGAAGCACTGGAATGAGTTACCTATGGAGGTGGTGGAATCTCCTTCCTTAGAGGTTTTTAAGGTCATGCTTGACAAAGCCCTGGCTGGGATGGTTTAGTTGGGGTTGGTCCTGCTTTGAGCAGGGGGTTGGACTAGATGACCTCCTGAGGTCCCTTCCAACCCTGATATTCTATGATTCTATGATTCTATGATATCGTTGTTTCTTAGGGTATAAATGAGGGGATTGACCATTGGGGTTAGGACCGCATAGAAAAGAGAGAATGCTTTGTTGATATCTATTAAAGGATTGCCAGATGGTATGATGTAAAAAATTATTAAAGTCCCATAGAAAATGGTGCCAACAGTAAGGTGACAGAAGCAGGTGGAAAAGACCTTTTTCCTTCTAAAGGTGGACAGGATTCTCAAGATGGTGCCTATGATATAGATGTAGGAAGCCAGGGTTAAAAGAAAGGGTGGTAGTGTTCCAATGGAAGAGAGTATGACAATTACCTTTGTGATCAGGCAGGTGTCACTGCAGGAGAGCTTTATCAAGGGTGTTAGATCACAGAAGAAATGATTGATTTCATTGAGACCACAGAAGTTCAGCTCTCACACTGAGAATATCAACAAGACAGAAACCACTCACCCACCTTGATGTAAATCAGAGACTCATGTTCCTTCATCGGAAGCATCTAGATCTGGCCACTCTTGGGGATGTGTCAACCTTCATGATCTATGGCATAAGACGACCAATCGTACAGTCAGGGAGAACTGCATAATGAACAGTGAGAGTGGGGTTATTTATGTATCCCAGGAGCTAATGTGGTCCTGGGATGCATGAACAAGGGAATGCCAAGTGTAGTAGAGAGGTTTCAGAGTAGCAGCCGTGTTAGTCTGTATCCACAAAAAGAACAGGAGTACTTGTGGCACCTTAGAGACTAACAAATTTATTAGAGCATAAGCTTTCATGGGCTACAGCCCACTTCTTCGGATGCATATAGAATGGAACATATATTGCGGATATATATATACACACATACAGAGAGCATGAACAGGTGGGAGTTGTCTTACCAACTCTGAGAGGCCAATTAAGTAAGAGAAAAAAAAACCTTTTGAAGTGATAATCAAGATAGCCCAGTACAGACAGTTTGATAAGAAGTGTGAGAATACTTACAAGGGGAGATAGATTTAATGTTTGTAATGGCTCAGCCATTCCCAGTCCTTATTCAATCCTAAGTTGATTGTATCTAGTTTGCATATCAATTCCAGCTCAGCAGTCTCTCGTTGGAGTCTGTTTTTGAAGTTTTTCTGTTGTAAAATAGCCACCCGCAGGTCTGTCATTGAATGACCAGACAGGTTAAAGTGTTCTCCCACTGGTTTTTGAGTATTATGATTCCTGATGTCAGATTTGTGTCCATTAATTCTTTTGCTTAGAGACTGTCCGGTTTGGCCAATGTACATGGCAGAGGGGCATTGCTGGCACATGATGGCATAAGGTGGTATTTATGTGACCATCGCTTATTAGCACAGTAGTGTCCAGGAAATGGACCGCTTGTGTGGATTGATCTAGGCTGAGGTTGATGGTGGGATGGAAATTATTGAAATCATAGTGGAATTCCTCAAAGGGCTTCTTTTCCATGGGTCCAGATGATGAAGATGTCATCAATGTAGCGCAAGTAGAGTAGGGGCGTTAGGGGACGAGAGCTAAGGAAGCGTTGTTCTAAGTCAGCCATAAAAATGTTGGCATACTGTGGGGCCATGCGGGTACCCATAGCAGTGCCGCTGATTACAGGCCATTATCCTCTGATCCCACTGAGGATTACCTGTCCTCGCTTACAGACAACCCCCCAACCTAAAGCAAATACTCACCAGCAACCACACATCACTGAACACTGACCCAGGAACCTATCCTTGTAACAAAGCCCGATGCCAAATCTGTCCATATATCTATTCAAGTGACATCATCATAGGACCTAATCACATCAGCCATACCATCAGGGGCTCGTTCACCTGCACATCTACCAATGTTATATATGCCATCAGGAATATACTCACACTTCTTATCAAACTGTCTGTACTGGGCTATCTTGATTATCACTTCAAAAGATTTTTTTTCTCTTACATAATTGGCCTCTCAGAGTTGGTAAGACAACTCCCACCTGTTCATGCTCTCTGTATGTGTGTATATATATATCCTCAATATATGTTCCATTCTATATGCATCCGAAGAAGTGGGCTGTAGCCCATGAAAGCTTATGCTCTAATAAATTTGTTAGTCTCTAAGGTGCCACAAGTACTCCTGTTCTTTTTGTAGTAGAGAGGTTATTTTACTTCTGTATTTGGTACTGGTGTGACCACTGCTGGAATATTGTGTCCAGTTTTGATGCCCACAGTTCAAGAAAAATATTGATAAATTAGAAAGGGTTCAGAGAAGAGCCAGAAGAATGATTAAAGGATTAGAAAACATGTCTTATAGTGACAGATTCAAGGAGCGCAATCTATTCATCTCAAGAAAGACAAGGTGAAGGGGTGACTTGATTACAGTTTATAACTATCTACACGGGGAAGAAATATTTAATATATAATAATGGGCTCTTCAACCTAGCAGACAAAGGACTAACACCATCCACTGGCTGGAAGTTGAAGTTAGTCAAATTAAGATTGAAATAAGGTGTACATTTTCAACTGTAAGTGTAATTAACCATTAGAACAGTTTACCAAATTTCATGGTGGATTCTCCATCACTGAGAATTTTTAAATGAAGATTGGATGTTTTTCTAAAAATCTGCTATAAGAATTATTTTGGGGAAATTCTAAACCCGGGGTATACAGGAGGACAGACTGTTAGATCACAGTGTTCCCTTCAGGCTTCGGAATCTATGTATCTATTTAAAAAGTGATGAAGGCAGTAAGGTGCCCATTTACCACCATAAGTCCCGACTCCATGGGTGCTCCTGGTCTGAAACACCCACGGGGAAAAATTAGTGGGTGCTCTGCACCCACCGGCAGCCAAGCTCCCCTCCCCCCCATCCCAGCTTTGCCTCCTCCTCTGAGCACGCTGTGTCCCCGCTCCTCCACCTACCTCCCAGCGCTTCCCGCCTAGCCATCACCAAACAGCTTTTTGGCTGCTCCAGGAGGAGGGGAGGAGCAGGAGCGTGGTGCACTCAGGGGAGGAGGCGGGGCCGGGGTGGGGATTTTGGGGAAGGAGTCAGAATAGGGGCAGGGAGGGGGCGGAGACTTTGGGGAAAGGGTTGGAGTTAGGGCGAGGCTGAGGGCAGAGGGGGATCGAGCACTCACCAGCTGGAGCAGAAGTCGGCATCTATGTATACCACTGAGTGGCAGGAGATAGGACACCAGATGAGGTGGAAAAAATTCTCATGGCAGCAGCTGGATCAGAGGATAAACAGAATACTTGTGTCAACACTCATAAGAGGAGGTGGGTTATCAGGATAAAAATGATTTTGTATAATAGGGAAATCAGACATTCAGACAGATGAGGGCTAAATAAATGGTTAGAGAGATACAGAAAATTTTTTGGCTACACAGTTGAAATGCCAGGCAAATCATTTTCCTGCTCAGGATTCTTGACTGAGCTGTTGGGCAACTAAATAACAGAGAGAGGGGGATCTCAATACCTCTGGAATTAAATAGAAGATATTAGTTAAAATTTAATTTATCTTCCTCAGTTAAATTTGCCAAGTTTTCTCTCCCTTAGATACAATCAATAGAAAACATGGAGTGGGGAAATCAAGCCACCACCACCAAATTCATCCTCCTTGGATTATGAAATCTCCCTGAACTGTAGATCCTTCTCTTCCTGCTGTTTTTAGTTAGCTACCTTGTGACGATGTCTGGGAACATCCTCACTGTTGCTCTAGTTGTGGGTGATCAACAACTTCACACCCCCATGTACTTCTTACTCGGGAACTTATCCTGCTTGGAGACCTGCTACAGCTCCACCATCCTGCCCAGGATGCTAACCAGTCTCCTGACTGGGCACAGAACTATTTCTTTTCGGGTCTGCATTGTACAAATGTATTTCTTTGATTGTCTGAGAGCTACAGAATGTTTCCTCCAAGCAGCTATGTCGTATGATTGATATTTAGCGATATTTAAACCCCTGCACTATGCAAACCTTACGAATAGCAGGTTCTGTCTCCTGCTAGCAGCTGGCTCTTGGATAAGTGCATTTCTGGCTATTAGTATAATAGTATTGTTGGTGTCACAATTTACTTTCTGTGGCCCCAATGCAATTGACCATTTCTTCTGTGATCTCACCTTTGCGTTAAACCTCTCCAGAATTGACACCTGCCTGATGACACTTGCAGCTTTCATATTCGCCTTCCCCCATTTCTGTTAATTGTTATATCATATGTTGCTATTATAGGCACCATCCTGAGAATCTCATCTGCCACGGGGAAGCAAAAGTCCTTTTCTACCTGCTCCTTTCACCTGCTATATTGGTTATAGCTTTCCATGGAACCCTAATGATTGTGTACAGCTTACCCAAAAATGATATCCTGAGGGACCTGAACAATGTGTTCTCGGTCATCTACACGGTCCTGACTCCCCTGCTCAATCCCCTCATCTACAGCCTGAGAAATCAGGAGGTAAAAGAGGGCCTGAGAAAGGGGTTAAGTAAATTTCTGCTTTGCACAAGAATGGAGACACTGTGAACTAATTAATTTAGGATACAATGAAACGGAGAGAATCAATGGTCCCATTTAAATCAAGGGGATTTAGGAACCTAGAGACTACTGAAAGTCCCACAATCAGTGTCTAAATATCTTTAACATTCTGGCTGTTGTATCCTAAGTTGCTCAAAGGTCATCATAGTTTAATTCAACCCTATTAATAGAGAAAATTGATTTTTAACAAAAACATTTTAATGTAAAAAAGTCTTATTTTACAAGAAAAATTTTCACCAAAAAGATTAAAAACATTTTCTTAATTCTATTTTTAAATGAAATTAGATTTTTAAAAACAGATTTTAGAGTTTTTTCTCCTCTCCTCTCCTTCCCTTTTGTCTCCTTTCTCCCTTTTTTTCAGAGGCAAAATGCGAAAAGGACAAAAGGTGCTTGAGCATTTGGGGGAAATATTACTATGTACCTCTTATGAATGCTGATGGATACTGGGGATTCTTCATGCTTGTTTGTGTCAGATTGTAAACTTCCATTTGATTGTAAAGCTGCTCTTTGCCTTCCTGCTGTCTTTTTACCTCCACCCTGAACTAACATTCCCAGTGTGCAGAACTCTCCTGTCTTATATACTACCCTGGTGAAATGGGCTAGTGAAAGGATCTCAGTCTGCGCTTCCACTTCCTTTACCCAGAGGCCTTCCTGACCTCAAGAGCTCCCTTTCCACTCTCCTGTGTGGCAGAGTCCTCATAACCCCAACAAGGTTGGGTCCAGGATTCCTGGGGGGTTTGACCCCCAACCTTGTCGTGGCCACTTATGGTAGGGTCTAGGGTGTCCCCACCCCAGGGTGCTTTCTCCGCACTGGACACTTCCCTGACCCATTGATTATTGCATACAGTTCAAAGCAAATACAATTTATTAAACAGCAATCAATTTTAAAAATAAGGGAAAAAATGGGAAAGGTTAAAGGAAAACACATAACCCTGGCATGGGACATCACAACCAGCATCTGGAATGTAAGGGAATTTCAGAGTCTGTTCCTCACATGTACCAGGCCTTCTTCTCAGGCCCTGGCTGTGCCTCAGGCAGGGCCGGCTCCAGGCACCAGCTTGGCAAGCAGGTGCTTGGGGCGGCCACTCTGGAGAGGGGCGGCAGGTCCACCTATTCGGCGGCTATTCAGCAGATGGTCCCTCACTCCCACTCGGAGCGAAGGACCTTCCACCGAATTGCCACCGCAGATCGCGATCACGGCTTTTTTTTTTTTTTTTTTTTTTTTGGCTGCTTGGGGCGGCCCAAACCCTGGAGCCGGCCCTGGCCTCAGGGATGCTGCGGGTTGGATTATTGCTCTGGCGGTGGCCACATGCTCTCAGGCTCCAGGTGTCAGGACCCTTCTTCCCAGTGTCTGCCCCCCCGTTGAGGTTATGATCCCCCTCCAAGCCTGAGCTGCAAGGCCCGTTGCCCAACTTTTCCCCCTTGCTCTCCCCAGCTGCTCACTGAACCCGGCTCCGGCCCCAGCTCCAGCTTCACTCTGTCTCAGCACTGCTGCTGCTCTGACTCCAGCCCTCTGGGCTGCTTTTTCTGGCTCCTCTGGCTCTGGTTGCTACAACTCTCCTCCCAGCACAGGTCTGCTCTCTGGTCTGCTGCTGTGGCTCTGCTGCCAGCACTGATCTGCTCCCTGGTCTGCTTCTCTGGTTCTCTCCGGCTGGCATGGCTCTGCTTCCCAGGGGACTGTCATTCTCAGGGTCCTGATTTCCCATCAACCCTTCCCCTTACTTTTGGTACTGAGAGTTAGCCAACCATAACACCCACTGAGTTTTAGTAAGGGGACAACAGTCCCCTTACACAAGGGGGGTAGTGCACGGCTAACAAGAAAGGGTCATTAAACTTTGATGATCGTGCATTTAAATGAAGCACTTCCTGTGATGGGATGAACAAATCCCACACTATCTTAAGGGGAACTGGAGAACACAATTAGTGCACCTGGTAGAACCTGAAGGGTGTAGCAGGCTTAATTAAGGATGAGCCCCAGTGGGTGGCTAGTATAAAGGAAGGACTTCAGGGCAGTAAGAGGGAAGAAAGTGAGTAGCTAGGAGTCCTGATTGTCTTTCCTAGGGAAGGAGACTAAGGCTTGGCTTTCTTTCCTGAAATGGGAGCTCTGTCAGAGAGGCCAGGAGCAGTAAAGTTAACAGAGGGAGTTTGTACCCTGGTATTAGCCCTGAAGGGGGTAGGGCAGCATGGGTGAAGAGACTCCTGAAGCATGCCTGGGAGAAGGATTGTAGGAAACAGCCCTGAGGGTCAACAACTTGGGAGGAGCTGGGCCTCTGGAAAAAAAGAACCGGGAGGAATCACTCTGTAGTAGATCAGGAAATAATTTTCCGCAGCCTGGGAGAGGTGTTGAAGAGTTTGCTAAGGATTGGGCGCAGGGAAGGCAGAAGCATTTATGTTCATATGTATTTTTCTGGACTCTTTGTTTTACCCCTTGAGGGGTGGGACAGAAATTGTCCTGGCTGGTGGGCCAAGTCAGAAAATGAATGGACCACTAATAGGCCTAAATGGTGGAGGCGACTGAGGCTACGTCTACACTAAGGGGGGGTCGATTTAAGATACGCAAATTCAGCTACGCGAATAGCGTAGCTGAATTCGACGTATCTGATCCGACTTACCCCGCTGTGAGGACGGCGGCAAATCGACCGCCGCGGCTCCCCCGTTGACGGCGCTTACTCCTACCTGGGCTGGTGGAGTACGCGCGTCGATTCGGGGATCGATTTTCGCGTCCCGACGAGACGCGATAAATGGATCCCCGAGAGATCGATTTTCTACCGCCGATCCGGGCGGGTAGTGAAGACCAGCCCTGCGGAAAGGGCCCTGCAACAACACGCTCAACCATAAGAGGGAATGCATGCTGGTGAGACTCCCTTCCACAACCCCCCTTGCACAATGGCCTTGCTACCTTGAGCAAGTCCACTTTTCAACTCTGAACTCCAGAGATGTGGAAGATGTGGAAGTGTCTAACAATGAATACCTGGTAGGGTGCATATGCTGTGCCTACACTAGAGAGGCCTGTCTACACTTGGAAGTTAGATCAGCCAAGCTATGTCACTCAGGGCTGTGAAAAATTTCATCCCCTCAGTGACGTAGTTAGGTCAACCTAAATCCTGGTGTAGATGCAGCTAGATTGATAGAAGAATTATTCCATTAAACTAGCCTCTCAGGGAGGTGGATTAACTGCACTGATGGAAAATCCCCTTCTGCCGATGTAGGAAGTGTCTACATTATGGTGCTACAGCTATGCGATAGCTTTACTGGCAGAACCCCCTCATCTATACACAGCATACACTGACAGAAGGCTGGCAGAACAGAAGGAATTTTTATGCTGGTGTAGGAACAGCACCTCCTGAACGATGTTAGCTATGCAGACAGAAGCCCTCTTGTGTCTACATAGCTGTGTCTACACCAGAGGTTTTGTTGGCATAGCCATATTGCTTGGGCGCGGGGGAGGGGGAGTGGTTAAGGGTAGACCAAGGCTTTGATCACATAATCAGTCTGACTTTAGAAGGAGTCTCTTGGGAAATTGTTTCCATGATTAATTACTCTCTGTGTTAAAGATTATGCCTTATTTCCGGTCTGCTTACCCTTCATTTCAATAAGCAAAATACAGATAGCTCCTTAAGTCTCTGCTATGAGACAGTTTTCTAGACCATGACTTAATCTTCTAGTCTTTCTCTGAAACCATTCCAGTTATTCAACATGGTTTTTAGTGTAGGGCCACTGTAAAGGTGTGGGACTCACCCCCACGGTGCCTCCTGCTGGTTGTTGGGAATTAGCTCTTTTTCAGCCTCCAGAGCCAGTGTCCCACTTGTAGCTGGCCCCGTGTCCCTCCCAGACCCTGGTGCCCCTTTACCCTGGGGCTTCCCCCTGGCAATACCCCCACCAGTCTCTATGGGTCTCCCCTCTCTGGGAAACCCCCAACCCTCTAATCCCCACCTTGCCTCAGTCTGGGCTACTGCCAGTCATCACCAAGTCCCTGTTCCGTGGGGCAGACTACAGTGTAAAAGCCACTCATCATAGGCAAGGGGGTTCGGATCTGCTGCCTTCCTCTGCCTCCCAGTACCTCTATGGGCCTTGGACCAGGCCCTGCAGCCTGGGGAGTTGCCATCCTGGAGTTCTCCTGCTCCTCTGGCTCTCCCCAGCCCTGCTTCACTTCCAGTACCCTTTCTGCAGGCAGCCAGGCTTTGGGTGTCACCCCAACTAGCCCTTTAGGTACAACAGTGAGAGAGCCAGACAGTGCCAATGGCCCATTAGCAAAGACAATGGGTTGTAAAAGAGCATAGTCTTCCTGTGGATGCTCGAGACAGCCTACGAGTAATGGCTGCCACAGCCCTGCAGAGACAGGGGTCCGACTCACTTAGTACTGGACACTCCTCCTCCCCTTTTGGAATGCCAGTGTTTTCCACCGGGAAGACAAAGGGTTCCCTCATTACACAAGAGCTATATAAGGCAGGGGAGTGACATCATTGAGGGGCTTCTCTGCCTCCCCACACAAAGAGACACTGAAAAACACCTGGAAGCAAGAACTGAATTGGGGCGAGAAGGGTTGAGCCCAAGCTGGAAGGGCATGTAGGTTGTGAGTAACAATATGTGAGGTCTCAAGTTGAAGACCAGTGCAGCTGCCTTTCAAGATTTTCTGCAATCTGCCTGTAACGATATCTAGGGTGGAAAATTACTATTTGTAAAAAATTTCTTAGTGAAACAAACTTGGTTTGCATGTTTGGTTTTATTTGCTTAGTAATCTGCTTTGTTCTCTTAATACATAGAATCATAGAATATTAGGGTTGGAAAAGACCTCAGGAGGTCATCTAGTCCAATCCCCTGCTCAAAACAGAACCAACTAAATCATCCCAGCCAGGGCTTTGTCAAACAGGGCCTTAAAAACCTCTAAGGATGGAGATTCCACCACCTCCCTAGGTAACCCTTTCCAGTGCTTCACCACCCTCATAGTGAAATAGTGTTTCCTAATATCCCAACCTAGACCTCCCCCACTGCAACTTGAGACCATTGCTTCTTGTTCTGTTATCTGCCACCACTCTTTGGAACCCCACTTCAGGTAGTTGAAGGCTGCTATCAAATCCCCCCTCACTCTTCTCTTCTACAGACTAAATAAGCCCAATTCCCTCAGCCTCTCCTCATAAGTCATGTGCCCCAACCTCCTAATCATTTTAATTGCACTCCACTGGACTCTCTCCAATTTGTCCACATCCCTTCTGTAATGGGAGGACAAAACTGGACACAATTCTCCAGGTGTGGCCTCACCAGTGCCGAATAGAGGGGACTAATCACTCCTACTAGTACAGCCCAATATGCCGTTGACCTTCTTGGCAAGAAGGGCACACTGCTGACTCATATCCAGCTTCTTGTCCACTGTAATCCCCAGGTCCTTTTCTGCAGAACTGCTTCTTAGCCAGTCAGTCTCCAGCCTGTAGTGGTGCATGGGATTCTACCTTCCTAAGTGCAGGACTCTGTACTTGTCCTTGTTGAACCACATCAGATTTCTTTTGGCCCAATCCTCCAATTTGTCTAGGTCACTCTGGACCCTATCCCTACCCTCCAGTGTATCTACCTCTCCCCCCAGCTTAGTGATACCTCTTCAACCACTTAAAATTAACCTTTTGTAGTTAATAAATTTATTTCTTGTTTATAATATAACCCTTTTGTACAATTCATAATTGGGGGGGGGAAGAGGGTGTGCATACCTTCCTCCACATTGAGGGAGAAGGCGGATTTCATAATATACCTTTGGGTCTGCACTACAAGGGAGGTGGAAACCTGAGTGTTGGGACAAGAGCCTTAAACTGAGTCTTCCCAGAGCTAATCACAGTGTCTGTGTCATCCTGCATTTGGTGTGGCCCTGCCTGTGTGTGTGCTTGAGGAGACTTAATAGCTTGGTTCAGCAAAACAGGTAAAAAGGATGCCCAGGCTGGCGGAACAGGTGGACTCAGTGGTATGATGTGATTGGAATAACAGAGACTTGGTGGGATAACTCACATGACTGGAGTACTGGAGTACTGTCATGGATGGATATAAACTGTTCAGGAAGGACAGGCAGGGCAGAAAAGGTGAGGGAGTTGCATTGTATGTAAGAGAGTAGTTTGACTGCTCAGAGCTCCGGTATGAAACTGCAGAAAAACCTGAGAGTCTCTGGATTAAGTTTAGAAGTGTGAGCAACAAGGGTGATGTCGTTGTCGGAGTCTGCTATAGACCACCAGACCAGGGGGATGAGGTGGACGAGGCTTTCTTCTGGCAACTAGCAGAAGTTACTAGATCACAGGCCCTGGTTCTCATGGGAGACTTTAATCACCCTGATATCTGCTGGGAGAGCAATACAGCGGTGCACAGACAATCCAGGAAGTTTTTGGAAAGTGTAGGGGACAATTTCCTGGTGCAAGTGCTGGAGGAACCAACTAGGGGCAGAGCTCTTCTAGACCTGCTGCTCACAAACCGGGAAGAATTAGTAGGGGAAGCAAAAATGGTTGGGAACCTGGGAGGCAGTGACCATGAGATAGTCGAGTTCAGGATCCTGACACAAGGAAGAAAGGAGAGCAGCAGAATACGGACCCTGGAATTCAGAAAAGCAGACTTTGACTCCCTCAGGGAACTGATGGGCAGGATCCCCTGGGAGAATAACATGAGGGGGAAAGGAGTCCAGGAGAGCTGGCTGTATTTTAAAGAATCCTTATTGAGGTTGCAGGAACAAACCATCCCGACGTGTAGAAAGAATAGTCAATATGGCAGGCGACCAGCTTGGCTTAACAGTGAAATCCTTGCTGATCTTAAACGCAAAAACGAAGCTTACAAGAAGTGGAAGATTGGAAAAATGACCAAGGAGGAGTATAAAAATATTGCTCAGGCATGCAGTTGTGAAATCAGGAAGGCCAAATCACACTTGGAGTTGCAGCTAGCAAGAGATGTTAAGAGTAACAAGAAGGGTTTCTTCAGGTATGTTAGCAACAAGAAGAAAGTCAAGGAAAGTGTGGGCCCCTTACTGAATGAGGGAGGCAACCTAGTGACCGAGGATGTGGAAAAAGCTAATGTACTCAATGATTTTTTTGCCTCTGTCTTCACAAACAAGGTCAGCTCCCAGACTGCTGCACTGGGCGGCACAGTATGGGGAGAAGGTGACCAGCCCTCTGTGGAGAAAGAAGTGGTCAGTCAGCCTCACCTCAGTCCCTGGAAAAATCATGGAGCAGGTCCTCAAGGAATCAATTCTGAAGCACTTAGAGGAGAGGAAAGTGATCAGGAACAGTCAGCATGGATTCACCAAGGGCAAGTCATGCCTGACTAACCTAATTGCCTTCTATGAGGAGATAACTGGCTCTGTGGATGAGGGGAAAGCAGTGGATGTGTTATTCCTTGACTTTAGCAAAGCTTTTGATACGGTCTCCCACAGTATTCTTGCCAGCAAGTTAAGGAAGTATGGGCTGGATGAATGGACTATAAGGTGAATAGAAAGCTGGCTAGATCGTCGGGCTGAACGGGTAGTGATCAACGGCTCCATGTCTAGTTGGCAGCCAGTTTCAGGCAGAGTGCCCCATGGGTCGGTCCTGGGGCCCGTTTTGTTCAATATCTTCATTAATGATCTGGAGGATGGTGTGGATTGCACCCTCAGCAAGTTTGCAGATGACACTAAACTGTGAGGAGTGGTAGATACGCTGGAGGGTAGGGATAGGATAGAGAGGAACCTAGACAAATTAAAGAATTGGGCCAAAAGAAACCTGATGAGGTTCAACAAGGACAAGTGCAGAGTCCTGCACTTAGGACGGAAGAATCCCATTCACTGTTACAGACTAGGGACCAAATGGCTAGGAAGCAGTTCTGCAGAAAAAGACCTAGGGGTTACAGTGGATGAGAAGGTGGATAAGAGTCAACTGTGTGCCCTTGTTTCCAAAAAGGCTAACGGCATTTTGGGCTTATAAGTAGGGGCATTGCCAGCAGCTCGAGGGACGTGATCATTTCCCTCTATTCGACATTGGTGAGGCCTCATCTGGACTACTGTGTCCAGTTTTGGGCCCCACACTACAAGAAGGATGTGGAAAAATTGGAAAGATTCCAGCGGAGGGCAACAAAAATGATTAGGGGTCTGGAGCACATGACTTATGAGGAGAGGCTGAGGGAACTGGGATTGTTTAGTCTCCAGAAGAGAAGAATGAGGGGGGATTTGATAGCTGCTTTCAACTACCTGAAAGGGGGTTCCAAAGAGGATGGATCTAGACTGTTCTCAGTGTTACCTGATGACAGATCAAGGAGTAATGGTCTCAAGTTGCAGTCGGGGAAGTTTAGGTTGGGTATTAGGAAAAACTTTTTCACTACGAGGATGGTGAAGCATTGGAATGAGTTACCTATGGAGGTGGTGGAATCTCCTTCCTTAGAGGTTTTTAAGGTCAGGCTTGACAAAGCCCTGGCTCAGATGGTTTAGTTGGGGTTGGTCCTGCTTTGAGCAGGGGGTTGGATAAGATGACCTCCTGAGGTCCCTTCCAACCCTGATATTCTATGATTCTATGATTCTATGATAAGGTGGCATCTTAAAGGAGGCAACCGGCCACCATAAGTATCTACATGGGGAACAATTATTTAATAATGGGCTCTTCAATTTAGCAGACAGAGGTCTAACACCATCCAATGGCTGGAAGTTGAAGCTAGCAAATGCAGATTGGAAATAAGGTGTCATTTTTAATAGAGAGTGCTGTTAATCATTGGAACAATTTACCAAGGTTCATGGTATATTCTCCATTGCTGACAATTTTTAAATGAAGATGGGGTATGTTTCTAAAAGATCTGCTCTAGGAATTATTATGGGGAAGTTCTATGCCCTGTGTTATACAAGGGGTCAGACTGGCTGATCACAGTGTTTCCTTCGGGCCTTGGAATTTATGGATGCATTAAAAAAATGTCAAAGGCAGTAAGGTGCCCATATTCCATTGAGTGGCAGGAGGTAGGACACCAGATAAGGTGGACAAAACTCTCATTTCAGCAGCTCGACCTCAGGATAAACAGAATGCTTGTGTCATCTCTCATTAGAGGAGGTGGGCTATCAGGATAAAAATGAATTTTTATACTACGGAAATCAGACATTCAAACAGATGAGGGCTAAGTAAAAGCCTAGAGAGATATAGAAATATGTTGGTTATACAGTTGAAATGCCAGGCAAATCATTTTTCTGGTCAGAATTCTAGACCCAACTGTTGGGCAACTAAATAACAGAGAGAGGGGAATCTCAATACCTCTGGAATTAAATGGAAGATATTAGTTAAAAATTCAATTTATTTTCTTCAGTTGAAATCACCAAGTTTTCTCTCCCTTAGATGCAATCAATAGAAAACACTAACCAGGAAAATCAAACCACCATCACCAAATACATCCTTGTGGGATTTGGAAATCTTCCAGAACTGTTAATCCATCTTTTCCTGCCCTTTTTGTTAGCTACATTGTGAAGATGGCCGGGAACATCCTTATCGTTGCTCTAGTTCTGGGTGATCAACAACTTCACACCCCCATGTACTTCTTTCTCGGCAACTTGTCCTGGTTGGAGACCTGCTAAACCTCAACCATCCTGCCCAGGATGCTGGCCAGTCTCCTAACTGGTGACAGAACAATTTCTTTTGGGGGCTGCATTGTACATATGTATTTCTTTGGTTCTCTGGGAGCTACAGAATGTTACCTCCTATCAGCAATGCCAAATGATCAGTATTTAGCGATATGTAAACCCTTGCACTATGTAACCCTTATGAATAGCAGGTTCTGTCTCCTGCTAGCATCCAGCTCTTGTATAAGTCCATTTATGGCTATTCGCATAATAGTATTGTTGGTGTCACAATTTACTTTCTGTGGCCCCAATCAAATGGACCATTTCCTCTGTGATCTCACCCCTGTGATAAAACTCTCCAGAACTGACACCTGCCTGATGGAACTTACAGCTTTCATATTTGCCTCGATTTTCACTCACCCCCATTTCTGTTACATGTTATATTCTATATTGCTATTATAGGCACTGTCCTGAGAATCTCATTCGCCAGAGGGAAGCAAAATGCCTTTTCTACCTGCTTCTTTCACCTTATGGTTGTTACAGCTTTCTATGGGACCCTGATGATTTTGTGTGGCTTACCCAGAAATGATACCCTGAAGGACCAGAACAAAGTATTCTCTGCCTTCTACATGGTCATGACTCCCCTGCTCAATCCCCTTGTCAGGGTTCCTTCCCCACTCTGAACTCTGGGGTACAGATGTGGGGACCAGCATGAAAGACCCCCTACGCTTATTTTTACCAACTTAGATTAAAACTTTCCCAAGGCACAAGTTCCACCTTGTCCTTGATTGCTGCCACCACCAAGTGATTTCAACAAACATTCAGGGAGGGCCACTTGGAGCCCGACCTCCCCCAAAATATCCCCCAAGCCCCTACACTCCCTTTCCTGGGGAGGCTTGAGAATAATATCCTGACCAATTGGTTACAAAGTGAGCACAGATCAACCCCCCTGGGTCTTTAGGACACTGAAAGACAATCAAGTTCTTAAAAGAAGTTTATTTAAAAAAAAGATAAAAGAATCACCTTTGTAAAATCAGGATGGAAGATAACTTTACAGGGTAATAAAAAGATTCCAAACACAGAGTATTTCCCCTCTAGGCAAAACTTTAAAGTTACAAAAACAGGGATAAACCTCCCTCTTAGCACAGGGAAAATTCACAAGCTAAAACAAAAGATAATCTAATGCATGTCTTTGCTATTACTTACTATTTCTGCAATATTAGATGCTTAGTCCAGATATGGCTTAGGGAGATGTATTTACTCTGCCCTGGTTCCTTTGCTGACTCGAAGAAAGCCAAAACAAAAGACAAACAAAAACTTCCCCCCACAGATTTGAAAGTATCTTTTCCCCTTATTGGTCCTGTTGCTCAGGTGCCAACCAGGTTATCTGAGCTTCTTAACCCTTTACAGGTAAAGGAGGGATTAAACCTTTACAGGGTAAAGAGGGATTTTATGCTACCCTTAGCTGTATGTTTATGACACCCCTCATCTACAACCTGAGACATCGGGAGGTAAAAGAGGGCCTATGAAAAGGGTAAAGTAAATTTGTGCTCTGCATGAGAATGGAGACACTCTGAGCCATTTATTTAGGATAAAATGAAACTGAGAGACTCTATGGTCTCATTGCAACCAATGACAGTGAGGCACCTAGAGACTACTGAAAGTTCCACTAAGTGCCTAAATATCTTTAACATATCCTAAGTTACACAAAGGTCATCAAAGTTGAATTCACCCCATTAAAAAAGAAAATTGTTTTGGTTACAAAAATAATTTAATTTAAAAAGCACTTATTTTACAAGAAAAGTTTTTTTAAAATTCAATTTTTTAAATGAAATCTAACTTTTTTTTTAAATAGCTTTTTTCCCTCCTCCCCTTCCATTTTGTCCCCTTTCTCCCTTTTTCAATGGCAAAATGGGAAAAGGACAAAAGGTGTCTGACCATTTGGGGGAAATCTTACTATGTACCTCTTATGAAAGCTTATGGATACTGGGGATTCTCCATGCTTGTCTGTGTCAGATTGCAAACTTCTGTTTGATTGTAAGGCTGATCTTTGCCTTCCTGCTGTCTTTTTGCCTCCACCCTGGACTAACATTCCAAGTGGAGGTAGTGAAGGGCTCACAACAAAGGGTCATTAAACTTTGATGATCGTGCATTCAATGGAGCACTTGCTGTGATGGGATGAATAAATTCCACACTAGCTTAAGCAGAGCTGGAGAGCAATTAATGCACCTGGTGGTACCAAAAGGGTGTAGCAGGCTTAATTAAAGATGAGACCCAGTGAGGGGTGGCTAATATATAGGAAGCCCTTCCAGGGAGTAAGAGGGAAGAGAATGAGTGGCTAGGATTCCTGATTGTCTCTCCTAGGTAAGGAGACTGAGGGGGAGAATAGGGCTTTGCATTCTCTTCTGAAATGGGGGCTCTGTCAGAGAGGCCAGGAGCAGTAAAGTCTACAGAGGAAGTTTGTACCCTGTTATTGGCCCTGGAGGTGGAAGGGCAGCATGGGTGAAGAGACTCCTGAAGCATGCCTGATAGAAGGATTCTAGGAAACAGCCCTGAGGGTCAGTGACTTGGGAGGAGCTGGATCTCTTGAAAAAAAGACCTGTAAGGAAGCACTCTGTAGTAGATCAGCAAATAATTTTCCACAGTCTGGGAGAGACAATGAAGAGTTTGCAAGGATTGAGCCTAGGGAGGGTGAAAGAATTTATGCTTCTTTGTATTTTGCTGGACTCTTTGTTTCACCCTTTGAGTGGTGGGAAGAAAGTGTCCTGGCTGGTGGGCAAGTCGCAAAATAAATCGACCACTAACAGGCCTGAATGGTGCCTGCTGGAGGCGAATGAGGAAAGGGTTCTGCAATAACATTCACAGCTGTAAGGGGGAATGCATGCTGGTGAGACACCTTGCCACAATCCCCCTGGCACAACAGCCCTGCCACCTGAGGCAAACCCACACTTCAAGTCTGAACTCCAGAGGTGTGGTGGTATCTAACAGTGAATCATCTGGTATGGGGCATAGGCTGGGTCTGCACTACAGAGGCCTGTCTACATTTGGAAGTTAGGTTGACCTAGCTATGTCTTTCAGGGCTGTGAAAAATGTCATGCCCTGAGTGCCATAGTTAGATTAACATACCCCTCCCCCCACCCCCCACCCCGGTGTAGATGCAGCTAGATCAACAGAAGAATTATTCCAGTAAACTTGCAACTGCCTCTCTGGGAGGTGGATTAAGTACACTGATGGAAAATCCCCTTCTGCCAATTAAGGAAGTGTCTACATTATGGTGCTACAGCTATGCCATAGCCATCCTGGCTGAGCTCCCGTGTCTACATACAGCGTACGCTGACAGGAGTTTTTCTGCTGGTGTAGGAAGAGCAACTCCTGAACAATGTTAGCTATGCAGACAGAAGTTCTCATCTGTCCACGTAGCTATGTCTGTACCACAGGTTTTGTTGACATAGCAATATTACTTGGGTGTGTGGTTAAGTGTAGAGCAACGCTTTGATCACATGATCAGTCTGACTTTGGAAGGGGTCACCTGACAAAGGGGATGGGAGTTTAGAGAGTCTGTCACCAGCTATTTGAAAAAAAGAGTAGAAGGACACTGACTCCAGGGGTCAGAGATAGAGATTCCATGATTCAGGGAAGGAGCCATGAGCTGTAGGAATGGGAATCCTGGGCACCCTAAAGGATTATGGCGCAAGCTCTAAGAATATCCCAGATGGTTGAGGAAACCGAGGCAGGTGTTCTATTGTCTTGTCCAGCTCAGTGTATTTCTCGTGTGATCTCGTGTTTAGAGATCTTTGCAAAGCCTGTGAATCTGTTTGCTTCACCTGCCACCTGCCCCTGGAGAAGTGAACCATAAACTCAGAGCACCTACATGCGTCCATCTCTGGGATGGGGTGTGCTTGACATACAAGGGCATCTGGGGCATCAGCACTGGTCCTGGGGCCTAAGGCATCTGGGCCATGTCATTCCATTTCCATGAAGGGTTAGAAAGAAGAAACCATGCTGCAGCCTGCTGAGATCCATGAAAGCTTAATACACACATGTCTACAGTACTGGTGTAGGGATAGGATTTTATATTTGTATTAAAGGCCATAGTTTATCCTGACAGCCACCCTTTTTGAATAGCAGAAATGAATGACCCTCTGGGGCATTGGTAGAAATGCATCTGAGAGACTGCGAGTGTCTGTACTGATGTTAAAGCAGGGACAGACCAGAACAGTCCTTATGACTGAATATGGTCACCCTTTGTTTTAGGCTAAGTTGTATTATAAAAGTTGGGGTCTTGTTTCCAATATGCATTATAAACTTCCCTCTAGTCATTTCTTTGTTTTAAGGTTTAGTGAGTAAAAGACAGGGTCATGTATTGTGTCTATGTTAATTAGATTAGAGGAATGCTGAAGGCCCAAGCCACAGTGTGAACTGTTTTGATTACAAGATTTAATGAGGTTTCATTTCTAATGCCTTTCTTGCTCAATATAAAACACTGCTGTTTGTATACTCTTGAAGGTCTCTGTAAAAGACTGTTTGTGTGAATGAGGAGTGCATGCATCAGGAAAAGATAAGGTGTGAAGGCCATTGTTGGAGCCACATGGTCAGGGGAGGAGGAGTAAAGAAATTTAACAGACTTCTCGATGCCAGAGTATCATCAATGCACATCCATGACTGAGGAAAGGCAGATTGACGACCCTGAGGTGGAGGCTGGCACCCCTAAAGACAAGACAATTGATTAAATCAAAAGGACAGAATGGCCCTCTCGGAGGTGCTTTGGAATGTTAACATCAGAAGATAACACCGATTAAGGAGTAACCGGTCACAAACTGACACAGCAAAATCCATAGACTTCAACGGAGAAAAAAGACTATAAGAACAGGGTGCTTTGCCATGGGACTTTTGGTTCGTCTTGCCACAACTCCAGGAGCATCGGATTGCGACCGACAGAGCCCGGCTCCCCTCTACGACCAATCTGGCTGGCCACTAGATTGATCCAGACTCAGGACTGATAACTATAAACATCGACTGGTGGGACTGTGTGTGTCTGTGTGTGTGTGTATGACTGAAAAGCGTATGCTAATGCTGTATTCTCAATAAATGTGGCGTATTCCCTTCTCCCCTATAAAAAGATCTTGTGTGCTTTGTATAAGCATAACAGTTTTGGTGGAGAATTGCGAAAGGGGGAAGAATATGCTCTGTAATTGTTGAAAATACTACCAAATATTACTAAAAGGTATACCATATGTATAAAGTGATCGATCATTCAGGTGTGCACCCCCCCCGGCCATAGAAGTGCCGGGCAATAGGGGGAGGATTAGAGTCCTCGCTCCGACCTGTCTGTATGGGAAAACTATATAGATAAGATATATACAAACTGTCTACATATATATACACCCCCGGTCATAGAGGTGCCGAGCCATAAGGGGGAGGATTAGAGTCCTCGCTGCTACCCATCTGTCAGGGAAAAATTGCATAGGTGAATATACCCTCGGTCATAGCAGGATCGAGCCCAAAAGGTAGGGGGCTTAGAGTTTCCCCCTCCTGCTCTGTCAGGCAGAGTTCTTTTTAGTGGGTATAGACTTTTGTGTTTTTTAAGTCCCAGCACAAGCGTGGGCACGGAAGAATAATAAAGGTAAAAGAGATTCATAAAGAAATATTTTCAGGTGGTATTTTCTATGTGAGACCCAACTCTGAAGGATATAGGAGTGTGGGCAAATAGTGGTAGCACCTCTGTAAGAAATGTTTAAAAGGAAGCAATCCAAAGATGATACTTTGTTCAAGACATTACTCCTTTTAAACAGATCTTGCTCTGTTAAACCAAACTCTAAAGGATATAGGAGTTTGGGTAGTGTAGTATTTTTTGTGAGTGATATTATGGTGATTTCACAATTTTGAAAGAAATTTTTATGGAAAGGGACCAGGAGGGGTGGAGGCTAGTTGAGGAGCCCATCCTCCTTGCTAAATTGGTAGTGGAACAAAGGTTGTGCCCATGGAAAGGGACGGTTCAGTGAGGAAAGCAGGATCCGGCCTAGACAAGTAGGCAGGCAACAGATAAAGAAATTGGAAAACAGGTTGGAAGCCCTGAGGGCATAGTGGCAGGAGTAAGGAAAGGAGTAAGTGCAGGAATGGGGAATTCAGATTTCTGAAACAATACTTGGAATGATGAAATCTGAGTTGATGAAGGTGTCATTTTGGGAAATAAGCAAGTGATTTAAGGAAAGAGAATGAAAAGTTAACTCTGCAGAGGCTGGAGGGAATTAGGCAGTTAAACTTTTTTAAAATGTTAAAAAGGAAAAGTGTTATAGAAAGAGAATTCTTGGTTTCTTTGCAGCCATTCTGAAGGAAAAATGGTCCCTTTTCCAAAGGCATGTCTGTAAATAATCCAGGAAAAGAGACTATCTGATTGAAATCATTTGACTGTGGACAATTTAGTCAAATTCGCTAAAAAAAACATAAGGGGGTTCTATTGAAGCTTAACTGCCCCAAATGTATAAAGGGAATGTAATCTATATACAGCTATGTAAAAACAGAGCAGTGTAGAAAGGATGTTAAGGGGAAAAAAATGTGTATGTATCTATCTGTGTGTGTACATATGTGAGGTTCTAAGGACCTAAACCAACACACCTGGTTTGTAAAACTCCTATTTTGTACGTTTAAGATAAATTGGTTTTGTTTTGTTTTTAATAATGCCACTAAAAATCCATTTGACTCTTTAATTCAAAGTTGCAAAACTGACAGACCTTTTTGCCAGACACAGGTAATTAGTGTTGTTTGGCTTTGGAATTTGGCATTTAACCCTTAAGGGGTAACTCAATGCATTACAAAATTTAAAATGTTTTTAAATAAAGACCAATGTCGTGGCTGCAGCAGAGCAGTCAAAATCAGGAGAATAGGAAGAGATTCTGGATTCTTTTTGTGTTTGTTTGGGTTGGTTGGTTAGTTGGTTGTATTTTGTAACAAAATAGCAGATGAGAGCTGTAGTAAAAGATAAGAAATTAAAAAGACAGTGCGCCTCTGAAGCAACAGCAGGGGTGAGGTGCACAAAACAAAAAGAAGCAATGTTAGAAACACTGAGCCTTAAGGTAGCTCTGTGTAATCAGACTGTTACTTTAATAAGGGCACATAAAAACTCTGTAAGCACAAAAGAAACAGTTACACCTTATGTATTAAATGATATGGCTAATATAATGTTATAGAAGTTAAACTATGAAAGGAATGTGCATTTTCCCCAGGACATGTGCAGTGTATATTGTAGAAGGGGTAAAAGAAATGCAAACATACCATACTACTTAATTAAAATCCTATTAGGGCTCCAAAGGGAGCCACAATAGGTTGTGTTTTCTTTTTCAAATCACTGTGTGTTATTTCAAATACGTTACTTTGGGTGTGTTTTGGAAGCAAGAGTTAAAAGTTAAAAGTAATCAAAACTCTGGTGAAAGTTGATCGTCCCTTTTGTGTTCTATATTTTGTCTTGTGTTGTTTGTCTTGTTGCTAGCACTGTTGTGTATTAAATACTGCAGGGAAACATCCTCAGGTAGCAGACACCATATTAGGAGGGGTTGGTTTTGGAACAGGGATTATGAATACGGTAAATTTAGAGGTAACTACACTTACCTACATGCCTCCAGCTTCCATCCAGGACACACCACACGATCCATTGTCCACAGCCAAGCTCTAAGATAAAACCGCATTTGCTCCAATCCCTCAGATAGAGACAAGCACCTACAAGATCTCTATCAAGCATTCTTAAAACTACAATACCCACCTGCTGAAGTGAAAAAACAGATTGACAGAGCCAGACGAGTACCCAGAAGTCACCTCCTACAAGACAGGGCCAACAAAGAAAATAACAGAACACCACTAGCTGTCACCTTCAGCCCCCAACTAAAACCTCTCCAGCGCATCATCAGAGATCTACAACCTATCCTGAAAGATGATCCTTTACTCTCACAGATCTTGGGAGACAGACCTGTCCTCGCTTACAGACAACCCCCCAACCTAAAGCAAATACTCACCAGCAACCACACATCACTGAACAAAAACACTGACCCAGGAACCTATCCTTGTAACAAAGCCCGATGCCAACTCTGTCCACATATCTATTCAAGTGACACCATCATAGGGCCTAATCACATCAGCCATACCATCAGGGGCTCGTTCACCTGCACATCTACCAATGTGATATATGCCATCATGTGCCAGCAATGCCCCTCTGCCATGTACATTGGCCAAACCGGACAGTCTCTACGCAAAAGAATTAATGGACACAAATCTGACATCAGGAATCATAATACTCAAAAACCAGTGGGAGAACACTTTAACCTGTCTGGCCATTCTATGACAGACCTGCGGGTGGCTATCTTAAAACAGAAAAACTTCAAAAACAGACTCCAACGAGAGACTGCTGAGCTGGAATTGATATGCAAACTAGACACAATCAACTCAGGGTTAAATAGGGACTGGGAATGGCTGAGCCATTACAAACATTAAATCTATCTCCCCTTGTAAGTATTCTCACACTTGCTTCTTATCAAACTGTCTGTACTTGGCTATCTTGATTATCACTTCAAAAGTTTTTTTTCTCTTACTTAATTGGCCTCTCAGAGTTGGTAAGACAACTCCCACCTGTTCATGCTCTCTGTATGTGTGTATATATATCTCCTCAACATATGTTTCACTCTATATGCATCCGAAGAAGTGGGTTGTAGCCCACGAAAGCTTATGCTCTAATAAATTTGTTAGTCTCTAAGGTGCCACAAGTACTCCTATTCTTTTTGCGGATACAGACTAACACGGCTGCTACTCTGAAACTAGAAATAAATTGAGTACCTTATCACAATTGCGAGAGAGTCTCATACATGAACAGGCAGATGCTAATGTGGATTTGGTGCAAATAGGCCTAGGCAATCTGAGAGCAACATGGAGTTTGTGGAAATGGTTAAACACCACCACCTGGCTGTTATACAAAGAACAGCTGGAATTGGGAAATAAAACTGCCTTAGCTATGGGATGTACTAAAATGCAAATTCTTAGTTTAGCATCACTTGAATATGAAATGTTCTTGGCAATATCAGGCAAAGTGCAGGAACACCTTTTAAAAAAACAGAAAAGATCTTTGTTTGATACATATAAGCATGAATGGATACAATATGTCTCCAGCAGGGTTAAGCCTGAATTGTTACTAGGAGAAATTATTGTTAAAATTGCCCATCAACAATCTGTGGAGGCAGAGATATGGAAAGTCAGTCCACTACTGAAATTGGCCATGGGATCCTTTTGGTTAACCTGCATTATGGATCAGTGGGCCGGGAAAGAGAAAAGATTATTGGACACACGACAGTGTACAGAGCGGGACCCCCACAAATGGGTATGCCTCTCCCTGCCTGACACCACAGAACCATGCAGTAGGGACACATCGCTAGGCACATGTGTCTGGGATGAGCTAGAAAATATAACCCATGTGGTATATAATGGACAATGTGTATGTGTTGTGTCCTGGGAAACAATATTTTGGGAGGATTATAGCATTAGCCAGCCACCAGTGGATGAGTGTAGATGGAATGCAAGCATTTTATGCCCTAAGAATCACACTTATTACCTTCCTAAGCTGGAAAAAGCCCAAAGTACAGTGATTGCTCCCTTGTTTAATTTCTCCATATCTCTCGGTTTGGATCGGCAGGAGTTAGCTGATCATCTGCTTTTAGAAGCCAAAGTAACGCAGTTTTTGCAGGAAAGATGTAGGAAAGCGAATTCTCCAAATAACACATACAAAGGGAGATATATTTAAAATTGCTAACTCTGAAAGGGAGCTTACTGCATATCATTGGTATGATGTTTTTACAGGCTGGTCTCCCACTTCCAAAGGTATATTGTCAATTATGCTTCATCCATTGTAAATTGTGTTGGTATTATCCTGCATTTGCCTAATTGGAATTATATGTATGTGTTGCTGGATAAAAAGAATGTTTGTTAAATTGCAACCACAAGCTCAAATTGCCTCTCAATATGTAGCTATGAAACAATTATATAAAATATGACCCACTCCAGAATTGTTCTTGCAGGATCAAAAGGGGGATATGTAGGAGAAGGATTTTATATTTGTATAAAAGGCCACAGTTTATCCTGCCAGCCATCCTTTTTGAATAGCAGAAAGGAATGACCCTCTGGGACATTGATAGAAACGCATCTGACAGACTGCCAGTGTCTGTACTGATATTAAAGCAGGGACATACCAGAACAGTCCTTATGACTGATTATGGTCACCCTTTGTTTTAGGCTAAGTTGTATTATAAAAGATGGGGTCTTGTTTCCTAAATGCATTATAAACTGGCGGGACTGTGTGTGTCTGTGTGTGTGTGTGTGAGTGAAAAGTGTATGCTAACTGCTGTATTCTCAATAAATGTGGCGTTTTGCCTTCTCCCCTATAAAAAGATCTTCTGTGCATTGTATAAGCATAACACTGCGACCCAGCACAGCTGCCTGGTGAATGCCAAGTGTTGGTTCCAAAAGAGCCAATTTTTTTCATGGATTTTTGGATTCAGCCACTGAACCAAAAAAAAAAATGAATTTTTTTGCTCAGTTCTAATCTTCAGGCACCTATATATTTATAAAGATCAGGCCCTATGAGATTTATGAATACAACCCCAATTGGCACTTAGATGATTTAGGTAATAATCTGTATTATCCAAACCATCTATATGTTAGTGGACATTAAGCATAAATAATATTAAGCACAAATAGTGTATCCATTACATAGCCTAAATTGGCTATACCTCTATTCTCTTATGCTAAGTATCCTATAACGCCTTGCATTATCTGAAATCAGCTTTGTCTGAAGTAGATTGGACTGTTGTCCAGATCAGGATAGATGATAATTTTACCATAGTCAGGGCCGGCTCTAGGCACCAGCTAAACAAGCTGGTGCTTGGGGCGGCACATTTTTAGCGGCCAGAATGCCGCCCCTAAAAATGTGCCCCGGCCGCCCTAGCTCACCTCCGCTGCTGCTGCCGCTCACGCGCCGCTACTCACCCTCCCTCCCAGGCTTGAGAGCCTGGGGGGAGGAGGCAGGGCTGGGGATTTGGGGAAGGGGCGGAGTTGAGGCGGGCCGGGGGTGGGGGTAATTAAAAAACGGGGGGGCGGCCAAAATTGTTTTTGCCTTGGGCGGCAAAAATCCTAGAGCCGGCCCTGACCATAGTGACAGCTAGGGAGTGATTTTCATAGCCCTATACTGGAATGACTTTGAGAGGACAAGACTCATGTTTGTTCTGCCCTATTACAGGCCTAGCAGGTGCTTTTATGCTCTTTGGTACTTGAAATACATCAGTTCAGACCTAGAAGATAAGGGGTACATCATATTACCAGAAAAACAAGGTAGAAAGCTGACTAGTTTCAAGTGATGTACGCATCTTTTACTTTTAAACAGGGGAGGTATAAAACAATGGCTTTAGGAGTATAACTTTGGGAGCACACCTTCTGCGTAAGGTGAATATAACATGACTGTATGAGATCACTTCCTGGAGATTGGTATCATACTGAACCTTTTTCCTGTACTGTATTATTACTGGTTTAAAGCAATAAACTTGACTGACATTGGTAATTTGGTATTTTGAATATATTTGATAATGAATCAAAGTGGGTAAAGCGATTTACTATACAATTCATCAATACTAAGTAACATTGTATTGGTTGCAATATAATTAAAGAGAGAATGGTACCTGTTGGACTGGTTTGTGGATGTCATCAGATCAATACTTCCCCAGGAGTGACTTCCCATCACCACCCACCCCCTATTGTATTAGTTGTCACCCTATAAGTAGATACAAAATAGGGGCCAAACCATTCTTTATCTCACTATGGCTCATATGCTACAGTATCTTGCATCTTATAATGATGATGAGCCAGAGCCAAAGTCTTTGTAGTTAAGGAAAAGACTCTCAGGGCATGTTTACACTGGCAACGTTAAAGCGTGGCCGTGGCAGTGCTGCCATGGCAACACTTTAACGTGGCCATGTAGTCGCGGCACCAGTGCTGGGAGAGAACTATCTCAGCCCTGTAAAAAACCCACCTCCATGAGGGGAATAGTTAACAGCACTGGGAGCCTGGCTCCCAGCACTTGTGCACTCTCTACACTGCCACGTTACAACGCTGAAACTTTCTGTGCTCAGGGGAGTGTTTTTTCACACCCTGAGCGAGAAAGTTGCAGCGCTGCAAAGTGCCAGTGTAGACATGTCCTCTGTCATTGACTACAAGGGGTTTTGTGTAAGGACGCATATGGGGCAGAGGCAACAGATATTTTCTACACATTTGATATGGGCTAGGATCCTTGTCTCCCCTGCCCACTCTCAAAATAAACACTCACAGATTACATTCATGTTTTACAATACAGCAATCCACCTCCACCTTTCCCATCCCACATACACAGAATATTCCCTCACACTGTGGGAGAGGGAGCCCCTCGCTCTTTCAGCAAAGACCAGAAGGATGGGTGATAATTATGTCATCAAGCAGCTAAGTGGAGATTTTCAAAGGAGCATAGAAAGGTTAGCTGCCCAACTCCCTTTGAGATTCAAAGGCAGGTGGGTGCCTAACTCCCTTAGATTTCTAAAAAAATCACAGCCAATGTCAACAGGGAGATTTGAACTTTTTTCATGTGGCAGCTTTGGGGTCTACTAGGCCTGCATTTGGAATTCCAGGTCCAGAGATCAGACTGACCCGGGAGCTTTAGCCAAGAATTTTTTAACTTGGGAGCATTTAATTTTATTTTTACTATGAAATAAAATTGACATTGGTTCCTTTTTTGCTATTATTCTAGCAGATCTACTCATCGAATATATCAGGTGAACAGAGATTTCCACTGAGATCAGAAGTTCTGTCTGCATTAATTTTCTTTGAAATGAGACATTCCCTTTTTTTTTATTGCTTTGTCTTTTGGGTCAACAGTTCTGCTGTCTCTGTTATTTTCCCTTTGGAATCAGTTGTTTTCCATAACTTCCCCTTTGAATTTAGTAATAAGACTTCCTTGTACCTTTGTTTTTCCTTTCTAAAAATAAATATTAACTTTCCTCTGTGCAATAATTTCAAATTCCCACCAGCAGAAATATCAAGGGAGATTACATCACCTCATATGAAGGAGAAATTACTGACCAGGAGAGACCATAATTTCTGTGAAAGGAAATATCAACAAAATACAACAAGAAGCGCTGTAGGACCTTGACATTCAGATAGGAACCCAAAGCTCAGGTTACTGAGATAATGTAAGACTATCAATAGTAGACAAGTGGATAATGTAGTGCAAAAACTGTAAACTTATCTCAGGAAATTTGAAGAAAGGGTTAGGGTTAGGGTGCAATAGATCATCAGTATGAAAGGTAAATCAACACAGTAAAAATGAAATAATTTGATTTAGAAAAAAGAAATGCCTACTCAGGCATCCACCGTGTCAGAAACAGTATAACTGCATGTTCAATCCAGGGGGAAAGTAAATAAAGTTTAATGGGGTGACACTGCACACTATATTCTTCATAATGATATTATTATGTTATGATTATAGCATTATTATGATGTGTTTTGTGCAAGACGGGTCATGTAAGGTGTCATTGGAAAAGTTGTGATTTGCTGAATATGATTATCCTATTTCTATGCATGTATCATTTTTGTATCTGAAGTTATGAATATGGACTATGTATCTGTATTTCAAATGTAGTTACACCTTGGTAACTTCCACTAGGCAAGATGCTTTCAGTCTACATATTTGGTTGGGAAGGGCCTATTCAGGGTAATGAGCCATTAGGGAAAACAATAGGCCTTAGGAGAAACTTATCCTCCACCTGATGAGCCTTCCTGAGAGCACTCCAGAGAGTCTGTAAGTAATGGTTGCTATGACCAGACCACATGACTCTGGACTCCATCTTGGGATGTCTGTACTTTTCCATGCATTGGTCCAGGCACCAAGTTTTGAAACAAAGGGTTCCCGCCCTATGCTAAGGCTATAAAAGGCAGGGAGTGATATCAACGGTTCTTCTTCACTCCTCACACAAGAGGACTCCTGGAAAGACCTAAGGAACAAACACTGAACTGGGGGAAGTGCTTGAACCAGGCTAAAGGGATTTTAGCCTGTGTATAGAGACCTGAGAAATCCTAACTGCAAAGCAAATACAGCCTGTGCCTTGAGAATCTGCAAGACCGCTGGTATCATCAGTCAGGGTTAGCAACTGCTCATTCATAGTCAATCTAACCACTGTGTTATTCTTAGTTTGTGTTTTTGTTTATTTGCTGGTAATCTGCTTTGATCTGTTTGCTATCCCTTATAGTCACTTAAAATCTGTGTTTTGTAGTTAAACTTGTTTGTAGTTTAACATAAACCAGTGTGCCTTTAAGTGAAATATCTTGGGGAAAATCTCAGCTTGTTTAGCACAAGTGTGCATATTCCTCTCCACATTGAGGGAGAGGCAAACCAGGTAACAAATTCCTACTGATCAGTGTTTTGACCAGGCCAGGGTGGTACAGCTGTGGGGTCCTAGGCTGGGGATTTTGTGGCTTCTCTACTGTTGGTTCATGCAGTGGATGGTCAGAGAGCCTGCATACAAATGCAGCTGGGTGTGTCCCTACCTGTGTAAATGCTGTGTAAATGCTGGAGGAAGTGTAGGACCAGGAGTAGGTCTGCAAATTGCCACAGCAGCACAGTGTCAGAGGGAGCCTAGACTGGTGGGTCAGAGGGCTCAGTGGAACCACAGTTCCATGTAGCACCCCAGGGGTAAGCCATCAAAAATGGGTTATAGCAAAACAAGCTTAAGAAAGAGCAATGAATGGCTCTCAGATTTAGAACATGAGAATGGCCAAACTGTGTCAGACCAAAGGTCCGTTTAGCCCAGTATCCTGTCAGAGGGAATGAATGGAAGAGGTAATTATCAAGTGATCCATCCCCTGTCACCCATTCCCTTTTTCCTGTACCATATAATTACTGGTTATTTAGTCTTTTGACTATTCAGCAACACTAAGCTACAATAATTATATTGCAACCAATACAAAGAGATAATGGTATCTGTTGGACTGGTTTGTTCACGTCATCAGATCAATACTTCCCCACCAGTCAACTTCCCATCACCGACCAGCCCCCTACTGTATAAGTTGTCATCCTGTTAGTAGATATAAAATAGGGGCCAAACCATTCTTTATCTCACTCTGGCTCACATGCTCCAACATCTTGCATCTTATATTATAATCATGAGCCAGATCCAAAGTCCTTTGTAGTTAAGGGAAAGACTCTCAATCATTGAGTAAAAGAGGTTTTGTGTCAGGCCCCTTACATGGAAAAGGCAAGAAATATTTTCCTCACGTCTGATATGGGCTAGGATCCCTGTCTCCCCTGCCAACTCAAAATAAACTATTGCAGACTACATTCGCATTTTACAATAGAACAATCCACCTCCACCTTTCCCATCGCACATGTACAGCATATTCCCTCACATCAATGTTCCCTTTATTTTTTTCTATCCATGTGCAGAGTGAATTTTGTTATGTGCACCAATATAGTGGTGATGTGTGCCACCAGTAAAAACAAAAACAAAAATGTAGATATAACCTATATTTTTGAAAAGTTACCATAGGGATAATTACTACATCCAGGACAGGTTAGGCATTTTAATACTAACTACTCAAAGAATTAAATTTAAGCGTCAGAGAGAAATAAAATTATGTAATGCATAAAACTGCAATAACATAACAACAACACAAATATGTGCTGGGAGGTAAGTGTGAAAGAGACAGTGTGTGTGTGTGTGTGTGTGTGTGTGTGTGTGTGTGTGTGTGTGTGTGTGTGTGAAACACTGAGACAGTGTGTATGTGTGTGTGAGAGAGACACAGAGTGTGTATGTGTGAGAGACACAGAGACTGTGTGCGAGAGAGAGAAAGAGAGAGAGACAGTGTGTGTGTGTGTGTGTGTGTGTGTGTGTGAGAGAGAGAGAGACAGAATGTATGTGTGTGTGTGTCAGAGACACAGAGACAGTGTGTGTGTGTGTGTGTGTGTGTGTGTGTGTGTGTGTGTGTGTGTGTGTGTGTGTGAGAGAGAGAGAGAGAGAGAGAGAGAGAGAGAGAGAGAGAGAGAGAGAGAGAGTGAGTGTACTGGCTGCTGGGGAAGCCTATGAGAGACCGTGCTTTTTCTTTTTAAGGCACTCCCACCGCCACGAAGCTTAGAGGGAACACCTTATCTTTCCTCTATGCAATCATTTCAAATTCCCACTAGCAGAACTATCAAGGAAGATTACATCACCTCATAAGAACGAGAAATTACCAACCAGGAGAGACATTAATTTCTATGAAAGGGAATAACAACAAAATACACCAAGGAGCACTGTAAGATGCAGACATCCAGGTAGTAACCCAAAGCTCAGTTTACTGAGATAATTGAAGATTATCAAGAGTAGAAGAGATTGGAAAATGTAGCGCAAAGACTATAATCTTATCTCAGAAAATCTGAAGGAAGGGTTATGGTTAGGGGGCAGCTGGCAATAGACTATCAGTGTGAAATGTAAAGCAGCACAGTTAAAATGAAATAATCTGATTTAGGAAAGAAAAATACTGGCTCAGGCATCTAGCGTGTCAGAAAGAATATGATTGCTTGTTCAATCCAGGGGGAATGTAAATAAAAGTAGAAGAGTTAGAGCAAAACATGCTCAGGAAAGAGCAATGAATGGCTCTCAGATTTAGAATGTAAAAACATAAGAACAGCCATACTGGGTCAGAGCAAAGGTCCATCTTCCAACAGTGGCCAATGCCAGGTGCTTCAGAGGTAATGAACAGAACATGTAATCATCAAGTGACCCATTCCCTGTCACCCATTCCCAGTTTCTGGCAAACAGAGGCTAGGGACACCGTCCCTGCCCATCCTGGCTAATAGCCATTGATGGACCTATCCTCCATGAATGTATCTAGTTTATTGACTCCTTGTGTGTACATTTTATTTTTCACCATGTGAGTTTTATTGCTCGTAAAAATTGTCTGTCTTCTCTGTGTGTGTGTGTGTTTCTGGATTTCCATTTTTCTGTCATACATTTATGTTGCACTAGTGTCAATGTACCATTGCCATTCCCGGTGTAGACATAGTTCATATGGGTGCATCATAAGTCAGTGGGTGAAGAGATCAGATGGCAGAATATATCAAGAAGGGTGTAGGGGAAAAGCAAAGAAGAGATTTCAGACTTATTGGCTCTGATACCTTTTCTTTAACAGCAAGGATCTTCTACTTCTCTTTAAACATATCTGTATTTTATTGTTCATAAAATTTGGAGAAAGAAACAATTTCTCTCTCTCTCTCTCTCTCTCTATATATATATATATTTGTCTCATTCTGTCTATATATATCTTCCTTTTTTTCTCCAGTTTTTCATTTTTCTCCAGGCACATTCTCCCTTCTGGATAAAAATGACTCTCTTATTTCACTCGTAATGAGATTTCATTTTTATCTAATTTTCATTTCTTTATATGGTGTTGGATTCTGATCTAAGTTGCACTTGCGTAAATCCACATGAAGCTGATGCAATTTATCCTGGTGTAACTGAGATCAGGAAACAGCCCGTGGTCTGTGTTTAGGGTTTGTTTGTGTCATTGTCTGTTTCCCAGCTGCATCTTATCAAATAGTGCAAATTTTAATTTGAATCTGCTGGGATAGAGGACAGCAGGCTAGACCTTCATACAAACCACAGCCTCATTAGTGTTTCAGTATCTGTCTTATGGGGAATGTCTATACTGCATTTGGGCAGTGTAATTCCCTGTTCTGGTAAACCCACCACACACAATCTTTGATTGAGCTATTGTGCTAAAAATAGCAGTGTAGACTAGCTGCCAGAGCCTAATCCCATCTGAGATCCTAGGTACGTACACAGGTGGCCATCCCAAATGGCTGCATGTGCTGCCGTGTTCTCACTGCTTATTTTATCTTGCTAGCTTGATCAAAGCTAGTGCATGTACGTCTACCCAAGCTGGGAATTACACCTCCCAGCTGCAGGGGAGACGTACCAGTGGTAGAACTCTAAATATCTTTCATTTCTAGTCTATTGATTTTTTGTTATATCATCTAGATTTGTTGATGTGACACTGATACGATAAAGACATTTCAAAATCCCAGCCTAAAAGTATTTACAGTTCAAGAGAGCTTAAGGGAGTTAAATGGGACATTTCCATAATTCAATAGGGTTCCATGCCCTTGTTTCACCTATATTGGAAGCTCAACCTCTTAAGGATAGGAGTCTTCCTCTGTTTTTTGACAACTTCATTTTTCCCGTGGAGAGATGCAGTGGTATGAGGTTACCTACTCCAGGTTTCTGCCAGTATAACCAACAGCACAGCCTGACTGTGTGTACTCCATCAATATTTAATGGTTTTCTGATTCTAGATACATATTATGGAGAAAGCAGAAGTAAGAAACCAAACGTCCATCGTGGAATTCATCCTTTTAGGATTTGGGAATGTCCCTGAACTGCAGCCCCTTTTCTTCCTGCTGTTTCTAGTGATCTACATTGTGACTGTCGCCGGAAACATCCTCTTCATTGTGCTAGTTGTGGCTGATCAGCACCTTCACATCCCCATGTACTTTTTACTGGGGAACTTGTCCTGCCTGGAGATCTGCTACACCTCTGCCATCCTGCCCAGGGTGCTGGCCAGTCTCCTGACTGGGGACAGAACCATTTCTGTTAAGGGCTGCATTGTGCAATTATATTTCTTTGGTATCCTGTCAAATACAGAAAATCTGCTGCTTACGGCAATGTCTTATGACCGGTATTTAGCGATATGCAATCCACTCCGTTATGCTGCTCTGATGAATGGCAGGGTTTGTTGGCAGCTTGTGGCAGGGTCCTGGATAAGTAGCTTTCTGCTCTGCACCATAGTAAATATTTTCTTTTTCCAATTAACGTTCTGTGATTCCAAAGAAATTGACCATTTCTTTTGTGATTTTTCACCCATGATAAAGCTGTCCTGTGTCAACACCCAGACTCTGGAACTGTTGACATTTATTATCTCTGTAATAGGGACATTTGTACCCTTTCTTCTGACTCTGACATCCTACATTTGTATCATAACCACCATCCTGAGAATCCCTTCCAGCATCGGGAGGCAAAAGGCATTTTCCACCTGCTCATCTCACCTCATTGTGCTTGCAGTTTTGTATGTGACCGTATTAACTGTCTATGTAGTTCCAACAGCCAACACGCCCAAGGTCCTACACAAAATATTCTCTGTCTTCTACACAGTCCTGACTCCCATGATCAACCCTGTCATCTACAGCCTGAGAAACAAGGAGGTCAATGAGTCCCTAAGAAAAGTTATTCTTAAACTAGTAGCTTAGAGAAACAGGCATAGAATGTGAAAGTATAAATGTTAGCATATAATAAAATAGAGATGAACTGATATAGTTTCTTATTTGAGTCCATTTGAGTCCTTGAGAACAGGGTTACCCCTTTTTAACCTTACTTCATACTTCTTTCTTTCTTTCTTTCTTTCTTTCTTTCTTTCTTTCTTTCTTTCTTTCTTTCTTTCTTTCTTTCTCTTCCTGTTACTCTGCTACTTTTTGAGCATTCATCTTTCATACATTTAATTCACATTTCTTTTATACAAAACTTCATACTGTAAGAAACATTCTTTATGAAAATTGGGCTTTTTTCCAAACTCACGTTTCCGTAAAGCACTCTGGTTCATTCATCCGTACATGAACACTAATGCCCAAATTCCGCAAGGAGCTTACCATCTTTTGAGTGGTTCTGGGTCTCTTCCACTCCCACTGAAGCCAATGACATTCATTCTCCACTTTTTAGGATCCTCCATTTTCATTGATGCCTCTGAATAGTAGGTGAAAAATGTTGCCGCCACAGTGAGTGGAGAACTTTGATTGGGCAGTATTCTATGCAGATCTGTAACTGGGTAAACAAAAAATGAAAGTCTTTGGAGGGTTGGGAGTCTCAGTGTCCTGCCATGTGAAATTTCCTGCCAGTCCATACATCTTTGCAGGGTCAAGGCAACATTAAAATATCTATATTTATATCAATAGTCATATAGATATCAATACAGATATATGAAATGCAAACATAAGATGTATAGCCAAAATTTTCATAGCTCATAAGACCTGATTTCCCTCCCCCACCCAAATAAAAAGAAAGGAATGAATTAATACGAATAGGAAATGAGCACCGAAAAGCATTAGACAACTTTGCAAATCTCAGCCTAGATATTGTCACTCGGGCCTCCCTCGTCCCAGACAGAAATACGCTATACACATAAAAATATTTACCACCAAAATTTGACCAAAACATGAATTAAAGAATAAAATCTCACTGAGTCTCCCTGGTATTTTTGGTCTTCCTCCAAATTTTTGGGCCCTGTTTTTTACCAAAAAATATCGTCATTCCCCTGCTCTCCTTGTAACTGGTTAGGTGCCCATTGCTCTTCTGACCACCAACCCCACCCTCCTGCTGTCCCCTGATGCAGGGCCATATGGGGGTGTGACGCTACACCCCATATTCTTCATGGAGGTATTGTTATAATATGAATTTGGCATAACTAAGACATGTTTTATGCAATATTGGTCTTGTGAGATATCATTGGAAAGGTTATTACTTACTGATTCTGATTATCTAATTTGTATGTATGTGTCCTTGTTGTATCTGAAGCTTAGAATATTAGTTATCCAGCATGGAACAGCTTCAACCAGATTGACAGAGGAAGCCCCACACACTGCAATATCCCATTGCCTAGTGGTGAGGGACTCACCTGAGAAGTAGCAGATCCTTGTTCAAATCCCCCTTCTTCCCCCTCCAACAGAGAGGGAACTTGAACCAGGGATATCTGATATCCCAGCTGAGTACCCTAACCACTGGGCTAAAAGTGACAAGGGAGTCCCTACCTCCATCCCAACTTTTTGTGTGAGCTCACCTACCAGTTTGGATCCCTCAGGTGAGTTAGGTGGTGGAACTCTGGGATGTATGTGTCCAGATGCCTGGTCTGAGGTTACAGTGTGCATGTCCAGAGACAGAAACCTAAGCCCCCTAGGGAATTTGACTGCAAAAAGGCAACAAGTTGAGTTTAAATGCCTACAGAGTTTGGGAGCAGCTGAGTGGAGGTTTAGAGAATTCTATTGGGCCCGATTCTGTGATTTAGGCACCTATAGCAGTTAGGAGCCAAAGTCCATATTTTGTATCTCGCCCCCTGCTGCTTTTGAAAATCTCACTAGTTCCTATCTGCATCTTTAGGCAAATAAATACCATTAAAGCTCCCCAACTGTGTGTGCATGTGTTTACAGTCTGTGTAGTAACTGTGCCTCTTGTCCATGGGCAGCACAGATTGGTTACAATGGAAGCACAAAAGGTAGCAATGCTTCTGTGTTCTCCTTTTGATAATAGTATTTTAATCACACATTGTTTTGAGATGCAGGAGAGCTTTTTGTACAATGGGCCAGATTCTCATCTCAGTTACCCTTGTGTAATTACGAACTATTTCCCCTTACTCCAGTCGTGTATCTGTTATCAGAACCTGGCCCAGTATCTCAGGCCTGGTCTACACTAACCCCCAAATTCGAACTAAGGTACGCAAATTCAGCTACGTGAATAACGTAGCTGAAGTCGACATACCTTAGTTTGAACTTACCGCGGTTCAGACGCGGTCCACATGCAGCAGGCAGGCTCCCCGTCAACTCCGCGGTACTCCTCTCGCCGAGCTGGAGTACCGCAGTCGACGGCGAGCACTTCCGGGATCGATTTATCGCGTCCAGACCAGACACGATAAATCGAACCCGGAACTTCGATTGCCAGCCGTCGAACTACTGCGGTAGTGTAGACCTGGCCTCAGTGATAAAAACATGCTGGTTCAGATACACCCCTGGTGTAGCCACAGTAAAATGAGAGGAGTTACACCAGGGAACAATTTGGCCCATGCTATTGAAAAATCACTGCAACTTACTAGCAATATTTCAGAGGACATGACACAATCTATGTTGCTGTTAATTAATACCCAAAGGTCCTAATTGCAAACCCTCCATCACTAGTGGGATATATTAGTGAAGACACAGTTCAGAGTCCATCAAAGAATTCTTGTGTTGTGTTTATACATCAGTTATTTAAATCTCAAATTCCCCGGTTGTTGCACACAGGCTATCTCAAGGGGCTCGGAACAGTCAGCTGGGCTTTACACTGATATGAATCCAGGTGATTTTGCTACTGTCTAAATGCTGGTAAAACGTGATGACAATTTGGTAAAGCTTTGGCCCATTTCCTAGTGGACACATGTCAAAACCATGGCTCCAGCTCCAGGCCTAGGACCGCTGTGAAGCCAATAGGTGGAGCATTGATGACTTCTGGTGGAGTTTGACTTGTCCCTCATCATTAGTTTGTTTATCATTCTATACCCTTAGATTGGGTAGGAGTGAATATATGTAGAGTAGTTATGAAAATTCAAGTGTATACAGTCACTAACCAGCTAATTAATAAAAAGAATGGTACACCTCTACCCTGATATAACGCTGTCCTCGGGAGCCAAAAAATCTTACTGCATTATAGGTGAAACCACGATATATCGAACTTGCTTTGATCCGCCAGAGTGCGCAGCTCCGCCCCCCCGGAGCGCTGCTTTACCACGTTATATCCAAATTCATGTTATATCGGGGTAGAGGTGTACCAGTTAAACATTCAGTCATGCTCATTAATAACCATGCCATTTTCTTTGAGAAGACATTCAGAAATTCATGATTCTTTATGGCTGATATGTTCAAAGAAATCAAAGGAAATTAGATGCCCAATTGCCATAGAAAATCACTCAGAATTGGGCTTCTAACTCCCATAGGTTCCTTTAAAATCCAAGGTGGCTTTATGGGTAAAAATCATGTTATGTTTATTCACAGAGTATCTCCAGATAGCAAGAACAATGGAAAGTCTTAAAGAGTTATTTTGTTCTAGGTAGCATTATTTTATAGCACACACAGGTATGCTAAAAATTTCACAGAAAATTACTATTCCATAACAAATGAGTTTACAATCCCACTGAATGACATTTTAAGATGCATCAAAACTTCAGCAATCCCATGATATACATAAGTGATAAAAATAATGGGCATTTCTAACCTAGATGAGGTTCACATGGGCTTGAATCTTTACCTCAGCTGAATGACTTTTGTTTTACATTGGTTTAAGTTACAGGGGAATCTGGACTATTGACTTGAGTAAATTTTTCATAGAATCAAACATTTTAAGGCCAGTGGGGACCTTTAGGGCAATCCAACCTGTAGAATCTCAGCTGGTGGTTCCTCAATATAACACAGCAAGTTCAGCTGAACATGAGGATACTTTTCAGAGAGATATCACATCCCTCTGGAAAGTGTTCCCAGAGCTAATACATAGATTCCAAGGCCAGAAGGGACCATTCTGATCATCTGGTCTGATCTCCTGTAGAGCACAGGCCAGAGAATTTCCCCCAAAACAATTCCTTTTGAACTAGAGCAGAACTTAAAAAAACCCAACCCAATCTTGTTTTAAAACTTGCCAGTTATGGAGAATCCACCACAACCTTTGAGAAATTGTTTTCTTGATTAATTAAAACAACAAGGAGTCCGGTGGCACCTTAAAACTAACAGATTTATTTGGGCATAAGCTTTCATGGGTAAAAAAACCCACTTATGAAAGCTTATATCCAAATAAATCTGTAAGTCTTTAAGGTGCCATCGGACTCCTTTTTGTTTTTGTGGATACAGACTAACACGGCTACCCCCTGATACATGATTAATTACTCTCTCTCTTAAAAATTATGCCTTATTTCCAGCCTTCATTTCAATAAGCAAAATACAGATAGCTCCTTCAGTCTCTGCCATGCAACAGTTTTCTAGACCATGAATCAGTCTTTTAACCTTTCTCTGAAGCCATTCCAGTTACTCAACATGGTTTTTAATGTAGGGCCACCAGGACTGGGAACAAAATTCCAGTAATGGTCTCACCGATATTTTATACATTTACACGGCCGTGAATATAAGGAGAAATAATCCTTCAGTGGAGAGACTCATGATTTGCACCTGTCTGAGAGGAGAACACTGAAGGCGGTTGAGACAGGAATATTACCTATTTAAGACAAGAATGGAGCTGCACAATTTCCCCACTCCCAGAGTCTGCCAAGCACAGCACACAACAGCATCTGAGAGCACATTTTATCTCCCTGTTCCTTGGGCTGTAAAAAGGAACATATGAACAGCCATACTGGGTCAGACCAAAGGTCCATCAGGCCCTGTATCCTGTCCTCTGACAGTGGCCAATGGCAGGATTAAATGTTGCAGTGAGCCTGGAGTATATCAGTGGTTCTCAAAGCTGGTCCACTGCTTGTTCAGGGAAAGCCCCTGGTGGGCTGGGCCAGTTTGTTTACCTGCCGCGTTCACAGATTCGGCCGATTGCGGCTCCCACTGGCCACGGTTCGCTGCTCCAGGCCAATGGGGGTTGCGGGAAGGGCGGCCAGCACATGCCTCGGCCCGCGCCGCTTCCTGCAGCCCCCATTGGCCTGGAGCAGCGAACTTCGGCCAGTGGCAGCCACGATCGGCCGAACCTGTGGACACGGCAGGTAAACAAACTGGCCCAGCCAACCAGGGGCTTTCCCTGAACAAGCGGCAGATCGGCTTTGAGAACCACTGGTGTATATCAAGGAAAGGGGCCTGTCACTTTCTTATACTGTTTTCATATACTGGTATATCTTATTGCCCCTGACTGGTATATTGGTACCATAGCATCTGCACTAGGGAGATTGTACAGTTTTAACAATACCGGTGTGGTACAATTTGTGTGTGGAGATGAGCCCTCAGTCTCTCCTTCTCACTCAGTGACTTCTTTATTCCTCTCCCCTCTTGGTTTTCAATCTATTTCCTATGTATTTGTATTCCGCACCCTTGTATCTGAAAAGACTTGAGTCCCTGTGTTTGATCAGTGTTGGGGTACATTTTCAAAAGCACCTAAGTGATGTAGATATTATTTTTTAACATTTATTAGTTGATTTTTTTCTTACAGTAGCTACCCGGTCATGGAGCAGGAACCCATTGTGCTAGGCACTGTACAGATGCTGAACAAAAAGTTTCTCCCTGCTGCAAAGAACAAAATTGATGGAATTTTTCACAGTAGTAAATTTAAGCTTTTGGGGATCTGGCCCCATTGACATTCATGGCACTATGACTGGTTTACACAGGCTGCAGATCTGGCCCCATTGGATCATAACATATCAGGGTTGAAAGGGACCTCAGGAGGTCATCTAGTCCAAACTCCTGCTCAAAACAGGACCAATCCCTAGACAGATTTTTACCCCAGTTCCCTAAATGGCCCCCTCAAGGATTGAACTGATACCCCTGGGTTTAGCAGGCCAATGCTCAAACCACTGCGCTATGCCTATGGTAGATTTGGAAGCATTGTAAGCATGTCTTCCCAATTCACATTTAACTTAATGTTTCTTATGTCATTCACCCTGTTATTCCAAGGGTGGTGTGACAACATTCCAAAGGCAGACCTGGCCTTAGCAATGCAGTGAGTAATTGCATCATCAGTGGTGGCATTCTGCAACAGCATACGTCCTACATAGCAAAACTTCTCCACAGACTTGAGAACAGTGTTACTGATCTTAATAACTGAGTAGACATGTGAATCGTCTGGCACAGCTCGGTGCTGACCCATATAAACTGGGTAGACTAAAGCCTTCCAGGCTGCAGGAGACTAAACTGTTGTGAGCCCAGGCAGAAATGGAGAGACTAAAGTTCCACCAGTGCCCACGGTCCCTGCAATGGCATGGAATGGATTAGTTGAGGTATGCCCAGATGATCCCAGCAGGCACCCCATGCCCCACGCTGCAGAGGAAGGTGAAAACCCTCACGGACCCTGCCCAATAGGAACTACGGGGGAAATTCCTTCCCCATCCCAAATCTGGTGATTTGTTAGACCCAGAACAAATGAGCAAGACCCACCAGCCAGCCATCTAGAAAGACAATTCTTTGAACCACCTCATAGCTCTGTCCCACTCTGTTCCATGTCCCATCTCCAGTTGTAGCCAATCCCTGACACTTCACAGGAAGGTGACCCTGCCAGCCCTCCCCTCATCTGTGCAATTGTGCACTGTTAAAAAAAAAATCACCATAGTATCTGAGCATCACATAGTCTTTAATGTATCCTTCATATGCAACAGCTGTAACTGTTATGAAAATTAATGTATGCAGTGTTGTTGTAGCTGTGCTGGTCCCAGGGTATTAGAGGGACAAGGTGGGTAAGGTGATATCTTGTATTGGACCAACTCTGTTGGTGAGAGAAACCAGCTTTCTAGTTTACACAGAGCTGAAGAAGAAATTGGTCCAATAAAAGTTATTACCTCACCCACTTTTTCTTATGAAAATTCATGATGGGGACCGGTTTCATTGACTTAAACGGAAGGAAACGCATGTGAAGTAAAAACTGTTGTCATAAACATCAAGATAAGGGTAGCTTAAAATCCCTCCTAGCAGCTGTACTGAATCGCTTTACCTATAAGGGGTTAAGAAGCTCAAATAACCTGGATGGCACCTGACAAAAAGGACCAATAAGAAAAGAAGCTACTTTCAAATCTGTGGGGGGAGGTTTTGTTTGTGCTCTCTTTGTTTGTTCCCTCTCCAGACAGAGAGAGAAGCCAAGCAGGGACAACATCTCCTGAAAACATACCTGGAATAATCCATCTAAGAATTACAGAAACTGTAAGTGAGGTAGGAAAAGCATTAGGTTATCTTTTGTTTTAGCTTGTGAATTTTCCCTATGCTTAGGTAGTTTTATTCCTGTTTTTTTAGAACTGTAAAACTGAGTCCAGAGGGGAGCCCTCTGTGTTTTAAATCTTATTACCCTGTAAAGTTACCTTCCATCCTGATTTTGCAGGTGTGATTTTTACTTTTTTTCTTTATAATAAAGTTCTTCTTTTAAGAACCTGATTGATTTTATTGTCCTAAAGATAAAGAGTCTCATCTGTACTTACATTAAAACAAATTATTTGGTATATTATTCTCTAGCCTCCCCAGGAAAGGGGGTGAAGGCGCTTGGGGGGGGGATCTTTTGGGGTAATAGGGACTCCAAGTGACCCTTTCCTGACTTTTTGTGTAAATCACTTGGTGGTGGCAGCAATACTGTCCAAGGACAAGGAAAGGAATTTGTGCCTTGGGGAAGTTTTTAACCTAAACTGGTAGAATATAAGCTTAGGGGGTCTTTCATGTGGGTCCCCACATCTGTACCCCAGAGTTAAGAGTGGGGAGGGAACCCTGACAACTGTGTATAATCCCTTTGGAGCCTGCGCCTTATTTTTTACTGACTTATTAAAGGGAATGAAGTTGAATCTCTTCTCACTCACGTGGTGTAAATCAGGAGTAACTTCACTGGAGTGAATCGGGCTCATTTTCCTCTCACACACCTGGTGTAAATTAGCTCTTGTTCCTTCATCTGAATCAACTAGATCTGGCCACTGTTGGGGATGTGTCAAATTTCAGAATGTATGGTATAAGATGACCAATGGTACAGTCAGGGAGAAATGGATATTGAACAGTGAAGGTGGGGCTATTTATGCATCTGAGGAGTGAATGTGATCCTGGGATGCATGAACAGGGGAATGTCAAGTCGGAGAGGAGAGGTTATTTTACCTCTGTATTTGGCCCTGGTGTAACTGCTGCCGGACAGGTTTGATGTCCACAATTCAAGAAGAATATTGATAAATTAGAAAGGGTTCAGAGAAGCTCCACAAGAATGATTAAAGTATTAGAAAACTTGCCAAGTTTTTCTCCTTTAGATGCAATCAATAGAAAACACTGTGTGGGGAAATCAAGCCACGATCATGAAATTCATCCTCTTGGGATTTGGAAATCTCCCTGAACTGCAGATTTTTCTCTTCCTGCTGTTTTCATTAGCTACTTTGTGATGATGACCAGGAACATCCTCATTGTTGCTCTGGTTGTGGATGATCAAAAACTTCACACCCCCATGTACTTCTTCCTTGGGAACTTGTCCTGCTTGGAGACTTGCTATGCCTAGACCACCCTGCTCAGGCTGCTAGCCAGTCTCCTGACTTGGGACAAAACTATTTCTTTTGGGGGCTGTACAAATGCATTTTTTTGGTTCTCTGGGAGCTAAAGCATTTTACCTCCTAGCAGCAATGTCATATGATCAGTATTTAGCAATATGTAAACCCCTGCGCTATGTAAACCTTATGAATAGCAGGTTCTGTCTCCTGCTTGCAGCTAGCTCTTGGATAAGTGCATTTCTGGCTCTTAACATAATAGCATTGTTCATGTCACAATTAACTTTCTGTGGCCCCAATGAAATTGACCATTTCTTCTGTGATCTCAGCCCTGTGTTAAAACTCCCCTCATCTACCACCTGAGAAACTGGAAGGAAAAAGAGGCCCTGAGAAAAAGGTTAAGTAAATTTGTGCTCTGCACAAGAATGCAGACATTGTGAGCCAATTTATTTTGGATAAAATGAAACGGAGAGAATCTATGGTCCCATTGCAACAAATGGGAGTTAGGCACCTAGATGCTACTGAAAGTCTCAATAGGTGCCTAAATACCTTTAAAGTTCTGGCCCCTGTATCCTAAGTTACTCAAAGGTCATCAAAATTGAATTCAACCATATTAATAGAGAAAATTGTTTTTTAACAAAAAAATAATGTAAAAAAAGACTTATTTTACAAGAAAAGTTTTCACCAAAAAGATAAAAAACTTTTTTTAAAATTCAATTTTTTCATGAAATTAGATTTTAAAAAAAAGTTTTTAGAATTTTTTCCTCCCTTTTTTTCACTGGCAAAATGGAAAAAGGACAAAAGGTATGTGACCATTTGGGGAAAATCTTACTATGTACCTCTTATGAATGCTAGTGGATATTGGGGATTATCCATGCTTTTCTGTGTCAAATAGCAAAATTCCGTTTGATTTTAAGGCTGGGTCTTTGCCTTCCTGCTGTCTTTTTACCTTCACCCTGGACTAAATTCCAAGGGGTGTAGTGCAGAACTAAGAACAAAGGGTCATTCAACTTTGATGATCATTCATTTAAATGGAGCACTTGCTGTGATGGAATGAATAAATTCCACACTAGCTTAAGGGGAGCTGGAGAGCACAATTAGAGCACCTGGTGGTACCTGAAGGGATTAGCAGGCTTAATTAGGGATGAGCCCCAGTGGGTGGATAATATAAAGGAAGGACTTCAGGGCTGTAAAAGGGAAGAGAGTGAGTGTCTAGGAGTCCTGATTGTCTCTCCCAAGAAGGTGACTGAGGGGGAGAATAGTGCTTGGAACTCTTTCCTGGGATGGGAACTCTCTCAGAGAGGCCAGGAGCAGTAAAGTCTACAGAGGGAGTTTTTATCCTGGTATTAGCCCTGCAGGGGGAAGGGCAGCAAGGGGGAAGAGACTCCTGAAGCATGCCTGGGAGAAGGATTCTAGGGAACAGCCCTGACGGTCAGCGACTTGGGGGAGCTTGGACTCTGGAAAAAAAGCCCTGGGAGAAAGCAATCTGTAGTAGATCAGGAAACAATTTTCCAGAGCGAGGGAGAGTCGATGAAGAGTTTGCAAAGAACTGGGCCCAGAGAGGGCAGAAGAATCTATGTTCTTTTGTATTTTGCTGGACTCTTTGTTTTACCGCAGAAGGGATGGGACAGAAAGTGTCTGGGCTGGTGGGCCAAGTCACTGAATGAATGGACCACTAACAGGCCTGAATGGTGTCTGGTGGAGGCGACTGAGGAAAGCACCCTGCAACAACGCACACAGCCATAAGGGGGCTTGCATGCTTGTGAGGCACTCTTCCACAATCCCCCTTGCACAACGGCCCTGCCACCTGGGGCAAACCCACTTTTTAACACTGAACTCCAGAGGTGTGGAAGTGTCCAACAATGAATCACCTGGTAGAGTGCCTAGGCTTGGTCTACACTACTATTACTTTGAAGTTAGATGGCCTCAGCTATGTCTTTCAGGGCTATGAAAAATGTTATGTGCTGAGTGCTGTAGTTAGATCAACCTAACCCCTGGTGTGGATGCAGCTAGATCGACAGAAGAATTATTCAATCAAACTAGCGACTGCCTCTCAGGCAGGTGAATTAACTAAACTCAGGGCCGCCCAGAGGGGGGCCAAGTGGGGCAATTTTCCCCAGGCCCTGGGCCCCGCATGGGCCCCTGGCCCCACGAGAATGTCTGAGGCTCCCCCCCGGCCCTGCCCCGGCCTTCCCCCATCCCCTGGTGCCTCAGTGCGCTGCGTCCAGGAGCGGCCCTGGACAGCGCTGCAGCGGCGTGGCTCCGGTGGGATCTGAGCTCCTCCCGCTCAGAACCACGTGGTAAGGGGGCGGGGCTGCAAGCTCAGGTCATGCTGGAGCTACGCCTCTGCAGCGCTGTCAAGGGCAGCTGCTGAACGCGGCACGCTGAGGCTCCGAGAGAGGGGAGAGGGGGGGTAAGCGGCATGGTAAGGGGCCGGGGCCTTTTTTCACCCTATTTGATACAGAAAGAACAAATAAAGGATAGGCACTATTGCTGTGAAAACAAGTTTCAGATGGCTTCTGCTGGCATTTCTGAACTCATGTGATGTGGTACACCCACCTGATGTGCCCAGAGACTACTTCTAGCCCTGCTTTCCCTGCCAGCTCAGGCCTCCAACACCCTGTCTTGCTGAGCCAGACACTTCTGTCTGCTCCAACAAAGACCCAGGGTCTCAATTACTTGCTCCAAAGCTGCAGGTTTACCTGAAAGCAGCTAACAGAAGTATTCCTGTTTTTAATATTCAGATGCCCAACTCCCCATGGGGTCTAAACCCAAATAAATCCGTTTTACCCTGTATAAAGCTTATACAGGGTAAACTCATAAATTGTTCGCCCTCTATAACACTGATAGAGAGATATGCACAGTTGTTTGCTCCCTCCGGTATTAATACATACTCTGAGTTAATTAATAAGTAAAAAGTGATTTTATTAAATACAGAAAGTAGTATTTAAGTGGTTCCAAGTAGTAACAGACAGAAAAAAGTAAGTCACCAAGCCAAATAAAATAAAATGCACAAATCTATGTCTAATCAAACTGAATACAGATAAGATCCTCACCAGTTCCAGAATGCTCCCTTTTACAGACTAATCTCCTTTTAGCCTGGGTCCAGCAATCACTCACACCCCTTGCACACTGTCCTTTGTTCCAGTTTCTTTCAAGTATCCTGGGGGGTAGGGAGGCTCTCTCTTTAGCCAGCTGAAGACTACCATTGATGGGGTCTCCCAGGGGTTTAAATAGACTTTTTTCTTGTGGGTGGAGACCCCCTCCTCACTCCTATGCACAGTCCAGCTCCAAGATGGAGTTTAGGAGTTACCTGGGCATGCATGCAGATAGGATTAATAGATTCAGTAGATCATAACCTTTATATAGATATGTTACATAGCATATGTAGCATAGATAGATTCAGTAGATCATATTCCAGTTATGTCATATTCCCATAAAGCATTATGGAGTACAGCGTCACACTACCTAACAAAATGAAAGATACCAAGGGAATTAATTTGTTTGCAGGTATCATCACATAGTCAACGATCGTAGGGGTTGGAAAAATGAAACGTACATATCTTTCAGGATTTGAGAAGAGAAAGCAGAAGAAAGCTAGACAGACACAAGAAGAAAAGGAAAAAATAACTCTTCACAAATTTCTTCAGGCACAATCCAAGTCAAGTCAGTTGACTGAGTTGAGCGATGCTGACATTTAAGGCTCTTCAGAGGTGGGAAGTGAAAGTGGTGTAAGAGAAAAAGAAAAGGCAGTGTGTGAGGAATCCAAAATATTAGCACATTCAGAAAACAATGTTATGGTTGTTGTGGAGGAAGAGAAGGAAATCCAGCCTCTTTGGATAGACAATGGAGAACACACCAGTAACACTGCTATAACTGAGAAACTGGTACAATCGACTGGTCCTGCTGCTGTAGATGGGAATGACGAAGAAGAGTTGTGCAGTAACGACCCAGCCTCTTGGAAGTACCTAGATATAAAGAAAAGAGATCTTATTGTATTGAAGGGTCTACCACATAAGCCCGAAAACTTTCCTCGTGATTCTTTTGGCAGGAAATTGCCGATAACCGTTTTTTCTAAACATCTGAGTAATGGCAAATGTATTGAAAGAGGTTGGATGGTGTGGAGTAAAGATGCTGCAGCAATAATTTGTTTTCCCAGCAGTCTCTACAGAAGTGAAACTCAAACTAACCAATTACATCATTCAAAATTTGTCGAAGGTGGAATTGCCGATAATTGGAAAAAGATTTACGAGAAAATCAAGAGTCATGAAGAAAATGCTTTACATTTGAGCAATTACATTAAGTGGAAGGTATTATTTCAGACACTCAGTGATAAAAGAGGCATTGATGCAGCATTACAACATAGTGTTAAACAGGAGGAGGAAAATGGCATAAAATATTAACTGCCATTGTTGACGTAATTATTTTCCTAGCAAAGAATAATCTGCCATTTTTGTGGTAGCCATTCTACTGTTGATTATGACTACTGTGGGCTTTTCTTGTCAACACTGAAGCTTGTGGGCAGGTACAATACTGAGGTGAAACAACATCTGGAGATGGTAGCTCAATGCAGAGAGTCTGGTCGAAGGATGCAGGTTCACTACCTGTCATGGCGTAGTCAGAATGAGTTCTTGAAACTGTGTGGGGAGAAAGTTTTAAACTCTATTTTAGAAGCGGTAAGAAAAGCCTGATATTTCAGCATTGTTGTTGATGGTATACCTGATGTTTCACACACAGAGGAGTTAGTTTTTATTCTCAGATATGTGATGCAAAAAAACCGAAATTGGGATGTGCATGAAAGATTTGTTAAACTAGTAGATTTTGAAAAGAAGACTGGCACAGATATAGCAGAACAGATAAAGAGGTTTTTAAAAGAATGTGACTTAGAACTATCTCGGTGCAGAGGGCAGGGATATGACAATGCCTGTAACATGTCAGGAAAATTTCAGGGAGTAAAGACAAGAATTTTGGAAGAAAATGCCCAAGCCTATTTTTCTCCATGCAGCGCTCACACGCTGAACCTGTGTGGCACGCACGCTATGGAAACCAGTGTAGAGGTAAAAACATATTTTGGAAATGTTCAGAAACTCTATAAAGTATTTGCTCTTAGCCCTGCGAGATGGAAAATTTTGCAGACCACTGGGAATATATCTCTTCACTCTGTATCTAAAACTAGGAGTAGCGCAAGACTTGATGCTGTTCGCCCCCTAATCAAAAATCACACAGGCATGCTGGAAAGTTTAATTAAAATTGAAGAGGAGCTTAATTTACCTCCCAAAATCCAGGCAGATGTTGACTGTTTGATTAAGTGGCTTAAGTCATTTGAATTTATACTTCTTACTACAATATGGTTTAAAGTGCTTCAGTTTATTGATGATAAGAACAAGGTCCTACAAAGCTCCAAATTAACAATGGAAGAGGGAGCTAAACATGTGAGCAACTTAGTCAAGGAAATTCAAACATTGAAAGATTCTTGGCCAATTTTTTTTTGAAGAAGCCAAAAAAGTCGCTTCAAGCCTCGGCATTGACCCAAAAATGAAAAGTGACTCAAGGATCCGGAAGAACAAGCGATTCTTCTATGACACAGGGGATGCAGACTATACGTTTGACTCTCCCGATATTCAGTTCAAAGTAAAGGTGTTCTTCCCGACAATGGATTTGCTTCTATCAGAGCTAGGAGATCTTGGCGAAAGAATGGCTGAAGTCTCAAATTTATTTTCACCCATTTTATGTGCGCCAGATAAAGTGGATGAATCTTCTATAGAAAATTTTGTTGACACTTTGGCCACAGCATATCCAAAAGACCTCCAGAGAGAAGATCTTAAAGAGGAACTTAGAATCTTTTACAAAATAAAAGAAGATTCCAACTTAAGAGTTGATGGACATATAACCTTTGCACTTACACTTCTTAATGCTCTCTTCAAAAAAGGGTTGGAAAAATGTGTTTCCACAGATTTATATTTGTTTACACCTACTAACAGTGTTGCCAGTGTTGGTAGCATCGGGAGAGCGTGCATTTAGTAAGCTAACATTGATTAAAAATCATTTGCGTTCAGCCACCGGGGAAGAAAGGCTGAACCATTTGCTCACTTTGAGCATAGAATATGAAATGGACAAAGACATAAGTTTTGATGACATTATTAATGAGTTCGCCAAAATGAAAGCGAGGGAAAAAATTGCAGCTGTATAATTAATGTTCAGAACAATTTTTTTTAAAATGATTTCATAAGAAGCATTATCTAGTTGCAAATTTATACGTACCATTATGCATTTAATGTTTTTAAATAATGTATTTCGTGTATTTTCAAATTATTAAAAATTAATTTTTGAATGTATTTCACTGGTTATTTTTTACATTTCCAAATACATGTTACTATAGTATTGCAACTTTTTTTTATGGAAGGGGCCCCCGAAATTGTTTTGCCCCAGGCCCCCTGAATCCTCTGGGCGGCCCTGTTATGGACCTCTCCTCCATGAATTTATCTAGTTCTTTTTTGAACCCTGTTATAGTCTTGGCCTTCACAACATCCCCTGTCAAAGAGTTCAACAGGTTGACTGTATGTTGTGTGAAGAAATACTTCCTTTTTTTTGTTTTTAACCTGCTGCCTATTCATTTCATTTGGTGACTCCTAGTTTTTGTGTTATGAGAAGGAGTAAATAACACTTCATTATTAACCTCTCTCCATTGTGAAAACTGACCATTTATTCCTACCCTTTGTTTTCTATCTTTTAACCAGTTACTAGTCCATGAGAGGACCTTCCCTGTTATCCCATGACAGTTTACTTTGCTTAAGAGCCTTTGGTGAGGGACCTTGTCAAAGGCTTTCTGAAAATCTAAGTACACTATATCCACTAGATCCCACCCTGTCCTCACATTTGTTGACCCCATCAAAGAATTCTAGTAGATTAGTGAGGCATGATTTCCCTTTAAAAAAAAGTGTTGACTCTTTCCCAGAAAATTATGTTCATCTATGTGTCTGACAATTTTGTTCTTTACTATAGTTTCAACTAGTTTGCCCAGTAGTGAGGTCAGGCCTGTAATTGCCTGGATCACCTCTGGATCCCTTTTTAAAAATTGATTTCAAACTAGCTATCCTTCAGTCATTTGGTACAGAGACTGATTTAAATGATAGGTTACAGACTACAGTTAGTAGTTCTGCAATTCCTTTTTAATTTATCAATTTGTTCCAAAACCTCCTCTAATGACACCTCAATCTGGGACAGTTCCTCAGATTTGTCTCCTAAAAAGAATGGCTCAGGTTTGAGAATCTCCCTCACATCCTCAGCCATTAAGACCAATTGAAAAAAATCATTTAGTTTATCTGCAATGTCCTTATCATCCTTGAGTGCTCCTTTAGTATCTCGATCAACCACTGTTTGTTTAGCAGGCTTCCTGCTTCTGATGTATTTAAATATATTTTTTTCTATTACTTTTTGAGTCTTTGGCTTGCAGTTCTTCAAATTCTTTTTTTGCCTTCCTAATTGTATTTTTACACTTCATTTGCCACAGTTTATGCTCCTTTCTATTTTCTCACTAGGATTTAACTTCCACTTTTTAAAGGATGCCGTTTTGCTTCTCACTGCTTCTTTGACTTTATTGCTTAGCCACAGTGGCACTTTTTTCGTTCTCTTACTATATTTTTGAACGTGGGGTATACATTTAAGTTGAGCTTCTGTTATGGTGCCTTTAAAAAGTTTCCATGCAGCTTGTAAGGATGTCACTTTTGGTGCTGTACCTTTTAATTTCTGTTTAACCTCCTCATTTTGTGTAGTTCCCCTTTTATGAAATTACCTGTTAAAGTGTTGGGCTGCTGTGATGTTTTCCCAGTCACAGGGATGTTAAATTTCATTATATTATGTGCAGGTTCAGCTATATTGACCTTTTGGACCAGATCCTGTGCTCCACTTAGGACTAAATAAAGAATTGACTCTTCTCTTGTGGGTTCCAGGACTAGCTGCTCCAAGAAGCAGTCATTTAAGGTGACAAGGAACTTTATTTCTGCATCCCGTCCTGAGGCAACATGTACCCAGTCAATATCAGAATAGTTGAAATCCCCCATTATTATTGAGTTTTTTATTTTAATATTCTCTCTAATCTCTCTGAGCATTTCACAGTCTCTCTCACCATCCTGGTCAGGTGGTTGGTAATATATCCCTACTGCTATATTCTTAATATTCAAGTATGGAAAAGCATGTAATCTCTATCCAAAGAGATTCTATGGTTCAGTTAAGATTTTTACTTCATTTGATTAAACGTTTTCTTTCACATATAGTGCCACTCCCCCAGCAGCACGACCTTTTCTGTCCTTCCAATATATTTTGTAACCTGGAATAACTATGTCCCATTGATTATCCTCATTCCACCATGTTTTTGTGATGCCCATTATATCAATATCTTCATTTAATATGAGGCACTCTAGTTCACCCATCTTATTATTCCAACTTTTAGCATTGGTATATAAGCACTTTAAAAACTTGTCACTTTTTAGCTTTCTGGCATTACATTAATTGAATGTGCCTTTTTTCATTTGACTGTTTCTCATCAGATCCTACCTGGATTTTATCATCTTCCTTACTTCTCCTCCTTATAGGACATAGAGAGTTTCCATTAATAGATCTTCCCTTAGTGATGTCTCTGTCCAAACCACATGCTCCTCCGCACCTGTCGGCTTTCCCCCAGCCCTTAGTTTAAAAATTGCTCTATGGCCTTTTTAATTTTAAGTGCCAGCAATATGCTTCTATTTTGGTTTAGGTGGAGCTCATCTTTCCTGTATAGGCTCCCTCTTTCCCAAACATTTCCCCAGTTCCTAATAAATCTAAACCCCTCCTCCCTACACCATCATCTCATCCACGCATTGAGACCCTGCAGTTCTGCCTGTCTACCTGGCCCTGCGCATGGAACTGGAAGCATTACAGAGAATGCTACCATGGAGATCCTGGACTTCAATTTCATATCTAGCAGCTTAAATTTGACCTCCAGTTCTTCTCTCCTATCCTTCCCTATGTCATTGGTACCTACATGTTCCATGACCACCGGCTCCTCCACAGCACTACACATAAATCTATCTAGATGTCTCAAGAGATCCGCAGCCTTCACGGAATGTCACCATGTGGTTCTCCCGGTCATCACAATCCCAGCTATCTATGTTTCTAATGCTCGAATTGCCCAGTACTAATACCAGTGTCTACCTAATAACTGGAGTTCTGTCCCTTGGAGAGGTACCCTCAGTGCGAGGGGATACCACATCATCATCTGGAAGGAGGGTCCCTGCTATGGGATAGTTTCCCTCTGCTCCATTTGGATGTTCTCCTTCCCTGAGACTTTTATCCTCCTCAACAGCACAGAGACTGTCAGATCGGGGGTGGCACCGTTCTACTGTGTCCCAGAAAGTCTCATCTATGTACCTTTCTGTCTCCCTCAGCTCCTCCAGTTCAGCCACTCTGGTCTCCAAAGCCTGTAGACAGTCTCTGAGGGCCAGAAGCTCCTTGCACTGAATGCACACATATGCCATCTGCCCATAGAAACATAGAATAATAGACTATTAGGGTTGGAAGAGACCTCAGGAGGTCATCTAGTCCAATCTCCTGCTCTAAGCAGGACCAACACCAACTTGCCATAGGGCAAGTAATCATACATGCTATTAAAGTTAAAATGAAATAATCTGATTTAGAAAAGAAAAATACCTGCTCAGGCATCCTCCATGTCAGAAAGAATATGATTGCTTGTTCAATCCAGTGGGAAAGTAAATGAAAGTAGATGGGTTATGGTAAAACATGCCTAAGAAAGAGCAATGAATGGCTCTTAGATTTAGAACATAAGAACGGCCATGTTGGGTCAGAGCAAAGGTCCATTTAGCCAAGTATCCTGTCTTCCGACAGTGCCCAATGCCAGCTGCTTCAGAGGGAATGAACACAACAGGTAATCATCAAGTGATCCATTCCCTCTCATCCATTGGAGAGAGGGTGGGGACTTGAACTTGGTGGCATGGGTTGTGCCTAAGGGTCCCAGACACCCTGTTTTTTGGGGGTAAGGGATAGCTCAGTGGTTTGAGCATTGGCCTGCTAAATCCAGGGTTGTGAGTTCAGTCCTCAAGGGGGTGTGTTGGGGATTAGTCCTCCTCTGAGCAGGGGGTTAGACTAGATGACCTTCTGAGGTCTCTTCCAACCCTGATATTCTATGATTCCCAGCTTCTGGCAAAAAGAGGCTAGGGACACCATCCCTAGCCATTCTGGCTAATATACATTGATGGACCTATCCTCCATGAATTTATCTTATTTATTGACTCCTTACATGTGTATTTTATTTTTCACCACAAGACTCTGTTTCTTTTTCCATGAATTTTATTGCTCATAAAAAAATTTGAATTAAAAAAATAGTCTCTCTTCTGTGAGTGTGTATGTGTGTTTCTTTGTTTCTGGATTTCCATTTTTCTGTCAGACATTTATTTTTCACCAGTGTCAATGTACCAGAGCCATTCCCAGTGTAGACATAATTTCTGTGGATGCATCATAATTTAGTGGATGAAAATATCAGAAGATAGGCTATATCAAGAAGTATGTAGGGGAAAAGCAAGGATGAGCTGTCAGACTTATTGGCTCTGATACCCTTTTTTTAACAGCAAGGATCTGTTACTTCTCTTTAAACATATCTGTATTTTATTGCTTATCAAATTTGGAGAAAGAAACAATATCTCTTTCTCTCTCTCTGTATTTTTATCTCATCTGTCTATATATCTCTTCCTTTTGTCTCCAGTTTTTCATTTTTCTCCAGGCACATTCTCCCTTCTTGATAAAAAAAATGACTCTCTTATTTCTCTCTTGATAAGTTTTCATTTTTATTTGACTTACATTTCTTTATATGGGTTGGATTCCAATCTCAGTTGCACTTGAGTAAATCCACAAGAAGCTGATTCAATTTACTCTGGTGTAAGTGAAATCAGATAACAGCCCACGGTGTGTTTAGGGTGTTTTTTGTGTGTGTCTTTCTCTGTTTCTCAACTGAACCTATCAAATGGTGCAATTTTTTCTTTGAATCTGCTGGGATAGAGGACAGCTGGATAGACCCTCATACAAACCTCAGCATCTTTGGTATTTCGGTATGTGTTTTATGGGGTATGTCTACGCTGCATCTGGGTAGTGTAATTCCCTGCTTCAGTAGACCTACACACACAATCTTTGATTGAGCTATTGTGCTAAAAATAGCAGTGTAGCCTCGTCAGCGCAGAATAGCTGCCCAAGCACAGTCCCATCTGATATCCCAGGTATGTACACAGGTGGGTATCCCAAGCCGCTGCCTGTGTTGCCATGTTCTCACTGCTAATTTTATCCTACTAGATTGATCAAAGCTAGTGCATGTATGTCTACCCAAGCTGGGAATTACACCTCTGAGCTGCAGGATAGACATATCAGAACTCTAAATATCTTTAATTTCCAGTCTATTGATTTTTTGTTATGTCTTCTAGATTTGTTGTTGTGACACTGATATGATAAAGACATTTCAAAATCCCAGCCTAAAAATCTTTACTTATAGTTCAAGAGAGCTTAAGGGAGTTAGATGGGACATTTCTGTAATTCAAGAGGGTTCCATGCTCTTGGTTCACCTATATTGGAAGCTCAACCTCTTAAGGATAGGAGTCTTTCTCTGTTTATTGACAACTCACTTTTCCAGTGGAGAGATGCAGTGGTATGAGGTTTCTGCCAGTGTAACCGACAGCACAACCTGACTGTGCATACTCCATCAATATTTAATGGTTTTCTTTTTCTAGATACATATTATGGAGAAAGCGGAAGGAAGAAATCAAACATCTATTGTGGAATTCATCCTCTTAGGATTTGGGAATGTCCCTGAACTGTAGCCCCTTCTCTTCTTGCTGTTTCTAGTGATCTACATTGTAACTGTCACCGGGAACTTCCTCATTATTGCACTAGTTGTGGCTGATAAGCACCTTCACATCCTCATGTACTTCTTACTGGGGAATTTGTCCTGGTTGGAGATCTGATACACCTCCACCATCCTTCCCGGGCTGCTGGCCAGTCTCCTGACTCCGGACGGAACCGTTTCTGTTAAGGGCTGTATTGTGCAATTATATTTCTTTGGTATCATGTCAAATACAGAATCTCTGCTGCTCACGGCAATGTCTTATGACCGGTATTTAGCGATATGTAATCCACTCCATTATGCTGCTCTGATGAATAGCAGGCTTTGTTTCCAGCTAGTGGCAGTGTCCTGGAGAAGTAGCTTTCTGGTCTGCGTCATACCAATTATTGTATTATTCCAATTAACGTTCTGTGGTTCCAAAGAAACTGACCATTTCTTTTGTGACTTTTCACCAATGATAAAGCTCACCTGTGGAGACACCCAGACTCTACAACTGGTGACATTTATTATCTCTATCATAGGGACACTTGTGCCCTGTCTACTGACCCTGACATCCTACATTTGTACAATCACCACTATCCTGAAAATCCCTTCCAGTATCAGGAGGAAAAAGGCCTTCCAAGGTCTTACACAAAATATTCTCTGTCTCCTATGCAGTCCTAAATCCTATAATCAATCCTGTCATCTATAGCCTGAGAAATAAGGAGGTCAAAGAGTCCCAGAGAAAAGCTATTCTTAAACTGGCTGCTTTTAGAAACAGGCATAGAATCTGAAAGGACAAATTTTAGCACAGAGTGTGACAGGGTCAGGCCAGAGGGCTACAGGAGAGTGCAGGAAGGAAGGAATATTATCCTCAGGATAAGCAGGTCCCTCTTCCCCTGGTAACTGAGCAGGGGTTACTCCAGGTTAATTAGGACACCTGGAGCCAATTAACAACTTGCCAGAACAGGTTAAAAGCCTTCTCCCCAGCCAGTCAGTGTGAATGGTAGGTGTTGTGAGAGTGGAGATGAGCTGCTGGAGAGCTGAGTGGTGAGGAAGCTGACAAGGACCAGGGGAGAACCCTGCAGGTATAGAGATTGGGGAGAAACCCTACCCTAAACAGGAGCTAAGGACCCTTCCAGGTTCAAAGACCTGAAGAAAAGGACCCTGCCAGAGGGAAGAGACTGAGCCGTGCATTTGGTGTGGTGCTGCCAAATCTGGAAGGGCTACCAGAGACTAGGGGCTCTCCCTCTCCCAGCAGGAGAGTCGGGAGGAACCCCGCCCAAGCAAAGTGGGGACAATAAGCCAAGGGACATGGGGAAGTAACCCAGGGAAGCTAGCAGTTTTCCTGGGAACTGGCAGAGTGAGGTTGCTACTTGTAGGTTCCCTGGATTGGGGCCCGGAGTAGAGGGAGGGACCGGGCCACCCCCCAACCCCCTTTTCCTCTCACTGGATGTCCACCGATGAGGCCAGAAGCCCCAGTGAAGCAGTGAGGGCTTAGCAGGCCCAGAAACAGAAAGGCCACTTGGCGACAGAATTTCCCCGCCCACTATAAACAGAGGGGGGAAATTCTGACAGACAAGACACTATCCTGACCCTCTGCTAGAAGGAAGCGTGGGACCCACTGAGGTGGAGAAGAAGCCCTGTTACAACTGGTGTCAAGAGCGGGATCTCTTGTGTGTTTCAGCACAATGGACAAAAGAAAAAAAATTCCCCACCACAATGGACGACGTGGTGAGGGCACTAGTACAGGCTACAGCGGCCCAACAGGAGACCACCAGAGCCCAGATGATGGCCCAGCAGGAATTGATGCAGTTACAGCATGAGACCAATTGATTGCTGATGAGTCAGGTGACCCAGGACCGAACCCTCCTGCAAGAGGTGATGGACCAGCTAAAGACCATAACTACTCTAGCCCAGGGATCTGATGGGATGCGGGCACTGAGGGCCACCAGTTTCCTATCAAAGATGACTGTGGAAGATGACATGGAGCCCTCCTTACTTTTGAAAGGACCGCATTACATGAGTCCTGGCCCCAGGACCAGTGGGCCAGCCTTCTCGCCCATTTTTGTGTGGGGAAGCCCAGAAGGCCTATCATGACATGCCCAAAGAAACCACAGCCAACTATTCTCAGTTAAGAGCAAAAATGCTGGCCCGATCAGAGGTGACAACGGCAGTGTGGGCCCAGAGGTATCACTAGTAGAGGTACCAAGAGAGCAAGGCTGTGAGGTCCCAACTGTTCGACCTCACCCACCTTGCACAGAAGTGGCTATGGCCCGAGGCCCATAGTCCAGAGTTGATTCTGGTCATAGACCAGTACATGAGGGGACTGCCACCAGACCTCCGCGCATGGATAGGCCAGAATGACCCCTCCTCATACGACGAGGTGGTCGCACTGATGGAAAGAAGAATGATGGCCAGGGGACTTTCCCAAACACCCAGGGATGATTCGCTCCAAATTGAACAATCACCCCGATCCTGGGAATTTGGATGGTTGAGAACCCAGGAAGGAATAGGTGGAAGAAGCCAGGAGCTAAGGGTCACCCGGAGGCCATGAAGGGACAGAGCGAACTGAGCATAGAGGACTGTGGGGTCAGGCCCCCTAGCCCAAAAGACAGGGGAGCAACTAGGGCAATGTATAAGTGTTACGCATGTGGGAAGTTGGGGCACATACTGGCCCAATGTCCAAATGCCAAGGAGGCCATGCAATATAACCTGGGAAACTGGGAAGACTCCTGCACCCTACTCCATCTCATGGGGGTCGCAGTGACTCCACATAAGTATACAAGGCTGGTAAAGCTGAATGGGGTATAGACCATGGTGCTTGTGGACTCCGGGAGCGCCATTACGCTCATCTCAGGGAAGCTAGTGAAACGTAGCCAGCTTATGCAGGCCAAGTGCATAGAAATAACATGCGTCCATGGGGCAGTTAGTTATTACCCTATCGTCCCCGTGAAGATCGAGATTCAGGGATCACCACCGGGGTAACTGCAGGAGTGGTCCCTAAGCTCCCGTACCCTGTACTTATAGGGAGAGATTTCCCGGGGTTGGGAAGCTTACTCCCACCAGAGTTTTTGGAGGGAGAAAAATTCCCAAGATTAAGGAGTCATCCCCAGCAGAATGCAATCCCCTGATGTTCTCTGAGATAGCTCAGGATCTCTTGTCCGCTCCTGGGAAAGTCAGGAAGACCAAGCAGGAAAGGAAGCTAGCTAAGGCCTTAGGGACCTGGATTCTGACCCAGGCTCAGAAGACCACCCTCATAGGCAGGCAAACATGGGCAGCTGATAGGGAGGCCACTCTCACAGAAGAGGGGCCTGAGGGTGGGCCCAGCTGCAACACCACTGAACTGGAGACAGAGACAGGCCCCCTTGAGCTCGGACAGCTCAGTCCCATGAGGGAAAATTTTGGGCGGGACCAGGTGGAAGATCTGAGGTATGAGAACACCAGGAAGGAGGTTGCTGAAATAGATAGTGTGCCCATGGAGGGAAAATCTCGGGGACCAAGACCCTACCTCATAATCAAGAAGGATCTGCTATACTGAGTCGTACAGACACAGGGACAGGAGATTCAGGAGCTCCTGGGCCCACGGAAACATCAGAAGGCCATGCTGAGCCTAGCCCACAGTCACCTTTTTGGGGGGCACCTAGGGGTGGAGACAACCCTGGCACAGATTCTACTGAGATATTTTTGGCCAGGAGCACACAAAGAAGTCCAGCACTATTGCACCTCCTGCCCTGAGTGCCAACTACATAGCCCCCATCCCCACTTAAGAGCACCTTTAGTGCCTCTGCCAATCATAGAGGTCCCGTTTGAGTGGATAGCCATGGACCTGGTAGGTCCCCTGGAGAAGACGGCCCAAGGCCACCAGCATGTGCTTGTTGTCTTGGACTATGCCACTCGGTACCCGGAAGCCGTCCCCATGCGGAACACAGCCTCCAAGACAATAGCCAAAGAACTAGTGGAGATCTTTGCCTAAGTAGGGCTGCTGAAGGAGATACTGACAAATCAAGGGACTCCCTTCATGTCAAAACTAATGAAGGACCTATGCTCTTTACTCCATGTATGGGCCCTGCGGACTTCGGTCTACCACCCACGGACAGATGGCCTCGTGGAAAGGTCCAACAGGACCCTCAAGGCCATGATAAGGAAAGTGGTAAGTCGGGATGGGAAAAACTGGGATACCCTACTGCGCTACCTCATGTTAGCCATCCAGGAGGTTCCTCAGGCGTCCACCAGGTTTTCCCCCTTTGAGCTAGTATATGGACATCACCCTCATGGCATATTAGACATAGCCAGGGAGATTTGGGAGGAAGAACCCAACCCAGGGAGAAACATAATCGAACATGTGCTACAGATGAGAGACCGGATAGCCCAAGTCACCCCCATCGTATGGGAGCACTTGGAGAAAGCACAAGAGGTCCAACTGACACACCCCAATGGCCCCCTTCCTCAGGGAGTCCTCGGGGAAGGCAGATCACCATTGTATGTAGCTAACACTGTTGCAAGCATCACAAAGCATTTTGGGGAGGGTCAAAGGTATGTGAGTGGGGCCTGGAAGATTCCTTTGCAGGAGTACGAGAGGCCGAGAGAGGGGGAGTAGAAACAAGAAAGCAGAGAACGGGTTAACTCAACACTGCGGCTAGCAAGGTCAGTCAGAAGATAAGACAGCGGCCCCCGCCCAAGGACACTGCTCACAGCTGAGACTTGGCTGACAGCCAAGAAAGATGGGGGCTTGAATGTGCCTGAGCGGCCGTGAGAAAAGGAGAACTAAATGGAGTAGAGCTGCAAAGATATCAGTGAAAACAGAGTGAATAAGGCAGCGACGGTGAAGGCCAACAGAAGGAAAACAAATTCTCCAGAGCCGGTGTGTTTTGGGCAGCCAAGAAGGCCACAGCAAGCCAATTGGGACTGGTACAAAGAGCAACAGGCACAGAGGGCCCTGGACAACAACACCCCCAAAGGAACCCAGGACTTAAAACCCTCCCGAGAGCTGGAGCAATTTGGAGATTACAGCAGATTCCCCGGACGACCTGGGCCCAGGGCAAGAACTCCCGTCCACCCCTTCCCCTCTTCTTCTTATGTTACACCCAGGCCTGGCCAGTCTTGGGTCATGCATGTGTGAGTATGAAAGTGGGTTGGGGCTTGGGGCTCTAATGCTTTCTTTCTTCCCCTGAGTGATGTGGGAGCATTCCCAGCACTCTCTGCTGTATTTTATTATTTTATTAATAAAGCTTTAAAATTTAGAAACTTGGTGTGCCTCATCATCTCCTCCCCCCCCCCCGCCAAAAAAAAATTATCCTGTGGCCCCAGCCTAATCAACTGTGGGCCCAGGCAGATTGGTAACAAAAATCTGTCACAGTTTTGGTGGAGAATAGCGGGGGGAGGCGGGGAGCCCTGCGGAGCGCACCAACTGTTCTGCCCTTGATATTTCATATTTGCTCCACTTGGCACTGTTGGTATTTCATGTTGAGGTTTATGATGACAGGTGTTCCTCACCCTCAGTTGTAGCATAGCTGAGAACCGGAGAGGGGTTTAGCATTCAGCTCTCCACACCGGTCAGTGGGGGAAGGGTGCTGGTGGGTGAATCCCCGGTCGTAGAAGTGCTCGGTGCTAGGAGGAGGACTTAGAGATCCTCAGTCCAGGAGAGAATCCTCAGTCCGTACGCCCTCAGTCGTAGAAGGGCTGAGTGGAAGAGGAGAACTTAGGGTTTCTTCCTCTGCCTCTGGAAGGGGTTTTGGATTTGGTTTATGGGCCCTTGGTGGTAGAAGGCCAAGCAATATGGAGGGAGGCTTAGCGTCTCCCCCTCTGGCCCAGTGCGGTAACATTGGAAGCCCCAGTGCTGGCATGAGCAATGTGAAAGTGATTAACAGACCTTAAGAGTTGTACTGACAGATTGTGACATCATGTTTGGGAAACAGAGGGGTACAGCTGCAGACTCGAGAGTCCCGCAGTCGTGGGCAATGGCATCAGTGATGGGTTCAAGCCTAGATGTATGGGCATTCGGGAGCACGGACACGGGAGTCCGGTTGCCTGGTCAGCTGGGGTCACGGGAGGCTGGTGGATCTGATGCCTGAGCCATGGGGGAGGCAGCAAAGAGGGACGGGACCCTGCTGCCTCTCTCAAAAGGGGAGTGAGGACCTCTCCCAGTTGGAGAAGGCTCTCACCAAGGTGGGATATAACGCCTGGGGTTCCGTGATGGAGCTTCAGAGCAGTGTGCATTCTTGGCAGGATTTGTTAGACCTGTATGCCGAGTATGAAAAGCTGGGGGGGAAATTGAGCAACTGAAAGTGCAGATCACTAACCAGGTGGCAACCCAGGCCTATGCCCAGGACAAGTTGCAAGCCTTGAGACAGGACTTCCAGGCAGAAAAGGCAGAACTCACCCGCCTGGAAGCACTGACTAAGCAAGTACTGGTCCTTCAGGGTCTTGACAAAGATTTGACCATCTGGGCTCAGCAGACGCCCCAACGGCAGTGTGCTTATCATGAAAGGAAAATTGAACAGTTAAAACGACAATTGGCCATGCATTTGGTCTAGATGGCAAGCCTCCCGGGGGATGATTCGGGTGACCCTTGTGAGGGCTTTGAGCTCTCCCTTCATGAGGATCCTCAATTTTGGGCGGAACCTTGTTGCACCCCTATAGCGGCCCTCATTAAGACTGAGGCGAGGTCCAGCGGGTGAAGACGGGGAGAAGGTTGTATGTATGGCACCCCCAACTACCAGGAGAGCACCCCGTCGGGTAATTATGAAAAGGAAAGGGACCAGGAAGGGTGGGGGCTAGTTAAGGAGCCCACCCTCCTTGCTGAATTGGTAGTGGAACAAAGCCTGTGCTCACGGAAAAAACGGTTCAATGAGAAAAACAGGATCGGGCCCAGACATGCAGGCAGGCAACAGACAAAGAAATTGGAAAACAGCCTTGAGGGCATAGTGGCAGGAGTGAAAAAAGGAATAAGTGCAGACATCGGGAATTTAAATTCCTCAAACAGTACTTGGAATGGTAAAATCTGAGTTGATTAAGGTGTCATTTTGGGAGATAAGCAAGTGATTTAAGGAAAGAGAGTGAGAAGTTAACTCTGCAGAGGCTGGAGAGAATTAAGAACATAAGAACATAAGAAAGGCCGTACTAGGTCAGACCAAAGGTCCATCTAGCCCAGTATCTGTCTACCGACAGTGGCCAATGCCAGGTGCCCCAGAGGGAGTGAACCTAACAGGCAATGATCAAGCGATCTCTCTCCTGCCATCCATCTCCATCCTCTGAGGAACAGAGGCTAGGGACACCATTCTTACCCATCCTGGCTAATAGCCATTTATGGACTTAGCCACCATGAATTTATCCAGTCCCCTTTTAAACATTGTTATAGTCCTAGCCTTCACAACCTCCTCAGGTAAGGAGTTCCACAAGTTGACTGTGCGCTGCGTGAAGAAGAACTTCCTTTTATTTGTTTTAAACCTGCTGCCTATTAATTTCTTTTGGTGACCCCTAGTTCTTGTATTATGGGAATAAGTAAATAACTTTTCCTTATCCACTTTCTCAACATCACTCATGATTTTATATACCTCTATCATGTCCCCCCTTAGTCTTCTGTTTTCCAAACTGAAGAGTCCTAGCCTCTTTAATCTTTCCTCATATGGGACCCTCTCTAAACCCTTAATCATTTTAGTTGCTCTTTTCTGAACCTTTTCTAGTGCTAGAATATCTTTTTTGAGGTGAGGAGACCACATCTGTACACAGTATTCGAGATGTGGGCGAACCATGGATTTATATAAGGGCAATAATATATTCTCAGTCTTATTCTCTATCCCCTTTTTAATGATTCCTAACATCCTGTTTGCTTTTTTGACCGCCTCTGCACACTGCGTGGACATCTTTAGAGAACTATCCACGATGACGCCAAGATCTTTTTCCTGACTCGTTGTAGCTAAATTAGCCCCCATCATGTTGTATGTATAGTTGGGGTTATTTTTTCCAATGTGCATTACTTTACATTTATCCACATTAAATTTCATTTGCCATTTTGTTGCCCAATCACTTAGTTTTGTGAGATCTTTTTGAAGTTCTTCACAATCTGCTTTGGTCTTAACTATCTTGAGTAGTTTAGTATCATCTGCAAACTTTGCCACCTCACTGTTTACCCCTTTCTCCAGATCATTTATGAATAAATTGAATAGGATAGGTCCTAGGACTGACCCTTGGGGAACACCACTAGTTACCCCTCTCCATTCTGAGAATTTACCATTAATTCCTACCCTTTGTTCCCTGTCCTTTAACCAGTTCTCAATCCATGAAAGGACCTTCCGTTTTATCCCATGACAGCTTAATTTACGTAAGAGCCTTTGGTGAGGGACCTTGTCAAAGGCTTTCTGGAAATCTAAGTACACTATGTCCACCGGATCCCCCTTGTCCACATGTTTGTTGACCCCTTCAAAGAACTCTAATAGATTAGTAAGACACGATTTCCCTTTACAGAAACCATGTTGACTATTGCTCAAGAGTTTATGTTTTTCTATGTGTCTTGAATTAATCAGTTGAATGTTGTAAAAGGTGTTTATGAAAAGAAAATTCTTGGTTTCTTTGCAGCCATTCTGAAGGAAAATGGGCCCTTTTCCAAAGGAATGTCTGTAAATAATCCAGGCAAAGAGGTTATCTAAGTGAAATCATTTGCCTATGAACAAGTTAGTCAAATTTCCTAAAAGAACACTCCTGGTATTTTGTAGGTTTAAGATGAATTGGTGTTGTTTTAAATAATACCACTAACATCCATTTGAAACTTCCATTCAAAGTTGCAAAACTGAGAAACACCTTTGCCAGACACAGGTAACTAGTGTTGTTTAACTTTGGTATTTAGCATTTAACCCTTAAAATAACTCGATGCTTTACAAAATTTAAACTGTTTTAAAATAAAGACCAAAGTTGTGGCTGCAGCAGGGCAGTCAAAGCCAGGAGAATGGGAAAAGATTTTAAATCTGTTTTTTGGGAACAAAATAGCAGATAAGAGCTGTAGTAAAAGTGAGAAAGACAGTGCACCACACTAAACCTTAAGGTGGCTCTGTGTAATCAAACACCGAGCAAAGATTCAACAGTTCCAACCTGGAGACCAGTGATGGTACTAGTGCCTACAGCAGAGAGTAAGCTGTTGGCCCAGTGGCAGGGAACCTACGAAGTGGTTGAGCCCGTGGGAGAAGTAGATTACAAAGTGTGACAGCCGAGTCGCTGGAAACAAGAGCAGATCTACCACATCAACCTCCTGAAGCCTTGGCAGACCCAAGAGGCATGTGTGGTCATCCCAGAGGCTCTGCCTCAAGAGAGCAACCTGCCCGAGCAGGTGAAGATATCCCCCGACTTAACACCAGATCAAAAGACTGAGGCATCCGAGATGATCAACCGGTACCGAGATGTGTTCTGAACAAGACCAGGCCGAATGACTGAGGCATATCACCACATCCTCGTGAACCATGGAGCCAAGGTGACAATAAGGCCCTACTGGGTCCCAGAAGCCAAAAGGGAAGAAATCAAACCCGAAGTGAAGAAAATGTTGAAACTAGGGGTCACTGAAGAATGCCACAGTCAATGGTCCAGCCCAATGGTGCTGGTGCCCAAACCCGATGGCACCACAAGGTTCTGTAATGACTTTCGCCAACTGAATGAGGTATCTCAGTTTGATGCCTACTCTATACCCCACATAGATGAGTTAGTTGACCGACTGGGCTACGCCCGGTTCCTGATGACCCTGGATTTGACAAAGGGGTATTGGCAGATTTCCCTAGCTAAAAAAGCAAGAGAAAAGACAGCTTTTTCGACACCAGAGGGGTTATTTCAATACACTGTCCTCCCCTTTGGGCTGCATGGGGCCCCAGCCATGTTCCAGCGCCTCATGGACAAGCCGTTGCGCCCCCATGCCAGTTACACTGCCGCATACCTGGATGACATGATTCTCTATACCCCAGACTGGGAAACCCACCTGGGACAGGTGGAACCGGTACTGAATACCCTGAGGTGGGTGAGTCTCATGGCCAATCCTACCATATGCGCAATATGACTAGCGGAGGCTAAATACCTCGGATACATTGTGGGGATAGGCGTAGTAAAACCCCAACTAAATAAGCTTGAAGCTATCCAAAATTGGCCCCGGACGAACTGAAAGAAACAAGTCTGAGTGTTCCTAGGCATAGTGGGGTACTACCAGTGATTTATCCCCCACTTCGACACCAGAGCAAGTCCTCTGACAGACCTGGTGAAGGCTCGGTGTCCCGACATGGTGAAATGGACCAACGCAGCGGAGGAAGTCTTCACAGACCTACGGACAGCTTCAGTAACCCCATGCTCATAGCCCCGGACTTTACTAAAGAATTCATTTTACAGTAGGGTTGGGGGGCTGTCCTGTCACAGATGGTGGGAGAGGACAAACACCCAATCCTTTACCTTAGCAGAAAGCTCCTTCCAAGAGAACAGAAATATGCAGTGGTAGAGAAGGAATGACTCGCCGTCAAGTGGGCCATGGAAACTCTGCCATACTACCTTCTAGGCCAGAAATTTCTCCTAGTAACTGACCATGCCCCCCTCCAGTGGATGCAATGGAACAAAGAGAAGAACGCAAGGGTAACCCGGTGGTTCCTGTCCCTCCAACCATTCCAATTCTGCATACAACACAGGGCTGGAAGCTGCCACAGCAATGTGGATGGCCTATCATGAGTATACTCTCTGATGACCCAAGTTGCCCAACCCCATAGAGTTGAGCAGGGGGGAGGGATATGTGACAGGTTCAGGCCAGAGGGCTACAGAAGAGTGCAGGAAGGAAGGAATATTATCCTTAGGATAAGCAGGTCCCTCTTCCCCTGGTAACTGAGCAGGGGTTACTCCAGGTTAATTAGGACACCTGGAGCCAATTAACAACCTGCCAGAACAGGTTAAAAGCCTTCTCCCCAGCCAGTCAGTGTGAGTCGTAGATGTTGTGAAAGTGGAGACGAGCTGCTGGAGAGCTGAGTGGTGAGGAAGCTGACAAGGACCAGGGGAGAACCCCACAGGTATAGAGATTGGGGAGAAACCCTACCCTAAACAGGAGCTAAGGACCTTTCCAGGTTCAAAGACCTGAAGAAAAGGACCCTGCCAGAGGGGAGAGACTGAGCCGTGCATTTGGTGTGGTGCTGCCAAATCTGGAAGGGCTACCAGACACTAGGGGCTCTCCCTCCCCCGGCAGGAGATTTGGGAGGAACCCTGCCCAAGCAAAGTGCGGACAATAAGCCAAGACGCGTGGGGAAGTAACCCAGGGAAGCTAGCAGTTTTCCTGGGAACTGGCAGAGTGAGGCTTCTACTTGTAGGGTCCCTGGGTTGGGGCCCGGAGTAGAGGACAGGACCGCCCCCTCCCTCTTTTCCTCTCATTGGATGGCCACTGAGAAGGCCCGAAGCTCCAGTGAAGCAGTAAGGGCCTAGCAGGCCCAGAAACAGAAAGGCCACTTGGAGACAGAATTTCCCCGCCCACTATAAACAGAGGGGGGAAATTCTGAGACGAGACACTATCCTGACCCAGCGCTAGAAGGAAGCGTAGGACCCACCGAGGTGGAGAAGAAGCCTGGTTACAGTAGTAAAATAGAGATGAACTGATATAATTTCTAGACATGGCTCATTTGAGTCCTTGCAAACAGTTTCCCATTAGTGACCTTTCTTTCTTTCTTTCTTTCTTTCTTTCTTTCTTTCTTTCTTTCTTTCTTTCTTTCTTTCTTTTCCTTTTACTCTGCTAATTTTTGAGCATTTATCTTTCTACATTTAATACATATTTCTTTATACAAAACTTGGCACTGTAAAAGATATTCTTTATGAAAAGTGGGCTTTTTTTCCAGACTCATGTTTCAGTAAAGCACTCTGCTTCACTCATCCGTTCATGAACACTAAAGCCCAAATTCTGCAAGATGCTTAATATCTTTTGAGTGGTTCTGGGTGTCTTCCACACCCACTGAAGCCAATTACATTCATTCTCCACTGACTAGGACCCTCCATTTTAAATTACACCTCTGAAATGTAGGTGAAAAATGTTGCCACCACAGTGAGTGGAGAACTTTGATTGGGCAGTATTCTTTGCAGATCTGTAGCTGGATAAACAAAAAATGAAAGGCTGTGGAGGGTTGGGAGTCTCAGGGTATGTCTACACTACGAAGCCCTCTGGAAGCCTGCAGCGCCATACAGCTACCAGTCAGTCGGGAATCAATTTGGAGTGGGCAAATCTACTGTGGGGGCTGCTGTGATCCAAGTGGCCAACGCAATCACTGAGCTGCTGCTATCAAGGGTAGTGACTCTGGAAAATGTGCAGGTCATAGTGGATGGCTTTGCTGCAATGGGATTCCCTAACTGTGGTGGGGTGATAGACGGAATGCATATCCCTATCTTGGGACTGGACCACCTTGGCAGCCAGTACATAAACCTAAAGGGGTATTTTTCAATGGTGCTGCAAGCAAGGGATGTTTCATCAACATCAACATGGGATGGCTGGGAAAGGTACATGATGCTCGCATCTTCAGGAACTCTGGTCTGTCTGAATAGCTGCAGCAAGGGACTTACTTACCAGACCAGAAAATAACTGCTGAGGATGTTGAAATGCCTATAGTTATCCTTGGGGACCCAGCCTACCCCTTAATGCCATGGCTCATGAAGCCATACACAGGCATCCTGGACAGTAGTCAAGAGCTGTTCAACTATAGGCTGAGCAAGTGCAGAATGGTGGTAGAATGTGCATTTGGATGTTTAAAAGCACGCTGGTGCAGTTTACCGACTCGGTTAGACCTCAGCGAAACCAATATTCCCATTGTTATTACTGCCTGCTGTGTGCTCCACAATATCTGTGAGAGTAAGGGGGAAATGTTTATGGTGGGGTGGGAGGTGAGGCAAATCACCTGGCTGCTGATTATGCACAGCCAGACACCAGGGTGGTTAGAAGAGTACAGGAGGGCGTGCTGCGCATCAGAGAAGCTTTGAAAACCAGTTTCATGACTGGCCAGGCTACGGTGTGAAAGTTCTGTTTGTTTCTCCTTGATAAAAACCCGCCCCCTTGGTTCACTCTACTTCCCTGTAACCCAACTGACCTCCCCTCTTCGATCACCACTTGCAGAGGCAATAAAGTCATTGTAGTTTCAAATTCATGCATTCTTTATTAATCCGTCACACAAATAGGGAGATAACTGCCAAGGTAGCCCGGGAGGGGTGGGGGAGGAGGGGAGGAGGGCAAGGCCACACTGCACTTCAAAACGTATTGAATGCCAGCCTTCTGTTGCTTGGACAGTCCTCTGTGGTGGACTGGTTGGGTGCCCGGAGCCCCCCACTCCACATTCTTGAAGCGGCGGTCTGTGCTCCTGCTGCCTTTCCTGCAGCTCAACCATACGCTGGAGCATATCAGTTTGATCCTCCAGTAGCCTCAGCATTGCGTCCTGCCTCCTTTCATCATGCTGCTGCCACCTATCATCTTGCTCCCGCCACCTGTCCTCTCGCACGTCCCTCCTGTCCTTGTGTTCATTTTTTGCTTTCCTGAACTCTGACATTCTCTGTCTCCACGCATTTTGCTGAGCTCTTTCAGTGAGGGAGGACTGCATGAGCTCAGAGAACATTTCATTCTGAGTGTGTTTTTTTTCGCCTTCTTATCTGCGCTAGCCTCTGGGATGGAAATGATAGGGGGAGCGTTGAAACATTTGCAGCTGTGGGAGGAAAAAAAAGGGAGAGTAGTATTTAAAAAGACACATTTTAGAGAACAATGGGTAGACTCTTTCATGGTGAACCAAGCTGTTAACATTACATAGTATGTGCTTTTGGTTCAAGGTCGCATTTTGCCTCTTATACTGAGGGCCTGCCGGTTTGGTGTGAGAGATCACACACGCAGGGCCGGGCAACAGAATTCGCCTTGCAGGCAGCCATGGTAAGCCACAGTCTTTTGGCTTCTTTAATCTTCATAACATGTGGGAATGAATGTCCCCTTAATAAAATTCCCCTACTTCAACTAGGTGACCATGAATGATATACTCTCCTGAGGATAACACAGAACAGATGTTGCTTGAATGCATTCCAGTAGCTGTACTGGCCACAAATGCATCCCAAGTCTTCAGGGCAAATTAATCATTAAACATGCTTGCTTTTAAACCATGTATTATATTTACAAAGGTACACTCACCAGAGGTGCCTTCTCCGCCTTCAAGGTCTGGGAGCCTGCCTTGGGAGGGTTGGGAGGGTATTGTCTCCAGGGTGATAAACAGTTCCTGGCTGTCAGGGAGAACGGTTTCTCCACTTGCCTGCTGTGCGCTACCCTCCTCCTCCTCATCATTTTCCTCATCCCTCAAATCCTCATCTTTGTTGCGTGAGACCCCCCCCCCCTTGCAGGAGTCCACGAACAGGGGAGGGGTAGTGGTGGGGGCACCCCCTAGAATTGCATGCAGCTCATCATAGAAGCAGCATGTCTGGGGGTCTGACCCGGAGTGGCTGTTTGCCTTTTTGGTTTTTTGGTAGGCTTGCCTGAGCTCCTTAAGTTTCACATGGCACTGCTGCGGGTCCCTGTTATAGCCTCTGTCCTTCATGCCCTTGGAGATTTTTTCAAATATTTTGGCATTTCATCTTTTGGAACGGAGTTCAGATAGCACAGATTCATCTCTCCATACAGTGATCAGATCCAGTACCTCCCATCCGGTCCATGCTGGAGCTCTTTTGCGATTCTGGGACTCCATGGTCACCTCTGCTGATGAGCTCTGCATGGTCACCTGTGCTGATCAGCTTGCCATGCTGGCCAAACAGTAAAATGAAATTCAAAAATTTGCGGGGCTTTTCCTGTCTACCTGGTGTGACAAAGCTCTGTCCTTGTCTCCGTGGGTCCTTCGTTTCCTGACGGATTTTGCTAGCCTCAGAGGCTCACTGTGACCCTCCCCTTAATCCTTCTCTCTCTAGAGACAAGGGTCACAGTCTACTGAGCCATTTTCATCATAAGCCAGCGAGGGAGGTGAGGAGAAGCTATCCTCCCTTGCACAGTCTCTGTTGTCTCCCAGTCTCAGTGATTAATCAGGGGGGCAAAGGTGGGGAGCCCGGGCCCGCCCTCTACTCCGGACTCCAGCCCAGGGACCCTAATAGTATCAGCTATGGTAGCTGACCTTTTAGGAACAGGACAAGAACAATTCCCTGGGCTACTTCCCCACAGCAGCCCCCACTTCCTCAAGCTCCACTTCACCCTTACCTCAGGGCCTCCTTCCTTGTACCTAGTATGGTGTCTACAGCTCAGTCTCTCCAAGAGCGCAATTTCTCACAGCTCCTGACATGCACGCCCACCTGACTAACTGGGAGGCTTTTTAACTAGTTTCAGCCAGCCCCTGATTGGCTTCAGGTGTCCCAATCAACCTAGCAATCTCCACTGCCTTCTGGAAAGATCTTAATTGGCCCCAGGTGTCTTAATTGACCTGGAGCAGCTGCCATTTACTTATCCTGGTACCAGGGATTTGTTTAATCTGGGGCGAATATATCTATCTCCCATTACTTTTCTATAGCCATCTGGCCTTGCCCCGTCACACTGGCAAGTGCATCTGAGTTGAGAGTGCTGTCCAGAGCTGTCCCACAATGGAGCACTCTGGGATAGCTCCCGGAGGCCAATACTGTCGAATTGTGTCCACGCTACCCCAAAGTCGACCTGGCGATGTCGATTTCAGCGCTAATCCCCTCGTCGGGGAGGAGTACAGAAATCGATTTTAAGAGCCCCTTAAGTCGACAAAAATGGCTTCGTCGTGTGGACAGGTGCAGGGTTAAATCAATCTAACGCTGCTAAATCTGACCTAAACTCATAGTGTAGACCAGGGCTCAGTGTCCCGCCATGTGAAATTTCCTGCCTATTCATACCTATTTGCAGGGTCAAGGCAACATTAAAATATCTATTTCTATATTGATACTGATATACATATAGATATAAATACAGATATATAAAATGCAAACATAAGATGTATAGCCAAAATTTTCAAAGCTCATAAGACCCGACTTCCCTCCCCCACACAAATAAAAAGAAAGGAATGAATTAAAATGAATAGGAAATGAGCACCAAAAAGCACTAGGCAACTTTTCAAATCTCAGCCTAGAGAGTGTCACATGGGGCTCCCTCGTCCCAGACAGAAATACGCTATACACATAAAAATATTTACCACCAAAGTTTGAAAAAAAATGAATTAAAGAATAAAATCTCACTAAGTCTCCCTGGTATTTTTGGTCTTCCTCACAATTTTTGGGCCCTGTTTTTTAACAAAAAATATCGTCATTCCCCTGCTCTCCTTGTAACTGGTTAGGTGCCCATTGTTCTCCTGATCACCCACCCCACCCTCCTGCTGTCCCCTGATGCAGGGCCATATGGGGTTCAGAGACAGAGGTATGTACAGTTTGTGGCCTCATGTATTAGGCTTTGTTTGGATGAATTGTTGATTTGGTCAGCCCGAAGTGATTCATGAATTTAACTCAAATTAGCTGAATATTTTCAGCAAAAATCAATCCAAATCTTTCAGGACTTAGATGCTGGGCAGCAACCCGTCCCCGTTATAACATTTAACCTGGTGGTTAGAGCACTCATGTGGAGTGTGTGTGTGTGTGTGTGTGTGTGTGTGTGTGTGTGTGTGTGTGAGAAACACCTACATTCACTATCCCACCTGCCTGATGGGGGGTGGGAGTCTTCAGTCTCCCACACTGCAAACAAATGTACTGGCCTATGGAATACTCTCTGCACAAGTTCGCTGTCTCTTGCTCCTGTTAAAATGGTTCCATTTGGTATAAATAACACTGCTCTACAGCCAAAATGCTTCTGAAATAAATGTAGTCAAACTTTACTAATTCTGGGTCACTGAGAACGAAAATGATGCTTAAAATTGTTGATTGGCTCTAGTTTTCAAGATATGCTATTGGGTCAGTATATACGACCCTTGACTTGGGAATGGCGGAGGATAAGTGAGTTATAAAGGGAAGGGATCTCAATTTAAACCAGAAATGACTAAAATACATCTTTGACTGGATCTATGAATAAATCTATGACTGGGTTTGGACAGTACTTGCTTTTTAGGCAAAACAATGAATGATGCAATCTGAAGCTGGTATTGCATCATACATGATATGAATTGCATCATGTTATTCCTAGAAGTCATGGATGATGCAATCATAATGAAGCTTACATCACTCTGCTGAACAAATTGCCCTATATCAGCTCTAGAAAGCATACAGTGTCGTGCTCTCTTATTTGTCAGTGTTTGATTTTGCAAAGGGACACATTTCTGTTTAGCCAAAGTGAGCAGAGATGCCTCGTACTTGTGTGAACAGTGCAGATAACTTCTGCTATGTTTGTGGTGAAGTGACTTTTGCATCACAAAAGCGCAGTATAACCACTATGGTTAAGAAAGCCTATCACCTTTATTTTGGCTGCAAAATTGGAGATCAGGACAAGAGGTGGGCCCCACACATATGCTGCAACACTTGTGCAACAAATCTTGGCCAGTGGTTGAACAGGAAAAGGCAATCTATGCCTTTTGCAGTGCCAATGATTTGGAGAGAGCTAGCAGATCATACCAACAATTGTTACTTGTGCATGGTGCCTCCAGTTGGGAAAGGTGTGTCAAAGAAGAAAAAGTGGACTGTGCATTATCCAAACATTCCATCAGCTATACGCCCAGTACCCCACGGAGAAGGACTGCCGGTTCCTGATGCACCAGAATCATTCTCACTTGAGTCAGACGAGGAAGAGGAAGAAGATGAAACTTCTGGTCCTGAACCATCAACGTCACAGGACCCACATTTTCTCCCATCCTCCTCCTCTGAACCACACCTCATAACACAAGGTGAACTGAATGACCTTGTCAGGGATTTGGAGCTACCCAAGAGTAAGGCAAAGCTGTTGGGCTCCAGACTACTGCAGTGGAATCTCCTGGCAGGTGATGTTAGGGTTTCCATGTTCCATGACCGTCAAAAGGATCTTGTCCCATTCTTCTTCATGGAAGGTGATCTTGTAGCCTGCAACAACATCGATGGTGTGATGGCAGCCCTCAACATCGTTCACGATCCAGATGAGTGGAGACTGTTCATTGATTCATCGAAGACAAGTCTTAAAGCTGTTTTACTGCATAATGGCAATGTTTTGCCATCAATTCCAGTTGGTCATGCAGTCCATGTGAAGGAAACCTATGACAACATGAAACAACTTTTGAGGTGCATAAACTATGACCAACATCAGTGGCAGCTTTGTGGTGATTTGAAGGTTGTTGCTCTCTTGCTTGGTCTGCAGACTGGATACACAAAGTACTGCTGTTTTCTCTGCAAATGGGATAGTCGCGCAAGAGATTCCCACTACATCAAGAAAGATTGGCCACTCCAACAGTCACTGGAGCCTGGGAGGAAAAGTGTTCAGCATCCACCACTTGTTGAATCAAGGAAGATTTTGTTACCACCCTTACACATCAAGTTGGGTCTGATGAAGAACTTTGTCAAGGCCATTGACAAAACACAAGCAGCTTTCAAGTACCTCCGTGGAAAATTTCCAAGGTTAAGTGAAGCTAAGATAAAGGAAGGTGTCTTTGTTGATCCTCAGATTTGTGAACTTCTTCGAGATGATGCATTTGACCATGCACTGCGTGGCGAGGAAAAGACGGCATGGAAAGGCTTCCAGTTAGTGGCAATAAATTTTCTCGGAAACAACAAGGCAGACAACTACAGGTTGTTGGTGGAAAACCTCCTCAAGGCATACAAAAGCCTTGGTTGCAACATGTCACTAAAGATACATTTTTTGCACTCATCTAGATTTTTTTCCACCGAACTGCGGAGCAGTGAGCGACGAGCACGGCAAGCGATTTCACCAGGACATTGCAACAATGGAGAAACACTATCAGGACAAATGGAGCCCATCAATGCTTGCAGACTATTGCTGGACAGTGACAAGAGATGCTCCATTTAATGAATACAAGAGACAAGCCAAGAAGCGCCGAGTAGACACTGAATAGGACTAAACTATGTACAGAATAGTTTTTTGCCTTTTGTTTCATAATAAATTTTATTTATATAACCCTTTTGCTGATTTTTAAAGTGTTACATAAACAGGACAGGTGAAATATTATCATGTAAAGCAACCATAAACACATGAAAAGACCTAGGTTTACAATTTATGATTAAAACTCTACTATCTACACAATATACATAGACATAAAATGTAAAAACTTAAATATCTTAGAAACAGTAGCCAATCATTGTTTTAATTGTCATATTTGAATTCAGCACATCAAAATACATAATAAATAGCACATTTTATCTCTGAAGCAGACGACTTCTCAAAAATTGTAGACCAGTGTAATTAAATAATCATTGAAATAGGGAGTTGAACTTTGATCTCCTGCAGCCAAAATGTGCATCTTAACTACCAGACTACAGAGTCATCCTTGAACTTGCTTTCAAGCCTAATGACTATTCATTCTCATCCTGAATGACAATGACTAGTCATTGGGCTAGGACAAGCAAGTGAGAATGACTTCATAGCCTGGTGGTAAGGCTTTTATTTTCCATAACTGCCAGAGAAATGGAAAATCAGTGGTTCACTGAGTTCTAATTGTCATCTTCTGCCACAGAACATCTGGCAGGACCGTAATACACGCTGAATGGGTTATCCATCAAAGGTTGTGTGTCTTGTTGTAAAGACATAGGTATGAGAATAACGAATCTTCATTTCTCTTCCTAGATCAGCCACCTACTGCCTGTAGGCCAGAAAGTTTGTCACAAAGAAATTCATCCTTATCCAGAGTGTGGTGTATTGAAAACTGTGTTAAAAATTACAAGCTATCATTCTGAGTATAACGGGTTTTTCTGGTCCTGCTTGCAGACTGTGGAGCTCTGTACTGAAACATATGCTCTGGTTGTTGTGAGGCATTCTGCAGCCACCCAACCTAGAGTTAGGCCTCTCTGTTTTAGGGAGCAGCCTGCTTTTTCTCTCAGTTTTTGTGTCTTATGGATCTGAATTCTAAGAAATAAAGTAATATTACATTGCAACCTTCAAGCAAGACTGTTTTATGTTTTTATCTAACTGTGAACATAACACAGAGATGCATGGAAAAAGCGTTTGGGAAAGGGATTTTTTTTCTCATGGGGGGATTGTTTTAATTTTATTTTAATTTTGTTGATATTTTCCAACATTATCATTGTCACAGTCACTGGAGGAGGGGTTTTGAAAGGCACAGATAGGTGTTGGGCATCAGGAAAATCAATGGGAGTTAGGTGTGTAGGTGGATGAAAAGTTTGCCTGGTATGGAGGGGTAATGAAACTTGTTCACGATTACCCAGGAAACCAGTGATGGGAATGGGAATAGAACACAAGTCTCCTGAGGCTCTCATGACATAAACACCAATTTATCAAAGAAAAAAGATACAGGCTAGGATTGTCAAAGGTGTTCACAGGGATCAGTTGAAGTACCGGGTAGTTGGACATTGAAATCCTTTCAGGCCCTTTGAAAATCCCACTGAATCTTGGACGAGGGCAGGAATGGTGGGGATAATTTTCAAAGGCACCTAAGTTTCCCCTCCTGTAAAAGGTGGATAAGCCCTGCTTCTGTTTCTTTGTCAGGTGCTTTGAGATCAATGAATGAAAAGTGCACTAGGGGAGCTAAGACTGAGATTTCAAAACCACCCAGAGGGTTTGGATGTCCACAACCACTTCAGTGGAAGTAAAACACTGTCCATGTCTCCAGTAAGACAAAGGTCAGGATGAGCTAAAACATTCTCACAGAATTGTTATAAAGCCCTGATCACTCCCAATTACCATCCCTACATAGCTGTGTTTGACCTCTTTTGCTGCCTAGTCAACCTGCAGGCCTCACCTTTAAGCACAATACAAAAAAGATGACTTACAGCTGGTCAAAAGCCTGTGTTGTTTTTCTGCAGCAAGTGTGAACTTTTTTTGTTGAAAAACTAAAAAAGTTCTGTTTTTCTGCAACCACAAACCATAATGTTTGGGCTGAAGATTGCAGAGGACTAACAATTTTGGGATGCAACTGAACACTTAGCAGCTGAAAACTGATTTTGTTTGTTTGTTTCTCTTGTATCTGATTTTTTAATTTTTTTTTTATTTGGAGGTTGTCTATTTCTGACAAAAAAAATCTAAAATGTTTGAGGAAAGCCAACACAAAAATGTTAATTTTACTGAAAACTTATTTTCTTGAAAAGAAAAATTGACAGAACAATGTCAACACTCCTGATGTGAACAATTACTGGTTTTCCAAAGTATCTGAGTGACTTAGGAATGTAAGTCCCAATCAAAGTCCATTGGAACTGTGTACTTAAGCACTTAGGGTATGTCTACACAGCGAAGAAAAACCATGGCTGGCCTGTGCCAGCTGACTTGGGCTGAGGGGATGTTTCATTGCTGTGAAGCCATTCAGGTTTGGGCTGCATCCCGAGCTCTGGGCCCTCCCACATCACAGGGTTCTATAGCCCACATTCCAGGAGTCTACACAGCAATGAAACAGCCCCGCAGCCCGAGCCCCATGAGTCTGAGTCAGCTGGCATGGGCCAGCTGTGGGTTTTCTTTGCTGCGTAGACATAGCCTTAGGCATTTTTGGGAGTCCTCTCCAACGTTCCTTGCCTTTCAACCCCAAGACTAAAATCCCCCATTTTAGTGTAGGGTTTCAGAAACACTCAGTGCTGACCTAACTCTGTGTCTTTGATATTATTTAAGCACTTTTGCAAATCCCATATCTACCTACGAATTGAATTGTTATTATGATTCAGTTAATCTGTAACACAGATAACTGAACAAATTGGTCAACTACAAATAAAGAAACAGATTCAAGAGTACATTGTAGGTGCTTCCCACTTGTCAGGCAGTGCTATTCAGCCATATCATTATTACTATTATTATTACTATTCTAGTACTTTGGCACACCATTGTGTTAAGTGCTGTATAAACAGAGAACAAAAAGCCAGTCCCTGCCACAAAGATTTTACAATCTAAGTAAACCCAGTTTAATTGGACAGTTTGCTCTTGCTCCTTTTCATCATGCAGGAGCATCCTGAAGCAGCTAGAGATTTCCAGGGAATCAGGTCTTAAAATCGGAAATAAATGAAATTATATATACGTATATGGAGGCGAGGATTGCAGGCCCATCCTTAAGGCTGAGATCCATTTTGCATTTAAAGCACGGATTTTGTCCTTGTCATCTCAGGACAAAATAACCTGTGCAGGAGAATTTTATCATGGGTGTCAAATCACAGAAAAAATGGCTACTTTCACTGGGACCAGACAAATGGAAGCACAAGATGATGAAGAGGAGGATTATGATACTAATCATGGAGCTGCTAAGCCCAGACCCAACTGCTAAATGGGTACAGGCCTTGAAGTCCATGAGATGTGCACAGTGCAATGGGATCCCTACAGGAAACGCTCTGTAGTTGACAAGTACCCAAGGAAACATGATTCTGTGATACAGAAAATATTATTATCCCCAGTCAGGCAATACATCAGCATCCAGGGGATGATGGAAGATGTTTAACAGGCCACCAAGCAGAACAAATTTCCCAGGACCACAGGGGTGTGAAGGTGGTGATGAACGACAACTATGGTGGAAAGGTAGATGATGAAAAACACCAGGAAGAGCAGGATCTGCATCTCATAGGGGTGCTTAGATACCACCAGTGTGAAAGTGGTGATGGATGTTTGGTTTCCTTTTCCTTCACTGAGTGATGGAAATAAATGAGAATCAAGGGGGAGATTATAAAATAGAAGCAAAATGTAGTATCACCTGTATAATTATAATGTATTCACAAATGTCTCACTGTTATATTATTCTTCTCTTATTTGTTTGCCATCTTTACATAACTTAGATTTTAGGGGCTAGAATTTTCACAGATACCATGGCTAGAAGGGACCATTGTCATCATATAGTCTGACCTCCAGCAGAACACAGGACAGAGAACTGCCCCAAAATAATTCCTTTCAGAATTTTTAAAGGTATTTAGGCACCTAGTGGGATTTTCAAAATCATCTAGGGACACCTCAATTTTAATAGGTGTAGGCAGTTGGATGTTTTTGCAAATGCAGCAAGTCCACTAAATACATGATGATAATTGATGATGATTTAGGGTAAAATTTACAGGGCCAGCAAAAGCTCTTTGTAATCCAATGGTCAGTGTGTGTACCTGATCTTCAGAGCATATGAGTTTGTTACTGTCATAGCTAAGTAGACTTGGCACTTTAGGGCAACTTGTAATAGTTTAAACTTTTAGCTCTGTGGGTCCCAGTTTCAAACCCCAGCGGGTTGGCTAAGATGATGGCCATCTCATGTGCATCACATAAGTCCCACCTAATTGACAAGGACTGGAGAACATAAAAGAGAAATATGAAATTTTGAAAGCTGCCTAATGGAATTGGGTGTCCAAATCCCCTAAGCATCTGTGTACATTGCAGCCTCAGGGTGAAATTAACTAAAAATCACTTCAGTCCCACTCAACCTCTAATTTGAGGATTTAAGGGAGATTTAAGTATAACAAAGGCCTTGTGTTGTTCCTGTACACAGCAGTGAGTTTCTCTTTTTTCTATTTAGTCTGGATTTTTAATGGAGCCTAAGGGCACTTAGTTAAGTTGGGCACTTAACTCCAGTTGTACAAGGAGATTTTGGCAAACCAGTAAAGTTCCTGAAACCAGTATTGCTTATTGCTAAAAGCAGCCTCAGCTTGACCAAGGAAGGAGGGGAGGGGGTTTTGGGTGCCACAGAAAGGGCAGCTTGACCCCGCGTCCTTCCTGATAAGAATTGTGTTGAAGTGCAGGATGTGCCCTCAGGAATGTGTCTAACAGGGTCTGAAGGCTGAAAACTCTGGAAAAACCCACACCTGGTTAATCAATAATCGGAAGAAACTTCTTGCTTGACCATTGAAACTGCTTACTTAACAAGTTTTCTTTAAGGGACATGTCATTGTGTTACTAATGTATAAAATAAGGGGGAAAAGTTTGAGGTAGTGGGACTCTTTGGGGCTGGTCTCTCCCTCTGGATGCATCTTGTGTTCTCCACCGGCAGATGAGCTGCCGCTGTGCCACTCGAGAGCCACACTCAGCTTTGTTAATTATCGAGGGTTGGGGGTGTTTTACTAACCTGTTGTGGACGTATGTAAGTGCTTGAGACTAAGTAAAGTTTAGCTTTAAGTGGAAGCACTCTTGTGTTGTTCTGTTTGTGCCAGCCATCTATCGGTCGGACGGCTGTGTCCCCCCTGATTTATTTTCTAACACCACCTTGCACAGAGTAAAAGTTACCAAGAGATTTGGGTTGCAAGAACCCTGGGTAACACAGTGAACTCTTTTAGTCTTCTTCGACAATCCCAGCCTTAGACTACAAAGTCTTTGGAGGCTGGGATTGTCTCTCACTATGTGTTTTTCTAGAACCTAACACAACGGGTCCCTCATCCCTGATGGGGCTTCTAGACACGAAAATCATCATCATCAATCATCATCATCATCTCAAAGAAGAACATAAGGGAAATATTTGGCATCTTTCCTAAGCCAGATGAATGGAAACTCTGTAATTTGGGGTAAGAAAAGCAATGCACATTCCTTGGTCAAAGTCGCTTTCAAGTTTATTTTATAGCAAAAAATAAGAGAAAATCAGCACATTTTCTCTGCCCCTTCCTGACAGAATTGCTGATGCAGGCTGTGTCTAAACCCCATGTGGTTTAGGTATGGCTGTACAGGACCAAACCCTGACTGGTTAATTCTTACTGTTTTTCAACCAGCCATTCAAACTTTTGTGAAAATTCAAACTTTCAGATACTTTGGAAAGATTCAAGAATATTTTGCATTAACATTTTTTCGCCATTTTTCAACCAAATTCAAAGCAATTGGATATTCACATCTGATAGGCAGCTCTAATATTCCTGATTGATAGCTAGAGGGTGTGTATGGAAAGAGCGAGTGAGAACGGTATTTGGTTGTAGCCAGAGTACTCCCCACGGCTTTGGAGACCTCCAGTTCAAGTCCCCCCTCCACCTGAAAGGAAGAAGGGACTTGACCAGAGATCTTCTATCCCCCGCATAAGTGCCCCAACCACTGGGCTATGGGATATTCTGACAGGGGCTCCCTCAATCTCTCCTGTGGAAGCTGTTCCAATGCCTAAGACCTAAGGGCTAGATTTACAAAGGGGACTCAGGCTCAGTGCTGCAATGCCTAATTTTAGGCACCCTGCAGCCTGGCAGAACCTAGAGCTCTGAGTCAGGTGCTCAGGGTGCTTATACAATGCAGGGGTAGAGTTAGGTACCTAAGAAAAGTGTTAACAAAGGCCAGCATGCTGAGCAGCATACTCCCTGAGCACATTCACCCTGATGGGATTTGAAAGCGTCCACGAGCTGCGAATCCTGCTCTTCAGGGTGTTTCTCCTCATCTACCTTTCCACCATGGCCATGAATTGCCTAAAAGCAGCTTTTGTTGTAGTTGACCATCACCTTCACACCCCCATGTATTTCTTCCTGGGGAGTTTGTACTACTTAGAGGTCTGCTACACATCCTTCATTATACCCCCGATGCTGAAGTATTTCCTGACGGGATAACACTGTTTCTGTTAGCGCCTTTATCACACAATTATATTTCTTTGGGTTCCCAGTAGCTACAGAGTGTTTCCTCATCAGCTATGTCTTATGATCGCTATTTGGCCATATGTGACCCATTGCACTGTTCATCCCTCATGGACTTCAAGGCCTGCATCAAATTAGTGGCTGAGTCCTGGCTCAGCAGCTTGCTGATTAGTATCATTATCATCTTCTTCATAGCACAGTTCAATTTGTGTAGCCCCAGCGAAATTGACCATTTCTTTGGTCCTGGGGCCGGTTTTGTTCAACATCTTCATTAATGATCTAGATGATGGGATGGATTGCACCCTCAGCAAATTCACGGATGACACTAAGCTGGGGGGAGAGGTAGATATGCTGGAGGGTAGGGATAGGGTCCAGAGTGATCTAGACAAATTGGAGGATTGGGCCAAAATCAATCCAATGAGGTTCAACAAGGACAAGTGCAGAGTTCTGCACTTAGGATGGAAGAATCCCATGCACTGCTACAGGCTGGGGACTGACTGGCTAAACGGCAGTTCTGCAGAAAAGGACCTGGGGATTACAGTGGATGAGAAGTTGGATATGAGTCAACAGTGTGCCCTTGTTGCCAAGAATGCTAACAGCATATTGGGCTGCATTAGCAGGAGCATTGCCAGCAGATCGAGGGAAGTGATTATTTCCCTCTATTCAGCACTGGTGAGGCCACATCTGGAGAACTACATCCAGTTTTGGGCCCCCCACTACAGAAGGGATGTGAACAAATTGGAGAGAGTCCAGCAGAGGGCAATGAAAATGATTAGGGGGCTGGGACACATAACTTATGAGGAGAGGCTGAGGGAACTGAGCTTATTTATTTTGCAAAAGAGAAGAGTGAGGAGGAATTTGATAACAGCCTTCAACTACCTGAAGGGGAGATCCAAAGAGGATGGAGTTAGGCTGTTCTCAGTGGTGGCAGATGACAAAACAAGGAGCAATGGTTTCAAATTGAAGTGGGGGAGGTCTACATTGGATATTAGGAAAAACTCTTTCAGTAGGAGGGTGGTGAAGCACTGGAATAGGTTCCCTAATGAGGTGGTGGAATCTCCATCCTTAAAGGTTTTTAAGGCCCAGCTTGACAAAGCCCTGGCTGAGATGATTTAGTTGATGTTGGTCCTGCTTTGAGCAGGGGGTTGGACTAGATGACCTCCTGAGGTCTCTACCAACCCTAATCTTCTATGATTCTATAATTTGATACCCATGATAAAACTCTCCTGCAGCAACACTCACCTGATAAGCCTGGTGGAATTCATAGAGGCTTCCATATGCGAAGTCACACCCTTTCTACTAACTCTGACCTCCTATATTTATATCATTGGTACAATCTTGAGAATCCCTTCCACCACTGGGAGGCAAAAGGCTGTTTCCACCTGTTCCTCTCAGCTTTCAGTGATGACTATTTTCCATGGCACTCTAATCATCGCCTACATGGTGCCATCAGCCAACCCTTCAATTTACATCAATAAATTATTTTCTCTCTTTTACTTGGTCCTAAGACCAGTGGTTAATCCCCTTGTATATACTCTAAGAAACAAGACGTGCATGAAGCCATGATGAAATCCATCAGCAAATGGTCTACCAGCAGTGGAAATCTGACACTCCCAAACTATGTCTTTGGTTGCAAGACAGATAAATGGGTTGGTTTTGTCAAGAATGCTTAAGGGAGTTAGGTGCCCCTTTGAAAATCCCAATCAAAATTATCTGGTCCAGATTAATCACTTTATCACTCCGTCTTTATGCTGCTGTAGGTCCATTGGGAACCATGGGAGTACAGGATATATTTTTTAAATAAACAAAGGATATGTCTACACAGCCCACAGAAGTGAGCCTCCCAGCCTGTACATTTTTAATGGTGAGAGTAATTAACCATTGGAACAACTTACCAGTGGTGGATTCTCCATCACTGACAATTTTTAAATCAAGATGGGATGTTTTCCTAAAAGATCTGCTCTAGGAATTACTTTCGGGGCATTCTATGGTCTGTGTTGTAGCTCCTCACCATCAGGCAGCCAGAAAGCACTACTGCAGAGAGGCCAAAAAGCACCTTATTGAATACATTTTGTGATGCAGGCAACATTAATTGCTACATCCCACCAGCACCAATGAAAAGTCCTCATATTTTTGGGCTAATCTCATCACCTTTTGGAGACCTTTGGGGACTGACTTGTGATTTTGGAAGTTGTAGGGTTGTCAGTGCTGCATTTAAACAGGCCCCATTTCAATTTATCTCAAAGTGGACTCATATTCAGTCCCCAAAGCTTCCTTGCTAACAATCCTGAATGAATTTTTTGCGAACAGGGGCTGCTAACAGGGAGTTTTGCAAGGGAGTTCTCCAGGTGAAGGAGGAGCAAATACAGGACCCTTGGGGTAAGTGACTGTCTGTAAGTGTGTGTTTGTTTGTGTTTTGGGGTTACTTGCTGTGTGCTGAGCTTGTGTTTGTCAGTCTGTTTGTTTGTTTGTTTGTTTGAAGGACCGTGTGCTGTGGCTGGCAGTTGGAAGCTGTGAGCTTCAAAGGAAGGTCTGAAGGCTAGAAGCCTCTGGTAATTGGCTGAGCCTTAATCAGTGGGCGGGGCATTCACCCAGGCCAGGGCTTTATAAAGCAGTGCACAAGCAACCAGGGAGCTTTTGCGAACAGGGGCTGCTAACAGGGAGTTTCGCAAGGGAGTTTGGAAGGGGAGCAGGAAGGGAGCGCGGGTCCCTTGCCGGTTCTATCTTAAACCTTTATTCCCCTTAAAACCTATAGCCCAAACTACATTCAAAACTTCTTGCTTTAAACAACCCCTTCATTAACCAGGAGAAAATGCAGGCAGAAGCCCAGCTGCAGAGTGGGGGCTATCCAGTTTATTGCACTGAATGTAGCCTGTATGATTACCTGCCCCGTGGGCAGGTGGCATATGTGTGCATTCGGTGCAAGGAGCTCCTGGCCCTCAGAGACCACGTACGGACTCTGGAGGCAAGGGTGGCGGAACTGGAGGAGCTAAGGGAGGCAGAGAGGTATGTTGATGAGGCCTTCCGGGACACTGTAGAATTGTCCCACCTCCGGTCAGACAGCCCCTGCGCTGTTGAGGAGGATGAAAGGCCCAGGGAAGCAGAGCAGTCAACGGGAGCAGAGGGAAACCTTCCCATAGTTGGGACCCTCCTTCCAGACGGTGCTGGGGTTGCCTCTCGCACTGAGGTTACCTCTCCGGGGGAGGGAACTCCAGTTTCTAGGAAAAGGCTGGTATTAGTATTGGGAGATTCGATCATTAGAAACGTAGATAGCTGGGTTGGTGATGACCGGGAGAACCGTATGGTGACTTGCCTGCCTGGTGCGAAGGTTGTGGATCTCTCGAGGCATCTAGACAGACTTATGTGTAGTGCTGGGGAGGAGCCGGTGGTCGTGGTACATGTAGGTACCAATGACATAGGGAAGGGTAGGAGAGATGTCCTGGAGGCCAAATTTAGGCTGCTAGGGAAGAGACTGCAATCCAGGACCTCTATGGTGGCATTCTCAGAAATGCTCCCAGTTTCACGCGCAGGGCCAGGTAGGCAGGCAGAGCTTCAGAGTCTCAATGCGTGGATGAGACAATGGTGTAGAGAGGAGGGGTTTACATTCATTAGGAACTGGGGAAACTTCTGGAATGGGGGGAGCCTATACAGGAAGGATGGGCTCCACCTAAACCAAAGTGGAACCAGACTGCTGGCACTAAACATTAAAAAGGTTGTAGAGCAGTTTTTAAACTAGGAGATGGGGGAAAGCCGACTGCTGCAGAGGAGCATGTGGCTCGGACAGAGACTTCTCTTAGGGGAGAGTCTAATGATAGAGAATCTCCAGGTTATAGTCAGGAGCAGAGGATGGAAGAGGATAAAGTAGGGGCCAGATAAGATGATAAACGTTCACATAAAAAAGAATCTGATACATCAGAAAAGGGCAGACAAATAAACAGTGATGTCGTGGTCAAAGACCCCCACGCAGTCATTTTAGTTCAAAGACTCATGCCTGAGGCCAGTTTATTGACATACAAACCAGTGCGCACTGGGGTGTGGTCCGGAGACCAACACACCTAGCGACAGCTCACAAGCTGTTTTTGTTCCATTAAACCACAAGCAGGGTACAAACAATACGTCATGAGTTAAGAAATTGGGGACCAATTATAAGCTGGGCATGGGGTGAACACGAGCTCGGGGGCAAATCACAGGCTGGGTTTGGGGTGATCACGAGCTAGGGTGTTGGGGTTGGGGTCAGTCCTCTCACCCCCCTCCCTACCCTCTGACCTAATTTCCGAGGAGTGGGTGTTTGTTTGGGTAGAAGGGCGCTTGGTGGTTTCCGCAGGGGTGGTATTCGGCCCTAGCTTTGGTACATTTCTTAAGACTTGAACTATGTCATTTTCCGGGGGATTTCAGCAAAGGCTTAAGGCGGGGGGGGGGGCTAGTTTGCAGATAGCTGGAATCACGGAATAGGTCATAGATCATGCAAAGGAGAAATTGCATGAGTCAGTTTGCATTTAGCTAAAGTTACCTATTGCTTTACACAAGCGGTTATTATATTTCATTAGCCATGAACATATTTCACCAGTGCTGCTGGGGGCGGGGGGGTGTCATTCCCTCCTCTGTTGCTGCTTTTGACTGGGCATAGCCTTACAAACTGATTTGAGCAGTTTGGTTCAGGCTTTTAGGCCTACCCCATTACCCACGAAAGTCCTCAGTATGGCAGATTTCTAGGGGAGATGTTTCAGGGTCTTCAGGCCCAGGATCTTGGTTATCGGAAAGAAGGCCACCCGGCTCTATTTCCCCACAATCTCCCTCCTCTGATGCCATATAGGCATCACTATCCTTATTCAGAATGGAGGTCATTGGGCAATACTCAGACTCCGAGTTTATACTAAGGTGGTCAACAGTTGGGTCTGAAAGATTATTAACATCGGTGGAAAAGAACAGGGCCCTGAGGGGTGGTTGTGGCTGAGGCTGGGATATAGGACAAACTTTATATAAGCAGCACAAAAAGGCAATTAACAATCCACAACAAGCAGCTAAAATAATACCAAGCAAAATTTTTACAACTATAAAAGTGGAAAGGCTGGGTGCAAGCTGAGCCAATTCTTTAGAGACAAAACACGCAATATCATGAGAAGAACATAAGGCACCTAATCTATAAATGGCCTGAAAGGCTTTAACTGTTTTGTTATATTTTACTTCTATTACATGTATTTGGGCTTGAAAGCGAGATAGGTTGGAGAGGAGGTTAAATAGAGAGGTTAAATTTAAGAAACGGTTAGAGAGGAGAGGAGTCCAATTAAAAGTAAGAGGGATGGCTGGGTTGAGAGACACATAGATTTGGGGCATACCAGGCCAGGTAATAAAGCGGCTGCCTTGTGCAGTGGTTAAGTTAAGATTGTACGGAATGGGGATTTGGGGCTGAGATGGCAGGGCACACCCATCCTCTTTGCTAAACAATAATTTTCCCTTTGGGTCCTTTCCAATTGCTTCTCCTTCCCAACAGGCCATGTCCAATACATTGATCATTTCCCCAGGATGCAATTTGCGGAGGCAAAATAGCTGTGGGGGTTCCAAGGGCCATAATGACCACAAGGTTCCGATACCCACCCAGATATGTTGAGCAGCGAAATCAGAGGGAGTGGTGATGAAATGGCTAGGTTCATGGGGTGGTTTAACTTCCCATACCTGCCGGTGAATAACCCAGTCCCATAGACAATTCGCCCAGGGTTTTGGCACAAGTAAGTGCACTGGAGCCCAGGTGCCATTTACCGGTTCCGAAGCTTGGAAGGTACATGCGACAGAGTTACAGCTTCATTTTGACAATGTTCACGTATTTCTCCACTTCCACAGCTTGGGTGGCACTCCCACAGTAGTGGTCGTGGTTTCAGGCCACCGCTGATTTAAAAGGGACCGTTAAAGAAATTCTGCATTTGACTACAAGCTGAATCCCAGACAGTGTCCTTTCCTGCTAAGGCAAGGGTGTTTATTAATTTTGATAGAAGGGTTTGGGTTGTGGTTCCCAGTCCTGACAAGGCATGGAGGGCTTTTATATTGGTATAGGTGTTAGTTAACCCTGCCTCAGTAAGGAGGCCTGATGCCCTTTCCAAATTTCCCAGGCGTTTTTCGTGATCCCGGGTTTTATCTATTGTCCAAATAGCGGCAACCCCAGTTAGGTTATGTAAGATTCCTTCTACTACGCCTCCCTTTCCCCAATAAAAACTTTCCCACTGCACAAGCTGGGCCAGTTGAATGGCCACTCTCTGAAAACAATCAGGGTACTAGGTAATTATTTGGAAAGCAGAGAGGGAAATGAGAAAGCGGTGGTTCTTATAGTAGCATTTAGCACAATTCACCACTGTAAACAACAATTCCATCGGTAGGATGTGCTATACCACATTTGTTGTTCCGAGACTTGAATTTTCCTGAGGCTACGGCCGGACAGATTTGTATGGGAATTGGAGAAGATACGAGGGGGAGTAGCTGGGGAGCGGGGACTACAACAATGTGCAACCATATAGAGCCGAAATACACTGCAATACGACACAGGCCAAACCGGAGGCTACTGATTGGCCAAGATTACTTTTTCCCTCCCCACCCCAAGTTCGTTAAGGAGGAGAGGCTGAGAAATATTAAAAGTTTCATCTTCAGGTAGTTTTGGCTAGCTTCCGCAAGCTATTCTTCAAGATTTCGTAGTCTTAGTTCACTTAGCTGTCCGGCAATGAGGCTGCAAGGGAGGGGTTACCAGCACAATCACCTTGCTTGGTTGGAGGCTTTATTGTGGCCTCAGGTGGAGAAGCTGTTTTCTTAGCAAGGTCCGAAGGCTTAATGGATTTGTCAGCAGACAAGAGTCCCTCAGCACGGGGCGAGGGCAGTTCTTTGCTGATGGACCCTTATGCAAACCCAGTCTCTGGTTTCAGCGAGTGGCAGGACTGCTGTATATAAAAAGACCTAACACATTTTGTTAGTGCCTGACTATTGTGTAATTTATTAAATGACTGTTTATTTGAGCTAGGCCAGCAGGGCACTGTTGGTAGCTGCATTGGGTGCTCTGGTAAAATTTTTATGAGGGCTGAATTTGGTCCCTTGATTGGGAGTGGCCTTTAAAGGGCATTTGGCCATACTGGATCTGTGAAGCTGCACACATACTGGATCTGTGAAGCTGCACATAGTTCTTTTATAATCAGTTCAGATATGCCAGATTGTGATACAAAATCCTTAAGCAAAAGTCCCACAACAGCCCCCACATGACATATTCTACCAATGCAAAACTGTTGTAAAACCTTCATCCAAGATCCTGCATCCGCCCCCCTTCACAAGAAAACACACCACCAAAACTAACACATAGTAATGTATTTTCCCGCAAAAAAAAAAGGCAAATGCCTGCAACACTCAAACACCTGAACAAATCAATCCAAATATTTAGAAAGAGTTCTTAAAGAGGGACTAACACATACCTACAACTATAACATTTAAACATTTGAATAAAATTAATTCAAATATCTAGAAAAAGTTTTTAAAGAGGGAGAAGTGCTGTTTGCCCAATCATCACGTTACCGGCAGTAGTGCTGGTTCACAGAGGAAAAGTTTTACTCAACTGCAGCAATCAACGGTGCACGGTCATTCGGTGATGCACGCGAGCAAATAGGGCCAGAGCACCTGAGGCGCAACCGTCCAGGGAGTGCCAAAGGTGTACAGGGTACAAGGTGTACCCAGCAACACTTCAAGATTTCTATTTGTGGCTTTTTAGTTGATATTAGCTTTTACTTGCTATTTGTTACCAAAACAGATTTAAAATTTTTCATTCTTTTGGCTTTGACTATTTTGCTGCAGCCACAACTTTGGTCTTTATTTTAAACACTTTAAATTTTGTAAAGCATTAAATTACTTTAAGGATCAAATGCTAAATACCAAAATTAAACAACACTAGAAAACATCTTAAACTTATAAACAAAAAATTATACACACCAGGAGCGTTTCTTAACAAATTTAACTAACTTTTTTATATAGTCAAATGATTTTACCTTAATATCCTTTTGCCTGGATTACCTACAGACACTCCCAAAGGAGTGGCTGCAAAGAAACCAAGAATTTTCTTTTTTTAATATTTATTCATAGTTTTACCGCTTATGCCATTTGTGACGGGTTGGATTACAGAAACCCCCCTTGGGAGCTGCCACCCAATGTACCAAGACTACTTCTGCTCCTGTTTTCCCTGCCAGCTCAGGACTCCAGCACCCCGTCTTGCTGAGCCAGACACTCCAGTTTGCTCTAACACAGACCCCGCTGAATCACTTGTCCCAAAGCTGCAAGTTTACCTGAAAACAGCTCACAGAAGTGTGCTTGTCTTTAGCACTCAGATGCCCAAATCCCAATGGGGTCTAAACCCAAATAAATCCGTTTTACCCTGCACAAGCCCATGCAGGGCAAACTCATAAATTGTCTGCCCTCTATAACACTGATAGAGAGATACATTTTATATTTCCAGTTTTAGATACAAGAGTGGTACAAATCAGATGACTATACTTAGTAGATTATAAGCTCTGTAATGATACCTTATAAGAGACCTTTTGCATAAAGCATATCCCAGTCACGTTATATTTACTTATTACCATATTTTTTCTAAAACTATTCCAGTTACATTATATTGACTTATTATTAAGTTTTTATAAAATCATATAGACTGCACGTCACATCATTATTTAAGCAATTACTATTATAAAAGAAAGAAAGCAAGAAGCCAACTCTGCAATTACTTAATTTCCACCAGCAACTACAGAGTTAACCCCTCAACCCCCCCTCTCCTGACTTCCCCAAACTGCGGTTGTCTGCCCGCTTGGGCCCAATCCTTTTTTTCTTATGGGCACAGGCACTGTTTTACTATCAATTCAGCAAGGAGGGTGGGCTGTTTTTACCAACTCTCCTTGTAGAAGAGGACCAATTATTTAACAAAACAATTATTATTATACTTAAAGAGTGGTTAAACAACACAACAACACTAAAACACTTGCTATTATGCTTGAAGAATAGTTAAACAACACTAAAATCTATATTACACAAATTAGAACACTGCAATAAGCTCTGCTCTCTCTTCCGGGGGAGAGCAATCCTTCCTCTATGCTCCTTTTTAAACCTGGGTGTAGCCTCACCCCTTTCAACATTCACACCACTGGGGAGGATTTATAAGGAAGGTCCTCGCATGCACCCTGTTCGGCAATGAGTTACCAATCCGCCTATAAAAGGAGCGGGGTAGGATGCCCGATTGTCCCAGGTTTTGGCAAACGATTTCCAGGGGCTCCCCTTCACACACAGCAAGGGGAGGGAGCTCACTCCACAGTGATCCAACCCACACGCGAGTTCTTGCTCCAGAGGAAGATAAGATTCGGGGAAGGGTTTTTGGTCGTAGGTCAATCACACGAAAAATTAGGAAAGCCTTGGTCACCGTACTCTCCTCCCCCAGTAGAGAGCACCGGCCCGTCTTCAAGAGTACGGGATGGGATACTCTACTACCTAGGAGTACTAGGACGGATTCCTTAGGGGCCCCCCCGCTCTCCGAGCAAGGAGGTGGTCTCCGTACACTCCTCCCCCAGCAGGGAGCACCGGCCCGTCTTCAAGAGAACGGGATGGGTTGCACCACTGCCTAGGAGTACTTGGACGGTTTCCCGGGGCCTTCCCGCTCTCCGAGCGAGAAGGGACACAATTGTCACTTAAATGGGTAGAAAAGGGTGGGGACCTACTACTCTACTTTACACAAAACGGGGGTCTCCGCTACTTCCCTTCACGGTCCCTTCCCCCGCCCGTAGCAAGTCCCGGAAACACCTTACGACCTACAATCACACCACACCTAAACCGGGATCTTTGCTATAACAGTCCTTTCCAGCCCCCAGCCTATTGCTAGTGGGAGTCCTGTCAATCCCCGGGCCGCAGGTCTCACCAGTCCACACAGCCTATTGCTGGTGGGAGTCCTTTGGCCCCTTCAGCTGCTCCGGGATTCCCTGTACCTAGCCCTACATGCGCAATGGGGGTCTCCGCAGTTAAGGGTCCCTTACCCCACCCGCAGTAGGTTCCAGGGTGCCCTGTCCTAGCCCCACCGCTGTCACTCTAGGCGGGGGTCTCCGCTATCCTCGGTCCCTTACCCCGCCTGCAGTGGGTTCCAGGGAGTGGCTCTGTCCCCTACTCACTATGGGGTCCACTTTCCCGGGGTGCTCCAGCAGCCTGATTTTCACCTCCCTCTGGGATCACCACTGCCCAGAGGGATATGGCCACAAAGCTAAGCAAGCAACAATATAGAAAGCTTAAAAAGGCAAAGCATAGGAGTTTGGCATACTTCTTGTTCTTATCAAGATTAGAAACCCTTTCAGTTGTTTACCTCTAGTCCTCGGGCCACTTAGTTCTTGAGTCAGTGGTGGTTTCCTTTATATCCCAGAGAGATCACCCAGCCTATTCATCCTCTGTTCCTGCCTGAATAATCTCCTGTCATCCGAAACTTGTTTTTATTCTGGGCTGGCACTTTAAAAGTGTTTAACTGCCAGACGGATGTCCCAGTAATTTCACCGAGGCTGTTCCAAAGAAACCGTTGGGTCTAAGACCTCGTGTACACACCACAAAACAGACAGTTCCCTACGCCCTCCCCCCTAGCTTATAGCCTAAGAGAGCGCAGCATGATGCAAGAATTTAAACAGACAAGTTACAGAACAGACACACACAAAATGAACAGGCGTCAAGCAAATGAGTCTTACCTCAAAAGGTTCGGATCACAGCGCGCCCTTACCTGAACCCAGAGCCTATGGGCAGCTCCCCACCGAAGCCCAAATAGAGACAAGGGTCTCTTACCTGGAGCCTGGGATCGGTGTGGAAGCGGTCCAAGGTCCTCCGGTCCGGTGGGACGTCGAGTGATCCCGGACGAGCCCCCAAATTGTCGTGGTCAAAGACCCCCACGCAGTCATTTTAGTTCAAAGACTCATGCCTGAGGCCAGTTTATTGACATACAAACCAGTGCGCACTGGGGTGTGGTCCGGAGACCAACACACCTAGCGACAGCTCACAAGCTGTTTTTATTCCATTAAACCACAAGCAGGGTACAAACAATACGTCATGAGTTAAGAAATTGGGGACCAATTATAAGCTGGGCATGGGGTGAACACGAGCTCGGGGGCAAATCACAGGCTGGGTTTGGGGTGATCACGAGCTAGGGTGTTGGGGTTGGGGTCAGTCCTCTCACCCCCCTCCCTACCCTCTGACCTAATTTCCGAGGAGTGGGTGTTTGTTTGGGTAGAAGGGCGCTTGGTGGTTTCCGCAGGGGTGGTATTCGGCCCTAGCTTTGGTACATTTCTTAAGACTTGAACTATGTCATTTTCCGGGGGATTTCAGCAAAGGCTTAAGGGGGGGGGGCTAGTTTGCAGATAGCTGGAATCACGGAATAGGTCATAGATCATGCAAAGGAGAAATTGCATGAGTCAGTTTGCATTTAGCTAAAGTTACCTATTGCTTCACACAAGCGGTTATTATATTTCATTAGCCATGAACATATTTCACCAGTGCTGCTGGGGGCGGGGGGGTGTCATTCCCTCCTCTGTTGCTGCTTTTGACTGGGCATAGCCTTACAAACTGATTTGAGCAGTTTGGTTCAGGCTTTTAGGCCTACCCCATTACCCACGAAAGTCCTCAGTATGGCAGATTTCTAGGGGAGATGTTTCAGGGTCTTCAGGCCCAGGATCTTGGTTATCGGAAAGAAGGCCACCCGGCTCTATTTCCCCACAGTGACAAGTTTTTAAAGTGCTTGTACACAAATGCTAGAAGTCTAAATAATAAGATGTGTGAACTAGAGTGCCTTGTGATAAAGGAGGATATTGATATAATAGGCATCACAGAAACCTGGTGGACTGAGAGCAATCAATGGGACACAATCATTCCGGGGTACAAAATATATCGGAAGGACAGAACAGGTCATGCAGGGGGTGGAGTGGCACTATATGTGAAAGAAAATGTACAATCAAATGAAGTAAAAATCTTAAGCAAATCCGCATGTTCCATAGAATCTCTATGGATAGAAATTTCATGCTCTAATAAGAATATAACATTAGGGATCTATTATCAACCACCTGAACAGGACGGTGATAGTGATGATGAAATGCTAAGGGAAATTAGAGAGGCTATCAAAATTAAGAACTCAATAATAGTGGGGGATTTCAATTATCCCCATATTGACTGGGAACATTTCACTTCAGGATGAAATGCAGAGATAAAATTTCTCGATACTTTAAATGACTGCTTCATGGAGCAGCTGGTACGGGAACCCACAAGGGGAGAGGCAACTCTAGATTTAGTCCTGAGTGGAGCGCAGGAGCTGGTCCAAGAGGTAACTATAGCAGGACCGCTTGGAAATAGTGACCATAATACAATAGCGTTCAACATCCCTGTGGTGGGAAGACCATCTCAACAGCCCAACACTGGCATTTAATTTCAAAAGGGGAAACTATGCAAAAATGAGGGGGTTAGTTAAACAGAAGTTAAAAGGTACAGTGACTAAAGTGAAATCCCTGCAAGCTGCATGGGCGCTTTTTAAAGACACCATAATAGAGGCCCAACTTCAATGTATACCCCAAATTAAGAAACACAGTAAAAGAACTAAAAGAGAGCCACTGTGGCTTAACAACCATGTAAAAGAAGCAGTGAGAGATAAAAAGACTTCCTTTAAAAAGTGGAAGTCAAATCCTAGTGAGACAAATAGAAAGGAGCATAAACGCTGCCAAATTAAGTGCAAGAATGTAATAAGAAAAGCCAAAGAGGAGTTTGAAGAACGGCTAGTCCAAAACTCCAAAGGTAATAACAAAATGTTTTTAAGTATATCAGAAGCAGGAAGCCTGCTAAACAACCAGTGGGGCCCCTTGATGATCGAGATACAAAAGGAGCACTTAAAGACGATAAAGTCATTGCGGAGAAACTAAATGGATACTTTGCTTCAGTCTTCACGGCTGAGGATGTTAGGGAGATTCCCAAACCTGAGCTGGCTTTTGTAGGTGACAAATCTGAGGAACTGTCACGGATTGAAGTGTCACGAGAGAAGGTTTTGGAATTAATTGATAAACTTAACATTAACAAGTCACCGGGACCAGATGGCATTCACCCAAGAGTTCTGAAAGAACTCAAATGTGAAGTTGCGGAACTGTTAACTAAGTTTTGTAACCTGTCCTTTAAATTGGCTTCTGTACCCAATGACTGGAAGTTAGCTAATGTAACGCCAATATTTAAAAAAGGCTCTAGAGGTGATCCCGGCAATTACAGAATGGTAAGTCTAACGTCTGTACCAGGCAAATTAGTCGAAACAATAGTTAAGAATAAAATTGTCCGACACATAGAAAAACATAAACTGTTGAGCAATAGTCAACATGGTTTCTGTAAAGGGAAATCGTGTCTTACTAATCTATTAGAATTCTCTGAAGGGGCCAACAAACATGTGGACAAGGGGGATCCAGTGGACATAGTGTACTTAGATTTCCAGAAAGCCTTTGACAAGGTCCCTCACCAAAGGCTCTTATGTAAATTAAGCTGCCATGGGATAAAAGGGAAGGTCCTTTCATGGACTGAGAACTGGTTAAAAGACAGGGAACAAAGGGTAGGAATAAATGGTAAATTCTCAGAATGGAGAGGGGTAACTAGTGGTGTTCCCCAAGGGTCAGTCCTCGGACCGATCCTATTCAACTTATTCATAAATGATCTGGAGAAAGGGGTAAACAGTAACGTGGCAAAGTTTGCAGATGATACTAAACTGCTAAAGATAGTTAAGTCCAAAGCAGACTGTGAAGAACTTCAAAAAGATCTCACAAAACTAAGTGATTGGGCAACAAAATGGCAAATGAAATTTAATGTGGATAAATGTAAAGTAATGCACATTGGAAAAAATAACCCCAAGTATACATACAATATGATGGGGGCTAATTTAGCTACAACAAGTCAGGAAAAAGATCTTGGAGTCATCGTGGATAGTTCTCTGAAAATGTCCACGCAGTGTGCAGAGGCGGTCAAAAAAGCAAACAGGATGTTAGGAATCATTAAAAAGGGGATAGAGAATAAGACTGAGAATATATTATTGCCCTTATATAAATCGATGGTACGCCCTCATAGATTCATAGAATCATAGATTCTAGGACTGGAAGGGACCTCGAGAGGTCATCGAGTCCAGTCCCCTGCCCGCATGGCAGGACCAAATACTGTCTAGACCATCCCTGATAGACATTTGTCTAACCTACTCTTAAATATCTCCAGAGATGGAGATTCCACAACCTCCCTAGGCAATTTATTCCAGTGTTTAACCACCCTGACAGTTAGGAACTTTTTCCTAATGTCCAACCTAGACCTCCCTTGGTGCAGTTTAAGCCCATTGCTTCTTGTTCTATCCTTAGAGGCTAAGGTGAACAAGTTTTCTCCCTCCTCCTTATGACACCCTTTTAGATACCTGAAAACTGCTATCATGTCCCCTCTCAGTCTTCTCTTTTCCAAACTAAAGAAACCCAATTCTTTCAGCCTTCCTTCATAGGTCATGTTCTCAAGACCTTTAATCATTCTTGTTGCTCTTCTCTGGACCCTTTCCAATTTCTCCACATCTTTCTTGAAATGCGGTGCCCAAAACTGGACACAATACTCCAGCTGAGGCCTAACCAGAGCAGAGTAGAGCGGAAGAATGACTTCTCGTGTCTTGCTCACAACACACCTGTTAATACATCCCAGAATCATGTTTGCTTTTTTTGCAACAGCATCACACTGTTGACTCATATTTAGCTTGTGGTCCACTATAACCCCTAGATCCCTTTCTGCCGTACTCCTTCCTAGACAGTCTCTTCCCATTCTGTATGTGTGAAACTGATTTTTTCTTCCTAAGTGGAGCACTTTGCATTTGTCTTTGTTAAATTTCATCCTGTTTAACTCAGACCATTTCTCCAATTTGTCCAGATCATTTTGAATTATGACCCTGTCCTCCAAAGCAGTTGCAATCCCTCCCAGTTTGGTATCATCCGCAAACTTAATAAGCGCACTTTCTATGCCAATATCTAAGTCGTTAATGAAGATATTGAACAGAGCCGGTCCCAAAACAGACCCCTGTGGAACCCCACTCGTTATGCCTTTCCAGCAGGATTGGGAACCATTAATAACAACTCTCTGAGTACGGTTATCCAGCCAGTTATGCACCCACCTTATAATAGCCCCATCTAAATTGTATTTGCCTAGTTTATCGATAAGAATATCATGCGAGACCGTATCAAATGCCTTACTAAAGTCTAGGTATACCACATCCACAGCTTCTCCCTTATCCACAAGGCTCGTTATCCTATCGAAGAAAGCTATCATCTCGAATACTGCGTACAGATGTGGTCTCCTCATCTCAAAAAAGATATACTGGCACTAGAAAAGGTTCAGAAAAGGGCAACTAAAATGATTAAGGGTTTGGAACGGGTCCCATATGAGGAGAGATTAAAGAGGCTAGGACTCTTCAGCTTGGAAAAGAGGAGACTAAGGGGGGATATGATAGAGGTATATAAAATCATGAGTGATGTGGAGAAAGTGGATAAGGAAAAGTTATTTACTTATTCCCATAATACAACAACTAGGGGTCATCAAATGAAATTAATAGGCAGCAGGTTTAAAACAAATAAAAGGAATTTCTTCTTCACGCAGCGCACAGTCAACTTGTGGAACTCCTTACCTGAGAAGGTTGTGAAGGCTAGGACTATAACAGAGTTTAAAAGAGAACTGGATAAATTCATGGTGGTTAAGTCCATTAATGGCTATTAGCCAGGACGGGTAAGGAATGGTGTCCCTAGCCTCTGTCTGCCAGAGGATGGAGATGGATGGCAGGAGAGAGATCACTTGATCATTGCCTGTTAGGTTCACTCCCTCTGGGGCACCTGGCATTGGCCACTGTCGGTAGACAGGATACTGGGCTAGATGGACCTTTGGTCTGACCCAGTACGGCCTTTCTTATGTTCTTATGTTCTTATGTTCTTAAATCTATCTGTGTCACTCAATATTGTATTGCTTTCAAAGGAGGAATTTTCTAAGGACTCAGTAATATTTTATGTGGTAAAGAAGCATGTCTTTAATTTGTCCATGGTATAATGTGTGTATGGCATTAAAATGTTACAATACATAAAATGTGTATTGAGGACTAGACCATGACACTTGTTATCTCAGTGTAAATCAGTACTAACAATTTTGATTTGAATACTATTTCTCCAGATATACACCACGTTAAATGAAATAAGAATCTGTCTGGTACTTTTAGTTCAAATGAATAAAAGGGGGGAAAACATTTCAAATGTGACACCTATTGCATTATCTGCTGTTTTGCTTATTGTTCCAGTTTTCCTGACAATTAGCCATTTCAGTCTCACTTCTTCATATATAAGTATAAATAATTGCTTGATTCATTATAACTTAAATACAAACACAATTCAGTCTCAGTCACACATTAGTTACCCATTTCTAATAGCCACTGCCATCTCATGGTCATTGCAGCATAACTGTCCCTTCCCCAACCCCACCATCTGCTGCCCCTAGTGCCTGTTATACAGTATCATAGAATCATAGGACTGGAAGGGACCTCGAGAGGTCATCTAGTCCAGTCCCCTGCACTCACGGCAGGACTAAGTATTATCTAGACCAGGATGGGCAAACTTTTTGGCCTGAGGGCCACCTGGGGTTTCCAAAATTGAATGGAGGGCCGGTTAGGGGAGGCTGTGCTTCCCCAAACAGCCAGGCGTGGCATGGCCCCTACCCCCTACCTGACCCCCCCCTGCTTCTCACCCTCTGACAGTCCCCCCGGGACACCTAGCCCAGCCAACCCCCCCTGTTCCCTCTCCCCTGATGGCCCCCCCAGGACTCCTGCCCCATCCACCACCTCCTGCTCCCTGTCCCCTGACCGGCCCCGGACTCCCCGCCCTTGACTGCTCCCCGTCAACCCATCCAACCCCCCCCTTCCTGACTGCCCCCCCGGGACCTCTGCCCCCATTCAACCACCCCTGTTCCTCGCCCTCTGACTGCTCCAACCCCTATCCACACCCCTGCCCCCTGACCACCACCCCGAACTCCCCTGCCCTCTTACCGCATTGCCTGGATCACCGGTGGCTAGCAGCGCTACAGCCATGCCGCCCAGAGCACCGGGTCAGGCTGCGGCTCTGCAGCTGCACTGCCCGGCTGCCCAGAACATTGTGCCAGCAGCGCAGTGAGCTGTGGCTGTGGGGGAGGGGGAACAGCAGGGGAGGAGCCGGGGGCTAACCTCCCGGGCCAGGAGCTCAGGGGCTGGGCAGGAAGGTCCCGCGGGCCGGATGTGGCCTGCGGGCTGTAGTTTGCCCACCTCTGATCTAGACCATCCCTGATAGGTGTTTGTCTAACCAGCTCTTAAAAATCTCCACTGAGGGAGATTCCACAACCTCCCTAGGCAATTTATTCCAGTGGTTAAGCACCCTGACAGTTAGGCATTTTTTCCTAATGTCCAACCTAAACCTCCCTTGCTGCAATTTAAAGTCCATTGCTTCTTGTCCTATCCTCAGAGGTTAAGAACAATTTTTTTCCCTCCTCCTTGTAACAACCTTTTATGTACTTGAAAACTGTTATCATGTTCCCTCTCAGTCTTCTCTTTTCCAAACTAAACAAACCCAATTTTTTCAACCTTCCCACATAGGTTATGTTTTCTAGACCTTTAATTGTTTTTGTTGCTCTTCTCTGGACTTTTTCCAATTTGTCCACATCTATCCTGCAATGTGGCATCCAGAACTGGACACAATGCTCCAGCTGAGGCCTAACCAGCGCGGAGTAGAGCGGAAGAATTACTTCTTGTGTCTTACTTACAACACTCCTGCTAATACATCCAGGAATGATGTTCGCTTTTTTTGCAACAGTGTTACACTGTTGACTCATATTTCACTTGTGGTCCAGTATGACCCCAAGATCCCTTTCCACAGTACTCCTTCCTAGGCAGTCATTTCCTATTTTGCATGTGTGCAACTGATTGTTCCTTCCTTTGTCCTTATTGAATTTCATCCTATTTACTTCAGATCATTTTTCCAGTTTGTCCAGATCATTTAAAATTATAATCCTATCCTCCAAAGCACTTGCAACCTCTCCCAGCTTTGTATCATCTGCAAACTTTATAAGTGTACTTTCTATGCCATTATCTAAATCATTGATGAAGATATTGAAGAGAACCAGAGCCAGAACTGATCCCTGTGGGACCCCACTCATTATCCCTTTCCAGAATGACTGTGAACTATTGATAATTACTCTCTGGGAACGGTTTTCCACCCTGTTGTGCACCCACCTAATAGTTCCATCTAGGTTGTATTTCCCTAGTTTGTTTATGAGAAGGTCATGTGAGACAGTATCAAAAGTCTTATTAAAGTCAAGATGTACCACATCTACCACTTCCCCTGAATCCACAAGGCTTGTTACCCTGTCAAAGAAAGCTATCAGGTTGGTTTGATATGATTTGTTCTTGACAAATCCATGCTAACTGTTACTTATCACCTTATTATCTTCTAGATGTTTGCAAATTGTTTGCTTAATTATTTGCTCCATTATATTTCCGGGTACAGAAGTTAAAGTGACTGCTTTGTAATTCCCTGGGTTGTCCTTATTTCCCTTTTTATAGATTGGCATTATATTTGCCCTTTTCCAGTATTCTGGAATCTCTCCCATCTTCTATGACTTCTCAAAGATAATCGCTAATGGCTCAGATATCTCCTCAGTCAGCTCCTTGACTACTCTAGGATGCATTTCATCAGGCCCTAGTGACTTGAAGACATCTAACTTGTCTAAGTAATTTTAACTTGTTCTTTCCTTATTTTAGCCTCTGATCCTACCTCATTTTCACTGGCATTCATTATGTTAGACCTCCAATCGCCACCAACCTTCTTGGTGAAACCCAAAACAAAGAAGTCATTAAGCACCTCTGCCATTTCCACATTTTCTGTTATTGTTTTCCCCCTCTCATTGAATAATGCGCCTACCCTGTCCTTGGTCTTCCTCTTGCTTCTTGTGTATTTGTAGAATGTTTTCTTGTTACCCTCTATGTCTCTAGCTAGTTTGATGTTGTTTTGTGCCTCGGCCTTTCTAATTTTGTCTCTATATACTTGTGTTATTTGTTTATATTCATCCTTTGTAATTTTACCTAGTTTCCACTTTTTGTAGAACTCTTTTGATTTTTAGATCATTGAAGATCTCCTGGTTAAACCAGCGTGGTCTCTTGCCATACTTCCTATCTTTCCTACGCAGTGGATACTTTGCTGATATCCCTCCTATCATTCCTTAGAATCATGAACTCTACCATTTCATGATCACTTTCACCAAAGCTGCCTTCCACTTTCAAATTCTCAACCAGTTCCTCCCTATTTGTCAAAATCAAATCTAGAACAGCCTCTCCCCTAGTAGCTTTTTCCACTCCCTGAAATAAAAAGTTGTCTCCAATACATTCCAAGAACTTATTGGATAATCTGTGCCCTGCTGTGTTATTTTCCCAACAGATGTCTAGGTAGTTGAAGTTCCCCATCACCACCAAGTCCTGTGCTTTGGATGATTTTGTTAGTTGTTTAAAAAAAGCCTCATCCACCTCTTTTTCCTGGTTAGGGGTCTGTAGTAGACCCCTACCATGACAGCTCCCTTGTTTCTTACCACTTTTATCCTTACCCAGAGACTTTCAACAAGTCTGTCTCCTATTTCCATCTCAACCTCAGTCCAAGTGTATCCATTTTTAATATATACAGCAACACCTCCTCCTTTTTTTCTCTGCCTGTCCTTCCTGAGCAACCTGTACCCTTTTATTCCAGTCATGTGTATTCTCCTACCAAGTAAGTTGTGTTTATTTACTAGCATTTTGTGTTCTTCCTGCTTCTTCCTCATATTTCTCGCATTAGTATACAGACATCTAAGATACTGATTTGATTCCCCCTCTCAGTTTTGTCTTGTCTATCTCTTATCCCTGCTATAACAACCCATGCTCCCCCCCAAACTCTGACCCTTCTCCTAGGTGTCCATGTTTTTGACTTACCTGTGGGCTTTGGTCATCTGCCCCCTTCAAACCTAGTTTAAAGCCTTCCTCACTAGGTTAGCCAGTCTGTAGCCAAATATACTCTTCCCCTTCCTGGATACCTCCTGGGATGCCATGTCAGGGCAACGGATGGGTGCCTCCATTCCCCTCAGAGTAGTCACCAACCACCACTACCCTACATTTCCTCCTGGGAGTGGTGGCTGTGATCCTCCCAGCCTTGTGTGTTCATGGCTTCTCCTCCTCCACCTTTGGGGGTGATTCCTAATCACTCATTGCCAGGGCAGAATAATGGTTCTCCATCACCATGGTGGGTGATTTGGGAGTAGGTGTGGAGCACTGCCTGCTGCCAGAAGTAACCAGCAGCCAGTGTCCTCCCTGTGACAGAGCCATATCCTCCTCCCCCGGTGGTGTGACAGCAGTCTTCTGTAGCTCGATAGCTTCCTCAGCCTTGGATATCTCCATGTGAATACTGTCAATGAATTCCTTGTGTGCACGAATGCTCTTCACCCTAGCCACCTCCTCCTGTAGTTCTCCCACCAGTTTCCTGAGAGATTCCACCAGCAGGCACCTTTCACACTGGATGATCCCTCACAGTCTGGCTTTCTGTGAGTGGGAAATGCAGGCCACAGTCTCTGAAAATCCACCCCAGGATCTGGGTAAAGGCATCCATGGTTAGGTTGTCTGTCAGGATACAGGTGCAGATGGAGGAGACAGAAGCGGTGTTGGTGCTGACAATGCGGCCCTTCCTAACCATTCCCTCCCAGAAACTCCCTCTCAAACTCCCCTTTTTGCGGTCCCCTGTTCACTATAGCCACCTTTCCCAACCCCACACTCTGCTGTCACTACTGCCCATTACATGGTATAGCCTCCTCTTCCCCGCCCCCACCCTCTGCTGCCCCTAGTGCCTATTATATGGTATAGTTACCCATTTCCCATCACTAGGTCCCTACCAAACTCATGGCCATGAAAAATGAGTCACGGACCATGAAATCTGGTCTTTTGTGTGCTTTTACCCTATACTGTACAGATTTCATGGAGGGGGGACCAGCGTCTCTCAAATTGGGGATCCTGGCCCAAAAGGGAGTTGTAGTGGGGTTGCAAGGTTATTTTAGGGGGGGTGTAGTATTGCCACCCTTACTTCTGTGCTGCCTTTAACGCTGGGCGACCGGAGAGTAGTAGCTCTTGGCCTGGTCCCCAGCTCTGAAGGCAGAGCCCCACCACCAGCAGCCCAGAAGTAAGGATGGCAAAACCATACCATGCCACCCTTACTTCTGCGCTGCTGCCTTCAGAGTTGGGCAGCTGGAGAGTGGCGTCTGCTGACTGAGGGCCCTGTTTTGCAGGCAGCAGCACAGAAGTAAAGGTGGCAATACCATGCCATGCCATCCTTATTTCTGTCCTGCTGCCAGCAACGGCTCTGCCTTCAGAGCTGGGCTCTCAGCCAGAAGCCGCTGCTCTCCAGCTGCCCAGCTCTGAAGGCAGAGCCACCGCCAGTAGCACCACAGAAGTAAGAGTGCAGTACCGCAACCCCCCCTACAATAACATTGCGACCCCCCCCCAACTCCTTTTTGGGTCAGGACCCCTACAATTACAACACTTTGAAAGTTTAGATTTAAATAGCTGAAATCATGAAATTTACTATTTTTAAAATCCTATGATCATGAAATTGACCAAAATGGACAATGAATTTGGTAGGGCTCCATCCATCACCTTTCCCATCCCTACCAACCCGGCAAGAGGGGAGTATCTGAGAGCCCAAGCTCCAGCTCAAGCCCAAATGTCTAAATGGGTATTTTTAGCCCTGTATTGCAAGCCCCACATGCTTGACCTCTGATACTCACTGCTGCAGTGTTTTTTCTCTCTCTCTTGATGTACACAGAGTCAGGGGACAGGAGTTAAGCCCAGTGTCAGAGACGGAGTCAGGAACCAGGAAAAGGAGCAGGGCTGAGCATAACAGGAACAAGACAGAAGCAGCACTGGAGCAAGGCTGGGAAAAAGGTGGGAAATAAGGAAGGTACAGGAGCAATCGCAGCTGCCAGAGTAAGCATTGAGCAGTCACTGGCATAGTGCTGCTGCTATGCTCATCTGCAGGCCTGGTGATGTCTCTTAGCCAGCTGGGGAGCCTGGTTGATCAGGGTTTTCAGCTGCAGGTCAGTTAGCTGGTCCCAGGCTCAGCTGCAGGCCCTGGTGCCTGACACTGTCATAGGCCCTACACTGCTCATGGTGATTCCCTTTTAATTCAAGTACTTTGGGAAGTATCATTTTGGGAAGATCGCCACCCTCTGGATCTACTGGACTAGCCTTGGGAGTGATTCCAAAGGCAGAGGCATCCAAACATCTCAGGTTGACACCGCCACTCCCTCCCCCCCAAAAAGAAAAAAAATGGCACCAAAAATCAGTGGCCTTAAACCCATCCTCTGAGGAAATGTAGAGGCAACAGAGGGAACAGAGGCAACAAGGCACAAAAGAGGTTTTTCTCACCATAGACAGCGGGTATATGAGGCCAAGGGAGGCTAAGCCTCCCCAAATGGGACATGGCGCACCTCCCTTTGGAGGTGCCCCGGCCTTCTGCCTTTAGAGCACTGCCACTGAACGGGCACCTCTACACCTCCTGGCCCTACCCATGCTGCTCCTCTTCCGCCTCTGCTCTGCCTCTTCCCCCAAAGCCCTGCCCATGCTCCCCCTCTTCCCATTCCTGCTCCTCCCCTTCCTCCAAGCCCCCCCCACCTGCTGCTCATGCCTCTCTGTCCCTGGAGGGCAGGGTGACCTCAGGGGAGGGCACGAAGAGACACAAGAGGTGGGGGGCTACCCTCAGGGGAAGGGGGGAAGAGAAGAAAGTGGCAGGTGGTGAGGGGCCTTGGGAGATGGGGCAGAGTGGGCCTCTTGGCAGACACATGCACGGGGCCTCCGCGGGAGGGGGCCAAGTGGGGGTGGGCCTTGGGGCAAATCAGGGGGAATGGCCCCCAACTTTGAGGGAGCTTTTGGTGTTCATGCCCAGCCTCCCCAAAAGTGAGAGTCTCACGCCCCCCCTTCTGTTTCTCACCCACCCTGAAGATCCAAGATAGAAGGATGAGAGCTGGTTGCAGATTTTCTGAGGGAAGAGTTTTCAATTGTAAAGTGCTGATTTGACAGCAATCGAAACCTTCTAGAGAAACACGTTGATTCCACAGAAGTTTTTACTGGAAAACAGGAAGTCTGGATGGCCAGCCTGGGTTGCTGCCAGCTTGTTCCCACACTCCTCCCTAGGCTCCCAGCCTCCTTGGCAGGACATCTGGTGGGCTTCAGAGGAGCCCAGGCTCCCAAGCTCTCTGGACTTCTAAGTTTCCCAGCATCTTTGCATCCTGCAGATGGGCTGCTTCAGAGCTAGGGACCCTTGGACAGTGGGGCTTGAAACTTTAAAGAAAATCTATTTTGGTTCTTCTGCAATGGAATTTTTTGGAAATGTCTCTTCCAAGGGATGGAAATTTCAGTTCCCACCCAGCTCTAAGAATAATGGCCCTTGTTTATCTGCACTGCAAGGACTGCTCCCTGCCAGGGCTCTGCCTAGAGCTTGATACCTGCCAAAAGGGACACACTGGTCTAATACCTTAGTCCTCAGAGGAAGTGTCTGTGAGCTTCCACCGATGAATCTTCCTGGGCAGGGGGAAGACAGCTGAAAAACTCCAGTTTGAGCCACAAAGAAGTCCTTAGCCAACTGGGGCAATGGTCCCTTTCTCAGAGGTAGGCCCCGGAATCTGACCTGGCTTGGCTTCTAAACAACTGGAACTAAGGAAGAGCGAGGAGTAGAAAGGGATGGCGCTCACTCCATTTAAAATGAAACTTCTTTGGCATGGCATGGGGTGAAAAGCAGGGCAGAATTTGTGGCACTACTTTTGACTAGCAGGGACGGTCCCTTGTGCTGGAACTAGTCTTAGACCTGAAGCTTGCATTTGGCTTCTTTTCAATATTCAGCCAGGAGTCACTCATAGCTGAGTTATGTCAATCCAAGGGACATATGATACATCTTCTTTCCCCTCTGCTCCCATTTCATCATCTTCTTCCTTCTCCTTTTCTTCTTTTGATGTTGATGAAGCTACTGGGTTCAATGTAAATAGGTCATTGGAAAGACTTTACTGGGATACTGTGTACAGTTGTGGCCTTCATACCTCAAAACATGTGAAACGTGAAGAGGGGTCAGAGAAGAGCCAGGAAACATAACCTGTTTAGCTTATCCTAGAGAAGGGTAAGAGGTGACATGTTCATGGGCTGCTGGGAAGATAGTTTCTGATAGTAGAGGGTCTTCAGCAGACAAAGGAATAATAAGATCCAATGGCTGTAAGTTGAAGCTAGACACATTCAGGATAGAAATAAGGTGCAAGTTGTAAATAGTGTGTGTAATTAAATATTAGAGCAATTCACCAAGGGGTATAGTAAATTCTTCTTCTTTTGGAATCTTTACATCAAGATTTGACATCTTTCTAAAAGATATTTTCTACACCTAGCACAGCGGGGTCCTGTTCCATGACTTGGGCTACTTCACGCTACAATAAATAATAATAGTAGCTCAGCCTCATGTTATTAAGGATGCACTTAGCTGGCCTGTGTTATGCCAGAGGTCAGGCTGGGTAGTCAAAGTGGTCCCTTCTGGTCTTAACATCCACAAAAGATCTATTTAGTAGAGAAGTCTTCAAACCAGCCCCGCTGAATTTTAGGGCATGCTGCAAAGAGGATCTATGAGATAGGAAGTTTGGGAAAAGCTGAAGGGAGGGGGCTTGTGATGAGATATTTTGTGTTTGTGGGCTGCATGGATGTATCTCTGTACTGCTGGGCAGTTCCTCCTATGTGAATTGTGAGTTCAGTGTCAGGGCACCTAGGTCCAGATTTTTAAAGGTATTTAGGCACCCAGTGGGATTTTCTAGAACATCTAGGTTCCTCACTCCTCTTGATTTCATTAGCTTTTTAGGTATCTAACCACTTTTTAAAATCTGGACTTTAGATCTTATTTATGGGTAGTTTGTTCCCCTATTTGAAACTGGAATAAAATAAACAAACATTAGACCTGATTGGAAATGCTGTTTCATCTGAACTGAAACGTTACATCAATGACATTTCTAGTTTTTGTTTCTTAATCAAATTAGAGCATTGTGATAAGGGCAAAATAGAATGTTTCAATTCTCCATTGCAGAATGACTTTTCATTTCAGTTTTAGTATCTGATACAACTTGATAGGATATAGTTGAAATCTGAATGAAATGTTTCAATTTCATCCAAATGAAACATTTTGATTGACCCAAAATTAATATTTTTTCAGAATTTTGTTGCTTGGAAAATGTCAAATTTTATTTTCTATTTCATTTTGGAATGGAAACATTTGCAAAATGCAGAATTTCCCATGGGAAAAAAACCCTTGGATTCCTGCACCGCTCTCATAAATGTAACTAACACCCCAGGTACCAGACAGAATGCCCCCCACACTAAATTCGTTCAATTTTGGCTGTGACACTAGGGCTAGAGTCAATCCAGAGATAGAAGTAGAAGCCTGGTGCTCCTGGTCGATTAGTATTTAGGTTTAATCAACTCCAGGGCACACCACAAGACTCACTTATTATCCCAGACTTCTTCATAATGCCACCGTAGCTATGGAAGGGAATGTGGCTTAGTAACTAGAGCACTGGTCTAGCATTCAAGAGACCTGAGTCCTGTTCTCAACTCTGCCACTGGCCTGCTGTATAACGATGGGCAAACCACTTTCTCTCTCTGGCCTGGTCCACACTAACCCCCCACTTCGGACTAAGGTAGGCAAATTCAGCTACGTTAATAACGTAGCTGAATTCGAAGTACCTTAGTCCGAACTTACCGCGGGTCCAGACGCTGCAGGCAGGCTCCCCCGTCGATGCCGCGTACTCCTCTCGCTGAGCTGGAGTACCGGCGTTGACAGCAAGCACTTCCGGGATCGATCCCAGAAGATCGATCGCTTACATCCGGACCAGGAAGTAAGTATAGATGTACCCTCTGTCCCTCAGTTTTCCCACCTTTAAAATGGAGGTGATGACAGACCTCCTTTATAAAGCACTTTGAGATCTACTGATTAAAGTGCTATAGAAGAGCTCAGTAGGGTTATTATTAATACAATATTTGGAGCACTGGACTGAAGGACAGGAGACCATGGGGGGCTGGAGCAAGGGTTTCTCACTAGCGGCTCTGTGTCCCAAGCCTGTGTTGAAATGGATCTTTAATGACCCACAGCTAGGCAGATGTTACTGATACCAGTGAGAATTTGGAAACCAATATGCTTACACATTTTTCCCTATAAGCCTCAATTCCCCAAGCATAAACCCTCAGTAACTATGTTGGCCTGACACAGTATCCTGATTGGCAAACAAAGCAGGTATATCTACCAATTCTAGATGGAGATTTTTTCTCTTCTCTTCTTTTCCCTCTCATGTACTTGGTCTGTCAAGTGTCCCCTGAAGGAGGGTCTAGGTCATCCTGAGCCCTTCTGGTTCTAGGATCCCACAATGGTCCCTCAAAGCGGGGCCTAGCTCACCCCAGGCCCTCTGTCTCACAGCATCTTCAGATATTAATTGGGGAACTTAACTTAACTAATTTACTTTGCTTAGCATTTATATCTTTTGTTCTCAAAGGAGTCAAATGTTCCAGAAATATGCCCTGTGGGCATTCATCACAGTTTTTTTCTCATATTTTGGAAGCGGGGGCTATAGAACAAATAAAGACCAAAGCTCAATCAATGTTTACCCTCTCATCAATCATTCACTTAAGCTCTTAGCGTGATGCCATCCAGAGTTGTCATATTGACCCAGGTCAGCCTGTACCAAGCCCACGGATCACATGATTTTACATCTTCTTTACTTTGTGAGCTGGACCCCTGGCTGATATTCCAAAGTTCGATGTTGAAACATACACACAAATCAAGACATTATTAACCATTCAAATGCAGTTTCAGCACCTCCAGTAATTTTCCATATCATTTATCTAATGCTAAGTGAATCCTGCTCCCAGAATCCTCTAGCAAATTCAGACATACCAAGCCATACCAAACTCATGCTTCCCACATTCATTCATATCAATCACAGCAATTCATAATAATTTGGTACTGTCCCAACAGTTTGCGAAGATCACTGTGTCTACATTTCCTTTCTTGCTGGCCTGTGAAGCACAGAGCAGAAGGGTTTGATTCCATCTATTGAGAACTTGAATGTCTGTTGAACAGATGTCACGGTGATGGGACAATAACTAATAATAATAATATAGTTTGATTGCTCTTTATAAATATATCAGATGGATAAATATCAGGGAGGGAGAGGAATTATTTAAGCTTAGTACCAATGTGGACACAAGAACAAATGGATATAAACTGGACACTAGGAAGTTTAGACTTGAAATTAGACAAAGGTTTCTAACCATTAGAGGAGTGAAGTTCTGGAACAGCCTTCCAAGTGGAGTAGTGGGGGCAAAAGACATATCTGGCTTCAAGACTAAGCTTGATAAGTTTATGGAGGGGATGGTATGATGGGATAGCCTAATTTTGGCAATTAATTGATCTTTGATTATTAGCAGGTAATTAGGCCCAATGGTCTGTGATAGGATGTTAGATGTGGTGGGATCTGAGTTGCTACAGAGAATTCTTTCCTGGGTGCTGGCTGGTGAGTCTTGCCCACATGCTCAGGGTTTAACTGACCGCCATATTTGGGGTCGGGAAGGAATTTTCCTCCAGGGAAGATTGGCAGAGGCCCTGGAGGTTTTTCGCCTTCCTCTGCAGCATGGGGCACGGGTCACTTGCTGGAGGATTCTCTGCACCTTGAGGTCTTTAAACCATGATTTGAGGACTTCAATAACTCAGACATAGGTTAGGGGTTTTGTTACAGGCGTGGGTGGGTGAGATTCTGTGGCCTGCGATGTGCAGGAGGTCAGACTAGATGATCATAATGGTCCCTTCTGACCTTAAGTCTATGAGTCTATGAGTCTATATAGATTCATATGCTGTGCTCATCATCATAGGCCGGGAATGGTGAACCGTGGCCACTGGGAGCTGTGGGGGGCCGTGCCTGTGGAAGGTCAACATCAGCAAAATGTCTCGCAGCCTGCAATCAGATTACCCTGATGGGTCGCATGTGGCCCGTGGGCCGCAGGTTGCCCACCACTGATCTAGCTTCTATGTAATGCTTATTAATTTGCTATTAGTAATTATATGATAATGATTAATTCTTACTTTGGTGTACAGTGGCAATATCTTGGGGGCTGGGTTCTTTTTAATATCATTTGGGATTCCACCAAGACACAGACAGCTGTCTACATGTCTTTGAAAAATACTAGGTGTTACACAGAACACATTTGTAACAAATACCAAGATTCATCAACCCGTTATCTCCGAAGTTAGCCAGAAAAGCAGATGGGAATATCCAGAATGAAGCAAGGGTGTCGGCCAGGGTCGGCGTGTCATTGGGTAGCAGGAGGGACATGCACAAGGGTGTGGCATAAAGAATCCCACTGTCAAGCATGACTCAGAGAAGGAAAAATTTATGGGACTTAACACCAACTAGGACAGGCAAAGAGCTGCCTGGGTGGACATAGCCAGCACAGCACTGCTAAGTCTAGAGGCCCAGTCATAACTCGAGGAGTCAAGGTGCAAAGACATAACAAAGGGACAGTCCCTTCCCCAAAGACCCTTCAGTATAAGTGCAAGACATAAGACAGCAAGAGGACACACCAGACAGACAGAAGGATCAAAAAGAAACAGAGACAATGCAGATCAGTATAGAAAGCATGCCCAATGGCTGGAATTCAGGCACCTATAGGGTTAGGCAGCAACTGAGCAGGGAACAAAATTTTGGAGTTAGGCACCCAAAGGGGCAGTTAAGTGCCTAAATGCATTGGTGGATCTAGCTCCCAGTGGGATTTCAAGAAGCACCTAAGGGCATGTCTACACTGCATCTGGGAGTGAGTGTCCCAGCCCAGGGCCGGAGACTCAGGCTAGCAGGTTGCATGCTAAAAATTGGGGTGTAGACATTGTGGCATGGGCTGGAGCTCTGAAGCCTAATGTCAAAGCATTGGCTAAACGGCTTTTTTAGTGCCCTAACCTAATCCACATGACTGTAAGTGTGTGCATCCGGGTGGATGCCTTCCAAAATGTAGCTTGCAGTGTAGACTGAGTGAGTTAGGCAGCTAACTCCCATTGACTTTCCTTGGGAGCTAGATGCCTAACCTGATCAGGTGGTTTTTGTTTTTTGTTTTTGTCAGTTACTAATGTCAAGCAGGGATACCACTAGATAATGCTGCTATAATTAGCATTTACTGACTCTGCTTTTAGAATTCTGTGCCTAGCCCATAGACTGGAATGGCCATGAAGACTGAATTCCACTTTCAGTTCTGGAGGGCTTTCCATTCAGAGAGTCAGAGAGTCTGTTGGGGCTCCTGCCCATTCTGCACCTGCTTAACGGATAGAGGTCTCCAGTCCCCAGGGCTCTCAAGGAAGTATTGCTTCTCCAGGACCGGCTCCAGGCACCAGGCAACCAAGCTGGTGCTTGGGGCGGCACCTGGAGGGGGGCGGCGTGGCGCTCCGGCCACCGGGGAGAGCAGGGCCACAGCTGGGCTCGCCGCCCTCCCCCCGGCGCTCTGGCCGCCCTCCCCCCCCGCACCCTCCCCCTGGCCGCCGGGGCTCACCGCCCTGCGCTCTGGCCGCTGGGGGGGGGGAGCCGAGCCCCCGCCGGGGCTCGCCGCCCTGCCCCCGGCGCTCTGGCCGCCGGGGGGGGAGCCTGCCCCCGGCGCTCTGGCCGTCCTCCCCCCCGGCGCCCTCCCTCCGGCCGCCGCGGGGGGGGGGCGGCCGGAGGCTTTTTTGCCTGGGGCGGCAAAAAAGCCAAAGCCGGCCCTGGCTTCTCCAGCACAGACTTAGAGATAACAAACTGCTTTTGCTGGTAACACCCTTAAGGGGAAGTGCCACTTTCTCTCTTTTAGCTGTGAGATCCCAACGGGCTAGAAAGAGATTTTAAAGGCTTGTCTTCCACTGTTTAATTATGCAGAGGCAGCAGCAAATGTAGAGGAGGAGAGAATTTTTTTTCTTCCAGAGGTAGGAACAGATGGAATTAGTTTTATTTTGTAAACACACTAAGGGATGCATGGGGCAAAGGAGACTGCATGGTTATCTGAAATTGTCTGGCCTGTGTCATGCAGGAGGTCAGACTAATGGATCCAAATGGTTCTTTCTAGATTGAAATTCTATGGGTGAAATCCTGGCTGAGTTGAAATTAATAAGTAAGATCTGACTAGCTTCCTCAAGATCACGGAACGGGAAACCTGGCATCTTTATTCAGATTTCACACACACAGGCAAAACTCCAAAATAATTTGAAAAGAGTAAGCCTTGACTAAAACCCGAGTGCAATCCTCTGGATTTTGCCCAAGGGCCAGGGAGACGTATCTTGTCAATTAATTCAGTATTGGTCACTAGGACATGTTATTAGACCGGATGTGGCCCTGAGAAAGCGATCAGTGTCAGCACTTTTTTGGAGTTGTATTTGAGAGAAAACAAATATATTAAATTGTGTTATTCCACATTCCTTCTAAATATATGCTCACCTCTCTTTCTCCCTCACACACACACGCATACACATGTGTGGACATATATACAGCAGCACATTTCAAACACACTTCAAAAGGAATCAATATACAGCTTGTTAAATCTCATGCTCATCTAACACATGTACATTTCCACAAAGAAGCCCCACTGGTTCATGCCTGGAATCTCCAGTGTTCAGAATCATCTGACTTCCAGTGAAGATTGCAGAGAATGGGCAAAATTTGCTTTTTAAATACAAAGATTTTAATCTCTCGCCTAATTACTGTGTCAACCCTGGAAAGGATTCTCCATAGGCAGAAGCTTCTCTGATTGATTAATTTTCTTTCTCAGGTAGGCAGATAGCCTGTTCCTCTACATTATTTTACAGGTTGGAACCTCAGTATGAATCATATTACAACCCCCCACAATGGGTTCCTCAGATCTGAGGTTCCACCGAAGGCCCATCTCTGGTTGTTAAGATTCATTTATTATATGATGGGAACATCCAACTAGAGGGGGTCTGGAAAGTATGTATGAAAAATTTTATTTCCCAATTGTCAATTTAAAAAAAATCCCACTTTTTAACAAAAACTGTTTCCATTAAAAACAGTTTGGCAAGCTTTATTTATAAATACAATTTTATATCTGGATTAGACAAAGACAACTTTAGTTGAAACTGTAAAAATAGAAATACAAACGGAAACTTTGTGTTAAAAGAAACAAACAATCCAATACCACAAATTCTTGGTGAAAATAAAAACAGATTTTTTTTTAAATCATACTGCTGACTGGTCATATGGGAAATACAAATGAACAGTGTATTTGTATAAGAGAGAAGAGGATAACCCATAAAATATTAGGTTATTCCTATTAATTTAATGGAACATTCTATTAAAACATCCTCATATCAGTTAAGAATTATTTGTTACATAATTTTTTCAATGTATTTGATTTTTTTCCTCCTCCTGAGAATACTGTGATCTTTATGATTTTATTTTCAGTGTTTGAAATATTCATGGAATATTTTTTTACCAAAAATTCTCGGGGTCAAATCCTCAGCTGTTAGAAAATATTCAGAAAGCACACTGAATTGTATCAGCTGGGGATGTGACCCATTGACTCCAATCAATCTATGCAGGTTTATAGCTGGGGATATGGTCTACTAGCTAGAATGCAGCTACTGTACATTGATTTACACTGGCTGAGGATATGATCCATTTACTCCAATAGAGCTATGCTGATTTACACCAGCTGGCTCCACAGATTTTAATGGAGACTATGGCTCCTGGTCTGTAACTGATTTATGGACACAATGTTTCATGAGTGTGCAGGATGTGATCTCTTTCGATGGCTTACACAGTTCATTTGGGATATCCAACCCGTCTCTGATATGTTGAGGTCTGGTTTTTCATACAAATGATCATTCAAAAATAAATTAAGTCTCTCAGGAGCTGTGCCCAGTTTGCACTGTGCCACAGACAACCTCTGGGACTACACATAACTCACACCTCCTCTCAGTCTGGGATTTTCAAGGCTGAAGAAGGTTAGGTGCCCCCTTCGCTGTTCTTTCCTGGGAGTTGGATGCTTAACTTCCTTGGGTTTTTTGAAAATCCCTACTTCAGTTCTGTTTCTCTTAAATGAGATTACCAATACTGTTTCCCTGCATTGTGGGGATGTTAAACTGTTAAGGATTATCAAACACTTGGGTATTATGGGGGCTGGGTCCATGCAAGTAATGAGGTGGAGAACTTGAGCAGAAGGCAATGAAGGTAGGGGTACTGACCACCACTGCCTCATATAGAGTTCAGAGACTCCCAAGGACGTTGCAGCTCTTAGGCTGCTATGGAATTTTTAGAGGGACATCTACAAGGGTTGAACTCAGAACCTCTCAAAATAAACATGAGTATTTACTGGCTGAGATAAAAAACCCGAACCATTAGCTCAAAGTCTGTAGCAGACATGCTCTCCATGTCCTCTGGCCAATAGAGAGGAAGAAAGAGTTTCATTATTTTAGCCTGGGCTACACCTTGTTGTGAAGTGGCAACATTTTAGGATCTTATTGTAAATGGGGAGTGTTTAAGGTGCTCTCAGCTCTCAGGGAGTTAGCTGCCCAACTCCCATTGGAACAATTTCCCAAGATCATGGTGGATTTTCCATCCCTGGCCATTTTTAAATCAAGATAGGCTGTTGTTGTTTTGTTTTCTAAAAGATATGCTCTAAGTTCTCAAGCCTCTTCTGGTCTTAGAGTCCATGACACCACATTAAATTCAGAAATGGGCCTTCTTAGAACATTCAGTCTAAAGTTTTTCAAAGGCTTAAAAACAAAAAGATTCTAACTGAAAGAAGTCCACAGTGGGAATGTCACTCTCCAAATCCAGGCACTTCTCTGGTCCCTTCCTGGTTCTCACTTCCCTGTCCTAGGTAATTCATTCCAGATCTGAGCAGCTTATGGCCCTGCCATGGGAAAAGACTAGTGACCCAGAGCTAATCATGTGAAGCTCTCAGAGAGTGATGGCAGTAATGGGTCTGTGGGCTGTTATCCTCCTAACTGACTTAGGTTCCATTGAAAGCCCCAGCCAATACCTGTAAGCTCCTTTTGAACAGAAAAAGATCTATCAGTGATCAATGTAATCCTTGCAAACAGATCTCACCTTCCTTATCAGCATGGTCTCTGCACATCCTTCCCCCCCACAATAATAATGAATATCCCTGGTCTCATATTGCACATTACCTCCCACAAGCTTCTGTGTCTGTCATCCCAGAGCTGCCAGCCTCCAAACAATTGCATCTGTGATCTTAAAGCTGATCTTTGCTCTCCCGATAGGCAGGGAAAGGGTACCCGGGTCCATAGAGAAACAGCCCCAGAAAACATCCACTTATATTATATCTCCCCCCTGTGCTAATGCTGGAGCTAGAATCAAACAATCTCTGAAATCCCTTTTAGCTTTACTGGGCAGGATCAAAAGAGTTTGTGCTTTAGAGATCAGGGGATTCTGTCTGAAGGGGAGTCATTAAAAAATTCATGGAGCGTTTCCATTGTTTATGTGTTTCTTTGAGGCATGGAAACTCAACAGGCTTTGGAAATACCCTCCTGTGCCAACTATATTGCGGGTGGTAAAAGGAGGGTATTTGAAGTACGTAGAAAGAAGTGGCTATTTGACTGGCCTGTGAAGCAAAGGAAGTCCTAGGACTCCTGGGTTCGGTTCATGGCACTGGAAGAAAAAGATGAAGACGAGGCTAAAGTCTGAGAAAATTAGTCAGGACTTCTGGGTTCCATGCCATTTCCAGGAATGAGTGGTCTCTAGTGGCTATGAAATCAGAAGTCTACAAATAATTTATTAAAGCCTGAATGTGAGCACTCTTTCGGGTTACTGTCAGAAGCTCATGTACTCCTGTCGTTAATTCTGGTTTCGGCAAGTGGAGGGGGTAGTGTAATGGGGGAGGGTGGGATATTTCCTATTCTAGGTAGGGCTCTTATATTTAATTATTTATTTATTTTGCAAGATCTTGCCTTCATTCCAGTTCAGATTAAAAATAAATTTTGAAACCTCACAGGAGCTTCCTGTATCTCATATGTATCAAGTTAATGCATGTATTCTGTAGGGGATAAAGCAGAAATGGTTTCTGGTTAGTGTTTAGAGTAGCGGCCTAGGTTCTGCCTAAAGTTCTAGAAGTGGAGTGGGATCTAGTGGTTAGAGAAGGGGACCAGACATTATTTTGGGGTTGTTCAGTTCTTGCCTCTGGAAGTGGAGTTGGTATTGTGGTTAAAACAGGGTGCTAGGCATCACGATTCCTAGGTTCTGTCCCAGGCTCTGGGAGTGGAGGAGGTTCTAGTGGCTAGAGAAAGGGGTCTGGGAGTCATGAGTCCTGGGTTGTTGAGTTCTTGGCTGTGGAGTGGGTGTCATATTTAGACGAGGTGCTGTTTGGAGTCAGGACTGTTGGATCCTATTGGCACTGGGAGGAATTAATTCAGAGATCTGGGGTCTGAGTATTCTCAGCTCCATGACTGTCTCACTACATTATCTTTATCATGTGACCACACCACCCCGTGTCTCAGTTTCTCAATCTATAAAATGGTCTATCCATAAATATAAAATAGTTATGCTTGCCCACCTTTTTAAAATTCCTAGGAGGAGACTTGTTAAGGTTTAGGCACCTATGTGTTTTTGAAAACCCCACTAGGCATCTATTTACATCTTTAGGCACCCAGTTTTATATCAAATGGGGAAAAATCAATAAAAGGGAAACTTTGTTTTACATGTTAAGGTAGAAATATAAATAATATGTCAATGCTATTATATCCAGTCCTCTACAAAAGTAATGTCTGAACTTTATTAAGACAGGTTGATGGTAGATTATTTAAGAAAGACATAAAAGCCATGTATGTACATAAGGAGGAGGAAAGGACCCATGAAATATTAACCTATCCTCACTGATCTATTCAAATATTCTGTAATATGCTAATTTCAGGTGGGCAAAGAATTCATAAGAATAATGGCCAACATTTTCAAACATGATTAGTGATTGTGAGATGCCCAATTTGAGACATTTTCTAGGGGCCTGATTTTCAGAAGGCCAGTGCTCGGCACTTTCTGAAAATCAGAGCTGTTTAAGGGGTCAGAAGCTGGTCTCCCAAGAACAGAGGCATCCAAAATCACAAGTCACTCTTGCAGGGATAAAATTGACTTCATGGAGAAAGGGTGGATCATCCAGTGGCTAGGGTCCTAGCTTGGAAGTATCAAGATCTGGGTTCCTTTCCCTCATCCTCCAGGGACTTCTTCTGTGACTTTGGGCAAGTCAATCCATTTCTTCTTTCTTCCCCAGATCTGTGTAAGAAGGACAATGGTGTAAGAGGGAGTTGGCTGATGTGATTGCAGAGCCATTGGCCATTATCTTTGAAAACTCATGGCGATCAGGGGAGGTCTTGGAAAAAGGCAAATATAGTGTCCATCTTTAAAAAAGGGAAGAACAAGAATCCGGGGAACCATAGCCCGATCAGCCTCACCTCAGTCCCCAGAAAAATCATGGAGCAGGTCCTCAAGGAATCCATTTTGAAATACTTAGAGGAGAGGAAGGTGATCAGGAACAGTCAACATGGATTCACTAAGGGCAAGTCATGCCTGACCAACCTGATTGCCTTCTATGTTGAGATAAATGGATCTGTGGATATGGGGAAACCGGTGGACATGATATACCTTGACTTTAGCAAAGCTTTTGATACGGTCTCCAACAGTATTCTTGCCAGCAATTTAAAGACAGATGGATTGGATGAATGGACTATAAGGTGGATAGAAAGCTGGCTAGATCATCAGGCTCAATGGGTAGTAATCAATGGCTCTATGTCTAGTTGGCAGCTGGTATCAAATGGAGTGCCCCAGCGGTAGGTCCTAGGGCTGATTTTCTTCAACATCTTCATTAATAATCTGAATGATGGGATGGATTTCGCCTTCAGCAAGTTCACAGATGACACTAAACTAGGGGGAGAGGTGGATATGCTGGAGGGTAGGGATAGGGTCCAGAGTGACTTAGACAAATTAGAGGATTGGGCCAAAAGAAATCTGATGAGGTTCAACAAGAACAAGTGCAGAGTCCTGCACATAGGATGGAAGAATCCCATGCACTACTACAGGCTGGGGACCGACTGGCTAAGCAGCAGTTCTGCATAAAAGGACCTGGGGATTACAGTGGACAAGAAGCTGGATATGAGTCAACAGTGTGCCCTTGTTGCCAAGAAGCCTAACAGTATATTTGGCTACATTAGTAGGAGCATTGCCAGCAGATCGAGGGAAGTGATTATTCCCCTGTATTCGGCACTGTTGAGGCCTCATCTGGAGTACTGAGACCAGTTTTGGGCCCCCCACTACAGAAATGATGTGGACAAATTGGAGAGACTCCAGCGGAGGGCAACAAAAATAATTAGGGGGCTGGGGCACATGACTTATGAGGAGATGCTGAGGGAACTGGGCTTATTTACTCTGCAGAAGAGAAGAGTGAGGGGGGATTTGATAGCAGCCTTCAACTACCTGAACGGGGGTTCCAAAGAGGATGGAGCTAGGCTGTTCTCAGTGAGGACAGATGACAAAACAAGGAGCAATGGTTTCAAATTGAATTGGGGGAGGTCTAGGTTGGATGTTAGGAAAAACTATTTCACGAGGAGGGTGTGAAGCACTGGAATGGGTTCCCTAGGGAGGTGGTGGAATCTCCATCCTTACAGATTTTTAAGGCAGAGCTTGACAAAACTCTCACTGGGATAATTTAGTTGGGGTTGGTCCTGCTTTTAGCAGGGGGTTGGACTAGATGACCTCTTGAGGTCACTTCCAACCATAATCTTCTATGATTCTATGATTCCTACCACACAAGAGTGTTGAGAACTTTCTCTTCCAGTGCCATGAATCCAACCCAGGAGTCTTAGGACTTCCTTTGCTTCACAAGCCAGTCAAAAGCCACTTCTTTCCATGTATTCCAAATACCCTTCTTGTAGCACCCTCAGGCTATTCAGCACAGGAGGGTATTTCCAAACCTGTTGAGTTTCCATGGCTCAAAAAAACCCACATAAGCAGTGGAAACTCTCCATGAATTTATTTATGACTCCCCTTCAGACAGAATCCCCGGATCTCCAAAGCACAAACTCTCTTGATTCTGCCCAGTAGAGCTAAAGGGGATTTCACAGATTCTTTGATCCTAGCTCCAGCCTTAGCACAGGGGACAAATATAATATAAGCGGATGTTTTGTGCAGCTGTTTCTTTATGGCTCTAGATCCCCTTCCCCTGCCTGTCAGGAAAGAAAAGATCAGCTTTGAGATCACAGACACGATCGTTTGCAGACAGACGACTCTGGGATGACAGACACAGCAGCTTGTAGGAGGTAACACCAGGATATGCATCATTATTTTAGGGGGAGATGCATAGAGACCATGCTGACAAGGAAGGCGAGATGTACTTGCAGAGATAACATTTTTTAATGAAAGATCTTTTTTTCTAGGTTTATAGGTATTTGCTGAGGATTTCAGAAGAGCTTAAGTCAGTTAGGAAGGTAACAGCCCACAGACCCATTAGTACCATCACTGTCTGAGACCTTCATGTGACTAGTTCAGTGTCACTCATCTTCTCCCATGGCAATGGCTCTAGGTTGCTAAGACCTGAAATGCATTTTTCTCTGGAGCAGGTTGGAGATTGGAAGTAGACCAGAGAAGTTTCCAGATTTGCAGATAAAATCAGAGCGAAATTCCCACCGTGGATTTCTTTCAATTAGAATCTTTTATGCTTTTAAGCTTTTGAATAATATTAGACTGGAATTTCCTCAGAAGGCCCATTTCAGAATTTAACATGGAGTCATACATTCTAAGACCAGAAGAGGCCAGATAATTCCCCCAGGATAATTCCTAAAGCAGGCTCTTTTTTTTCTAAAAGTCCTATCTTGATTTTAAAACTGTCAGTGATGGAGAATCCACCACAACCTTGGTAAGTTGTTCCAATGCAGTTGGGCACCTAACTCCCTGAAAGTTGAGAGCAGCTCCCATTTACACTAAGATCCTAAAATGCTTAAAGGTGACTTACTTCACAACAGATCAAGGTGTAGCCCATGCTGAACTAATGAGGCACCTCTCTACTGGCTAGAGCACAAACAGAGTACATCTGCTACAGGCTTTTAACTAATGGCTCTGGTCTTTTATCTCAGCCAGTACACACTGATGTGTTTCTATTGAAATTTCCACAGCAGCCTCTGCAGTCTCTGATGTCTAGATGAGGCAATGCCCCTACCTTCATTCCTTTCCACCCAAGTTCTCCACCTAATTACTTGCTGTCAAGGCTGTATCCCCACTTTGAACTTTAGGGTACAAGAGTGGGGGTCTGCATGAGGACTTCTAAGCTTAACTACCAGCTTAGTTCTGGTCCGCTGCCACCATTCCCTACCCTGGGAAGCTTTTAGAAACCTCTCACCAATTCCCTGGTGAATACAGATCCAAACTCCTTGGATCTTAAACAAGGAGAAATTGACCCTTCCCCCCTCCTTCCTTTCACCAACTCCTGGTGAATACAGATCCAAACCCCCTTGGATCTTAAAACAAGGAGAAATCAATCAGGTTCTTAAAAAGAAGGCTTTTAATTAAAGAAAAAGGTAAAAATCATTTCTGTAAAATCAGTATGGAAAATAACTTTACAGGGTAATCAAACTTAAAGAGCTCAGAGGACCCCCCTCTGTCTTAGGTTCAAAGTACAGCAAACAAAGATAAACACTCTAGTAAAAGGCACATTTACTAGTTGAGAAAACAAAGTAAAACTAAGACGCCTTGCCTGGCTTTTTTACTTACAAGTTTGAAATATGAGAGACTTGTTTAGAAAGATGGGGAGAACCTGGATTGATGTCTGGTCCCTCTCAGTCCCAAGAGTGAACAACCCCTTAAACAAAGAGCACAACACAAAAGCCTTCCCCCCCCCCCAAGATTTGAAAGTATCTTGTCCCCTTATTGGTCCTTTGGGTCAGGTGTCAGCCAGGTTACCCGAGCTTCTTAACCCTTTACAGGTAAAAGGATTTGGAGTCTCTGGCCAGGAGGGATTCCATAGCACTGTACACAGGAGAGCTGCCACCCTTCCCTTTATAGTTATGACACGCCCCCCAAATCACAGATAGTGTTGGACGTCCGGTTCCACACTGGCTGTGATTTCTTTCTGGAGCTCTAGGAGAAAACAGAATTAATAAAACACATGTACCTTTAGACATACTACTGATTATATAAAAACTAACAATATGTTTTATTTCAAGAACAATTGTTAACCAGTTAACTTTGGGAAACTTTCTCGGGAGAGTGCATCAGCCACTTTGTTAGAAGCTCCCGAAATGTGTTGTATTTCAAAATCAAAATCTTGGAGAGCTAAACTCCACCGAAGAAGTTTTTTGTTATTTCCCTTGGCGGTATGAAGCCAGTGTAGCGCAGCATGGTCTGTTTGTAGTTGGAAACGCCGTCCCCAAACATATGGGCGTAGCTTTTCCAGCGCGTACCCAATGGCGTAGCATTCCTTTTCGCTGATTGACCAGTGGCTTTCCCTCTCAGACAGTTTCTTGCTGAGAAACACGACAGGATGGAATTCTTGATCCGGTCCTTCCTGCATTAAAACTGCTCCCACGCCTCGCTTGGACGCATCTGTGGTTACTAGGAACGGTTTGTCAAAGTCTGGGGCCCTTAGCACAGGGTCAGACATGAGTGTTGCCTTAAGCTGGTTAAAGGCCTTTTGACACTCATCAGTCCACTGAACTGCATTTGGCTGTTTCTTTCTGGTTAGGTCTGTTAGCGGGGCGGCGATTTGGCTGTAGTGTGGTACAAATCGCCTATAATATCCGGCCAAGCCTAAGAAGGATTGGACCTGTTTCTTTGACTTTGGAACCAGCCACTTTTGGATAGCATCCACTTTGGCCTGTACGGGATTTATAGTTCCTCGACCCACCTGGTGCCCCAAGTAAGTCACCCTGTTTTGGCCTATTTGACACTTTTTAGCCTTAACAGTTAGACCTGCCTGCCGGATGCGCTCAAAGACTTTTTCCAGGTGCTCCAGGTGTTCTGTCCATGAATCAGAAAAAATGGCCACATCATCGAGGTAGGCAACTGCAGATTCTCCCAATCCCGCTAAGAGACCATCTACAAGTCTTTGGAAGGTGGCGGGTGCATTTCGCAACCCGAAAGGGAGTACATTGAATTCATACACCCCTGCCTGGGTAACGAAGGTGGACCTTTCCTTAGTGGGTTCATCTAGTGGTACTTTCCAGTACCCTTTGGTTAAGTCTAAAGTAGAGATGAATTGGGCATGTCCCAATTTCTCCAATAGCTCATCTGTGCGTGGCATTGGATAGTTGTCAGGACGAGTTACAGCATTTAGCTTACGGTAGTCCACACAAAAGCGTATTTCCCCATCTGGTTTGGGAACTAGAACCACTGGAGATGCCCATGCACTGCTAGAGGAGCGGATTATACCCATCTGTAGAATGTCCTGGATCTCTCTTTGTATAGCAGCTTGGGCATGAGGTGACTCCCAGTAGGGTGGGGTTCTAATTGGGTGAGCATTACCTGTGTCAATGGAGTGGTATGCCCGTTCGGTCCGTCCTGGAGTGGCTGAGAAAATCGGTGCAAAGCTTGTGCACAGCTCCTTGATCTGCTGTCGCTGCAGACGTCCCAGGGTCGTGGAGAGGTTCACCTCTTCCACGCCACCATTCCTTTTTCCTTCATAGTAGACACCTGCAGGCCACTCCACGTCATCTGTTTCCTGGGCTGTAAACTGGCAAACCTTTAATTCTCTGGAATAAAAGGGCTTAAGAGAATTAACATGGTATACCTTACGCTTTATGTTGGAGGTGGGGGAGGTTATGAGATAGTTAACAGCTCCTAGGCGCTCCTGGACCGTGAATGGTCCTTCCCACGACGCTTCCATTTTATGGGCCTGGAGCGCCTTTAAGACCATGACTTGGTCTCCTACTTTGAAGGACCGTTCTCTGGAATGTTTATCATACCAGGCCTTTTGCTCTTCCTGAGCATCCTTTAGGTTTTCTTTAGCAAGGGCTAAAGAGTGTCGGAGGGTGCTTTGTAGGTTGCTTACAAAGTCTAGAATGTTAGTTCCTGGAGAAGGCGTAAACCCCTCCCATTGCTGCTTCACCAACTGTAATGGCCCCTTAACCTCGCGGCCATACACAAGTTCAAATGGTGAAAACCCTAAACTGGGATGTGGTACAGCCCTGTAGGCAAAAAGCAACTGCTGCAACACTAGGTCCCAATCATTGGAGTGTTCATTTACGAATTTACGTATCATGGCCCCCAAAGTTCCATTAAACTTCTCCACCAGACCATTGGTTTGATGGTGATGAGGGGTGGCAACCAAGTGATTCACCCCATGAGCTTCCCACAGGTTTTTCATGTTCCCTGCCAGGAAATTAGTTCCCGAATCTGTAAGGATGTCGGAGGGCCACCCTACCCTGGCAAAAATGTCTGCTAATGCCTGGCACACACTTTTAGCCCTGGTGTTGCTTAAGGGTACAGCTTCCGGCCATCGGGTAGCAAAATCCATGAAAGTCAGTACGTACTGCTTTCCTCTGGGTGTCTTCTTTGGGAAAGGACCCAGAATATCCACAGCTACTCGCTGAAATGGGACCTCAATTATGGGTAGTGGCTGGAGAGGGGCTTTAACCTGGTCTTGGGGCTTTCCCACTCGTTGGCACACCTCACAAGACCGGACATAATTAGCAACGTCCTTGCCCATTCCCTCCCAGTGGAAGGACTTCCCCAACTGGTCTTTGGTTCTGTTCACCCCAGAATGGCCACTGGGATGATCATGGGCTAAGCTCAAGAGCTTTACCCGATACTTAGTGGGAACTACCAACTGTCTTTGAGGATGCCAGTCTTCCAGGTGCCCACCAGAAAGAGTCTCCTTGTATAAAAGTCCTTGTTCTACAACAAACCGGGATCGGTTAGAAGAGCTGAGAGGCGGTGGGGTGCTCCGCGCCGCCGCCCAAGCTTTCTGAAGGCTGTCATCTGCTTCCTGCTCGGCCTGGAACTGTTCCCTTGATGCTGGAGACATCAGTTCCTCCTTGGACTGTGGACTGGGGCTTGGTCCCTCTGGAAGCGATGCAGGTGCTGGGGCTGTTTTCATTGACTGTGAACCGCTGTCCGCTGGTGCACTATGTGGTATTTCAGGCTCTGGCTGAGCCTCTTGGGTAGGGTTATCTGCTGCTTCCGCCAGTTCAGGCTCGCTGGTGCCCTCTGGCATTGGAGTTGTAGACGGGGTTGCAAGCGCTGGACTCAGTGCTGGCAATGGTTCTGGTGCTGGTTGCGTTGCCAGTTCCGGTTCTGGGACTGGCTTTGGCTGGGTCTCTGGGATTGGATCCACTATGGCTGTTGCAGTCGTTGGCAGGGGATCCGGTTCCACCACCTGTGTTTGGGTCTCCGGTAACACAGACGGGGCCCTGGTGGACGGCTCAGGAACAGGGATGGGGGTGAAAGCTTGCTTAGCCTGGCTGCGGGTGACTATTCCCACCCTCTTGGCTAGCTTTACATGGTTGGCCAAGTCTTCCCCCAGCAGCATGGGGATGGGATAATTGTCATAGACTGCAAAAGTCCACATTCCTGACCAGCCCTTGTACTGGACATGCAACTTGGCTGTAGGCAAGGTTACAGACTGTGACATGAAGGGTTGAATTGTCACTGTAGCCTCCGGTTTGATGAGTTTGGGGTCCACTAGGGATTGGTGGATAGTTGACACTTGTGCCCCAGTGTCCCTCCAAGCGATAACCTTCTTTCCGCCCACTCTCAAGGTTTCCCTTCGCTCCAAGGGTATGAGAGAGGCATCTGCGTCTGGGGATCTTTGGTGTGATTGGGGTGTAATGAACTGTAATCTGTTCGGGTTCTTGGGGCAGTGAGCCTTTATATGCCCCAGTTCATTACATTTAAAACATCGCCCTGCTAAGGTATCACCGGGGCGATGTTGGTTGATGGAGACTGGTGGGGTGGGGTGAGAAGGCGTCTGGGGTTTCCCTTGGGATGTGGGTGGGGCCTTGGGTTGTCCCCAGTGATAAGGTTTTGTTTCGGCTTGCCCCTTCTGATATTCGCTCTAACTGCTACTAGCTTTTTTCTTTTTTATCACCTCCACCCATTTGGCTCCAATCTCCCCCGCCTTGGTTACAGTTTTGGGCTTCCTATCTAGGATGTACCTTTTTATTTCCTCAGGAACACCCTCTAAAAACTGCTCCATTTTTACTAGGGAAAGCAGATCTTCCAGAGATTTAACATTTGCTCCTGATACCCAGGCATCACAATTTTTGTCAATGTGGTAGGCATGCCGGGTAAATGACACATCTGGTTTCCACCTTAGGGCTCTGAACCGCCGACGGGCATGCTCGGGTGTTAGCCCCATTCTGAGTCTGGCCTTGTTTTTAAAAAGTTCATAACTGTTCATGTGTTCCTTAGGCATTTCAGCCGCCACCTCTGCTAAGGGTCCACTGAGCTGCGGCCTCAGCTCTACCATGTACTGGGTTGGAGGGATGCTGTATCCAAGGCAGGCCCTTTCAAAATTTTCTAAGAAGGCCTCAGTATCATCGCCTGCCTTGTAGGTGGGGAATTTCCTGGGATGGGAAGTGGTACCTGGAGAGGAGTTGCTAGGATGGTCTGATGCATCCTGCCTAGCCCTTGCTGCTTCCAGTTCATGCTTCCTTTCTTTTTCTCTCGCCTCCTCTTTGGCTTTTTCCAGCTCCATCTCTCTCTTGTGGGCCTCCTCTTTGGCTTTCTCTTCTCTTTCTTTTTGCTCTGTCTCGAGTTTTGTTAATTGAAGCAGTCTCTGATGTTTTCTTTCATTTTCTTCTGCTTCTAGTTTGGCCAGTTCTATTTTTTTAGCTACTTCTTTGGTAGTCATTTTCCTGTTTTCTTGTGCTGGGTCACCCCCTCTGCAGTTGACTGAAACTGGGATGTACTTAGCTCTGGCTGCTGCTGAGTTAACAGAGACTTTCTAACAAGCTACTCACGAGGATGTAAAAAGAAAAAAAAACAATTCAGCTTGTAAATTGCCTTTACCAGTCAAAGTTTGCTCACTTTGAACCCTTCTCTTAACAAAGGCCCTCGTTAAAAAAAAATTAACACCTTTGCCTTCAGGCAAGGAGAGATAAGATATGCATCTACCTTCAGCTCTGCTCTCCAAGCAGCTAGAAGGGGAAAAAAATCTCTTACTGGCTTTTGGGTTTAAAACGATCTCCACCGCTGTGCCACCATGTCAAGGCTTTATCCCCACTTTGAACTTTAGGGTACAAGAGTGGGGGTCTGCATGAGGACTTCTAAGCTTAACTACCAGCTTAGTTCTGGTCCGCTGCCACCATTCCCTACCCTGGGAAGCTTTTAGAAACCTCTCACCAATTCCCTGGTGAATACAGATCCAAACTCCTTGGATCTTAAACAAGGAGAAATTGACCCTTCCCCCCTCCTTCCTTTCACCAACTCCTGGTGAATACAGATCCAAACCCCCTTGGATCTTAAAACAAGGAGAAATCAATCAGGTTCTTAAAAAGAAGGCTTTTAATTAAAGAAAAAGGTAAAAATCATTTCTGTAAAATCAGGATGGAAAATAACTTTACAGGGTAATCAAACTTAAAGAGCTCAGAGGACCCCCCTCTGTCTTAGGTTCAAAGTACAGCAAACAAAGATAAACACTCTAGTAAAAGGCACATTTACTAGTTGAGAAAACAAAGTAAAACTAAGACGCCTTGCCTGGCTTTTTTACTTACAAGTTTGAAATATGAGAGACTTGTTTAGAAAGATGGGGAGAACCTGGATTGATGTCTGGTCCCTCTCAGTCCCAAGAGCGAACAACCCCTTAAACAAAGAGCACAACACAAAAGCCTTTCCCCCCCCAAGATTTGAAAGTATCTTGTCCCCTTATTGATCCTTTGGGTCAGGTGTCAGCCAGGTTACCCGAGCTTCTTAACCCTTTACAGATAAAAGGATTTGGAGTCTCTGGCCAGGAGGGATTCCATAGCACTGTACACAGGAGATCTGCCACCCTTCCCTTTATAGTTATGACACTTGCCATGACCCCAATCATCACGGTGCCCATGTTCCTGACAATCCTTAATAGATTAACCTCCCCAGACTCCTGAAATGTAGGGAAACTATTGTTAATCTCAATTAAGAGAGAAGGAGCAGAGGCAGGGATTGTCAAAGGACCTGAGGAGTTTAAGCATCCAGCTCCCAACAGTGATCAGCAGAGGTGGATACCTAACCTTCTTCTGCCTTGAAAATCCCAGACTGAGAGGAGGTGTCAGTTATCTGTAGTCACAGAAGTTGTCTGTGGCAGAGCAGAAACTTAACCCAGCTCCCAAGCATCTAGTGCTCTACCTTCAAAGCCATACTCTCCAACTATTCACACCCCAACCTGAAACCATACTTTATGGTCAAGGTTTTTAAAGCCAATTAACATCCTTTTGCAAGACATATCAACAGACTGCAGATGGGAAAATCTGTTTTGGGGGGCTTTTTTAACCCAATGTTTCAATTTTTCATCTGAAAATGTCAATCAAAATTAAGTTTTTCCTTTCATTTAAAGCAACATTTTCTTTAGAAAAGAATATTACTACAAAAAAAATGGTTGGTTGGAATCAAAATATTTAATGGGAAAATTTTTTTTTTCAATTATGTCTTTTCACTTTTTCATGAGAAATGTTCAAAAGAAAATGAAGCTTTTCATTTCACTTGGATACAATATTTTCACTTCTTACTCTTTGCATGATAAATTGTGAGAGAAAGGCAAACTTTCTCCCACTTTTCGTACTTTCCTTTCCACAATGTTAGGGTGGAAAAGTGGGATAAAGTTTTTTTTTAAAAGAGGTAAAAAAAGAAAGAGACTGAAAATCCAAAGCCTAAACATTGGGGGGGGGGGGTAAATGGGAGGTCTAGAGCATCAAAGTTGCAGATGGATGAATGAACACTGTAAGGAACAGGGACACTTTTGTGGAGCAAACCACTCCCTTTCATTCCTAGGACAAGATCACCACTGGAGGAGTGAAGAGGGTCTGCTGAATCAGGATTCTCCTGAATTCAGCTGAGCACACAGTGTTTAACTGAGAAAAAATAAGAAAATTCCTAAACAAAGTTTGTTTGCTAACATGGATTTAAGAAAAATGTAATATCAGTTGCTTAATCTATGTCTACACTATCGCCTGGATAGACGCTCCTGAGATCAATGCACAGAGGTCAATTTAGTGGATCTACTGCCAAATTGACTGCAGATCGCTCTCCAGTCGACCCTGGAACTCCACCCCAAACGAGAAAGTTAAGGTAAGTTGACTGGAGAGTGTCAACCTAAGCTACGTCGACTCCAGCTACATTATTCACATACCTGGAGTTGCGTAACGTAGGTCGACTTACCGCAGTAGAGTAGACATAGCCTTAGAGGGAGAGGTGGGGAGAATTACAAAAAGGACATAATTATTATTGTTATTTCTGTTTAATTGCAGATATATTTTAAGTCCACAAAATGGACCAGCAGAACCTCACCACTACAGTGACTGAATTTGTGCTCCTGGGACTCACCCAGAGTCCTGAGCTAGAGCATTTTTTCTTCATTGCCTTCTTCATAGTATATGTGACCACTTGGTTGGGAAATTTAACCATCATCATCACGGTGATCTCTGACCACCACCTCCACACCCCTATGTACTTCCTGCTGGCCAACCTGGCTTTCCTAGATGTCAGTGACTCATCGGTCAGTACTCCCAGATTACTGTTGTGTCTCCTCTCCCAGTGTAAAGCCATCTCATTCAATGACTGTCTCCTCCAGATCTTCTTCTTCCACTTCATAGGGGGTGCAATGGTATTTTTCCTTGTGGGGATGGCAGTCAATCGGTATGTGGCCATCTATAAACCACTGAGATACTTGATTATCATGAATCGGAGTGTGTGCGTGGGGATAGTGGCACTGGCATGGCTGGGTGGATTTGCTCACTCTGCTTTTCAGATTGGACTGCTCCTCCAGCTACCGTTCTGTGGGCCGAACGTCATGGACAATTTTTACTGTGATGTCCCACAGGTCATCAAACTCGCCTACACTGACACCCATGTGATCGAGCTGCAGATGGTCTTCAATAGTGGAGTGCTCCTTCAAATTGTATTCATAATTCTGCTCATTTCCTACATCATCATCTTACTCCAGATCAGGTCACATGTCACGGATGGGAAGCGCAAGGCTCTGTCAACCTGTGGAACCCAGATTACCGTGGTGTGTTTAATATTCATACCCACCATCTTCATCTATGCTCGGCCCTTCAAGAAGTTTGCCCTGGACAAAGTGGTGTCTGTCATTTACACAGTAATCACTCCTGTCATAACTATAAAGGGAAGGGTAACAGCTCTCCTGTGTACAATACTATAAAATCCCTGCTGGCCAGAGACTCCAAAATCCTTTTACCTGTAAAGGGTTAAGAAGCTCAGGTAACCTGGCTGACACCTGACCCAAAGGACCAATAAGGGGACAAGATACTTTCAAATCTTGGGGGGGGGAAGGCTTTTGTTTGTGCTCTTTGTTTTGGGGGTTGTTCGCTCTTGGGACTGAGAGGGACCAGACATCAATCCAGGTTCTCCACATCTTTCTAAACAAGTCTCTCATATTTCAAACTTGTAAGTAAACAGCCAGGCAAGGTGTGTTAGTTTTCCTTTGTTTTCTCAACTTGTAAATGTACCTTTTACTAGAGTGTTTATCTCTGTTTGCTGTATTTTGAACCTGAGGCTAGAGGGGAGTCCTCTGAGCTCTTTAAGTTTGATTACCCTGTAAAGTTATTTTCCATCCTGATTTTACAGAGATGATTTTTACCTTTTTCTTTAATTAAAAGCCTTCTTTTTAAGAACCTGATTGATTTTTCCTTGTTTTAGATCCAAGGGGGTTGGATCTGTATTCACCAGGAGTTGGTGGAAGGAAGGAGGGGGGATGGTTAATTTCTCCTTGTTTTAAGATCCAAGGGGGTTGGAACTGTATTCACCAGGAGTTGGTGGAAGGAAGGAGGGGGGATGGTTAATTTCTCCTTGTTTTAAGATCCAAGGGGTTTGGATCTGTATTCACCAGGGAATTGGTGAAGGTCTCTCAAGGCTGCCCAGGAAAGGGAATCAGCTTTGGGATGGTGGCAGCGGACCAGATGTAAGCTGGTAGTTTAGCTTAGAAGTTTTCATGCAGGCCCCCACATTTGTACCCTAAAGTTCAAAGTGGGGAAGCAGCCTTGACAACTCCAATGCTGAACTCAATGATCTACACGTTGAGAAATACTGAGATGAAAAAGGCCATCAAGAGACTGATGAGCAGATTCCTGTTCTCATGCAGGAAACTAAAAACATAATTTATTTTTGAATGATCATTTGTCTTAGAAACTAGACCATATCAGAGAAGGGATGGATACGCCACATGAATTGTGTATCCTATCGAACGGGATCACATCCTGCAAACTTGTGAAATATTATGTGCATAAATAAGTTACGGAACAAGGGCCATAATCTCCACTGAAATCCGTGATGCCAGTTGGTGCAAATCAGCATAGCTCCATTGGAGTAAATAGGTCATATCCCCAGCTGTTGTAAATCAATGTACAGTAGTTGCTCTGATGAAGTGGGGTTTTTTCCATCTTGTTATGTTGCATGTGAGCCGTATTGTCTTACACTAATACTGTGTGTACCTCAGTTTCCCTGTGTACTGCACCAATGTCTAGGTGGTGGGAATTGGGTGTGTGACTTTTGCTGAGGCCCTTAGGGCAGGTGAAGCTTCCCATCTGTCTGCACGAAGGCAATGGTCGGTGCCCTTCGTAACCTGACATCCAGGAGGGGGATGAGAAAAGGTGACACTTTCCCCGGGAAGCAGGAGAAAGCCCAGGGGAGGAGCAACGGGTATGCTGGAGGCCAGGCAGTGGGGTCCAGGGCAGTCTGCAGTGTGGGACTGGAAGAGGGGGAGTCCAGGGCATCTGGCCCGGGATTCCCCAAGATGGACTTGTCTGAAAGTCACTGATTTCTGTGCTAACCAGTTCTGTTCTACGATGTGTACCTCTCGACTAATAAACCTTCCATTTTACAATGCTGGTTGAGTCACAGCTGACTGCAGAGTTGGGGTGCAGGGCCCTCTAGCTTTCCTAGGAGCCCCACCCAAGTGGACTCGCTGTGGGAAGCACACGGTGTGGAAAGGGATGCTGAATGCTCTGAGGTCAGATCCAGGAAGTTCGAAGCTGTGTAAGCTTCTTGTCCTGGTGACAGTTTTCTCAGAGAGAGGAGGCTCCCCCAGAGTCCTGACTGGCTTCATACGGAGTAGTTCCAGAGCATCGGCCCGGTGACTCTATGACAGTTGCATTGGAGCCAGTAGGCCATATCCCCAGCTGTAAACTTGCATAGCTCCACTGGAGTCAATGGGTCAGATCCCCAGCTGATGCAATTCAGTGTGCTCTCTGAATATTTTCCAACAATGGAGGATTCCTGATGTAAAGGTGTATTTATAAATAAAGCTGGACCATCTTTCTTTTTTAGTTGAAAAGGTTTTTGTTAATGTGTTTTTCTTTTAATTGACAATTGGTAAATAAAAATTTTCATACTTTTCCAGATTCTCAGAGAAAAAAAAGAAAAAAAAAATGAAAAAAATCTTCTCTCATTTACTTGTTCTTTAGGTTATATTTCCCCCCCATTTTTCTCCTTCTGTACTGCCCTTTTCCTTAGGAAAAGAGGAGAAAGTAAAAAAGAGAAAACAGGGAGAGAAGTAGGAGAAAAAAGGAAAACTGACAAAAACAAAACCTAATAGTTTTAGATAAAAGTGTCATTAATACTACTACCACAAATAACTACTTTCCAAAACTTTTGCAATGAAATGTTTTTGAAATTGTTCAGTAATTTTCTGAATTTTTTTTTGTTTTCCAATCAGCTCAAAATGTATAACTTTAAGTAGTTAAAATGCAGCTCCACTGTAAAATCTAATTAACTAACAAAAGACCCCTTCGTAATCCACAGAGCTGCAATCCAGGGGTATCAGAGTTGGATTGTCAGGGTCAAAATAATTTTGAATTTTCACTCCTGCTAGCCCTGCAGAGCCAACAGAGCTCTGGGATGGTGGCTGGATGCTATTTCCAGCTGAAATTACAAAAGAATTATTAATTAACTTCCAGCCTATGAAACCTGTGAAAAACCACTGACTCATCAGGGATGTCCATGGCTGGAGATGGGACATTTGAGGGCATGAGATGGGCTCTGAGGTTGCACTGAGCATTCTCCCTCTTAGGTGATTGGCTGGCAGGTTCAAATATTGTTGGGGTCTAACAGATGGCCATATGTGGGGTCAGAAAGGAGTTTTCCCCCAGTTGAGATTGGCAGTGGGAGTTGGGGATTTTTCACCTTCCTCTGTAGCATTGGGTGCTGGTCACTCACCAGGATTATCTGGGTGTATCTCAGTCATTGTCCTGACATTGCGGAGACTTCAGGCACTGGTGCACCCCGTCCCTCCTATTCTCTGCCTGTGGCACATAACAGCCTAGTCTCCTGTGGGCCGCAATACTTAGGTCCAATTTCTGTTGCTGGGTTTAGTGTGAGGGCGCTGAGTGATGTTAGCAGCCTGTGCTACACAGGGGGTCAGACTAGATGATATAGCAAACAAAATGTGTTTAAATGCAGCCAAATGCAAAGGTATTCATCAAGGAACAAGGAATGAAGAGCTAAAGGGCTCCTTAATCTAGGGGAGGAAGGCAGAACAGGAACCAGTGGCTGGCAGCTGAAGTCAGACAAATGTAATTTAGACACAAATTTTTAACATTAGCCATTGCAACAAGCTACCAAGGCAAGTGGGGGGTTCTCCATCTCTAGATGCCTTCAAATCCAGATGGGATGCCCTTCTAGAAGATGCTCATAGACTCATAGACTTTAAGGTCAGAAGGGACCATTATGGTCATCTAGTCTGACCTCCCGCATGATGCAGGCCACAAAAGCTGACCCCCCCACTTTCCCTTAACTCAGCTGTTGAAGTCTCCAGATCGTGATTTAAAGACTTCAAGTCGCAGAGAATCCTCTAGCATTCGACCCCTGCCCTATGCTGCGGAGGAAGGCGAAAAACCTCCAGGGCCTCTGCCAATCTACCCTGGAGGAAAATTCCTTCCCGACCCCAAATATGGCGATCAGTAGAACCCCGAGCATACAGGCAAGATTCTCCAGCCAGACCCTCATTTTACCAGCGATGGCACGTTATTGCCTAATTGACTAAAATCACTTATCCCATCAAACCATTCCCTCCATAAACTTATCTAGCCTAATCTTGAATCCAGAGAGGTCTTTTGCCCCCACCGTTTCCCTTGGAAGGCTGTTCCAAAATTTCACCCCTCTGACGGTTAGAAACCTTCGTCTAATTTCAAGCCTAAACTTCCCCACGGCCAGTTTATATCCATTTGTTCTCGTGTCCACATTAGTACTGAGCTGAAATAATTCCTCTCCCTCCCTGGTATTTATCCCTTTGATATATTTAAAGAGAGCAATCATATCTCCCCTCAGCCTTCTTTTGGTTAGGCTAAATAAACCGAGCTCCTCGAGTCTCCTTTCATAGGAAAGGTTTTCCATTCCTCGGATCATCCTAGTGGCCCTTCTCTGTACCCGTTCCAGTTTGAGTTCATCCTTTTTAAACATAGGAGACCAGAACTGCACACAGTACTCCAAATGAGGTCTCACCAGCGCCTTGTATAACGGAAGCAGCACCTCCTTGTCCCTACTAGAAATACCTCGCCTAATGCATCCCAAGATCGCACTAGCTTTTTTCACAGCCACGTCACATTGCCGACTCATAGTCATCCTGCGATCAACCATGCTGTGGGGCATGGGGGCCCTTGAGTCCCCACCAGACCACAGTTTGGGTTGCTTCCCTTTTCTAGCACTCACTGACTCCTTCCCCTGCTTGGGGCATACCAGAGTCTCTCTCTCTCTCTCTCTCAAAAAAAAAAAAAAAACAGTGCAGGGAAGATCAAAGTAAATAAAGGGAAAGGGGGGCTTAGTCTCTTGGTCACCCCTTTGGGGCCCAGCTTGTCTGTCGGCTTTTTAGTGTCCTGCTAAGGATTAGAGTCCATCCTTAGACCCTCACCCCACCTTTTTGTAACCTTCATTCTGTATCAGGGACAGACAGTGTCAAGGGCAGCTGGGTCCATGACTCACTCTCTCTTTGCTGATCTGCCCCTGTAGCTAGATTTCTCCCAGCCATCTTCTCCTACTTGCCATCCCTTCCTGTGGCAGGTTTTCCCTTTTTGAATCCAGTCTCCCACGCCCCTGTCTAACCCACTGTACCTCACTCTCCTCTCAGATTTGGGAATATAGTGCAGGAATCTGGACATAGACTTCTCTTGTTATAACTCACTGGACCCACTCCCCAGAGAAAGAAGCAGGAGCTACTAATTGCCCTCTGTACATTTCTTAAACAAGCACCTAAGTGACAAAGGGATCTAAGTCCCATTGACTTTTAATGAGACTTAGGCACTTTGGAAAACATTACCCAAGTGTTCTGATCACTCACTCCCACTTCCCTCTCAGAGCCAAGGAAAGAAATAAGGGGTTCTGACTACCACTCTCCTTCTCAAAACACTTCATCATGTTCCTCTCCCAGGTAGAGAAGGATAACCCAGGACTCCTGGGTTTTTCTCTCTCTCAGGAGTCAAGCAAACATCCAACTTTTCTCTGAGTCTCACGTGCTTTCCAGCAACTCAGTGCTCAGTTAACTCCACACAAAGAAAACACTTGCAAAATTTAAATCCAAAAACTGAAACTTCCGTGAACTTTTTCATAATCCCACTTGGAATCAAAGTGACATGTGCATAATGCCCAAATTCCCAATGTAGCATCTTTCTTGGACATGTCTAGTGAAACTCTGGTGGATTCCAGGGGATTTTTCATCCTAATACCAGTGTTAGTGGAAGGGTCAGAAATGACATAATGAGATGACTTCTGGGGCTAATTCCTCTTTCAGCCTAGTGTGACAGTCTGTATCCCTATGTTCACCCTTTTTACAAAACTATAATGGATTTTGTACAAAGTACATCTTGTGAGGTATCTTTTGAAAATTCATAATGTGCTGATCATTATTGTCATGGTAAAATATGTGTGGCAACATTGTAGGTAAAGTTATAAGATTCTACTGTATAACATTATTGAGGCATATTCCAAGCAGGCACAAACCAGTCTCTCAAAGACAAAAGGCAAACTGATGCCTCAGCCTGGTGTCAATGAAATCAAATGGACTATCACGTGGTTAAGCAGCCATTCTTTGGCAGGAAAAAGGATGTGAGTGAGGAATTTACATATCGGCAAAGAAACAGGTGGAAGTTCTGTCTCCTGAACCCCCGCTGGAGATGATTCTCAAAGAGGAGGAAAAAAATACAAAAATGGGGAACAGATGCCCCAAATGTTCTCTCCCTTCATCTCTATTCATGTCAGCCAGAACACTTGAAGAACAAAGGAAACAGCTTGGGACCGGTGGAAAGATTCAGCCAGTAAGGCTGCTAGGACAGGTGGTGAGAGAGACTTACACTTTGAATTCACGGAGCTTTTTTAAGGCTGCTAAGTTGGCAATGCTACCGGTGCTACTGTTCTTGGAGCTCTGGTGTTAGGTGCACAGAGAGTGAAGCCTGCTGATTCAGCAGACCTCCATGTTATGCATAAAGAAAGACCACAGGCTCTGTACAGTGAGGAGGGCACTTTGCCAGATTTATTGTCGACAAAGCACAGTACGAGGGCCTTATAGATACACTTAACACATGTATGTCCGTGAGAATGGTACTGCTACCATCAGGACACCAGAATCCTGTCCCCCTGCACCTGCCCAAACATGCCCCTCCTATGACTTCTCTTTTTATACATAGAATCATAGGACTGGAAGGGACCTCATGAGGTCATCTAGTCCAGTCCCCTGCATTCATGGCAGGACTAAGTATTATCTAGACCATCGCCGATAGGTGTTTGTCTAACCTACACTTAAAAACCTCCAATGACAGAGATTCCACAACCTCCCTCCTTGATACAAACAAGCAATGTGTCACACTCCAGATGTTGTTAGTTACCATCCTCATTCGCATATGTGCCAGTTTGAATAAAACATCCTTATCCATTATCCTGTTATCCCCTACTTATCATTTGAGGTGCCCATGTGTTCCTGTGCCATCTCTTAGGAATGCATTTATTAGTTACCTGAGAGTTATGGGTATTTTGGTACCATCCTCTCTGGTCAGGAATGTGCTTACTTGGTTTGATGACACCCAGTGTGTGCTACTACTTTGCTAAGTCCAGGCCTACTCTGGTTCATGGCCTTTGGTTCACACTGCTAGTTTTGATGAGGTCTCCAGCATGGCCTATGGGTGTCTTTGACCATTCCATTCTCCAGGTTGCACTGCTCATCCAGCTTCCCTTCTGTGGACCCAATATGCTACACAGTTTCTTCTTTGACATCCCCCTGGTCTTCAAACTGGCCTGAACTGACACATACATGATGGAGGTCCTGCTGGTCTCCAGCAGTGGGCTGGTCACCACAGGAGTCTTCATCACATTGCTCATATCCTATACCATCATCTTGGTCCAGATAAGGGCATAAGTCCTGGAAGGGAGGCACAAAGCCCTGACCACCTCTGCCATCCAGATCAAAGTGCTGAGATTGCATTTTGGCCCTGGATCTTTATCTATGACTGGCCTTTCCAGAAGTTCATGGTGGACAAGGCAGTGTCTGTGCTGTACAGTGATTACTCCAATGCTGAACCTGAAGATCCACACCCTGAGGAACACTGAGATGAAAAGCCCGTCGGGAGGTTAATAGGAAGGATCCTGCTCTCAGAGAGGAAATCAAAACTTTGATAGACTTGTGTAGTGATTAGTAGGAAGGCTTCTGCTTCTTTTCCCTGGCTCCAGGTGGGGAGTGGGTCTAGTGAGATATAGCAAGAGAAGTCTATGGCCTGGTCTACACTACGAGTTTAGGTCGACTTTAGCAGCTTTAAATCGAATTAAGCCTGGACACGTTCACACGACAAAGCCCTTTCTTTCGACTTAAAGGGCCCTTTAAACCGGTTTCTTTACTCCACCTCCGACGAGGGGATTAGCGATAAAATCGGCCTTGGTGGGTCGGAATTGGGGTAGTGTGGATGGAATTCGACATTATTGGCCTCCGGGAGCTATCCCACAGTGCTTCATTGTGACCGCTCTGGACAGCACTCTCAACTCAGATGCACTGACCAGGTAGACAGGAAAAGCCCCGCGAATGTATGAATTTCATTTCCTGTTTGCTCAGCGTGGAGAGCACAGGTGACCACGCAGAGCTCATCAGCACAGGTAACCGTGATGGAGTCCCAGGATTGCAAAAGAGCTCCATCATGGACCGAATGGGAGGTACGGGATCTGCTCGCCATATGGGGAGATGAATCAGTGCTAGCTGAACTCAGTAGCAGTAAACGAAATGGCAAAATATTAGAAAAGGTCTCCAAGGCCATGAAGGTCAGAGGCCATAACAGGGACGCACAGCAGTGCCGTGTGAAAATTAAGGAGTTACGGCAAGCCTACCACAAAGCCAGAGAAGCAAACGGAAGGTCCGGGGCAGAGCCGCAAACATGCCGCTTCTACACGGAGCTGCATGCCATGCTAGGGGGTGCAGCCACCACTACCCCAACCGTGTGCTATGACTCCTTCACTGGAGAAACACACAGGGAAGCGGGTTCGGGGTACGAGGAAGATGAGGATGAAGATAATGTAGATAGCTCACAGCAGCAAGGAAGCGGAGAAACCGGTTTCCCCAACAGCCAGGATATGTTTATCACCCTGGACCTGGAACCAGTAACCCCCGAACTCACCCAAGGCATGCTCCCAGACCCTGAGGGCACACAGGGGACATCTGGTGAGTGTACCTTTGTAAATATTACACATGGTTTAAAAGCAAGCGTGTTTAATGATTAATGATTAATTTGCCCTGGCAATCGCGGCCAGTACAGCTACTGGAAAAGTCTGTTCACGTGTATGGGGATGGAGCGGAAATCCTCCAGGGACACCTCCAGAAAGCTCTCCTTCATGTACTCCCAAAGCCTTTGCAAAAGGTTTCTGGGGAGGGCTGCCTTATCACGTCCGCCATGGTAGGACACTTTACCACGCCAGGCCAGTAGCACGTAGTCTGGAATCATTGCATAACAAAGCATGGCAGCGTATGGTCCCGGTGTTTGCTGGCATGCAGACAACATCCATTCCTTATCGCTCTTTGTTATCCTCAGGAGAGTGATATCATTCACGGTCACCTGGTTGAAATGGGGCAATTTTATTAAGGGGACATTCAGAGGTGCCCCTTCCTGCTCAGCTGAACAGAAATGTTCCCCGCTGTTAGCCACGCGGTGGGGGGGAGGGGTGAAGTGATCATCCCCGATAATTGGGTGTGGGGGGGGAGGGGGGTTAGTTGGGTTTGTGCTCCATGTTAACCCGGAAACCGCAGCCCCTCCTTTTACATTGCAAACCCATTTTAAATGGCCAACCCAATGGGTGCTTGGTATGGGAAATGAGGGCGCTACTGTTTGAAACCATTCCCACATGTTAAGAAGGTTAAAAAAGCCAAAAGACTGTGGCTTACCATGGCTGCCTGCAAGCCGAAATCTGTTGCCTGGCACTGTGTGAGTGATCTCTCACACCAAACCGGCAGGCCCTCAATATAAGAGGAAAAATGCGACCTTGTAATGAAAGCACATGTGGTGTGTAATGTGAACAGCAAAATTTAACGTGAAAGAGTGTACCCATTATTCTCTAAAATGTGTCTTTTTTAACCACCTCTCCCTTCTCCTCCACCAGCTGCAAATGTTTCTCCTTCACAGAGGCTAGTGAAGATTAGAAGGAGAAAACGGCAGAGTCGGGATGATATGTTCACGGAGTTCCAGATGTCCTTCCGCGCTGACAGAGCACAGCAGAATGCGTGGAGGCAGTCAATGTCAGACTACAGAAAAGCACAGTATGAACGAGAGGAGAGGTGGCGGGCTGAATCGCGGGATGAACAGAGCAAGTGGAGGGCTGAAGATGATAGGTGGCTTCAGCTTGCAGACAGAAGGCAAGAGTCGATGCTCCGGCTGCTGGAGCATCAAACTGATATGCTCCAGCGTATGGCTGAGCTGCAGGAAAGGCAGCAGGAGCAGAGACCGCCGCTACAGCCCCTGTGTAACCAACAGCCCTCCTCCCCAAGTTCCATAGCCTCCTCACCCAGACGCCCAAGAACACGGTGGGGGGGCCTCCGGCCACCCAGTCACTCCACCCCAGATGATTGCCCGAGCATCAGAAGGCTGGCCTTCAATAAGAGTTAAAGTTTTAAACTGCAGTGTGTCCTTTTCCTTCCCTCCTCCCCCACCCATCCCGGGCTACCTTGGCAATTATCCCCCTAGTTGTGTGATGAATTAATAAAGAATGCATGAATGTGAAGTAACAATGACTTTATTGCCTCTGCAAGTGGTGCTCAAAGGGGGGAGGGGAGGGTGGGGTGGTTGGTTTACAGGGAAGTAGAGTGAACCGGGTGGGGGGGGTCGGAGGGTTCATCAAGGAGAAACAAACAGAAGTTTCACACCGTAGCCTGGCCAGTCACAAAACTCGTTTTCAAAGCTTCTCTGATGCTCACCGCGCCCTGCTGTGCTCTTCTAACTGCCCTGGTGTCTGGCTGCACGTAATCAGCGGCCAGGCGATTTGCCTCAACCTCCCACCCCACCATAAATGTCGCCCCCTTACTCTCACAGATATTGTGGAGCGCACAGCAAGCAGCAATAACAATGGGGATATTCTTTTCGCTGAGGTCTGAGAGAGTCAGTAAGCTGCACCAGCGCGCTTTTAAAGGTCCAAATGCACATTCCACCACCATTCGGCACTTGCTCAGCCTGTAGTTGAACAGGTCCTGACTACTGTCCATGCTGCCTGTGTACGGCTTCATGAGCCATGGCATTAAGGGGTAGGCTGGGTCCCCAAGGATCACGATAGGCATTTCAACATCCCCAATGGTTATTTTCTGGTCCAGGAAGAAAGTCCCTTCCTCCAGCTTTCGAAACAGACCAGAGTGCCTGAAGACGCGAGCATCATGTACCTTTCCCGGCCATCCCACATTGATGTTGGTGAAACGTCCCTTGTGATCCACCAGGGCTTGCAGCAGCATTGAAAAGTACCCCTTGCGGTTTATGTACTCGGTGGCTTGGTGCTCCGGTGACAAGATAGGGATATGGGTTCCGTCTATCACCCCACCACAGCTTGGGAATCCAATTGCAGCAAAGCCATCCACTATGGCCTGCACGTTTCCCAGAGTCACTACCCTTGATATCACCAGGTCTTTCATTGCCCTGGCAACTTGGATCACAGCAGCCCCCACAGTAGATTTGCCCACTCCAAATTGATTCCTGACTGACCGGTAGCTGTCTGGCGTTGCAAGCTTCCACAGGGCTATCGCCACTCGCTTCTCAACTGTGAGGGCTGCTCTCATCCTGGTATTCTGGCGCTTCAGGGCAGGGGAAAGCAAGTCACAAAGTTCCATGAAAGTGCCCTTACGCATGCGAAAGTTTCGCAGCCACTGGGAATCGTCCCACACCTGCAGCACAATGCGGTCCCACCAGTCTGTGCTTGTTTCCCGTGCCCAGAATCGGCATTCCACGGCATGAAACTGCCCCAGTAACACCATGATTTGCACATTTTAGGGGCCTGTGCCTTGTGAGAGGTCTATGTCCATGTCAATTTCCTCATCACTCTCGTCGCCACGCTGCAATCAACTCCTCGGCTGGTCCTGGTTTTGCTTTGGCATGTCCTGGCTCTGTGATCTGAGCGGGCTCCATGATCCCAGTGCTATGGTGTCTGGTCTGAAAAAAGGCGCGAAACTAGTATCTGACGGACGGAGGGAGGGAGGGAGGGAGGGGCGAGTGACGACATGGCGTACAGGTACAGGGAATTAAAATCAACAAAGGTGGCTGTGCATCAGGGAGAAACACAAACAACTGTCACACAGAATGCCCCCCCCCAAAGATTGAACTCAAAACCCTGGGTTTAGCAGGCCGTTGATTTCACGGAGGGAGGGGGAAGCAAATGAATACAGAACAAATCTATTTTTTACATCTTAAGCTGGCAGACGACGGTGCAGCATGACTGATAGCCCTCGGCATCTTCTGGGTGCTTGGCAGAAAATACTGGGCACTTGGCAGAAAATAGCATACTACGACTGATAGCCATCATCGTCATTAGGAAGGCAGCGACTGGGGGACATATGGAGTTTCAGCCACTGCAGTACGACGACGATGGATACCAATCGTAATACACCATCTTCTACCAAAAGGCAAGGGGCTGCTGCTGTGTAGCAATGCAGTCCCACGTCTGCCAGCCCCACGTCTGCCAGCACCCAGATCACCAATGAAGGCTCCCAGTCATACTGCACCATCTACTGCCAAAAGGCAATTAGCTGCTGCTGTGTAGCAATGCAGTACCACGTCTGCCGGCACCCAGATGACATATGGTGACGGTGAGCTGAGCAGGCTCCATGCTTGGCGTGGTATGTTGTCTGCACAGGTAACCCAGGTAAAAAGGCAGGAATCTTTGTCTGCCGTTGCTCTGACGGAGGGGGAGGTGCCTGACGACATGTACCCAGAACCCCCCGCGACACTGTTTTGCATCATTCAGGCATTGGGATCTCAACCCAGAATTCCAATGGGCGGCGGAGACTGCGGGAACTGTGGGATAGCTACCCATAGTGCAACGCTCCAGAAGTCGATGCTAGCCTCGATACTGTGGACGCGGTCCGCCGACTTAATGCACTTAGAGCATTTTATGTGGGGACACACACAATCAGCTGTATACAACCGATTTCTATAAAACCGGCTTCTATAAATTCGACCTAATTTCATAGTGTAGACATACCCTATGAGTCCAGATTCCTGGGCTATATCCCCAAATCTGAGAGGAGAGTGGGGTCCAGTGGGCTAGACAGGGGTGTGGAGGACTGGATTCAAAAAGGGAAAGCCTGCCACATGAACAAATGGCAACTAGGAGAAGATACCTGGGAGAAAGCTGGCTATAGGGATAGATCAGCAAAGTGAAAGTCAGTCATGGACCCACTGTCCTTGACACTATCTGCTCCTGATACAGAATGAAGATTACAGAAAGGTTGTGCCCTTATCTGGACCAATAAGACTCTAATCCTTAGCAGAACATGAAAAAGCCTACAGACAAGCTGGGCCCCAAAGGGGTGACCAAGAGACTAAGCCCCCTTTTTCCTTTATTTACTTTGATCCGCCCTGCACTGATTTTGTTTTGAGAGACTCTGATATGCCCCAAGCAGGGGAAGGAGTTGGTGAGTGCTAAAAAAGGGAAGCAACCCATACTGTGGTCTGGTGGGGACTCAATGGGCCCTATACCTCACAGTATCTTCTAGAAGGGCATCCCATCTGGATTGAAGGCATCAAGAGATGGAGAATATACCACTTGCCTTGGTAACTTGTTGCAATGGTTAATGTTAAAAAATTGTGTCTAAATTAAATTTGTCTCTAAATTAAATTTGTCTGGATTCAGCTTCCAGCCACTAGTTCCTCTTCTGCCTTCTTCCCCTAGATCAAAGAGCCTTTAAGTACCTTCCTTTCTTGTTCCTCGATGAATACCTTTGCATTTGGCTGTGTTCAAGCACATTTCATTTGAGTTGGCCCTACTTATTAAGCGATCCAGAGCACTGTGTGTCATTTCCCTGTCCTCATCATTATTTACCATTCCACCAATCTTTGTGTCATCTGCAAGTTATATCAGCAGACATATTTACTTCCAGATCATTGATTAAAATGATGAATGTCATTGGAACTGAAGAATCTCACTAGAGGATTAGTCCTCATTGATGACAGTTTTTTTTTAAAAAGTATGCAGTGTAGTTGCAGCCGTATCAGTCCCAGGATGTTAGAGAAACAAGGTGAGTGAGGTAATATCTGTTATTGGACCAACTTCTGTTGGTGAGAGAGACAAATTTTTGAGTCACACAGAACTCTTCTTCTGGTCTGTGTGAAGCTCTGTATGACTTGAAAGCTAGTCTCTCTCACCAACAGAAGTTGGTCCAATAAAATATATCACCTCACCCACTTTGTCTCTCTATTTTTTTAGATCAATCAATTAACCAGTTCTTAATCTGTTTAATATGTGCTGTATTGACATTCTAAAGGGATAATTTTTTAATTAGAAGGTCGTGTAGCACTAAGTCAAACATCTTACAAAAGACTATGGACTAGATCCACAAAGAGGTTTAGGAACCTAACTGCCACTTTTGATGCCTAAATCCATTACTAAGCTCCTCAAAATCTCTGCTTAGCTTGCAGGGGTGTGCACTGTCTCTTCTTCTGGCATATTTTACAAAAAGTGGAGCAACTTCAACAGGAGGGATGGAAAGAAACCCACCTCAGTATATCCTATTACACAGCGGTTAGGACAGTCACGTGGGAGATAGGTTACCTGGGTTCATGTTGTTGCTCTGAATGAGGCAGATTGAAGGTTTAAATAGGGGTCTCTAACATGTTTGGTGACTTCTTTAAACACTGGGCTTCTGAGTAAAATGGTGCAAGAAAGGGCTGACCTGGGTTAGCTGTCTGAGTCCAGGAGAGTGAGCATAAGAACATAATATAAGAATGGCCATACTGGGTTAGGCCAATGGTGCATCTAGCCCAGTATCCGGTCTTCTGACAGTAGCCAGTACCAGATGCTTCAGAGGGAATGAATGGAACAGGGCAATTATCGAGTGATCCATCCCCTATTGCTGAGTCCCAGCTTGGGGAGTTGTAGGTTTACCGAGACCCAGGGTATGGGGTTTCATCCCTGACCCTCTTGGCTCATAGCCATTGATGGACCTATCCTCCATGAACGTATATAATTCTTTTTTTGAACTTGGTTAAACTTTTGTCCTTCAAAACATCCCCTGGCAATGAGTTGGACAGATTGACTGTGAGTTGTGTGAAGAAGTACTTCCTTACGATTGTTTTAAACCTCCTGTCTTTTAATTTAATGGTTTGACCCTCGGTTATTGTTTTATGAGAAGGGGTAAATAACACTACCTTATTCACTTTTTGCACATCATTCATGATTTTATAGACCTTTATCATACCCCCCTTTGTCATCTCTTTTCTAAGAACAGTCCTCGTCTTTTTCCATCCCCTTAGTCATTTCATTGCTATTCTCCTCACTTTGTCCAATTCTAACATATCTTATTTTGAGATGATGTGACCAGAACTGCACACAGTATTCAAGGTGTGGATGCACAATGGATTTCTATGGTGGCATTATGATATTTTCTGTTTTATTATCTATCCCTTTCCTAATGGTTCCTAATATTCCATTAGCTTTTTCGACTGCCGCTGCACATTGAGCAGAAGTTTTCAGAGAGCTATCCATGATGATCTTTTTCTTGAGTGGTAATAGATAATTTAGATCCCATAATTTTGTATGTATATTTGGGATTATGTTTTCCAATGTGCATTACTATGCAATTATCAGCACTGGATTTCAATCACCATTTTGTGTCCCAGTCACCCAGTTTAGTGAGATTCTTTTGTAACTCTCCACCATCAGATTTGGATTTAAATATTTTGAGTAATTTTGTATTGTCTGCAAATCTTGCCAACTCATTTTTCACCCTCCTTTCCAGATCATGTATGAATATGTGGTATAGCACTGGATCCACTATTTACCTCTCTCCATTGAGAAAACTGACCATTCATTCAAATTCTTTGTTTCCTATCTTTCAACCAGGTAATTATCCATGAGAGGACCTTCCCTCTTATCCCATGGTTTGCTTAAGAGCCTTTAGTGAGGGACTAGAGTGGCCATGTACACATTCTTGGAATATTGGACATTCCAGAACTTCTGGGAATGGTGTGGGGCTGCTCTTGCCAGAGTGACCTTTTCATGCTGCATGGGGGATGTCATTTTCAACAGTGTACTGCCCCGCCGCAGCTGGATGGGGGAGAAAGCAGCCAAAAAAAGTAGTCTGGCGTAAAACTGTACAAGTGACCTCACTCCATCCAGACTCCAGTAGTGAGGCCCTTCACACCCAATCCTTGGAGAGTTTTTCCAGTTTTCACCCTCATCCATCTTTATCCAACACTGAGAGTTTCCAAAGGAAGAACTAACCCAGCTTGAGTATCGGGTCCCAGGTGGAGTTTGAAATGTGTTATGTATGAGAGAGACACAATGTGTGGTTGTGTGTCTGCTGTTCCCCATGGCTGTAACCACTAGACCCCTCTCCACTCCCAATGCTCTGGGTAGAACATTGGAGTCCTGTTGATCATTTCCTTTCAGCTCCAGGGCCCTCTGATGAATCCGGCAAATGACATGAACCCAGTGAACAAGTTCATCCTGCTGGGTTTCCACTCCCCAGGCCAGCAGAGCTGCACTCTCCTTTGTGCTCTTCTCTCCTCCACCTACGCTGGGACACTGGCAGGAAACCTGTGCATTGTATGGGCTATCCTGCAGGACCCTGCCTCCAATGCTTGCCCATATTCATCCTTCTGGGGAAATTCTCCTGGCTGGAGATCTGCTATGTCATAACCACAATGCCACAGATGCTCTCTGACCTGGTGTCCCACACCATCCCTATCTCCTTCCGTGCCTGCTTTGTGCAGTTCTACTTCTTCCTTTCCACAGGGCCACTGAGTGCTTCTTCCTCTCGGACATGGCCTTGGATAGGTTCCTGGCCATCTGCTGTCCCTTGTGCTGCCCTGTATTCATGTCCCACCAGCTCTGCTGGGCCTTAATGGTCTCCTGCTGGCTCTCCAGAGTCCTGTGGTTCATGATGCCCATTGTCCTCATCTCCCAGCTCTCCTTCTGTGGCCCTGTGGTGGTGTATGCACACCCTGTCTCACTTCAGAGTGGATCGTGGGTGCGCTGACACTGCGGTTACAGTCTGCCAGACTGTCCTAGACCTCTCAAAAGTGTGGCCCAATGGCCAGAATCAAAGTGGCAGTCCTTGGGTTGTGGGCTGCGTTGCCTAATGGCACGAGACACTATGGCTGCCCACGAGCACAGGGTGGTGTGGCCTAGTGGCCAGAGTCAATATAGCAGTCTTTGAGTGCAGAGCAGCGAGACCTAGCTGCCAGAGTCAATATAGCGTCCCTCAAGCACAGGGCAGCATGGCCTAGTGGCCAGAGTCAATACAGCTGCACTTGGGTGCAGGGCTATGTGGCCTAGTGACCAGAGTCAATAAAGTGGTCCTTGAATGTAGGGCAGTGTGGCCTAGTGGCTGGAGTCAATATAGTTGCCCTCGAATGCAGGGCAGCATGTCCTAATGGCCAAATGTGGGGGCCGTCACCAAAAGGGGGGCAGCCGGAGTAGGGGGACCTGGGTCCATCCAACTCCACTGGGTTCTGACCTAGGGCCCTAACAGTGGCGGAGTGGTCTGCCACTGGGTCAGCGAAGAATCCAACCACAACATGCTGACCTTACACAAGTAGGAGATTCCACTCACCCCATATCCCTGGGTCACTTCCTACTGGGCTTCCTGAAGCTTCAGCCCATATGACGTCAGGGTCTCCGGGCTCCTTGGCGCAGGTACGCCCTGGGACTCTGACTCCAGTCGGTCAGCTATGGGCAACAGGTCTCCGGTCTGGATCTCGTGCTTGAACCTCCACCAAGCATCCTTCCTCCTTGGCAGTCAGCCCAGACTGAGCTGGGCTGTTCTCCTTTATACTAGCATGGCACTTGGAGCATGCCCAGCATGGTCTGAGGGGCAGGACTTCCTCCACCGATAGTGTGAGATTAACCCTTTCCTGCCTAGTGTGTGGTATGCACACCCCATAACAGGCCCCAACACCCTGGGTCATTTTGTCTGTGTGACCTGGTCCCAGAGGTGGCTGCTTCTTGCACGACAACTTCCTGGACTGAACAGGCCTGCTATGTCCTGAGTGCCCTCATCATCTTCACCACCATCCTCTTCATCCTGGCTTCCTATGGGCTAGTTGACAGGGCAGTGCTGCCCTCAGGGACTGAGCAGCACAAGGGCTTCTTCATATGCAGCTGGTGATGATGGTCCTATTCTACGGCTTCATCTATGTCAACCCAGCAGCCTCGGGGAGCAGCAGGAAGGTGGTGACTCTCTTCTACATGGTGGGAACCCCGCGGCTCAACCTGCTGATCTACAGCCTGAGAAACAAAGAAATGAAGGAAGCTCTGAGGAGACGCTGATGGGGGAGCGGTAGGGGGTTTTGCTCTGGCCCCTGTCAGGCATTGGTCAATGGGGTATGAGGCCTTCCCCTTCCAGGGGGTGCTGGGTCCAATCCTGCAGGGGGAACACACAGCATTTTATGTGACCTGCAGGGGTCACTTGTAATATTAAAAAATGGCTGTTTGATGATACACCCAGAACAGAAGGGGAAATGGGGAAGGTGTGGGGGTGTATGTGTCCTTGCTATAGGAAATGAGCCCTGCTTAGTGTGTGTTTGCAGGGGGTAGGAGAGCGAACCAAGTGCATGTGCAGAGAGGCTGGCTCATATCTCTGCCCTTTTTGTGCAGCTGTATTTTATAATTGTTACCTGGATAAATGACTTATCACACTTAGATCCAGAGAGTAATGTTCTGCTCTCCTTTTCTCTGCTGTCAATGAGGAGCAACCCCAATGATGTCATGAGACTGACACCTATGCAGCTGGGATCAAAATCATGGCAACATTATATTTGTATGTTACAGACCACACTCCTTTCCCACAGCCAGGGATAGAATCCAGGAGTCCCAGCCCCTCCCCAATCTAACCCAGTAGACCCCATTATTCTCCCATAGCCAGGGACAGAAATGAAAAGAAGATCTCTAGCTAACAGAGGTGTCAGGTCCTGGAACAGCCTCCCAATGGTTGGTCGCCCTGAAGGACCCTTGTGTTTCATGTCTGAGGTTCCTAAAAACTTCAGGGTTTCAGCTAGTCACTTGCAGAGCTGAGGGATAACCCCCCCAACCTATTTTTGGGGGTTGTTTGTGTTGTTGTCTTCTTGGTCTGAAGCACTGGGATTGCCACAGCTGGAGATGGGACACTGGGTGGGGTGGGCCAGGGCTCTGAGGTAGCACAGAGCTAAACTCTCTCTTAGGTGCTTGGTTGGCAGTTCTTGCTCAGATGCTCAGGGTATAACTGGTCTCCGTATGTGGGCTGGGGCAGGAATTTCCCCCCAGCTCAAATTGGCAGTGACCTTGTTTTTTTCCACCTTCCTCTGCAGTATGTGGGTCAGCATGTGGTCAGTTGCCAGGACTAGCTGGGTGTGTCTCCTTTAACCATTTCCCTGTCATTGCGGGGGCTTTAGGGACTGGTCCCTGCTATTCTCCGCCCATGGCACATAACAAGTTAGCCTCCTGAGATTTGTAATACCTTGGTCGAGTTTCAGTTGCTAGGTGGTGTTGCTGGCCTGAGATCTTCAGACATTGAAACTAGGTGATGTGCTGGTCCCTTTTGGCTTTAAACTCTAACTCTCGTGTCCAGACTCCCAACCACACTTCTCTAACCCACTGGACCCACTTTCCCACTCCCCTCCCAGAGCTATGGATACAACCCAGGAGCACTGACTATGTCCTTCCCTCATTGCTCTTACCCACTAGACCCAACCGCCCTTTGAGAGCTGGAAAAAGAACCCCGGAGTCTTGGCTTCTAGTCCAGTCCTCTGACCACTGAACTCACACCCACTGCCTGTGCTGTGTCAACTCTTGGCATTAACAGAGGCTGTCCATGTCTGAGGGTTCTCTGCCTGGTATCTTTCATGGAAGTTAGAGCCACTTAATAAATCACACAGACCAGACTGCAAATCCCTTGATAGAATTAGCTTGTTTTGATGTCTGAAGCCAATTAAAGAGCTGAGCTGAGTTTGCCGCTGGTTCCTGCTTGAAAAGTTGGAACCAGGCAATTCAAAGCAAATGTTGTCTCATCTCCTAAGAGAGCTCAGCACAGATCCCAGTGCTAGGAGTGGGGTGGGGGCTGTGGGTCAGGACTGAGGGACATATACAGAGAGGGGAGCTGAGCCTCCAGGATCCATTCAGTTCTTGATCTCTGGCAATGAACAGAGCTATTGAGTATCAGGTTCAAATGGACCCCTGCTCTGTTGGGAACCAACCCACACATTACATATGGGACTCACTGCACAGAGCAGGCAGTGATAGGGCAGGGAAGAGGTGCAGATGGAGGGGCCTTGATGGGCTTGCTAGGGGTCTCCTAGTCCCAGTGAGGTTTCTTCCCACCTGGGATCAGCCCTTCCAGTTGGTATATTGGGGCAGAGCCTGGGTCTCACTGAGTGCAAGGGGAGATGTGACCATCTTAAGGAGAGAGCATGGGAAAAGGGGAATCTCTGTCTCTCTCAATAGTGGGGATCACCCCATTCTAAGGTACCCCGCTCCCCAGCCACACCAGTGCCTCTCTGTAGGTGGAACAGCCCCGTTGTGAGTTTCCCATATATGCCCCCCACCCCAGGTGCCCAAGTCCCTTTCCATAGGGGAGTTCACAATGTTCTGAGCTCCCCCATCTACACCCCTCAGCATAGCTACACAAGCCACACCCTTCATCCCCACTCCATGCAGCCCTCACATACGGACCTCTCACTTCCACTCAGTACAGCCCCACCAGCCAAGGCCCTGTCCCCCACTCCATCCAGCACCCACAGCCAAGCACCTCATCCCCAATCTGTCCTGTCCCCCCAGTCAGGCCCCTTTCCCCCAATCCATACAGCCCCATCCCAGGTCCCTCACCTGCAACCTGTCAAGCCCCCTCAGCCAGAACTTTCACTCCCAATTTGTCCATCTCTTCCCCGCCTCCTGCAAGTCAGGCCCCTTACCTCCCCTCTGTCCAGCAGCCCTCCTCTCCAGCAAGGCCCCTGAACCCCACTCTCTCCAGTCCACACAGCTAGGCCTCTCATCACCCCCAATCTGTCCAACCCCCTTCAGCTTGCCCCCCCCCGCTGCATGTCATCAAGCCCCCACCTCCCCCTATGCCAGGCCCCTGACTCCCACTCCATCCAGCCTCCTGCCATCCAGGCCCTTCAGCCCCACTCCTTCAAGCCCCCCTGCCAGATCCCTCAGCTGCACTTCATCAAGCCCCCCCCTCAGTTAGTCACCTCACACCCACTCCATCCATCACCCCACTTCATCCAGTCCTGCCAGCAAGGCCCCTGAGCCCCATTCCAGCCAGCCACCACATCCAGGCCCCTCACCTCCATTTGGTCCAACTCCCCGAATCTCCAGCCAGGCCCCTGTCCCCTGCTCCATCCAGCCTCCAAAGCCAGGGCCCTCATGCCCACTGCATCCAGCCCCAAAGCCCCTGAACCTCACTCTATCCACCCCCACAAACAGGTCCCTCTCTGCCACTCCACCCAGGCCCCCTGGCCAGGCCCCTTACCCCCACTCTGTCCTGCCCAACCCAGCAATGCCACTGAACCCTACTCTGTCCTGCCCAACCCAGCAATGCCCCTGAACCCTACCCTGTCCAGCCCCCACAAAAAGACCCCTCACCCCTACTATGTCCAGCCCCCATAACAAGAACCCCACTCCATCTAGCCCCACCAGCCAGGCCATTCACTCCATACTCCATCCAGAGCCCCCAGTTGGGCCCATCACCTCCACTCTGTCCAGGCCCCCCAGGTCCTTCACCCCCAATCTGTGCAGCCCCCCCAGCCATGCCCCTCACCCCCACTCCATCAAGTCCCCCATCCAGGGCCCCCACCCCCACTCTGTCCAACCCCTGTCCATCCAGGCCCCTCACCTCCAGCACCCCCTCTCTGTAGCAAGGCCCCTGAACCCCAATCTGTCCAGCCCCTCAGCCTGTCTCACAGCCTCACACCGTGAAGTCCCCGTCCCCCATGCAGGCCCTTCACCTCCGCTCCATCCAGCCCTCTGAGCCAGTCGCCTCCCACCACTCCATCCAGACCCCCTGAAGCTGGCCTCTTACCCCACTCTGTCCAGCCCCCCCCCCCAGGCAGGCCCCTCACCCCTACTCCATCAAGTCCCCCACTCAGCCCCCTCACCCCAACTCTGCCCACCCCCCATATCCAAGCCCCTCCCCCCACTCCAATCAACCCCCCCCAATATGCCCCTCACCCGCACTGTATCCAGTCCACATAGCCAGGCCCCTCATCTCCCACTCCAGCCATCACCCCCACTCTGTCCAACCCCTGTCCAGCCAGGCACCTCATCTCCAGAACCCCCTCTCTGTAGCAAGGCCCCTGAACCCCAATCTGTCCAGCCCCCACAACCAGGCACTTCATCCCCACTCCATCCAATGCCCCCAGACACACCCCTCAATCCCACTCTGCCCAGCCCCCCCCAGCCAGGTCCCTCACCCCCACTCTGTCCAGCCCCCACAACCAGGCCCCTTACCCACCCCGTCGAGCCCCTCCAGTCACCCCCTTACTCCCACTGCAGCCAGCCTTGCCACCCAAGCCCTTTACCCCCACTTCAGCCAATACCCCTCAGCCAGGCCCCTCACACCAACTCCATCCAGCCCCCCCAGGAAAGCCCCTGAACCCCACTATTTCCAGCCCCACCACCAGGCCCCTCACCTCCACTCCATGCAGCCTCCCGAGCCAGGCCCTCACCCCCACTTTGTCTAGCTCCCACAACCAGGCTTTTCACACTCAATCCGTCCAGGAGCCAAACCAGGCCCCCCAGCTGCAAACCATCAAGCCCCACACCCCCAGCTAGGCCCCTCAACCCCACTCTCTCCAGCCCCCCAGCCACACTGCTCACTAATACTTGGCCCAACCCCCCCTTCCCTCCCCCATGCCCCACCAGGCCCCTCTCCACACTCCAGCCAGCCCCCAGGAGATTACTCTGTTTATTTGGGCAAAATCTGGAAAAAACTGATTTTAAGTGGCAAGTTTTCCAGTTTTCCCCCTCATCCATTGGATTCCGACCAGAGTGGGGGCCGGGGTCTGACCAGAGTGGGGACAGGGCCCAGCCAGGTGAACAGCTTGGCCTAGAGAAGCAGGGAAGTGTGCGACCTTCTAGTTAATGATTAATGAGGTGCCGGCTGAGTATAGGACCCACACTACGGGGAGCTCAGAGTTTTGCTCTTCCCTTGTCTTGGCAAAAGAGAAACACATCATTCCCCCGCAGTGGAAGGTCTACACTTGCCCTGTGTTTATAAAGCATCTTCACCCTTCCACTCCATGTACACAGCACAGGTGAGATGCAGCCAGCTTGGGGTCGGGCAGCTGGGTGACAGCCGCAGAGTGACACTACATGGAGATGGCACACCTGCAGCTGAGATGCAACCAGCTCTGGCGTGAGGTAGCTCGGTAACAGCGACGCAGCAACACTGCATGGAGATGGCTTGCCTGGTGCTGAGATGCAGCCAGCTCTGGGGAAGGACGGCAGGGGAACAGCCACAAAAGGATGCTGCAAGGAGATGGCTCGCCTGGCACTGAGGGGTGGTGTCTGTGCCTGCTGCTGCCTGCTGGAGGGCATGAACCCTGCTCAGTGGGTGCAGAGAGTGAGAGAACCCAGCACCTGGTAGAAGATGGAGCACTGCCTTAGTACTGCCAGCCCGGGCTTCAATTTGTCATGTGTCTGAGGGGCTGGTGCTGGAGCTTTCAATGTGGCCTCATCTTGACACTCCCAAGGCCTGTTTGTGGGAGTGGGGGGTTGTGTGTGTGGAGGTCTCTGTGTGTGTGCTGAGGGAGAGCTGGGGGGGCTCTGTGGAAGGCTGTGTGTGAGGAAGGAGAAGTGGGGGGACTGTGTGTATGTGTGAGGGGAAATTGGTGTGGGTGTTTGTATTGCTGCTGTATGGAAGGCTTGTGGGGGCTCTCCCTGGTACTCACACAGAGATCAAATCGAAACCTGGCCGCTCCTACACACCCCAGAGACCAAGTCCCAGGGACCCAGTGGTTCAGAGAGCAGATATCAGCCCCTTCTTGCCCAGCTCCCGTCACAGCAGAGGCGGAGAGAGGAGGCTGAGATCTCACAGCCAGGTGGGTTTTCACACACAGCTTCCTTCTTGCTTTGATTCTTCCCTGGCTGCTGCACTGTTCTGCTGCCCGCACCTCCCTGCTCCAACCACTAACCCAGCCATGCACAAGTGCAGGCTATAAATTAGCAGGAGGTTTCTAACTATCAGAGGGGGGATGTTCTGCAACAGCCTCGGGGTAGGAGTTGTGGAGTTGAGCAACTTAGTTTTAAGGGTGAGCTGGACAAATATATGAGTGTGATTGTATGACAGGGCTGCTTGTGATTTGGGGGAGGGGGAGGCAGAGCTCAGCAGCCCAGGGGCTAACTTCCAGTAAATGTTCTATGTCCCTAAACCTCATGCTTCAAGGTTTCAGCTGGCTATCGGCAGGGGCCAGAAAGGGATTTCCACCATGTATTCTGAGAGGTTTTTGTTTGGTTGGTTTTTAAATCTGCTTCTTCTGAAGCACCAGGCTATGCCCATGGCTGGAGATGGTATGTTGTGGGGTGAGCCAGGGCTCTGAGGTGGAGTTTGGGATATGAGATGTATGAAAGAGACTAATTGTGGCTGGTATGTGCTATTCCCTACTGTTGTAACCACTAGACCCCTCTCCTGTTCCAGGTCTCTGGGCAGCTCTTTAGAATCCTGTTGATCATTTCCTTTCAGCTCCAGGGCCCCCTGATGAATCCAGTCAATGGCACCATCCCGGTGACCAAGTTCATCCTGCTGGGTTTCCCCTCCCTGGGCCGGCTAAGCCGCAATCTTGTTTGTGCCCTTTTTTCCTCCACCTACATCGGGACACTGGCAGGCAACCTGTGCATTGTGTGGGCCGTCCTGCGGGACCCTCACCTCCAACGCCTGCCCATGTACATTCTGCTGGGGAACTTCTCCTGGCTGGAGATCTGCTATGTCACGACCACCATGCCCCGGATGTTATCTGACCTGATGAACCCCGGGGTCCCCATCTCCTCCCATGCCTGCTTTGTGCAGTTCTACATCTTCTTTTGCATGGGGACCACCGAGTGCTGCTTCCTTGCGGCCATGGCCTTGGATAGGTACCTGGCCATCTGCCACCCCCTGCGCTACCCCGTCCTCATGTCCCCCCACAGATGCTGGGTGTTGGCGGCCTCCTGCTGGGTCACCGGCTTTCTGTGGTTCGTAGTGCCTGTCGTCCTCATCTCCCAGCTCTCCTTCTGTGTCCTCACCCTGGATCATTTTGTCTGTGATCCGGGCCCATTGCTGGCTTCCTCCTGTGCCCCAGCTCCCCAGGCTGAACTGGCCACTTATGTCCTGAGCTCCCTCATAATCTTTGGTGCCGCCTTCTTCACCCTTACCTCCTACGGGCTGATCGTCAGGGCAGTGCTCAGGCTGCCCACAGGGGCCGGGCGGCACAAGGCTTTCTCCACCTGCTCCTCGCACCTGGCCGTTGTGAGCCTCTTCTGGGGCTCTGGCATGGTCACCTACATCAGCCCGTCAGCCGCAGGGGGCAGCGGGAAGATGGCAACCCTCTTCTATGCGGTGGCGACCCCCCTGCTCAACCCACTGATCTACAGCCTGAGGAACAAGGAGATGAAGGATGCTCTGAGGAGGACCCTGCTGGGGAAGCTGTAGGAGGTTCTGCTCTGGCCCCAGCCTGCAGGGACTGGCTGGTCAGGGGGGTGGGAAATGGGATATGAGTTCTTTTCCTTCTAGGGGTTGCTCACTCCAATCCTGGAGAGTGAACACACACAGCATTTTGCATGATCTCTAGGAGTCACTCCCAGTATAAAAAAATGCATTTGATGATACAACCAGAATGCAAAGAGGAGCTAGGCGGGGGGGGGGGCATATGTGTCCTTGCTGGAGGAAATGAGCCCTGCTCAGTGTGTGTGTGTGTGTGTGTGTGTGTGTGTGTGTGTGTGTGTGTGTGTGTGTGTGTGTGTGTGTGTTTGCGTGTGTGAGTGTGTGTAGGCAGGCTGGCTCGCCTCTCTGCCCTTTTCGTGGAGCTGTATTTCAAGATTGTTACCTGGATAAATGTGTGTTCACACTTAGAGCCAGAGAGAAAAATTCTGCTCTCATTTTCTTTGCTGTCAATTAGGAGCAACCCTGGTGATCTAGAGAGACTGACAGGTGGGACCCAAATCATGGCAGCAGTATATTATTTTTTTATGGACCTCATTCCCCTTTCACAGCAAGAGATAGAACCCAGGAGTCCCAGACACCCCCTGTCCCCAGATCTAACCCACTCAATCACATTTGCCTCCCACAGCCAGGGATAGAACTCAGGAGTCCCAGCACCCCACATCTAACCCACTAGACCCCACTCCACTCCCACATAGCAAGGGATAGAAAGGAGAAGACATTATCTAATGGCCTGATCTACAGAAGGTCAGACAAGGTGATCTGGTGGTCCTCTCTCGCCTTAAACTCTAACCCAAGAGTCCAGACTCCCAGACCCTGCTCTAAGCCACTGGATCCCACTTTCCCACTCCCCCCGCCCAGAGCGATAGATAGATCCCAGGAGTGCTGACAACCCATCCCTCCCCACTCTAAGCCACTGGACCCCACTGCCCTCTGAGAGCTGGTAAAAGAACCCTGGAGTCCTGGTTCCCAGTCCAGTCCTCTGACCACTGACCTCACACCCACTGCCTGTGCTGTGTCAACACTTGGCATTAACAGAGGCTGTCCATCTCTGAGGATTGTCTGCCTCATCTTTCATGGGAGTTAGAGACACTTAATAAATCACACAGACCAGACTGCAAATCCCTTGGCGGAATTAGCTTGTTTTGATGTCTGAACATTTCTCACTCTGGGTATTGATGATTTGGGCCACTGGCAAAGCCAATTAAAGAGCTGAGCTGAGTTTTGCCACTGGTTCCTGCTTGAAAAGTTGGAGCCAGGCAATTCAAAGCAAAAGTTATCTCATCTCCTCAGAGAGCTCAGCAAAGACCCCAGTGCTAGGAGTGGGGTCGGGGCTGTGGGTCAGGACTGAGGGACACGGGTAGGGAGGGGACTTGAGTCTTCAGGATCTGGCAATGAGCAGAGCTACTGAGACTCAGATTCACATGGACCCCTGCTTGGCTGGGAACCAACCCACTCATTACACATAGGACCCACTGCACAGAGCAGGCGGGTGTCACTACTGCCTTGAGGTGGTAGGGAAGAGGTGCAGATGGAGGGGGCCTTGATGGGCTCGGTAGGGGTCTCCTAGTCCTAGTGAGATTTATTCCCACTCAGGATCAGCCCATGGAGTTGGTTTATTGAGGTGCCAGGGGATAGAGCCTGGGTCTAGCTGAGTGCAAGGGGAGATGGGACCATCTTAAAAAGAGAAAGCATGGGAAAAGGGGCATCTCTGTCCCTCTCCATGGTGGGGATTACCCCATTCTAAGGTACCATGTCTATGCCTCGCATCCTGGCCACACCAGTCACTCTATCTAGCGGGGACAGCCCTGTTCTGACCTCCCCATATATGCCTCCCACCCCAGGTGCCCAAGTCCCTCTCCATAGGGGGAATCCCCACGTTCTGGGTTCCCCCAGCTATATACCCCAGCTCGGCTACACAAACCACAGCCTTCACCCCGACTCCATCCATCACCCCACCAGCCCCACCAGCCATGATCCTGTCCCCCATTCCAGCCAGCCACCTCAGCCAGGCCCCTGTCCCATACTCCATACAGCCACCCCCAGCCACCCATCACCCTCCACTCAATCCATCACCACCGAGCCACACCTCTCATCACACTCATCCAGCTCCCACTAGCTGGACCCCTGTCCCCCACTCCATCCAGCCCCACCAGCCAGGCCTGTCACCCCCAATCTGACCTGCCCCCCAGCTGGGCCCCTCACCCCCACTCCATCCATCACCTTCCCAGCCACACCTCTCACCACACTCCAGCCTGCCCCCCCCCCAATCAGGCCCCTCACCATTCTTCATCCAGCCCCCCAACCCAGACAGGCTCCTCAGCCCCAGTTCATCCAACCCCACCCACCAAGGCCCCTGAACACCACTCTGTCCAGCCACCGCAACCAGATCCCTCACTCCCACCCCAGCCAGGCCTATCACCTCCACTCTGTCCAGCACCTCCCTCCCTGAACCTCACTCTGTCCAGCCCCCACAACAAGCCTCTTCACCTCTACACCATTCACCCCCACAGTCAGGTCCCTCACCTCTTCTCCCTCCATCCCCCCAGCCTGGCTCATCATCCCATCTGATCATCCCAACTTTATCCAGCCCCCCAGCCTGGTCTGTTACCCCCACTCCATTCATCTCCCCCCACCCCCACCAGGCCCGTCTCCACCACTCCAGCCACCCCCAGGAGATTACCCTGTTTATTTTTTTTTGCAAAAAGTGGCAAGTTTTTCCAGTTTTAACCCTCATCCATTAGGCTCTGACCAGAGTGGGGGCTAGAGGCCAGCCATAGTGGGGACAGGGCCCAGCTGGGTGAACAGTTTAGCCTAGAGAAGCAGGGACGTGTGAGACCTTCTAGTTAATTAATAAGAATGTTCAACAAGGTGCTGGCTTAGTATAGGGCCCACCCAATGTGGATCCCATAATGGGTTATGCTTTTCCCTTGGTTTCACAAAGGGGAAACACATCATCCCCCCGCAGCATGAGTCTGCTCTTGGCCTGCATTCATAGAACATCTTCGCCCTGTTTGACTCAATGTACACAGCACAGGTGAGATGCAGCCAGCTCTGGGGAAGGATGGCTTGGGAGCCACCACAAAAGGGTGCCGCAAGGGGACGGCTTGCTTGGCGCTGAAGGGTAGGTTGTGATCCTGATGCTGTCTGAGGGAGGGAATGTTCGGTGTGTGGAGAGAGTGAGAGAACCCAGCACCTGGTAGAAGACAGAGCAATGCCATAGTAATGCCAGCCCCTGGCCGAGATTCAACATGTAACCAAGGGGCTGGTGCTGGGTCTTTCAATGTGGCCTCATCTTGACACCCCCAAGGCCAGTTTGTGGGGATGGGGGCGCTGTGCAGTGGTGAGCTGGAGCCGGTTTGCACCGGTTCACGGGAACTGGTTGTTAAATTTAGAAGCCCTTTTAGAACCGGTTGTTTAGAACCAGTTGTCCCACAGGACAACTGGTTCTAAAAGGGCTTTTAAATTTAACAACTGGTAAAGCTCCGGCAGCTCCCCGCCCCCGACCCCAGCTCACCTCTGCTCCACCTCAGCCTCCTCCCCTGAACGCTCCGCCCTGCTTCTCCTCCCTCCCGCCCGCTTCCTGCAAATCAGCTGTTTGCGCGGAAGCCTGGGAGGGCTGAGAAGCAAGCACGGCCCGGCTCCAGCCGCATGGCCCAGCCCGGCCCGGTCCGGCTCCAGCAGGGAGGGGGTGTTGGATAGAGGGCAGGGGAGTTCAGGAGGATGGGGGGATGGATAGGGGTCGGGGCGGTCAGAGGGCAGGGAACAGGGGGATTGAATGGGGTCAAGGGTCCTGGGGGGGCAGTCAGGAAGGAGCAGGGGTTGGATGGGGCGGTGGGAGGCAGTCAGGGGACAGGGAAGGGGGGTGGATGAGGGCAGTGGTCCCAGGGAGGGGCATCAAGGAACGCGGGGGGGTGGATGGAGCAGGAGTCCCGGGGTGAGGAGGGAACCTGTTGATTAGATTTTGGCAGCTCATCACTGGGGCTGTGAGTATGTGTGTGGAGAAATCTGTAGCATGTGTGTGTGGAGAACTGGGTGGGATCTCCCTAGCACTCCCCTGGGGGTCCACAGATCTTTCAGGGATCAAATCCAGATCTGGCTGCTCCTAACCACTCCAGAGACCAAGTCCCAGGGACTCAGTGACTCAGAGAGCAGATATTAGACCCATCTCACCCTGCATCCTTCACAGAAGAGGATGAGTTGTCACTGACAGGTGGGTTTTCATCAGGAATCCTAGTTTTCCTTGATAAAAAAAACCCAAATTCTGTGATAAAAAAAATATAAAAATCTGTGCTTTTCCATGATTAAAATGGAACACTGAATTTTAGTTTCCCTATCCCCAGTAAAATGGAACCCCGCTTATCTTGGATCATCAAAAATTCCAATAATCCGTAGAGCTTCATCCCCGGTTCAGTTAACACACAGAGCCAAATAATGGAGACGATGGTAAAGAGGATTCTAAAAACAAAAGAACAATCATACTGGGTCAGACCAAAGGTCCATCTAGCCCAGTATCCCGTCTTCCAACAGTGGCCAATGCCAGGTGCCCCAGAGGAAATGAACCGAACAGGTAATCATCAAGTGATCCATCCCCTGTCACCCATTCCCAGCTTCTGGCAAACAGAGGCTAGGGACACCATCCCAGCCCATCCTAGCTAATAGCTATTGATGGACATATGCTCCATGAATTTATCTAGTTCTTTTTTGAACCCTGTCATAGTCTTGGCCTTCACAACATCTTCTGGCAAAGAGTTCCAGAGGTTAACTGTGCGTTGTTTGAAGAAATACTTCCTTGTGTTTGTTTTAAACCTGCTGCCTATTAATTTCATTTGGTGACCCCTAGTTCTTATGTTATGAGAAGTAAATAACACTTCCTTATTTACTTTCTGCACATCAGTCATGATTTTATAGACCTCTATCATGTCCCCCCTTAATTGTCTCTTTTCCAAGCTAAAAAGTCCCAATCTTATTAATTTCTCCTCATATGGAAGCTGTTTCATACCCCTAATCATTTTTGTTGCCCTTTTCTGTACCTTTTCCAATTCCAATATATCTTTTTTGAGATGAGGCAATCACATCTGCACGCAGTATTCAAGATGTGGCCATATCATGGATTTATATAGAGGCAATATGATATTTTCTGTCTTATTATCTATCCTTTCTTAATGATTCCCAACATGCTGTTCTTTTTTTTTGACTGCCGCTGCACATTGAATGGATGTTTTCAGAGAACTATCAACAATGACCCCAAAATCTCTTTCTTGAGTGGTAACAACTAATTTAGACGCCATCATTTTATATCTATAGTTGGGAGTATGTTTTCAATGTGCATTACTTTGCATTTATCAACATTGAATTTCATCAGCTGTATATGTTTTTATTTTTTTCACAAAATATAAAAAATAAAATATCTGTAAAAATGCAAATGTTGTGTTTTTCCTCATTTTTCTGTGGAAAACGGATTTCTAGCATCCCCGATTTTCACCTACAGCTTCGTTCTTGTTATTGGAAAAAAAATCCAAACATTTTTTTGCGGGGGGGGGCATCCTTTGAAGAGCAGCTGATCTCAGTAGAAATCAGACCTTTCTAGGGCCCAGTCCAAGACTAATGAACTCCCACAGGACTGAAAACCATCACAAATCTCCACATCTTCTGCTCCAATAGCCAGATGCACTAATTCCACATGATTTTTCTAACATAAACACAATATTCCCCCAAAACATAAACAAAACTCTGCCAGAACAAAGCACTCAACTGCACTCACAATCCCCGCCTGCTCCCCCCGCCCCCAGGCAGATGATAAGAGAGAACAAAGCATGTTAAGAATTATTGGTCACTTCACTCAACACACAAATGGAAGATACTACAGAGATGAAAGTGGTATGAGAACCTCCACAGAGCAGAGTAGCAAGAGCTGTACCTGTGGGTTTAAACACTGAATGAAGAGGACATTTCATGTCTCAGAGTATGGGGATGTCATATGGAATCTTTCCTCTCTCAGTCAGCAGTTGCAGAACCAGGCTGGTAGCTAGAAAATTGAAGCCACTGCTAGGCTGCACAAGGCCTATAATACAATGATGAAAGGAAGGGATGATCTGGTAGTTAAGGCATTAGACCGGCGCTCAGGCGACCCGGGTAAAACTTCTGATTCTACCACAAGCTCCTTGTGTGATCTGAGGCAAATGCCATAAATCTCTTTGTGCCTCAGTTTCCCTCATTGTTCCTTTGTCCTCGTTAGATTGAAAGCTCTTGGGAGCAGGGACTATCTCTCACTATGTGTCTGTGCAAAATCCAGACCAATGGAGCCCTGATCTCACTTGGAGACTCTGGGTGCTACCATCATAGAACTAATAGGATACAGAAAAAAAGCCCTGCCCTACACAGTCCCACCCCGTGGTCCTGTTCAATTTTATCCCATCACTGCAAAGCCCTTTCATCCTATGTATCCTCCATTTTGATCTGCTCCCCGCTTACTGTTACTCCCTCTATGTACTCCCACATTATTACCCCTTCTCCTTCCTTCATTATCTCACCAAAAATAATCTCATCTGTCTGTTTTACTATCTAGCTATCTATGTTTCATGCTGTCACGGAGTCACCGGTTCAGTGATCTGGAACTACTCCATATGAAGCCAGCCAGGACTCTGGGGGAGCCTCCTCTCTCTGAGCATACTGTCTCTAGGGCAAGAAGCTTACACAGCTTCAACCTTCCTGGGTCTGACCACAGAGCATTCAGCATCCCCTTCCACACCGTGCGCTTCCCGCAGTGAGTCTGCCCAGGAGGGGCTCCTGGGGAAGCCAGAGGGCCGTGCACCCCAACTCCACAGTCAGATGTGACTCTCAGCCATCCAGTAAAATAGAAGGTTTATTAGTCAACAGGAACAGAGCGTAGAACAGAACTTGTTAGCACAGAAATCAGTGAGTTTCAGCCAAGTCCATCTTGGGGGGAAGAGAGCCCAGAGCCAGGGCTCTGGTCCTCCCCCTGAGGCCCGAGCCAGCCGAGACTGACTCATTTTCAGCTGCCTGGCCTCTGCCCTGCCTGTTGCTCATCCTCCGGCCTTTGTCTCGCTTCCCGGGCCAAGAGTCACCTGGTCACATTCCCCTCCTGGGACTCAGGTTATGAAGGGGTGGCTATAGCATCAGTGCAGGCAGCTGGGGCAGCCTCCACAAAAATCACATCCCCTTATTCCCACCACCTAGACATTGGTGCAATACACAGGGAAACAGGGGCACACACAAAATTCATGCAAAACAGTAAGACTCACATAGGCTCACATACAACATAACAAGGGAAAATCCCCACTTCATCACATCTTTCCCCGCTTCGAGACCAAACTGAGTGGGGTCACTTTAGCCAGTGATCTGGGGAAGTTCAGGCCTCCCACTCTGGGAGAAAGCATCAGCTATAACATTTGCACTCCCCTTAACATGGACCACTGCCATCTCATAATCTGGAAGGACAGACTCCACCTCAGGAGCTTGGCATTGGCCTCTCTCATCTGGTGCACCCATGACAGGGCAAGTGGTCCACATACACAGTGAAGCGCCGCCCAAATAGATCTGGCTGCAGCCTTTTAAGAACCCACTCCATGGCCAGGCACTCTTTCTCTATGGCTGCATAGCCCTGCTCCCGGGGCAGCAGCTTCCTGCTTAGGTACATGATGGGGTGTTTCTCCTCTTTTGCATCAATATGCATTGGCACCACACCCAGCCCTGTGTCTGAGGCATCGGTGAACACCATAAAGGTCTTGTCAAAGACTGGGTTTCCCAGCACCGGGCCCTTGACCAGATCCTCCTTCAGCATGCAGAGAGCCCTCTGGCACTGCCTGGTCTGGATCAGCTTGTCTGGCTTTCCCTTCTTGCATAGCTCAGTGATGGGTGCTGACACAGAGCAAAAGTGGGGCACAAACCTCTGGTAGTGCCCCACCATCCCAGTCAAGGCCTGGGCCTATTTCTTAGTCTGGGGAGCAGGGCAGTCTCTGATCGCCCCCACATTGGCTGGCTCTGGCTTTAGGCAGACCTCCCCACCTTGTGGTCCAGGTACGACACCTCTGCCATCCCCACCTTGCACTTGCCAGCTTTTACAGTCAGCCCTGCATCCTTGAGGCGACCCAGCCCACTCTTCACCTGGGACACCTGGTCCTTCCAGGTCTGGCTAATGGCACAAATATCATCAATGTACGCTAGGGTAAAATTCTTCATTCCCCTCAGTAACTGATCCACCTGCCAATGTTAGGTGACCGGCACCGCCTTGAGGCTGAAAGGTAGGACTAGGGACTTGTACAGTCCCAAAGGGGTGACAAAAGCAGGTTTCAACCTGGCATCTGGATCCAAAGGCACCTGCCAGTAGCCTTTGGTGAAATCCCTGGTCATGGAGTACTGAGTCCCCCACAACTTGTCTAGGATCTCATCAGGCCTAGGTATGGGCAGGCACCAGACATGGTGATGTCATTGAGCTTCCGATAGGCAACACAGAATCGGATCGTCCCATCTTTCCTGGGGACCAGCACCATGGGATAGGCCCCGGGGCTGGTGGATGGCTGGATCACCCCTAAAGCCAGAATGTCTCTGACCTCTCCCTCCAGGGCCTGTGCTGTGTTCCCCATTACTCTGAATGGGGAACACCTAATAGGAGGGCCAGCCATAGGCACAGACTCCATGGGTGCTCCGGGTCTGGAGCACCCATGGGGAAAAATTATTGGGTCCTCTGCACCCACCGGCAGCCAAGCCCCCTCCCCCCCTTCTCCACTTCCTCCTTCTCCCTGAGTGTGCCACATCTCTGCTCCTCCGCCTACCTCCCAGCACTTCCCACCCGGCTGCTGCCAAACAGCTGTTTGGCAGCGTTAGCATGCTCTGGGGGAGAAGAGGGGGGAACGTGGCGCGCTCAGGGGAGGAGTCAGCTACCACCTGTATAAGGCCCCTTTGCCCTGCCTGAATCACACAAAGGGTCAGATCAGTGGATGGGTCTTGCCCAATGGCTTGTCCTTAGGAGCTTGATTTACACTGTGAGAACCTTCGGGTACGTCTATACTTACTTGCTGGTTTGGCGGCAAGCAATCGATCTTCTGGGATCGATTTATCGTGTCTTGTCTAGACGCGATAAATTGATCCCGGAAGCGCTCGCCGTCGACGCCGGTAATCCTGCTCCACGAGAGGAGTAGGCGGAGTCGACGGGGGAGGCTGTCTGCCGCGTGTGGACCCACGGTAAGTACCTTTAAGTTCGAACTAAGATACTTTGACTTCAGCTACGTTATTCACGTAGATGAAGTTGCGTATCTTAGTTGGAACTGGGGGCTTAGTGTGGACCAGCCCTTAGAGACATTTATTTTCTTTTATTCACTGATAGTAACAGCATGGATAGGAGTCAGCATTTGTGTGCATTCCAACTCATTTCAATAGACATTGCGCCTCACACATTTTGTTGTACCCCAAAAGTAGCTGATGCTTAGGTTACAAGCCCCTGTCTTGCATCTTGGTGTAATTATTTACACCTTTGCAAAGTATTGTCCAGCATATAGGGGGACTGAGCTAGGAGTCAGGAGATCTGCATTCAATTCCTCTGCAACTGACCTGCTGTGAGCAAGCCCCTTCCCCACTGTGAGCAAGTCCCTACCCCACTCTGTGGTTATATTTCCCCTCCCACCCTTTGTATGGTTGGAAGGGACCTCTAGGGGTCTTCCAGTCCATTCCCACCACCAGTACCATCCCACTAAGGCAGGATTTAATACATCCCTGAAGCTGAGGAGCAAGAGTGGAATTAAAAGCAGGTAGAGGAGAAGACTTCTACTGTAAGGTTAATTATAAATAAAATATGGGTCCTGATCCTCAGGTGGTATGTCTTGGTGGCGTTCCATTGACTGACTTAGACCAGGGGTGGATTTGCTTCATGTGCTGCTCTCAGTCAAATCATAGAATCATAGAAGATTAGGGTTGGAAGAGACCTCAGGAGGTCGTCTAGTCCAGCCCCCTGCTCAAAGCAGGACCAACACCAACTAAATCATCCCAGCCAGAGCTTTGTCAAGCCGGGCCTTAAAAACCTCTAAGGATGGAGATTCCACCACCTCCCTAGGTAACCCATTCCAGTGCTTCACCACCACCCTCCTAGTGAAATAGTTTTTCCTATTATCCAACCTAGACCTCCCCCACTGCAACTTGAGAGCATTGCTCCTTGTTCTGTCATCTGCCTCCACTGAGAACAGCCGAGCTCCATCCTCACTGGAACCCCCGTTCAGGTAGTTGAAGACTGCTATCAAATCCCCCCTCACTCTTCTCTTCTGAAGACTAAACAAGCCCAGTTCCCTCAGCCTCTCCTCCTAAGTCATGTGCCCCAGCCTCCTGATCATTTTTGTTGCCCTCCGCTGGTCTCTTTCCAATTTGTTCACACCAAATTTGTTCACATTGTGGGGGCCCCAAAACTGGATGCGATACTCCAGATGTGGCCTCATCAGTGCTGAATAGATGGGAATAATCACTTCCCTCAAACTATTGGCAATGCTCCTACTAAAGCAGCCCAATATGCTGTTAGCCTTCTTGGCAACAAGGGCACACTGCTTACTCATATCCAGCTTCTCATCCAGTCATCCTTTTCAGATATGTTCTTCAACACAATTCTCAAATCAGAGTCTGGTGTCTTTTGCAAAGGAAAGCACTTTGCAATGGAGTCCCTCCTTGACTTGTTGGTTCCTGAGGCTGAATATGAATGGGTTGAGCATGGGAGTCACCACTGTTGTCAGCAAGGATGCCACTTTGGAACGGTCTTGAAAGGGCCTGACGTAGATGAATATGGAGGTACCGTAGCCAATGGTGATGATGGTGAAATTGTAAGAACAGGTGGAGAAAGCTTTGATCCTGCCCTTGGTGGATAGGATCTTCATGATGGTGGCTAGGATGCAGATGTAGGAGACAACTGTGGGCAGCAACGTGCCAAGTTCCACAAACGCTGACACCATAAAGTCATCCAATTTGATGAGGCGTATGTCGGTGCAGGTGAGATGCAGCAAGGGGGCACTGTCTCAGAAGAAGAGGTTGATAATGTTGGGCCCACAGAAGGATAGCCCGGCTTTCATAGCAGTTGGTACGAACACAGCCAGGAATCCCCCCATCCATGAGCAAACCACCAGGAAGAGGCAAACCTTTCCGTTCATTATGGTGGCATAATGCAAGAGGAAACAGATGGCCACGTATTGATCATAGGCCATCACAGCGAGGAGTATGTATTCCGTGCAGCCCAGCAAGAAATAGAAGTAGGATGGGGCCAGGCAGCTGGAGAATGAGATTGTTTTTCTCGTTGAAAGAAAGTTCCACATCATTTTGGGCATTATGGAGATGGTCATGAGGATCTCAATGAGCGACAGGTGGATGAGGAAGAAGTACATGGGCGTCTGAAGGTGGCAATCAGTGCATATCAGCATGATGATGAGGACGTTCCCCATGAGTATCATCACAAAGAATGCCAGGAAAAGGATGATCTCCACTTCTCAAGGTTTGGGGAAACCCACCAGGATAAATTCACTAACCATGGTCTGATTCACCATCTTCATGTTTTTATACCTGAGCAATACAGCAAAGAGACAATCAGTTACTGGCACATGGTTCACAAATGTCCACCGAGTTTTGTCTCTGTGTGCTCAAGTTTAGACACCACTGGGCAGCTACATCCCCTGGGTATCTTTGAGGGTCTCACTTTTTGGTCACCCAGCTTGAGAAACCTAGTGGTGATATCTTCAGAAGTGCCCCACAGTGACCTAACTCTACTCCTGTTGACCTCAGTGGCACATGAATAAGGCTGTATGTCTGTCATGGAGGTCACAGAAGTCACGGATTCTGTGACTTTCCGCAGCTGTTTGGGTATGGGAGGGGGCTCAAGGCTGTGTCAGGGGGCTGTGGTGTGGGGCGGCGCTTACCTCAGACGGGGGGGCCTCCCTGGAAGCAGCCAGCATGTCTCTGAAGCTCCTAGGTGGAGAGGCCAGGGGGCTCAGTGTGCTGCTCATGCTTGCAGGCACCACCTCCATAGCTCCCATTCGCTGTGGTTCCCGGTCAATGGGAGCTGCAGAGCCAGAGCTCATGGTGGGAGCAGCATGCAAAGCCCCCCTGTCCTTCCCTCCCCCTACGAGCTGTAGGGACATTCTGACCACTTCCAGGGAGCTGAATGGAGCTGGGTAGGGAGCCTGCCAGCCCCTACAACCCCCTCCCCCATCCCAGCACCAGCAGGGTTCCTGGGCCGCACACTGCCCCCGCCCTCCCCACCAGCGCCAGCGGGAGTCTCAGGCCACCCACCCCCAACACCCACGGTGCCCCCCCAGAGCACCTGCAGACCCCGGCCCAAGTTTTAGTTAGGGCTATATAGTACAAGTCATGGACAGGTCACGGGCCATGAATTTTTGTTTACTGCCCGTGACCTGTGCATGACTTTTACTAAAAATACCAGTGACTAAAATGTAGTCTTACACATGAACCACTTTTCAAAGATGAAGATAGTGGGAATGCCAAAAATTCCTGAGCTGGTTATGCCATTGAAGGAAGTTCTTTAAACTAAGTAAAAATAGCAATAGGCCATGGATAATCCATCTCACTGGCATAGTGCAGAGTAAAGATGGTTGAAATGTTTCAATGAAAAATATTCCTGCTCAGAAATGGGATTGTGTCAAAAATGAATTTTTTATGGGAAATCTCTCTCTCTCTCAGTATGTGTATATATATATATATATATATATATATATATAAAATTAAAGCATGGGGGGTAAGTGACTCGACCAGTATCAGAGAAACAAATAGCACTAGCAGAGAAAACAGGTTTCTTGTTGCTTAGTCCTCTGCTTTAATCACTACACTACATTACATTACATTACTTAACACAGCCAAAAATACAACCCAGGATTCCCATGTTCTTGTAACTTGCTCTAAACAACTGAGCACACTCCAACTTGGACACAGGAATATGCCCATCAGACTTTCACAACTAATCCTGACTCCCCTCCCAGAGCTGGGAGTAGAAGCAGGAGTCCTGACTCCCTGCTTCCTGCCCTCACCCACTCTTAACTACCAGATACCATTCCCCTCCCAGGGCTGGGAAGACAACCTAGGAGTCCTGGCTGCTAACCCACATTGTTCTAAGCACACTTCTTGGACGACACTGTCCCTTCCCTGAGCAAGGAGTGAAACTCTTCATCTCCTGTGCTAACCATTAGATTATGTTCCAGTAATATAGCTAAGCTCTGGTCTTGTTAGAGGGCAGGAATGCTAAATAAGAACTGACTAATTCATCTTCCTCATTTACTCTGACCTATTGCAATTATAAGTATAGGGGACAAAAAGAAGACTAACTAGAACAAAAACACTAAGGTCCAGTTCCCCAGCTAGTGTAGATCACCACCACTGAAACTCTGTCTAACCCAAGGGGCCAGATCTCTAGTTTGTGTAAATCAACATAGCTTCACGAAAGTTACTAACCCAGATTTTCTGCTGCTATAAACTAATTCATCTTTGATGTCAACTGAGATTCTGGTCCTTGATATTTTCAGCTGTGGAAGAACTAGGATTTAAAATTGTATCATGCCAAAGGAACTGGATTCACATCTCTGTCTAACCTTGGTGCTTAGTGGGGAAGGGTGTGAGATCCACTGTACAGTGACCCTAGGATTCCCCTTGCTATGATGTTTTCAAAATCAGGTATCTTTTCCACACTCATGTATATATATATATTTTTAATTTGACATATGGCTTAGGGGGGAAAAACAAGATCTATCTTTCTTTGAAACCTGTCAACAACCCCCTCAAAAGTATTCTAATGAAAAGCATTAGCACAATTCAAGTGAACTGATATACTAGAGACGTACACATCAAATAGTTCTTACTATCACTTTCAGTGGTGATTAGAGCAGTGGTCTGTAAGTCTGGAATCCTTGATACCCTTCCTTTCCCTGATGCTCACTCACACTGACAGTGAGCTCATCTCTCCTCTGTGCCTTAGTTTTCCTATTTATAAAGTAGTAGTAGTAATATTTCTCCAGAATCTGTATTCTTTGAGATCCTTGAATCAAAGGTATTATTATGAATACTAATAAAGTGTATTATTATTATTATTTTTATTATTATTATTATTATTATTATTATTACTATTACTATTATTACTATTATTATCTGATTAGTAGTGTTTTCTTTTGAATTGTACAAAACACTAAATGCTGCCATACTTACTTTAGCCATCATTATCCAAAGTGTATCTGCATTTAAATCATTCTGTTGATTTTCTTAACTCTTAAGGGTGCCATGAAGGAAAGAGTCCTGGTTCCACATGAGAACAGTAATCCAAAGACCCACTTACATTATGAAATCAAAAGACAGCTGAGTTGAACTCCTACATTGGTTCAAAGTCATGAACCTCCAGCTACTGCTCTATGATCTGCGTCTGCTGTTTTCTTATACACTGTGGAATACACCAATATCTTCTACCTGAGATGAGTTCAGCAGGGAATAGAGAAGATGAGCCATTGACAGAATTGGCTTCTTTTGTCTTTCACGTAGTGGAGATGCTGCCAACCAATCATAGTACAAACCTTTGTGCTATAGGGTAGAAGTTATTGGCCAACCATTTAATGAAGGGGATTGGGAAGAAGCTGTTGTGACGTTCTATACCTTGGGAGAGGGCCCTGTAACCCCCATATTCCTCATTTTTATATAATTGTGATCTTAAATATAAAACAGGCCTTGTACGGTATCAGGGGAAAGGTTATGATCTGCTGAAAGTTATTTCTCTATCCATATATGTATATCATTAATGCATATGAAGTTATGAAAATTGTCTCGCATGGTTGTAACTAAAACATGCTGTAAGTTGGGTAATCAGTCAGATATTAGCTCCCCAGAGGCAACAGCAAGGAAAGTTGATATATCCTTGAGGGAAGCTGGTTTAGGAAGAAATCACTTGAGGCCAGAGAGCAGCAAGCTAACAAAGCTACCATTTATTTACAGACACGGAGCTGACCTGACCAGCCGAAGCTGGCTGGGCTATCCCCTAATAATCTAACTCAGTTGCCATAGGAACAAAAACCACGACAACCAAATACACAACATATTCCTCCCCCCTTAATAAGAACATCCCCTAAATAAAACAAACACTAAACTAGAGAAGGAGGGTAGACTGCCTCCATTCCCGGCTAAACACTGGGGATTATTTTGCCCCATAACCATGGGTTTGCCCTAGCTAAAGATCCAGCCATTGAGGGGGTCTTCTTTCTCTAGGTGGATTACGGCGAACTTCTGGTGTTATTGCACCCGAAAGTACCATGGGCGCAGGCCTGACAATGGGCTCAGGGTTTGCAGCGCACGGGTGAAGAGGTGCTATCAGCTCGTGCTGGGCAATGGGGTATCTCAGCCGCCGGCAGTAATGGAGGAGAACAGTCAGGAACAGCTGATTCTTGATTCGGTGTCTCGCCAGAAGAGGTGAAGTCAGACAACTCAACTGAAGATGTGTCCTGAGGACTGGCATGACCTGGCAACAGCTGATCTACATGTTGCCGCCAGATGAGATTCTCTGCAGTCCGAACTGTGTAAGAGGAAACTAGTCCTGTTTGAGTGATGATCGTGGCAGGGACCCATTTAGCTCCAGAAGTATAATTCCGAGCCAAAACTGGCTGTCCCGAGCTAAAGGTTCGGTCTTTTGCTCTGGGTGCCCATCTGATGACTTGATATTGCTGCTGACATTGCACAATTTGTCGGGGTTCAGAAGGTTTCAGTAGATCAAAGCAAGTGCGCAGCTGTCGTCCCATCATTAGAAAGGCCGGGGATGCCTTGGTCGTAGCATGAGGTGTGTTTTTGTAGGAAAGTAAGAAGGTATCCTGACGCTTTTGAATGGAGTGTTGTCCCCTTGCCGATTTCAAAGCATGTTTCATTGTCTGCACAAATCTTTCAGCTAATCCATTGGTGGATGGATGATATGGTGCTGTAGTGATGTAGTGTATCCCATTTGCCTTCACAAAATTTTGAAACTCCTGAGAGACGAACTGCGGTCCGTTGTCACTCACAAGTTGTTCTGGCAGACCGAAACGACTAAAGAATGCCCGTAGTTTTTGGATAGTACTCTCTGCAGTAGTGGACTGCATTATAGAGACTTCTGGCCATTTAGAATGGGCATCTACTACCACCAAGAACATGCTTCCTTCAAGGGGGCCAGCGAAGTCAATGTGCATATGTTGCCACGGGTTTTCAGGTCAGTCCCATGGGTGTAGGGGTGCCCACTGGGGTGCATTCCTCACACCCTGACATGACATACAAGCTTTTGCCTTCTCTTCAATAGCACTGTCCAATCCAGGCCACCAAAAATAGCTTCGTGCAATTTCCTTCATGCGCACTATTCCACAGTGACCCGGAATGTAGCTGTTCTAACATCTGTGATCTCAGTGGTGGTGGAATAATGACACGTCTCCCACACAACAAACAACCAGATTGGATCGATAACTCCGTCCTCCTGGACATGTAGGTAACAAGGTCGGGTGAGACCGGAGAGGTTTGTCAAGATTTTCCATGCACCACCAGGTCCATAACTTGGGACAATACTGGGTCAACACGAGTTGCCTTCTTTATCTGAGTAGCAGTGATGGGTGTATTCTCTACCTGTTCAAAGTAGAAGATTTCCGTTTGGGCACTATCTTGATGTTTGACCAGCAAAGGCAACCTTGAGAGGCCATCTGCATTGCTGTGCAGAGTGGATTTCTGATATTTGATTTCATATGTGTGCGCTGAAAGTAACAATGCCCAACATTGCATACGACTAGCAGCTAATGGGGGAATGCCTGTGTAGGGTCCAAAAATTGATGTCCGAGGTCAATGGTCTGTGAGAAGAGTAAACTTCCGCCCAAACAGGTACCGATTAAACTTCCGAATTCCAAAAATGATTTCCAATGCCTCACATTCAATTTGGGCACAGTTAGTTTCTGCTTTGCTTAGAGTGCGTGAAACAAAAGCAATAGGTCTCTCTTCTCCCGAAGGCATAATGTGTGACACGACTGCTCCCACTCCATAAGGGGAGGAATCGCAGGCCAATTGTAGGGTTAAGGCTGGATCAAAGTGCGTTAGAACTTCAAAATTTAGCAATGCATCCTTAGCTTTGTTAAATGCAACATCACAGGCTTCAGTCCACTTCCAGGCCTTGTTCTGCCCAAGGAGTTCATGAAGTGGTTTTAGCAGTGTGGCTAACTGTGAGATGAACTTTCCATAATAGTTCAATAGTCCTAGAAACGAGCGAAGCTGGCTAACATTTCGAGGTGGGGGAGCCTCCACAATAGCCTTAACTTTTGCAGGGGCCTTATGAAGACCCACAGTATCAATGATGTGTCCCAAATATTCAACAGAGGGCTGGAAGAATTCACACTTGTCTTTGCGAACTCGTAGGCCATACTCTTCCAGTCTTTGTAGGGTAGCCTCTAAATTCTTTAAGTGATCCTCTTCATTCCTTCCAGTGACCAGGATATCATCCAGATAGCACTGAACTCCTGACAAGCCGCACAAGATCTGGTCCATAGCCCTCTGGAACAGGGCGGGAGCAGACGTTATTCCGAAGGATAGGCGACAGTATCGATAAATCCCCTTATGAGTCACAATAGTCAACAGCTCTTGGGACTTTTCATCGACGTGCATCTGTAAATACGCTTGACTCAGATCAATCTTACTGAACTTTTGTCCCCCAGCCAGGCCCGCGAAGAGGTCATCGATGCGGGGAAGCGGGTATTGCTCTGCACACAACACCGGATTGACAGTGACTTTAAAATCACCGCAAATCCGGAGGAAGCCATCTTTCTTCATTATTGGAATGATAGGAGTGGCCCATGGGCTTTGGGTAACTGGTATTAGGACTCCATTGGTGACCAGGCGCTCGAGGTCCGCTTCAACTTTTGGCCTGAAGGCATATGGCACAGTTCGGGCTTTCAGATATTTTGGTGGACTGTCAGGTTTAATGTTCAATGTCACAGTGATTCCCTTCATACTTAGAATCATAGAATCATAGAATATCAGGGTTGGAAGGGACCTCAGGAGGTCATCAAGTCCAACCCCCTGCTCAAAGCAGGACCAATTCCCAACTAAATCATCCCAGCCAGGGCTTTGTCAAGCCGGGCCTTAAAAACCTCCAAAGAAGGAGACTCCACCACCTCCCTAGGTAACGCATTCCAGTGATTCACCACCATCCTAGTGAAAAAGTTTTTCCTAATATCCAACCTAGACCTCCCCCACTGCAACTTGAGAGCATTGCTCCTTGTTCTGTCATCTGCCTCCACTGAGAACAGCTGAGCTCCATCCTCTTTGGAACCCCCCCTCAGGTAGTTGAAAGCAGCTATCAAATCCCCTCTCATTCTTCCCTTCTGGAGACTAAACAATCCCAGTTCCCTCAGCCTCTCCTCATAAGTCATGTGCTCCAGACCCCTAATCATTTTTGTTGCCCTCCACTGGACTCTTTCCAATTTTTCCACATCCTTCTTGTAGTGTGGGGCCCAAAACTGGACACAGTATTCCAGATGAGGCCTCACCAATGTCGAATAAAGGGGAACGATCACGTTCCTCGATCTGCTGGCAATGCCCCTATTTATACAGCCCAAAATGCCATTAGCCTTCTTGGCAACAAGAGCACACTGTTGACTCATATCCAGCTTCTCATCCACTGTGACCCCTAGGTCCTTTTCTGCAGAACTGCTACCCAGGCATTCGGTCCCTAGTCTGTAGCAGTGCATGGGATTCTTCCGTCCTAAGTGAAGGACTCTGCACTTGTCCTTGTTGAACCTCATCAGGTTTTTTTTGGCCCAATCCTCTAATTTGGCCTAATCCTCTAACTTCCCAGATCCTCTCCAAAAACAGCAGCATGTTTCCTTAGTATAGGGGTTAGACTGGTTTCTTCTTTAGTCATTCGGTGCACTTTTGCCCAGTTCAGCTGACTGTTTCCAAGCCAAGACCTACCCATTAAGGCTGGGTAATTACCTCTCACCACAAACAGTGGCAATTTAGCAGCCTGTCCATTGAGCTCCACCTTAACATCAATAGTGGCCAACATGGGCACAGCTTCTCCCGTATACGTCTTCAGAACAGTTTTTGTTGCCTTAAGCGGAAGATGCTGTAGTTTTTCTTTATACACAGTCTCTGAGACCAGCAAGACGGCTGCACCGGTGTCCAGTTCCATGCGTATAGGTTTGCCATCCAACAACGGGGTTACCCAGTATTCATGTGAGCCCACTGCCAAAGACAAAACGTTCAGTGGCACTTCCTCTTGCGATGAGGTGTCACCTTGATCATCCTGGGTCTGCTCTAGGGTATGCAGGGTTCCCCTTTTGGTCGGCCATACCACAGGCCTCTTTTTCTTTTGTTTACAGGCACACTCGATGTGTCCCTTTTTGCCACCGTGTCAACATACCAGGTCCTTACACCAGCATTCTGATGCCTGGTGACCCGGCTTACCACAGCAGTAACATTCCTGACTCTGAACAGTTTTGTGGGTAGGTTCTTGTGACACTTTATGCACCCTAGGGGATGCACCGATGTATTGTGCCTCCTTTGTAGCCAGTTCCATGGAGACTGCAATATCAATAGCCTTCTGTAAAGTAAGCTGAGCCTCTGTCAGTAGGCGCTTCCGTATAGCTTCACTGTACAGACCACACACTAACCTGTCACGCAGGGCATCATTTAACATCTCCTTAAATTCACAGTGTTCTGCTAGCTTTTTTAAAATTGCTACAAATTGTACAACTGTTTCATCTTCTTTTTGGTCTCTTTTGTGGAACCTATATCTTTCAGCAATTACTAGTGGTTTGGGGGGGAAATGGGACCCCAGGATTTCCACAATGTCACTGTAAGATTTGGTCTTAGGCTTAACAGGGTGGAGTAAGCTGCATAGCAGGGAGTAGGTTTTAGCCCCTACAACACTTAAGAATATTGGCACCTTCTTCGCTTCTGTAATGTCATTTGCAATAACAAAAAGCTCAAAACGCTCAGTATACACATGCCACTGCACTATATTCTCATCAAAAGTTTCCAGTGGCCTGGTCAGAGTAGCCATGGTTTTAGTTTCAGTTTCACAGTCAGTGCCAACAAGCAGTTTTGTTTGTTTGTTTATTTGTTTACCTTGACTTCTACTTCCTTCTGTTGCTGGGGCAGCACCGGTATCCCATCCTCGTCGCCACATGTTATATCCTTGGGGGCAGCCAGTTTAGGAACAAATCACTTGAGGCCAGAAAGCAGCAAGCTAACAAAGCTACCATTTATTTACAGACACAGAGCTGACCTGACCAGCCGAAGCTGGCTGGGCTATCCCCTAATAATCTAACTCAGTTGCCATAGGAACAAAAACCACGACAACCAAATACACAACAAAAGTAACCAACACCCGGGCACCATGACAAACAACCCATCAACAACCAATGTCCAGCAAGGTAGCGGCGGCTCCAGGCACCAGCACTCCAAGTGTGTGCCTGGGGCAGCAAGCCGCGGGGGGCGCCCTGCCAGTGCCTGCAAGGATGGCAGTTAGGCAGCCTTTGGCGGCATGCCTGCGGGAGGTCTGCCGGTCCCGTGGATTCGGGGGCAATTTGGCTGTGGGTACGCCGAAGCCACGGGACCGGCGGACCTCCCACAGGCATGCCACCGAAGGCCGCCTGCCTGCCATGCTTGGGGAGGCAAAAAAGCTAGAGCCGCCCTGCAGCAAGGGGTTACAATTCAGTGACTCAGCTGCATGAGGCCACACCAGGGGAATTTCTCAACCTTTCCTGGAGACTCAGCAAAGCCCCAGATATGCCTGGACTTGTGCTCCCCAAGCACATGTGACTGAGGTTATAAAACAGAACACAGTGGCCATATGCTGGACCTTTCTCCTTCACCCACCTATGCTGCAAGCAACAAGGACACTCTGAAGACTGCAACTGAGGGGACTGGCCCAGATTTCAAGGGTGAAATCTGTATACTATGGACTGCAATATCCAGTGGGGAGAGAAACATTGCTTAATCTAGATGTTGCCAAGTCTAATAGGGTCGAGAGTTTAGACTGAGTGGTTATATATTCTTTTCTTTTGATAACTAACTCTGACTTTTTTCCTATCACTTAATATCACTTAAAATCTATATTTTGTAATCAATAAATTTCTTTTACTGTTTATCTTTACCAGTGAGTTTGTATGATGTGTGTGGCAAATGTGCTCAGGTTTGCAAAGGTTGGTGTATATCCACTTTCCATTGATGAAGTGGTGAACAAATTAATAAAACTGCGTTGCGCATGCAGTGCAAGATGGTATATTCCTGAGATACAGTGCTGGGACCTGGGGGAATTTGGCTCTGGTGACTTTTTCTGTGTGTGATTCATGAGTGGCTCTGGGAGAATTCATGCAATATAGCTAGGTGTGGGGCTCCACATGCTGTTGTGCTAAGTGATCATAGCACCTGGAGGGGCTTGCTGCTTGTCACTAGCAGAGCATTGTGAGAGACAACCCAGGCTGGAGAGAGTTAAGGGGGCACAGCGGTCCCACAGTCCCAGGCTGCACCTTGGGGATCCCCTCACAGCTGCCATTAAGGGTTTGGTTGTTCCATGATTGTCCACTAGGAGGTCTGTGATGCCTCTCGTACTAGCCATTTCTACAGCCTACAGGACTGGTCTATAACCTTATGCATTCTGGCAGATCCTAAACTGACAGACTTACTGGTTATTTTCAGTCCAAGCTGAGCTAATGCTTAGGACTCACACACCACACAGAGTCTGGATGTGTCTTAATAGCCATACATCCACTATACTGGTCCCTCACCAAACTCTCTTAAGCAAAGTAAGCTGTCTTGGGATAAGAGGGAAGGTCCTCTCATGGATTGGTAACTGGTTAAAAGATAGGACACAAAGGGTAGGAATAAATGGTCAGTTTTCAGAATGGAGAGAGGTAAACAGTGGTGTCTCCCATGGGTCTGTACTGGGCCCAGTCCTATTCAGCATACTCATAAATAATCTCCAGAAAGGGGTAAACAGTGAGGTGGAAATTTGCAGATGATATAAAACTACTCACAATACTTAAGTCCCAAGCAGACTGTGAAGAGTTACAAAGGGATCTCACAAAACTGGGTAACTGGGCAACAAAATGGATAGTAATGCATATTGGAAAATATAATCCCAACTATACATATAAAATGATGGGCTCTAAATTAGCTGTTACCACTCCAGAAAGAAATCTTGGAGTCATTGTGCATAGTTCTCTGAAAACATCCATTCAATGTGCAGCTGCAGTCAAAAAAAATGAAGAGAATGTTGGGTATCATTAAGAAAGGGATAGATAATAAGACAGAAAATATCATATTGCCTCTATATAAATCCATGGTACACCCACATCTTGAATACTGCGTGCAGATGTGGTTGACCCATCTCAAAAAAGATATATTGGAATTGGAAAAGGTACAGAAAAGGGCAACAAAAATGATTAGGGGTATGAAACAGCTTCAATATGAGGAGAAATTAATAAGATTGGGACTTTTTAGCTTGGAAAAGAGACAATTAAGGGGGGACATGATAGAGGTCTATAAAATCATGACTGGTGTGCAGAAAGTAAATAAGGAAGTGTTATTTACTTCTTCTCATAACATAAGAACTAGGGGTCACCAAATGAAATTAATAGGCAGCAGGTTTAAAACAAACAAAAGGAAGCATTTTTTCCACACAATGCACAGTCAACCTGTGGAACTCCTTGCCAAAGGATGTTGTGAAGGCCAAGGCTATACCAGGGTTCCAAAAAGAACTAGATAAATTCATGGAGGATAGGCTCATTAATGGTTATTAGCCAGGATGGGCAGGGATGTTGTCCCTAGCCTCTGTTTGCCAGAAGCTGGAAATGGGTGACAGGGGATGGATCACTTGATGATTACCTGTTTTCTTTGTTCCCTCTGGGGCACCTGGCATTGGCCACTGTGGGAAGCCAGGATACTGGGCTAGATGGACCTTTGTTCTGACCCAGTATGGCCTTTCTTATGTTATGTTCTTATGCACTATCTGGCTAGCAAATGAACAGCATCTATCTATCTATCTATCTATCTATCTATCTATCTATCTATCTATCTATCTATCTATCTATCTATCTATCTATCTTATACCACACCCATCACTGCGATGCATAAGAATTTGCTAGTTGTTTTAAATATAATATATACAGGACCAAAGAAGAATGACAGATCTTCACAGATCCAATCCCAGATAATGCATACACAGCTGTCTTTCTCAATGTCATTAGGGGTCAGATGTTTGAAGGTATTTATAAGCACATAATGGGATTTTCAAAGGTAATGTCCATTGAAATCAATGCTTTTGAATATCCCACAAGGTGCTGAAAATACCTTTAAAAATCTGCTTTATTAATTTATTAATTCATGCCCTGTTGAGATCCTGTTGAGCCAGCTTCTTCCCAATCTCCATCATTAAATGGTTGGCCAGTGGCTTCTGCCCTATAGCAGGAAGAATAACAGGAGTACTTGTGGCACCTTAGAGACTAACAAATTTATTAGAGCATAAGCTTTCATGGGCTACAACCCACTTCTTCGGATGCATATAGAGTGAAACATATATTGAGGAGATATATATACACACATACAGAGAGCATGAACAGGTGGGAGTTGTCTTACCAAGTCTGAGAGGCCAATTAAGTAAGAGAGAAAAAAAAAACTTTTGAAGTGATAATCAAGGTAGCCCAGTACAGACAGTTTGATAAGAAGCAAGTGTGAGAATACTTACAAGGGGAGATAGATTCAATGTTTGTAATGGCTCAACCATTCCCAATCCCTATTTAGCCCTGAGTTGATTGTGTCTAGTTTGCATATCAATTCCAGCTCAGCAGTCTCTCAGGAAGCTTTGTATCTGACCTGGGAAAGACTCATAAACTAATCTTGGGAATGGGGCCTCTGTATATGTGCTGCCATCCTGTCTAAGTTGTTATATTGCTTTGACATCTACCTGAGGTTTTTATAAGACCCTATTGCCATAGTACCTTAGCACCTCACACACTTTAATGTATTTATTCTCACAGCACCACTGTGAGGGAGGCAGAGTTATTATCTTCATTGCATATAGGGGAACTGAGCCACAGAGATGCTTAGGGCCAGAATAAAAAATATATATTTAGGTGCATAAGATCCAGATACGGTTGCCAGGTGTTTGGTTTTCTACCGGAATGCCCAGTCAAAAAGGGACCCTGGCTGCTCCGGTCAGCACCACTGACTGGGACATTAAAAGTCCAGCTGGCAGCAGAGGCAGGCTCCCTACCTGGCTCCTCATGACTCCCAGGAAACTGTCAGCAGCTCCCTCTGGGTCCTAGTCGGAGGCATGGCCATGGGGGTTCTGCGCACTGCTCCTGGGACTAACACCAGCTCAGCAGCTCCCATTGGCCAGGAACTGCAGCCAATGGGAGCTGAGGGGGTGGCACCTGCAGGTGTGGGCTGCGCACAGAACCACGTGGTTGCGCTTCTGCCTAGGAGCCAGAGGGAAATGTCGCTGCTTCCTGGGAGCTGCCTACAGTAAGTGCCACCTGCAGCCCGCACACCCTCCTGCACCTCAACACTTTCCTCCAGCCCAGAGCCCTCTCTTGCACCCTAAACACCTTATTTATGGCCCCACCCCTGAGCCCGTACCCCTAGCCCAGAGCCCATACACCTTCCCACACCACAACCCCCTGCCTCAGCCCAGAGCCCCCTCCCACACCCTAAAACCCTGCCCCAGCCCAAAGTCCTGCACCCCAAACCCCTCATATCTGGCCCCACCTCAGAGCAGAACCCCAGAGCCCTCACTCCCTCCCATACCCCAACCCTTCAATCCAGAGCCCCTTCCTGCACTCCAAACTCCTTATCTCTGGCCCCACCCCAGAGCCCACAGCCAGAGCCCTCACCCCCTCTCACACCCCAACCTTCTGCCTCAGCCGTGTGAAAACGAGCAAGTGAGCAAGGGTGGAGAAGAGCAAGTGATGGAGGGAGGGGAGGAATGGAGTGAACTGGGGGCGTGGCCTCAGAGAAGGGTTGGGACAGAGGGAGGGGAAAGGGTGTTCGGTTTTCTGCAAATATAAAGTTGGCAACCCTAGATCCAGATAGAGGCCTACTAAGATTTTCAGAGGCCCAATGAGCACTCAATAGCAGTTAGACACCTAGGGACTTTTGAAAATCCTGCTAGCCTCTTAGATACATCCTTATGCTTAAATACTTTTTTAAAATACAGCTCTTGGTTATTTACCCCAGGTCACAAAGGAAATCTCTGAGAGAGTAGGAACTCAAAACCAGATCTCTCATGTTCTAGACTAGTGCTGTAACCACGGGCATTCCCTTTGTCCTGCTCTGCCATTCTTCATGCCCAGGACTTGTCTTGGTCAGATGATGTTAATCCAGAAGAGGCACTGGATTCTGGAGACTTTCAGCACCTGTTCTAGTAGATCAACTCAGACAACAATGAACACTGTGTCTCCTGCAGTAGTTAGGCCAAATTCCAGCCTGGGTTGTCCTCTAAGGAGCATCCATACAGGGATGTCCTTCTACCCTATCACAAGGCAGTGGCTCAGAAGCATTGTCCCATTCCATTCCAATATTCTATGTTCTCTGTAGAAGCCCCTTGCCTGGGGTTCCATATGGTTTAGGGGTAGGGCTTGGGGCAGCACATGTGATAAAATTCACTGCAGCATACAGATGCTCAGATATTACAGCAGTGGAGGGCATGTAAGAACCTAGATAGACAAATGTGAGTGTAGGGGGCTGGTTGGATAGATAGAGAAATGTGCATGGACCTACTTTGATTGAGGGGTATGTAAGGAGATAGGAAGATAGTCCCATTTGATTTTCCTATAGGAGTCCAATATGGAGTTAATACAGATGGGATGTGTTTTAACTGTCTTTGGATCAACTCTGTCTGGTGCTGAGGACAAGTTGATTGAACTACTGTGCTACAAAGAAAGAGATGCTTATGCAGCCCACAATGTGTTACCTGGTCTGCAGGGGCTGGGTGGCAGAGCAGTGGCAGCCCAGACCCCGACCCCGGACCCCTGGCCAGCTGCCCGACCCAGATCCTGGACCCCCACCACTTAGGACCGGCCGGCTGCCCATCCTGGACCCCAGATCTCTGCTGTGCAAGACTGGCCAGCTGCCTGCCAAGGCCCCAGGACATTGTGGGGCTGGGCAGTAGCCCTGACCCCCAGTCCCCTGACCCTGCGGGGCCGGCCGGCAGCCTCGACCCTGGACCCCCACCACGCAGGGCAGGCAGGCAGCCCCGACCCCGACTCTGCCATGCTGGGTGGTGGGGCAGCCCAGACCCTACTGCACTGGGCAGCTGGGAACCCTTTAGCACACAGCTGAGCTTGGCTGCAGCTGTGTGCTATTTGGGCTGAATGCGGCCCTCGGGCTGCTGGTTGAGAACTGCTGATCTAGCCATTCTCATAGAACTGTGTTTGCTTAGCAGCTCTAGCAGGAATAAAAATTGTGGAAATTTCTTTTGGTTCTAAAAATCCAACTCTAGTACACCTGGATGACGTATGCACGCAGTGAAAAGAAGCCATTTTTACTTAATTAATTTCCATAGTGGAACAACTTTTGAACGATCTAAAAGTTATAATTATTGTATTGGTAGGTAAAGAAAAAACATTTCACAAATTTTCAAAAGTATTTTCATTTGCATGATTTTGAAAATGACTGATTTTTTCTTTAAATTAAAATACATAAACTCTTACCTAAAAATGATTAACTTTGGGATTTCCCTCCACTTTTTTCTATTTTTATCTCCTTTATCTCCTTTTTACTTTCTCCCCATTTTAAAGTAAAATTGGGAAAAGGAGTGGAAAAGGGGAAGAAAAAATTCCTAAATAAATGTAAGAAAATATTTTCCCCACTTTTTTCCTCAGAAAATTTTCAAAACGTTCAAAGCAATGTTTATAATGTTATTTCCAAACTTCAGTAAAAAGCAACTATTTATCAAGCCCAGTTTCCATCAAAAAAGATTAGCCATCATTTTTATAAATGTATTTTTATGTAAGGATTAGTGGAAAAGGCAACCAAAGAGAACTTTAGTTTAACCTGTATAGGTAGAAATAGAACTACAAACATTGTCTCAAAGAATTAAGTCTAATTCTCTGTAAAAGCAAAGATTGAATTTTTACCAGTCACATGAGAAACACAAATATACAGCATCTGTGCCTGAGGGAGAAATTTATAACGTATAATATAATATCCATAATTCCTAATCTGGAACATTCAATAATAACAACATCATGACATTTAGAAAATTATTTATGCTATATAAACTATTCCTCATTTGAAATGGTTTTTTTCTTCCCGATAAGATTTTGATTTCCCTGATCTTTTGTCCGTCTTTGAAATTATTAATAGAACATGTTTATCAAAAATTGTCAGGCTCAGATCCTTAGCTGCTGCAAGATGTTCAGGGAGTGACATCAAATTGCATTAGCTAGGGATCTGGCCTACAACTCCTATGGAGATATGCTGATTTACACCACCCGGGGATCTGACTCATTGACTACAATGGCAGGAGAGCACAAGAGGGGAGGACTCCTGTCTCATACTGAGAAAGAGGGATGATCGATGAGTTATCTTAAGTGCCTATACACAAATGCAAGAAGCCTGGGAAACAAGCAGGGAGAACTGGAAATCCTGGCACAGTCAGAGAACTATGATGCGATTGGAATAACAGAGACATGGTGGGATAACTCACATGACTGGAGTACTGTCATGGATGGATATAAACTGTTCAGGAAGGACAGGCAGGGCAGAAAAGGTGGGGGAGTTGCGTTGTATGTAAGAGAGGAGTATGACTGCTCAGAGCTCCGGTATGAAACTGCAGAAAAACCTGAGAGTCTCTGGATAAAGTTGATAAGTGTGAGCAACAAGGGTGATGTCGTGGTCAGAGTCTGCTATAGACCACAAGACCAGGGGGATGAGGTGGACAAGGCTTTCTTCCGGCAACTAACAGAAGTTGCTAGATCGCAGGCCCTGGTTCTCATGGGAGACTTTAATCACCCTGATATCTGCTGGGAGAGCAATACAGCGGTGCACAGAAAATCCAGGACGTTTTTGGAAAGTATAGGGGACAATTTCGTGGTGCAAGTGCTGGAGGAACCAACTAAGGGCAGAGCTTTTCTTGACCTGCTGCTCACAAACAGGGAAGAATTAGTAGGGGAAGCAAAAGTAGATGGGAACCTGGGAGGCAGTGACCATGAGATGGTCGAGTTCAGGATCCTGACACAAGGAAGAAAGGAGAGCAGCAGAATACGGACCCTGGACTTCAGAAAGCAGACTTTGACTCCCTCAGGGAACAGATGGGCAGGATCCCCTGGGAGAATAACATGAAGGGCAAAGGGGTCCAGAGAGCTGCCTGTATTTTAAAGAATCCTTATTGCGGTTGCAGGAACAAACCATCCCGACGAGTAGAAAGAATAGTAAATATGGCAGGCGACCAGCTTGACTTAACAGTGAAATCCTTGCTGACCTTAAATGCAAAAAAGAAGCTTACAAGAAGTGGAAGATTGGACAAATGACCAGGGAGGAGTATAAAAATATCACTCAGGCATGCAAGAGTGAAATCAGGAAGGCCAAATTGCACTTGGAGTTGCAGCTAGCAAGAGATGTTAAGAGTAACAAGAAGGGTTTCTTCAGGTATGTTAGCAACAAGAAGAAAGTCAAGGAAAGTGTGGGCCCCTTACTGAATGAGGGAGGCAACCTAGTGACAGAGGATGTGGAAAAAGCTAATGTACTCAATGCTTTTTTGGCCTCTGTCTTCACAAACAAGGTCAGCTCCCAGACTGCTGGACTGGGCAGCACAGTGTGGGGAGGAGGTGACCAGCCCTCTGTGGAGAAAGAAGTGGTTCGGGACTATTTAGAAAAACTGGATGAGCACAAATCCATGGGGCCGGATGCGCTGCATCCGAGGGTGCTAAAGGAGTTGGCGGATGTGATTGCGGAGCCATTGGCCATCATCTTTGAAAACTCATGGCGATCGGGGGAGGTCCCGGATGACTGGAAAAAGGCTAATGTAGTGCCCATCTTTAAAAAAGGGAAGAAGGAGGATCCGGGGAACTACAGGCCAGTCAGCCTCACCTCAGTCCCTGGAAAAATCATGGAGCAGGTCCTCAAGGAATCAATTATGAAACACTTAGAGGAGAGGAAAGTGATCAGGAACAGTCAGCATGGATTCACCAAGGGGAAGTCGTGCCTGACTAACCTAATTGCCTTCTATGATGAGATAACTGGCTCTGTGGATGAGGGGAAAGCAGTGGATGTGTTATTCCTTGACTTTAGCAAAGCTTTTGATACGGTCTCCCACAGTATTCTTGCTGCCAAGTTAAAGAAGTATGGACTGGATGAATGGACTGTAAGGTGGATAGAAAGCTGGCTAGATCGTCGGGCTCAACGCATAGTGATCAATGGCTCCATGTCTAGTTGGCAGCCGGTTTCAAGCGGAGTGCCCCAAGGGTTGGTCCTGGGGCCGGTTTTGTTTACTATCTTTATTAATGATCTGGAGGATGGTGTGGACTGCATTCTCAGCAAGTTTGCAGATGACACTAAACTGGGCGGCGTGGTAGATACGCTGGAGGATAGGGATCAGATACAGAGGGACCTAGACAAATTAGAGGATTGGGCCAAAAAAAGCCTGATGAGGTTCAACAAGGACAAGTGCAGAGTCCTGCACTTAGGACGGAAGAATCCTATGCACTGCTACAGACTAGGGACCGAATGGCTAGGTAGCAGTTCTGCAGAAAAGGACCTAGGGGTCACAGTGGACGAGAAGCTGGATATGAGTCAACAGTGTGCTCTTGTTGCCAAGAAGGCTAATGGCATTTTGGGCTATATAAGTAGGGGCATTGCCAGCAGATCAAGGAACGTGATCGTTCCCCTTTATTCAACATTGGTGAGGCCTCATCTGGAGTACTGTGTCTGGTTTTGGGTCCCACACTACAAGAAGGATGTGGAAATATTGGAAAGAGTCCAGCAGAGGGCAACAAAAATGATTAGGGGTCTGGAGCACATGACTTATGAGGAGAGGCTGTGGGAACTGGGATTATTTAGTCTCCAGAAGAGAAGAATGAGGGGGGATTTGATAGCTGCTTTCAACTACCTGAGGGGGGGTTCCAAAGAGGATGGAGCTCGGCTGTTCTCAGTGGTGGCAGATGACAGAACAAGGAGCAATGCTCTCAAGTTGCAGTGGGGGAGGTCTAGGTTGGATATTAGGAAGCACTATTTCACTAGGAGGGTGGTGAAGCACTGGAATGCTTTACCTAGGGAGGTGGTGGAATCTCCTTCCTTGGAGGTTTTTAAGGCCCGGCTTGACAAAGCCCTGGCTGGGATGATTTAGTTGGGAATTGGTCCTGCTTTGAGCAGGGGGTTGGACTAGATGTCCTCCTGAGGTCCCTTCCAACCCTGATATTCTATGATACTATGATTCTATGAATGGGTCTATGGACATTTACACTGGCTAGTGATCTGGCTCTCTGAGCCCAGTGCAGCTAGGTCGATTTACACAAACTGAGGTCCTGGTCTATTGTTTCCAATGGAGTTCTACTTATTTACACCAACTGGCCCTGTCATAACTATAAAGGGAAGGGTAACAGCTCTCCTGTGTACAGTACTATAAAATCCTTCCTGGCCAGAGACTCCAAAATCCTTTTACCTGTAAAGGGTTAAGAAGCTCAGGTAACCTGGCTGACACCTGACCCAAAGGACCAATAAGGGGACAAGATACTTTCAAATCTTGGAGGGGAAGGCTTTTGTTTGTGCTCTTTGTTTTGGGGTTGTTCGCTCTTGGGACTAAGAGGGACCAGACATCAATCCAGGCTCTCCACATCTTTCTGAACAAGTCTCTCATATTTCAAACTTGTAAGTAAACAGCCAGGCAAGGCATGTTAGTTTACCTTTGTTTTCTCAACTTGTAAATGTACCTTTTACTAGAGTGTTTATCTCTGTTTTCTGTACTTTGAACCTAAGGCTAGAGGGGGGTCCTCTGAGCTCTTTAAGTTTGATTACCCTGTAAAGTTATTTTCCATCCTGATTTTACAGAGATGATTTTTACCTTTGTCTTTAATTAAAAGCCTTCTTTTTAAGAACCTGACTGATTTTTTCCTTGTTTTTAGATCCAAGGGGGTTGGATCTTGATCCACAAGGAGTTGGTGGAAGGAAGGAGGGGGGATGGTTAATTTCTCCTTGTTTTAAGATCCAAGGGGTTTGGATCTGTATTCACCAGGGAATTGGTGAAGAGTTTCTCAAGGCTTCCCAGGGAAGGGAATTAGCTTTGGGAATGGTGGCAGCAGACCAGATCTAAGCTGGTAGTTAAGCTTAGAAGTTTTCATGCAGGCCCCCACATTTGTACCCTAAAGTTCAGAGTGGGGAAGCAGCCTTGACATGGTGGCAGAGCGGTGGGATCATTTTAAACCAAAAGCCAGTAAGATTTCCCCCCCCCCTCTTTTCTAGCTGCTTGGAAAGCAGAGCTGAAGGTAGATGCATATCTTATCTCTCCTTGCCTGAAGGCAGAGGTGTTAAGTTTTTTTTAACAAGGGTCTTTGTTAAAAGAAGGGTTCAATCAATGAGCAAACAGCTGGTAAAAGGAATTTACAAGCTGAATTGTTTTCTTTCTTTCTACTCGGGGATAGCTAGTTAGAAAGTCTCTGTTACCCCAGCAGCAGTCTGAGCTGAGTGCATCCCAGTTTCAGTCAACTGCAGAGGGGTGTGGCCCAGCACAGGAAAACAGGAAAATGACTACCAAAGAAGTAGCTAACAAACTGGAACTGGCCAGACTAGAAGCAGAAGAAAATGAAAAAAAAACATCAGAGACTGCTTCAATTAAAAAAAAATCAAGCAAGAAGCTGAAAAGAAAGCCAAAGAGGAGGCCCATGAAAGAGAAGAGAAAGCCAAAGAGGAGGCCCACAAGAGAGCTATGGAGCTGAAAGAAAAAGAGATGGAGGAGAGGCAAAAAGAGAGGAAGCATGCTTTCAAAATTTGCAGATGACACCAAGCTGGGAGGGGTTGGAAGCGTTTTGGAGGACAGAAGTAGAATTCAAAAGGACTTTGACAAATTGGAGAATTGGTCTGAAATCAACAAGATGAAATTCAATAAAAACAAGTGCAAAGTACTTCATTTAGGAAAGAAAAATCAAATTGCCATCTACAAAATGGGAAAAAACTGGCTAGATGGGAGTACTGCTGAAAAGGATCTGGGGGTTATAGATCACAAACTGAATGAGTCAACAATGATGCAGCTGCAAAAAAAAAAAAGCTAATATTATTCTGGGGTGTATTTACAGAAGTGTTGTATGTAAGACACGGGAGGTAACTGTCCCACTCCACTCAGCATTGGGATGCCTCAGGTGGAGTTCTGTTCTGGGCATCACACTTTAGGAAAGATGTGGACAAACTGGAGAGAGTCAGAAGAGAGCAACAAAAATAATAAAAGGTTTAGAAAAGAAACCTGATGAGGTTCAACAAGGACAAGTGCAGAGTCCTGCACTTAGGACGGAAGAATCCCATGCACTACTACAGACTAGGGACCGAATGGCTAGGAAGCAGTTCTGCAGAAAAGGACCTAGGGGTTACAGTGGATGAGAAGTTGGATATGAGTCAACAGTGTGCCCTTGTTGCCAAGAAGGCTAATGGCATTTTGGACTGTATAAGTAGGGGCATTGCCAGCAGATCGAGGGACGTGATCTTTCCCCTCTATTCGACATTGGTGAGGCCTCATCTGGAGTACTGTGTCCAGTTTTGGGCCCCACACTACAAGAAGGATGTGGAAAATTGGAAGGAGTCCAGCAGAAAGCAACAAAAATTATTAGGGGGCTGGAGCACATGACTTATGAGGAGAGGCTGAGGGAACTGGGATTGTTTAGTCTGCAGAAGAGAAGAATGAGGGGGGATTTGATAGCTGCTTTCAACTACCTGAAAGGGGGTTCCAAAGAGGATGGATCTAGACTGTTCTCAGTGGTACCAGATGACAGAATAAGGAGTAATGGTCTCAAGTTGCAGGGGGGGAAGTTTAGGTTGGATATTAGGAAAAACGTTTTCACTAGGAGGGTGGTGAAGCACTGGAATGCTTTACCTAGGGAGGTGGTGGTATCTCCTTCCTTAGAGGTTTTTAAGGTCAGGCTTGACAACGCCCTGGCTGGGATGATTTAGTTGGGGTTGGTCCTGCTTTGAGCAGGGGGTTGGACTAGATGACCTCCTGAGGTCCCTTCCAACCCTGATATTCTATGATTCTATGATTCTATGAACTGGAATTAGCAAGGGCTAGGCCGGATATACCAGCCAATCCTAGCAAACCCTCTCCAGGTACCACTTCCCATCCCAGAAAATTCCCCACCTACAAGGCAGGCGATGATACTGAGGCCTTTTTAGAAAATTTTGAAAGGGCCTGCCTTGGGTACAGCATCACTACAGACCAGTACATGGTAGAGCTGAGGCCGCAGCTCAGTGGACCCTTAGCAGAGGTGGCGGCTGAAATGCCTAAGGAACACATGAACAGTTATGAACTTTTTAAAAACAAGGCCAGACTCAGAATGGGGCTAACACCCAAGCATGCCCGTCGGCGGTTCAGAGCCCTAAGGTGGAAACCAGACGTGTCATTTACCCGACATGCCTACCACATTGACAAAAATTGTGATGCCTGGGTATCAGGAGCAAATGTTAAATCTCTGGAAGATCTGCTTTCCCTAGTAAAAATGGAGCAGTTTTTAGAGGGTGTTCCTGAGGAAATAGAAAGGTACATCCTCGATGGGAAGCCCAAACCTGTAACCGAGGCGGGGGAGATTGGAGCCAAATGGGTGGAGTTGGCAGAAAAGAAAAAAAACTAGTAGCAGTTGGAGCGAATATCAGAAGGGGCAACCCAAAACAAAACCTTACCACCGGGGACAACCCAAGGCCCCACCCACATCCCAAGGGAAACCCCAGACGCCTTCTCACCCCACCACACCAGTCTCCACCAACCAACATCGCCCTGGTGATACCTTAGCAGGGCGATGTTTTAAATGTAATGAACTGGGACATATAAAGGCTCACTGCCCCAAGAACCCCAACCGATTACAGTTCATTACACCACAATCACACCAAAGATCCCCAGACCCAGATGCCTCTCTCATACCCTCGGAGAGAAGGGAAACCTTGAGAGTGGGCGGAAAGAAGGTTATCTCTTGGAGGGACACTGGGGCACAAGTGTCAACTATCCACCAATCCCTAGTGGACCCCAAACTCATCAACCCAGAGGTTCCAGTGACAAGTCAACCCTTCATGTCACAGTCTGTAACTTTGCCTACAGCCAAGTTGCATGTTCAGTACAAGGGCTGGTCAGGAATGTGGACTTTTGCAATCTATGACAATTATCCCATCCCCATGCTGCTGGGGGAAGACTTGGCCAACCATGTGAAGCTAGCCAAGAGGGTGGGAATAGTCACCCGCAGCCAGGCTAAGCACGCTTTCACCCCCATCCCTGTTCCTGAGCCGTCCACCAGGGCCCCGTCTGTGTTACCAGAGACCCAAACAAAGGTGGTGGAACCGGATCCCCTGCCAATGACTGCAACAGCCGTAGTGGATCCAATCCCAGAGACCCAGCCAAAGCCAGTCCCAGAACCGGAACTGGCAACGCAACCACCAACAGAACCATTGCCAGCACTGAGTCCAGCGCTGGCAAACCCGTCTACAACTCCAATGCCAGAGGGCACCAGCGAGTCTGAACTGGTGGAAGCAGCAGATAATCCTACCCAAGAGGCTCAGCCAGAGCCTGAAATACCACATAGTGCACCAGCGGACAGCGGTTTGCAGTCAATGGAAACAGCCCCAGCACCTGCATCGCTTCCAGAGGGTCCAAGCCCCAGTCCACAGTCCAAGGAGGAACTGATGTCTCCAGCATCAAGGGAACAGTTCCAGGCCAAGCAGGAAGCAGATGACAGCCTTCAGAAAGCTTGGGCGGCGGTACGGAGCACCCCACCTCCTCTCAGCTCTTCTAACCGATCCTGGTTTGTTGTAGAACAAGGACTTTTATACAAGGAGACTCTTTCTGGTGGGCACCAGGAAGACTGGCATCCTCAAAGACAGTTGGTAGTTCCCACTAAGTATTGGGTAAAGCTCATGAGCTTAGCCCATGATCATCCCAGTGGCCATTCTGGGGTGAACAGAACCAAAGACCGGTTGGGGAAGTCCTTCCACTGGGAGGGAATGGGCAAGGATGTTGCTAATTATGTACGGTCTTGTGAGGTGTGCCAACGAGTGGGAAAGCCCCAAGACCAGGTTAAAGCCCCTCTCCAGCCACTACCCATTATTGAGGTCCCATTTCAGCGAGTAGCTGTGGATATTCTGCGTCCTTTCCCAAAGAAGACACCCAGAGGAAAGCAGTACATACTGACTTTCACGGATTTTGCTACCCGATGGCCGGAAGCAGTACCCTTAAGCAACACCAGGGCTAAAAGTGTGTGCCAGGCATTAGCAGACATTTTTGCCATGGTAGGTTGGCCCTCCGACATCCTTACAGATTCGGGAACTAATTTCCTGGCAGGGACCATGAAAAACCTGTGGGAAGCTCATGGGGTGAATCACTTGGTTGCCACCCCTTACCACCATCAAACCAATGGCCTGGTGGAGAGGTTTAATGGAACTTTGGGGGCCATGATACGTAAATTCGTAAATGAACACTCCAATGATTGGGACCTAGTGTTGCAGCAGTTGCTTTTTGCCTACAGGGCTGTACCACATCCCAGTTTAGGGTTTTCACCATTTGAACTTGTGTATGGCCGCGAGGTTAAGGGGCCATTACAGTTGGTGAAGCAGCAATGGGAGGGGTTTACACCTTCTCCAGGAACTAACATTCTAGACTTTGTAAGCAACCTACAAAGCACCCTCCGACACTCTTTAGCCCTTGCTAAAGAAAACCTAAAGGACGCTCAGGAAGAGCAAAAGGTCTGGTATGATAAACATTCCAGAGAACGGTCCTTCAAAGTAAGAGACCGAGTCATGGTCTTAAAGGCGCTCCAGGCCCATAAAAGGGAAGTGTCGTGGGAAGGACCATTCACGGTCCAGAAGCACCTAGGAGCTGTTAACTATCTCATAGCCTCTCCCACCTCCAACATAAAGCCTAAGGTATACCATGTTAATTCTCTTAAGCCCTTTTATTCCAGAGAATTAAACGTTTGCCAGTTTACAGCCCAGGAAACAGATGACGCGGAGTGGCCTGAAGGTGTCTCCTACGAAGGAAAAAGGGATGGTGGAGTGGAAGAGTTGAACCTCTCCATGACCCTTGGACGTCTGCAGCGACAGCAGATCAAGGAGCTGTGCACAAGCTTTGCACCAATTTTCTCAGCCACTCCAGGATGGACCGAACGGGCATACCACTCCATTGACACAGGTAATGCTCACCCAATTAGAACCCCACCCTACTGGGAATCACCTCATGCCCAAACTGCTATACAAAGGGAGATCCAGGACATGCTACAGATGGGTGTAATCGGCCCCTCTAACAGTGCATGGGCATGGGCAACAGTTTTTCTAGTTCCCAAACCAGATGGGGAAATACGCTTTTGCGTGGACTACCGTAAGCTAAATGCTGTAACTCGTCCTGACAACTATCCAATGCCACGCACAGATGAGCTATTGGAGAAATTGGGACATGCCCAATTCATCTCTACTTTAGACTTAACCAAAGTGTACTGGCAAGTACCACTAGATGAAACCGCTAAGGAAAGGTCAGCCTTCGTCACCCAGGCAGGGGTGTATGAATTCAATGTACTCCCTTTCGGGTTGCGAAATGCACCCGCCACCTTCCAAAGACTTGTAGATGGTCTCCTAGCGGGATTGGAAGAATCTGCAGTTGCCTACCTCGATGATGTGGCCATTTTTTCTGATTCATGGACAGAACACCTGGAGCACCTGGAAAAAGTCTCCGAGCGCATCCGGCAGGCAGGACTAACTGTTAAGGCTAAAAACTGTCAAATAGGCCAAAACAGAGTGACTTACCTGGGGCACCGGGTGGGTCAAGGAACTATAAATCCCCTACAGGCCAAAGTGGATGCTATCCAAAAGTGGCCGGTTCCAAAGTCAAAGAAACAGGTCCAATCCTCCTTAGGCTTGGCCGGATATTATAGGTGATTTGTACCACACTGCAGCCAAATCGCTGCCCCGCTGACAGACCTAACCAGAAAGAAACAGCCAAATGCAGTTCAGTGGACTGATGAGTGTCAAAAGGCCTTTAACCAGCTTAAGGCGACACTCATGTCTGACCCTGTGCTAAGGGCCCCAGACTTTGACAAACCGTTCCTAGTAACCACAGATGCGTCTAAGCGGGGCGTGGGAGCAGTTTTAATGCAGGAAGGACCAGATCAAGGATTCCATCCTGTCGTGTTTCTCAGCGAGAAACTGTCTGAGAGGGAAAGCCACTGGTCAATCAGCGAAAAGGAATGCTATGCCATTGTGTACGCGCTGGAAAAGCTATGCCCATATGTTTGGGGACGGCGTTTCCAACTACAAACAGACCATGCTGCGCTACAGTGGCTTCATACCGCCAAGGGGAATAACAAAAAACTTCTTCGGTGGAGTTTAGCTCTCCAAGATTTTGATTTTGAAATACAACACATTTCAGGGGCTTCTAACAAAGTGGCTGATGCACTCTCCCGGGAAAGTTTTCCAGAATCAACTGGTTAAAAATTGTTCTTGGAATGTGGAACATATTGTTAGTTTTTATATAATCAGTAGATTATATAAAAGTATAGACACATGTCTAAAGGTGCATGTGTCTTATTAACTCTGTTTTCTCCTAGAGCTCCAGGAAGAAATCACAGCCAGTGTGGAACCGGCTGTCCAACACTATCTGTGATTTGGGTGGCGTGTCATAACTATAAAGGGAAGGGTAACAGCTCTCCTGTGTACAGTACTATAAAATCCCTCCTGGCCAGAGACTCCAAAATCCTCTTACCTGTAAAGGGTTAAGAAGCTCAGGTAACCTGGCTGACACCTGACCCAAAGGACCAATAAGGGGACAAGATACTTTCAAATCTTGGGGGGGAAGGCTTTTGTTTGTGCTCTTTGTTTTGGGGTTGTTCGCTCTTGGGACTAAGAGGGACCAGACATCAATCCAGGCTCTCCACATCTTTCTGAACAAGTCTCTCATATTTCAAACTTGTAAGTAAACAGCCAGGCAAGGCATGTTAGTTTACCTTTGTTTTCTCAACTTGTAAATGTACCTTTTACTAGAGTGTTTATCTCTGTTTGCTGTACTTTGAACCTAAGGCTAGAGGGGGGTCCTCTGAGCTCTTTAAGTTTGATTACCCTGTAAAGTTATTTTCCATCCTGATTTTACAGAGATGATTTTTACCTTTTTCTTTAATTGAAAGCCTTCCTTTTAAGAACCTGACTGATTTTTTCCTTGTTTTTAGATCCAAGGGGGTTGGATCTTGATCCACCATGAGTTGGTGGGTGGAAGGAGGGGGGATGGTTAATTTCTCCTTGTTCTAAGATCCAAGGGGTTTGGATCTGTATTCACCAGGGAATTGGTGAAGAGTTTCTCAAGGCTTCGCAGGGAAGGGAATTAGCTTTGGGAATGGTGGCAGCGGACCAGATCTAAGCTGGTAGTTAAGCTTAGAAGTTTTCATGCAGGCCCCCACATTTGTACCCTAAAGTTCAGAGTGGGGAAGCAGCCTTGACAGGCCCTGTAGACTTCATTAAGGATTCTGACCCTTGGTCTGTGATTTATTTCTGAACACAATTTCTTTCGAAAATATAAATCATGCCTCTCTTTTCCTCCCTGGTAACAGCATTCTCCTAATCAGTCTCCTGATGGACTTTTTCATCTCGGCATTTCTCAGCGTGTAGATCATTGGATTCAGCATTGGGGTGATTAGAGTGTACAGGACTGAGACTAACTTTTCCATGGGGAATTTCCTGAAGGGCCGAACATAGATGAAGATGCCAGGAATGAATATTAAGCTCACAACTGTAATCTGTGTTCCACAGGTGGCCAAAGACTTGTGCTTCCCCTCCATGACATGTGTCCTTATCTTGACTAAGATGACGGTGTTTGAAGTGAGTAGAAAGATGAAGACTATTATGAGAAGCAGCCCACTGTTGAAGACCATCAATAGTTCAATCAAGTAGGTGTCAGTGCAGGCCAGTTTGATAATTTGTGGAACATCACAGTAGAAATTGTCTAGGACATTAGGTCCACAGAACGGTAACTGGAGAATCAGTTCAATCTGTACAAAAGAGTGAGCAAATCCACCCAGCCATGCCAGTGACCCCAACCCCACACATACACCTCGGTTCATGATAGTCAAGTATTGCAGTGGTTTATAGATGGCCACATACCGATCGACTGCCATCATCACAAGACAAAACGTCATTGCAGCACCGATGAAATGGAAGAAGAACATCTGGAGGAGGCACTCATTGAACGAGATGATATTGCACTGAAAGAGGAGACCTGACAGCACTTTGCGTGCATTGACTGAGGAGTCGCTGACATCTAGGAAAGCCAAGTTGGCCAGCAGGAAGTACATCGGAGTGTGCAGCTGGTGGTCGGTGATCACGGCAACAATGATGGTGAAGTTTCCCACCCACGTTGTCATGTAGACTATGAAGAAGACCACAAAGAGAAAATACTGTAGCTTACGATTCTGAGTGAGGCCTACGAGAACAAATTCTGTCACTATGGTGTTGAAATTCTGCTGTTCCATTTTGTGTCCTTAAAATATATCTGCAAATTGAACAGAAATAATTTACTACTAATAATAATATTTTTATAATCTCCCTCTTAAAGTTATGCATATGACATTTATTTTAAACCCACATCAACAAACCAAGGTGGTTTGGGAATTTTCTTATATTTCCAAATTAAACATTACATCCTCATCCCCACTTCGGAAAATGCTGATACAGCAGATGATTGTCATTCCACCAATACGGATCTTCAGTCCTGGGGTTCTTGCAATAAGGGGGTGGCCTGCCCACCAACGAAGTCCTCTGGTAACCATTGTGTTCATTCATATTCCTGCAGCCCTAGACCTCCCTGATTTTCTTTTTCAGCATCCAGGTTTGGGATCTTCAGTCTGTTTTCCCCTCTTCTTTTCTTTTTTTATATTTCACGTTACCCCATTTTTCCTACCATACAATTGGGGATGAGAATATGAAAAAAGTGTGAGAAAACCACAACACACTTACATGGATGTGTGGGGATGGATCACTTGATGATTACCTGTTCTGTTCGTTCACTCTGAGACACTTGGCATTGGCCACTGTCAGAAGACATGATACTAGGGTAGATGGACCTTTGGTCTGACCCAGTATGGCCGTTCTTATGTTCTTACATTTTACCATTTGAAATGCAAGAAATGAAAATAGTGGCTCCCAATTAAATGAAAAATTCCATTTTATTTTGACATATTCTAAAGAAAATTTGAGAACATCCATTTTTTTCCAATCAAAAATGTTGATCCTTCTTTTTGAGAGTGACTTATTTTTTCAGATGTACATCAACCAGCTCTGAAAATCTCTCACATAGAGGACAACACCATGTCACTCCAAGCATGAGCAGCAGGGGAGGATGGCTTTGAGCGCAAACCACTGCTTTGGACTGTGGGGAGCAGCGTTCAGTTTCTGTCGTGCCATAGTCAATCTCTGTGCCCTTGGACACATCCCATCCCCTCCCGCTCTGGGATTTTCCAAGGGGAATAAGGGTACTAGGGGACCAGTTCTCATTGATCTTCATAGAGAGTTAGTTTCCTGATCCCTTAGGGTCCTTTGAAAATCACAGCCTCAGTTCTCCCTTTCTACAATAATGCTGCAAGTTCCCGTCTCTTTGCCAGAGTGCCGGGAGGTTAAATATTCTAATGACTGTGAGCACTCAGGTACAGTATTGATGATGCCAATTGCTTGGAATCAATGAAAATCAGAGGATGGGTGGGCATAGCTGTGGCACTATTCAGAGTTATCTGAGTTGTCCAAGGTGAATCACTGCCACCTGCTTCCAGCATGTGAGGGCCTCATCTGTGCCCAGTAGGGGAAACCCTCCCCAACCACCAACTGCTGGCATCACAAGCTCTCCGCTTTGAACTCCACAGGCCCCACTCTGTCCCAATGCAGGCTAGCAATTTACACAGCCCACTTTGTCACAGTTGAGTGCCCAGTCATCAATTTTCCAGACACCCGCACTGCACACTGATCTGCTGCCTCTGTGGAAGATGTGCTCCCCACATCAGTTCAATACTTATCTTATCTTAGCACAGGGCAATTAGATGCATCTGTTGTAAAACCACATTGAAGTTTATTGAACAGAGCTTGAGATAGAGATTCAAATGAAAGGAAGTATAAAGGTTTGGAAGCATAAGGTTATGAGTAAAAGAACAAAACATAGAACGCAGCTGATAGTATATGCTTATTATATACTATGCTTATATTATGCTTATAGAACGCAGCTGATAGTATATGCTTATTAACAAGTTCCTTTCCTGCCTAATATGGTATTTCTCACCGAATGGTTAGTCCCTGCAGTGCTTGTCCAGTTCAGAAAACAGGGATCCACCTTTCATGAGACACCCTCACTGGCAGAGTTTCTTTATTTAATGGACAACAGCTCTTTCTTAATCTTTTATACATTTACAGAGGATTAGTTCTTACCCCAGGGGTCATCTTATTCCGAGACTTTTCTTGTTTTTTTTTTATTATTGTTATTTTTTAATTTTATTTTGGCTTTGTAAATCCTCAAACTGGCACCTGGTCCTTACATGGGCTGCTCCATGGATGCCCATTGTTCTCCTATTGATAGAGTTAGCCCTACGATCCACCTTGCCTCCTGTGATGAAGTTTCACTTCAACAGTTTTGAAACCCAATATCCTACCTAGTACTCAAAAATTACTTCTTGTACAAACATCACAAAATAACCCTGACGATCAGCCAGCTTTTAGCTTTCGGCGGAGACCACACAAAACCCTCTGTAGTGAAATACTAAGAAGATGGTCGGACACAGGGGTAATATACCTCCCTGTGTATGCCTGTGTTTGTCCCCCACCTGTACATATCCGAGATTTGCTACTCTGGTACAGCTCTTAGGATGAGGATCTCTAAGTGGGACATCTGTGAGGAATGAATTCATGATCTACAGGTAGGAACTTCCGCAGGTTGAGCTAAAGGACCAGAACTATTAGCTCAAACATTGTGTGAGAGTCACCAAACCTCTATATGTGCTCTAGCCAGTAAAGGGAAAGAGAAAGGCACCCAACAGTAGCATAGGACAGACTTTAATCACTGTTAGATGTGTGGCTTTGGAATATTTCAGACACTCAGGATGGGATTTTCAATGGAACTAAAGAGAGTTAGGTGCACAACCCCCTTTCTAGTAGAAAGAAGAATGTAAGGGCTTGGCCACACTTGCGAGTTACAGTGCAATAAAGGAGCCCTGTGCGCACTAGCTCACTACCTGTCCACACTGGCAAGGCACGTAGAGCACTCTGACTCCGAGGCTACAGCGCTGCTGGTACTCCATCTCGGCGAGTGGAATAACATTTGCTGTGCCTTGGCTACAATGCCTGGGCGTCGGTGTGAATGAGGTGTTGCATTACTGCGCTCTGATCGGCCTCCGGAAACGTCCCATAATCCCCTTAAGTCAAGTGGCCACTCTTGTCATTGTTTTTGAATTGCTGCAGGAATGCGGATATGCCCTTTCAAAGCTCCGTTTCTGAAAGCTGGAGAACGCAACCATTACTGTGGAATGCTGTGTGTATGAGAGAGAGGCGGGGGGGGGGGAAAGGGAGGCCTGCTGCTGTCTGAACTTACAAGACAGCATGCTGACATGCTCTCAGCCCCCCAAAACTCACTCTCTCTCCCCCCACATACACACAACACACTCCCTGTCACACTCCACCCCACCCCATTTGAAAAGCATGTTGCAGTCACTTGCATGCAGGGATAACTGCCCATAATGCACCGCTCCCAATGCTGCTGCAAGTGCTGCAAATGTGGCCACGCCAGTGCGCTTGAAGCTGTCAGTGTGGACAGACTGCAGCGCTTTCTCTACTGCGCTCTCCGAAGGCTGGTTTAACTCAAAGCGCTCTATATCTGCAAGTGTGGTCATGACTTAAGAACATAAAAATGGCCACACTGGGTCAGACCAGTACCCTGTTTTCTGACAGTGGTCAATGCCAAGTGCGTCAGAGGTAATGAACAGAAGAGGTAATCATGAAGTGATCCTTCCCCTTTGCTCATGCCCAGCTTCTGGCAAACAGAAGCTAGGGACAACATATCTGCCCATCCTGGCTAATAGCCATGAATGGACCTATCCTCCATGAACGTATTCAGTTCTTTTTTGAACCCTGATATAGTTCTGGCTTTCACAACATTTGTGTTGTGTGAAGAAATAGTTCCTTTTATTTGTTTTAAACCTGCACCTATTAATTTCATTTGGTGATCCCTAGTTCTTGTGTTATAAGGAGTAAATTATACTTCCTTTTCTACTTTCTCCACACCAGTCATGATTTTATAGACCTCAGCCATATGCCCCTTAGTTACCTCTTTTCCAAGCTGAAAAGCCCAGTTTTATTAATGTCTCCTCATATGGAAGATGTTTCATACCCCTAATCATTTTTGTTGACCTTTTCTATACCTTTTCCAATTCCAATATATCTTCTTTGAGTTGGGGCGACCACATCTGCTTGCAGTATTCAAGATGTGGGCGTACCATGGATTTATAAAGAAGCAATATGATATTTTCTGTCTTATTATCTATCCCTTTCTTAATGATTCCCAACATTCTGTTCACTTTTTTGACTGCCACTGCACATTGAGTGGATGTTTTCATAGAACTATCCACTATGACTCCAAAATTTCTTCTTTAGTGGTAACAGCTAATTCAGGCCCTACCATTAAACATAAGAACATAAGAACATAAGAAAGGCCGTACCGTGTCAGACCAAAGGTCCATCTAGCCCAGTATCCTGTCTACCAACAGTGGCCAATGCCAGGTGCCCCAGAGGGAGTGAACCTAACAGGAAATGATCAAGTGATCTCTCTCCTGCCATCCATCTCCACCCTCTGACAGACAGAGGCTAGGGACACCATTCCTTACCCGTCTTGGCTAATAGCCATTAATGGACTTAACCAGCATGAATTTATCCAGTTCTCTTTTAAACTCTGTTATAGTCCTAGCCTTCACAACCTCCTCAGGTAAGGAGTTCCACAAGTTGACTGTGCGCTGCGTGAAGAAGAACTTCCTTTTATTTGTTTTAAACCTGCTGCCTATTAATTTCATTTGATGACCCCTAGTTCTTGTATTATGGGAATAAATAAATAACTTTTCCTTATCCACTTTCTCCACATCACTCATGATTTTATATACCTCTATCATATCCCCCCTTAGTCTCCTCTTTTCCAAGCTGAAGAGTCCTAGCCTCTTTAATCTCTCCTCATATGGGACCCGTTCCAAACCCTTAATCATTTTAGTTGCCCTTTTTATATGTATATTTGGGATTACGTTTCCCAATGTGCATTACTTTCCATTTATCAACATTGAATTTCATCTGTCATTTTGTTACCCAGTCACCCACTTTGTAAGATCCTTTTGTAGCTCTTCACAGTCTGCTTGGGACTTCACTATCTTGAGTAGTTTTGTACCTTCTGCAAATTTGGTCCCCTCACTGTTTACCCCCTTTTTCAGATCATTATGGTGTTGGGGATCTCACTCTGGTTTTATGTGCTGATCCAGGCACTTCCCTGGGCTCTTTCTAGTCTTCATTTCCCACCTCCACCTTGCCCCAGAGATCGGTCTTTCAGATCTGAGCAGCACAGTGCCCTGCCATGGTAGAAGCAAAGTGTGAAGACTGGTCTACACCAAAAACACAGGTTAACCTCGCTACATTGCTCAGGGCTGTGAAAAACTTTATGTTCTGTGCAGCGTAGTGAGGTCCACCTAGTCTCCACTGTAGATGAAGTTAGGTCAATGGAAAAATTCTTCCATCAAGCCAACTACCCCCTCTCAGAGAAGTGAATTTTCTACATAGAACGTAAAACCCCTCCTGTCTATGTAGGAAGCGTCTACACTACAGTGGCACAGCTGCAGTGCAATAGCTGTGCTGCTGTAGCCGCTGTCATGTAGACATACCCTGAAAGAGACTGTCACAGATAGCCATGGCAGTAAAGATTCTGTGCGCTATTCTCCTTCTAACTCATGGAAGCTCCCCTGAAAACCCCAACTAATGTCTTTTAAAGTGCTTTATAAAAAAAGAACCCTTTATAACTACTAAGTGCATTACCAGATCTCTCTTTCCTTGTCAGCAGGGTCTGGGGGCTGTTCTCCTCCTAACCCAGACTCCTCTGAAATCTCCAGCTAATATCTGTAAAGCCCTTCAGACGATAAATCATTCTGTAAGGGGGGAGGAGGTGACCAGCCCTCCGTGGAGAAAGAAGTGGTTCGGGACTATTTAGAAAAACTGGATGAGCACAAATCCATGGGGCCAGATGCGTTGCATCCGAGGGTGCTAAAGGAGTTGGCAGATGTGATTGTGGAGCCATTAGCCATCATCTTTGAAAACTCATGGCGATCGGGGGAGGTCCCGGATGACTGGGAAAAGGCTAATGTAGTGCCCATCTTTAAAAAAGGGAAGAAGGAGGATCCAGGGAACTACAGTCCAGTCAGCCTCACCTCAGTCCCTGGAAAAATCATGGAGCAGGTCCTCAAGGAATCAATTATGAAACACTTAGAGGAGAGGAAAGTGATCAGGAACAGTCAGCATGGATTCACCAAGGGGAAGTCGTGCCTGACTAACCTAATTGCCTTCTATGATGAGATAACTGGCTCTGTGGATGAGGGGAAAGCAGTGGATGTGTTATTCCTTGACTTTATCAAACCTTTTGATATGGTCTCCCACAGTATTCTTGCTGCCAAGTTAAAGAAGTATGGGCTGGATGAATGGACTGTAAGGTGGATAGAAAGCTGGCTAGATCGTCGGGCTCAATGGGTAGTGATCAATGGCTCCATGTTTAGTTGGCAGCCGGTTTCAAGCAGAGTGCCCCAAGGGTCGGTCCTGGGACCAGTTTTGTTTAATATCTTTATTAATGATCTGGAGGATGGTGTGGACTGCACTCTCAGCAAGTTTGCCGATGACACTAAACTGGGAGGCGTGGTAGATACGCTGGAGGGTAGGGATCAGATACAGAGGGACCTAGACAAATTAGAGGATTGGGCCAAAAGAAACCTGATGAGGTTCAACAAGGACAAGTGCAGAGTCCTGCACTTAGGACGGAAGAATCCTATGCACTACTACAGACTAGGGACCGAATGGCTGGGTAGCAGTTCTGCAGAAAAGGACCTAGGGGTCACAGTAGACGAGAAGCTGGATATGAGTCAACAGTGTGCTCTTGTTGCCAAGAAGGCTAATGGCATTTTGGGCAGTATAAGTAGAGGCATTGCCAGCAGACCGAGGGACGTTATCGTTCCCCTTTATGTGACATTGGTGAGGCCTCATCTGGAGTACTGTGTCCAGTTTTGGGCCCCACACTACAAGAAGGATGTGGAAATATTGGAAAGAGTCCAGCGGAGGGCAACAAAAATGATTAGGGGTCTGGAGCACATGACTTATGAGGAGAGGCTGAGGGAACTGGGATTGTTTAGTCTCCAGAAGAGAAGAATGAGGGGGGATTTGATAGCTGCTTTCAACTACTGGAAGGGGGGTTCCAAAGAGGATGGAGCTCGGCTGTTCTCAGTGGTGGCAGATGACAGAACAAGGAGCAATGGTCTCAAGTTGCAGTGGGGGAGGTCTAGGTTGGATATTAGGAAACACTATTTCACTAGGAGGGTGGTGAAGCACTGGAATGCTTTACCTAGGGAGGTGGTGGAATCTCGTTCCTTGGAGGTTTTTAAGGCCCGGGTTGACAAAGCCCTGGCTGGGATGATTTAGTTGGGAATTGGTCCTGCTTTGAGCAGGGGGTTGGACTAGATGACCTCCTGAAGTCCCTTCCAACCCTGATATTCTACGATTCTATGATTCTATAAGTACTAAATGTTATTTCCCCAACCAGATCTCTCTTCCTGTATTGGCACTGCAATAACAATGCGTATCCGTAGGATCACATTGCACATTCTATGCATCGAGAATCAATACCTCACACAACCAGCTGTGCCCGTGATCTCTAAGCCAGCTGCCTCCGAATGATCGAGGACTGCCTGAGGAAGTCAAATCTCAGAGCTGTTCTTTGCTCTACTGACAGGCAGGGGAAGAGGACCTCGTTCCAAAGAGGGGACAGTGGCAGAAAACTTCCCTTTATAATTACTGACTCTTATGTGAGGAGAAAGAATTCTAAAATCCCCTTGCATGTCATGGGTCATGATCAAGAAAATTGCCTCTTTGGGGAACTGGGGATACTTCCACTGGAGGACTCACTAATAATAATTAATGGAGTATTGCCATTTGTTTTTGTGTTTAAGTTAGTCACTCAAATACAAGAGGCTGTGAAAATTCCCTTTGGTGCAGAGTTGTCTGGGGTTGACACAAGGGGGCTATTGGGGTCACAGTGCAAGATCTGACATTTGACTGGCCTCCAAAGCAAATCCAAGGATTCTTGGGTTCTCTTCCTGGTGCTGGCATAGAAATCTGATCAAGGGGCTGAAACACAACAGAAGTAATCAGGGTTTAAAGTTTTCATGCCAATTCTAAATTGACAATGCAGTCTAACAACTATAGCAGTAGGCGGTTGTATTGCTGGATCCCTCATGACCCCCATTAACCTATTTTGTCCACAAGGTCTACTGAAGGTACTGGTAACCTTTTGGTGAGGTCAAAATGAAAGGTCAAAGTTCAAAGTTGGGCTCAGCAGCCAACATACAATCTGGGTCCCCAAACTTCAACATTTTGGAGCTCAACAGGCACTTGGGAACTTATTGTATCAATCAGAACCTGGTCTAGACAGCTCAGAAGATTCTGGTACCTAATTTTATCAGGCACTTCAGAATAACATTAACAGGATCCTGATTAGTCCTTTGGATAGAATAGAATTCTAATTTGTAGGGTTCTGACCAGGCCAAGTCATTATGGGTGTTACAAACACCAGCCTCATTCACTTTTAATTGGACTTGTGTCCCTAGCACCTTTAGTGCTTCTCACCAACCCAACCTGAGTGGCTCTTGCTGGGGATTTAAGAAAATTAAAGGAGTTACCTGCACAAATCATTTAACTCTCCTGGGGTACGTCTACACTGCAATCGAGGGGTGTGGTTAAAGTTCCTGTGGGCATACACAAGCTAGCACTAACCTAGCTACCTGAGTAGTAATATCAGTGAAGCATGGGTTCAGCATGGGCTATACAAACCCACTTGGAACCCTGTAATGCACCGCTGCTCCTGACATGAAATGAAGCATGTAAATATAATAAAATAATATAACATTGAAAATAAAATTAAATAATATTCAAAACAACATTTCAGAAATCTGAAACAAAATTGAGAATTTTTCTGAAATGACTTTCCCAAACTGATTTCTTTCTCAGAATTTTCATTTCATGGGAAATTTTGATATTTTCCTCCCCAGAATTGGACCAAATACAAATTTTAAAATGTTGAAATTTCCAACAAATTGGAAATTCTGAGTTTTGTCCATCTCTTCTCTCTTCCTCCTTTTTCTTTCTTTCTTTCTTTCTTTCTTTCTTTCTTTCTTTCTTTCTTTCTTTCTTTCTTTCTTTCTATCTATCTATCTATCTATCTATCTATCTATCTATCTATCTATCTATCTATCATGATTCTGTAGTTCTGAGGTATATCACAGGTAATTATGTAGGCACAATGACGAGGTATAGGCCAATAATTTTAAACCTGTTCCCTCATTTTGTCTCTTGTTTCTGGGGTGGCTGAAAGTGGTACAGTTTTGAAAATCAAGCACTTGTGTGAATGTAGGTTGAAGTCCTGGGACGAAATGCTGGCCCCGTTGAAGTAAATTAACGTTTTGCCTTTGACTTTAGCAGAGCCAGGATTTCACTCTGTATGTTTTTGGGTATTTTCTTGTTTGTTTGCAACTCATAGACTTTAAGGTCAGAAGGGACCATTATGATCTTCTAGTCTGACCTCCTGCACAACGCAGGCCACAGAATCTCACCCACCCACTCCTGTAACAAACCTCTGACCTATGTCTGAGCTATTGAAGTCCTCAACTTGTGGTTAAAGACTTCAAGGTGCAGAGAATCCTCCAGCAAGTGACCCATGCCCCACGCTGCAGAGAAAGGTGAAAAAACCCCAGGGCCTCTGCCAATCTGCCCTGGAGGAAAATTCCTTCCCGACCCCAAATATGGCAATTAGCTAAACCCTGAGAATGTGGGCAAGACTCACCAGCCAGACAGCCAGGAAAGAATTCTCTATAGTAACTCAGATCCCACCCTATCTAGTGTCCCATCACAGGCCATAGGGCACATTTACCGCTAATAGTCAAAGATCAATTAATTGCCAAAATTAGGTTATCCCATCATACCATCCCTTCCATAAACTTATCAAGCTTAGTCTTGAAGCCAGATATGTCTTTTGCCTCCACTGCTCCCTTGGAAAGCTATTCCAAAACTTCACTCCTTTGATGGTTAGAAACCTTCATCTCATTTCAAGTCTAAACTTCCTGATGGCCAGTTTATATCCATTTGTTCTTGTGTCCACATTGGTACTGAGCTTAAATAATTCCTCTCCCTCCCTGGTATTTATCCCTCTGATATATTTATAGACAGCAATCGTATCTCCCCTCAGCCTTCTTTTGGTTAGGCTAAACAAGCCAAGCTCTTTGAGTCTCCTTTCATAAGACAGGTTTTCCATTCCTCGGATCATCCTAGTAGCCCTTCTCTGTACCTGTTCCAGTTTGAATTCATCCTTCTTAAACATGGGAGACCAGAACTGCACATAATATTCCAGATGAGGTTTCACCAATGCCTTGTATAACGGTACTAACACTTCCTTATCTCTACTGGAAATACCTCACCTGATGCATCCCAAGACCGCATTAGCTTTTTTCACAGCCATATCACATTGGCGGCTCATAGTCATCCTGTGATCAACCAATACTCCGAGGTCCTTCTCCTCCTCCGTTACTTCCAAGTGATGCGTTCCCAGTTTATAACAAAAATTCTTGTTATTAATCCCTAAATGCATGACCTTGCATTTTACTATTGAATTTCATCCTATTACTATTACTCCAGTTTACAAGGTCATCCAGATATTCCTGTAGGATATCCCGGTCCCTCTCTATATTGGCAATACCTCCCAGCTTCATGTCATCCGCAAACTTTATTAGTACATTCCCACTTTTTGTGCCAAGGTCAGTAATAAAAAGATTAAATAAGATTAGTCACAAAACCAATCCCTGAGGAACTCCACTAGTAACCTCCCTCCAGCCTGACAGTTCACCTTTCAGTATGACCCATTGTAGTCTCCCCTTTAACCAGTTCCTTGTCCACTTTTCTATTTTCATATTGATCCCCATCTTTTCCAATTTAGCTAATAATTCCTCATGTGGAACTGTATCAAATGCCTTACTGAAATCAAGGTAAATTAGATCCACTGCGTTTCCTTTGTCTAAAAAATCTGTTACCTTCTCAAAGAAGGAGATCAGGTTGGTTTGGCATGATCTACCTTTTGTAAAACCATGTTGTATTTTGACCAATTACCATTGACCTCAATGTCCTTAACTACTTTCTCCTTCAAATTTTTTTCCAAGACCTTGCTTACTACATATGTCAAACTAACAGGCCTGTAGTTACCTGGATCACATTTTTTTCCCTTTCTTAAAAATAGGAACTATGTTAGCAATTCTCCAGTCATATGGTACAACCCCTGAGTTTACAGATTCATTAAAAATTCTTCCTAATGGGCTTGCAATTTCATGTGCCAGTTCTTTTAATATTCTTGGATGAAGATTATCTGGACCCCACGATTTAGTCCCATTAAGCTGTTCAAATTTGGCTTCTACTTCAGATGTGGTAATATCTACCTCCATATCCTCATTCCCATTTGTCATCCTACCATTATCCCTAAGCTCCTCATTAGCCTCATTAAAGACTGAGGCAAAGTATTATTTTAGATATTGGGCCATGCCTAAATTATCCTTAACCTCCACAATCAGTTTAGTGGTCCCACTTCTTCTTTCTTTGTTGTTTTCTTATTTATATGGCTATAGAACCTTTAACTATTGGTTTTAATTCCCTTTGCAAGGTCCAAATCTACATGGCTTTTGGCTTTTCTCACTTTATCCCTACATGTTCTGACCTCAGTAAGGTAGCTTTCCTTGCTGATTCCTCCCATCTTCCACTCCTTGTAGGCTTTCTGCTTTTTCTTAATCACCTCTCTGAGATGTTTGCTCATCCAGCTTGGTCTACAACTCCTGCCTATGATTTTTTCCCCTTTCTTGGGATGCAGGCTTCTGATAGTTTCTGCAACCTTGACTTGAAGTAGAGCCAGGCCTCCTCCACCTTTAGATCCACAAGTTCTTTAGTCCAATCCACTTCCTTAACTAATTTCCTTAATTTTTTAAAGTTAGCCCTTTTGAAATCAAAAGCCCTAGTCACAGATCTATTTTTGTTTATCCTTCCATTTAGTTTGAACTGAATTAGCTCATGATCGCTCGAACCACACACATTCTCTGTCTAATTATTTTTTTTCTTAACTTTTTCCATACAGGAACACAACCAATAAAGCAACATGGTCATTTTGGCATTAAAACTTGGCCAGTGGATAAATGAATTGACAATGACCTATAAATATTCCTTAACTCCAGGGCAGAGGCGGTGCTAACCCATTGGGCGCCCTAAGCAGGAATAGTTTTGCCCCTCCCCCAACACATACTAAAAAACACATAGGAGCCCCCTTGAGCTGCTTGGGGTCCTAAGCAATTGCCTAGTGCTGGCTCTGCTCCAGGATATGTGGGCTCATGATATCAGAACTGGATGGTGGTGACACGACAGTTTCCATCCTGCATTCCTTGTGTGTGCAAAAAACCCATGGGCCCAAACGTGAAGCCTTCCTTGGGGGAGGGATAGCTCAGTGGTTTGAGTATTGGTCTGCTAAACCCAGAGTTATGAGTTCAATGCTTGAGGGGGACATTTAGGGATCTGGGGCAAAAATCTGTCTGGGGATTGGTCCTGCTTTGAGCAGGGGGTTGGACTACATGACCTCTTGAGGTCCCTTCTATCCCTGGTATTCTATGATTTTATGAAAATCCTTATAGACTGCAGGTTCAGCCCCAGTGGGCCCCTTTCGTGCACACAGAGGGTTGAAGTCTATCAATGGCTGACCATCCTCAACTCCATGAAGGTCCTTCAGGCCCAAAATGGCACTGACTTAAGGAGGTCTGGGCACAGCAGTATGGAAAAGGAGCATGATGTAATATACAAAGAACTCAGAAGCCCTTAGTCCTCATCCCAGCTTTGCCACTGACCTGCTGTGCATCCTGAGGCCAATCATTTCCCTTCTATCTACCTCTCTATGACCTCCTATTGTTCTTCCATCTTGCCTACTTAGATGGTAAACTCTTTGAGGCTGAAGTTTTCCACTACTATTGTTCTGGGCAGCCCCAAGCATGATGGGGCCCTGATCTTTGCTGGAGTTTTTAGGTACTATAGTAATAACAGTAATGACAATGGAACTGTAAGCATGGGCATGGAGCTGGTGCAGTTCACAAACTCTCCTGACACGTGTTCCCTTTGTGGCGATAGGGAGACTCTGGTGCAAATCTATGTAGAGTGGGTGTGGCTGCAGCCCCTCTTCCAGTTCCTCTAGAACAGTGGTGGGCAACCAGCGGCCCACCAGGGTAATCTGATTGCGGGCTGTGAGACATTTTGCTGGCATTGACCATCCGCAGGCACGGTCCCCGGAGCTCCCAGTGGCCACGGTTCGCCGTTCCCGGCCAATGGGAGCAGCGGGCCATCCACCATTTCCCATTCCCATTTGTCTCTGCTGTTGACTCTCACTTACTACACCCTCTTTTGGAAAAACACAGGCACAGCAACCTGTCTTATCAGCCACTTGGACACCTGGCAAACTTGTACCAGCCTACAGCTGTTTAGGGTTTTGCATTTGGTTGTCTTTCTGGTCACAGGCTTACAGCAGTGTTACAAAACATTCAGTCTTGGCTGGATAAGCCAGACTCTTAATTGAGAGAAGGAAAAAGGAGAGAGGTAGGAAAGAGAAAAACAAATATATGGAAGGAAAAGGACTTAGTGCAGGGAGGGGAGAGGCATAGTTTTTGGTTTTGGGGTGGGTGGGAAGAGAAGCAGCATTGGTGGGGCCATAGGGGAATTGGAGGAGCGGGAGCAGGGCCTTGGGGCAGAGCATGGCCGAGGCCACGGCTCGGGTGCCCTTTTGGCGACAGTGCTTTCTTTTAAAACCCCCGAAGGGAGTGAGGGGCAGAATAATTCATCCCTTCATTATTTTGTTCACCATTTAGGCCTCATTTCCAGCACCAATTTTAGTTCACTGATTTCCACTCCGACACCTCTCTTTTGCACTAAACATGATCTTGACACAGTCCTTGAATTATATCAGTGGACTTTTTGTTTGCACTAGTTCAGTCTTTCTGTCTCCCTCTTGTGCTTTTTCCCATCAACATTTGTTGTTATAGGGTTTTGTGACACTTTATGAGCTTTCACTCAGCTGAGCCCATAATCAGGGCAGAGGTGTAGGTCCAATTATCAAAACAGTTCCCTCAAACTCTATTGAAACTTTTCCATTTTGGGTAAATAATTAAAGAGTCACAATTAGAGACACCGCTGGGATGGCATGAGCAGAAGAAATGTGGGTTTATAACAGTAAATGAGAACAGATTCTGATTCTGTAGTCATGATCCTGGGTTACTTACTGGTAGCAAAGTTGGGACTGGACAGAGTCGGATCTCTCTGAAACCAGTGTCGTGTTAATATGGAGGGATTGCACAGCACCCCCCAAATACCCCTTCCACTACCCCCCAAATACCTTTTTCCACTACACATACACCCGCCCACCCTCAAATACCCTCTCCTGTCCCAGTACACACACACCCTCCTGATAACCCACCCAGTAAACATACACACCTGCAGCACCCTCCAAATTCCCCCTCCCAGTACACACACACACCCCTCCTGCACCCCCCAAATACGCCCTCCCAGTACACACACACCCCTCCAGCACTCTCCAAATACCTCCTCTCAGTACACAGACATCTCTCCAGCACCCCCCCAAAATCTCCTCCCAGTGCACACACCCCTCCAGCAGTCCCCAATTACCCCCTCCCAGTACACACACACCCCTCCAGCACCCCCAAATACCCCCTCCTAGTACACACATGCCTCCAGCCCCCTCCCAATACCCCCAAATACCTCTTCTGTGTCCCCTCCCCCAGCAATGTCCTCTATTTGGGAACTTGAAATATTGTCACCCTAGATAGAGTTGAATTTTAAAGGCAGATATTTCTGTTCCCCTTCATAGTGTGAATGCAGTGGGACCAGGCTCTGGAAGTCTCTATGAGCTACAATCACAGCTGGGTCCCCAGAGGCAGTTCCAGGAGGGTGGAGTGATTCCCTGCACAGCCCGGACAGAGGCAGTGTTGCCCTTTTCTCTCCCCTCATTCTGAAGGCTTGGCCCAGACCCATGTCACAAGGTTCTGTGAGCTGGGTACATGCTGGGAAAAGCCCTGAGTGGGGGGACTCAGGCTGGTGCAGAGAGGGGAGCAGAGCCCGGAGGCCTCCAGCCTGGCTCTCTCTCTCCTTCCCCTCTCCACCTAGTACCTTGTGTACTTCGCTGCGGCTGGGCTGAATCTTGCCCCAGGGGGCCCAGCCAAGGGACACCCCATCTCTCTCTCACTCTCCCCAGGGTCTCTACTGGAGTCAGGGTCACCCCGTCCACTGATGGATGAGGTGCCCTGGCGGTTGCTTGCTCAACTGGAGATGACTCCGTCTAAGGTGGAGTGGTGCCTGCCGACATTCCCCGCTCTGGTGGGGTCTGTCCACCAGCTACCTCATCCCTGGAGTGCAGGGTCATTGCTCAGTGTATAACGGGGGGTCGCCTAGCCTCCTGTACAACAAGAGCAAGAGCCAGTATAAATGGGAGTGGTTCCCCTGGGCTTTGTCTGTGGGTCTGGAAGCCCAGGAGTGCGCCGCCCCTCACTCCTAGGATGGGGTGCCGCATGGCCGGAGGGACACTGCTCCACACCCACCTGAAGCTTGCAGTTTGGGTGGAGGGGGTAACACTAAAAAGACACCCAAAAAAATGCCTGCTCCTGACCATAGCACAACCTCACTCCCTTACCCCTCCCATCAGGGTACAAACGGGGTGAAATAAAAAACCCCAGACTCATGATCCCCCAAAAGAATACATAACCATAAGTTGTAAGGGGTGAAACTGTGTGGGGCGTGCATTTCAGGTATAATTATGCCTACTGAAAAGGGAAAGCCGAAACACTGAAAAACAAGGCTATTTTATGGAACACATGCTTGCTGTAAACTAACCCCAATAAACATTCAATTGCCTGCACTTTGAACTTCTGGTCTTTTGAAAATGTTGTGCAGATTTCCATTGATGATGAGGACTGATAGGTCAGAGACAGAGAGTGACCAATCTGTGAAAAGTGTTCACCCATAAGTGATAGGGTGTTTTTGTCTTCTATCATTTTCCTGTGTGAGTACATTTGAGAACATATCCATTGTCTGGTTTCACCCAGATTGTTGTTATTACACTGGATGTTGTGGTATATCACATTTTAAGGGACAGGTGGTGGCTGTTGAAGTTGTGCTTGAATCTATGAGGAAGTTTGAGCCATCTGTCCAGAGGATGAAAATATCAACATATCTCAGGTATATCATTGATTTTGTGGTGCACTTGTCCAGAAATTTTTATTCAACATGGCTTCTTGTACCTTCCTAGTAGTACCCAGGGCTGTTCCTCTGGTTTGGACAAATGTTGAATATAAAATTGTTATGGGTGAGGATGAAATGGATTAGTTTGGCAATGAGGAAATTCAATGGGAAATGGGCATCTAAATCCATGAAAATCCAAGCCTCATCCCTTCAGGGAAGTAGGCAATAAGTAATGCTCCACTCACTCATCGTTATTATGCAGTTTCAAGGCTGTAGTTAAAAGTATATGTTCATCGGCGTATGCAAAACGTGCCCAGCCATTTAATGGTGTCATCATCTGCCAGGTAGAGAACCAGTAGCCTTCCGTCGAAATAAGTCAGTGGGCACTCGACAAAGTTATGTGACATAGTCTGAAGTTGACCATAATTAAAGAGATTGACCACACAATTGCCCGGTCCTGTTCAATACCGGTTCAGAGATGACCATAGGTGCCTTGGCAGATCAAAACCTGGTGGATAGATGGTTGGGTCAGTGACAAAAAGGTGATTACTGACTGTTGTCCTTGACCACTCCTTGTGCCAAGCAGATTCCACTGTCATGGCCAATGTATATGTTCAAGGCCACACTCTGCCTGCCATTAAATGGGTTATATAATTAATATTTAATTTAACTGTAATGGTGTATACTTGAGTTCTCTCTCAAACTTGCCTTGTGATTGACCTCCATATTTAATAACAATGCCTTCCACTGATATAAAAGCTTTCATCTGCAGATATCAAAGCTCTTTATAGCAGTGGGTAAGTATCATTAGCTCTAGTTTCTGCATGGGGAAAATAAGGCATAAAATACTTTCCTAATGTCACACAATACATTACTAGCAGAACTAAGAATCGAACTCATCAGTTCCTGGGCTACCAGTCCTCTGCTCTAACCACTAGACCCTCTCCCCAATAGAATTCAGAAAGCCTGACTCCTGCCCCGCCCCACCTTTACCCTTCAGCCTCATTCCCCTTCAAGAGTCCTTCAATAAAACCCCCAGCAGCCCCTACTTCAATCACTAGACCTCACTCTGCTCCTCGAACTTAGGAACAGAACTCAGGATTCCTGCCCCTGTGTACCTATTCTCTAACCCCCTAGACACTACTCTCTACTCAGGAAGGGGATAGAATGTGGGCTGAGTCTTGACTACCAGTTCCCATATGTTCTAATTCACTACATCCCACTCCCTTCCCAGCATTTGGGGGGTAGATGCCAGTAATCTTGACTCCCTTAGAAAAACATTTTCCTACCAAAGCCCTTTTTCATAGCCCCCTTCACATCCTTGTTCCTCAGAGTGTAGATGATTGGATTTAACATAGGGATGACGAGGCTGTACAGCAGAGAGATCAGCCTGACCTTGTCCAGAGAGTCAGGCTGATGTAGGTCTGATGTAGGTGAAGATGCAGCCGCCATAGTGGAACACGACTACCATGGGGTGGGATGCACAGGTAGAGAAGGCCTTTCTCCTCCCCGGGATGATTGCATCTTCAGTATCCTGAACACAATGTGTTGTGGGTTTTGAGGGGGGCAGTCGGGGGCAGGACGTGGGTTGGGGTCGGATAGGTGTGGAGGGGGAGACAGGCACATGGGGTTTGTACTGTACTCACCACGTGGTTCCCTACTGGGTCTTCGGCAGCACTTCGGCGGTGGGTCCTTCACTCGCTCCGGGTGAAGGACCTGCCCGCCGAAATGCCGCCGAAAACCCGGAGCGAGTGAAGACACCCCCCCACACCTCCCGCCACCGCCGAAGTGCCGCCGAGGACCTGGTAGGGAACCGGCTCTTAGGATTTTGGGAGCTTATCACTGGGCTAAAGGGCAAAATCAGGGCTCACGGGGAGAATCAGGAGTTAAGCTCGGGGGGTGAGGAGCTGGCAGAGGGTGACAGAGGGCAAAACCTGACACAGGTGGGGCACAGTGGGTAACAGTTACCCCAGTGGGATTGAGACACCCATGTTTGCAAAAGTGGTGGGGGGCAAAGCAGCTTTTTTTATTTCTCCTCTCACAGACAGTACCTCTCAGCATCCGCTTCCCAGGGCTGAGTTCTTAAAGGCACAGGCATCCCAATGCCTAGTTAATGCAGCTCCTCTTTGTCTGATCTAACCTACTTGAGGCTATGTCTACACTAAAAAAATTCAAAGTGCTGCCACGGGTGCCAGTGCTCCTGGTAATCCACCTCGAGCACTGGGAGCCGAGCCTGTCCACACTAGCGCTCAGGGGCGGGGGTGATTTTTCACACCCCTGAGCCAGCAAGTTAGAGCGCTTTAACTTGCCAGTGTTGATAATCCCTGAGACTTAATTCAGTGAAACATTTTACATATATCCCCTCAGAAACAAATAATCCCTTATCACTGTATCTGATTGCATAGAGTCTCCAAGCAGTTTCCCAAGTTGTCTTATCTGCTGCTGGGATTCCCTGAATTCCCTGATTTTTTAATTCTATTTTTCTTCTTCTAATTTTTAGAGCAGATGTTTATTCTGTTGGGTCATCTGACTTCCACTCTGACTGAATTTCTGGTCTATTGTCAAAACTTTGTTTTCAGTCAATCCACCAATGGTGTAAATATTGGTGATCAGACCAATAGTCCACCTAATCTAGTATCCTGTCATGTGACAGTGGCCAATGCCAGGTGCTTCTAAGGGAATGATCAGACCAGGCAATGACTCATTGAACCATCCCATTGTCCAATCCCAGCATCTGTCAGTCAAAGAACATTTTAGGGACATGCAGAGCATGGGCCTGCATCCCTGATTATCTTGGCTAATAGCCATTCTACTTATCCTGAGGGACTGATCTAATTCTTTGTTCAACCCATTCATAGTTTTTCCTTTCAAAATATAATGAACACACATCTACAACCCCAAGATACCTTTACAACCACAAGAATTCTAAAATCATGAGTTATACACCCTTGAGTCAAGAAATGTTAATAAATAAATATCTTTTTTTTGTGCCTCTTTGTTCCTGAGCCTGTACGATGGGTGCAGTAAGGTCAGTTCCAATGCCTTGAGCCTAAACACCTGAATGAATCTTAGGGCTAGTCTACACTACCCGCCCGGATCGGTGGGTAGAAATTGATCTCTCGGGGATCGAGTTATCGTGGCTCATCTAGACGGATAAATTGATCCCCGAATCGACGCGCATACTCCCACCTCATCAGGAGGAGTAAGCGCCATCGACGGGGGAGCCGCGGCAGTCGATTTGCCGCAATCCTCACAGTAGGGTAAGTCGAAAAGGATACGTAGAATTCAGCTACGCTATTCGTGTAGCTGAATTTGCGTATCTTAAATTGATTCCCCCCCCCCCAGTGTAGACCTAGCCTGAGTCTACCCTCATACTCCCAAACATTTAATATACCTAAGGCCATATCTACAATTTAAGTGTGGGTTAACTCAAGTTATGTCACCATAGAGTCACTATGGTTACTATGTCACTTGTGTGCATGCCTCCTGGACTCCTTGCCTCAGCAGTCAGGGTACTCACCAGAAGCACTTGTATAGATTCAGAATGAGGTGCACCATGAATAGATATTCCACTGTCCACCCACTGAATTTTGGGAAGCTTTGGTTTGGCAGTGTATGCTGGGTACCAAACAGGTCAGACAGGGGTTGTTGTGGCCATGGGATCAAACTTCTTATAACGCATTGTTAACCATCCACTGAACTAAGTTAATGAGGTTACAGTGGGGTTTTACAAAATGGAGTGAGCATTTTAAAATGGGGTTTTAGTTACAATATGGAATCTTATTAAAACAAGTGTAATGAACAATTTAAAATGTTGGGAGGCAAACAGGAGTTACAATGTCAGAACAGTGAAGTTTGGTTTGTTCATTTGATACAGAATAAAGTCATATTAATAATAGTAATTAAAGAAAAGAAACAATTTCATTCTTCAGCTCTACATTGACTCGCAAATGACCCTTCAATCCAGAGGTGTTGAATGGGTCACACTTTATGTAATTGTCTCAAGGCTATATAATTTTTTTTGAAACAATCTGAGCTGGTAGTTTCAGCATCCAACAGAACATACCACACATTACAATTAACATTAAACTTATCAGAATAAAGAAAAGAATAATTGGGGGCCCATCCTTTAAGAATATCATACCAATGGTGCGTTTTAATTTGGTCTGCTTGTGCAGATACTCTTTATATTTCAGATCCCTGATGTAAAATAGCCAGACTGCGTGTCTGAACCTGGGCCTGTGTGATTTCAGTCAGTTGGATAATTTGGTTATTTTTCTTCATTAGTTTCTACAGACTTGTCCAATTGACCAACAACAAAAAGTTAGAATACTACTGGTGTCCATTGAGTTAGTTCTTTTATCCTCATGAGTTGGGAAGTGATAGGTTAAGGTGTGAGTTTTTAACATAGTTATATTAGACATACATTGCTCTACTAGTGGTTCTTTCCACAAAAGCTCCTTTAATCCAATGGCACTGTAGCGAGGTCGAGACTCACCAGCGCAGTGCCTCCTGCTGGTCATCTCAGGAATTAGCTCTCCAGTGAACAGAGCGCCTCCTACTGGCCAGTGTCTCACCTGCCTCTGGCACCTGTGTCCCTGCCAGACCCCGGTGACCTTTACCTTGGGGTGCTACCCCCACAGTAACTTCTTATTCTGGGTTTCCCCTCCCAGGGGAACCCCTAACCCTCTAAACCCACCTTGCCTCAGTGGCTAATGCCAGTCATCATCTAGCCCCCGCTCACTGGGGCAGACTGCAGTGTAATGGCCACTCATCATTGTCAAGGGACTTGCTGCCATTGTAACTGATTCCGAAAGATAGCAGTCTGACATATCAGTGGTGTGAGAAACTGCTGCCTGTAGGAATTAGCTTCATCACATTGCAGTGTTACAGGGAGCACATCCCTATAGTTTGCAGTTTCATACACATATATGTGTGTGAAAATGATATCTGTAGGACCGTGCTACCCGCAGCAGCGAAAGGTCCAACTTTGCTAAAAAAAGGTATTTCAAGCAGTCTCAGGCCTGGTCTACGCTACGAGTTTAGGTCGACTTTAGCCGCATAAAATCGAATTAAGCCTGGACACGTTCATACGACGAAGCCCTTTCTTTCGACTTAAAGGGCCCTTTAAACCGGTTTCTTTACTCCACCTCAGATGAGGGGATTAGCAATAAAATCGGCCTTAGGGGGTCGGAATTGGGGTAGTGTGGACGGAATTCGACGTTATCGGCCTCCGGGAGATATCCCACAGTGCTTCATTGTGACCGCTCTGGACAGCACTCTCAACTCAGATGCACTGGCCAGGTAGACAGGAAAAGCCCCGCGAACGTTTGAATTTCATTTCCTGTTTGCTCAGCGTGGAGAGCACAGGTGACCACGCAGAGCTCATCAGCACAGGTAACCATGATGGAGTCCCAGGATCGCAAAAGAGCTCCAGCATGGACAGAATGGGAGGTACGGGATCTGCTCGCCATATGGGGAGACGAATCACTGCTGGCTGAACTCCAAAGCAGTAAACGAAATGGCAAAATATTAGAAAAGGTCTCCAAGGCCATAAAGGACAGAGGCCATAACAGGGACGCACAGCAGTGCCGCGTGAAAATTAAGGAGCTAAGGCAAACCTACCACAAAGCCAGAGAAGCAAACGGAAGGTCCGGGGCAGAGCCACAAACATGCCGCTTCTACGCGGAGCTGCATGCCATTCTAGGGGGTGCAGCCACCACTACCCCAACCGTGTGCTATGACTCCTTCGCTGGAGAAACACACAGGGAAGCAGGTTCGGGGTACGAGGAAGATGAGGATGGAGAAAATGTAGATAGCTCACAGCTGCGAGGAAGCGGAGAAACTGGTTTCCCCAACACCCAGGATATGTTTATCACCCTGGACCTGGAACCAGTAGCCCCCGAACTCACCCAAGGCGTGCTCCCAGACCCTGAGGGCACACAAGGGACCTCTGGTGAGTGTACCTTTGTAAATATTACACATGGTTTAAAAGCAAGCGTGTTTAATGATTAATGATTAATTTGCCCTGGCAATCGCGGCCAGTACAGCTACTGGAAAAGTCTGTTAACGTGCATGGGGATGGAGCGGAAATCCTCCAGGGACATCTCCAGAAAACTCTCCTGGATGTACTCCCAAAGCCTTTGCAAAAGGTTTCTGGGGAGGGCTGCCTTATCCCGTCCGCCATGGTAGGATACTTTACCATGCCAGGCCAGTAGCATGTAGTCTGGAATCATTGCATAACAAAGCATGGCAGCGTATGGTCCCGGTGTTTGCTGGCATGCAGACAACATCCATTCCTTATCGCTCTTTGTTATCCTCAGGAGAGTGATATCATTCACGGTCACCTGGTTGAAATGGGGCAATTTTATTAAGGGGACATTCAGAGGTGCCCGTTCCTGCTCTGCTGAACAGAAATATTCCCCGCTGTTAGCCACGCGGTGGGGGGGAGGGGTGAAGTGATCATCCCAGAGAATTGGGTGTGTGGGGGAGGGGAGTTAGTTGGGTTTGTACTGCATGTTAACCCTGAAACCGCAGCCCCTCATTTTACATTGCAAACCCATTTTAAATGGCCAACCCAACGGGTGCTTGGTATGGGAAATGAGAGCACTACTGTTTGAAACCATTCCCACATGTTAAGAAGGTTAAAAAAGCCAAAAGACTGTGTCTTACCATGGCTGCCTGCAAGCTGAAATCTGTGGCCTGGCACTGCGTGAGTGATCTCTCACACCAAACCGGCAGGCCCTCAATATAAGAGGAAAAATGCGACCTTGTAAGGAAAGCACATGTGCTGTGTAATGTGAACAGCAAAATTTAACGTGAAAGAGTGTACCCATTGTTCTCTAAAATGTGTCTTTTTTAACCACCTCTCCCTTCTCCTCCACCAGCTGCAAATGTTTCTCCTTCACAGAGGCTAGTGAAGATTAGAAAGAGAAAACGTAGGACACGTGATGACATGTTCACAGTACTACAGATGTCCTCCCACGCTGACAGAGCACAGCAGAATGCGTGGAGGCAGTCAATGACTGATTACAGAAGAGCACAATATGAACGAGAGGAGAAGTGGCATGCTGAATCGCGGGCTGAAAATGATAGGTGGCATCAGCTTGCAGACAGAAGGCAAGAGTCGATGCTCCGGCTGCTGGAGCATCAAACTGATATGCTCCAGCGTATGGTTCAGCTGCAGGAAAGGCAGCAGGAGCAGAGACCGCCGCTACAGCCCCTGTGTAACCAACAGCCCTCCTCCCCAAGTTCCATAGCCTCCTCACCCAGACGCCCAAGAACACGGTGGGGGGGCCTCCGGCCACCCAGACACTCCACCCCAGATGATTGCCCGACCATCAGAAGGCTGGCCTTCAATAAGAGTTAAAGTTTTAAACTGCAGTGTGTCCTTTTCCTTCCCTCCTCCCCCACCCATCCCGGGCTACCTTTGCAATTATCCCCCTAGTTGTGTGATGAAGTAATAAAGAATGCATGAATGTGAAGTAACAATGACTTTATTGCCTCTGCAAGCGGTGCTCGAAGGGTGAAGGGGAGGGTGGGGTGGTTGGCTTACTAGGAAGTAGAGTGAACCGGGTGGGGGGGGGCAGAGGGTTCATCAAGGAGAAACAAACAGAAGTTTCACACCGTAGCCTGGCCAGTCACAAAACTCGTTTTCAAAGCTTCTCTGATGCGCACCGTGCCATGCTGTGCTCCTCTAACCGCCCTGGTGTCTGGCTGCACGTAATCAGCGGCCAGGCGATTTGCCTCAACCTCCCACCCCGCCATAAATGTCTCCCCCTTACTCTCACAGATATTGTGGAGCGCACAGCAAGCAGCAATAACAATGGGGATATTCTTTTCGCTAAGGTCTGAGCGAGTCAGTAAGCTGCGCCAGCGCGCTTTTAAACGTCCAAATGCACATTCCACCACCATTCGGCACTTGCTCAGCCTGTAGTTGAACAGGTCCTGACTCCTGTCCAGGCTGCCTGTGTACGGCTTCATGAGCCATGGCATTAAGGGGTAGGCTGGGTCCCCAAGGATCACGATAGGCATTTCAACATCCCCAACGGTTATTTTCTGGTCCGGGAAGAAAGTCCCTTCCTCCAGCTTTCGAAACAGAGCAGAGTGCCTGAAGACGCGAGCATCATGTACCTTTCCCGGCCATCCCACGTTGATGTTGGTGAAACGTCCCTTGTGATCCACCAGGGCTTGCAGCAGCATTGAAAAGTACCCCTTGCGGATAATGTACTCGGTGGCTTGGTGCTCCGGTGCCAAGATAGGGATATGGGTTCCGTCTATGGCCCCACCACAGTTTGGGAATCCCATTGCAGCAAAGCCATCCACTATGGCCTGCACATTTCCCAGAGTCACTACCCTTGATATCACCAGGTCTTTCATTGCCCTGGCAACTTGGATCACAGCAGCCCCCACAGTAGATTTGCCCACTCCAAATTGATTCCCGACTGACCGGTAGCTGTCTGGCGTTGCAAGCTTCCACAGGGCTATCGCCACTCGCTTCTCAACTGTGAGGGCTGCTCTCATCCTGGTATTCTGGCGCTTCAGGGCAGGGGAAAGCAAGTCACAAAGTTCCATGAAAGTGCCCTTACGCATGCGAAAGTTTCGCAGCCACTGGGAATCATCCCACACCTGCAGCATGATGCGGTCCCACCAGTCTGTGCTTGTTTCCCGGGCCCAGAATCGGCGTTCCACGGCATGAACCTGCCCCAGTAACACCATGATTTGCACATTGCTGGGGCCTGTGCCTTGTGAGAGGTCTATGTCCATGTCACTTTCCTCATCACTCTCGTCGCCGCGCTGCAATCGCCTCCTCCTCGGCTGGTCCTGGTTTTGCTTTGGCATGTTCTGGCTCTGCATATACTCCAGGACAATGCGTGTGGTGTTCATAGTGCTCATAATTGCCGCGGTGATCTGAGCGGGCTCCATGATCCCAGTGCTAGCTATGGCGTCTGGTCTGAAAAAAGGCGCGAAACTAGTATCTGACGGACCACGGGAAGGAGGGAGGGAGGGAGGGAGGGAGGACCGAGTGACGACATGGCGTACAGGTACAGGGAATTAAAATCAACAAAGGTGGCTGTGCATCAGGGAGAAACACAAACAACTGTCACACAGAATGCCCCCCCCCCCAAAGATTGAACTCAAAAGCCTGGGTTTAGCAGGCTGTTGATTTGACGGAGGGAGGGGGAAGCAAATGAATACAGAACAAATCTATTTTTTACATCTTAAGACGATGGTGCAGCATGACTGATAGCTCTCGGCATCTTCTGGGTGCTTGGCAGCAAATACTGGGCGCTTGGTAGTTATAGCCACATTTTTCCAGTATGATGACGATGGCCTTCAGGCCTATTGCACGATCTGCTGCTCAGGGAAGACTCTGCTAATGTGTGATGGGCGCTTGGCAGAAAATGGCATACTACGACTGATAGCCATCATCGTCATTGTGAAGGCAGCAGAATATGACTGGGGGGATGGAGGACTGGGGGACATACGGAGTTCCAGCCACTGCTGTACGACGATGACGGTTACCAGTCGTAATACACCATCTACTGCCAAAAGGCAAGGGGCTGGTGCAATGCAGCCCTACGGCTGCCAGCACCCAGATCGCCGATGAAGGCTACCAGTCATGCTGCACCGTCTACTGCCAAAAGGCAGTTAGCTGCTGCTGCTGTGTAGCAATGCAGTCCCACGTCTGCCGGCACCCAGATGACATATGGTGACCGTGAGCTGAGCTGAGCGGGCTCCATGCTTGCCGTGGTATGTTGTCTGCACAGGTAACCCAGGTAAAAAGGTGCGAATCTATTGTCTGCCGTTGCTCTGACGGAGGGGGAGGGGCCTGACGACATGTACCCAGAACCCCCCGCGACACTGTTTTGCATCATTCGGGCATTGGGATCTCAACCCAGAATTCCAATGGGCGGCGGAGACTGCGGGAACTGTGGGATAGCTACCCATAGTGCAATGCTCCGGAAGTCGATGCTAGCCTCGGTACTGTGGACGCGGTCTGCCGACTAGCGCACTTAGAGCATTTTATGTGGGGACACACACAATCGGCTGTATACAACCGATTTCTATAAAACCGGCTTCTATTAATTCGACCTAATTTCGTAGTGTAGACATACCCTCACATGTAAAACCAACCTGATAGCTTTCTTTAACAGTGTAACAAGCCTACAAGCAGTATATGTGGTATATCTTGCCTTTAGTAAGGCTTTTGATATTGTCTTCCATGACCTTCTCATAAACAAACTATGGAAATGAAACCTAGATGGACATAACGATAAATAAGATGGGCATAACAAGTGGGGTTCTCCAGGGATCAGTTCTGGATATGTTTCTATTCAAAATCTTAATGATTGAGATAATGGCATAGGATTGCGATAATGGCATAGACATATGATAGTTTTCAAGCATGTACAAATAAAGTAGGATCTATTCAAAATCTTAATGATTGAGATAATGGCAGAAATATGATAACAGTTTTCAAGCATGTACAAATAAAGTAGCATCTTTTTACAGAAGCTGTTTCTTACAATCTGTACATATCACTAACTGCTACAGATAGCACATTTCTACACGTAGCAATTTCTCATATACTATAGTGCAAGAAACTGCTACCTGTAGGCATTTGCTACATCGGGTAGCAGTTTAATACAATAGCAGCTTCTAATGATCTATAAGTATCAGAAAGTGCTACCAGTAGCACCATTCCTACGAGGAGCAGTATTTTTCACTACACCGGCAGTGGAGCTGATCTGATCACCATATCAGCTCAGCTCCCCCACCAATGAAGATCAGCCCCTGCCAGCACTGCTCCACACCCACCTCAGGCTTGCAGCATGGCCCCCTGCTTCCCAAATTATTACACCCACGTTAAAAATTGGGGGGTGGGCTTGTTTTTTTTTAAGGATTTTGTAAGCCCCTCAGAGATCATGGACATATATAGCCAGCTGCCGCTCATGTATCTATTTCCATTTCTAATATCACTTCATTCACCTTTACATTAATATAATAAAGGGGATGAGATCTTGGCTGTTCATTTTTCCATCACATACAGCTCCATGAAATGGTCCATCTCATAAATCCTATCCTCCAGGGAGTACAGCCGCCTAGTTTGAAGGCCTCCTGTTTGCAGGTGTACGGATGGGTTCCTCTCACCCTCTCCATGTGCTATAGTGATCTGTGACAAACCTGGGCAACTTGTGTGCACTGCAGCTCATTAAAGAAACCCAGCCTCTCCTGTCTGTGTGAAGTCCCTAATGGCTCACTATGTTTTGTTTGGGTCCCATGAGAGGTGTCAACCGTCGTCATTTTCACCCCCTCCTTGAGACCCTTTTTTCCAACCTGGCATGATGGTGTTAGGGAGTGCTAATGTCAATGTTAAGATTCAGGCCTGTATTTTTGCCTAAAATATAATATTTTAAGTTTTGCTTCCCTGTTTAGTTTTTGATACATATATATTCTTACTAATTCTTACTCCATGAACAAAAGCGATCCTTTCTAAGAAAAGAACAACACTGTGTATATGTTGCTTTTGCCCAAGCCAAATGGGTTTGTTAGAATAAAAATAAAAACAAATAAAAGCAGTTAAAGTGTTACTGGGCATGGTAAAAGTATAATATACGAGTGCACCCTTAAAAACTCCCTCAACTCCTTATCTCAAAGCCAAGGTCAAACAAGCAGCCAGTCGGGAACAGCAAATGAGGGATTTGTGTGGGGGGGGAGATAAAACACTAAAAGTGCCTGCCCCTGACCGTATCACAACCTCACTCCTTTAACCCTCCCATGGGGATACAAAAGGGGTGAAATAAAAACTCCAGACTCATGACCCCCCAAACCAAAACATAACCATAAGTTTGTAAGGGATGAAACTGTCGGCGTGCATTTCAGGTATAATTATGCCTACTGAAAAGGATGCCTACTGAAAAGGGAAAGTCGAAACACTGAAAAACAAGGCTGTGTTATAGAACACATGCTTGCTGAAACTAACCCTGATAAACATTCGATTGCCTGCACTTTGATCGTCCGGTCTTCTGCTTTCTGTGTGCACAACAAGAACCGGAAAAAATAAAAAGGTAAAGAAAAAGCCCCCTAACAAACAAACCAGGACCAGCTTAGTTTCAAATTACTGGCACGTTTTCCTTTGTGGAGTCAAACACAGCTGTCTCCACAGCTCCATCTAGTGGCAGATCCTTCTTATACACACACTTTAATTCTGGGTGTTTTACTCCCCAAACAAATTGAACCTTGAGACCTTTCTTCGGAACATTAAAACAAGCACCAGATATTTTCCCCTTCTATTTGATTTCTTACATGAAACTTATATTGTGCTGCCTTTCACATGGAACCCAGAATTGCTCAAGACAGTGAAGGCAGGAGAGAGACCCTGCCTCACCTAAGGTTGCTAACCTGAGCCAGGTCTCCCAGGGCAGTGAGATCAGACTGAGAGCACTAAGCTCTGTAACTCTGGTGTTGCTTTGTGAGGGGGGAGAGTTTGTGTCTCCTTGTTTTCCTGTCTTTGCAAATGTAACAGACAGAGACTTTTAGGGCCAGATTTACAAGGTGGATTTAGGTGTCTAACTGCCGCACTAGGTGCCAACATTTAGAAACTGCTGACATTCATGGAAACCATGCTCAGCTGCTCCCTAGCCCTATAGGTGCCTACAAACCTCAGGTGTCTACGTTTCCACCTGTAAAGCCCCCAAGATGCCATTTTTTTTTGCCAGTGGGCATAGGCAAAGCCTCTTACGCACTGACACTGCTGAGCAGCTCAGCACCTAACTCAGGCCTAAACCTCACTGGAATTTACAAACTAGGTGTTATCCCACCTATCTTGCCTGAGGGGCCTGATCCCGTGGGTGTGCTGAGATCTCTCTCTCTCTCAATCTCTCCTGCTGAAGCTGTTCCACTCTGTGTACATACTTACAACTTCCCTGCAGCAGGGACTTGGAGCCAGGGTCTCCCAGGAGCAAGGTACTAAGCCACTAGGCTACAGAGAGAGTGAGAATTACTCTACAGCCTAGTGGCTAATGTGACTAATGCATTTTCCTGAGAGAGCTAGGTTCCAGACCCTGCTTCAATGAAAGTTGGACCCGGGTCTCCCACCTCCCATGAGATTGCACTTCTGGCTGGCTCCTGGGGCTCCCAAGATCCTCAGGAGCCCTGCCTGCCTGCCTGGTGGGTTGCTGCCCCCTACTAGGGCTTCCAGGCACCACACTCTCAAGGCTCTTCCCTCCCCATTCCCATAATGTCCAGGAGGGGTGAAATTAGTGTGTGGAAAAATGGTGGTACTCTCCTGAAGCTTGACCAACTGTGAAGTTGAGTTGAATTCACAGAGTTCTTGGTCCTCCAGTTTCCAGAAAAGAACATGAAAGATTTCAGGGGGAAATTAATCATGTGTGGCTTTTATGGTACCAGTCCTCTGCTAAGGCTAATGGAGTCTGGTGTCTCTGTCCACACCACACTATCAGTTCACATTACACTCACCTCCCAATCTCCATCCAAAATTCCATACTCCCAGCCCAACCAGCAAAAAGAGCTACAATAAGGACAAATGCAAAGTACTTCACTTAGAAAGGAACAATCAGTTGCACAGTATGAAATGGGAAATGACTGCCTAGAAAGGAGTATTGCGGAAAGGGATCTGGGGGTCATAGTGGATCACAAGCTAAATTTTGAGTCAACGGTGTAACATTGTTGCAAAGAAAGCGAACATCATTCTGGGATGTATTAACAGGAGTGTTGTACACGAGACCACGAGAAGTAATTCTATTTTACTCCACTCTGATATGGCCTTAGCTGGAGTACTATGTCCAGTTCTGGGTGCCACATTTCAGGAAGGATGTGGACAAATTTGGAGAGTCCAGAGAAAAGCAACAAAATTTTTTAAAGGTCTGTGTGACGGGGTCTGCTTTCCCCGCACTAGCCCAGACAGGGTTAAGCCCATGGTACTGACAGCGGAAGTCCCACCTCCCTAGCAAGATTGGGCATGCTCCAAGTGCTCTAGTAGTATAAAGGGAGGGAGACCAGCTCATTCTGGGCTGGAGGCCGCAGGGGGAGGACCTGCCTGGGAAGCTCCTGTGGAGGGCCAGCCACAGCTTCTGATTACACCGGGAATCAAAGCTGTCCACAGCCCGCCTGCACCCCGGCGACTGGAGGAACCCCTGGAGACAACTGGCCCTGCCAAACACAGAGGACCTGACATCTCATGGGAAACCATGAGATGTCAGGGGGGAGGGATAGCTCAGTGGTTTGAGCATTGGCCTGCTAAACCCAGCGTTGTGAGTTCAATCCTTGAGGGGGCCACTTAGGGATCTGGGGCAAAATCAGTACTTGGTCCTGCTAGTGAAGGCAGGGGGCTGGACTCGATGACCTTCAAGGTCCCTTCCAGTTCTAGGAGATAGGGTATCTCCATTAATTTATTTTTTAATTTATAACCCCAACACAGACTCTGGTAGGAAGTGACCCAGGGAGGGTGACAGAGTGGTACCTGCCACCCGGAGAAACTCAGTGTGTTTCGGTAGGACCCCCCCCGACTCAGCCACTACGCCACTGTTAGGGCCCTGGGTTGGGGTCTGGTGGAGATGGGTGGGCCTGGGCCCCCCTTCTGGGGCTGCCCCACCCCATAAGGGGTGCCCCAATGCTTTGTAGACCCTGGCCTTTAGGCCACACTGCCCTGCACCCAAGGGCTGCTCTGTAGACTCTGTCCGCTAGGCCACCCTGCCCTGCACTGAAGGGCTGCTTCATAGACTGTGACGGATAGGCCACGTGGACCTGACCCTAGGGGCATGGACCATCACAGTCTACAAACATGACCTTAAGGGAAGATTGAAAAAAATTGGGTTTGTTTAGTCTGGAAAAGAGAAGACTGAGGGGGGATTTGATAACAGTTTTCAAGTACATAAAATGTTTCAAGGAGGAGGGTGGATGAGCACTGGAATAAATTACCTAGGGAGCTTGTGGAATCTCCATCATTGGAGATTTTTAAGAGCAGGTTAGACAAACACCTGTCAGGAATGATCTATATAATACTTAGTCCTGCCATGAGAGTGCAGGGGACTGGACTAGATGACCTCTCAAGGTCCCTTCCAGTCTTGTGATTCTATGATTCTATTCTATTTCTGTTGAACTAGTCAACAGTGAAACAGCTATAATGGTGTGCATAGATGGGGCCAAATGGGATTTGAAAATGACGGTGTTGAAATAAAGCTTTAAGGCTGAGATTTTCAGAAGACCCTCAGGAAGTTAGGCATCCAACTTCCATTGGCCCTCATGCAAGGTTAGCTGGGGGCCTTACTGCCTTACATCCCTTTGAAAACCCCAGTCTCAGTGCCTATGATTAGGTAAATCAACTTTACAAAGCTGGCCCAAATATTATCATTAGGCTGCAGAGTCAAGACCCTAATTGAGAAGCGAGAGATCCATCACCATGTTCCATGAACATCTTGGGTCAAATTTATCCCTGGCATAAACACATTGATTAAAATGAGGTTAGAGCAAATATTTCTCTCTGGAGATTCCAAATGACTGGTACAAATTTTAGATGCTCGATTCCGACTAAAACTCAGTGGAATTAAGACACCAAACTTCCTTAGATCCCGTTTAAAATCTTAAACACAGATTTTCCACACAGAATCCTTTACCAGCGTCATGTCTGGTGCACTTATTTCCCACCCATGAGGCTCAGACACTTATTTCTTTCTGTAAAATTGTCAAAGCCAGAGAAGTGCGAGTGATCTACACCACTCCAGAAAGACACACTCTGGCTTTGGATGTAAACTGGCATAGAAATGTATATCAACAATGAACACCACCTTTTCCAGATACAATCTACATCAAGGCTGTACACTACAATTAAATGTACTTCACCAAAGAACAAGATGCTGACTTTTTCCCCCATGTATAGCAGCATCATCCTTGAAAACACACCAGAAGCTCTGGGGATATCTTCTCAAGAGTCCTTTTTAAAGTACATGTACTTAAGTTCTCCTTCAAGTTCCCCATTGTTAGTAATAAAGAGCCAACACCATTTATTTATTTGAGCTAGTAGGTGAGATATATTTCACGTATTGCTATAGCTATTATAATGGATCTGATTGTTCAATCTTTCATGCATGTTTGAATTCTATCTATCTATCTATCTATCTATCTATCTATCTATCTATCTATCTATCTATCTATCTATCTATCTATCTATCTATCCCCATTTCTGTATGTTCCTTTCAGTCTCTTTCTCTTTCTCTCTGTGTGACCATTTGTGTCTCTATTGGAATGTTCATAACTTTCAGGTGTTGTGGAAATCAGAATCTGTAGTCTTTTAAAAAACTACCATGCCTTTCACAGGCACATACATTTCTTTCATGTAACCATCAGATAATGTAATCGTTCTGCTTTTGCTATGCTGAAAATTAATGGATCCCAGTATCAAATGGACTCAGGAATTTTAAAATATAAAGTGTGAAATATAAGGAATATAATGATTCTAAATGTTATTAATTAAAATAAGTTATTGTTATCTGTCTATCAATCACCAAATTATTATCTCTCCATCTATATTTGTGTCTCTTTCCTTATCTATCAATCTAACTCTTTGCCTGTCCATTGAATTAGTTGAAAATTATGGTTGTTGGGAAGGATAGAATTTGGCTCTTCAGAAGAGAGGTGTTATAACCTGTCATGCATTGGATGGCCCAGACATTTCAAACTTCAGCACTATCTTTAGGGTATTATTTTTTCTCTTTGAACATCTGACTGATTTCCAACATTGTGTTGTCTTTCTAATTCAGCTAAGCTGACAGTTGATGGTGGATACCAATGTAAAGAGGACTGCGATACTTTGCATGGTACAATTGTGGGAATGTAAACAAAATAAGAATGAAGCCTAGGGTGAGTCTTTATTTTGCTAATCATTATCATTATCATCTCTCTCTTTCTCCCTCTCTCTCTCTTCCTCTGTGTGGAAGCCTCTCTCAGTCTCCTTCTCTATCTGTCTGACCATATTATTATACTCAGTGCTTACAGTGAGGTTGTGGAGATCAGAACTTGGCCATTTATTCCATAATGCTACCATGTTTCTGAATACACTGAAGTCTCTCCCATAGAAAATTTTTGTTAGAATATTGAACTTTTTTTCACATCGGCTGAAGCATTCTATGTATAGGTCCAGACTGTCATTTCGACCCTCAGGAGGAGTCCATGTGGAGTTCTTCTTCCTGTGTTGTTGGTGGGAGTGTATCTGTGTATCAGTGCACTGTTCAGTGTTATCTTGAAAGTATTCTTTGAGTCGGAGGCGGCGAAAGTAGGCTTCCAGAGCACCGCAGAACTGTATCATGTTCGTGGGGGTGCTGGGGCAAAAAGAGAGTCCCCGAGATAGTACAGACTCTTCTGCTGGGTTGAGTGTGTAGCTGGATAAATTGACGATATTGCTGGGTGAGTTAGGGGCACCACTGTTGTGGCCCCATGTGGCAGGTAGGATTTTCGACACTTACGGTCCTTTTTCCTTTGTAGAGAGGTGAAGTGTGTAATGTAGATCTCCTGTCTTATTTTAGTAAAGTCCATTTGTGTGGCGGGTTGGTTATTTATGAAAGTGTCCAGGTTGGAGAGCTCTTTTTTGATGTTTTCCTGTTTGCTGTATAGGATGCTGATCAGGTGGTTCCTCAGTTTCTTTGATAGTGTATGGCATAATCTCTCACTGTGGTCTGTGCAGTATGTAGATAGCAATGGATTTTTCACCTTCAGTCCATTTGGTATGATATCCATACGTTTGCATTTGGAAAGGAAGATGATATGTCCAGACACTCAGCTGGGACGTATCAGTGTGAATGTCTCTTCTAAAGCAGGGATTTGAACCACAATCATCCTCCCTTTTTCTAGTTAAGCACCCAAACCACAGGGCTATAGGCCAGGCTGGGTGGGCGCTTTTCTCATTTGGGTTCAGGCAGGGAGTGTGGTTCAATGATTAGAGCAGTGGGTACTAGGAGTGAGGTGCAACCTTGAAATAGAGTGTGCTCTGGCAATGAGACACCCTGGGTCTGTTTTGAGTACCGGGAGGGAAGTTAATGAAGGTCAGAGAGTCAGAGCTCCTAGATTCTATCCCACTTCTGGGAGAGGAGTTAAGTGGTTAGAGTGTGGGGGATGGAAGTCAGGACTACTGGGTTCTCTCCCTGGCTGTGGAGATAAATGAGATCTGTTAGTTGGACAGAGGGGTGGGAGAGAGAAAGAAACTCCAGATTCATTCAGTCACCAAAGAGAAACCTCTGACATGTTGCATCCTTACTCATTCTTCTTGTTTACAGTCCATGCTCTTCTCCCCTGCAGTTAAGTGAAGAGGTGGCCATGGAGAATCAAACCACACCAACTGAATTCATCCTCTTGGGATTTTCCAAACTCCCGGGCTTGCGTTTCCTTCTCTTGGGCATCATCTCCATCATCTACATTTTTACCCTGCTGGGAAACATGCTCACCCTCCTCCTTTCCTTGGTGGAGCCGTGTCTCCGAACGCCCATGTACCTCTTCCTGGGGAATCTCTCCCTCCTAGACATATTCCAGACCACCACCACCATCCCCCAGATGCTGCAGCACCTTCTTTCAGGCAGCAGCAGCCTCTCCTACACAAGCTGCATGGCACAGCTCTACTTCTTCCTCTTATTTGTGGGGGCAGAAGGCATTCTCTTGGCCACCATGGCATATGACCGCTATGTGGCCATATGCAACCCACTGCGCTACACAGTGCTCATGAGTAGCAAGCTTTGTTCCACATTAGTGGCTGCCTCTTGGCTCACTGGCTCTCTCAATGCAGCTGTTCACACAGTCCTCACAATCCACCTGTCCTTCTGCGGTGTCAACAGACTCAGCTACTTCTACTGTGACATCCCACCCCTGCTGGCTCTGTCCTGCGGAGATGTCTCCCTCAATGTCACCATGACAGTGGTCTCCAGCCTCTTCTTGGGCTGGGGTCCTTCCTTGTGCATCATCCTTTCATACGTGCACATTGTGTTCAGGATACTGAAGATGCAATCGTCCCAGGGGAGGAGAAAGGCCTTCTCTACCTGTGCATCGCACCTCACGGTAGTTCTCCTTTACTATGGCAGCTGCATCTTCACCTACATCAGACCTATCTCCAGCTACTCTCTGGACAAGGACAGGCTGATCTCCCTGCTGTACAGCCTCGTCACTCCTATGTTAAATCCAATCATCTACACACTGAGGAACAAGGATGTGAAGGGGGCTATGAAAAAGGGCTTTGGTAGGAAAATGTTTTTTCTAAGGGAGTCAACATTACCGGCATCTACCCCCAATGCTGGGAAGGGAGTGGGATGTAGTGAATTAGACCATATGGGAACTGGTAGTCAAGACTCAGCCCACATTCTGTCCCCTTCCTGAGTAGAGAGTAGTGTCTAGGGGGTTAGAAAATAGGAACACTGGGGCAGGAATCCTGAGTTCTGTTCCTAGCTCGAGGAGGGGAGTGAGGTCTAGTGATTGAAGTAGGGGCTGCTTGGACTCAGAACTTCTAGGTTGTAGTCAATGACTGTTGAAGGGGAATGAGGCTGAAGGGTAAAGGTAGGGGGGCAGGCTTTCTGAATTCTATTAGGGGAGAGGGTCTAGTGGTTAGAGCAGAGGACTGGTAGCCTAAGGACTGATGAGTTCTATTCTTAGTTCTGCTAGTAATGCATTGTGTAACATTAGGAAAATGTTTATGCTTTATTTTCCCCATTGGGAAACTAGAGCTAATGATACTTACACACTGCTATAAAGAGCTTTGATATTTGCATATGAAAGCTTTTATATTGGTGGAAAGCATTGTTATTAAATATGGAGGTCAATCACTAGGCAAGTTTGAGAGAGAACTCAAACATACACCATTACAGTTAAATTAAATATTAATTATATAACCCTTAATGGCAGGCAGAGTGTGGCTTTGAACATATACATTGGCCATGATGGTGGAATCTGCTTGGCACAACGAGTGGTCAAGGACAACAGTCAGTAATCACTCTTTTGTCACTGACCCAACCATCTATCCACCAGGTTTTGATCTGCCAAGGCACCTATGGTCATCTCTGAACTGGTTTTGAACAGGACAGGGCAAGTGTGTGTCTAATCTCTTTAATTACGGTCAACTTCAGTCTATGTCACTTATCTTTGTCTAGTACCCACTGACTTATTTCGATGGCAGGCTACTGGTTCTCTACCTGGCTGACGATGATGCCATTAAATGGGCTGGGCACATTTTGCATACACAGATGAACATATACTTTTAACTACAGCCTTGAAACTGCATAATAATGATGAGTGAGTGGAACATTACTTATTGCCTACTTCCATGAAGGGATGAGGCTTGGATTTTCATAAGAAGCTAAAGGATTTAGTTGCCCATCTTCCATTGAATTTCCTCATTGCCAAACTCATCCATTTCATCCTCACCCATAACAATTTTACATTCAACAACATTTGTCCAAACCAGGTGAATGGCCTTGGGTACTAGAATGGTACAGTATGCCACTCTCTTCATAAGCCATGTTGAATAAAAATTTTAGACAAGTGCACCACAAAACCAATTATATACCTGAGATACGTTGATATTTTCATCCTCTGGACAGATGGCTCAAACTTCCTCATAGATTCCAGCACAAAAAACACCACCTGTTCCTTAAAATGTGATATACCACATCCAGTGTAATAACAGCAATGTGGGTGAAACCAGACAATCACTATGTTCTCAGATGTACTCACACAGAAAAATGATAGAAGACAAAAACACCCTATCACTTATGGGTGAACACTTTTCACAGATAGGTCAGACATAGAGTGACCAATCAGTCCTCATCCTCATAGGAAACCTGTACAGCACTTTCAAAAGATCAGCCTGGGAGATTAAATTCATCACTCTGCTAGACACTAAAAATCATGGACTGGACAGAGACACTGGATTTATGGCATATTCCAACAATTTGTAACCCATTAACCCTCTCTTTTTGTCCTATGACTGCATAGGTGTTAACAGGCCACTCCGCCTTGAATGGTCTCTTAGAATATGTGCTAACTATTTATGCTAAACAATCTGTTCCACCTTGCATTTATCTGTGATGCTCAGGGTACCTTTCCCAGATGTGAAGAAGAGGTCTATATAATTTTGAAAGCTTGTCTCTCTCTCATCAAGAGAAGTTGGTCCAATAAAAAGTATTACCTCAGCCAACCTGTCTTTCTAAACAGGTTTCTGCCAGACAAAGCATATATATTCACCTACCTGACTTGGTTCACATATAATTAAACATTGTAAACTAACACAATTGGAGCCCTGTTTGCATACATAACCACCTTGAAGTCACGAGATAAGAAGTCATCACCCCAGGAATAAACCCTGGGGACTGAAAATATGTTTTGGGAGATATAAGGAAAAGGCAGAAGGACACCTCTTTATCCTGCACCTGAGGAAGTAATCAGCCAGTGCAATTACATTCTTTAAAATAGGATCCCAACCTTCTCACAGTTGGAAGCACTGTAAGGGACATTTAGGTGAGATAAGACTGTGAACAGTTTAAGTCTCTAAAAAAGTATGTATGGATTTTGTTTTATATCTTACCTCCCGGATTCCATTATTTTCCTTGCTCTCTGTCTCTTACATTTTAGCCTTTGATAAGAACATAAGAATGGCCATACTCGGTCAGATCACAGGTCTATCTAGCCCAGTATCTTGTCTTCTGACAGTGGCCAATGCCAGGTGCCCCAAAGGGAATGAACAGAACAGGTAATCATCAAGTGATCCCTCCCCTGTCGCCCATTCCCAGCTTCTGGCATTCAGAGGCTAGAGACAGCTAATAAACTTATGGTTGTTTCCACTGCAAATATATCTGAGTGCTGTGATGTGATACAGGAGCTGATACTGTAACATGAAACACACTGATGTGTGCACTGTCCAATTGGGGATAGCTGACCTGGTATTTCTGTACAGGGACTGAGTATCACAGGGGAACACTTCAAAGGGGCTCTAGATTGGATTTGCACCTGTTGTTAACCTGCAAAGCAAAGTGAAGGCTAGCCACATCAAAGAGAGGCCCTCCTAAGAAGCACCAGGCACGAGTTCATGTACCAGACAGTGAACTTGCAAGCAGGCATTTTGCTTTCTGTCATAGTCTGATTTTGATCATAACCTGATTTATGCTAATTTTGCTTTTGTGCCACAGGGCCCGTCTTTTGCTGACTTTTAGTTCTGACCTCAAGTCTTGTACCAGGACCCATGCTTCAGGTTCTTTCTTTCTACTACATTCCTCACTCCCTCCAATGTGAGCTAGCCTGAGGTGTCTCCTGATAATTCACTGCAGCTAAGAGGGGGTCAACAAGCATGTGGACAAGGGGGATCCAGTGGATATAGTGTATTTAGATTTTCAGAAAGCTTTAGACAAGATCCCTCAACAAAGGCTATTAAGCAAAGTAAGCTGTCATGAGATAAGAGGGATGGTCTTCTCATGGACTGGTAACTGGTTGAACGATAGGAAATAAAATGTAGGAATAAATGGTCAGTTTTCAGAATGAAGAGAGGTAAATAGTGGTGTCCCCCAGGGGTCTGTACTGGGCCCAGTCCTATTCAACATATTCATAAATGATCTGGAAAAGGGGGTAAACAGTGAGATGGCAAAATTTGCAAATGATACAAAACTACTCAAGATAGTTAAGTCCCAGGCAGACTGTGATGAACTATAAAAGGATCTCTCAAATCTGGGTGACTGGACAACAAAATGGCAGATGAAATTCAATGTTGATAAATGCAAAGTAATTCACATTGGAAAACATAAAATGATGGGGTCTAAATTAGCTGTTACCACTCAAAAAAAGAGATCTTGGAGTCATTGTGCATAGTTCTCTGAAAACATCCATTGAATGTGCAGGGGCAGTCAAAAAAGCAAACAGAATGTTGTGAATTATTAAGAAAGGGATAGATAATAAGACAGAAAATATCATATTGCCTCTATATAAATTCATGGTATGCCCACGTCTTGAATACTGCGTGCAGATGTGATTGCCCCATCTCAAAAAAGATATACTGGAATTGGAAAAGGTTCAGAAAAGGGCAACAAAATTATTAGAGGTATGGAGCGTCTGCCATATGAGGAGAGATTAATAAGTTTGGGACTTTTCAGCTTGGAAAAAAGACGGCTAAGGAGGGATATGATAGAAGTCTATAAAATCATGACTGGTGTGGAGAAAGTAAATAAGGAAGTGTTATTTACTTCTTCTCATAACACAAGAACTAGGGATCACCAAATGAAATTAATAGGCAGCAGGTTTAAAACAAACACAAGGAAGTATTTTTCACACAACACACAGTCAATCTGTGGAACTCCTTGCCAGAGGATGTTGTGAAGGTCAAGACAATAACAGGGTTAAAAAAAGAACTAGATAAATTCATGGAGAATAAATCCATCAATGGCTATTAGCCAGGGTGGGCAAGGATGGTGTCCCTAGCCTCTGTTTGCCAGAAGCTGGGAATGAGCGACCTGGAATGCGTTACCTAGGGAGGTGGTGGAGTCTCCTTCCTTGGAGGTTTTTAAGGCCCGGCTTGACAAAGCCCTGGCTGGGATGATTTAGTTGGTCCTGCTTTGAGCAGGGGGTTGGACTAGATGACCTCCTGAGGTCCCTTCTAACCCTGATATTCTATGATTCTATGATTCTATGACAGGAAAAGGATCACTTGATGATTACCTGTTCTGTTCATTCCCTCTGGGGCCCCTAGCATTGGCCACTGTTGGAAGACAGGATATTGGGCTAGATGGACCTTTGGTCTGACCTAGTATGGCCGTTCTTATGTTATGTTCTCACAGATGGCATTGTAACGGACATAATCCATGACTTTGACCAGAAAGCACTCAGTGGCCAGCAAAGACACAAAGAAATACAGCTGTGCCATGCAGCCACCAGATAAGATCTTTCTGCTTTCAGCCATGAAATTGGACAACATCTCGGGCACCATGCAAGAGGTGTAGCAGATGTCCACCAATGCTAGGTTGCTGAGGAAGAAGTACATAAGGGTGTGGAGTGTGGGGGGGGGGTCAGTAAATATTGCTACAATGATTGTGGAGTTACCCAACAGTGTTAACAGGTAGATGATTAAAAACAGCCTGAAGGCAAGGATCTAGTGCTCCTGGAGGTTGGAAAGTCCCAATAAAACAAATTCAGTCACTGTGCTTTTGTTGTTCATCTCTTGTGCAATAAACTTGACTTTTGGCAAACCAGTGATTAGGAAATCTAGTATATTGTCTCCTTTTCTCATTTTCTTCATCTTTCATCCTCTTTTCCTTTTTCCAGTCATAGAATCATAGAATATCAGGGTTGGAACGGACCTCAGGAGGTCATCTAGTCCAAGCCCCTGTTCAAAGCAGGACCAATTCCCAACTAAATCATCCCAGCCAGGGCTTTGTCAAGCCTGACCTTAAAAACCTCTAAGGAAGGATATTCCACCATCTCCCTAGGTAACCCATTCCAGAGCTAAAGGCTTTCTTCATCTCTCCCGCTTTCCATTCATTTTTGTCTCTCTTTCTTTTATTACATATGTCCCAATTGTGAAGTGATTATCCTGTAGGGAAAATATCAAGAAAAGCTAACAAAATATAAAAATGTCGGCATGCTTTCCTTTTGTTGTCTCTATCTGCCTGCCTGCCAATGTCTCTAGGCTTTTATATTGGTGTCCATCACCATAGTATCACAGCTTCTCCAATCACTGAACATGATTATTCTGTGTGGAAACAAATAAATTTCAGTGAGACTTGTTCTCACAATTTATTTAGAGGCTTCTGAAAATCTCATCTTTCAGTGCTTAAATTTGGATTTGGAACTTTTAAGATCATACTTTTGAAAATGTTGTCCTTACCTATGGATTCTGCTGTACTTGACAACTAGTGGGGAGGTTTGAAAGTAAAATCAAAGTCTTACATCTATTTCACATAACCTACACTAAGGCAACATTACCCCTTGGATAAGTAGCAATAACTTTTCTTGATCTCAGCAAAAGTTACATTTGTTTAGACCATGGATGATGTTAGCCCTGTTATTACCACTGTCAAATAAGGGCTTTTTGTTATTTGTTTGTTTTCTTCATCTAAAAACTCTCTCTAGCTAAAGGAAAGGAAACTGGGATGTGATCAAAATGGAAGCCTTGTTTAATACTCTACATTTCAAAAGCATTAACTGTTTCCTTCTTTTCTGAGTTTTAATACAATCTTATAAAGATGCTTAATGGTGTGTTTGCCATGTCACTAAGCAGGCTGAGGTCTCTGTGTACCAACCCCCAGACTTGTTTAACACTGTTTAATGTTGGACAGTGACAGAGTAATGTTAACACCTTTGACTCTTTGGGGCCATATATTCCAACTAAATGAATACAATGGAGCCCATTGTGCTAGGCGCTGTACAAACACAGAACCAAAAGGCAGTTCATGCCCTGAAGAGCTTACAATCTAAGTGTAAGATGAGAAACAGAAGGTGAATAGAACAGACAGACCAGCAACTGTCTGTGTGGTATCTACAACATCTCTCTGGGTTATTACACTATGCCCACCATTTGTGACTAGTGTCTCCTTAATAGTTATTTATTCCTTCATGAAGTTCTAAACATTCTTGTTATTCCCTTTAACCCCTTTGGCCTTTATTCACACACTGTGCTTTTTCAGTTGCCTTCTTTGTCCTCTCATAGGCTCCATGTACATGTGGAGAGCCAATGGTTAGACATTTTTGAAAAGCCACATTTCCCAGTGTAACCATGCCTTAGTGGGTCATAACTGAGGATGCCAAATTCAGGACGAACTGCTGAGAAATAGGGCAAACACAACCCAAAACTGGTGGCTATTTTTTTATAAGATGTACCAAAGCAGCCACAAAAGTAAACTCCCGTTTCACCACTCCGGCTAACAAGAAAGCATAAAGGCAGTTTCCTCAGGCATTCCAATTCTTATATCACCACCAAAAACACTGGATTCAGAGATGAGTGGTTCTTTATGACCAGTCTCATTAAATAATAAGTTCTTCTGATCCCAAAGGACCAGCCACACACCCAGGTCAACATGTAACTCAGATCTTACCTAAAAATCATGCTGATACCAATCCTTTAGTATCTATAATCTAAAGGTTTATTCATAAGAAAGAAAGAAAGAAAGAAAGAAAGAAAGAAAGAAAGAAAGAAAGAAAGAAAGAAAGAAAGAAAGGTGAGAGTTAAAATTGGTTAAAGGAATCCATTACATACAGTAATGGCAAAGTTCTTGGTTCAGGCTTGTAGCAGTGATGGAGTAAACTGCTGGCTTAAGTCAAGTCTCTGGAGTACACCCACAGCTTGGATGGGTCATTCAGTCCATTGGTCAGCGCTTCAGTTTGTAGCAAAGTTCCTCCAGTGGTAAGAAGCAGGATTGAAGACAAAATAGAGAAGATGCAGCTGCCTTTTATAGTCTTTTTTCATGTGGAGGGCATCCCATTATTCTTACTGTGGAAAATTACAGTAACAAGATGGAGTTTGGAGTCATGTGGGCAAGTCCCATGTCCATGCATTTCGCCTAGTCACAGCAGGACATTCCATTAAGTGTAGATGGGCGTCTCCCATGGTCCATTGTCAGTAAAATGTTCTTTTGATGGGCCACTCAATTTGAACAGTCCCTCCAAGATGTGCTCGCTAGTTACTTTGTGGGCATTACCCCAGGAGCAAACATTTGAAATCCAAGTATAAAGACAATACTTATAACTTCACATACAAAAATGATACATGCACACAGATAGCATAATCATAACCAGCAAAACATAACCTTTTCATAGACACCTCAGTTGACAACCTTTGTACAATATTTTCTGCAAATATATAACAGTGGTTGCAACAATGATATATAGGGTCATATTTTAATCAGTTAACGTCACACCCAGTACCATTGCTCTATTTTTTAGTGTTTATTAGTAACTTAATTTCTCAGAGAAATAAACTTACACTTCATCTCACTAGAGCTGAATGGTATTTTTTGACTGAACCTTTTTTTCCCGCTTAAAATGCAGATTTGGGTTGACTGAAAAAAATGGCTATTTTGGGTTGATTTTAGAAAATTGTTTTGGGTAAATTTTTTTGGAAATGAGAGCTAGATTCACAAAACCAATTAGAAGGTTCTGCTGACCCTGTCTCATGGAACCAAGAGCTCAATGGTTAGGCCACTCTCTTGCAATGTGAAAACCCAGGTTCAAATCTCCCCCCTCTTAAACAAGGATTTTGTCTCCTCCAACAAAGATGAATGTCTTGAGTCTCAAGGATGGTCTTCACTACAGGAAGATCTATGCTGTTTAGTGAAGACCTGCTAAATTGACGGCAGAGTGCTCTGAGGTTGACCCCGGTACTCCACCTCTGTGAGAAGAGTAAGGCAAGTCAACTGGAGAGTATCTCCCTTTGACGCAGCGCAGTGAAGACACCAATGTAAATCGACCTAAGCTATGTCAACTCCAGCTACGTTATTCATGTAGCTGGAGTAGTGTAACTTAGGTCGACTTTCCCTGGTAGTGAAGACAAGCCCTCAGGCTAATGGGTGGGCCAATGTGTCCCCTTGTGAAGCTGTTCGACATTGTATGAACATTTAATTTGACCCCAAATGATTTTTCTGACTCTTTGATTTGCCAAAATTCCCCTCCCCTGAAAAATTAGTTTCCGGTTGACACAATTTTTTTTATTATTATTTTTATTTTTTCAGAACCGCAGGTGAACTGAAAAAAAAAGCCGTTATTCTCATAGCTCTACATGTAACCATATAATTTACTTTCATGCTTGAACAAGTACCAATTGCAGGACAAGGGGAGAAATGTTGTCAGTTGGATTCTAGACTTTGGTGATGCTCTTGGATTGAACAGAATGTTGTTAAACCAACTCATCCACGAATAGCTTGGAGTTTCCAAGAAATGTGAGATATTAATGGATGTAATCCATGGTTCTGACCTGGATAGATAGATAGATTAGATAGATAGATAGATATTCTCAGAGAAACAAGGTAGATGAGATAATATCTTTTATTGGACCAACTTCTCTTGATGAGAGAGACAAGTTTTCAAGCTTACACAGAGCTCTTCTTCAAGTCTGGGAAACTAACTCGGAGTGTCCCAGCTAAATACAATGTGGAACATATTGTTTAGCATAAGTAGATAACACATATTTTAAGGGACCATTCAAGGTGACTGGCCTGTTAACACCCCTCCACTCAGGGGAAAGGAAGGGAGGGGTGAAACGGAGAGGAGTGAACGGCAGCTGTGGGGAACAAGTTGTTAGTGGATTGTAGATTGCTGTAATAAGCCATAAATACAATGTTTCTATTCAGTCCATAATGTCTTAGTATGTTTGGACTGAAGTGTTTGGGAAACTTCATTTGAATTTGTGCATACCATTTTCTATTGATAAATGACAGACTTTACATGAGTTTGTATTGCCTAGGAGGGTGCTGGGCAGTACAAGACACACATTTCTGGGGGAAAGTCTGGGACTGGAGGTTTCATGACTAGCTGGTTCTAGTACTCATACAGTATAGCTGGGAGTGATTTACATGCTGGAGGCTGGGTGTGAGCAGATGAGGAGTGGTAGCTCTCACAGGCAAGCAGTGTAAAAGGCACCCCAATTTGGAGAACTGAGGGAACACAGCAGTCCAGCTAGTACCCTGAGTAATGCCACAGTGGCTTATACCTTTCAATATTCCTTTTCATTCAAGTGCTGTATATGTCACATAATTATTGGAGTTCAGTGATCATTTAGGAAGAAAACAAACAAAATCCTTCATAGCTCCTGTACATTTGGTGGACATGTTCTGCACATTCTTTTATTATATCTAATGGCTTTCATTTCATATCCTTCTGGCCTTACAAAGGAGCAAGAGACATTCGTTTGAATAAACATTGAAGGAACAAGACATTATACACATACATATAGGGCGATCTTATCTTGATAAGTTTATGAAGGCTGTCTACAATGGTATATGGACCATCCATGACTTGCTATTAGCAAATGTTTCCAATGACCAGAGATGGGACACTATATGGGGAGGGCTCTGAGTTACTACAGACAATTCTTTCCTAGGTGTCTGCCTGGTGGGTCTTGCCAACATGCTCAGAGTCTAACTCATCATCATATTTGGGATCGGAAAGGAATTTCAACCTGGGTCTGATTGGCAGAAACCCTGGAGGTTTTTCACCTTCCTCTGAAGCATGAGGCCTCGGTCACCTGCAGGTTTAAACTAGTGTAAATGGTGGATTCTCTGTAACTTGAAGAATTTAAATCATGATTTCAGGTCTTAAGTAACTAGGCCAGAGGTTGGGGTCAATTACAGGAGTTGGCGGGTGAGGTTCTGTGGTCTGCAACGTGCAGGAGGTCAGACTAGATGATCACAATGGTCCCTTCTAAGCTTAAAGTCTATGAGTCTATGTGTCAGTCATTGTCATCCAAATGGAAAGGGCATATGGAACTTTAGGACTCCAGGATGGTAGCTAAGGATACAGGGCTAAGGTTTTGAAAGGATCCTATAGCAGATGTTAGCTGACTTTCAATTGGACTCATGCTCCAAAGTCATTTAGGCATTGTTAAGGATTTACCAATATACTTTCAATGGGATTTGTGCACCTAAATAACGTGTGTGCTTTTGAAAATCCCACATTTGTATCTTTCAGTGTGATAGAAACCACAGATGGGATTTTGAAAGGGTCTTAAAAGAACTGGGCATCTAACTCCATTAGGCTCCTTTGAAAATTTGAAGCAGAACCTACCTACTATTTCTGCATCTACTATTGTTTGCTGCCCTTGTCTGCATTGTCAGATTTCTCTCACTCTTGTGCATGCTGAGTGGGAATTTACACCATGAGTAGCTTATTGTACCTGAAGGGACATAAAGAGTAAGTTGCTACTCATTGAGTATGGCGGTAAGTAGAGCCAGAGGGGTTATCTAGACAGATTCACCCATCCTTCCTCATGTTGAGAAAACATACGGTTGTAGTCACGTTGAAAATTCCTCTCTCTCCCTCTCTTTCTCTCTCAGTCAAAATATATACACATCTAACTATATGTTTATCAATCTCTTCCTAAATTGTAATTCTCCATTGGACCGAAGGAAATCTATATTTTGATGGAGAAGTAAAACATCATTATCAGCAGAAGCAGCAGCATTGATTGCATGGAAAAGCATGATTTGTTTCTTTCAAATCAAAAACAACAAGGCTAACCCCTGATACTTGACACCATGCAAGTCTCAAATCAAAGCAAATTTTTGATGGCAATTTTGCCAGGCCAACTTAGATAGACAAGTTGGGTGAAAACTATTTTTCCTTCACATACATTTCAGTATGTGTTCTAAATAGCTAGAGAACATAATTACAAACAAAATACATGAGAGCGTATTCCACACCATACATCCATTCTGCAATGGAGCTTAAAATTTGGTCAAGATAATTAGGGGGAGGTATCCATCTATAGAAATGGCAAAGCTAGCAAGTCTATACCTAACAAGCAACAATGAACTCTGGATCTTATCCTGTAAAGTAATTAGTGGTCCAACTTTCACTGAAGCTTTGCGAACAGGGGCTGCTAACAGGGAGTTTCACAAGGGAGTTCTCCAGGTGAAGGAGGAGCTAATACAGCATCTGTGGGGTAAGTGACTGTCTGTAGTGTGTGTTTGTTTGTGTTTGGGGGTTACTTGCTGTGTGCTGAGCTTGCGTTTGTTTGTTTGGTTGTTTGAGGGACCGTGTGCTCTGGCTGGCAGTTGGAGGCAGGTTTGAAAGCTCGAAGCCTCTGGTAATTGGCTGAGCCTTAATCAGTGGGCGGGGCATTCACTCAGGCCAGGGCTTTATAAAGCCGCGCACAAGCGACCAGAGGCTGCTAACAGGGAGTTTCGCAAGGGAGTTTAGAAGGGGAGTGGGAAGGGAGTGGGAGTCCCTCGCCAGCCGTAACCCCATCCCCGTGCCCCCCCCCTAAAACCTATAAACCAAACCACATTCCAAAACTCCCTTCTGTAAACCACCCTTTCACTAACTCAGATACAATGCAGGCAGAAGCCCAGAAGCAGAGTGGGGGCTATCCAGTTTATTGCACCAACTGTTGCATGTATGATTACCTGCCCTGTGGGCGGGTGGCGTATGTGTGCAGTCGGTGCAAGGAGCTCCTGGCCCTCAGAGACCATGTACGGACTTTGGAGGCCAGGGTGGCGGAACTGGAGGAGCTGAGAGAGGCAGAGAGGTATGTTGATGAGGCTTTCCGGGACACTGTAGAATTGTCCCACCTCCGCTTAGACAGCACCTGTGCTGTTAAGGAGGAAGAAGGGCCCAGGGAAGTAGAGCAGTCAATGGGAGCAGAGGGAAACTTTCCCGTAGTTGGGACCCTCCTTCCAGATGGTTCTGGGGTTGCCTCTCGCACTGAGGTTGCCTCTCTGGGGGAGGGAACTCCAGTTTCTAGGAAAAGGCAGGTGTTAGTAATGGGAGATTCGATTATTAGAAATGTAGATAGCTGGGTCTGTGATGACCGGGAGAACCGTATGGTGACTTGCCTGCCTGGTGCGAAGGTTGCGGATCTCTCGAGGCATCTAGATAGACTTATGTGTAGTGCTGGGGAGGAGCCGGTGGTCGTGGTACATGTAGGTACCAATGACATAGGGAAGGGTAGGAGAGATGTCCTGGAAGCCAAATTTAGGCTGCTAGGGAAGAGACTGAAATCCAGGACCTCTATGGTGGCATTTTCAGAAATGCTCCCAGTTCCACGTGCAGGGCCAGGGAGGCAGGCAGAGCTTCAGAGTGTCAATGCGTGGATGAGACGATGGTGTAGAGAGGAGGGGTTCACGTTCATGAGGAACTGGGGAAACTTCTGGGATGGGAGGAGCCTATACAGGAGAGATGGGCTCCACCTAAACCAAAGTGGAACCAGACTGCTGGCACTAAATATTAAAAAGGTTGTAGAGCAGTTTTTAAACTAGGAGATGGGGGAAAGCCGACTGCTGCAGAGGAGCGTGTGGATCAGACACAGACTTCTCTTAGGGGAGAGTCTGATGATAGAGAATCTCCAGGTTATAGTCAGGAGCAGAGGACTGAAAAGTATAATGTAAGGGCCGGATCAGATGATAAACAGTCACATAAAAAAGAATCTGGCACATCAGAAAAAGGCAGGCTAATAAACAGGGACAAGTTTTTAAAGTGCTTGTACACAAATGCCAGAAGTCTAAATAATAAGATGGGTGAACTAGAGTGCCTTGTGATAAAGGAGGATATAGATATAATAGGCATCACAGAAACCTGGTGGACTGAGAGCAATCAATGGGACACAATCATTCCGGGGTACAAAATATATCGGAAGGACAGAACAGGCCGTGCAGGGGGAGGAGTGGCACTATATGTTAAAGAAAGTGTAGATTCAAATGACGTAAAAATCTTAAGCGAATCCACAGGTTCCATAGAGTCTCTATGGATAGAAATTTCATGCTCTAGTAAAAATATAACATTAGGGATCTATTATCGACCACCTGACCAGGACAGTAATAGTGATGATGAAATGCTAAGGGAAATTAGAGAGGCTATCAAAATTAAGAACCCAATAATAGTGGGGGATTTCAATTATCCCCATATTGACTGGGAACATTTCACTTCAGGACGAAATGCAGAGATAAAATTTCTCGATACTTTAAATGACTGCTTCATGGAGCAGCTGGTACGGGAACCCACAAGGGGAGAGGCGACTCTAGATTTAAGACTGAGTGGAGCGCAGGAGCTGGTCCAAGAGGTAACTATAGCGGGACCGCTTGGAAATAGTGACCATAATACAATAGCATTCAACATCCCTGTGGTGGGAAGAACACCTCAACTGCCCCACATTGTGGCCTTTAATTTCGAAAGGGGGAACTATACAAAAATGAGGGGGTTAGTTAGACAAAAGTTAAAAGGTACAGTGACTAAAGTGAAATCGCTGCAAGTTGCGTGGGCCCTTTTTAAAGACACCATAATAGAGGCTCAACTTCAATGTATACCCCAAATTAAGAAAAACAGTAAAAGAACTAAAGAAGAGCCACCGTGGCTTAACAACCATGTAAAAGAAGCAGTGAGAGATAAAAAGACTTCCTTTAAAAAGTGGAAGTCAAATCCTAGTGAGGCAAATAGAAAGGAGCACAAACACTGCCAACTTAAGTGCAAGAGTGTAATAAGAAAAGCCAAAGAGGAGTTTGAAGAACGGCTAGCCAAAAACTCCAAAGGTAATAACAAAATGTTTTTTAAGTACATCAGAAGCAGGAAGCCTGCTAAACAACCAGTGGGGCCCCTTGATGATGAAAATACAAAAGGAGCGCTTAAAGATGATAAAGTCATTGCGGAGAAACTAAATGGATTCTTTGCTTCAGTCTTCACGGCTGAGGATGTTAGGGAGATTCCCAAACCTGAGCTGGCTTTTGTAGGTGACAAATCTGAGGAACTGTCACAGATTGAAGTATCACTAGAGGAGGTTTTGGAATTAATTGATAAACTCAACATTAACAAGTCACCGGGACCAGATGGCATTCACCCAAGAGTTCTGAAAGAACTCAAATGTGAAGTTGCGGAACTATTAACTAAGGTTTGTAACCTGTCCTTTAAATCAGCTTCGGTACCCAATGACTGGAAGTTAGCTAATGTAACGCCAATATTTAAAAAGGGCTCTAGGGGTGATCCCGGCAATTACAGACCGGTAAGTCTAACGTCGGTACCGGGCAAATTAGTTGAAACAATAGTAAAGAACAAAATTGTCAGACACATAGAAAAACATAAACTCTTGAGCAATACTCAACATGGTTTCTGTAAAGGGAAATCGTGTCTTACTAATCTATTAGAGTTCTTTGAAGGGGTCAACAAACATGTGGACAAGGGGGATCCGGTGGACATAGTGTACTTAGATTTCCAGAAAGCCTTTGACAAGGTCCCTCACCAAAGGCTCTTACGTAAATTAAGCTGTCATGGGATAAAAGGGAAGGTCCTTTCATGGATTGAGAACTGGTTAAAGGACAGGGAACAAAGGGTAGGAATTAATGGTAAATTCTCAGAATGGAGAGGGGTAACTAGTGGTGTTCCCCAAGGGTCAGTCCTAGGACCAATCCTATTCAATTTGTTCATAAATGATCTGGAGAAAGGGGTAAACAGTGAGGTGGCAAAGTTTGCAGATGATACTAAACTACTCAAGATAGTTAAGACCAAAGCAGATTGTGAAGAACTTCAAAAAGATCTCACAAAACTAAGTGATTGGGCAGCAAAATGGCAAATGAAATTTAATGTGGATAAATGTAAAGTAATGCACATTGGAAAAAATAACCCCAACTATACATACAACATGATGGGGGCTAATTTAGCTACAACGAGTCAGGAAAAAGATCTTGGCGTCATCGTGGATAGTTCTCTAAAGATGTCCACGCAGTGTGCAGAGGCGGTCAAAAAAGCAAACAGGATGTTAGGAATCATTAAAAAGGGGATAGAGAATAAGACTGAGAATATATTATTGCCCTTATATAAATCCATGGTACGCCCACATCTCAAATACTGTGTACAGATGTGGTCTCCTCACCTCAAAAAAGATATTCTAGCACTAGAAAAGGTTCAGAAAAGAGCAACTAAAATGATTAAGGGTTTAGAGAGGGTCCCATATGAGGAAAGATTAAAGAGGCTAGGACTCTTCAGTTTGGAAAAGAGAAGACTAAGGGGGGACATGATAGAGGTATATAAAATCATGAGTGATGTTGAGAAAGTGGATAAGGAAAAGTTATTTACTTATTCCCATAATACAAGAACTAGGGGTCACCAAATGAAATTAATAGGCAGCAGGTTTAAAACAAATAAAAGGAAGTTCTTCTTCACGCAGCGCAAAGTCAACTTGTGGAACTCCTTACCTGAGGAGGTTGTGAAGGCTAGGACTATAACAATGTTTAAAAGGGGACTGGATAAATTCATGGTGGCTAAGTCTATAAATGGCTATTAGCCAGGATGGGTAAGAATGGTGTCCCTAGCCTCTGTTCGTCAGAGGATGGAGATGGATGGCAGGAGAGAGATCACTTGATCATTGCCTGTTAGGTTCACTCCTTCTGGGGCACCTGGCATTGGCCACTGTCGGTAGACAGATACTGGGCTAGATGGACCTTTGGTCTGACCCAGTACGGCCTTTCTTATGTTCTTATGTTCTTATGAAGTCACTTGTAGTAAGTATAACCTGGATTAAGGTCTTAGTGGGAGCTTTACAAAAGTACATAAATGATTTAGAAATACACATGGTATTGGAAGTAATTGGGAGTGTGCCTCCAACTGGCAGAGATAATGTCAAGGCTGCTTCCCCACTCTGAACTTTAGGGTACAAATGTGGGGGCCTGCATGAAAACTTCTAAGCTTAACTACCAGCTTAGATCAGATCCGCTCCCACCACTCTCGATGCTAATTCCCTTCCCTGGGTAGCCTTGAGAGACTCTTCACCAATTCCCTGGTGAATACAGATCCAAACCCCTTGGATCTTAAAACAAGGAGAAATTAACCGTCCCCCCTCCTCCCTTCCACCAACTCCTGGTGGATCAAGATCCAACCCCCTTGGATCTAAAAACAAAGAAAATCAATCAGGTTCTTAAAAAGAAGGCTTTTAATTAAAGAAAAAGGTAAAAATCATCTCTGTAAAATCAGGATGGAAAATAACTTTACAGGGTAATCAAACTTAAAGAGCTCAGAGGACCCCCCTCTAGCCTTAGGTTCAAAGTACAGCAAACAGAGATAAACACTCTAGCAAAAGGTACATTTACAAGTTGAGAAAACAAAGGTAAACTAATACACCTTGCCTGGCTGTTTACTTACAAGTTTGAAATATGAGAGACTTGTTCAGAAAGATGTGGAGAGCCTGGATTGATATCTGGTCCCTCTTAGTCCCAAGAGCGAACGACCCCCAAAACAAAGAGCACAAACAAAAGCCTTCTCCCCCCAAGATTTGAAAGTAGCTTGTCCCCTTATTGGTCCTTTGGGTCAGGTGTCAGCCAGGTTATCCGAGCTTCTTAACCCTTTACAGGTAAAAGGATTTTGGAGTCTCTGGCCAGGAGGGATTTTATAGTACTGTACACAGGAGGGCTGTTACCCTTCCCTTTATAGTTATGACAGATGATGAAGAAAAATCTCACCCCACCCTCGACAGTGCTCAGCCTTCTGGACCAAGCAACTGAAATTAGGTTCCTAAGTGTGTTTGAAAATCGCTCTAGGTGCCAATTTACATCTTTAGACACCTAAATACCCTTTAAAATCGGGCCCTGAGTCACTTCTGAAAATAGCACTTAGTTTTCTAGGTCACTTTTACCTTTAGTCTCTCTGTGCTGTAATTCCCTACCTGTAAAATAGCAATAATAGTACTTGCCAACCCTACAGGTGGGTTGGGAGGATAAAAAAGTTATAGATTGTGATATAGAGAGATGGACATGTGATCCATACACCTTGTGCCTGTCGTCCACACTGCATTGAAAGGTGTCCACAGCCCTTGTGCACTATTATTATAAAGTATAATGATTCATAGCATGATGTTGCAGTCTATATGATTTTATAAAAAATATGCTAACGAGTGAATATAATGTAACTGGAATATGCTTCAGGCAAAAGGTCTCTTGTAAGGTATCATTACAAAGCTTATAATCTACGGAGTGTGTTCATCCTATTTCTATAAATGTATCACTCTTGTATTTAAAACTAGAAATATGAAATATAACTCTGACGACCTATTGTTATTATGCAAAGTTTGGGCAATTAATGGTGGCTTGGAATCTTGATGGCTTCTATCAACCAGGACAATTGACTGTGGATGGCTCTGTTTGCAGGCAAGTCTTCTTGTGAGTCAGGCTGGGAGGAATGAAGGCTTGGGGTCTTACAGTGACATGTGATCATGTCATCTGAACTGGAATCCATCTTTAACCTGGTGATTTTCCATTGTGGGGTGGGGTGGGAACCCAGAGGGACAAAGGATTCCCGCCTTATGCAAAAGATATATAAATGGGTGGAACAGAGCAATGCTGAGAGCCGTCATGAGGAATCCCCTAGCTACCACCTGAGCTGGAACAAGAGCTGTACCAGGGGAAAGAATTGTGCCCAGGCCTGGAAGGTGTCCAGTCTGAGGAAAAAAACTTACTGAAGCATCTCTGAGGGTGAGATTATCTGTATTCAGTTTGATTAGACATAGATTTGCGTGTTTTATTTTATTTTGCTTGGTGATTTACTTTGTTCTGTCTGTTACTATTTGAAACCACTTAAATTCTACTTTCTGTATTTAATAAAATCACTTTTTACTTATTAATTAACTCAGTGTCTGTGTTAATACCTGGGTGGGCAAACAGCTGTGCATATCTCTCTATCAGTGTTATAGAGGGCGAACAATTTATGAGTTTACCCTGTATGAACTTTATACAGGGTAAAATGGATTTATTTTGGTTTAGAACCCATTGGGAGTTGGGCATCTGAGTGTTAAAGACAAGAACATTTCTGTTAGCTGCTTTCAGTTAAGTCTGCAGCTGTTAGGGGACGTGATTCAGACCTGGGTCTGGGTTTGCAGCAGGCTAGTGAATCTTGCTCAAACCAGGCAGGGCACAGAAGTCCTAAGCTGACAGGGCAGGAAAGCAGGGGCAGAAGTAGTCTTGGCACATCAGTTGGCAGCTCCCAAGGGGGGTTCTGTGATCCAACCCATCACACATACATCATGCTTCCAAGAACAAAGACAGGGTTCATTTCAAATCCTATACAAAATCTTTCATCCTCATAAATCCATCTGATATTGAGACTACCAGCCTTTATTTCTGCTCTGTAGGTGTGTGATATCGTCAGCAGAGACTGAACCCTGGATTTATGGCTATTAGCCAGGATGGGCAGGGATGGTGTCCCTTGCCTCTGTTTGCCAGAAGCTGCGAATGGGCAATGGGGAATGGATCACTTGATGATTACCTGTTCATTCCCTCTGGGGCACCTGGCATTGGCCACCTTTGGTCTGACCCAGTGTGTCCATTCTTATTTTCTTACGGAATTGAAAACATTATCGTCTCTTGACTGAGCCAGAAGAATGGTCACATGAGTTGAGAGGTAGACTCATAAATGTAATTCAGCCACTAGAGGGGGATAAAGATCTGCATAGTATTGTTGTGGTCTACAGCTGTCTTTTCTAACCACCATTTTATATGGGGAGACAGTTAGATGGGAAATCAGAAGAATGAAAAGTGTTTGTGTCAATGACTGCACAGTCAATAATCAGGCTTAATCCCCCCAAATAGTACCTTTGATGCTTAAAAGCATTTTACAAACATTATCTATTTAAATCATCCAATCACAACACCACTGTAAGGTATAGTTGCAAACCTAAAATATCCAGCAGGAAGGAAACGTGTCTTTATTTCTGGAGCCCAGTTGCATGCAGTGAAATTAACCATGCGGAGTAGACAATCCTCTGATGGAGAAATGAAATTATAAGACTTCAGAATTATAGGTAAGTGTCCTTTTCCCTATTTTACAGCTGGGAAAATTTAGTGACAAAGAAGGAAAGTGACTTGAGCAAAGCTACAAAACAAGAGATTGTATTTAATGGATTTATATCACACACGTCTGAAACATTTGAGATAGTTGATAACAGTCATCTTTCTTTCTTTCTTTCTTTCTTTCTTTCTTTCTTTCTTTCTTTCTTTCTTTCTTTCTTTCTTTCTTTCTTCTGAAACATAGTTTCAACTGGTTCCAAAAATTTCAGCCATTTAGGAAATCAATGTTTGACCAGTTAGAAAGTCCTGCATGAAGACATGCACCTTGCATCTTTTTCTAAGGTTCGTTCTGAGTCCCATTTCCACAGGAAAGCAAACACCAGAGCTCCAGGCTTGCTACGGAACCAGTCTAGGTTTGTCCCATCATGACCTATTTCCCAGGGTATGGAAGCATTTTCTTGATGGCCATCTTGACATCTTTATTCCTTAGCGTGTAGACTATAGGATTGAGCGTTGGAGTCACCAGGGTGTACAAGGTGGCTATAATCTTGTCCATGTCGAAGGAGTAGCTGGAGGCTGGCCGAATGTAGGTGTAGATGACAGTGGAGTAATAAAGAGACACCACAATGAGGTGGGAGGAGCAGGTGGAGAAGGCTTTTTTCTTCCCTTCTGCCGTTTTGATCCTCAGGATTGCCCTGACAATGAAGCAATAAGAGACACATGTCAACAGGAAGTCCCCCATAGCTAGGAAAATGTCTGCTGTGAAGACCATGACCTCGTTTAAATGCACTGAGGTGCAGGAGAGAGCCAGCAGTGATGGGATTTCACAGAAAAAGTGGTTGATAATGTTGGGACCACAGAAGCTCAGCTGCAGCACGAGGCCAGTGTGCACCCACGAGTTGACCACAGCAATGACTATCACTAGGGCAGACAGGCCCACACATACGGTCTTGTTCATCATGATGCTGTAACGCAAAGGGTGGCAAATGGCCACATAGCGATCGTAAGCCATGATGGTGAAGAGCACCATCTCAGCCCCCAAAGACCATGTGAAGAAGTAGAGCTGGGCCATGCACCCAGGGTACGAGATAGATTTACTCACAGCCACTAGATTTCCCAGCATATTGGGGATGATGGTGGCGGTGCAGATAATGTCCACCACAGCCAAGTGGAAGAGGAAAAAGTACATGGGCCTGTGGAGGTTGGAACTGGAAAGGATGGCAGCAATGATGACTAAGTTGCCCAGCATGGCGATGATGTAGATGGAGAGGAATAGGATGAAGAGTGGAACCTGGAGTTCGGGTTTACTGGAGAGTCCCAGCATGATGAATGTGGTCACAATGCTTTGGTTCTTCATTCCTGGAGCTCTGGAGATTGTTGTGGGTGAAGGCACTAGCTTCTGAAACTTCTCTAGGACTTGCACGGAACAACTCAGGCTGAGATATTCAGAGCTTCCTATGGGGAATAGATGCCCAATTTTCATTTAAATCCCTAGATGCAGAGTCCATTGGAAAACAGAATTTCCATTCCATGGGAAATACCAATATTTTGGCATTGGTTTTCATCCTGAATTGGGATGAAAAATTGAAATATCATTTTTCTTTATTTATTTTGTGAAAAGTTCTGAAAATTGTCAATTTTAACCTCTATATATGACTGAAAAAAACTATTGACATATCAAATTTTATTCTGAATCAACCTTTTTTTCTCAAAGGACATTAAGATGACACACAAAATAAAATTTTGTTCATAAATCAGCATGTTGATTAAAAGTTTTGATTTTGAATCAATATTCCAAAACAAAAGTTTAATTTTGTTTCAAAATGTTGATTCTAAATTAAATTTCATATTTCATGGAACATTTCTTGAAAATCCAATCAAAATTTTCAATTTTAATTAGGGCTGCCAATTAATCGCAGTTAAATCATGTGATTAACTCAGAAACAAATTAAGTTTGTTAAAAATTAATCTTGATTAATTGCAGTTTTAATTGCACTGTTAAACAATAATAGTATACTGATTTACATTTATTATAAATATTTTTGATGTTTTACTACTTTTTCAGATATATTGATTTCAATTACAACACAGAATACAAAGTGTACAGTGCTCAGTTTATATTATTTTTATTACAAATATTTGATAAAAAGATATGAAAGAAATAGTATTTTTCAGTTCACCTCATACAAGTACTGTAGTGCAATCTCTTTATTGTGAAAGTGCAACTTACAAATGTAGATGTTTTTGATACATAACTGCACTTAAAAACAAAACAATATAAAACTTTAGAGCCCACAAGTCCACTCAGCTCTACTTCTTGTTCAGACAAGTTTGGTCACATTTACAGGAGATAATGCTGCCTGCTTCTTATTTACAATGTCACCTGACAGTGAGAATAGGCGTTCCCATAGCACTTTTGTAGCTGGCATTGCAAGGTATTTAAGTGCTAGATATGCGAAACATTCATATGCCCCTTCATGATTTGACCACCATTCCAGAGGACATGCTTCCATGCTGATGTCGCTCGTTAAAAAAAATAATGCATTAATTAATTTTGTGACTGAATTCCTTGGGGGAGAATTGTATGTCTCCTGCTCCGTGGTTTTACCTGCATTCTGCCACATATTTTTTGTTATGGCAACCTCAGATGATGATCCAGCATATGTTCAATTTTAGAACACTTTCATTGCAGATTTAACAAAATGCAAAAAAGGTACCAATGTAAAGATAGCTACAGCAGTTGACCCAAGGTTTAAGAATCTGAAGTGCCTTCCAAAATCTGAGAGGGATGAGGTATGGAACATGCTGTCAGAAGTCTTAAAAGAGCAACACTCCAATTCGGAAACTACAGAACCCAAACCACCAAAAAATAAAATCAGTCTTCTGCTGATGGTATCTGACTCAGCTGATTAAAATGAACATTCATCAGTCCGCACTGCTTTGGATTGTTATTGAGCAGAACCTGTCATCAGCATGGAAACATGTCCTCTAGAAAGGTGGTTGAAGCATGAAGGGGCATATGAAAGTTTAGCATATCTGGCACATAAATACCTTGCAATGTTGGCTAAAACATTGTCATGCAAACACCTGTTCTCATTTTCAGGTGACATTGTAAATAAGAAGAGGGCAGCATTATCTCCCATAAATGTAAACAAACTTGTTTGTCTGAGCGACTGGCTGAACAAGAAGTAGGACTGAGTGGACTTGTAGACTCTAAAGTTTTAAATTATTTAATTTTTGAGTGCAGTTATGTAAAAAATAATAATTCTGTATTTGTAGGTTGCACTTTGACAATTAAGAAATTGTACTACAGTACTTGTACATTTTCCAACAGGAAAATTTTTCAGCTGAAAAATTTCAAATAGCTCGCTGAGAGGACTTTGAAACTCTCCACCTTATCTTTTATGGATCAGTTAGTGAGCATGATACATGACACACACTGATCAATGAGTTACCATGCATCCAAATCCTGAATAGAGCTGGGTGGAATTTTTTGACTAAAACTTTTTTTTTAACTGAAAAATGCAGATTTGGGTCAACCAAAATATTTCACACTCTTGGCTAATTGTTCCAGTTGAAATTAAAATAAAATTCGGAAATATGAAAATGATTCATTTTGACAATTCTGACATTAAACATTTTGACTTTATGGGCTAGATTCAGGCACCATTCACAAAGCTGGAAGAAGAGGAGATAGTGATGGTACCTCTGCCCCACTTCTACCCAGAGCTCTCAACTGAAATAGAGACCTAGGCTCAAATATCCACTCTAGAGCAAGTATCTCACCCCACATTGTCTTCTTCCCCCATGAGTTCCCCAACCAGCAGGCTGTTGGGGTGGTGCTGTCTCTAGCTCCCCTGTGGAAGCTGTTCCACTTCATATAAAATAGTTGACTAGATATTGGGCCAGAGCAAGAACATGCAGATAACTTTATAGCCTTGCGGTTAGGGCACTTACCTTGGATGGGGACACCTGGAGTCCTTGCTCCGGTGCATATTTAATTTTATGTACAAAGTCGAACAGCTTCAACAAGAAAGATTGAGAAAGGGTTGCTCTGGAATACCCAGTAGTCCACTGATTCAGGGACTCACCCGAGAAGAGAGACTGAGTTTAAATCTCTGCTCTAGAGCAGGGATTCAAACATGGGTCTCCAACATCACCCATGAGGTTATTGGCAATAAGAGGGATACTACTTCCTCCTCATTGTGTTTTTTTTTTTTAATCCAGCCATTCATTTTATTTGGTTTTATTAAAAATGCCCAAAATTAAACATTTAATTTCAGGTCAAACAAAACAGCTTGTATGATCCCAAACAATATTTTTGCTAATTTTTCAATTGTGAAAAAATGTCATTTTCAATTAGAGTCCCGCCTTTTTATTTTATTTTATTTTATTATGTATATATCAGTTATTTGCACATCTCTAGACCTAAGTATCCTCATTTCCCATTAGCTGAAATTGTGGTTAGAAGTGCTCACAATTTCTTCTAACTGCAATGATTAGAGTTCATCTCTCTCACTCTCTCTATGTTGAAATATTTTTTGTTCTGCAGGATTTGGAAAAAAACACAATTTTTTATTGATTTTTTGTGGAATAAAAATAAATTATTGATTTTTGGGGGGATTTGGTTTGTTTCCCCCCCCACACTCCCCCATTTTCCATGGAAAAAATGGGGATCAAAATTATTCTTTGTCAAATCAAAAGCAAAAGCTCCCCCCAAACATTTGCTTTTTCCCCATAAAAAGTGTCAAACTCCAGTACCTTAATTGGTGGTCAGTGGGAGCCAAACTCTTGACTTTTTCAGTGAGCGCCAGTTAGGACCTGAACTAACAGGATGGCTCCTTCAACTGCTACTTGTAGTAGACTCATCTCCTGGGGACCAGCCACCTTAGGAGAACTCATAACACACAATGAACAGTGGGCTGCATAATCCCTTAAAGGGTTTTTTAAGTGTGGTTCTGTTCTGGAAAATGATTTGGTAATAGTGCCAGTCATTATAGTAAAAATCTAGGGGACAGATCCACAATTAATGTAAATAAAAATATCTCCATTTAAATAATTGGAGCTACTGAATTGTACACAACATAAGGATCTGAGCCAGAATTTCTTCAACCATAGCAAATCAAATGGGATATTTTCCACTACTGTCCTTCAAATCTGTAAAGATTTCTGCTGTTTGTATTTCCTTCTTCAGACATTCATCATAAATGGGGCACATGTAAAATGTTCTAGCAGCATTCTTCATTCTAGGCACTGTGACAGACTCAGGGCAGAAGGATATAAGAGGGTAGGGGAAGGCAGGTATATCAGCCTCAGAATGAGCAGATCCCTGTTCCCTGGATAGCCAAACAAGGGCTACTCCAGGCCAATCTAGACACCTGACGCCAATTTAGCCAGCTAAGGTCGTTAGGCTAATGCCGGCACCTGACCTCAATTAACTGTCAGAGGGTCAGGTAAGACTGTTAGGCTAATGGAGACAGCTGGAATCAATTAAGGTCCCACTTATACTGCTTTAAAAGCTCTCCTTTCCAGTTTTCTTGAGAGGAGCCCAGGTGAACGGAGGAGAGGAAGCATTACTGTACCCTGAGGTAAGGGTGAAGCTTGGAAAAGGGGAGTACGGGGAAGAGGCCCAGGGAATCAAAGCAGTGTCAGTGGAGGAGGGAAGCCACTAACAGCTGCTATCATTAGGGTCCCTGGGTTCGAACCCAGAGTAGAGGGCGGGCCTGGGTTCCCCCCTTCCCCACCCATGATCTACAGAGATCCCTTTGAAAAGGGAAACAGACTTGGATCCAGGCAGGAGACCAAACTGTGCCTAAGGAACTCTAAAGAGCAACAGAGACTGTGGGTATTCCACCCTCCCACCTCCCATACGGGCCTATGATGAAAATAGCTCAATAATCTGTAACCTTTGCCACCTTACTGGGAAAGTGAGGTCATATTGAGGGCCTCAGTGAGCTTCTGAGGCCACTATATCCGCCAGGAAGCGTGGGACCCACCAATACAGGCTTGGAACTTTGTCACAGCACATAGAATATCTGTGGAAACTATAAATCTCTACAACTGGAATCAATATTGTGTGTGTGTGTCCATTTTACCACATGCACTATGTGTAATGAAGGCAATTTGATTTCATTTCAGATTTCTGACATTTGGAACTTCAGTGTTACCTCTCTCTCTCTACATTGAAACTCACCAATGGGAAAAATATAATTTTCAAATGTAAAGCAGAAATATTCTTCTACATAGCAGCCTGGCTGTCTCAGTACAGTACCTGGCAAAGTGGAGGGCCCTGATCTCAGTCAATTTCTGAGTGGAATCAAAAAAAGAAAAAGGAGGCAGTCTGAATTAATTTTGTTCTATATCATTATGGGCAAAATGTGTTCTAATGGAACTTAATGGCAAAATTTTCATTGACATCAATATGATAGCACATTTGGTTCAATTCCTTGCTTATCTACAGATTAAGTAGCTAAGACATTTGACAATCATGTAAATGCTCACATACTAGTTCTGGTTGCTGCTCCTCTTCTCCAATGTCAACTGTGTTGTTAGAGGAAGATTCTATATAGTAATCCTGGGAAATTGTTGATTAGATTATTATTAATAATAATAGGAGTAATTCCAGTTCTAGCACAGTCTGCACATCTCTAATGTATCCCTTATGCCAATTGTAATTCATCTACAGAGTGCATAAGAGTGGTTAGGCTCAGATGAGTTTCCAGCCTAATATATAGATCGACATGGGGATATGTTTCCCCAAAGCAATTCAGAATAATCACTACAATGCAGGCTCTGTAGGAAAAATAAATACATATATAAATAAATAAATATCTGTTTTGATTGGGTGATGGTACAAAGATGATCCAATGTTATTTAAATATTCAACATGTATTCTGGTTTGTGATATCATTCTTTAAAATTATATCTGTTAATAATCATTAGCCTTTAGAGAGGGCTTTTCATCCATAGATCTTCAACAGCGTTAAGGATGGTCAGTGTCATTATGCCAATTTTATCAATAGGGAAACTAATGCAGACAGAGACTCGAAAGGCCAGTGAAGGAATGAGACCTAGAACAAGATCTGATGATTCTTAGGGCAGGGGTTAGTGCCCTATTCACTGGACCATGCTGCCTTCCACTGCTGGGCCAAAATCTCAATTTTTTGAAATCACCTACAAATGTTAGGTGTCTATATTTAGAGTGAAGAACTGACACACTCATAGGGCCGGATTGTTCCAAGAGCCACTACTAGGATGACCAGACAGCAAATGTGAAAAATCGGGATGGGGGTGGGGGTAATAGGAGCCTATATAAGAAAAAGACCCAAAAATCAGGACTGTCCCTATAAAATCAGGGCATCTGGACACCCTATCCAAAACCCCTACTGCTCCCACTGATTTCAAGTTGTAGGTGCTTAGCACTGCTGAAACACAGGCCCTAGGTAGAAACCTGTGTGATGCTGTGTGCCATGGTGTACACTCAGCAAAATATTGATCTAGACTGCTTTGTGTCTCAGTGATTCTGTCCGTAAAGTGGACAAGATGACAGGGTACACCTAAAGTCTCTAGAGATCTGGAGAAGAAGGATGTTGCATATGTCCTAAGGAATGGTGCTAAAACAGTGTGGATGGCAGATTTATGTTCTGCAGCATGAAGGTTATCATGATGATTATTAATTAGAATCATCAACATCTCTCCCTTTTGTTTAAAGGAAACTCTCCCAAAGAAGCCCTGTGAATGCTGTCTGAATAAATCTGTAGACAGTTTAGGACAGACAGTGAGCTGCCCTTTTCTTCTCAATTTTGAGTTCACTTTGAAACTTAATGTTGTTGGTTTAAATACCAGTGAGGATGATGATTTTACCATGAATCACTTTTAGTAAGAAAAGCAATCTTTCAGGACCAGGACTACAGCTTGGGGTTGGTGACATAGCTTCAGTATTTCTCCTCCACACCATCATCAATATCACCTCTGTCATGACTGTAAAGGTTGTAAAGTCAAAACCCCCAAAGTTAAGAAATGCCAGGTTTAAGCTTGACTGCAAAACTTGAATTTTTTAAGGTTATTATTTCTTCACGCAATGCAAAGTCAATCTGTGGGACGCATTGCCAGGCGATGTTGGAAGGCCAAAAGTATAAATGGGTTAAAAAAACAACTAGATAAGTTCATGGAGGATAGATCCATCAATGGTTATTAGCCAAGATGGTCAGAGATGCAACCCCATGCTCTGGGTGTCCCTAAACCTCTGACTGCCAGAAGCTGGAACTGGATGACAGGAGATGGATCACTCGATAATTGCACTATTTTGTTCATTCCCTCTGAAGTATCTCTCCACTGTCAGAAGACAGGGTACTGGGCTAAATGGACCATTGGTCTGACCCAGTATGGCCATTCTCATGTTTTTATATTCTTAAGTTTTCCCCTTGATCATACTTATTAGGATACTATTTTATGACATGGCCAAAGACTTTTTTTCCCACAAGACCCCTGCCTCAGTCAGTGCAAAGGGCAATGGAAACTTTGTAGAAGTGTGTGTGTGTGGGGGGGGCACTGGTGCCAGAACTGGGGGATCCAGGAGGCCATGCCCCACACTTTTTAACATGGGTGTAGTTCGGGCAGCTGGTGGCAGGCCCCTGCCGATGCTGCTCCATGCCTGCTCGAGGCTTGCAGTTTGGGGGGGACAATGGCACCCCCCTGCCTCCCAAACCATGCCCATGTTAAAAAGTGGGGGGGGGCATGGTCTTCTGTCCCCTCCCCCAGTTCTGACACCTTTGGCACATGATAGATGGTGCTCATGAATGTTCAGCTATTCAATATTTCCTTTTAACTGCCTCCTTCAAAGTGCAGCCCCAGGCATTCTTAATTATTTAACTGGGCAATCTGCTTTTACATGGTGTTCTCATCACTGGTATATTAGGGCTTGACTCACCTAGAAACTTAGGTGTGGTAATTTGAACTGGGATTCACGAAGCTTGAGCTAGGCACTCAGGCTCCCCATACAATGAATGAGAGAGATGGGTGCCTAAGAACATGATTCACAAAAGCCAGCTATGGTGCTCTGAGGTTAAACCCAGACTAGCAAAGGACAGTATCACTACCTGCCCTGCAACTCTGCATGCCTTCAGTGCTATGCTGCTGTGGCTCAAAGACAGGTGACAGACAAGCATGCATGTTTCACCCTGGCTTCCACTACCTCATTGCTTTTCACAGTGTGAACCTAACACTCTCCCAGTCCCAGATTTACCCCAAAACATGCACAAAATGTGACATGCGGCTGGCGTTCCCCAAACTGTGAGTTGCTGTATTACCCCTCTCAGCCTCAGCAAGTAAGCTGCTGCTAAGCTGTGTGACGGCAAACTCTCCAGGACTCTGCCAGTCCAAACCTTGCCCAGCAGCTAACAATCAGTGAACCCCAGCTCCCGAGTTCCTTGGAGATGTCTCTTTGCCATGTCCAGCCATCTCATGGATCACTCCCAGAGGTTACTAAGCTTGTTGCCCCTTTAAAGAGACAATACTCTGCAGCTTGTTGGCATAACTGGGGTTAGCACGCTGAACTGGTTTATAGTAAAAATTAAACAAATTTACTTAACAAATGGACATAGGATTAAGTAATACCAAGGCTAAGGAATAAAGATAGAAAGGGTTACAAGCAAGCCAAAGCAAAACGATGGTTCTAAATGCTAACGTGTTAGTTAACAACTTAGACGTTCTCATTCAAAGAAGGGTTCCTTTCAAAGTCACTTTTCCAGAATGGCTGACCAGACTCTCTGGCCAGGTCCTTCACAGATCTCAAAGTGCTTGTTTCCTTTGTTCCTCCAGCTGGAGGATGACTACATAACTTTTTCCTTTCTAGTTGCATCTTTCCAAAGTTCATTGAGCCTGCCTCAAGAGGTGGGAAGGCTTCCTGGGCCTGCAATCTCCATTGCCAGTTGAGATAATTAAGTAGCCTCCTTTCCCCACTCACTTTCCTGATGGCTTTGTTTACCTTCCATATAAATGTGCTCCTCTTTGTCTTTGGTCACAGCTTGCTTAATTGACATTGGAGACAGGTAGACAGCTGCCTTCCCTCCAGGTTGGGAGAAGCCTGTCTTTCTCCCTTTGTTTGGTCACAGACTTTAAAGCATAATATCAGTGAGTAGCCATAGTTTCTCACATTCTGTTCGCACAGACATTTCACAATGATATTGATGTCATTAGCTTTCCAATGATATATTACATGGCACCTCTTTGATACAGGTTATGACAACAATGTGGTAGGTGCAGTGAGTGTCAGGTCTGACAAGAGTGACTGACTGAGGATAGGTTTCAGAGTGGTAGCCATGTTAGTCTGTATCAGCAAAAACAATGAGGAATCCTTGTGTCACCTTAAAAACTAACAAACTTATTTGGGCATAAGCCAATGGACCTCTCGGTCACTCCAGCAAGGTAGGTGGCTTCCTGACTAAGCTAGTTAATGGAGATGACAAGGAGATGGGTGTGTCCTAAGCCCCCACCCCCTCCCAGAAGAAGGAAGAACAGCTTCCTCATATACCTTTTAGCCCAGTAGTTAGCATGGTCACTTGGGTATGGGATACCCCTGGCTGAAGATGTACTTGAACAATCAGCTGAGTGCCCCCAACCTCTCAGCTGAGTGCGCCAACCTCTGGGTTAGAGGAGACCCTGCTGTCAGAGCCCATCAGTAGCTCCACTTTGGATTCAATAATTAAAGAGTTACTGGGCCACAGTGGAGAGGAAGCACCAGCATGAGAATGATTCTATAGCTTGGTGGTTAGTGCCTGGATCTGACATGTGGGAGACCTGCAATCCTGTCCTCACGGTCCAATCAATCTTTAATTGCTTATCCACAGTGGAATGGCTTCAACAGCAGAGCCTGAGAGACCTGCCCCACTACAGAATATCCCTTAACCCATTGGCTAGGGTATCCTATGTGAATGTCCTAACCATGGAGCTGGAAGTTATGCAGGTGACAGACTGTTTTGGGTGAGCCTATGTGCAGGGCCAGATCCAGGAAGCAGCCTCTGAGCATGCTTACCAGATTGGGCCCTTCAGGTGAGTTAGGCAGGGGAACACTTTTCTTCTGCATGGATCTCGGGCTTAGGCAACTGGACACTGAGAATGGAGTAGGAGTGTGCATGTTCAGATGCAGCAATAGAGGTTCTGGGTAAATTTTACTGCCAAAACATGTGTGCCAAGTGGACTTAGGTGCCCATAGTGTTTGGAAACAACTCAGCAAGGGTTTTGTGAATCCCATGGACCCTGATTCTAGGATTTAGGTGTCTAAAGTTGGAGCTAGGTACCTAAGTCCTCTTGTAAATTTAGTCCCTATATGGTTTTTTAAAATCCAGCTAGATGCCTAAATACCTTCAATATCTCACAATAAGTGCTTAATTCATGTTTCAAAATCTGTACCTAGGTGCCTAACCTGCATAGGCACTTCCAAAAATCCTACTAGAAACGGTCTAACCAATAGTATCAGGGGGTAGCCGTGTTAGTCTGTATCTACAAAAACAACAAGGAGTCTGGTGGCACCTTAAAGACTAACAGATTGATTTGGGCATAAGCTTTCGTGGGTAAAAACCTCACTTCTTCAGATGCATAGAGTGAAAGTTACAGATGCAGGCATTATATACTGACACATGGAGAGCAGGGAGTTACTTCGCAAGTGGAGAACCAGTGTTGACAGGGCCAATTCAATCAGGATGGATGTAGTCCACTCCCAATAATAGATGAGGAGGTGTCAATTCCAGGAGAGGAAAAGCTGCTTCTGTAATGAGCCAGCCACTCCCAGTCCCTATTCAAACCCAGATTAATGGTGTTAAATTTTCAAATGAATTTTAGTTCTGCTGTTTCTCTTTGAAGTCTGTTTCTGAAGTTTTTTTGTTCAATGATAGTGACTTTTAAATCTGTAATAGAATGACCAGGGAGATTGAAGTGTTCACTTACTGGCTTATGTATGTTACCATTCCTGATGTCCGATTTGTGTCCATTTATTCTTTTGCGGAGGGACTGTCCGGTTTGGCCAATGTACATGGCAGAGGGGCATTGCTGGCACATGATGGCATATATAACATTAGTGGATGTGCAGGTGAATGAGCCCTTGATGGTGTGGCTGATGTGGTTGGGTCCTCTGATGGTGTCGCCAGAGTAGATATGGGAACAGAGTAGGCAACGAGGTTTGCTACAGGGATTGGTTCCTGGGTTGGTGTTTCTGTGGTGTGGTGTGTAGTTGCTGGTGAGTATTTGCTTCAGGTTGGGGGGTTGTCTGTAAGAGAGGACTGGCCTGCCTCCCAAGGTCTCTGAGAGTGAGGGATCATTTTCCAGGATAGGTTGTAGATCGTGGATAATGCCCTGGAGAGGTTTTAGCTGGGGGCTGTATGTGATGGCCAGTGGTGTTCCGTTATTGTCCTTGTTGGGCCTGTCCTGTAGTAGGTGACTTCTGGGTACCCATCTTGCTCTGTCAATCTGTTTCCTCACTTCCCCAGGTGGTTATTGTAGTTTTATGAATGCTTGATAAAGATCTTGTAGGTGTTTGTCTCTGTCTGAGGGGTTGGAGCAAATTCGGTTGTATCTTAGGGCTTGGCTGTAGACAATGGATCGTGTGATGTGTCTTGGATGGAAGCTGGAGGCATGTAGGTACGTATAGCGGTCAGTAGGTTTCTGGTATAGGGTGGTGTTTATGTGACCATGACTTATTTGCACTGTAGTGTCCAGGAAGTGGATCTCTTGTGTGGACTGGTCCAGGCTGAGGTTGATGGTGGGGTGGAAATTGTTGAAGTCCAGGTGGAATTCTTCAAGGGCCTCCTTTCCGTGGGTCCATATGATGATGATGTCATCAATGTAGCGCAAGTAGAGGAGGGGCACTAGGGGACGAGAGCTGAGGAAGCGTTGTTCTAAGTCAGCCATCAAAATGTTGGCATACTGTGGGGCCATGCGGGTACCCATAGCAGTGCCACTGACTTGAAGGTATACGTTGGCCCCAAATCTGAAGTGGTTGTGGGTGAGGACAAAGTCACAAAGCTCAGCCACCAGGTGTGCTGTGGCCTCATCAGGGATACTGTTCCTGACAGCTTGTAGTCCATCCTCATGTGGAATATTGGTGTAAAGTGCTTCTACATCCATGGTGGCCAGGATGGTGTTTTCAGGAAGAACACCAATGCATTGTAGTTTCCTCAGGAAGTCGGTGGTGTCTCGAAGATAGCTGGGAGTGCTGGTAGTGTAGGGTCTGAGGAGAGAGTCCAAATAGCCAGATAATCCTGCTGTAAGTGTGCCAATGCCTGAGATGATGGGGCGTCCAGGGTTTCTGGGTTTATGGATCTTGGGTAGCAGATAGAATACCCCTGGTCGGGGTTCTGGGGGTGTGTCCATATAGATTTGTTCCCGTACTGTAGCTGGGAATTTCTTGAGCAAATGGTGTAGTTTCTTTTGGTATTCCTCAGTGGGATCAGAGGATAGTGGCCTGTAGAATGTGGTCTTGGAGAGTTGCCTGGCAGCCTCCTGTTCATAATCCGACCTGTTCATTATGACTACAGCACCTCCTTGGTGTTTAAGGATAAACACTTAAGTGCATGCCTAACTTTACTACCATGACTAGTTACAAAATCAGTGGGAGTACTCACAGTTGTGAAATTAAGCATGTAAGTATTTGCAAGACTGGGGACAGAAGTTGTACTCACTTTGAGTGACAGCTTGCATGCTGTTTATGACTACCTCTCTTCCAAATCTCATATTTATATGTAAATGAAACAAGTTACATTAAGAAAATGCCCAGACTCTGCATCACTCTTCCCCCTCTAACAAGAAATGGCAGGGATCCACGTCTCCTGACCAGGGTTTTTCCAGACTGCATAGGTCCCTGCCTACACTGTGTTATTGCCAGCAAGCTGTAAGATGCCCAGGTCTGCACTCTGCTCTCTCTCCAGAGGCTATAAACAGTGCAAATATCCATAGTTATAAGTTACCACACAGACCTTTCTAAGCACGCACATTTATTCTTAAGATGAAAGCATGAAAGGGATCCAAGATCTCCCTACAGAAGGTTACTATATATGAAGAACAGTCATCCTCAACAAGCTATAACTCACTCGGAGTCTATATTGAGATTACAGCTTGGTTCATTGTTTTGGAAGATTGAATAATGAGAGGTGAGAATAGTCCTCTTGCTTGCTTGCTTGCTTGATTTCTTGCTTTCTCACAATTTGTGCTTCTAAATGATGTTTTCCAACTCTTTTAGGTTGATATTTTCAAAGGGTACTAAGTGGGTTATGAACCAATCCCCAATGAAATTCTGTGAGAGTTGAGTGATTAATTCATTTTTATTCTTTAGAAAGTTGAGCAACATTTAATTTGTTTTGTTTAAATTTTTGTAATTTGGCTAAATATGTTTTGCAGGAATACACATTTTCACAACTGTGCTTATGAATCTTGGACCATATTCTGATCTCAATTTGACCCTTACAAATCTGGTGTAAATTCACATACATGTGTGGAGTTTATTTGATTTTAATTGCAGGTGAGTCTAAAATCAGTGAAGGTACAGTGTTGTAACATTATTGGGAGGGATAGAAATATAGGTGCTGACTTCCTCTCTACTCGGGGGATGCTTGACTCCCCCACACACCGCCTCAGGCCCGCCTGAACTCCATCCCTAACTCCATGCCCCCATCCCTGCCCTGCCTCTTCCCGCCTCTGCTCTGGCCCCAGCTCCACCTCTACTCCACCCCTTCCCCAAGGCCACACCCAGCCCCACCTCTTCCTGCCCCTGCTCCATCCCTCCCCTGAGCATGCCCCATCCCCACTCCGCTCCTCCCTAGCACCTCTGTATGCTGCTGATCAGCTTCTCTGTGGCATGCAGGAGACTCTGGGAGGGAGACGAAGGAGTTGATCAGCAGAGGGGGATGCAGGGAGCTTGGCTGCTGGTGGGTGCTAAGGACCCACTAATTTTTTTTCATGGGTGTTCCACCTCCAGGTGGGTAATCAAATGGACCCATGCAAAAAACCTCGATGCCAACTCTGTCCCCATATCTACACCAGCGACACCATCACAGGACCTAACCAGATCAGCCACACCATCACCGGTTCATTCACCTGCACATCCACCAATGTAATATACGCAATCATATGCCAACAATACCCCTCTGCTATGTAAATCAGCCAAACTGGACAGTCCCTACGTAAAAGGATAAATGGACACAAATCAGATATTAGGAATGGCAATATACAAAAACCTGTAGGAGAACACGTCAATCTCCCTGGACACACAATCGCACATTTAAAGGTAGCCATCCTGCAGCAAAAAAACTTCAGGACCAAACTTCAAAGAGAAACTGCTGAGCTTCAGTTCATCTGCAAATTTAACACCATCAGCTCAGGATTAAACAAAGACTGTGACTGGCTAGGCAACTACAAAAGCAGTTTCTCCTTCCTTGGTGTTCACACCTCAACTGCTAGAAGAGGGCCTCATCTTCCCCCCCCACACACGATTGAACTAACCTCGTTATCTCTAGCCTGACTCACTCTTGCTTGCATATTTATACCTGCCTCTGGAAATTTCCACTCCATGCATCTGACAAAGTGGGTATTCACCCACAAAAGCTCATGCTCCAATACGTCTGTTAGTCTATAAGGTGCCACAGGACTCCTTGCTGCTTTTACAGATCCAGACTAACACGGCTACCCCTCTGATACTTGACACCTCCAGGTGGGTAATCAAGCACTGCAAGCCCAAGTTGCACAGCTGCTCTCAGACAAATAGCAGCTGCAGGAGCAAGTAAGGGAGCTCAGCACTGAGAATATCCTGCTGCGAACGCAGCATGCAGTGCCTTGCCCTGAACAGGGACCTGTAATACCATTACTCCAACGGTTTGACAGGAACCACCAATGGTTCTGGGGCTTCATGAACCAATGCCACCTTCTGTTCCTGAAGTAACCCCAAATCTATGCCTCTGACCAGGCCAAAGTGGCCCTAGTAATCAGCCTGCTGACAGAAGATGCGTTAGACTTCCCCTTGCTGGAAGGCCATAGCCCAGTGCTGTCGGACTGGGATGCTTTTCTTCAGTGTCTACCATCTTTGCTGACCCACACTGAGTGTGAGCGGTCGAGGCTGCCGTGAGGGGATTCTGGCAGAGGCAAGTCACAGTGGCCTCCTACGCAGCGCACTTCCGCTGCCTCACACAGGGTACAGAGTGGAACAAAGCAGCACAGCTGTACTGGTTCTAATGAGACTTGAGGGAAGGAATCAAAGATGAACAGGCCTGTGTAGAGATGCCAATGGGCCTAGATGCCTTTTTGACATCACCATCTACATAGATAATCATCTGTGAGAATAAAGGGAGGAGAAAGGGGGTTCTCTGTAGCCTACCTTACCACATACCATGACGCAAGCTTCTGTATCAGCTGCTGAACCCATGCAAGACAATCTAGCTCTCCAGGAACTCACATCTGAAAAAAAAGGAACAGCGCCGCCAGCACTCCCTGTTCTTCCGCTGCACTGAAACTGGCCATGCCATCTCAGCCTGCCCAGTATAAACACCGAAGAGCATGGAGAAACAAGCCGACCAGGCCTGGTGGGGGCAACCAGCCTGGATCTTGAGAGGAGAGAAGAGAACTTCCCCATATTCTAGTCCTCAGTGAGAGGCACTTATCCATAGGCTTTCCATTTACAGGTTCCTATCCAGCTGCACATCCTGGTTGACTCCTGACAGATTCCCCTCCAACAGGCCCTCATGAATTCAGGAGCAGTGGACAATTTCATGGATGCAGTTACAGCTCAGGCCCTACAGATCCCCCTGCTATGCAAGGCCAAACCTGACACTACCAAAACTCTTGAAGGCTCCCCACTGTCCTCAGATCCAGTTCTGGAGGAGACAGTCCCACTGAAGGATGTTATTCAGAGACACAGAGAAATAATACAATTTGGTGTGATCCATTCCCCACATTTCCCCTGACCATTGGCATCTCCTGGCTGACCGTTCATGACCCCCTCATTCACGGACGAGAACAAAAACTCACCTTCCCTTCAGAACTCTGCCAACAGCATGGCCAGGGACCAGCAAACATTGCACCCAGACCCAAGAAGGCTCAAGTAGAAGTAAGAAGCAACAGAGGGTCCTGTGGCACCTTTAAGACTAACAGAAGTATTGGAGCATAAGCTTTCGTGGGTGAATGCCCACTTCATCAGACGCAAGACTGATGAAGTGGGCATTCACCCACGAAAGCTTATGCTCCAATACTTCTGTTAGTCTTAAAGGTGCCACAGGACCCTCTGTTGCTTTTTACAGATTCAGACTAACACGGCTACCCCTCTGATACTTGACACCAAGTAGAAGTAGTGGCTCACACTGAAACACCTAGTAGGGGAACTATGGAACTTCCCCCCAAGTACCGTAACGACACTGATGTCTGTAAGAAGAAGAATGCAGAAAAATCCCCCCGCCCACATTGTGACTGCCGCATAGAACTTTAGCCAGGGTTTAAGATAATGTTTGTATGGATATACACAATGTTAGAGCCTGAAATGGTGGCATTGTAAGAATATCTTCAAGAGAACGTGACCCGGGGATACATCCACAAATCAACTTCACTAGCTGGAATCCTGGTCCTTTTAATAAAAAAGAATGATGGCAGCCTCCTCCTCTCTGTCGATTACTGAGCCCTAAATCAGATAACAGTATGGAACTGTTACCTGCTACCCCTGATCCTTGAGTTGTTGGACCATGTGGGGGCTGCCTGCATATTCACAAAAGTGGATCTCCGGGGAGCTGTGGTGGTGTATGCACACTCCATCCTCCTTTGAGGTGGATTGTGGGTGTGGTGACACCGCAGTTACAGGCCACTCGACTGTTCAGGGACTCGAGACAGTGCAACTCAATGGCCAGAGTCAAAGTGACTGCCATTGGGTTCTGGGCTGCGTGGCCTAATGGCCGAAGACAATATGCCCCCCCTCAAGCGCAAGGCTGTGTGGCCCAGTAGCTGAAGTCAATATAGCAGCCCTTGAGTACAGGGCTGTGTGGCCTAGTGGCCAGAGTCAATATGGCAGTCCTCAAGTGCAGGACTGTGTGGCCTAGTGGCCAGGGTCAATACAGAGGCCCATGAGTGCAGGGCTGTGTAGTCTAGTGACCAGATCTGGGGGCCGCCACCTAAGTAGGGGTGGCAGCTGGGGTAGAGGGCCCATCTGACTCCACCGGGTCCCAGTCCAGGGCCCTAACAGTGGCACAGTGGTACACCACTGGATCAGCGGGGAATCCAGCCACAACACTGACCATTCCCGGGTGGGAGATACCACTCACTCTACCTCCCTGGACGACTTCCTACTGGGTTTCCTGAAGCTGTAGTCCATAGGATGTCGAGGGCTCCAGGCTCCTCAGTGCAGGTAACTTTCTGGGACTCCTACTCCAGCTGGTTAGCTGCAGGTGACAGGTCTCCAGTCAGGGTCTCGGGATCTCCAGCTCCCACATGCAAAGGCTGTAATGACTCCTGGACTGGAGCCTCCATCAAGAATCCTTCCTCCTTGGCAGTCAGCCTAGTCTGAGCCGGGCTGCTCTCCTTTATACTTGCACAGAAGTTGGAATGCCCAGCCTGGTGTGAGCTGTGGTACTTCCTCCACCCATAGTGTGGAGTTAACCGTTTCTCGCCTACTGAGGGGTATGCACACCCCATCACAGCATCTTACAATCTCATTTATATCCAGAATGGAAGACCACCTTTTGGACCATCTACAGCCACTTTTAGTGTTTAGTTATTCCATTTGGACCGACTAATGCTCCAGCAACATAGCAGCATTTCATTAACTATGTGCTACGGACCTATTGGACCAGTTCATGGTAATGTACTTAGACGGTATAATGATATTCTCAGACAATCTGGACTATCACACCACTCACATCCACACAGTCCTGGAGAGACTATGACAACATGGTCTCTATGCTAAATTAGAGAAGTGCACATTTGGTCAGACCCCTACAGAGTTCCTGGGTTTTCATCCTGTTCCCAGAAGGCATCAAGATGGATCTGCACAAGGTCCAGGCTGTCTGCGACTGGGCAGTCCCATGCAATGTGCATGACCTACAATATTTTTTAGGCTTCACAATCTTATATTGGAGATTCATTTAGTATTTTTCTATAGAAGCCAAGCCTCTCACTGCCCTACTCTAAAAAAACCCTCCTAAGTTCTATTGTTTGCACAAAACCCAGCACATATTTGAACAATGGAAACTTGCCTTCACCATTGCTCCAGTATTGGCCCTCACTGACATGGTGAAAGCTTTCATTGAGGAAATCAATGCCTCTAGTATAGTGATTGGGGAAGACCTCGTCCAAAGTCATGGACCAGAGCAAATACTGCATCCCTTTGCCTATTACTCAAGGATGTTCACAGCTGCTGAGTGAAACTACGCGACCCTGAACAAGGAGCTCCTGGCAATTAAGACTACTTTTAAGGGTGGCGACACTACTTGCAAGGTTCATGTAATCTGGTCCAGGTGTTTATAGACCACAAGAACCTGGAGTACCTGTGCAGATCCAAGGCCCTAAACTAACAACCGCTCCGATGGGCACTATTCTTTCATCTTTTGTGCATCTCAATTCAACCTAAATATGCACATTATTATGGGGTATATTGTATATGTTATGTATACTGAAAGTGTCCTATCATGCTACCAATCTTTTTTGTGAAATTAGTTTACAAAGTGGAATCTTGGTTACCAATAAGACTACTGGTGTATCAATGATGCTTGAGAAAATATTTTAAACTCCTAACTCATGTAGTTTATATAAGTAGCCCAAAAGACTTCACACATCTCTATTTGAGAACATCCAGAGTATTATTTGTTTCCCTTCTATACTCAAATGTCAGGAGAATATAGATTCTGTAGCTGAGACGGTTTATTGTGCTAACATATTTTAATGTAACTCAGTTTGTTTATATTTTGTGTGAAATGTCTAGAGTATCACAAGATCTCTCTCTCTCTCTCGACCTACCTGGATGCTTCAATACCCATATTGCTCTAGTTTCTGATGCAATACCTGACAGCAACTTTAATCTTTGTTCCTACAGAAGGAACACTCAAGCAGTGGAACCCATTAACCACACTGGGGTGAACAAATTCATCATGCAGGGGATCTTTGACCATCCTCCCCACCAGGGGCTGTTCTTTGGGCTATTACTGATGGTGTAGATGAGTGGGGAATTTTACCATTTATCTCAACTAGCCTGAGAACACTGTCTCCAGTGCAAGGCCTGTCACTCCCTTGTTCACAGTTTAACCTTACACTTAAATCAAAATATATGCAAATGTATTAGTGCCCAGCAAGATCTATGCCTACACTTTCTCATTTTTCTCTCTTTGTCTTCTGCCCAATAACAGTATGGCTTAGCTGCCATGGCAGCTGCATCCTTTATTATGGTGCTAAAAGCCTGTCACCAGAAAGGCAGCTAAAAGCAACCCCTTAAACAGCATAACCCAGGTACTAGTTTGCCAGGTTTCAGTGCGAGTGATCAGACTGTGTGCTGGGCCGATGTTTCTCTAGCATGAGGTTGCAAGTGTGAGTCTGCAAAAGGGACAGATGCTGCATTCTCTATCTTTGCTGACCTTTTCTCTCTCCTTTAATCTGTGTTGCCCTTATTTTAGGATCATACTCCAATAAGAACAACAGCAGCTCAGGAGCCTCAGATCTAATGTTTTTCCCTCTCTCCCTGAAAAGGGTAGCTAAGACCATCTTTAATATCATTTTTTTTAAATCCAGTTTAAACAGGATTTCCATATGAAAGCTTCAATACAGCTAAAAGGAAAGGGAGCAAGGAATATTGTTGCAATGAAATCCTAATTTAATATGTTATTTTAAATATATCTGAACTGTTTTTTAATGTAATTTTTTTCTGGTAATTTCATAAATGGTTAAAAGATATGTAATGATGGCAGTTATCATAGGAGTCAACAGCAATTATTGGACATGAAACCCTGACCTCAGCGAACTGTATATTGTTGTAACAGCAAACAACAGTTTAATTAATATCTTATCTATTACTGGGATTGAGACCTTTCCTTGTCAACAGAAAAGATCTTTAAAAAAACAACCAACCAACCAAATTCTAATGTTGAAAATGTGCCTTTACAGTTAGATAAAAATGTATTCTGATAAAAAGACTGTTTTTTAAAAAAATCTGTGACCCGAATCTGACACGTGGCCAGGATACCTCTAGCTTTCAACAGATATGTGATTGAAAAGTTTTGGGTTTTTAATGTCTTACAATAAATTACAGAACAGAGAGGAAAGCCAATTTTATTTTGCTATCCTACTTACTCATTGAGGAATTGCATAAAACATTCTGATTCAATGAGATTGCATGCAAAGTTATTTGCTAAACAGTGGGGCAGCTTTTTCCATATATTTGGGCACCTAATGTGATTTTCAAAAATATCTAGACATCTAACATTCATTGAAATCAATGAGTTTTAGATGCAAAGTTGATTTTAAAAAATCCCACTAGGTACCTGAATACCTTGAAAATTTTGACCCAATGCACCTTAGTCCAGCCAGCATAACTCAACATGTCACAATTCCTGTCAATGGGTCCAGATCCCCAGCTAGTATAAAACAGCAGTGTCAATGTGATGCGTTCCTGCCACTGTAAAATGTAGTTCCATTGAAGTAAATGTACTGTAATGTAAATGTATGTCTATTGAAGTCCATAGTTCTGCTTCAATTTACACCACCTGTGGACCTGGCTTAAAAGGAGCAAGGGAGGTGAGAATCAGGTGAACTCTGGGAATAATTGTTTTGTGGTGAAAGGAAAGATTTTCTTGAAGGCCACGTTGACCTCCTCATTGCACAGACTGTAGATGAGAGGGTTCAGGGTGGGAATCACTAGTGTGTACATTATGGCCACCATCCTGTTATCCAGAGAGTTGTTGGAGGTTGGACGGATGTAGGCGTTGAAGATGGAGGAGTAGTACAAGATGACCACAAACAGGTGGGACTAGCAGGTGGAGAAGGATTTCTGCTTCCCTTTGGAGCTCCGGATTTTCAGGATAGTGATAATGATGAAGCTATAGGACATGGTGGTCAGCAGGAAGTTCAACATGACCAGGAAGATGTCTGCCAGGCACATCATAATTTCATTGAGAGAGGCTGAGCTGCAGGGCAGTGACAGCATTGTTGGGATCTCGCAGAAGAAGTGCTGGATGAGGTTGGGTCTGCAAAAATCCAGGCGCAGCATAAGCAATGTGTTCTCCAATGTATCGAAGACAGCAACAGCCCAGACACCGACTGCTAAGCTGACACAAATTCTCTTGCTCATCAGGTTGACATAGCGCAAGGGGTGGCAGATGGCTAAATACCAGTCATACAACATGATAGTGAGCAGCACAAGCTCCTTCGCTGCTGACAAAGTGAAGAAAAAGAGCTGTGCCATGCAGCCATCAAAGGAGATGGTTTTCTTCTTCTGTATCAGGTTTTCCGGCATTTTGGGCAGAACCGAGGAACTGTACATAATGTCGAGGGTGGCCAAATTGGCGATGAGGAAGTACATGGGGGTGTGAAGAGGCAGGTGGATGACAATAGCCATAATGATCAGGGAATTGCCCATGACGATAGCTATATAAAGGCAGAGGAATAATCCAAAGAACAGCCTCTGGTGGTGAGGATGGTCAAAGAACCCCTGCATGATGAACTCAGTCACCCTGTTGTGGTTACTGGGGTCCATTGCTTGAGTGTTCGTTTTGTAGGAACAAAGATAAAAGTTGCTGTCAGGTATTGTATCAGAAACTACAGCAATATGGCAACTGAAGCATCTAGATAGATGTCCTGTGATTCTCTAGACATTTCACACAACAAACTGAGCGACATTAAAATATGTTAGCACAACAATCTGTCCGCTACTAAATATATATTATTCAAACATAAAAATAAAACTCCTGATGCTCTCAAATAGAGGTGCATGAAATCATTGGGAATGTTTGCATAAACTGCATGAGATAGGAGTTCACAATATAAGCTTAAACATCATTCATACACCAATAATCTTATTATTAACCAAGATTCTAATTTCTAAATGAATTTCTCAAAATCAATCTGTTGCAATATAGGATGCTGTTAGTGTGTGTGACTTATACCACATATCTAAAACAATACAAAGTATAATATGTATATTTCTGTAGAATCAAGGTGCACTAAAAATGGACTGGAATTGCCTTTAAGGGACCCTTGTGTAAATCAAAAAGAGCTATTAGTATATGTGATTTATACCACAGATATAATACAAAATATAACATGTATATTTATGTAAAATCAAGGTACACTAAAAATGGACTTGAATCACCTGTAAGAGACTGTTGTGTAAATCAGGCAAAACTCTTTTACAGTATATGTATGATTCCCCACTCACTGGAATTGCTCTGTTATACAACTACTGTAAATGAGACAGGAATCATGCCTCCAAAATTAGATTTTTATGATAAACCACATGGCAATATGTGCATGTTGCTTCATTATTAGGAGTACTATTCACATGATTTGACAAGTACTCTATATTGTATTACAAATGAAGTCTCCCTTTACTGTCTCCAGACTTTTCTAGTCTTATTATTACTTTTCTGCTTCTGCTGATTTTCCTCTCACTCCTACTGTGGAAAATCAGGAGTATCTCCACTGATGTCAATGAAATTATTAAATTGTAGCAATAATACAAATGAGAAGATCATCAAGGTAAAAAAGACCTTTTCCATCATGTTGTTCTTTGAGCTGTGTTTCTCATGTCCATTCTATGTTAGGTGTGCCTGTGCCGCGTGCAACATCACTGGAGATTTTTCTCTCAGAGGTATCCAGCAGGCTGGCTCTAGCGCCAGTATCAGGGGCCCGGTCAGCCCCACACCCAATCAGTTCCTTCTTGCTGGGACATAAGGACAGGAAGGTGGGTTGGGGAATGGACATGAGCAACACAGCTCAAAGAACAACAGTTATGGAAAGGTTAGTAACCATTTTTTCTTCTTCAAGTGGTTGCTGATGTTCATTCCACATTAGGTGACTCATAAGCAGTATCCAAAGATGTGGGCTCACAGTTCATGGGCCTGCGGATTGCAATACTGCTCTTCCAAACTGGCTGTCTTGTCTGGTCTGCTGTGTGATGGCGTAGTGGGAGGAGAAGGTATGTACTGACGACCAGGTCACAGATTACTTGGATCTTAACATGGGCCAGGTACACTATTGATGAAGCCCGAGCTCTTGTCAAATGAGCGATCAAGCTAGCAGAGGGTGGAATGCCTGCCTGCTTGTAGCACATATGAATACAGGAAAAGAACCAGGATGAGATTCTCTGGGCTGAAACCAGTAGGTCTTTCATCCTGTCTGCTATTTCCACGAATATTGGATTTATAAACAGTTTGGTTCTCTCAGTGTAGAAGCCCAGAGCTCATCTAACACCCAATGAGTGGAGACTTTGCTCCTCTGCATTCCTGTGAGGTTTCAGGGAGAAAACTGACAGGAAAATAATCTTGTTACTATGAAACTGTGAGACCATCTTTGGAAAAAATGCTGGGTGGGGGCTCAGTTGAACGTTGTCCTTAGAGAACACTGTATACAGGGGTTCTGATGTCAGGGCCCTGATTTCTGAGATCCTCCTGGCCATGGAAAGCGATCTATCAGGAAAGCGACCTTCCAGGGGAGATACAACAGGGGGCACAATGACAGGTTTGCCAATTTGAGGGTAAAGTCTCTCTAATCCCTTGAGGAAGCAGATGGACATTTTGTGAGAGAAGACTGACTCACCATCCACCAGATAGTGGAAGGCTGAGATTACCATTAGATGCATCTTGATTAAAGAAGTGGCTAGGCCCTGTTGTTTCAGATGGATCAGGTATTGCAGCACAGACTGGAGGGGTGAGCGGGTTGGTGAGAGACCTTGTTGGGAAGCCAGCATCAAGAAACACTTCCATTTGGCTAGGTAAGTTGATCTTGTAGACCATTTCCTACTACCTAGCCAGACCTGGAAGACTTGCTCTGATCAGACTGGTTCCTCCGAACGTGTTGTGGGAGCGGCACATGAAGAGAAGAACACAGCCCCTCTCACTCCCCACTCCCGTCAGGCCAATCGGGGGGGGGAGGGAGCATTTGACCCCATATGCCTCTGCTCGAATGGGAGATCCTGGAAGGACTGTTGGACCTCCAATGGCAGCCCCGAGTACTGAAGCCAGAACCATTTTCTCATGATCACCGTGGAAGCCATTGTTCTGGCTGCTGTGTCATCTGCGTCCAAGGCCGCTTGGAGTGAGGTTCTGTCTATGGGTTTCCATTCCTCTATCAGGGCCGAAAATTCTTGCCTGGAGTCCTGAGGTAGCAAGTCTTTAAACTTTGCCATAGAGTCCCAAATATTATAATCATACCTCCCAAGCAAAGCTTGTTGATTGGAAATATCAAGCTGTAACCTATCTGTTGAATAAATCTTCCTACTAAACAGGTCTAGCTTTAAGCCCTTTTGTTTGGGGGCTGGCCCTGACTGACCTCGTCTGTCACTCTCATTGGCAGCTGTGACAATAGGGGACCCAGGAGCAGGATGATATTACAAGTATTTGTATCCCTTGGTAGGCACATAGTATTTTTTCTCTGCCCTATTTGAAGTGGGAGGGAGAGAAGATGGGGTCTGCCATAAACACCTGACCAGACCCATAACAGCCTCCTTGAGGGGTAGGGCCACCTTGATGTGGCTGCTGCGGCCAAAATGTCAGAGATTATATGAGGACTCCTTAATATCTCCACCGCCAGTCCCAGGTTAGAAGCTATCCTTTTTAGAAGTTCCTGGTGAGCTCTGAAATTGTCCTGTGTCATCGAGCCACTGGGTTCCGAGATGGCTTCTTCTGGGGAGGAGGAGGAAGAGGTCTGTACATTTTGGGGGCCTCCCTCTTTTTCTTTGGTCCTGATTACATCTCTGAGGCCCGAGTCCAGCATGTCAGTACTGGGCTCGGCACTAGAGTTGGGATCAGATGTTGGATCATACAGGTGGAGCCCTCTTCTTGGACACAACCGAGAAGGAACGTCTGGATGGTGATCCTGGTACTGAGGAAAAGTCCCAAGGATTCCAGAATGGTCACTAAACCTGCATCAGCCACTGTCCTCTGGGCCAGGTGTCGGTGGAACCTGCACTGACATCCAGTGGGATGTAGGATGGGTAGTGGAGGTGGCTCTTAGTCTGAGTATGGCGTTCCAACTCCAACTCTGAGGAAGACTCCTCCTGAGGAAACCATGGTGGAGCAGTACCCTTCGCTTCTGCTGGTCAGTGTCCGGCGATCGATGCCAGATCGAAGAAGTATTCACTGATGATGGGAGGGCTGGTTTGCCTCTGGTCGGTACTGAAGGCCCCAGTGCCTGGTATGATCTCAGGACCCCATCTCCCTTCTCTCTGACACACTTGCCGGAGCCACTGGTTGTCCCATCAGTGTTGGCGTACTAGGAGTGTCAATAGGTCCCTGGCTGCTGCAAAGGCCTTTGGGGTGCAAGACACCGTGATCCCGCTAGTGCCACAATGATGCCCCCGGGTCACTGGATGCTCCCTGCACCTGCGAACAGGGCAGAGTTGATGATGCCACTAGTAGACCGAGAGTGGAGGAGTGGACCGACACAGGTCACACTCCACTGCACTCCCCTTGTTTGTCCTTCCTCAGAATCAGGGGGCGTCCCCCCTCAGACCGTTGCTTCTTGTGCTTCTTTTTTGGTATTGGAGATGGAGAACAGTGCTAAGAAACACACAGTGCTGAATGGTTGCTTCGCACCAAAGCTGAGATGCTTGATGCTGAGTCTGACCAGCTTGGCTCTGATGCCTGTCTAAGTGTGGCTTCCTTTAGGATAGACCTTAGTCTAGCCTCATCCTTCCTTGTATAAGGCTTCAAGTCCCAGCAGATCTGGCAATGCTCTTTCAAGTGAGCCTCTCCCAGGTACTTTAGACAACTAGAGTGTGGGTTGCTCACCAGCAGAGGCTTGCCACAGGAGGTGCAAGCTTTGAAGCCTGGGGACTGGGGCGAAGGAAGCCCCTCCAGGCCAAGAGAGGGGGGTCTAACTATATACACTACTACTAGAAACTAAGACTAAATATAACTAAACTAGAGAATAACCACTAAATGAATGCCTTGCCTAAGCAAAAGGAGTTGTTCGAGTGACCGTCACAAGCAGTAAGAAGGTACTGAGAAGGTGCGGGGCCAGCTGGGCCCCTTATATCAGTCCCTGAGTGTTTGGCACCAGAGGGTGCTAGAACTGGCCCAACAGATGCCACTAGGGGGAAAGTCTCTTGCGACAGTGCACCCGGTGCACACACACCTAACGTGGAATGGACATGAGCAAGCACTTGAAGAAGAATCAACATTAACAGTTGAGCAAGCACCTCAGACTCCACTTTTTAAAACTCTTTGATACAAGGTTTCTAGACCTGCAGATTTAAAATGTTTAACATTATTAGCTGCTGTTTAGCATCCTCTTGAGATACTAGTGGAATGGCAAGATAATTTTCATCATATGATGCTATTACATAATCTTTTTTCTCCAAAGAAAGCACAGAAATATTTTTGAACTTTTCTTCTTTCTTTGTGTCACGAAGTGGGGATTTCCCCTTGTTATGGTGTATGTGAGTTTTACTGTTGAGCCTATGTGAGTTTTACTGTTTTGCATGAATACTGTGTGTGCCTCATTTTCCCTGTGTGCTGCACCAATATCTTGTGGTGGGAATAGGGGTGTGTGATTTTGGCTGAGACCTCTGGGGCAGATGAAGCTGCTCCAGCTGCCTGCACATATGCTATGACCTGTGGCCTTCATAACCTGAGACCCAGGAGGGGGATGCAACCAAGTGATGACCAGGTGACTGCCCAGGAAGCGAGACAAAGAGAAGGAGGAGGAGCAACAGGGGTGTCTGAGGTTGGATTGCTGGTAGCTGGGCAGCCTTCTTGGGGGACTGGAAGACAGGAGTCCAGGGTGTCTGGCTCAGGACTCCCCAAAATGAGTTGGCTGAAAGTCACTGATTTCCATGCTAACAAGCTCTGTTCTACACTGTGTTCCTGTCAACTAATAAGCCTTCTATTTTACAATGTTGGCTGAGAATAACTGCTGACTGTGGAGTTGGGGTGCAGGGCCCTCTGGCTTCCCCAGGAGCCCCACCCAGGCAGACTCACTGTGGGAAGCGCACGGTGTGGAAGGGGATGCTGAATGTTCTGAGGTCAGACTCAGGAAGGTCGAAGCTGTGTAAGTTTCTTGCCCTGGTGACAGTATGCTCGGAGAGAGGAGGCGTGCTCCCCCCAGAGTCCTGCCTGGCTTTACACAGAGTAGTTCCAAAGAATCGCCCCGGTGACTCCATGGCAAATGGTGGCAAAAGTGTGATAAACTGCACCCTGTGGACAGAGCATCCTTCAGTAAGTGACTGGGGAGCAGTAAAATGAAGGGGGAGTAGCGAGAGACAGGTATGCTGAAGGCTCAGAGATGTGCAGTTCCAGGAGGCAGAGGAGCCTACGGCTTAACCCAGAGAGAAAGTGGACCCTCGAGAAGGGCTGTCAAACTGAAGGGGTTCCTCCCACAGATCATGGGGAGCTGAGAGAATTGTGAGTCCATGACCACGTGGGAACAGCATGGAGATGGCCTTTAACCATCTCCTTAAGAAGAATATTGTAGAGCTGTGCAGAAAGATAGGGCTGCACACTGGCATGCTTACGAAGGCACAGCTGATTGCTCAGCTGAAAGAGGAGGATCACTCTAAGGAGCCAGTTCCTGACCCAGCTGGGGCCGTGAGAGAGGCTGGGAGCAGTTGGGTGTCCTGGAGACCCATGTCTCTGACCAGCAGGGGGTCTCCACTGGGTTCCCTGTTGGTGGATCTGAGACGGATGGAATTGGAGCTCAGATTGAAGGAGTCAGAGGACCATGAGAGACAGGGAAGGCATGAAGCAGAACAGCAGGAGAGACAGCGGCAGCATGAACTGGCCATGGCTGAGCTGAGAGGTATAAGGACCCATCCAGGAGATACAGGCCCTGCTCCTGTAATGGCCGAGGATTTGAATTTGAATCCAGGGAACTAATCGGTGGAGACTGAAGCGGTCAGTGAAAATGCAAATGACCTGGCTGGAAGGGGGCAAGTGCTGCTAAGCTCCAGATACCTGCTTGTCTGTAACCAGAGCCCTGGAGCTGAGTGGGACAGAGAGATACTTCCCACCCCCCTGCACACAGGGGAGGTGGTTCACCCTGTCTCTGAAGTGGTGAGCAAAGCAGCAGGCTCACTGCCTGCCCTCACTGGGACAGCAGGGGCAAAGCTGAGCCCAGGGGAATCAGAGACCCCAGCTGAGTGTGGGGAACCACAGCTGTGGTGGGACAGCTGCCAACCAGGGCTGCTTTTTCCAGATGTGTAAAAGGCCCAGGACAAGGGTAAAGCAGCCTTGAGACACCTGTCTGTCATAGAGGAGCCTTTTCATAAGGTGGCCCTGGACTTGGTCATGGACGAATGGGTGGGGAAGGCCTCCCCCGATGGAGAATCAGTGGTGACTTTCCAGGAAAAGGTGGCTGAGTTCATGGGTCTGGCCAGGGAGAACCTAGCTGGGGCCCAAGGGAGGCAGAATGTCTGGGACAACCACTCAGCCTATGGCACTGGGGACCAGGTGAGGGTTCTCATCTGCAATAATAAGCTGCAAGCTGCCTGGGACGGGCCCTTCAAGGTCATCAAGCAGCTGAATGAAAAGAATGATTTAGTGGAATTGCCCAACCGGCTTCACAGCCACCGAGGGGACCAGGTCAACATGATGGAGTCGTACTGTGACCATGTGTAGCCAGTGGGAGAAGGGGGAAGATCCCTTGCTGAGTCTCTTCCCTGAGAATGGAGCTGGCCCCTTGCTGGAATCATTTCCCCTCTCTGACCAGCTAACCCTTGCCCAGCAGGTAGAGATCAGACAGATGGTGCATTTGTACCAACAGGTGTTTTCCAACCGGTGTGAGCTCACTAACCAAGCTGTCCACTGGGTGGAGATGTGAGTTGGCCCTCCCATCAGGTGTTCCCCATTCAGAGTATCTGGGAACACAGCCCAGGCCCTGGAGGGAGAGGTCTGAGACATGCTGGCTTTAGGGGTGATCCAGCCATCCACCAGCCCTGGGGCCTCTCCCATGGTGCTGGTCCCCAGGAAAGATGGGTCGATCTGATTCTGTGTGGCCTATTGGAAGCTCAGTGCCATCACCATGTCTGGTGCCTGCCCATACCTAGGCCTGATGAGATCCTAGACAAGTTGTGGGGGACTCTGTACCCCACGGCCAGGGATCTCACCAAAGGCTCCTGGCAGGTGCCTTTGGATCCAGATGCCAGGTTGAAACCTGCTTTTGTCACCCCTTTGGGGCTGTACAAATCCCTGGTCCTACCTTTCGGCCTTGAGGAGGCGCCGGTCACCTGCCAGCACCAGTGGGATCAGTTACTGAGGGGGATGGAGAATTGTACCCTAGCAGACATTGATGATATTTGTGTCATTAGCCAGACCTGGGAGAACCATGTGTCCTAGGTGAAGAGGAGGCTGGGTTGCCTCCAGGATGCAGGGCTGACTGTAAAAGCTGGCAAGTGCAAGGTGGGGCTGGCAGAGGTGTCCTACCTGGGCCACAAGGTGGGGAGAGGCTGCATAAAGCCGGCCAAGGTGGGGGAGATCAGACACTGGCCTGCTTCCCAGACTAAGAAACAGGCCCAGGCCTTGGTTGGGATGGCAGGGCACTACCGGAGGTTTGTGCCCCACTTTAACTCTATATCAGCTCCCATCACTGAGAAGCCAGACAAGCTGGTCCGGACCAGGCAGTGCCAGAGGGCTCTCTGCACGCTGAAGGAGGATCTGGTCAAGGGCCCAGTGCTGGGAAACCCAGACTTTGACAAGCCCTTTATGGTCTTCACCGATGCCTCAGACACAGGGCTGGGCGCGGTGCCGATGCACACTGATGCAAAGGAGGAGAAATACCCCATTATGTACCTGAGTAGAAAGCTGCTGCCCTGGGAGCAGAGTTATGCAGCCATAGAGAAGGAATGCCTGGCCCTGGGGTGCTTAAAAGGCTGCAGCCAGATCTATTTGGGCGGTGCTTCACTGTGTGCACTGACCACTCGCCCTGCCGTGGCTACACCAGATGCAAGGGGCCAACGTCAAGCTCCTGAGGTTGTCTCTGTCCCTCCCGGAGTATGAGATGGCAGTGGTCCAGGTTAAGGGGAGTGCAAATGTTATAGCTGATGCTTTGTCCCAGAGAAGGGGGCCTGAACTTCCACAGGCCACTGACTAAAGTGACCCTGCTCAGTTTGGTCTCAAAGGGAGGAGAGATGTGATGAAGTGGGGATTTTCCCTTGTTATGAGATTTACTGTTGAACCTATGTGAGTTTTACTGTTTTGTATGATTGCTGTATGTGCCTCAGTTTCCCTGTGTGCTGCACCAATACCTCAGTGGTGGGAATGGGGGTGTGTGTCTTTGGCTGAGACTTCTGGGGCAGGTGAAGCTGCTCCAGTTGCCTGCACATATGCTATGACCCGTGCCCTTCATAACCTGAGACCCAGGAGGGGGATGCAACCAGGTGATGACCAGGTGACTGCCCGGGAAGCATGACAAAGGAACTGTACTAAATAGTCTCCAAGATTCCTGGTAAATTCATGGCTTGTCTTAGAAACAAGCCAAAAGATTCCAGAAATGGGTGGAAATGTTTACAGTTGAAATCACCAAAATAACTGGTGAATATTGATGGGATGAGGCTGCCGCACCTTGATTCATGTCAAACACTGAACAGTTTATATACATTTTTCCTAGCTACTAACATCTATGTTTGTTAAATCTACTTGGATGGGACATCCTACAGCTCATGGCAGGCCCAGTTCTGTTGCAGTTTGTTGTAAGGACCAATCGCATTGCAGATTGTGTAAGGACCAATAGCTTATGTCCTCATCTCATCGACATTTCCATCTTATCAGTTCAGTGTTCTCTCTTATCTCAACTAGCCCAAAAACATTTGTTCACAGTGTAACCTTGCACTCAAATCAAGCCATATGCAAGTTTACTAATGCCCAGAAAGATCTATGTCTACACGTTGTTTCTTCTATTTTGCTATTTGTCTTTTGTCTAGTAACACTCTGGCTTAGCTTCTATGGCAGCTCCACCCTTTAGTATGGTGCTGAAAGTCTGTGACCAGAAAGGCATCTAAAAGCAACCCTTGAAACAGCATAACCCTGCTACTAGTTTGCCAGGTTTCAGTGCGAGTGATCAGACTGTGTTCTGGGCCGATGTTTCTCTAGCACAGTGGTTTTTAACCTGGGGTGCCCACACCCTCTGGGGGTGCGAGATGCCCTTTCTGGGGGTGTGAGACATGCCAGATTTTTTAGAAGGTAAATCATCGCAAACACAAATTTAAGCACAGGCACATAAGTACAACTACTTTGTTTCATCAAATCTATGTATTTATTAACATTATACATTTTTTTAACGATTACTGTAATATACAAACAAAAAATGTCTAGATTTAAAGAACTGACCTCCTTCAATGATTTTTGATAAGCGGTGCGAGAACATATTTTGAGAACCAAAGGGGTGCAGGCTGCAGTAGAGGTTAATAACCACTGCTCTAGCGTGAGGTTGCAAGTGTGACTCAGCAAAAAGGGACAGAAGCTGCATTCTCTCTTTTTGCTGACCTTTTCTCTCTCCTTTGATGTGTGTTGCCCTTGTTTTAGGATCGGACTCCAACAAGAACAAAAACAGCTCAAGAGCATCAAAATTAATGTTTTCTCTTTTCTCCCCAAAAAAAGGACAGCTAAGACCATCTTTAATAGCATTTAACTCCCTCCCATAAACAGAAGATTTCCATATGAAAGATTCTATACAGCTAAAAGGAAAGAGTAAGGGATATTGTTGCAATGAAATCCTTATTTAATACATTATTTTAAATATAGCTGAACTGTTTTTGTTTGTATGTTTCTTTTTTCTGAGAATTCTATAAAAGGTTAAAAAGATATGTAATGATGGTGATTACCATAGGAGTAAACAGCAATAACTGAACATGAAACCCTTGACCTCATTGAATTGTATATTATTGTAAGAGTGAATAACGTTTTCATTAATATCTTATTTATTACTGGGATTGAGATATTGCCTTGTCAACAGAACAGGTCTTTTGGGAGAAAAATTAAATTTCTCATTTTGAAAGTGTATCTTTACAGTTAGATAAAATAATTTTTATCAGAATACATTTTTATTAAAATCTCTTACCTGAATCTGACACATGGCCAGGATACCTTTAGATCTCAACAGATATGTGATTGAAAATTTTGTGGGTTTTTATGTCTCACAAGAAATTAGAGAAGAGAGAGAAAGTCAGTTTTATTTTGCTATCCTACTTACTCATTGAGGAATAGAACAGAATATTCTGATTCAGTGACACTGCACACAAACTAACTTGCTGAACAATGGGCCAGTTTTCTCTGTATATTGAAGTATCTAGTGTGATTTTCAAAAGCATCAGGACATTTAACATCCATTGAAACCAATGAGTTTTAGGTGCGTAGAGGATTTCAAAAATCCCACTAGGTACCTAAATATCTTTAAAATTCTGACCAAATGTACTGTAGTCCAGCTAGCATAACTCAACATGTCACAACTGCTGTCAATGGGGCCTGATCCCCAGATGTGTAAATCAGCGGTGTCAATGCGATGCATTCCTGCCACTGTAAAATGTAGTAGTTCCATTGAATTTAATGTACCATAATGTAAATTTATGTCTATTGAGGTCCATAGATCTGTCCCAATTTATGCCAACTGAGGACCTGGCTTAGAAGGAACAATGGAGATAAGAATAAGGTTAACTCTGTGAAAAATTCCTATTTTAGAACATAAGAACAGCCATACTGGGTCAGACCAAAGGTACATCTAGCACAGTATCCTGTCTTCCAACAGTGGCCAGTGCCAGGTGCCCGAGAGGGAATAAACAGAAAAGGTAATCATCAAGTGATCCATCCCCTGTCTCTCATTTCCAGCTTCTGGCAAACAGAGGCTAGGGACACCATTCCTGCCCATCCTGGCTAATAGCCATTGATGGACCTATCCTCCATTAATGTATCTAGTTCTTTTTTGAACCCTGTTATGATCTTTTTTTTTATGGTCCTATTTTATGGTGAAAGGAAATATTTTCAGGACAGCCACTTTGACCTCCTTATTGCGCAGACTGTAGATGAGAGGGTTCAGGGTGGGAGTCACTAGCGTATACATTATGGCCGCCAGTCTGTTGTTATCCAGAGTGTTACTGGAGGTTGGCCGGATGTAGGTGTAGAAGATGGAGGAGTAGTACAAGGTGACCACAAGCAGGTGGGAGGAGCAGGTGGAGAAGGCTTTCTGCTTCCCTTTGGAGCTCTGGATTTTCAGGATGGTGACTATGATGAAGATATAGGACATGAGGGTCAGCAGGAAGTTCCTCATGGCCAGGCAAATGTCTGCCATGTAGACCATAATTTCGTTGAGGTAGGTGGAGCTGCAGGAAAGTGCCAGCGTTGTTGGGAATTCGCAAAAGAAGTGCTGGATGAGGTTGGGTCCACAAAAATCTAAGCGCAACACGAGCAATGTGTTCACCAATGAATTGAAGACACCCACAGCCCAGACACCAGCTGCTAAACTGATGCTAATTCTCCTGCTCATCAGGTTGACATAGCGCAAGGGGTGGCAGATAGCTACATACCGGTCATAAGACATGACAGTGAGGAGCACAAGCTCTGTCCCTGCTGAGAAAGTGAAGAAAAAGAGCTGGGTCATGCAGCCATCAAAGGAGATGGTTTTCTTCTCCTGCATCAGGTTTTCCAGCATTTTGGGCAGAACCTAGGAAGTGCACAGAATGTCAATCATGGCCAAATTGGCAATGAGGAAGTACATGGGGGTGTGGAGAGGTGGGTGGAAGACAATAGCCACAATGATCAGGGAATTGCCCATGATGACAACTATATAAATGCATAGGAATAGTGCAAAAAAGAAGCCCTGGTGGTGAGGATGGTCAAAGAGGCCCAGCATGATGAACTCAGTCACCCTGGTGCGGTTACTGGGGTCCATTGCTTGATTGTTCCTTCTGTAGGAACAAAGATAAAAGTTGCTGTCAGGTGTTGTATCAGAAATTACAGCAATATGGTGACTGAAACATCTAGAATGAGAGACAGACAGATAGAAAGCTTGTTTTACTCTAGACATTTCACACAACATGAACAAATTTAGCTATATTAAAATACGTTAGCACAATAATCTGTCTCAGCTACTAAATCTACATTCTCCTGATATTTGATTCAAGGAGGGGAAAATAACACTCAAATAGAGGTGTGTGAAGTCATTGGGAACGTTTCCATCAATGGCATGAGTTAGGAGTTCACAATATAATCATAAACATCATTCATACACCAGTAAACTTATTATTAACCAAGATTCTACTTTCTAAATGAATTTATCAAAATCAATCTGTTGCAATATAGGATGCTGTTAGTGTGTGTGACGTATACCACACATCTAATACAAAACATAATAATATGTTTATTTCTGTAGAATCAAGGTGCACAAAAAATTGACTGGAATTGCCTTTAAGGGGCCCTTGTGTAAATCAGAAAGAGCTCCATTGCAGTGAATGTGGATGATTCCCCACTCACTGGATTTCTCTGTTATACAACTAGCATAAATGAGAGGAGAATTGTACCTCCAAAATTTGACTTTTATGATAAGCCACATGGCAATATGTTGCTTCATTATTAGGAGTATCATTCACATGATTTGACAAATACTCTATATTGTATTACAATTAGGTCTCCCTTTACTGTCTTCAGACTTCTCTAATCTTATTAGTACTTTACAACTTCTGCTGATTTTCCTCTTGCTCCTACTGTAGGAAATCAGGAGTATCTCCTTTGAAGTTAAGGGAGTTATTGAATTGTAGAAATGATGAAAATGATAATGAGAAGACCATCAGGGTAAACAAATCAAAGTTATCATGAGATCATATTAAACTAATTTATCTTATTTCATATTAGAATACTTTTTAAAGAAATTGTCACCCTTTGTATCACATTTCTAATGTGATTGCAAATTTTTCAGGGCACAGACAATAGGTGGGGAATCTTCCACTGTTTCTATTAATGTTACAACATTATCTGCATTGACTTTAGACTCAGCTACAATTACAGGAACTCCACTGATGTATGTGAATTTACATTAGATTTGTATTGGTCAAATTCAGATCAATGTATGGTCAAAGATTAATAAAAAGAGTGGTGGAAATGAGTATTCCTTCAAAGCATATTTAGACAAACTGAAAAAATTACAACAAACCACATGAATGAAATTAATCACTCAATTCTCATCAGATTTCACTGGGTGTTGATGCCTAACTGTCTTAGAAAATTTGAAATACGAGCCTAAAAAAGTCAGAAAATTCCATTTAGAATTTTGAGCAAGCTAACAAGCAAGAGGAATATTCTTACCTTTCATTCAATCTTCCAATACAACGAACAAATCTGGAGTTTCAGTACAGACTCCGAGTGAGTTATGACCTACAGGAGACAATTTTTCTTCATATATAGTAGCCTTCTGTAGGGAGATCGTCCATCCCTTGTGAATCTGGGCAAGAGTTCACTCTCAAACAAGGCCTCCAAGGAGAAGGAAAATGGCAGTTATCTCAATCAACACAAATAAAGTTTCTAGATTAAGTTGACAAAATTTCTCTTGACGTTAGGCCCTGAATTTTCCAGGAGAAAACATTGTTATCACCAAGGTATTTCTTTCTGAACATAGTGCTACCAGTAGAGATAGATTCTGTATTCATCAGTCATGTTGAGTAAATAAATTCTCAGGGGAAAGTCCTGGTCCCATTCATGGGAGTCAACAGGAAGGTTGACCTTGGCTTCAATGGGGCCTGGATGTCACCCTTAGACTTCTTCTACTATCAATGATCCTTAGTCCACATAGAATGATCAGAGCTGATTCACCATGGTAAAGGCCTCCAACATCTTCACTAATACAGTGGATAGGCCAACTTCTGATAACATTGAGAATTGTCTTACTTCTCCATTAGTCCTGTGACATCAATAGGACAGATGTTAAGCTGATGTCAATCTGCTTCATTCCCTCAAAGTCAACAGGCCAGATTGCCAACTGGTGTAAATCCACACAACACCTTCAAAATCAATAGAGCAAACCAGCAAAGCTCCACTGATTTGGCTCTGTTGCATAACAGTTAGGGATTCAATGGAGCTACATCGGTGTTACTGTATGCAAAGCCTTAAGATAGTGCAGCTGTTGAGATGTTCATGAGAGCCAAATTTGGTTTACAAAATAATCCTATGTATGAAAGAAAACCCATTCTGAGTTTCAGATCAGACAGAGTTTTTTCAGGGGTGGCAGTGACAAAGGGGGAAATCTTTTAATTTGTATAGACCCCATTACATCCAAGCACTTAAGGACATGCTTGACTCAGTGTATGAGTCATCTCCTGGACTTCCATGTGTTGCCGGCCCAGAGGGCCCCGAGGGGGCAACAGGGTTCGTTGCCCGGTGTGCGCCGCACCAATAGACACACCAGGGTGGAGAAGCAAACAAAGTTTATTTGAGATCTCAAAGTGGTGCAGGGAGACAGGCACGTCTCAAATCAAGCACAGCACATATAAGCAGGTTTTCCCTTTTATATTCCAAGCTGTTTTGAGTAAGCCTTTTGTTCTGGTTTCTCCCTCATACCCCTCCCTACCCAATAGCAGTTACAGCAGGTACACATTGTGCATGTTAGAAACATTCCCATTCACATGCTTATCTTCGGCCTTGCAAGCTCTACGCAGTAGGCCTTTCCCTCCCCCCTTTCCCCCACCTCTTATCACTACTTCTGCTAGTGTGAGAGCAAAACTGCAGCTGTCTGCTAGAAAAAAGCTGACCATTACATATTCTGCTTCAGCATAGGCTGTTAGCATGTAGGTACGTTAAAGTTCACAAGATGGAGTTACTGTGGCTCACTTAGACTCAGAGCAGGGGAGTTTCATCGGCACTTATGGCCTTCCATTCCCCCGAGTTACCTGGTAGCTATGCCTAGTGGCACCAACGCATGGACCACTCACGTGCTTAAAGAGAAGGGCCATAAATATCATATTCTTATATTAGGGCCATAAATATCATCCATAGTTATAGTGTCATCATACTTATGGAAACCCATTGTGTCTGTAGTCGGTTGTTGGCTGCACGTGTGTTCTCTCAGTGTGCTGCACCATACAGCAGACTTCGACTGAACTGCCCAAAAGAACACAGACTTAGTTCTGTAAGAAAGGCACTCAGCCAGGTTTATTGTCAAGAAAGCACGGTAATAGCACCTGGCAGACGCTGCGGGAATACTAAGACATGTATACCCATTACAGTGGACTCAGCTCAGTGAATGGCGGGACCTTCCTTTCCCCCCTCAGCTGGACAGAGACATACCCTCTGTGATCCTCCTTTTATGCACTGATAGAAACAAGTTATGTATTGCCCCTCTGAGGTAGTAGTTACCAGCCTTTGCCTTTTACATTACATGCTAGTTCAATCAAAGCATCTCTCCATCACTCTGTCATCCTGGTACCTTATCTTTAGGAGGGGTCAGTGTGTCCCTGTTATCTTTGGGGAGTGTGCATATACCATCCTTGGCATCAGGGTGTTCTGGTACCAACCTTCTGGAATGTGTTTGTGTGAGTGTTCTGTGCCTAGCACTTCTTAGGAATGTGTGTGTTTTTGCAATACCAGCCCTGTTCTTGCCAGGTTCTGTAAACTTGCAAGCAGGCACGTTTTATATCTGGGCCTGACTTCTCCTCACAGCCTCACATTTGCTAACTTTGCTTTATATCAGCAGGGCCTGACTGCTACTTTAGTTCAGGCCTCAGGCCTCGTACCAGGCCTCTAATAACAGGCCTCATGTTTATCCTAAGCAAAATGGATCTTTATTTAAAAATGACAGACTTTCTTTATTATTTTCTTTGAAACCTAAATCCCCCGACTGTCCTCTGGATCATACTCTCTGTTTGACTTATTGATGTCACAGCTGATCACTCTTAAAAGGTAGTATATCATCTTTAATGAGGGCTACAATAAATTGTTCATGCTCCTCTACTCCGAGCTCCAGCCCAGGGACCCTAAAATTAGCAGCTATGGAAGCTGACTTATTGGAAATAGGATGTGTACAATTCCCTGGGCTACTTCCCCACAGCAGCCCCCCACTCAATATCTTCTTCACAATTACCTCAGTGCCTCCTTCCTTGCACCTGATATGGAGTCGTACTACTTCGTTCCTCCAACAGCACAGCTCCCTCCTATAGCTCCTGACACCCACCTCGCACTGACTAACTGGGAGGCTTTTAATTAGTTCCAGCCAGTCCTTGATTGGCTTCAGGTGTCCCAATCAATCTAGCTATCTCCACTACCTTCTAGAAGGATCTTAATTGGCCCCAGGTGTCTTGATTAACCTGGAGCAACTGCCATTTGGTTACCATGGTACCAGGGATTTGTTTAGCCTGGGGCTAACATACCTGTTCCTCACTACTTTACTGTAGCCATCTGGCCTTCCCCCCTTCACACCCCCTAAGCTTATTTACCAGCTTAGGTTAACAGTAAGCTGCCACCACCAAGCGTGTTCCAAATCTTAGGGGAGAGCCACTTGGAACTCTGCCTTCCCTCAAATATTTCCCAAGTCCCTAATCCCCCCTTTCATGGGCAGATTTGAGACTAATTCCTCCCCCCTCCAAGTCCTTACACCCCTTTTCCTGGGTAAGCTTGAGAGTATACCCTCACCAATTAGTCCTGGTGAACACAGATCCAAAACCCTTGGATCTTAAAACAATGAAAAATCAATCAGGTTCTTAAAAGAAGAATTTTAATGAAAGAAAAAGGTGAAAGGAATACCTCTGTGAGATCAGAATGCAAGATAATCTCACAGACAAACAGATTCAAAGCACAGAGGGTTTCCCTCTGGGCAAAACTTTAAAGTTGCACAAAGAACCCAATTTTATCCTCCCTCTTCTTTCTCTGTGTCCGACAAAAAGCACCCACCCAGCACAGACAAAAGACTTTTTTCCCCTTCCAGATTTTAAAGTATCTTGTCCCCTTATTGGTCCTTCTGGTCAGGAGTCAGCTAGGTTATGTGAGCTTCTTAACCCTTTACAGGTCAAAGAGGAATTAACCCTTAACTGTATGTTTAGGACACTCCCAGACAAAACGATCCAGATCGCTCTGAATCAATTATCTGTCTTCTTCATTATTTAACACCTCCCAACCCCCAACCCTCTGCAGACTTTATCACTGATGATTTTATATTTTCTTCCATGTCATTAATAAAAATGTTTATTAGCATAGGGCCAAGAACCTACTCCCATTGCATCCCTCTAGCAGTATACCCATTTGATAAGTCTTCTCTGTTTACAATTATATTTTGAGACTTATCTGTTAGCCATCTTTTAATCCATTTAATGTCTGGTGTGTTCATTTCATATCTTGCTATTTTTTTTTATCAAAATGTCATGTGGTATCAAGGAAAATGCATTACCAAAGTCTATTACATGAACAGCATTAGCTTTATCAACAAACTTTTAAGCGCATCCAAAAAGATATCTAGTTAGTTTGACAGAATGTATTTCCACAAACCTATGTTGAGTGGCATTAATTATAGTACCCTCTTTTCTGATTGAGTCCCGTATCAGGTGTTACAACATCTTGCCCATGATCAATGTCAGACTGAAAGGCCTATAATTAACTGGATCATTCCATTCACCCTTTTGAAATATTGACACAATAAGAGCTTTCATCTCGTGTTCTGGAAATTCCTTGATTTTCCAAAGCTTATTGAAACACAGTATTAGCAGTCCATCAAGCTTCTCGGCCAGCTCTTTTCAAACTCTTGGATGCAAGGTTTCTGGACCTGCAGATTTAAAATATGTAACATTAGTATCTGCTATTTAGCATCCTATTGAGATACTAGTGGATTGGCAAGTTTATTATCATCATAATATGATGACATTACATCATCTTTTTTCTCCAAATACAGCACAGAAATATTTTTAACTCTTTTTCTTTCTCTGCATTATTATTGATAATTCTACAATCACAATCTGGTTATGGACCAATAACTTTGTCAGGATGTTTTATTGCAAATATACTTTAAAATCTCCTTTTTTAACTTCACGTAGCTCTACTGGACATGGATTTCTCCTGTGTCTCGTTGCTTCCCTTATCAGCTTTCTACAGTTCCTAGCTTCTCATTTCAATGTATTACTATCATCTTGCATTTGTTGTGTGTGTGTGTAATTTTTTTGTAGCTGAAGATGGTACTGTATCTGAGCCACATAGGATAGAGTGAGGGTTTCGGCTGGCCTGGCCCATTACAGAGACAAGGTATATTGAGTAATCTCCCCGTCATTTTTGGGTGTTGCAAGACAAGAATTATGGTTCAGGCCCATCTCTGGGTTCACGGGAAGGAGCGTGCATATGGCTAACCTGCAGAGGGACAGTGGAGCCTGCGTAGGTTGAGAGGGGAGCTTTGCATTGTCCATTTCTGGTGGAGTCAGGGAGCTGACACTAAGCAGGAACAGACAAGGGTTCTGCATGTTAATGCCGGGTGGTAGCCAGCTCTAGGTTGAATCAGAGGCCCACCAGCTAGTGAGGCCGAACAACTTCTATCTTCCCTGCTTTCTGAATTGCTGAAGGAATTAAGCATTCATATGCCTTTGAGTGGAGCACAGTATCCACTCATAGGTGCCTATGGAGCTTCTTCTGCAAAAGCATAGGGGAAAAATAAGTTTGAGAGACTACAGATTTGCAGCACCAGCTGAGTGGGGATTTTGTGAATATCAGTGGTGCTTGATTCTTCAACTTAGGCACCAAAAGTATCAGTTAGGTGCCTAAATCCCTTTGGGATCATACAGTAAGGCTATTTTGCACCACCTCAGTAGCATCAAGGCACCTCAAAGTGAGTCTAAAGAGAATATATTCCCATTTTAAATCCCCTTTCCACTGCCAGAGGGATATCAAGTTGTCTCAGTGTAAGTGAGAATTAGACTCAGTAGACCCATTTAGCCGAGTTATACATTCATAGAGTCGCAGATTATAAGGCTAGAAAGAACCACTGTAGTAATAGAATCTCACCTCCTGAACATAGGGTATGTCTACACTACGAAAATAGGTCGTATTTATAGAAGTCGGTTGTTTAGAAATCGTTTTTATAAGGTCGATTGTGTGTGTCCCCACACAAAATGCTCTAAGTGCATTAAGCCAGTGGACTGCGTCCACAGCACCGAGGCTAGCATCGACTTCCGGAGCGTTGCACTGTGGTAGCTATCCCACAGTTCCCACAATCTCTACAGCCCATTGGAATTCTGGGTTGAGATCCCAATGCTTGATGGGGCAAAAACAGTGTCGCGGGTGATTCTGGGTACATGTCGTCAGGCCCCACCCTCCCTCCCTCCCTGCTGTGAAAGCAACGGCAGACAATCGTTTCATGCCTTTTTTCAGCCCAGATGCCATAGCACTGGGATCATGGAGCCTGCTCAGATCACTGCAGCAATTATGAGCACTTTAAACACCACGCGCATTATCCTGGAGTATATGCAGGACCAGAACCTGCCAAGGCAAAACCAGACGAGGAGGCGACGGCAGCACGAGAGTGATGAGGAAATAGACATGGACATAGACCTCTCACAAAGTATGGGCCCCAGCAATGTGCAAATCATGGTGTTAATGGGGCAGGTTCATGCCGTGGAACACCGATTCTGGGCCAGAGAAACAAGCACAGACTGGTGGGACCACATAGTGTTGCAGATGTGGGACGATTCCCAGTGGCTGCGAAACTTTCGCATGCGTAAGGGCACTTTCATGGAACTTTGTGAGTTGCTTTCCCCTGCCCTGAAGCGCCAGAATACCAAGATGAGAGCAGCCCTCACAGTTGAGAAGCGAGTGGCGATAGCCCTGTGGAAGCTTGCAAGGCCAGACAGCTACCGGTCAGTCGGGAATCAATTTGGAGTGGGTAAATCTACTGTGGGGGCTGCTGTGATCCAAGTAGCCAACGCAATCAAAGAGCTGCTGGTATCAAGGGTAGTGACTTTGGGAAACATGCAGGTCATAGTGGATGGCTTTGCTGCAATGGGATTCCCTAACTGTGGTGGGGCCATAGACGGAACCCATATCCCTATCTTGGCACCGGAGCACCAAGCCAGCGAGTACATAAACTGCAAGGGGTACTTTTCAATGGTGCTGCAAACACTGGTGGATCACAAGGGACGTTTCACCAACATCAACGTGGGATGGCCGGGAAAGGTACATGATGCTCGCGTCTTTAGGAACTCTGGTCTGTTTCAAAAGCTGCAGGAAGGGACTTTCTTCCCAGACCAGAAAATAACCGTTGGGGATGTTGAAATGCCTATAGTTATCCTTGGGGACCCAGCCTAACCCTTAATGCCATTGCTTATGAAGCCATACACAGGCAGCCTGGACAGTAGTCAGGACCTGTTCAATTATAGACTGAGCAAGTGCAGAATGCTGGTAGAATGTGCATTTGGATGTTTAAAAGTGCGTTGGCGCAGTTTACTGACTCGGATAGACCTCAGCGAAACCAATATTCCCATTGTTATTACTGCTTGCTGTGTGCTCCACAATATCTGTGAGAGTAAGGGGGAGACATTTATGGTGGGGTGGGAGGTTGAGGCAAATTGCCTGGCCACTGATTACGCACAGCGAGACACCAGGGCAGTTAGAAGAGCACAGCAGGGTGCGGTGCGCATCAGAGAAGCTTTGAAAACCAGTTTCATGACTGGCCAGTCTATGGTGTGAAAGTTCTGTTTGTTTCTCCTTTATGACCCCTCCCCCCGGTTCACTCTACTTCTCTGTAAGCTAACCACACTCCCCTCCCCCCTTCGATCACCGCTTGCAGAGGCAATAAAGTCATTGTTACTTCACATTCATGCATTCTTTATTAATTCATCACACAAATAGGGGGATAACTGCCAAGGTAGCCCGGGAGGGGTGGAGGAGGAGGGAAGCACCGGGTGGGGTGGGGGAGGAGATAAGGACAAGAACACACTGCACTTTAAAACTTTAAAACTTATTGAAGGCCAGCCTTCTGTTGCTTGGGCAATCGTCTGGGGTGGAGTGGCTGGGTGGCCGGAGGCCCCCCCACTGCGTTCTTGGGCATCTGGGTGAGGAGGCAATGGAACTTGGGGAGGAGGGCTGTTGGTTACACAGGGGCTGTAGCGGCGGTCTGTGCTCCTGCTGCCTTTCCTGCAGCTCAGCTATACGCTGGAGCATATCAGTTTGATGCTCCAGCAGCCGGAGCATCGACTCTTGCCTTCTGTCAGCAAGCTGATGCCACCTATCCTCTTCAGCCCGCCACTTGCTCTCTTCAGCCCATGATTCAGCCTGCCACCTCTCCTCGCGTTCATATTGTGCCTTTCTTCACTCTGACATTGTCTGCCTCCACACATTCTGCTGTGCTCTGTCAGCGTGGGAGGACATCTGGAGCTCCGAGAACATGTCATCCCAAGTGCGCCTTTTTTGCCTTCTAATCTTCACTAGCCTCTGGAAAGGAGAAACATTTGCAGCTGGTGGAGGAGAAGGGAGAGGTGGTAGTTAAAAAGACACATTTTAGAGAACAATGGGTACACTCTTTCACATTAAATCTTGCTGTTCACATTACACAGCACATGTGCTTTCGTTACAAGGTCACATTTTTCCTCTTATATTGAGGGCCTGCCGGTTTGGTGTGAGAGATCACTCATGCAGTGCCAGGCAACAGAATTCGGCTTGCAGGCAGCTATGGTAAGCCACAGTCTTTTGGCTTTTTTAACCTTCATAACATGTGGGAATGGTTTCAAACAGCAGCGCCCTCATTTCCCATACCAAGTGGCCGTTGGGTTGGCCATTTAAAATGGATTTGCAATTTAAAAGGAGGGGCTGCAGTTTCCAGGTTAACGTGCAGCACAAACCAAACTAACCCCCCTTTCCTTCCCCCCACACCCAATTCTCTGGGATGATCACTAACAGCGGGGAACATTTCTGTTCAGCAGAGCAGGAACTGGCACCTCTGAACGTCCGCTTAATAAAATCACCCTATTTCAACCAGGTGATCGTGAATGATATCACTCTCCTGAGGATAAGAAAGAGAGATAAGGAATGGATGTTGTCTGCATGCCAGCAAACACCAGGACCATATGTTGCCATGCTTTGTTATGCAATGATTCCAGACTAAATGCTACTGGTGTGGCGTGGTAAAGTGTCCTACCATGGTGGACGGGATAAGGCAGCCCTCCCCAGAAACCTTTTGCAAAGGCTTTGGGAGTACATCAAGGAGAGCTTTCTGGAGATGTCCCTGGAGGATTTCCGCTTCATCCCCATACACATTAACAGACTTTTCCAGTAGCTGTACTGGCTGTGAATGCCAGGGCAAATTAATAATTAAACACGCTTGCTTTTAAACCATGTGTAATATTTACAAAGGTACACTCAGCAGAGGTGCCTTGTGTGCCCTCAGGGTCTGTGAGCACGCCTTGGGTGGGTTCGGAGGTTACTGGTTCCAGGTCCAGGGTGAAAAACATATCCTGGCTGTTGGGGAAACCGGTTTCTCCGCTTCCTTGCTGTGAGCTATCTTCAATGTCTTCATCATCATCTTCCTTGTCCCCAAAAGCCGCTTCCATGTTTCATGATTCTCCATTGATGGAGTCAAAGCACAGGGTTGGGGTAGTGGTGGCTTCACCCTCTAGCATGGCATGCAGCTCAGCGCAGAAGCGGCATGTCTGCGGCTCTGCCCCGGACCTTCTGTTTGCCTCTCTAGTTTTGTGGTAGGCTTGCCTTAGCTCCTTAATTTTCACGCGGCACTGCTGTGCATCCCTGTTATGGCCTCTGTCCTTCATGCCCTTTGAGACTTTTTCTAATGTTTTGGCATTTCGTTTACTGCTACTGTCATAACTATAAAAGGAAGGGTAACAGCTCTCTGTGTACAGTACTAAAATCCCTCCTGGTCAGAGACTCCAAAATCCTTTTACCTGTAAAGGGCTAAGAAGCTCGGGTAACCTGGCTGACACCTGACCCAGAGGACCAATGAGGGGACAAGATACTTTCAAATCTTGGGGGGGGGAAAGGCTTTTGTGTGTGTCCTTTATTTAAGGGGTTCGCTCTTGGGACTGAGAGGGACCAGACATCAATCCAGGTTCTCCCCATCTTTCTAAACAAGTCTCTCTTATTTCAAAATTGTAAGTAAAAGCCAGGCAAGGCGTCTTAGATTTACTTTGTTTTCTCAACTTGTAAATGTACCTTTTACCAGAGTGCTTATCTTGTTTGCTATACTTTGAACCTAAGACAGAGGGGATTCCTCTGAGCTCTTTAAGTTTGATTACCCTGTAAAGTTATTTTCCATACTGATTTTGCAGAGATGATTTTTACCTTTTGCTTTAATTAAAAGCCTTCTTTTTAAGAACCTGATTGATTTCTCCTTGTTTTAAGATCCAAAGGGGGTTTGGATCTGTATTCACCAGGAGTTGGTGAAAGGAAGGAGGGGGGAAGGGTCAATTTCTCCTTGTTTAAGATCCAAGCAGTTTGGATCTGTATTCACCAGGGAATTGGTGAAAGGTTTCTCAAGGCTTCCCAGGGAGGGAATCCATCGAGAATGGTGGCAGCGGGACCAAAGCTAAGCTGGTAGATAAGCTTAGCAGTTTTCATGCAGGCCCCTACATTTGTACCCTAAAGTTCAAAGTAGGGATACAGCCTTGACATGGTGGCACAGCGGTGGGATCGTTTTAAACCCAAAAGCCAGTAAGAGATTTTTTTTCCCTTCTAGCTGCTTGGAGAGCAGAGCTGAAGGTAGATGCATATCTTATCTCTCCTTGCCTGAAGGCAGAGGTGTTAAGTTTTTTTAACAAGGTCCTTTGTTAAGAGAACGGTTCAATAAGTGAGCAAACTTTGATCTGGTAAAGGTAATTTACAATCTGAATTGTTTTTTTTTTCTTTTTACATCCTCGGAAGTAGCTAGTTAGAAAGTCTCTGTTAACTCAGCAGCACTCAGCAAGAGCCTGAGCTAAATACATCCCAGTTTCAGTCAACTGCAGAGGGTGTGGCCCAGCACAGGAAAGCAGGAAAATGACTACCAGTGAAGCAGCTAGCAAACTAGAACTGGCCAGACTAGAAGCAGAAGAAAATGAGAAAAAACATCAGAGACTACTTCAAATTAAAAAACTTGAACAGGAGGCCCATGAAAGAGAAGAGAAAGCCAAACAGGAGGCCCATGAAAGAGAAGAAAAAGCCAAACAGGAGGCCCATGAAAGAGAAGAAAAAGCCAAACAGGAGGCCCATAAAAGAGAGATGGAGCTGAAAGAAAGAGATGGAACTGGAAGCAGCAAGGACTAGGCAGGGTGCATCAGACCATCCTAACAACTCCTCTCCAGGTACCACTTCCCATCCCAGGAAATTCCCCACCTACAAGGCAGGCGATGATACTGAGGCCTTCTTAGAAAATTTTGAAAGGGCCTGCCTTGGATACGACATCCCTCCAACCCAGTACATGGTAGAGCTGAGGCCGCAGCTCAGTGGACCCTTAGCAGAGGTGGCGGCTGAAATGCCTAAGGAACACATGAACAGTTATGAACTTTTTAAAAACAATGCCAGACTCAGAATGGGGCTAACACCCGAGCATGCCCGTCGGCGGTTCAGAGCCCTAAGGTGGAAACCTGATGTGTCATTTACCCGACATGCCTACCACATTGGGAAAAATTGGGATGCCTGGATATCAGGAGCAAATGTTAAATCTACGGAAGAGTTGCCCTTCCTATTGCAAATGGAGCAGTTTTTAGAGGGTGTTCCTGAGGAAATAGAAAGGTACATCCTAGATGGGAAGCCCAAAACTGTAACCGAGGCGGGGGAGATTGGAGCCAAATGGGTGGAGGTGACAGAAAAGAAAAAAGCTAGTAGCAGTTGGAGCGAATATCAGAAGGGGCAAGCCGAAACAAAACCTTATCACCGGGGACAACCCAAGGCCCCACCCACATCCCAAGGGAAACCCCAGACGCCTTCTCACCCCACCACACCAGTCTCCAGCAACCAACATCGCCCCGGTGATACCTTAGCTGGGCGATGTTTTAAATGTAATGAACTGGGGCACATAAAGGCTCACTGCCCCAAGAACCCCAACCGATTACAGTTCATTACACCCCAATCACACCAAAGAACCCCAGACCCAGATGCCTCTCTCATACCCTCGGAGCGAAGGGAAACCTTGAGAGTGGGCGGAAAGAAGGTTATCGCTTGGAGGGACACTGGGGCACAAGTGTCAACTATCCACCAATCCCTAGTGGACCACAAACTCATCAACCCGGAGGCTACAGTGACAATTCAACCCTTCGTGTCACAGTCTGTAACCTTGCCTACAGCCAAGTTGCATGTCCAGTACAAGGGCTGGTCAGGAATGTGGACTTTTGCAGTCTATGACAATTATCCCATTCCCATGCTACTGGGGGAAGACTTGGCTAACCATGTGAAGCTAGCCAAGAGGGTGGGAATAGTCACCCGCAGCCAGGCTAAGCAAGCTTTCACCCCCATCCCTGTTCCTGAGCCGTCCACCAGGACCCCGTCTGTGTTACCGGAGACCCAAACACAGGTGGTGGAACCGGATCCCCTGCCAACGACTGCAACAGCCGTAGTGGATCCAATCCCAGAGACCCAGCCAAAGCCAGTCCCAGAACCGGAACTGGCAACGCAACCAGCACCCGAACCATTCCCAGCACTGAGTCCAGCGCTTGCAAACCCGTCTACAACTCCAATGCCAGAGGGCACGAGCGAGCCTAAACTGGCGGAAGCAGCAGATAACCCTACCCAAGAGGCTCAGCCAGAGCCTGAGATACCACATAGTGCACCAGCGGGCAGCGGTTCACAGTCAATGGAAAAAACCCCAGCCCCTACATCGCTTCCAGAGGGACCAAGCCCCAGTCCACAGTCCAAGGAGGAACGGATGTCTCCAGCATCAAGGGAACAGTTCCAGGCCGAGCAGGAAGCAGATGACAGCCTTCAAAAAGCTTGGGCGGCGGCACGGAGCACCCCACCGCCTCTCACCTCTTCTAACCGATCCCGGTTTGTTGTAGAAAAAGGACTTTTATACAAGGAGACTCTTTCTGGTGGGCACCAGGAAGACTGGCATCCTCAAAGACAGTTGGTAGTTCCCACTAAGTATCGGGTAAAGCTCTTGAGCTTAGCCCATGATCATCCCAGTGGCCATTCTGGGGTGAACAGAACCAAAGACCGGTTGGGAAAGTCCTTCCACTGGGAGGGAATGGGCAAGGACGTTGCTAATTATGTCCGGTCTTGTGAGGTGTGCCAACGAGTGGGAAAGCCCCAAGACCAGGTTAAAGCCCCTCTCCAGCCACTACCCATAATTGAGGTCCCATTTCAGCGAGTAGCTGTGGATATTCTGGGTCCTTTCCTAAAGAAGACACCCAGAGGAAAGCAGTACGTACTGACTTTCATGGATTTTGCTACCCGATGGCCGGAAGCTGTACCCTTAAGCAACACCAAGACTAAAAGTGTGTGCCAGGCATTAGCAGACATTTTTGCCAGGGTAGGGTGGCCCTCCGACATACTTACAGATTCGGGAACTAATTTCCTGGCAGGGAACATGAAAAACCTGTGGAAAGCTCATGGGGTGAATCACTTGGTTGCCACCCCTCATCACCATCAAACCAATGGTCTGGTGGAGAGGTTTAATGGAACTTTGGGGGCCATGATACGTAAATTCGTAAATGAACACTCCAATGATTGGGACCTAGTGTTGCAGCAGTTGCTTTTTGCCTACAGGGCTGTACCACATCCCAGTTTAGGGTTTTCACCATTTGAACTTGTGTATGGCCGCGAGGTTAAGGGGCCATTACAGTTGGTGAAGCAGCAATGGGAGGGGTTTACGCCTTCTCCAGGAACTAACATTCTAGACTTTGTAAGCAACCTACAAAACACCCTCCGACACTCTTTAGCCCTTGCTAAAGAAAACCTAAAGGATGCTCAGGAAGAGCAAAAGGCCTGGTATGATAAACATTCCAGAGAACGGTCCTTCAAAGTAGGAGACCAAGTCATGGTCTTAAAGGCGCTCCAGGCCCATAAAATGGAAGTGTCGTGGGAAGGACCATTCACGGTCCAGGAGCGCCTAGGAGCTGTTAACTATCTCATAGCCTCCCCCACCTCCAACATAAAGCCTAAGGTATACCATGTTAATTCTCTTAAGCCCTTTTATTCTAGAGAATTAAACGTTTGCCAGTTTACAGCCCAGGAAACTGATGACGCGGAGTGGCCTGCAGGTGTCTACTATGAAGGAAAAAGGAATGGTGGCGTGGAAGAGGTGAACCTCTCCACGACCCTGGGACGTCTGCAGCGACAGCAGATAAAGGAGCTGTGCACAAGCTTTGCACCGATTTTCTCAGCCACTCCAGGACGGACCGAACGGGCATACCACTCCATTGACACAGGTAATGCTCACCCAATTAGAACCCCACCCTACCGGGAGTCACCTCATGCCCAAGCGGCTATACAAAGGGAGATCCAGGACCTGCTACAGATGGGTATAATCCGCCCCTCTACCAGTGCATGGGCAGCTCCAGTGGTTCTAGTTCCCAAACCAGATGGGGAAATACGCTTTTGCGTGGACTACCGTAAGCTAAATGCTGTAACTCGTCCTGACAACTATCCAATGCCACGCACAGATGAGCTATTGGAAAAATTGGGACATGCCCAATTCATCTCTACTTTAGACTTAACCAAAGGGTACTGGCAAGTACCACTAGATGAACCCGCTAAGGAAAGGTCAGCCTTCGTCACCCAGGCAGGGGTGTATGAATTCAATGTACTCCCTTTTGGGTTGCGAAATGCACCCGCCACCTTCCAAAGACTTGTAGATGGTCTCCTAGCGGGATTGGGAGAATCTGCCGTTGCCTATCTCGATGATGTGGCCATTTTTTCTGATTCATGGACAGAACACCTGGAGCACCTGAAAAAAGTCTTCGAGCGCATCCGGCAGGCAGGACTAACTGTTAAGGCTAAAAAGTGTCAAATAGGCCAAAACAGAGTGACATACCTGGGGCACCAGGTGGGTCAAGGAACTATAAATCCCCTACAGGCCAAAGTGAATGCTATCCAAAAGTGGCTGGTTCCAAAGTCAAAGAAACAGGTCCAATCCTTCTTAGGCTTGGCCGGATATTATAGGCGATTTGTACCACACTACAGCCAAATCGCCGCCCCGCTGACAGACCTAACCAGAAAGAAACAGCCAAATGCAGTTCAGTGGACTGATAAGTGTCAAAAGGCCTTTAACCAGCTTAAGGCAACACTCATGTCTGACCCTGTGCTAAGGGCCCCAGACTTTGACGAACCGTTCCTAGTAACCACAGATGCGTCCGAGCGAGGCGTGGGAGCAGTTTTAATGCAGGAAGGACCGGATCAAGAATTCCATCCTGTCGTGTTTCTCAGCAAGAAACTGTCTGAGAGGGAAAGCCACTGGTCAATCAGCGAAAAGGAATGCTACGCCATTGTGTACGCGCTGGAAAAGCTACGCCCATATGTTTGGGGACGGCGGTTCCAACTACAAACAGACCATGCTGCGCTACAGTGGCTTCATACCGCCAAGGGAAATAACAAAAAACTTCTTCGGTGGAGTTTAGCTCTCCAAGATTTTGATTTTGAAATACAACACATTTCGGGAGCTTCTAACAAAGTGGCTGATACACTCTCCCGGGAAAGTTTCCCAGAGTTAACTGGTTAACAATTGTTCTTGTAATGAAACATATTGTTAGTTTTTATATAATCAGTAGTATGTCTAAAGGTACATGTGTCTTGTTAACTCTGTTTTCTCCTAGAGCTCCAGGAAGAAATCACAGCCAGTGTGGAACCAAACGTCCAACACTATCTGTGATTTGGGGGGCGTGTCATAACTATAAAAGGAAGGGTAACAGCTCTCTGTGTACAGTACTAAAATACCTCCTGGTCAGAGACTCCAAAATCCTTTTACCTGTAAAGGGTTAAGAAGCTCGGGTAACCTGGCTGACACCTGACCCAGAGGACCAATGAGGGGACAAGATACTTTCAAATCTTTGGGGGGGAAAGGCTTTTGTGTGTGTCCTTTGTTTAAGGGGTTCGCTCTTGGGACTGAGAGGGACCAGACATCAATCCAGGTTCTCCCCATCTTTCTAAACAAGTCTCTCTTATTTCAAAATTGTAAGTAAAAGCCAGGCAAGGCGTCTTAGATTTACTTTGTTTTCTCAACTTGTAAATGTACCTTTTACCAGAGTGCTTATCTTGTTTGCTATACTTTGAACCTAAGACAGAGGGGATTCCTCTGAGCTCTTTAAGTTTGATTACCCTGTAAAGTTATTTTCCATACTGATTTTGCAGAGATGATTTTTACCTTTTGCTTTAATTAAAAGCCTTCTTTTTAAGAACCTGATTGATTTCTCCTTGTTTTAAGATCCAAAGGGGGTTTGGATCTGTATTCACCAGGAGTTGGTGAAAGGAAGGAGGGGGGAAGGGTCAATTTCTCCTTGTTTAAGATCCAAGCAGTTTGGATCTGTATTCACCAGGGAATTGGTGAAAGGTTTCTCAAGGCTTCCCAGGGAGGGAATCCATCGAGAATGGTGGCAGCGGGACCAAAGCTAAGCTGGTAGATAAGCTTAGCAGTTTTCATGCAGGCCCCTACATTTGTACCCTAAAGTTCAAAGTAGGGATACAGCCTTGACAGCTACGGAGTTCAGCTAGCACTGATTCATCTCCCCATATGGCGAGCAGATCCCGTACCTCCCATTCGGTCCATACTGGAGCTCTTTTGCGATCCTGGGACTCCATCATGGTTACCTGTACTGATGAGCTCTGCGTGTTCACCTGGGCTCTCCACCACGCTGGGCAAACAGGAAATTCAAAATTTCGTGGGCCTTTTCCTGTCTACCTGGCCAGTGCATCTGAGTTGAGAGTGCTGTCCAGAGCGGTCACAATGGAGCACTCTGGGATAGCTCCCGGAGGCCAATACCATCGAATTGCGTCCCCACTACCCCAAATCCAACCCAGAAAGGCCGGTTTCAGTGCTAATCCCCTCGTCAGAGGTGGATTAAAGAAATTGATTTAAAGAGCCCTTTAAGTTGAAAAAAAGGGCTTCGTCGTGTGGACGGGTCCAGGCTTAAATCGAGGTAACGCTGCTAAATTCAACCTAAAATCATAGTGTAGACCAGGCCATAGAAAGGCCAGGGGACTTCCCTAACTTAACTTTTGTTTGAACTAGAGAAGATCTTTTAGATGAAAATATTCAATCTGGATTTTTAGATTTCCAGTGATGGAGAGTCCTCCAATCTTTGATAAATTTCCCTAAAAAACATGTCTAGATCCATGTTTGTGTAAGTTGGATCATCTCCATAGACATCAGTGAAGCAAGACCCGTTATGCAGAGGTCTGTACTGTAAGTTTTGGAAGCAAGAAAAATTAAACCCATGCTGTTAAAAAAATTGTTTATAAAATTCAGCAAAAGTGGGACAGGAATAGACTGGTACAAACTCACTTGCTGAAATGAATGGAACTGTGCTAAATGGTCTTCAAGGATCCTGGTAAGTTCACAGATTGTCATGGAAACAAGCTGAAAGTTTCTAGATATGCGTGGAAGTGTTTACAGTTGAAATCACCAAAATGATTGGTGAATATTGATGGGATAAGGCTGCCGCAGCTTCTAGAATATTATTATCTGGGAGTCATTCCATGGGATCAGAGGGGCACTGGTGAACTGAAAGGGGAGAGCTTTATTATCCTAGCTGTCAACCTAACCAACTCCTGAGTCTCTCGGTCCACCATGACACCACTGGGCCTTCTTTGTCCAGATTCTGAAAGGTATCCTAACCAAAACAGGCCAGACAGAGGGAAACTAATTATATCACCTCCTCTCCAGTGGCTTTGGCTGAATCCCAAACAACCCCTGGAATATGAGCCTCGGGTTCCGGCTTCCACTCCCTCCGCCATGTGTCATTTTCCTTCTCTGCTTTGTTTCTCCTTCTTATTTCTCTCCATTTGTCTTCTGTCTAGTAGGAGTCTGTCTACGATGTCATGACAGTTCCAACCTATACCACAGGCTGGAGGCCTGTGACCAGAAAGACAGCTACAATCAACCCCTTAAACAGCTGGATCCTGGAACACATTTGCCAGGTCTCACTGCAGCTGATCAGACTGTGTGCTGGGCCTGTGATTCGCTAGAGTGATGTTGCAAGTGTGAGTCAGCACAAGAGACAGAAGTTGCATTCTCTACTTTCAATGTTCTTTTCTCTCTTTTTTGATGTGTTTGTCTTGCATCAGGAAGATCAGTCTCCAACAACAACAAAAACAACAGCTCAAGACCATCACAACACGAATATGTTCTCCTTTGTCCACAGAAAGGACAGCTAAGACCATCTTGAACACCATCCAAAACGATTGTTCTTCATATATATAAAAAAACTCTATACAACTAAAAGAAAGGGAATAAAGGAAATTGCTGCCATGAAATCCTTAATACGTTGTTTCACATATATAAACTGTTTTTTTGGTATGTTTCTTTTTCTGGGACTTTAATAAAAGGTTTAAAAAGATATTCAGTGATGGAATTTACAATAGCAGTCATTAGCAATAACTGGACACGAAACCCCTGACCTCAGAGAACTCTTCATTGTTGTAACCATGAACAACGGTTTCAGTAATACCTTATCTATTGGTGGGATTGAAACATTGCCTTATTAATGCAACATATCTTTTGAAAAGAACCTGATGCTGAAAGTGTATTTACACAGATAGATAAAATGTAATTTGATAAAAAAAATTATTAAAGTCTCAGTCGTGAGTCCATGACACATGGCCAGGCGACCTCCAGATCCCAGCAGATCTATATTTGAAAGTTGAGGGTTTAATGTCTCACAAGGAAAGAGAGAACAGAGAACAAATCAGATAGATTTTTTTATAATATTTACTCCTTGAGGAATAGAATATCATCTTCTGTTTCAGTGAGATGGCATGCAAAGTAATTTGCTACACAAAGGGCCAGATTTGAATGGGTATTTGGACACAATGTGGTTTTCAAAAGTAACTAGGCAGCTAGCACCCATTGGAATCCCTGAGTTTTAGGTGCCTAGGTGTTATTGAAAATCCCACTAGGTACCTAAATCCCTTTAAAATTTGCAGTCAATGTGACATATCCCCAGCCACTATTAATCAGAAAAACCCCATTAGAATCAATGCAACACATTTCCAACTGATGTAAATTATTGTCGTTCCATTGAAGTGAACGGACCATAGTACAAATTTATGTCTACTGAAGTCCATAGTTCTGCAACAATTTACCACACCTGTGGACCTACTTGGCTTAGAAAGGGCAAGGTAGGTGAGAAGCAGGTTCACTTTTGGAAAATTTGATATTTTATGGTGAATGGAAGAATTTTTCTGAAGACCACTTTGACCTCTTTATTGCGCAGACTGTAGATCACAGGATTAAGGTTGGGAATGACTAGGGTGTACAGTATGGCCACTATCTTGTCCATATGGAACAAGAAACTGGAGGTGGGCCGGATGTAGGTGTAGAAGATGGAGGAGTAGTACAAGGTGACCATGAGCACGTGGGAGGAGCAGATGGAGAAGGCTTTCTGCTTCCCTTTGGAGCTCCAGATTTTCAGGATGGTGATGATGATGAAGCTATAGGACACGGTGGTCAGCAGAAAGTTCCCCATGGCCAGGAATATGTCTGCCATGTACATCATAATTTAATTGAGATAGGTGGAGCTGCAGGACAGTGCCAGGACTGGTGGGATCTCACAGAAGAAATGCTGGATAAGGTTAGGCCTGCAGAAGTTGAGGCACAACATGAGCAATGTGAGCACTACTGAACTGATGGTACCAACAGCCCAGATGCCAGCTGCTAAATTGACGCAAATTCTCTTGCTCATCAGGTGGACATAGTGCAAGGGGTGGCAGATGGCTACATACTGTGAGGCAGTGTATTCCCCAGGAATTGAAATTGGGGGGGGGGTGTTCGAATTTACGGGGAGAGGGGAAGGTCGGGGCCGATGAGGGGTGAGACCAGGAGGGTGAAGGTGGGCTGTATGGCACCATAGTAAAAACTGAAAAATGTTTCATTACCATTTTATTAGATTTAACTCATGTTTTAAAATCATCACACAAATTAAAGTTGGCTACTCAAGCCTTCTACGAAGCACTACATCTACATCCTTCTTGGTTTCTTGTTATAATTTTGCACAACTCGGTTAATTAAATTATTGAATTCAATGCGTTCATCTTTGGTGGCTTCTCGAGTGTCCGATACTTCCATTCCTTCAATTGATATTCTCATTAGTTCATTCACATGATCAGGCAGAAGGCAACTTCTTTCAAAAGACAAAATTCTATTCAATGATGAAAAAGAACACTCAACTGTAGCTGTTGTGACTGGGAGTAGCAAGAGATGAATTCCTACTTTTTTCCTCCCAGGAAACATAGCACAAAGATCGGTTCAAGCCACTAGTGATGATAAAGAAGTTGAAGTCAAATCTTCATTCATTTGTTGTATGATATTCCACTCTGTGTTCAAATTCTCTATTCTGTCCTGAGCACATGGCAGCCCCATTGCTGGTAGTGCCTCACTCCACTCAACTGTCAGTGTTTTATAGGACAGAGATCTGTAAAAGCTACCTAGAGGCTGAGTAGAATCTAGAAGTCACTGTTGTAGATTTTTAAGAATCAAGTCTGTGTACTTTTTCATTTGTCTTCTTGTCCTCTTCACTTAAGGATTCAATATAAATGCCTTCATTAGTCAACTTCTAGACTGAAGTCTTTGCTTCTTCCAGTACTTTTTCAATGGATAGCTCTCTGATTGATCCAAATGTAGCTTCTATTGCTGGACAAAGATCTACTGATGTTGTAGCAGATGCCTGGATGGCATTGTTTAATGACCCAAGTGGTTTCAACATGTGGGGGAATAGGCCTGGCTGGCCTCCCTTGCACCGATTAGAACATCGGCAAAGACTCATCATATAGGCCCGCCCCGCAGGCCACAAGCCTGAACCAAACTAAGTGTCATGTTCTCTGCCAGTCTTGGTCAAGGGTCATGACAAGAGGAGGGAGGGGAGCCAAGGAGGGAAAGAATAAAAAGCCCCAGCAGCAGCACTAATGAAATATGTTCATGGCTGTTGAAATATAATAACCGCTTGTGTGAAGCAATAAATAATTTCTAGCTAAATGCAAACTTCTCGTGTAGTTCCAGCTAAATGCAAAACTAGCCAATCTCTTTTGGGTACTCTGTGTCCCCTCCCCGGCCATACTAACATGCACCCTACCGAGAATGTACCCTAACTAGTGCCAAGTTTTGACTGCATCAGGCTTCTCGAGAAGCCCTCCACCCAATATGCACCCAATTCTCGGAAAATAAAGGGGGAAGTTGCCGGGAAAGGGAGCAGACCCTAACCCTTTATTTTTTGTAAATGACGTATAACTTGTAACATGTGTGTGGTTTGTGAGAATAAAAGGAGCCTGCGAGCTCTGTTCGGGGGAGCAGTTTCTAATTGCTACCCCCAACGTGTTGGTATGTCTTGCAATAAACGGGCCTCAGGCTTGAGTCTGTGAACTAAAATCAATGCGTGGGTGACTTTTTTTCCATGACAAACAGTAGACTTATAAGAGAGAGAATGGCAATAGTCTTCTCTGAATGTAGCAGCAAATTACCACCAGCCTTACTACTTAGATCCATCCCATCTTGGTAGATACTTTCCAAAGCCAGTAATAACGGCTGGAGTAATTTTAAGACAACAGCCAAGGATCGCTCCTGAGAAAGCCAGAGGGTTTTCCCTGGTTGGAATAATTTGAACTTCAGTCCCAGTGTATCTTCTATATTTTCCAAGGTATTCAGTCTTTTTGGACTCTTGCTGAAAAAGGAATATAATGAAGACATTAAATTTATAGCTTTTAAAATGTCTTTTGAAAAGTCTGCAGCTCGTACTAGCGCTAGTTGGAGTAGATGGCCTCTGCAGTGTGTATAGGAGAGATTAGGGTTACACTTTTCTCTGAGCAAAGCTTGTACTCCACCATGTCTTCCAGAGAAGTTTGCAGCTCCATCAAATGCACAAGCAGCCATCTGTTTGGGGTCCAATTGACAAGCATTTAACTCTTCTACGATGTGGGTTGTCACAGATGCAGCCAATGTATCTTCTATAACTTGAACATCTAGAAATGCATCTACTGGCCTACCACTGACATCAAGATAATGTACACAATGACTTAATACTTGATGCCCATTTGCATAGGTGCATTCATCAGCCATGTATGCAAATTTTCTGAATGCGGTGAGAGTTTTTTTCACTTTTTCAATTGTTGAGTCTTTCACTGTTGCACCACATGCTTCTAGCCAGTCAGTTGAGTTTCTTGCAGAAAGATAGTGAGCATTTGCTGGTCTTGCTTGGAACCAGTGTTCAACTTCAGGATGAACAAGTGACAATGCACTTAACATTGGCCTCCAGTTTGTAGTGTGGGGTATCTCTTGCTTGAATAGAAAGTATGATGCCACAGCCATGTTTGTTTGAATGAACTGTGTTGTGTCTCCAGCATTCTTAACAGCCTCATTAACACTTACCAGTGTTGTCCTTGGTCAGTGGAGACTCAGAGTTCACAACTACTTTCACATGAGTTCACCTCCCATGTTGAGGGCAAGAAGGACCTTGCTCGTTCCTCCAGCTGCTCACTGTTCGCTCTGGCCACTGTTGTTCATTATGCCACCGTTCACTACATTGCTTTGTTGCCAATGGCCCTGCGCCGTCACCTACTGCTGCCACCTGCCACTGTGACCTCTGAGAGTTGGTCTCTTAAGGTTCCACCCAGCTCTCAGTGATTTCAGCTGAGCTCTCAGTGGGGGAACCTCGCTGCTAGTGCAGACTGGGCCGTCTCTTCCACAGAAACACTGTCCCACAGCAGGTCTAAGCACTTAGACCTGATTATCAGTGATTTCAGCTGTAGTGGTCACTTAACAAAACAAAAGACTATCTATGGAGCCTAATCAGCTCTGTCTTTAAACAGTGGAGAGGGGCAGGTCAAATAGTATTTGTGACTCAGGCAGACCTCAATCAGCACAGGCTAAGTACAGTTCTACTGTACTTTACTCCTAAATAAGAATAACAACATTTCATTTCCCTCCCTCCCCCCCCCCCGCATTCAAGTGATTTGTAACCCAACCGCAGCCAAAATCTATCACTTGGGAAACATGACTCTGTTTGCTGGATACCTACGTAGATTAGGTATGAATTAAATACAATCTGGTCCTGAAGCCTTTCCCCGCAGCCCATCACTAGCTGTCAGGGAGAGCTCATTTAGACTTTGCTGACAAATCATAATTTGAAATTATTAGGTTGGCCAACATCACCGAAATGAATGCACTGACATTGTCATAAAAAACAGCAGCTGTATAAGGAAGCTAGTCTATATTCATACTTTTCAAATCTATTGTACTTTTTCAGATACACGTATTTTATCATACACTCTATATGCTTTTCAAGTGTGTATTAATGTTTCAATTTCAATTCAAATTTCCAAACAATCACTCAATTGGCAACACTGCATGTAACTAGTTCACAAAACTGGGGGGGGGGGTGTTTCAGGAAATTCAGGGGGGGGGTAGGGAAATCCCTGCTGTGAGGAGCCAAGCTCTGTCACCGCTGACAAAGTGAAAGAAAAGAGCTGGGCCATGCAGCCATCAAAGGAGATGGTTTTCTTCTCCTGGCATCAGGTTTTCCAACATTTGGGGCAGAACTGAGGAAGTGCACAGAATGTCGACCAGGCCTAAGTTGATGATAAGTAAGTACATAGGGGTGTGGAGAGGTGGGTGGTGCACAACAGTCACAATGATCAGGGAATTGCCCATGATGACCGCTATATAAATGCATAGGAATAGCGCAAAGAACAGCCCCTGGTGGAGAGGATGGTCAAAGATCCCGTGCAGGATGAAAGCAGTCATCCTGGTGTGGTTACGGGGTTGCATTTCTTGAGTGTTCCTTCTGTAGGAACAAAGTTTAAAAATTGCTGTCAAGTGTTGCATCAGAAACTACAGCAACATGGCAGATGAAGCTTCTAGACTGACCAACAGATAGATAGATAGAAAGATAGATAGAGAGTGTGACAGACCCAGACCAGTGGGGTGCAGGAGTCTGGTAGAGGGTAAATATACTGGTCACTGGATGAGTAGTTTTCTGTTCCCTGAGTGACCAGAGAAGGGGCTGCACTAGAGTAATCAGGAACCTGCTAGAACCAGTTAAGGCAGGCAGGCTAATTAGGACACCTGGAGCCAATTAAGAAGAAGCTGCTAGAATCAATTAAGGCAGGCTAATCAGGGTACCTGGGTTTTAAAAGGAGCTCACTTCAGTTTGTGGTGCGAGTGTGAGGAGCTGGGAGCAAGAGGCGCAAGGAGCTGAGAGTGAGAGGGTGTGCTGCTGGAGGACTGAGGAGCACAAGCGTTATCAGACACCAGGAGGAAGGTCCTGTGGTGAGAATAAGGAAGGTGTTTGGAGGAGGCCATGAGGAAGTAGCCCAGGGAGTTGTAGCTGTCATACAGCTGTTACAGGAGGCACTATAGACAGCTGCAGTCCACAGAGCCCTGGGCTGGAACCCAGAGTAGAGGGCAGGCCCGGGTTCCCCCCAAACCTCCCAATTGATCTGGACTGTGGGTTCTTCCAGAGGGGAAGGTCACTGGGCTGTTCCCCAACCCACATGGTGAATCTCTGAGGCAAGAAAATCCGCCAATAAGCGCAGGACCCACCAAGATAGAGGAGGAACTTTGTCACACTGGTGTCAGTGGTGGGATCTTGGGTTGTACAGCGCGGTGGAAGAAGGAGGGTGATTTAAAAAACAACAACAATAACAAAAGGGAGAGGGTTTATTTTTTTTCACCACAATGGATGACGTAGTGCGGGCACTGATACAAGCTATGGCGGCCCAGCAGGAGGCTACCCTTGTCCAGGCAGCCACCCAATAGGAGGCAGTGCGGCTGCAGCCAGAGACTAATCACCTGCTGATGGACCAGGCTGCTCAAGACTGAGCTATGTTGCGGGAACTGGTAAACCAGGTAAAGTCCCTTACAGAGCTGAATCACGGCCATGATGGGACGCAGCTCATACGGGCCAGCCATTGGCTGCAGAAAATGACACGGGAGGATGATGTAGAGGCATACCTTCTGGCCTTTGAGAGGACAGCCCTACGGGGGGCCTGGCCTCGAGATCAGTGGTCTGGCATCCTTGCCCCATTCCTGTGTGGGGAGGCCCAGAAGGCCTACCATGATCTCCCTGAAGAGGCTGTGGCAGACTACCCCCAGCTGAAAGCAGAGATCCTGGTCAGATCTGGGGTAATGACAGCAGTGCGGGCCAAGCAGTATCACGGTTGGAGGTACCAGGAAGACAAAACCCCGCGGTCCCAATTGTATGACCTCATCCATGTTGCATGAAAGTGATTGCAAACAGAGTCCTGGAGTTCGGAAGAGATACTAGCGGTTCTGGTCATCGACCGATACATGAGGGGACTACCACCAGACCTTCATGCCTGGGTAAGCCAGAACGAACCCTCCACCTATGATGAGGTTGTCACCCTGGTAGAGAGGCGAAGGACAGAGAGGGAGCTGACCCGACCAGTTAAGGAAGAGGCACCCTGGGTTAAACTAGCAGCACCAAGCCCTAAAGTTCGGGTGACTGGGCCACCAGGAGGGCCCAGGTGGAAAAAGAGAGAGGCTGAAGGCCCATCAGAGGCCACAAAGAGTCGGAGCACTGAGGGAGAAGAGGATCGTGATGTTAGACTGCCCAAACCAAGAGACCGGGGAATGCCTAGGGCTCCATACAGATGTTATGCCTGTGGGGAGTGGGGACACATAGCTGCACAGTGTCCCAATGCTGAGGAGCCTATGCAGTGTAACTTGGGGAACTGGGCAGATCCATGCTCCCTAATCCACCTTGTGGGGGTCTCACTAACCCCACATATGTATACCAGACCAGTGAAACTAAATGGGGTAGGGACCACGGCACTGGTTGATTCAGGGAGTGCTATCACGCTTATGTCAGGGAAGCTCATGAAGCATAGTCAGCTGCTGCAGGCTAAACGTACGGGGATAACATGTGTCTATGGGACAGTTAGTTACTACCCCACCATCCCAGTAAAAATCGAGATCCAAGAGAACACTACTGAGGTAGCAGCAGGTGTAGTCCCTAAACTCCCATACCCGGTGCTCATAGGGAGGGAATTCCCAGGGTTTGGAAACTTACTCCCAGTAGGGGGATTGGAGAAAGATGGGGACCCTAAAATTGGTGAGGCATCCACAGCAGACTGTCAACCCCCAATCTTCTCTGAAATATCCCCAGATTTGTTCTCCACTCCCAGACAGGGTAGAAAGACAAAAAGGGAAAGAAGGGCAGCTAAGGCCTTGGGAACCCGAATACTGACCCAAAGCCAGAGGGTCGCTCTTGTAGGTAGGCAGACCCGCGCAGCTGAAAAGGTGGCCATGCAGGAGGGAGAAGCACCTGAGTCTGACCCCAACCCTAATACTTCTGAACCAGTAGAGGCAACAGAGACTGGGCCCCTAGATCTTGGGCAGATTAGCCTCGGGAGAGGAAATTTTGGATGGGACCAGGCAGAAGACCCAAGGTATGACAACATTAGGAAGGAGGTGACTGAAATAGATGGGGTCCCCATGGAAGGGAAAACCCAGGGACCAGGACCCTACTTCATAATGAAGAAGGATCTCTTATACCGGGTTGCACCAGTACAGGCACAGAAGGTACAGCAGATCCTAGTACCTCAAAAACACCAGAACGCTGTATTAAGTCTTGCTCATAGTCATCTTTTTGGGGGGCATTTGGGGGTAGAGAAGACCCTGGCACGAGTTCTACGACGGTTCTTCTGGCCCGGAGTACATGAAGAAGTGCGGAGGTACTGTGCCTCCTGCCCAGAGTGTCAGCTGCACAGTCCCCATCCCCACTTGAGGGCACCTTTAGTACCCCTTCCCATCATAGAGGTCCCCTTCAAGCGAATAGCCATGGACCTAGTGGTACCCCTGGAGAAGACGGCTCGGGGCCACCAATATATACTTGTTGTTTTGGACTATGCTACTCGCTACCCAGAAGCCGTCCCCCTGGGGAACACAGCCTCTAAAACTATAGCCAAAGAGCTGGCGGGGATCTCTGCCTGAATGGGGCTACCGAAGGAGATATTAACCGACCAAGGAACCCCATGTATGTCGAATCTAATGAAGGACCTCTGTACGCTGCTCCGTATACATACCCTGAGAACTTTGGTCTACCATCCGCAGACTGATGGGTTGGTAGAAAGGTTTAACTGAACCCTCAAGGCTATGAAAAGGAAGGTGGTAAGTCGGGACGGGAAGGATTGGGACACCCTACCTTATGTTCGCTATCCGGGAGGTACCTCAGGCCTCAACTGGGTTTTCCCCCTTTGAGTTATTATACGGGCGTCACCCCCGTGGCATACTAGATATCGCCAAAGAGATCTGGGAAGAGGAACCCAATGAGGGGAGAAATATAATAGAGCATGTAATGCAGATGCGAGACCGGATAGCCCGGGTTACCCCTATTGTACGGGAACATTTGGAGAAGGCACAGGAGGCCCAGCTAACCCATTACAATCGCCAGGCAAAAGTGCGACAGTTCCAACCAGGGGATTGGGTTATGGTGTTGGTACCCACGGCAGAAAGCAAGCTTCTGGCCCAATGGCAGGGGCCCTATGAGGTGGCTGAACCCATGGGGGAAGTAACCTACAAGGTGCAGCAGCCAGGACGCCGAAAACAAGAACAGATTTATCACGTTAACCTTCTGAAACCCTGGCATGCACAAGAGGCATGCACAACGGTCCAAAAAGACCTAACCCAGGAAAACAAGCCTTCCAAACAGGTGAGAGTGTCTCCCAATTTAACACCAGACCAGAAGAATGAGGTGTCTGAGATGATCTTCCGGAACCAAGATGTGTTCTCGACAAAACCGGGTCAAACAACCAAGACATATCACCATATCGTCACGAACCCTGGGGCCAGAGTAACAATGAGGCCCTATCGGGGGCCAGCAGCAAAAAGGGAGAAAATAAAAGCAGAAGTAAAAAAAATGCTGGAGTTGGGGATCATTGAAGAATCCCACAGTCAGTGGTCCAGCCCAATCGTGCTGGTGCCCAAACCTGATGGCACCACAAGACTTTGCAACGACTTCCAGTGACTAAACGAAGTATCCCAGTTCGACGCGTACCCCATACCTCGCATAGATGAGCTAGTGGATCGTCTGGGTAATGCCCGGTACTTGACTACCCTAGACTTGACAAAGGGGTACTGGCAGATTCCCCTTGCAGAAGACGCAAAGGAAAAGACTGCGTTCTCTACACCAGAGGGTCTTTTGCAAAATACTGTCCTCCCTTTTGGACTACATGGGGCCCCAGCTACCTTCCAGTGCCTCATGGACAAGCTATTACGCCCGCATAACAGTTATGCTGCTGCCTACTTGGACGATGTGGTCATTCATACCCCAGACTGGGAAACCCACCTGGAGAGGGTGGAGGCAGTCCTCGATACCTTCAGGCGAGCTGGACTTACAGCAAACCCTGCCAAGTGCGCTGTAGGGTTTACAGAGGCCAAATATCTTGGCTACATTGTGGGAAAAGGTTTGGTAAAACCCCAAGTGAACAAGTTAGAGGCCATCCAAAATTGGCCCCGACCAAGTCGCAAGAAACAAGTCCGGGCGTTCCTAGGTGTGGTGGGGTATTACCGACGATTTATCCCCCACTTTGCCACAAGGGCAAGCCCCCTGATAGATCTAGTGAAAGCCCGTGGACCTGATCTGGTGAGCTTTGCGAACAGGGGCTGCTAACAGGGAGTTTCGCAAGGGAGTTCTCCAGGTGAAGGAGGAGCTAATACAGCATCAGTGGGGTAAGTGACTGTCTGTAGTGTGTGTTTGTTTGTGTTTGGGGATTTCTTGCTGTGTGCTGAGCTTGTGTTTGTTTGTTTGGTTGTTTGAGGGACCGTGTGCTCTGGCTGGCAGTTGGAGGCAGGTTTGAAAGCTCGAAGCCTTTGGTAATTGGCTGAGCCTTAATCAGTGGGCGGGGCATTCACTCAGGCCAGGGCTTTATAAAACCGCGCACAAGCGACCAGGGAGCTTTGTGAACAGGGGCTGCTAACAGGGAGTTTCGCAAGGGAGTTCTCCAGGTGAAGGAGGAGCTAATACAGCATCTGTGGGGTAAGTGACTGTCTGTAGTGTGTGTTTGTTTGTGTTTGGGGGTTACTTGCTGTGTGCTGAGCTTGTGTTTGTTTGTTTGGTTGTTTGAGGGACCGTGTGCTCTGGCTGGCAGTTGGAGGCAGGTTTGAAAGCTCGAAGCCTCTGGTAATTGGCTGAGCCTTAATCAGTGGGCGGGGCATTCACTCAGGCCAGGGCTTTATAAAGCCGCGCACAAGCGACCAGGGGCTGCTAACAGGGAGTTTCGCAAGGGAGTTTAGAAGGGGAGTGGGAAGGGAGTGGGAGTCCCTCGCCAGCCGTAACCCCATCCCCGTGCCCCCCCCCTAAAACCTATAAACCAAACCACATTCCAAAACTCCCTTCTGTAAACCACCCTTTCACTAACTAGGATACAATGCAGGCAGAAGCCCAGCAGCAGAGTGGGGGCTATCCAGTTTATTGCACCAACTGTTGCATGTATGATTACCTGCCCTGTGGGCGGGTGGCGTATGTGTGCAGTCGGTGCAAGGAGCTCCTGGCCCTCAGAGACCATGTACGGACTTTGGAGGCCAGGGTGGCGGAACTGGAGGAGCTGAGAGAGGCAGAGAGGTATGTTGATGAGGCTTTCCGGGACACTGTAGAATTGTCCCACCTCCGCTTAGACAGCACCTGTGCTGTTAAGGAGGAAGAAGGGCCCAGGGAAGTAGAGCAGTCAATGGGAGCAGAGGGAAACTTTCCCGTAGTTGGGACCCTCCTTCCAGATGGTTCTGGGGTTGCCTCTCGCACTGAGGTTGCCTCTCCGGGGGAGGGAACTCCAGTTTCTGGGAAAAGGCAGGTGTTAGTAATGGGAGATTCGATTATTAGAAATGTAGATAGCTGGGTCTGTGATGACCGGGAGAACCGTATGGTGACTTGCCTGCCTGGTGCGAAGGTTGCGGATCTCTCGAGGCATCTAGATAGACTTATGTGTAGTGCTGGGGAGGAGCCGGTGGTCGTGGTACATGTAGGTACCAATGACATAGGGAAGGGTAGGAGAGATGTCCTGGAAGCCAAATTTAGGCTGCTAGGGAAGAGACTGAAATCCAGGACCTCTATGGTGGCATTTTCAGAAATGCTCCCAGTTCCACGCGCAGGGCCAGGTAGGCAGGCAGAGCTTCAGAGTCTCAATGCGTGGATGAGACGATGGTGTAGAGAGGAGGGGTTCACGTTCATTAGGAACTGGGGAAACTTCTGGGATGGGAGGAGCCTATACAGGAGAGATGGGCTCCACCTAAACCAAAGTGGAACCAGACTGCTGGCACTAAACATTAAAAAGGTTGTAGAGCAGTTTTTAAACTAGGAGATGGGGGAAAGCCGACTGCTGCAGAGGAGCGTGTGGATCGGACACAGACTTCTCTTAGGGGAGAGTCTGATATTAGACAATCTCCAGGTTATAGTCAGGAGCAGAGGACTGAAAAGTATAATGTAAGGGCCGGATCAGATGATAAACAGCCACATAAAAAAGAATCTGGCACATCAGAAAAAGGCAGGCTAATAAACAGGGACAAGTTTTTAAAGTGCTTGTACACAAATGCCAGAAGTCTAAATAATAAGATGGGTGAACTAGAGTGCCTGGTGATAAAGGAGGATATAGATATAATAGGCATCACAGAAACCTGGTGGACTGAGGGCAATCAATGGGACACAATCATTCCGGGGTACAAAATATATCGGAAGGACAGAACAGGCTGTGCAGGGGGAGGAGTGGCACTATATGTTAAAGAAAGTGTAGATTCAAATGAAGTAAAAATCTTAAGCGAATCCACAGGTTCCATAGAGTCTCTATGGATAGAAATGTCATGCTCTAGTAAAAATATAACATTAGGGATCTATTATCGACCACCTGACCAGGACAGTAATAGTGATGATGAAATGCTAAGGGAAATTAGAGAGGCTATCAAAATTAAGAACCCAATAATAGTGGGGGATTTCAATTATCCCCATATTGACTGGGAACATTTCACTTCAGGACGAAATGCAGAGATAAAATTTCTCGATACTTTAAATGACTGCTTCATGGAGCAGCTGGTACGGGAACCCACAAGGGGAGAGGCGACTCTAGATTTAATCCTGAGTGGAGCGCAGGAGCTGGTCCAAGAGGTAACTATAGCAGGACCGCTTGGAAATAGTGACCATAATACAATAGCATTCAACATCCCTGTGGTGGGAAGAACACCTCAACTGCCCAACACTGTGGCCTTTAATTTCAAAAGGGGGAACTATACAAAAATGAGGGGGTTAGTTAGACAAAAGTTAAAAGGTTCAGTGACTAAAGTGAAATCCCTGCAAGTTGCGTGGGCCCTTTTTAAAGACACCATAATAGAGGCTCAACTTCAATGTATACCCCAAATTAAGAAAAACAGTAAAAGAACTAAAAAAGAGCCGCCGTGGCTTAACAACCATGTAAAAGAAGCAGTGAGAGATAAAAAGACTTCCTTTAAAAAGTGGAAGTCAAATCCTAGTGAGGCAAATAGAAAGGAGCACAAACACTGCCAACTTAAGTGCAAGAGTGTAATAAGAAAAGCCAAAGAGGAGTTTGAAGAACGGCTAGCCAAAAACTCCAAAGGTAATAACAAAATGTTTTTTAAGTACATCAGAAGCAGGAAGCCTGCTAAACAACCAGTGGGGCCCCTTGACGATGAAAATACAAAAGGAGCGCTTAAAGATGATAAAGTCATTGCGGAGAAACTAAATGGATTCTTTGCTTCAGTCTTCACGGCTGAGGATGTTAGGGAGATTCCCAAACCTGAGCTGGCTTTTGTAGGTGACAAATCTGAGGAACTGTCACAGATTGAAGTATCACTAGAGGAGGTTTTGGAATTAATTGATAAACTCAACATTAACAAGTCACCGGGACCAGATGGCATTCACCCAAGAGTTCTGAAAGAACTCAAATGTGAAGTTGCGGAACTATTAACTAAGGTTTGTAACCTGTCCTTTAAATTGGCTTCGGTACCCAATGACTGGAAGTTAGCTAATGTAACGCCAATATTTAAAAAGGGCTCTAGGGGTGATCCCGGCAATTACAGACCGGTAAGTCTAACGTCGGTACCGGGCAAATTAGTTGAAACAATAGTAAAGAACAAAATTGTCAGACACATAGAAAAACATAAACTCTTGAGCAATAGTCAACATGGTTTCTGTAAAGGGAAATCGTGTCTTACTAATCTATTAGAGTTCTTTGAAGGGGTCAACAAACATGTGGACAAGGGGGATCCGGTGGACATAGTGTACTTAGATTTCCAGAAAGCCTTTGACAAGGTCCCTCACCAAAGGCTCTTACGTAAATTAAGCTGTCATGGGATAAAACGGAAGGTCCTTTCATGGATTGAGAACTGGTTAAAGGACAGGGAACAAAGGGTAGGAATTAATGGTAAATTCTCAGAATGGAGAGGGGTAACTAGTGGTGTTCCCCAAGGGTCAGTCCTAGGACCTATCCTATTCAATTTATTCATAAATGATCTGGAGAAAGGGGTAAACAGTGAGGTGGCAAAGTTTGCAGATGATACTAAACTACTCAAGATAGTTAAGACCAAAGCAGATTGTGAAGAACTTCAAAAAGATCTCACAAATCTAAGTGATTGGGCAACAAAATGGCAAATGAAATTTAATGTGGATAAATGTAAAGTAATGCACATTGGAAAAAATAACCCCAACTATACATACAACATGATGGGGGCTAATTTAGCTACAACGAGTCAGGAAAAAGATCTTGGCGTCATCGTGGATAGTTCTCTAAAGATGTCCACGCAGTGTGCAGAGGCGGTCAAAAAAGCAAACAGGATGTTAGGAATCATTAAAAAGGGGATAGAGAATAAGACTGAGAATATATTATTGCCCTTATATAAATCCATGGTTCGCCCACATCTCGAATACTGTGTACAGATGTGGTCTCCTCACCTCAAAAAAGATATTCTAGCACTAGAAAAGGTTCAGAAAAGAGCAACAAAAATGATTAAGGGTTTAGAGAGGGTCCCATATGAGGAAAGATTAAAGAGGCTAGGACTCTTCAGTTTGGAAAAGAGAAGACTAAGGGGGGACATGATAGAGGTATATAAAATCATGAGTGATGTTGAGAAAGTGGATAAGGAAAAGTTATTTACTTATTCCCATAATACAAGAACTAGGGGTCACCAAATGAAATTAATAGGCAGCAGGTTTAAAACAAATAAAAGGAAGTTCTTCTTCACGCAGCGCACAGTCAACTTGTGGAACTCCTTACCTGAGGAGGTTGTGAAGGCTAGGACTATAACAATGTTTAAAAGGGGACTGGATAAATTCATGGTGGCTAAGTCCATAAATGGCTATTAGCCAGGATGGGTAAGAATGGTGTCCCTAGCCTCTGTTCGTCAGAGGATGGAGATGGATGGCAGGAGAGAGATCACTTGATCATTGCCAGTTAGGTTCACTCCCTCTGGGGCACCTGGCATTGGCCACTGTCGGTAGACAGATACTGGGCTAGATGGACCTTTGGTCTGACCCAGTACGGCCTTACTTATGTTCTTATGTTCTTATGTTCTTATGAGATGGTCTGACGCAGCAAAGGAAGCATTCACAGACCTACGGATTGCCCTCTGCAGTAACCCTGTATCAAGCCCCTGATTTCACCAAGGAGTTTATCCTGCAGATGGATGGATCGGAAGTAGGGTTGGGGGCCGTTCTATCACAGATGGTCGGGGAGGAGGAACACCCAATTCTATACCTCCGTCGGAAACTCCTTCCAAGGGAACAAAAATATGCAGTGGTGGAGAGAGGATGCCTCGCTGTAAAATGGGCCATGGAAACATTGCGCTACTAACTGCTCGGGCGCAGATTTGTCCTCATGACCGACTATGCCCCTCTTCAATGGATGCAGCGGAACAAGAAGAAAAACACAAGGGTGACCAGATGGTTCTTATCCCTCCAACCTTTCCACTTCCATGTGCAACACAGAGCAGGGAGCCATCATGGCAACACCGATGGCTTGTCACGTGTGCACTGTCTGGCGTCCCAAGCTGTCCAACCCCTTGGCGTTGAGCAGGGGGGAGGGATATGTGACAGACCCAGACCAGTGGGGTATGGGAGTCTGGTAGAGGGCAAATATACTGGTCACTGGATAAGTAGTTTTCTGTTCCCTGAGTGACCAGAGAAGGGGCTGCACTAGAGTAATCAGGAACCTGCTAGAACCAGTTAAGGCAGGCAGGCTAATTAGGACACCTGGAGCCAATTAAGAAGAAGCTGCTAGAATCAATTAAGGCAGGCTAACCAGGGCACCTGGGTTTTAAAAGGAGCTCACTTCAGTTTGTGGTGCGAGTGTGAGGAGCTGGGAGCAAGAGGCGCAAGGAGCTGAGAGTGAGAGGGTGTGCTGCTGGAGAACTGAGGAGCACAAGCATTATCAGACACCAGGAGGAAGGTCCTGTGGTGAGAATAAGGAAGGTGTTTGGAGGAGGCCATGGGGAAGTAGCCCAGGGAGTTGTAGCTGTCATACAGCTGTTACAGGAGGCACTATAGACAGCTGCAGTCCACAGGGCCCTGGGCTGGAATCCGGAGTAGAGGGCAGGCCCGGGTTCCCCCCAAACCTCCCAATTGACCTGGACTGTGGGTTCTTCCAGAGGGGAAGGTCTCTGGGCTGTTCCCCAACCCACATGGTGAATCTCTGAGGCAAGAAAATCCGCCAATAAGCGCAGGACCCACCAAGATAGAGGAGGAACTTTGTCACAATAGATAGATAGATAGATAGATAGATAGATAGATAGATAGATAGATAGATAGATAGATAGATAGATAGAGCGATCTCTTTAGGTATATTTCACACAACATATGAACAAACTTGGTCACATTAATATATGTTACATTAAAATATTAAAATAATATTTGATATTTAATAAAATAATATTTAATACTATAAAATAAGGAGTTATATTAAAATATGAAGCCATCTTAACTTCAGTAACAGGGAAGATAGTGGAACCAATGATCAAACAAGCAATTGGTAAGCACCTAGGAAAAAATAAGGTGATAAGTGACAGTCAACATGGATTTGTGAGAAAAAATCATGTGAAAACATACCTAATCGTAGAATCATAGGTCTAGAAGGGACCACAAGGGTCATCTAGGCTAACCCCCTGCCAAGATGCAGGATTTGTTGTGTCTAAACCATCCGAGACAGATGGCTATCCAGCCTCTTTTTGAAAACCTCCAGTGAAGGCGATTCCACAACTTCCCTAGGCAGTTTGTTCCTTTCTCTTACTGTTCTTACTGTTAGGGAGTTTTTCCTGAGATTTAATCTAAATCTGCTATGCTGTAGTTTGAACCCATTGCCTGTTGTCCTGCCCTCTGCGGCAAGAGAAAACAACTTTTCTCCATCTTTTTTATGGCAACTTTTCAAGTGTTTGAAGACCGATATCAAGTCACCCCTTAATCTCCTCTTTTCCAAACTAAATTTACCCAGTTCCTTCAGCCTTTGCTCATAAGGCTTGCATTCCATCCCTTTGATCATCTTTGTTGCTCACCTCTGGATCCCTTCCAGTTTCTCTACATCCCTTCTATCCATTGGTGACCAAAACTGGACACAGTACTCCAGCTGAGGTCTAACCAGCATTGAGTAGAGCAGTACTATCACCTCCTCTGACTTGCATGCTATGCCTCTTTTAATGCAACTCAAAACGGCATGATTTTTTTTTGCAACAGCATTGTATTGTTGGCGCATGTTGAGGTTGTGATCCATCATAACTCCCAGATCCTTCTCAGCAATGCTGCTGTCAAGCCAGTTAACCCACATTCTATATTTGTGCATTTGGTTTTTCTTTCCTAAGTGCAGCATCTTACATTTGTCTTTGTTGAATTTCCTTTTGTTGTCTATAGCCCAGTTCTCCAATCTGTCAAGATCTCTTCTTTGACAGGCTAACAAGCCTTGTGAAAGGGGGAAGGCAGTAAATGTGAAACATATTGACTTTTGATATTGGCTCACATGACCTTCTCATAAACAAACAAGAGAAATATGGTCTAGATGTACCTACTATAATGTGGGTGCACAATTGACTGGAGAATTGTACTCAGAGAATAGTTATCAATGGTTCAAAATAGATCTGGAAGGGGTTACAAGAAGTGGAAGATTGGGCAAATGACCAGGGAGGAGTATAAAAATATTGCTCAGGCATGCAGGAGTGAAATCAGGAAGGCCAAATCACACTTGGAGTTCAGCTAGCAAGAGATGTTAAGAGTAACAAGAAGGGTTTCTTCAGGTATGTTAGCAACAAGAAGAAAGTCAAGGAAAGTGTGGGCCCCTTACTGAATGAGGGAGGCAACCTAGTGACTGAGGATGTGGAACAAGCTAATGTATTCAATGATTTTTTTGCCTCTGTCTTCACAAACAAGGTCAGCTCCCAGACTGCTGCACTGGGCAGCACAATATGGGGAGAAGGTGACCAGCCCTCTGTGGAGAAAGAAGTGGTTCGGGACTATTTAGAAAAACTGGACGTGCACAAGTCCATGGGGCCGGATGCGCTGCATCCGAGGGTGCTAAAGGAGTTGGCAGATGAGATTGCAGAGCCATTAGCCATTATTTTTGAAAACTCATGGCGATCGGGGGAGGTCCCGGATGACTGGAAAAAGGCTAATGTAGTGCCCATCTTTAAAAAAGGGAAGAAGGAGGATCTGGGGAACTACAGGCCAGTCAGCCTCACCTCAGTCCCTGGAAAAATCATGGAGCAGGTCCTCAAGGAATCAATTATGAAACACTTAGAGGAGAGGAAAGTGATCAGGAACAGTCAGCATGGATTCACCAAGGGGAAGTCGTGCCTGACTAACCTAATTGCCTTCTATGAGGAGATAACTGGCTCTGTGGATGAGGGGAAAGCAGTGGATGTGTTATTCCTTGACTTTAGCAAAGCTTTTGATACGGTCTCCCACAGTATTCTTGCTGCCAAGTTAAAGAAGTATGGGCTGGATGAATGGACGGTAAGGTGGATAGAAAGCTGGCTAGATTGTCGGGCTCAACGGGTAGTGATCAATGGCTCCATGTCTAGTTGGCAGCCAGTTTCAAGCGGAGTGCCCCAAGGGTCGGTCCTGGGGCCGGTTTTGTTTAATATCTTTATTAATGATCTGGAGGACGGTGTGGACTGCGCTCTCAGCAAGTTTGCCGATGACACTAAACTAGGAGGCGTGGTAGATACACTAGAGGGTAGGGATCAGATACAGAGGGACCTAGACAAATTAGAGGATTGGGCCAAAAAAAACATGATGAGGTTCAACAAGGACAAGTGCAGAGTCCTGCACTTAGGACGGAAGAATCCCATGCACAGCTACAGACTAGGGACCGAATGGCTAGGTAGCAGTTCTGCAAAAAAAAACCTAGGGGTCACAGTGGACGAGAAGCTGGATATGAGTCAACAGTGTGCTCTTGAAGCCAAGAAGGCTAACGGCATTTTGGGCTGTATAAGTAGGGGCATTGCCAGCAGATCGAGGAACGTGATCGTTCCCCTTTATTCAACATTGGTGAGGCCTCATCTGGAGTACTGTGTCCAGTTTTGGGCCCCACACTACAAGAAGGATGTGGAAAAATTGGAAAGAGTCCAGCGGAGGGCAACAAAAATGATTAGGGGTCTGGAGCGCATGACTTATGAGGAGAGGCTGAGGGAACTGGGATTGTTTAGTCTCCAGAAGAGAAGAATGAGGGGGGATTTGATAGCAGCCTTCAACTACCTGAAGGGGGGTTCCAAAGAGGATGGAACTCGGCTGTTCTCAGTGGTGGCAGATGACAGAACAAGGAGCAATGGTCTCAAGTTGCAGTGGGGGAGGTCTAGGTTGGATATTAGGAAACACTATTTCACTAGGAGGGTGGTGAAGCACTGGAATGCGTTATCTAGGGAGGTGGTGGAGTCTCCTTCCATGGAGGTTTTTAAGGCCCGGCTTGACAAAGCCCTGGCTGGGATGATTTAGTTGGGAATTGGCCCTGATTTGAGCAGGGGGTTGGACTAGATGACCTCCTGAGGTCCCTTCCAACCCTGATATTCTATGATTCTATGATTCTATATTGAGTGAGGTCCCTCAGGGATTTGTCCTGGGTCAGGTTCTATTCAAGATCTTTATAAATGATTTGTATAATTGCATAGGGAGTACGCTTATAAAGTTTGCCAATGATACCAGCCTGGGAGGGATTGCAAGGCCTTTGGAGGACAGGATTCGAAATTAAAATGATCTTCATAAACTGGAGAAATCATCTGAATTAAATAGGATGAAATTCAATGTGGACAAATGCAAAGTACTGCACTTAGGAAGGAATAATCAATCACACAAATACAAAATGGGAAATGACTGCCTAGGAAGGAATACTCCAGAAAAGGATCTGGCAGTTGTAATGGGTCACAAACTAAATAGGAGTCAATAATATTATACTGTTGCAAAAATCATTCTGAGATGTGTTAGCAGGAGTGTTGTAAGCCAGAGATGAGAAGTAATTCTTCCTCTCTTATTCAGCACTGATAAGGCCTCAAGTGGAGTATTATGTCCAGTTCTGGGCGCCAAACTTTGGGAAAGATGTTGACAAACTGAAGAAGGTCCAGGGGAGAGCAACAGAAAAATGAATAAAGGTCTAGAAAACATTACCTACAAGGAAAGATTGAAAAAAAAATCGGTTTGTTTAGTCTGGAGAAGAGAAGACAGAAGAGGGACATAATAGCAGTCTTCAGGTAGTAAACAGTTATTATAGAAAGGAGGGTGATACATTTTTCTTCTTAGACACTGAGAATAGGACAAGAAGCAATCAGCTTAAATTACAGCAAGGGAAATTTAGCTCAGATATTGAGAAAAACGTCTTAAGTGTCTGGGTAGTTATGCACTGGAACAAACTGCCTAGGGAGGTTGTGGATTCTCCATCATTGGAGGTTTTTAGGAACAGGTTAGACAAACACCTGTCAGAGGTGGTCTAGATAATACTTAGTCCTTCCTCAGTGCAGGGAGGGGACTGGATTAAATAAGAACATAAGAACGTAAAACCAGCCATACTGGGTAAAACCAAACATCCATCTAGCCCAGTACCCTGTCTTCCGACAGCGGCCAATGGCAGGTGCCCCAGAGGGAATGAACAGAACAGGTAATCAACAAGTGATCCTTTCCCTGTCGCTCATTCCCAGCTTCTGGAAAACAGAGGCTAGGGACACCATCCCTGTCCTTCCTGGCTAACAGCCATTGATGGACCTATGCTCCATGAATTTATCTAGTTCTTTTTTTAACTAATCAAGGTCCCTTCCAGGCCTATATTTCTATGATTCTGTGATAGATGTTAATTGTACTGTTTACATAAACCACATTAGTTAGGAGTTGCAATATGATCTCAAACATCATTCATACACCATAATAAGCAAGATTCCACTTTCCAAACTAATTTCACAAAATAGGTTTATTGCAGTATAGGACACCTTCAGTATAAATAAGTCATGCAATATATACAATACAAGACATAACAGAATGATATGTAGCTTTAGGCGGTATCAAGATACACAAAATAAATGACTTGATTCCTCTTTAAGGCATGCCAGTGTAAATCAGGCATAACTGCATTGCAATCAATGTGGCTGATTTGATACATGCTGAAGTTGCACTGGCATAAAACTAGTGTAAACAAAAGGGGAATCATGTGTGCCAAAATTTCATTGTTATGATAAGTCACAAGGCAGTATATACATGTTGCTTATTTATTAGGAATAGCAGCAGCATGATTTGACAAGCACTCCCTCCTGGATTACAGATTATTTTTCCTCCATTGTCTTCAGACTTCTCTAATCTTATTACTACATTTCTGCTTCATCTGACTTTCCTCCCACTCCTCCTGGAGGAAATCAGGAGTATCTCCTTTGAAGTCAATGGAGTTACTGTATTGTAAAAATGATGAAAATGAGAAGAGCATCAGGGCCAACAAGTCTAATTAATCACGAGATCATATTAGAGTAATTTTTTTTGTATTTCATATTAGAGAGTTTTTTAAAAAAATTGGTCAACCTTTACATAACATTTTAAATTTGATTGCAAATTATTGAGGGCACAGATAATAGGTCATGAATCTTCTATCCCTCAAATCAATGTTACAACATTGTAACTCAGTTGACTTTAGACTCAACTACAATTAAATTCAAAAGCACTCCACTGATGCCTGAGAATTTATATCAAATTGTATTGATCATATTCAGATGAGAATATAGTCTAAGACTCACAAACACAGTTGTGGAAATGTATATTCCTGAAAAACACATTTAGCCAAATTTCAAAAAATACAATAACTCATAAATTAAATGTTGCTCAACTTTCAAAAGAGAATAAAAGAATTAATCACTCCATTCTCCTGGAATTTCATTGGGAGTTGGTGCCTAACACACTTAACAAATTTCAAAAATACCAGTCTAAAAATCAGAAAACTTCTGTTAGAAACACGATTTGTGAGAAAACAAGAAAGCAACAAGAAAGCAAGAAAACAAGCGGAACATTCTCACCTTTTATTCAACCTTCCAGTACAATGAACCAAGCTGTAATTTCAATCCAGACTCTGAGTGAGTTATGACTTGCTGAAGGTGATTGTTCTTCATATATTGTAGCCTTCTACAGGGAGATCTTGCATCCCTTGTGAATATGGGCAAGAGTTAACTCTCAAACAAGGACCCGAAGGAGTCACCTATTAGAAGGTAAATTGGAGACACCTATAAGACTGCAAATAAATTTTCTCCATTAAGTGGACAAAATTCCTCTTGATGTTATGCCCAGATGTGTATCGTGCTGAATTTTCCAGGAGAAAATATCATTTTCGCCAATGTATTTTCACAGCTCCATTGATTTTGCTGTTTCACAACAGATGAGGATTGCATGGCGCTATACAGATGTTACTGCATGCAAACTCTGAAGGTAGTGCAGCTGTTGAGATGTTAATGAGACTAAATTTGGTTTAAAGAATAATGCTATGTAGGAAAGAAAACCCATACTGAGTTTCTGATCAGAGAGAGATATTTCAGGGGTGAAAATTACAAAGGGGAAAATCTTTTCGCTTGTATAGACCCCATTACCGCCAAGCACTTAAGGACATACTTGACTCTGAGTGTATGAGTCATCTCCTGGACTTCAATGGGCCACTCAAATGCATAAAGAGAAGCAGATAAACTGTTGGAAAAGGGCCATAATGCGATCCAGAGTTATGGTGTCATCATACTGATGGAAACCCAAGTCCTCTGGATCATACTGGCTGTTTGGCTTATTGATTGCACTAGTAGATGTCACAGTGATGAATGGGATCAGGTAGGATATCATCTGTAATAAATCAAGGCACCCTTCAGAGTTATTTTGAAGAGGAACAGAAGCCTTTTCTTTATCTTTACTTTACAAAGAGTCCATGCTTGACCTATACATTGCTATGGAGTCATGGTCACAGGCCTGTAATTATGGTTCTAATCATAGAGTCATTGACAGATTAATAGATTCTGAGGACATAAGGGACCACTGTGATCATCTAGTCTGACCTCCGGCCATAGAATTCCTCTAAACAATTCCTAGAGAATATCTTTGAGAAAAAAAATCGTATCTTGAGTTAAAAATTTCGGTGATGGACAATCCACCACAACCCTTGGTAAGTTGTTCCAAAGATTAATTATAATATATATATTTTAAATTTCACCCTATTTGCAGTCTGAATTTGTCTATCTTTAACTTCCAGCCATTGGATCAAGATAAACGATTTTCTGCTAGACTGAAGTACCCATTATTAAATATTTGTTCCCCATGTAGGCACTTCTAGAACACTGGGAGCTGCGGATGGCCATGCCTGCGGACGGTCAACGTACACAAAATGTCTCGCGGCTCGCCAGCGGATTACCTTGATGGGCCATGTGCCAAAGGTTGCTGACCCCTGTTCTACACTGTACCTTCTCTTTCTTAAGATAGATAGATTGATTTCCTTGAATCTATCAGTACAAGTGATGTTTTCTTGTCCTTTAATCATTCTCATGGCTCTGCCCTGAACCCTATCCAATTTACCAACATTCTTCTTTAATAGTGAACACCAGAACTGGGCACAGGATTCCAGCAGCAGTTGCACCAGTGCCAAATACAGAAGTAAAATAAGTTCTCTATGTCTGCTTGAGATTCCCCTGTTTATGCATCCAAGGGTCACATTAGCCCTTTTGGCCACATCATCGCACTGGAAGCTCATGTTCAGCTGATTCTCCACCATCATCCCCAAATCTTTTCCCAAGTCCCTGCTTCCCAGAATAGAGTCCCCCATCCTGTAAGGGTGGCCTGCATTCTTTGTTCTTAGACGTATACAGTTACATTTAGTTATATTAAAACACATATTGTTTGCTTGCTCCCAGTTTATCAAGTGATCCAGCTCATGCTGTATCAGTGACCTATCCTCGTCATTGTTTAACACCCCCTCAAATTTTGTGTCCTTGTCAAACTTTATCAGTGAATGATTTTATTTCTTCTTCCAGATCATTAAAAAAATGTTGACTAGCATAAGGCAAAGAACCTATTCCCATTTCATCCCTCTAGTAGTACACCCATTTGATAAGTCTTCTCTGTTTACAATTATATTTTGAGACTTATCAGTTAGCCATCTTTTAATCCATTTAATGTCTGGCATCTTCATTTAATATCGTTCTTATTTTTTAACCAAAATATCATGTAGTATCAAGGAAAATGCCTTACAGAAGTCTATTACATCAACACTATTACATTTAGCAACAAAGTTGTAAGCTCATCAAAAAGGGATATCTAGTTAATTTGACAGGATCTATTTTCCATAAACCCATATTGATTGGCATTAATTATAATACCCTCTTTTCTAATCGAGTCCCGTATTAGCTGTTACAGTATTTTGCCCATCATCGATGTCAGACCAACAGGCCTATAACTAACTGGGTCGTCCTGTTTACCCTTTTTAAATATTGACACAACATTAGCTGTCTTCCAGTCTTCTGGAACTTCCTCGATGTTCCAAGACTTATTGAAAAACAGCATTAACAGTCCAGCAAGCTCCTAGGTCAGCTCTTTTAAAATTAACTTTAGTAACTGTTTTAACTTTAATATCCTCCTGAGATACTAGTGGAATGGCAAGATTATTATCATCATGATATGATGACAATACATCATCTGTTCCCCCCCGCAATACAGATCAGAAATATTTATTGCAATCTTCTTCATTTTCGGCATTATTATTGATAATTCTACTATCTCCAACTAGTAATGGACCGATACCATTGTCAGAATTCTTTTTGTTGCTATTATACTTTAAAAACTTGTTATGGTGCCTTAACTCTGCTGGGCATAGATTTCTCCTTGTGTCTCTTTGCTTCCCTTATCAGTTTTCCACAGTTCCTAACATCTCATCTATATGTATTACTATCAACCTGAGCAAAGTAACTAGGTTGACCTAAGTTTTAGGTCTAGACCAGGCCTTTGTTTCCCAAGTGGAAAGAGTTGGAAAATAGTATAAAGTGAGGGGGAAAACTTTCATTTTTTAAAGTAACTTGAGCTGTTTAAGAATTTTCTGTAGAAATGCTTTTTTTTTTAACAGAAAATGTATTTTCTGAAAGAAAGAAAAAAATCCAATGAAACTTCCTAAAGGTTTTGATTTTCTATCAGGAAAACTGAAACATAATATTTATTCTGAGTTGAGCTGGCCTGAATCAAAATGTTTCAATATGCTGAACTGAATAGAAGCATTTCATTTTTGCCTCATGAGAGTTGCAGTTCAGGTACTTCATGCCCCAAATACCCTTATGGCCCAGGCACCTTGGCTAGACAAAATGTCCCATGATGCACATGGTTCACCAAACCCAAATGAAACATTTGATTTGGGAATGAAATTTCCAAATAAAAATTTCTGAAACTTTTATTTCTGCATCAAGTTTCAATATTTCAACTTTTCATCTGAAAACATCTGCTCAAAGTGCAGCAGCCTTCAAAAAAGTGAACAGAATGTTTGGAATCAATAGGAAAGGGATAGATAATAAGACTGTCTGGTGTCCCGCCAGCAGATTACCCCAACGGGCCGCGTGTGGCCCATGGGCCGAAGGTTGCCCACCCTTGATCTATCAGAATATTAGCATATTAGAATATTAGGGTTGGAAGAGACCTTAGGAGGTCATCTAGTCCAATCCCCTGCTCAAAGCAGGACCAACACCAATTAATTCATCCCAGCCAGGGCTTTGTCAAGCCGGGCCTTAAAAACCCCTAAGGATGGAGATTCCACCACCTCCCTAGGTAACCCATTCCAGTGCTTCACCACCCTCCTAGTGAAATAGTGTTTCCTAATATCCAACCTAGACGTCCCCCACTGCAACTTGAGACCATTGCTTCTTGTTCTGTCATCTACCACCACTGAGAACAGTAGAGTTCCATCCTCTTTGGAACCCCCCTTCAGGTAGTTGAAGGCCGCTAACAAATCCCCCCTCCCTCTTCTGCAGACTAAATAACCCCAGTTCCCTCAGCCTTTCCTCGTAAGTCATGTGCCACCGCCCCCTAATCATTTTCGTTGCCCTCCGCTGAACTCTCTCCAATTTGTCCACATTCCTTCTGTAGTAGGGGACCAGGAGTAACAATTGGGTAAGGCCTTGTAGGTCTTACTACATAGTACTATCCCCATACACGCCATATCTATCTATCTATCTATCTATCTATCTATCTATCTATCTATCTATCTATCTATCTATCTATCTATCTATCTATCTATCTATCTATCTATCATGTAATATCTAGGTTGCTGTTATATCGAAAGACTTTATAATTACCTATACTGGTTTGCTTTTGCATGTCTGGACATGTTATTTAGATAATGTGGGACCTAATTATTTGTAAAGTAATTTTTTTAAATTATTAACTCAACTTTAAATATATAGACTAAATCATGCTATTTATTCAGATTTCTTTTTAAAAAATGAATAGATAGATAGATAGATAGATCAGAGGAGTAGAAAGACTCAGCTAACATGTGGAGTCAATTTGTATAGACTGGGATTTCCTGTCAAAGGGGGTTGGTGCCTAACCGCTTAGACTCCCTCAAAAATCCTAGCTTGTAACTCTAGCTCTAATAATTGACCTATCTAGACAAAATATTGCTGTTCATCATTTGCAATGACATGGAGTCTGATTTTCTTCAAACTCGCACTGGTGTAAATGATGAATTACTCCACACTGAAGTGGATGGAGATCACTTGTTTTAAAAGGGAAAAAAAGAGTAATTTTTTTAGCAATGAGGGTAATAACCACAGAGACAATTTGCCAAGGGTTGGAGTGGATTCTCCATAACTGGCAAATTTTAAATCAAGATTTTTTTTTCCCTAAAAGTTTTGCTCTATGAATTATTTTGGGGGAGTTCTGTGGCCTGTGTTACACAAGAGATTGGACTAAATGATCTCACTGGTTTCTTCTGGCCTTTGTTCCACAAAGTGCTACTTGAAACTCGCTCTAGTCCCTTCATTATGATGTGGATACTTTTAAAATGTGTGGTGTAATGTGCCTCATTCTTATCTCCCCTAGGCTAATTTCACATTAATTTCACTGGAAGATTTATACTAGGTCCTTCAAAGTCAATGGGCCAGCTGTCCAGCTGTTATGAATTGGTGTATGGTATTGAAATCAATTAGTCAGAACCCTGCTGGCATAAACTGTCATAGCTTCATTGGAGTCCATGGACGAGATCCACAGCTGGTGCAAATCAATCTCTTTCCTTTGGCTTCTGGTCTTCTTTAGAATGACACTAATTGACATCAGCTGAATGTCTGGTCCAGTGAGCTGATTTATGTCAACAGGTGAGGAGTAGTGGAGATTCGGAAATGAAGAACCAATCCTCTGTCACAGAGTTCATCTTGGTGGGTCTGTCCAGCCTCCCTGAATACCAGATGTTCCTCTTTGTGTTATTCACCTTCATCTACATGGCAGCCCTCACTGGAAACCTCCTCATAGTCCTCACTATTACTACCAGCACCAGCCTCCACACCCCCATGTATTTCTTGCTTATCAACTTGTCCTTGATAAACCTTTTATCCATCTCAGTGTCCATTCCCAAAATGCTACACAACCTTCTGGAGCACAAGAAGACCATTGCGTTCTTAGGTTGCATTACACAGATCTACCTCTTCACTTGGACTCTGGGAAGTGAAGCACTGGTCCTTGCTTCCATGGCTTTTGACCGTTATGCTGCTGTCTGCCACCCTTTGCATTACACCATCATCATGAGGAAGGAGGTTTGTGTTGGGTTAATCGCTGGCGTATGGATAGCAGGGGTGATCAATTCTGCAGTCAACACTGGATTTGTGCTCCAGCTTTCTTTCTGCGACTCAAACATAATCAATCAATCATTTCTTTTGTGAATTGCCACCAGTGCTAAAACTCTCCTGCTCAGACATCAGCCTCAATGAAACCCTGACTTTTCTGGCTGACACGGTCTTTGGGATGGGGAGCTGTGTGGTAACTTTAACGTCCTATTACTTCATTCTGAGAACTATCTTGAAGATTCGCTCCACAGAAGGCAAGAAGAAAGCCTTCTCCCACCTCATAGTCGTCATCTTATACTACTCCACAGCCATTTACACTTACATACACCCCTCTTCAGCCTACTCTCCAGACAGAGACAAAGTGATCACTGTCCTATATTCAGTTATAACTCCAGCACTCAACCCGATCATATACTCTCTGAGAAACAAAGAGGTCAAAGAAGCCCTCAAGAAACTGATGAGAAGACTTGGGCTATATCAAAGAGAATAACATTATCTATCTATCTATCTATCTATCTATCTATCTATCTATCTATCTATCTATCTATCTATCTATCTATCTATCGTACTTATCAGTATAATATTTATGCACTGAAAAAGATTTGTTCTTGAAAGTTCTTGCAATTGTACTTACTTTTCAGATAGAATACAACATGTTTGTCACTGTTGATAATTAGTTGGATATCCCTGTAATATATCTGGGAACAGAGAATGCAGGTTGGGAGATGCTTTCTTTAAAAGTAGTGACTCAGAGAAAAATTTAGGGATTAACACATGCAATTGCCTCAACATGAGGTTTGTGTGATGCTTTGGCAAAAAGGGCTAACATTATCCTTGGATGTATAAAAAATGGAATATCATGTAAGAAAGTCAACTTGACTCTATACATAGCATTTTTGAGACCACTACTGGAATACTGTGTCCATTTTGGGAAGATGAGGCTGTTACAGAAGCTAAATGAATTCTTTGCATCGGTCTTCACTGCAGAGGATGTGCGGGAGATTCCCACACCTGAGCCATTCTTTTTTGGTGACAAATCTGAGGAATTGTCCCAGATTGAGGTGTCAATAGAGGAGGTTTTGGAACAAATTGATACTTTAAACAATAATAAGTCACCAGGACCAGATGGTATTCACACAAGAGTTCTGAAGGAACTCAAATGTGAAATTACAGAACTACTACATGTGATTTGTGACCTATCATTGAAATCAGCTTCTGTACCAGATGACTGGATAGCTAATGTGACACCAATTTTTAAAATGGGCTCCAGAGGCAATCACAGCAATTACAGGTCTGTAAGCCTAACTTCAGTACCAGACTAACCGGTGGAAACTATAGTAAAGAACAGAATTATCAGACACAGAGACTAACACAATTTGTTGGGGAAGAGACAACATGGTTTTTGTAAAGGGAAATCCTGGCTCACCTATCTATTAGAGATCTTTGAGAGGGTCAACAAACATGGTGACAAGGGGGATCCAGTAGATATAGTGAACTTGGACTTTCAGAAAGCCTTTGACAAGGTCCCTCACCAAAGGCTCTTAAACCAAGTAAGCAGTCATGGGATAAGGAGGGAAGGTCCTCTCATGGATCAGTAACTGCTTAAAAGATAGGAAACAAAAGGTAGGAATAAATTATCAGTTTTCAGAATGGAGACAGGTGAATAGCAGTGTCTTCCAAAGATCTATACTGGGACAGTGCTGGTCAATATAACTAGGAATGTAACTAGGAAGCTTTAGTGTATTGTTCATTTGGGAGCAGCGACCCTGTGAATACTACAAGTGCCCAGTGCACCAAGAGCTGCACACTCCGGGGGGATGCTTGGAGGGCGTTAGGGCTGGAGTGTGTCTATTGCTAACTGGTAAAGGGACAGCAGAGCCTGTGTAGGCTGATCGGGCAGCGCTTCTGATGCCCACAGTGAGTGCAGTCAGGGAGTTGACCTATGGCACAACCAGTCTTCCTCATGCTCAGGGCAGGTGGTAGCGAGGTGCTTCACATTCCTTGGAACCCCTGGGAAGCATCACAGTCTCCTGAGGACTGTTAAGTATTAGTGTAACTAACATCTTAGTAGAGGGTCATCTGGGTGAAGTTTAATGGCCTGCGATATACAAGAGCTCAGACTGGATGATCTAATGGTCCCTTCTGGCCCACGAATCTAGGAATCTAGGAATTTTGCCATCACTCCTCCTGTGTTTAAATGACTCCATCATACTCAGAGGAGCATTGTTAACTTTTCTATGCCTCCCATGCTTTGTCTGTGTTGTCTTCCTACTCTATGGGGCATGGACTGTTTCTCACTGAGTGTTCCTACAGTGCAGAGCACATTGGAGCCTTGATCTTGATTGGGACCTGTAGTTCCTATAGTAATACATGATAACGATGATGGATGATGTAAACATGCTGGTTAACTTTCATTCCAGGGTACCATCAAGCTCTAAACTTTTCCTTTCTCCTAAACTGTAAACAGGGAGCCCTGGGTTCTGTTCCTGGCTCTGCCATTGACCTACTGTGTGAACTTGAGCTAGTCTTTTTTCTTCTTGGTGCCTCAGTTTCCCCTCCCACCCTTTGACTGTCTTCTCTATTTTGATTGTAAGGTCTTTGCTGCAGGGGCTGTCTCTTATTCTGTTTCTGTACTGTGTATAGTACAAAAGAAACCTGATCTTGGGTAGGGCCTTTAGGTGCTATATCATTAGTAGTATTATTAGTAGTATTAATAATAATAATTAATAATGTCAATATATTTTATTCATATTAATCATTCTTATTTCACAGAGTAGCTGCCCCTGTCTGAATTTGTTTCTCTAACTGATCTGCGAGAGTTTGACACAGCTATTGGACTTAAAGCACAAATTAAATCAGGACTGTGTGATAGTGATCACTGTGGTCATTTCTGGGCTTAAAAATCCACACATCTATGAATGATTATCTCCTTCTATCCAGTTCCTCTTCTGTCTCATTCCTTCTCCTCTGCTGCTATCTAATGATCACATAATGCAAACCGAATTTCTTTGCTATCACCTGCATGCTTCATCTTTTCTCTTTACCGTTATATTATGATACTGCATTGGTCAATCAGAATTCCAAATCTCCTTGGGGCACTCTGAATTTGGACTGGATAGTGGTGTCACAGGCCCCCACAGAGATTGGCCTTTTTATTGTTAATCCATCAGCAAGTATGGCTTGTGGGCCCCAATCCTGGTAACCCTGAGACCAATGGGAGATTGGCTTTGATCGTCTTGGGGCCAGGTTTGGGGCCCATTGTTTGGGATTACAATGTCTGTGCTTCTGAGCACTGCAGTGTCTGAACACTCCACCACCCATGAAAAATGTCACCTCCTACCATTCACATGAGGTAGGGAAGGAGCTTTATCCTAATTCCAAATGGAAGGGAATTAAGGCACAGATGGCTGTATCCTCAGATGCTGCAAATCTACCTTCCTAGGCATTTAGGCAGGCCTCTGCACAGGGTATCTCAGTGCCTCGCAGTCATTAATATTAACAATTTACTGTCACAGCACCTCTGGGAGGAAGGGAAGTGCCATTATGCCTATTTTACACCTGGGGAAACTGAGGTAAAGGGCAGTTTAAGTGACTTGTGTAGTCACAGAGACAGCCCGTGGGGATCTGGCCCATTGACTCCAACGGAGCTATGGCCAATTGACACCAGCTGAGTACCTGACCCATGGACTTCAGTGAAGCTGTGACCTATTTACAGTATCTGAGCTTCTGGCCCATTGATTCCAATGGAGCTATGGCTAATTGATACCAGCTGAGGATCTGGCCCGTTGGCTCCAGTGATGCTATGGCTGATTTATACCAGCTGGCATCTGGCCCATTCATTCCAATTTAGCGAGCCCCAATTTACACCAGCTGGGGATCTGACATCGCTGACTCCAGTGGAACAAAGGCTGATTTACACCAGCTGGGGATATGGCCCACAGGAATGAAGGTGGTTGAGATTTTCCAACCCTGCCTAGGGGATTTGGACACGCTATGCCCATTAATTTTTGTTTGAAATCATTAGCCTATGTGGTCTGCTCATTGTCATGCAGGGAGTCTGAGGCAAAGCCAGGCACTGAGCTGAGATTTCGGAGTGCCAGCCCAGTGCCTGAAACATAAGATCGGCTTCATCTCCATGCTAGAACTGCTGGGTGAGGGTCTCTAGCCTGTACTATGCACTCTGTACATATAGTGCCAGATTTCAAAGGTATTTAGGGGCCTAGGGGGAATTTCAAAAGCACCTGGGCCTAGGTACTTTTGAAAATCCCACTAGGTTCCTAAACACCTTTACAAATCTGGCCCTAGGTCTACACCACAGAGCCTATGCGAACAGATGTCCCAGACTGAGGGTTTTGTCAGCGTAGCTATGTTGGTTAGGGGTGTGTTCGCTGAAGACCAGGCCTTAGAGAAATTGTGGTTATAGATGTTCAAACCATTCTTTATCATTAAGCACCCTGCGCGTAAATGAAAATTGGAACCCTCCTTTCCCCTAAACAACCAGATTTAGGAAGGTTTTTTATACATGCTAATTCAGTTGGGATTCATGGCCAACATTTCCAAACTTGGGTGACTAAAGCTAAAATAATAATGAGGCTGGGATTTTCAATGTAGCCAAAGGGAATTAGACACTTGAATCCTATTGAATGTCAAAAGCGTTTGGGCCTCTAACTTCTATAATCTCCTTTCAAAATGCCAGATTTAGCTCTTCTGTGGCACTTCCACAGATCTCAAAGCATGTGTGTGTGTGTGTGTGTTTCACTGCTGAGTCCTGCTGGAGGGAATGAGACCTTGTCAGTGTGTGTCTGTGTTTCACTGCCGGCCTCTGCTAAAAGAAATGAGACCTGCTTACTATATGTGTGACTGCTGTGGCCTGAAGGAAGGAGTGTGTGTGTGTGTGTGTGTGTGTGTGTGTGTGTATGTACATGTTTCACTGTTGTCCCTGACTGAAACCCTCAGCATCTAGTTTCAGAGCCCAGATATACAGACTTGGGCTCGTGCTATGGAGCTGAAAACAGCCGTGCAGACATTCGAACTCAGGCTCTGAAGCCCACCCCCTCCCCGGTCTTCAGAGCCCGATCTCCAGCCTGAGACGCAACGTCTGCCGAGCTGTTTTTAGTGCCATAGCACTAGGGTTGCCAACACTCCTGGATTGTCCTGGAGTCTCCAGGAATTAAAGATTAATCTTTAATTAAAGGTTGTGTCATGGGATCAAACTTCCAGGAATATGTCCAACCAAAACTGGCAACGATACGTAGCGCAAGCCCCATGAGCCCGAGTCCAAACCAGGCTTGGAGACTGGCTGCTGCGGGTGTTTAAACACAACGTGATGTACCCTTCTCGGCCCGTGCTGCAGACTGGTTCGCTGTCAGGACTGTGTGAATGTGCACCCAGGACTGGAACACTGGGGCGGGCGGAGCTGCAGGTCACAGCGGTGGGGCATTGAGAGAGCTCTGTGTGGGGAAAGGGCAGGGCTAAACTTGACAAGCAGAGGGTCAGGATCCAGGGGAATTGTCAGTGTTGTGTGTTTGAGGCCAGACAGCCAGGACAGAGCAGGTTGTAACTCATTATTGTCATGCACTGGCAGAGTGGGGAAGTATTTGGGGTCAGGAATAGTAGGGTATTGTGGGTCAGGACTGAGGTACATCAGCAGAGCTGTGAAAGGAACCAGGGCTGGAATAGTAGGGGGCTGCAGGTCGGGATTGAGGGTCATTGGCATAGCTGTGAGGGGAATGGGGCTGGGACACCAGAGGCCATGGATCTGGATTGCAGTGCATCTGCAGAGCTGTGTATGTGAGAGCCCAGAGATGAAATAACAGGTGGCTGTAGGTTAGGATTAACAGGCATTGGCAGAGGTGAGGGTTGGGGGGAGCCCAGGGCTGGGGTAACAGGGGGTCTGTATTTTGGCATTGAGGTCATCAGCAGAACTGTGTGTATGAAAGAGTGATCAAGTCTAGAAATGGAACAGCAGGGGGCTGCAGGTCAGGACTAGGGAACATTGGCAGAGCTGTGGGGGGGAGCCCAGGACTGGGATAGAAAGGGACTGCAACTAAGGATTGAGGGGCACCGGCAGAGCTCTATGTGTGTGTGCGTGCATGTGTGTGCACAAGTATGTGTGATGGAGCAGGAATTTTTCATATTTTGGATTAATAGTGTGTGTGCCTCAGTTTCCCGTATGTGGTGCATAGTTAACTAGGTGGTGGGAAAGGGTTGTTTACTCTTTGCAGAGACACAGGTGTGTGGCCTCGGCCCCTATGCCCATGGAGAAGACAATGGCCACTCCAATTGCCTGAACATTTGGCACCTATCAACAAGTGACATAGACGTCCCACCCTCCTTAGGAGGCCAGCCAGGTGTAATCAGTGGAGAACAAAGGACTGAGGAGGAGCCGGGGGGCGGGAGGTGTTGTTAACTGTGGGCTGATGGAGGCGGGGAGATGCTTCTGGACTAAGACTAAAGGAGGGTCAGAGGGGTTTGGGCTCTGGGGCTGACCCAGATGGACTATGCTGCATCTTTCTGTACTCCATATTAACTAAGGACTTTCTGTGCTGTGTTCCAGACATTTTACACGGCTGGCTGAGAGTCACTGAAGATTTAGGAAGGTGGGGGTTCATGGCTCCCTTTGGGTGTGCAAGTCTCCCTTAGGTGTCCAACTCAGGTGGACTCACTACAGGGAGCTCACGGTGTGACGCAGGGGTGCTGAAGGCACCGAGGTTCGGTCCCAGGGGTCGGTGAAGCCAAGTGGCTTAACCTAGTGACAGCGTGACCCCCGGGGGGCTGGCACATTGAAGGAATCCTCCTACAAACTGTTACAGAGCCGTTCAAGACAGACATGCCATTTCTCATGAATTTACTGTTGATAGACACGATTGCTAAGTCAAATTAAGCTTCACTCAGGATCTCATGATAGAACTCTCCAATCTCAGGATTTTTTTCCTGCTGGTGTGATTTGCATGAAGTTTCTCATTTTGCCTGTATACAGCAGCCCAACCGGGGAGAGCTCCATCTCCTCCCTCCAGTACAGCGCCCGGAATCAGTCCAGCAGCTTGGTGAACAGTGCCATTTGGTTTGCTCTGAGTGGGTCCGCAGCGCCTCCCCCAGCCCGGCCCAGGGAGGAGACTCCAGGCCCCGCCACCACCACTGCTCCCTGCCGTCCAAGAGGCCCCACTAGGCCTAGTCGACCAGGCTGTGTCCCCTAGCTTTCTCCATGGGCCAGGCCTGCTTCCGACCACCCCCCACCCTTGGCCTGCACTCGCCCCACACACACCGCAGGCCTGCCCCCTTCACCCCCTCTCCGGGGCCTAACTCCCACACCCCAAGGCCTGGTCTGCCCCCTATACCCACAAACCAAGGCCTTTCCCCCTCCCCCTTCCCTCCAGGGCGAGGACTACCCCCCCATACACACACTCAAGGGCCTAACCTCACCCCCCCCCCGACTGGGTTTGCCCCCCCACACACCTCAGGCCTAACCTCTTCCCTCCCCCCCTTCTCCCCACCTTCAGGTAACCAAGGTTTGCTTGCACAAGATATCACTATATCACCTTTAGTTAAGGTTTCCAGTGACCTCCAGCACTTGGGCTCTGACTAATTAGAATGTAGCATCATTGTTAATTGAGAATCTGTCACCGTCACCTTAAACTGAACTGCACAGCAACATGTTGCTAACAGGGAGGAGTTTTTAAAAGTCTGCTACAAAGTGTTTTCAGATGCAGCAATAGAGTTTTTGTAAAGAGCTCTGACCTATCAAAAATTAAACAGGCCTCTAATGAGGTTTATAAGACGTCACTATATCTATATTGGTCTATGTTTGAAAAACTAGCAACTCTTGATTTATATACCAAATCTCTTGATTTTTAAGTTTTCTCTTGATTTATGAGACGGTGGGGTTGACAAAACTGTCAAGAGCACCAGACCTATGTGTCTGTGACTGGGTGTGAACCCAGAGTTGGAGCAGCATTGTGGGTAGGGGTCTATGGATAAGACTTTGAGGACACTGGCAGAACTGGGGGTCGTGGGCAGGACAGCAAAGCCTGTCACAATCCAGGTATGTTGGCTGATCTGTCACTGAGGCCTAGAATCCTGGAATTGCCTTTCACTCACTGCACCTGGGCCCTGCTGCCTCTGCTAACCCAGTGGGAATCTCCGGTTTGTTTAAGTCAGTTTCCTTGCAATCCACACATCCCATTACAGCCCCTCACTAGATGGGACTCTGGTGGAATGTATGAATGAAGGGATCACCTTTCACAGGAACTGGCATAACTGGCTTGACCCCTTTCACTTTATGCATCTGGGGCTACTTGACATAGGAACAAACCCTCCTCTTCCTTTGTCTAACATTAATCAATGCCTCAGACTTTCTTTGCTAATCAGCCCCGATGGGACTGCTGCCGCGCCCTGCATTTCCGGACAATGTTTTCATTCTAATGGCCCTCAATGGGACTCATTAAAACGAGAAGTAACTTTGTTTCTGCCGCTGGCTCTTAATTCCTTGAGAGGTTTGTTAAATCTCCAGGCAGTGCCCCGGTATCAGCTGGGTTTAACATTCCTCAGAGTGCTGATTAAGACATGTGAAATTATAACAACCTGTTTGTCCTCCTATAAATCCCTATAGAGCCACAGGTGCTGCATGACTAATTGAAGAGTTTTCATTTTAGTAGCTGTGTTGCTAGCGGGCATGATTTTAATGAGCACACAATGAAGCAGGGTGTTTTAACTGATTATTATTTTTATCTTAGGCAAGAGTCAATGAAATTAACATGTTTCAAATGAAATTGATCAGGGTTCCTTCACACTGGGGATTTGTCACAGCAAATCTGTGATCAGACCTATAGAAACAGCAGCATCCTTAAGGTCAAACACTTTACATACTATGGACAAACTGTTCATTGCCTCTTCTCTGATCAGCCACCAGAGACGGATAGCTCTTGTTTATCCCTTTGCCGCTGCTGCCCTTATCAGAGTGTTACAGCAAGCCGCTTGTCAGCTCCAATTCCCACCTGCTTTGCCTGTGAAATTAGTTGCTCTCAGAGTCAGAAGGAATATCCTTTAATTACTAAAAATCATGATGTATTTTTAAATAGATTTTAGTGCCCATGACTGTGAAATACACCCACTTAGCAGCCCCTGCCCACTGAAGTCCACTTTCCACAGGGATGGGCCCCTTAGCAATAGATAGATAGATAGATAGATAGATAGATAGATAGATAGATTAGATGGGAGGGAGGGGCAGGCGAATGTAAACACCATTAGGCAGGTGGACAGAAACTGATTAGACAGATGAACAGATGACATGGCAGATTGACAGAAGTGTAGATGGGCAATTGGAAATACAGATGGCTGGATCAATGAGATGGATGAAAGGAAGAAAATGGACAGACATCTCGATGCGCAGATAGAGGGCAGGGTAGACAATTAGGTGAATGGACAGATGGTTATACAGATGGCCAATTAGATAATGGCCAGATGGACCATTAGGGGATGGATAGTTAGATAGATGATTAGATAGAGCAGTGGGAATACAAGTTAGCGTACGCACACGCACACACACACACACACACCACTGTTCAGTCGGACAATATGCTTCAAACCTGACCGAAGGAGGTGATTTTTCTAGGTCAGAACTCAGACGTTGGTACCTACACTGTGACTGTCTTCCCTTTACCTGTCTTCCAAGCCTGCCAGTAAAGAGGCCAATTGGCATCCTACCCAGTGCTGTGATTTTCATATGGCTACAGATCCACTTATAACTAATGACTGCCCCGGCCTGTGAAATTCACATCTGGATCCTGAGTCTCACAAAGATAATTGGGGGTGTTCAGATCTGAGGTTCCTGTTTCAGTCTAGGCAGCTCAGTTCAGGCCCATTGCTGCTATGAAATAGCTTGGTGGCACTAAGAGAAGCCAGAACAGAGCTGTAAGATGAGACACAATATCCAGTTGCTGCCAGTGATGCATATGCTCCCACTGATCTATCAGGCAGTGGTACATTTAGCATCAGCCAGCTGCAGCGACTGCACTGGGGAGCACAATTCTGCCTGGACATCAGTGGTACAGGGGAAAAATCACGCACTACAGACACACATCTGGAGGGACACACATCTAGATCCACACACAGAGATGCACTCACACACAAACTCAGACATGAATACACATCCATATTAAGGCGTAGGCGCACATACGCACACATACAAAACTACTCTAACACACAAACTAAATAAATCCATCACTTCAAGGTATGTACACCTTATGCTACCCATCCTTTCACTCAAATATGTGCAGTCAGTCATTTTCCCAACCATACAGTCAGATTCATTCATATATCTATCCTTATTATTTCATTCTCCATTCAAATTAATGTGCAGCACCAAAGTGGTAGTCATATCAATGAAATTGTTCCTGATTTAGGCCTTATTAATCAAACCATTACCTCCAGCAGAGGATCTGGGCCAGCGCACTAGCTAACTCCATGCCATTTAAATATGCACAAGCCAATGGAGCTCTGTTAGTTTAGTTCCAGTGAGGGCATGGCCCGGCGAGCCATAGATCTGTGTGGCTGTCCTGAACTCAGTGGACACCTGGAATTAAGGAATGGTGGTGAGTCAATGGCTGTAATTATCATTCCTTCCTTGCAGCAATGTGGTTTTCTGCAAGTCGCTTCAGCTTTGATCCCCAGATTTATTGTGCAGTAGCATGAAAAAGTTACCAGAGCAACAGTGTGCTGGGCACAATATGTACACGCAGTGAAGGGGAGCCCACCGGACACAAGACCTGACAGGCTGTAAAACCTCCATTTGTCTTGGTGGGTTTATTATCAAGATTGCAACAGCACCACCTAGGGGCTGCAGTGTGCAGGGCAGGCACACTTGTCCTGAAGGGTGTATTTAGGTGGACAAGATCAACAGACTTTCCTACTGTCACACAACAGTTCAACATGGGACTAAAAACCCAGGTTACCTCACCGGCGGCCCTAGGCCCTCTGCACTGGACCACACTCTCCCTCTTCATAATGCTTGAGCATGTCCCTTTACAGAACAGCAGCACCCATGGTACAAGGATCACTGGTGACATAGACACAGCTGTCAGAGTGTTCAGGGCCAGGAAGCCTATTAGTTATACATTGTCTTGGTAAAATCAGGGCCACTTGCATTCCTCCCATATTGCAGAGTGTGCTGTCATTTCCTGGGCAAAGCTTTGGGGTGGGTTCTATTCTATGCAATATCAACTGGCTTATTAAAAAAACCAATGCTGTGGCTTCCAGAACCGGCTGCATCTCCTGGAACATCTAATAGCGTGATAACACAATGGTCTGGGCAGGGCCAGCTTTAGGCCGATTCCCCCGATTCTCCTGAATCGGGCCCCGCGCCTAAGAGGGCCCCATGCCCAGCCGGAGCGCGGCAAGCCCCGCGGCCCTGCAACCCCGGCCGGAGCGCGGCAAGCCCCGCGGCGCCACTCTCCTGGTCAGAGCACCGGCCAGAGCGTGGCAAGTCCCGCGGCCCCGCTACCCCGGCTGGAGAGCGGCAATCCGAAGTGCCACCCGGTGAGTACAAGCCCCACGAATCGGGCCCCGCACTTTCTAAAGCCGGCTCTGGGTCTGGGGTCAGATACCTGTAGGTTTATCTCTTTGACTAGGCCCAAACTAGTGGTATTGGAGTCTCTGTATTTTCTGTGTACACTATGCAGCTAGCATTTATAATGAAGATGAGAGAAAGGAGAAGACATCCAGCTTAAGATTTTCAAAGGGGCCTAATGGATTTAGGTTCCCAACTCCCATTGAAAGTCAATGGGCATCAGGGAGCTAACATTTCCAAAGGTATTTATGCACCTTAAGGCTCCTAGTGGACCTTAGAAAATTGCTTAAATAGGTTAGGCTCCTAGCACCAGATTTGTAAAGGTATTTAATGGAAGCTAAGTGCCAGAATAACTTTAAAAATATAGCCCCCAACTATTGACCTGCAATGGAAGTTAGACACCTAACCTTCTTATGTGCTTATGTAAATCTGATAGTCATCTATCTACATTTTTAGGTACCTAAATACCTTTGCAAATCTGGCCCTAACTGCCTTAGATTTCTTTGAAAATCTCAGGCCACAGGCTTCATCCAATGGTCACTGAACGGACATCTTTCCAATGACTTCAGTGGGAGTAGCTCCCATCAGAAGTGTTAGTCAATATATACATGTTGGGTGAATAATTCATCACATCAATGAGTATTATGCAGATGATATTGCTATAATATATATTATATCTATGAACCATTGGCTCAGGGGAACTTTGACTGATGTCTGTATACATGTGTTGGGAAGTTATGTTAACTGAATAGATTATGGTCTCCTCACAATTCAGTTCACTCATGTGGAGGATCCCACAACACTTTGCAAAGCTGAAGCCAGCTTTAGTATTAGGAAATAGGATGCCTGTCAAAGACATGATGCATGACTGGTGTGTCTTAGCACAGAGTGGGATGAACCTCTATGCCCAGTTGGTTTGGCATGTAGTACCCAAAAGCAGAGATAAGCAAAGTACAGAGCAAAACCACAAGTTTAAGAACTGTTACACAGTTGGATTTCTAGTGACAAGTAAAGAGCTTTGTAAGTTATAAAATCATACAATAAATACTGCTAGCTGAAATGTATATTTTTGAAGCACACCTTTTGAGTAACATGAACACTCTGCGAGAATTTGCTTCCCAGAAGGGTAGTATGTCTCCTTTTTGTATTGTATTGCTTTGTCTTTAGACAATGCATTTGGCTAGGTTTGGTTATTTGGTCTCTTGGTTCTTTTAATACTGAACCCCAAGTGTAGTCAAACAGTTGACACACCTTTTAGTCATTAGAGATGATTGTCATCTACATTTGAAAGTGCCTATTCCAACCATAGATAGGGTGAATGTCTGGTGATAAGTCAAAGTGGGATTTATTCTGAGGTCTGGCATTGAACCAGCTTATGTCTCAGTAGTCACATTTTGCAGATGAGGAAAACAATATTTGCCCCCTTCACAGGGCGATTTGATGCCCAGGTCAGATTTTCAAAATAATTGAAGGTGTTTGGTTCCCAAATCCCACTGGTAGTCAATAGAATTTGGGTGCCTAACTCTTTTATGCACCTTTGCAAATCCCAGCCAAAGAGACATTTTTTATAAAAAGAATTAATCTATTATTTAAAAATAAATTCAATTACTGTTTTATGTGTGCGTTATTTCTTAGTGAACACATTTAAGTACATGGATGCTAAACTTTAGAAAGTTAAAATATGAGTCTGATTCTTCTCTCATTTCTAGGTGTAAATCAGGATTAACTCTACTCTGGTCAGTAGAACTGAATCTCTTCATACTTACAAAATTGTAAATCAAAGGTAATAAATAAAAACCTCTCGCTCTTAGTTAGCATTTTCTCCAATAGATCTCAAAGTGCTTTATCATGATCCCTCTTGTATCCATGGGGAAACTGAGGCACGTAACAGGGAAGTGACTTGCTCAGGGCCACCCAGCAGGAACAGAGCCCAGGTCTCTTTAGTCCCCATCCACAGCGCTCTCCACTAGGCAACACTGCCTCAATTGAGTTTACAAGTATGTTAAACTGGTGAAAGTGACAGAGCATTCAGGGTTACTCCTAAGAGGACACATTTTAATTTTACTATTCACCAAACCTCATCCAGCAGATTTGAGTTTGGCTAAAGGAAAGCACCATCCCAGGGAATTCTTGGATCCAGGATCCATTTTATCTGAGCAATTAAAAGCCTGGCTATAGATGATGGGGTTCAGGAATGGGGCCATGTAAAGAACGGACACCAGCTTGTGGAGGAGGAAGGTGCCAATGGCCCTGAGGCAGGGGAAAATGCAGATGGAAGTGTCATAAGAGATGGGGACCACCACCAGGTGGGAGGGGAAGGTGGAAAAAGATTTATGCTTTCCAGCTGCAGATGGTCACTGTCATAACTATAAAGGGAAGGGTAACAGCTCTCCTGTGTACAGTACTATAAAATCCCTCCTGGCCAGAGACTCCAAAATCCTTTTAACTGTAAAGGGTTAAGAAGCTCTGGTAACCTGGCTGACACCTGACCCAAAGGACCAATAAGGGGACAAGATACTTTCAAATCTTGTGGGGGGGGGAAGGCTTTTGTTTGTGCTCTTTGTTTTGGGGGTTGTTCGCTCTTGGGACTGAGAGGGACCAGACATCAATCCAGGTTCTCCACATCTTTCTAAACAAGTCTCTCATATTTCAAACTTGTAAGTAAACAGCCAGGCAAGGCGTGTTAGTTTTCCTTTGTTTTCTCAACTTGTAAATGTACCTTTTACTAGAGTGTTTATCTCTGTTTGCTGTACTTTGAACCTGAGACTAGAGGGGGGTCCTCTGAGCTCTTTAAGTTTGATTACCCTGTAAAGTTATTTTCCATCCTGATTTTACAGAGATGATTTTTACCTTTTTCTTTAATTAAAAGCCTTCTTTTTAAGAACCTGATTGATTTTTCCTTGTTTTTAGATCCAAGGGGGTTGGAACTGTATTCACCAGGAGTTGGTGGAAGGAAGGAGTGGGGATGGTTAATTTCTCCTTGTTTTAAGATCCCAGGGGGGTTGGAACTGTTTTCACCAGGAGTTGGTGGAAGGAAGGAGGGGGGATGGTTAATTTCTCCTTGTTTTAAGATCCAAGGGGTTTGGATCTGTATTCACCAGGGAATTGGTGAATGTCTCTCAAGGCTACCCAGGGAAGGGAATCAGCTTTGGGATGGTGTTAGCGGACCACATCTAAGCTGGTAGTTAAGCTTAGAAGTTTTCATGCAGGCCCCCACATTTGTACCCTAAAGTTCAAAGTGGGGAAGCAGCCTTGACATGGTGGCATAGCGGTGGGAATCATTTTAAACCCAAAAGCCAGTAAGATTTTTTTTTCCTTCTAGCTGCTTGGAAAGCAGAGCTGAAGGTAGATGCATATCTTATCTCTCCTTGCCTGAAGGCAGAGGTGTTAAGTTTTTTTAACAAGGGCCTTTGTTAAGAGAAGGGTTCAATTAATGAGCAAACAACTGGTAAAAGGAATTTACAAGCTGTATTGTTTTTTTTCTTTTTACATCCTCGTGAATAGCTAGTTAGAAAGTCTCTGTTAACTCAGCAGCAGCCTGAGCTGAGTGCATCCCAGTTTCAGTCAACTGCAGAGGGGTGTGACCCAGCACAAGAAAACAGGAAAATGACTACAAAAGAAGAAAAAGCCAAAGAGGAGGCCCACAAGAGAGCTATGGAGCTGAAAGAAAAAGAGATAGAGCTGAGAGAAAGAGAAGAGAAAGCCAAAGAGGAGGCCCACGAGAGAGATGGAGCTGAGAGAAAGAGAAGAAAAATCCAAAGAGGAGGCCCACAAGAGAGAGATGGAGGAGAGAGAAAAAGAAAGGAAGCATGAACTGGAAGTAGCAAGGGCTAGGCTGGATACAACAGCCAATCCTAACAACCCCTCTCCAGGTACCACTTCCCATCCCAGAAAATTCCCCACCTACAAGGCAGGCGATGATACTGAGGCCTTCTTAGAAAATTTTGAAAGGGCCTGCCTTGGATACAGCCTCACTGCAGACCAGTACATGGTAGAGCTGAGGCCACAGCTCAGTGGACCCTTAACAGAGGTGGCGGCTGAAATGCCTAAGGAACACATGAACAGTTATGAACTTTTTAAAAACAAGGCCAGAATCAGAATGGAGCTAACACCTGAGCATGCCCATCGGCGGTTCAGAGCCCTAAGGTGGAAACCCGATGTGTCATTTACCCGACATGCCTACCACATTGGGAAAAATTGGGATGCCTGGATATCAGGAGCAAATGTTAAATCTACGGAAGAGTTGCCCTTCCTAATGCAAATGGAACAGTTTTTAGAGGGTGTTCCTGAGGAAATAGAAAGGTACATCCTAGATGGGAAGCCCAAAACTGTAACCGAGGCGGGGGAGATTGGAGCCAAATGGGTGGAGGTGGCAGAAAAGAAAAAAACTAGTAGCAGTTGGAGCGAATATCAGAAGGGGCAACCCAAAACAAAACCTTACCACCGGGGACAACCCAAGGCCCCACCCACATCCCAAGAGAAACCCCAGACGCCTTCTCACCCCACCACACCAGTCTCCACCAACCAACATCGCCCCGGTGATACCTAAGCAGGGCGATGTTTTAAATGTAATGAACTGGGACATATAAAGGCTCACTGCCCCAAGAACCCCAACCAATTACAGTTCATTACACCACAATCACACCAAAGATCCCCAGACCCAGATGCCTCTCTCATACCCTCGGAGCGACGGGAAACCTTGAGAGTGGGCGGAAAGAAGGTTATCGCTTGAAGAGACACTGGGGCACAAGTGTCAACTATCCACCAATCCCTAGTGGACCCCAATCTCATCAGCCCGGAGGCTCCAGTGACAATTCAACCCTTCGTGTCACAGTCTGTAACCTTGCCTACAGCCAAGTTGCATGTCCAGTAAAAGGACTGCTCAGGAATGTGGACTTTTGCAGTCTATGACAATTATCCCATTCCCATGCTGCTGGGGGAAGACTTGGCCAACCATGTGAAGCTAGCCAAGAGGGTGGGAATAGTCACCCGCAGCCAGGCTAAGCAAGCTTTCACCCCAATCCCTGTTCCTGAGCCGTCCACCAGGGCCCCGTCTGTGTTACCAGAGACCCAAACAAAGGTGGTGGAACCGGATCCCCTGCCAATGACTGCAACAGCCGTAGTGGATCCAATCCCAGAGACCCAGCCAAAGCCAGTCCCAGAACCGGAACTGGCAACGCAACCAGCACCAGAACCATTGCCAGCACTGAGTCCAGCACTTGAAAACCCGTCTACAACTCCAATGCCAGAGGGCACCAGCGAGCCTGAACTGGCAGAAGCAGCAGATAACCCTACCCAAGAGGCTCAGCCAGAGCCTGAAATACCACATAGTGCACCAGCAGACAGCGGTTCACAGTCAATGGAAACAGCCCCAGCACCTGCATCGCTTCCAGAGGGACCAAGCCCCAGTCCACAGTCCAAGGAGGAACTGATGTCTCCAGCATCAAGGGAACAGTTCCAGGCCGAGCAGGAAGCAGATGACAGCCTTCAGAAAGCTTGGGCGGCGGCGCGGAGCACCCCACCGCCTCTCAGCTCTTCTAACCGATCCCGGTTTGTTGTAGAAAAAGGACTTTTATACAAGGAGACTCTTTCTGGTGGGCACCAGGAAGACTGGCATCCTCAAAGACAGTTGTTAGTTCCCACTAAGTATCGGGTAAAGCTCTTGAGCTTAGCCCATGATCATCCCAGTGGCCATTCTGGGGTGAACAGAACCTAAGACCGGTTGAGGAAGTCCTTCCACTGGGAGGGAATGGGCAAGGACGTTGCTAATTATGTCCGGTCTTGTGAGGTGTGCCAATGAGTGGGAAACCACAAGACCAGGTTAAAGCCCCTCTCCAGCCACTACCCATAATTGAGGTCCCATTTCAGCGAGTAGCTGTGGATATTCTGGGTCCTTTCCCAAAGAAGACACCCAGAGGAAAGCAGTACGTACTGACTTTCATGGATTTTGCTACCCGATGGCCGGAAGCAGTACCCTTAAGCAACACCAGGGCTAAAAGTGTGTGCCAGGCATTAGCAGACATTTTTGCCAGGGTAGGGTGGCCCTCCGACATCCTTACAGATTCGGGAACTAATTTCCTGGCAGGGAACATAAGAAACCTGTGGGAAGCTCATGGGGTGAATCACTTGGTTGCCACCCCTTATCACCATCAAACCAATGGCCTGGGTGGAGAGGTTTAATGGAACTTTGGGGGCCATGATACGTAAATTCGTAAATGAACACTCCAATGATTGGGACGTAGTTTTGCAGCAGTTGCTTTTTGCCTACAGGGCTGTACCACATCCCAGTTTAGGGTTTTCACCATTTGAACTTGTGTATGGCCGCGAGGTTAAGGGGCCATTACAGTTGGTGAAGCAGCAATGGGAGGGGTTTACACCTTCTCCAGGAACTAACATTCTAGACTTTGTAAGCAACATACAAAGCACCCTCCGACACTCTTTAGCCCTTGCTAAAGAAAACCTAAAGGATGCTCAGGAAGAGCAAAAGGCCTGGTATGATAAACATTCCAGAGAACGGTCTTTCAAAGTAGGAGACCAAGTCATGGTCTTAAAGGCGCTCCAGGCCCATAAAATGGAAGTGTCGTGGGAAGGACCATTCATGGTCCAGGAGCGCCTAGGAGCTGTTAACTATCTCATAGCCTCCCCCACCTCCAACATAAAGCATAAGGTATACCATGTTAATTCTCTTAAGCCCTTTTATTACAGAGAATTAAACGTTTGCCAGTTTACAGCCCCGGAAACAGATGACGCGGAGTGGCCTGAAGGTGTCTACTACGAAGGAAAAAAGGATGGTGGCGTGGAAGAGGTGAACCTCTCCACGACCCTTGGACATCTGCAGTGACAGCAGATCAAGGAGCTGTGCACAAGCTTTGCACCAATTTTATCAGCCACTCCAGGACGGACCGAACGGGCATACCACTCCATTGACACAGGTAATGCTCACCCAATTAGAACCCCACCCTACCGGGAGTCACGTCATGCCCAAACTGCTATACAAAGGGAGATCCAGGACATGCTACAGATGGGTATAATCCGCCCCTCTAACATTGCATGGGCATCTCCAGTGGTTCTAGTTCCCAAACCAGATGGGGAAATACGCTTTTGCGTGGACTACCATAAGCTAAATGCTGTAACTCGTCCTGACAACTATCCAATGCCATGCACAGATGAGCTATTGGAGAAATTGGGACATGCCCAATTTATCTCTACTTTAGACTTAACCAAAGGGTACTGGCAAGTACCACTAGATGAACCCGCTAAGGAAAGGTCAGCCTTCGTCACCCAGGCAGGGGTGTATGAATTCAATGTACTCCCTTTCAGGTTGCAAAATGCACCCGCCACCTTCCAAAGACTTGTAGATGGTCTCCTAGCGGGATTGGAAGAATCTGCAGTTGCCTACCTCGATGATGTGGCCATTTTTTCTGATTCATGGACAGAACACCTGGAGCACCTGGAAAAAGTCTTCGAGCGCATCCGGCAGGCAGGACTAACTGTTAAGGCTAAAAAGTTTCAAATAGGCCAAAACAGAGTGACGTACCTGGGGCACCAGGTGGGTCAAGGAACTATAAATCCCGTACAGGCTAAAGTGGATGCTATCCAAAAGTGGCCGGTTCCAAAGTCAAAGAAACAGGTCCAATCCTTCTTAGGCTTGGCCGGATATTATAGGCGATTTGTACCACACTACAGCCAAATTGCCGCCCCGCTGACAGACCTAACCAGAAAGAAACAGCCAAATGCAGTTCAGTGGACTGATGAGTGTCAAAAGGCCTTTAACCAGCTTAAGGCGACACTCATGTCTGACCCTGTGCTAAGGGCCGCAGACTTTGACAAACCGTTCCTAGTAACCACAGATGCGTCCAAGCGGGGCGTGGGAGCAGTTTTAATGCAGGAAGGACCGGATCAAGAATTCCATCCTGTCGTGTTTCTCAGCAAGAAACTGTCTGAGAGGGAAAGCCACTGGTCAATCAGCGAAAAGGAATGCTACGCCATTGTGTACGCGCTTGTCATAACTATAAAGGGAAGGGTGACAGCTCTCCTGTGTACAGTGCTATGGAATCCCTCCTAGACAGAGACTCCAAATCCTTTTACCTGTAAAGGGTTAAGAAGCTCGGGTAACCTGGCTGACACCTGACCCCAAGGACCAATAAGGGGAGAAGATACTTTCAAATCTTTGGGGGGGGAAAGGCTTTTGTGTGTGTCCTTTGTTTAAGGGGTTGTTCGCTCTTGGGACTGAGAGGGACCAGACATCAATCCAGGTTCTCCCCATCTTTCTAAACGAGTCTCTCTTATTTCAAAATTGTAAGTAAAAGCCAGGCAAGGCGTCTTAGGTTTACTTTGTTTTCTCAACTTGTAAATGTACCTTTTACTAGAGTGCTTATCTTTGTTTGCTATATTTTGAACCTAAGACAGAGGGGGTTCCTCTAAGCTCTTTAAGTTTGATTACCCTGTAAAGTTATTTTCCATACTGATTTTACAGAGATGATTTTTACCTTTTTCTTTAATTAAAAGCCTTCTTTTTAAGAACCTGATTGATTTCTCCTTGTTTTAAGATCCAAAGGGGGTTTGGATCTGTATTCACCAGGAGTTGGTGAAAGGAAGGAGGGGGGAAGGGTCAATTTCTCCTTATTTAAGATCCAAGGAGTTTGGATCTGTATTCACCAGGGAATTGGTGAAGGTCTCTCAAGGCTACCCAGGAAAGGGAATTAGCTTTGGGATGGAGGCAGCGGACCAGAACTAAGCTGGTAGTTAAGCTTAGAAGTTTTCATGCAGGCCCCTACATTTGTACCCTAAAGTTCAAAGTGGGGATACAGCCTTGACATGGTGGCACAGCGGTGGGATCGTTTTAAACCCAAAAGCCATTAAGAGATTTTTTTTCCCTTCTAGCTGCTTGGAGAGCAGAGCTGAAGGTAGATGCATATCTTATCTCTCCTTGCCTGAAGGCAGAGGTGTTAAGTTTTTTTAACAAGGTCCTTTGTTAAGAGAACGGTTCAATAAGTGAGTAAACTTTGATCTGGTAAAGGTAATTTACAATCTGAATTGTTTTTTTTTCTTTTACATCCTCGGAAGTAGCTAGTTAGAAAGTCTCTGTTAACTCAGCAGCACTCAGCAGGAGCTTGAGCTAAATACATCCCAGTTTCAGTCAACTGCAGAGGGTGTGACCCAGCACAAGAAAACAGGAACATGACTACCAAAGAAGCAGCTAACAAAATAGAACTGGCCAAACTAGAAGCAGAAGAAAATGAAAGAAAACATCAAAGACTGCTTCAAATTAAAAAACTTGAAGAGGAGACCCACAAGAGAGAGATGGAGCTGGAAAAAGCCAAAGAAAAAGCCAAAGAGGAGGCCCACAAGAGAGAGATGGAGCTGGAAAAAGCCAAACATGACAGAGAAGAGAAAGCCAAACAGGAGGCCCATGAAAGAGAAGAGAAAGCCAAACAGGAGGCCCATGAAAGAGAAGAAAAAGCCAAACAGGAGACCCATAAAAGAGGTGACAGAAAAGAAAAAAGCTAGTAGCAGTTGGAGCGAATATCAGAAGGGGCAAGCCGAAACAAAACCTTATCACCGGGGACAACCCAAGGCCCCACCCACATCCCAAGGGAAACCCCAGACGCCTTCTCACCCCACCACACCAGTCTCCATCAACCAACATCGCCCCGGTGATACCTTAGCAGGGCGATGTTTTAAATGTAATGAACTGGGGCATATAAAGGCTCACTGCCCCAAGAACCCCAACCGATTACAGTTCATTACACCCCAATCACACCAAAGAACCCCAGACCCAGATGCCTCTCTCATACCCTCGGAGCGAAGGGAAACCTTGAGAGTGGGCGGAAAGAAGGTTATCGCTTGGAGGGACACTGGGGCACAAGTGTCAACTATCCACCAATCCCTAGTGGACCCCAAACTCATCAACCCTGAGGCTACAGTGACAATTCAACCCTTCGTGTCACAGTCTGTAACCTTGCCTACAGCCCAGTTGCATGTCCAGTACAAGGGCTGGTCAGGAATGTGGACTTTTGCAGTCTATGACAATTATCCCATTCCCATGCTGCTGGGGGAAGACTTGGCCAACCATGTGAAGCTAGCCAAGAGGGTGGGAATAGTCACCCGCAGCCAGGCTAAGCAAGCTTTCACCCCCATCCCTGTTCCTGAGCCGTCCACCAGGGCCCCGTCTGTGTTACCGGAGACCCAAACACAGGTGGTGGAACCGGATCCCCTGCCAACGACTGCAACAGCCGTAGTGGATCCAATCCCAGAGACCCAGCCAAAGCCAGTCCCAGAACCGGAACTGGCAACGCAACCAGCACCAGAACCATTGCCAGCACTGAGTCCAGCGCTTGCAACCCCGTCTACAACTCCAATGCCACAGGGCACCAGCGAGCCTAAACTGGCGGAAGCAGCAGATAACCCTACCCAAGAGGCTCAGCCAGAGCCTGAAATACCACATAGTGCACCAGCGGACAGCGGTTCACAGTCAATGGAAAAAGCCCCAGCACCTGCATCGCTTCCAGAGGGACCAAGCCCCAGTCCACAGTCCAAGGAGGAACTGATGTCTCCAGCATCAAGGGAACAGTTCCAGGCCGAGCAGGAAGCAGATGACAGCCTTCAAAAAGTTTGGGCAGTGGCACGGAGCACCCCACTGCCTCTCTGCTCTTCTAACCGATCCCGGTTTGTTGTAGAAAAAGGACTTTTATACAAGGAGACTCTTTCTGGTGGGCACCAGGAAGACTGGCATCCTCAAAGACAGTTGGTAGTTCCCACTAAGTATCGGGTAAAGCTCTTGAGCTTAGCCCATGATCATCCCAGTGGCCATTCTGGGGTGAACAGAACCAAAGACCGGTTGAGGAAGTCCTTCCACTGGGAGGGAATGGGCAAGGACGTTGCTAATTATGTCCGGTCTTGTGAGGTGTGCCAACGAGTGGGAAAGCCCCAAGACCAGGTTAAAGCCCCTCTCCAGCCACTACCCATAATTGAGGTCCCATTTCAGCGAGTAGCTGTGGATATTCTGGGTCCTTTCCCAAAGAAGACACCCAGAGGAAAGCAGTACATACTGACTTTCATGGATTTTGCTACCCGATGTCCGGAAGCTGTACCCTTAAGCAACACCAAGGCTAAAAGTGTGTGCCAGGCATTAGCAGACATTTTTGCCAGGGTAGGTTGGCCCTCCGACATCCTTACAGATTCGGGAACTAATTTCCTGGCAGGGAACATGAAAAACCTGTGGGAAGCTCATGGGGTGAATCACTTGGTTGCCACCCCTCATCACCATCAAACCAATGGTCTGGTAGAGAGGTTTAATGGAACTTTGGGGGCCATGATACGTAAATTCGTAAATGAACACTCCAATGATTGGGACCTAGTGTTGCAGCAGTTGCTTTTTGCCTACAGGGCTGTACCACATCCCAGTTTAGGGTTTTCACCATTTGAACTCGTGTATGGCCGCGAGGTTAAGGGGCCATTACAGTTGGTGAAGCAGCAATGGGAGGGGTTTACGCCTTCTCCAGGAACTAACATTCTAGACTTTGTAAGCAACCTACAAAACACCCTCCGACACTCTTTAGCCCTTGCTAAAGAAAACCTAAAGGATGCTCAGGAAGAGCAAAAGGCCTGGTATGATAAACATTCCAGAGAACGGTCTTTCAAAGTAGGAGACCAATTCATGGTCTTAAAGGCGCTCCAGGCCCATAAAATGGAAGCGTCGGGGGAAGGACCATTCACGGTCCAGGAGCGCCTAGGAGCTGTTAACTATCTCATAGCCTCCCCCACCTCCAACATAAAGCCTAAAGTATACCATGTTAATTCTCTTAAGCCCTTTTATTCTAGAGAATTAAACGTTTGCCAGTTTACAGCCCAGGAAACTGATGACGCGGGGTGGCCTGCAGGTGTCTACTATGAAGGAAAAAGGAATGGTGGCGTGGAAGAGGTGAACCTCTCCACGACCCTGGGACGTCTGCAGCGACAGCAGATAAAGGAGCTGTGCACAAGCTTTGCACCGATTTTCTCAGCCACTCCAGGACGGACCGAACGGGCATACCACTCCATTGACACAGGTAATGCTCACCCAATTAGAACCCCACCCTACCGGGAGTCACCTCATGCCCAAGCGGCTATACAAAGGGAGATCCAGGACATGCTACAGATGGGTATAATCCGCCCCTCTAGCAGTGCATGGGCATCTCCAGTAGTTCTAGTTCCCAAACCAGATGGGGAAATACGCTTTTGCGTGGACTACCGTAAGCTAAATGCTGTAACTCGTCCTGACAACTATCCAATGCCACGCACAGATGAGCTATTGGAGAAATTGGGACATGCCCAATTCATCTCTACTTTAGACTTAACCAAGGGGTACTGGCAAGTACCACTAGATGAACCCGCTAAGGAAAGGTCCGCCTTCGTCACCCAGGCAGGGGTGTATGAATTCAATGTACTCCCTTTCGGGTTGCGAAATGCACCCGCCACCTTCCAAAGACTTGTAGATGGTCTCTTAGCGGGATTGGGAGAATCTGCCGTTGCCTATCTCGATGATGTGGCCATTTTTTCTGATTCATGGACAGAACACCTGGAGCACCTGAAAAAAGTCTTCGAGCGCATCCGGCAGGCAGGACTAACTGTTAAGGCTAAAAAGTGTCAAATAGGCCAAAACAGAGTGACATACCTGGGGCACCAGGTGGGTCAAGGAACTATAAATCCCCTACAGGCCAAAGTGGATGCTATCCAAAAGTGGCTGGTTCCAAAGTCAAAGAAACAGGTCCAATCCTTCTTAGGCTTGGCCGGATATTATAGGCGATTTGTACCACACTACAGCCAAATCGCCGCCCCGCTGACAGACCTAACCAGAAAGAAACAGCCAAATGCAGTTCAGTGGACTGATAAGTGTCAAAAGGCCTTTAACCAGCTTAAGGCAACACTCATGTCTGACCCTGTGCTAAGGGCCCCAGACTTTGACAAACCGTTCCTAGTAACCACAGATGCGTCCGAGCGAGGCGTGGGAGCAGTTTTAATGCAGGAAGGACCGGATCAAGAATTCCATCCTGTCGTGTTTCTCAGCAAGAAACTGTCTGAGAGGGAAAGCCACTGGTCAATCAGCGAAAAGGAATGCTACGCCATTGTGTACGCGCTTGTCATAACTATAAAGGGAAGGGTGACAGCTCTCCTGTGTACAGTGCTATGGAATCCCTCCTAGCCAGAGACTCCAAATCCTTTTACCTGTAAAGGGTTAAGAAGCTCGGGTAACCTGGCTGACACCAGACCCCAAGGACCAATAAGGGGAGAAGATACTTTCAGGGGAGGGAAAGGCTTTTGTGTGTGTCCTTTGTTTAAGGGGTTGTTCGCTCTTGGGACTGAGAGGGACCAGACATCAATCCAGGTTCTCCCCATCTTTCTAAACAAGTCTCTCTTATTTCAAAATTGTAAGTAAAAGCCAGGCAAGGCGTCTTAGATTTACTTTGTTTTCTCAACTTGTAAATGTACCTTTTACTAGAGTGCTTATCTTTGTTTGCTATATTTTGAACCTAAGACAGAGGGGGTTCCTCTAAGCTCTTTAAGTTTGATTACCCTGTAAAGTTATTTTCCATACTGATTTTACAGAGATGATTTTTACCTTTTTCTTTAATTAAAAGCCTTCTTTTTAAGAACCTGATTGATTTCTCCTTGTTTTAAGATCCAAAGGGGGTTTGGATCTGTATTCACCAGGAGTTGGTGAAAGGAAGGAGGGGGGAAGGGTCAATTTCTCCTTATTTAAGATCCAAGGAGTTTGGATCTGTATTCACCAGGGAATTGGTGAAGGTCTCTCAAGGCTACCCAGGAAAGGGAATTAGCTTTGGGATGGTGGCACTGGACCAGAACTAAGCTGGTAGTTAAGCTTAGAAGTTTTCATGCAGGCCCCTACATTTGTACCCTAAAGTTCAAAGTGGGGATACAGCCTTGACAGCGCTGGAAAAGCTACGCCCATATGTTTGGGGATGGCGTTTCCAACTACAAACAGACCATGCTGCACTACAGTGGCTTCATACCGCCAAGGGGAATAACAAAAAACTTCTTCGGTGGAGTTTAGCTCTCCAAGATTTTGATTTTGAAATACAACACATTTCAGGAGCTTCTAACGAAGTGGCTGATGCACTCTCTTGGGAAAGTTTCCCAGAGTCAACTGGTTAAAAATTGTTCTTGGAATGGAACATATTGTTAGTTTTTATATAATCAGTAGTATGTCTAAAGGTACATGTGTCTTATTAACTCTGTTTTCTCCTAGAGCTCCAGGAAAAAAATCACAGCCAGTGTGGAACCGGACGTCCAACACTATCTGTGATTTGGGGGGCATGTCATAACTATAAAGGGAAGGGTAACAGCTCTCCTGTGTACAGTACTATAAAATCCCTCCTGGCCAGAGACTCCAAAATCCTTTTACCTGTAAAGGGTTAAGAAGCTCGGGTAACCTGGCTGACACCTGACCCAAAGGACCAATAAGGGGACAAGATACTTTCAAATCTTGGGGGGGGGGGGAAAGGCTTTTGTTTGTGCTCTTTGTTTTGGGGGTTGTTCGCTCTTGGGACTGAGAGGGACCAGACATCAATCCAGGTTCTCCACATCTTTCTAAACAAGTCTCTCATATTTCAAACTTGTAAGTAAACAGCCAGGCAAGGCGTGTTAGTTTTCCTTTGTTTTCTCAACTTGTAAATGTACCTTTTACTAGAGTGTTTATCTCTGTTTGCTGTACTTTGAACCTGAGACTAGAGGGGGGTCCTCTGAGCTCTTTAAGTTTGATTACCCTGTAAAGTTATTTTCCATCCTGATTTTACAGAGATGATTTTTACCTTTTTCTTTAATTAAAAGCCTTCTTTTTAAGAACCTGATTAATTTTTCCTTGTTTTTAGATCCAAGGGGGTTGGAACTGTATTCACCAGGAGTTGGTAGAAGGAAGGAGTGGGGATGGTTAATTTCTCCTTGTTTTAAGATCCCAGGGGGGTTGGAACTGTATTCACCAGGAGTTGGTGGAAGGAAGGAGAGGGGATGGTTAATTTCTCCTTGTTTTAAGATCCAAGGGGTTTGGATCTGTATTCACCAGGGAATTGGTGAATGTCTCTCAAGGCTACCCAGGGAAGGGAATCAGCTTTGGGATGGTGGCAGCGGACCAGATCTAAGCTGGTAGTTAAGCTTAGAAGTTTTCATTCAGGCCCCCACATTTGTACCCTAAAGTTCAAAGTGGGGAAGCAGCCTTGACAGTCACCAAAAGAAGATGCAGAAAACTGAGGTTCCGCTCACCAGCAGGGATATCACGAGAATGGGCAGTGCTGCCATGAATTCCAGCATCATGATTGCAGAGGTTATCCATGCACAACAGCTTCAGGAGGGACAAGAGGTCACAGAAGAAGTGCTGGATGGTGTTAGCACTACAGAACTGCAGCCTGGAGATCTTGGTGATGGACTGGAATGAAGCCAGGAAGCCAATGACCCAGGATCCCAGGCTCAGCATATTGAGGGCTCTGTGATTTTTGAGAGCTGGGTAACCCAGTGGGTGGCAGATGGCTAAATAGTGGTCGTAGGCCATTGTGGTGATCCAGGAGCTCTAGTAAGCCCAAGTGTAACCCACACACCTCCTGGGTGTGGTGTTTTGTCCCCGCTAATGGCACTTAGAGATTAATGAATTTGCTACTGATTTAGCTAAGCACCATGTGGCTTTTAGCAGTACAGGCTCATGCATTTAGCTCCAGAGGTCCCAGATTCGATCCTGCCCACCAACAACTAGGTTCAGTGGGCTTTACAAGTGGGGGCTATTCCAGGACCTCTGGAGCTAAATGCATGAGACTCTACTGCATGACCTAAAAGCCACATAGCACTTAGCTAAGACTATAACAGATTCATTAATCTTTAAGTGGCTCAGTGCCACTAGAGTGGACAAAGCACCACACCCAGGAGGTGTGTTGGTTACACAAGATGAATTCAGTGTGGGAGGTGTGGTTTTTCTTTCTCATCTCCTCACTGCCAAAACAATAATTGAGAAAAACAGCTTAGCAGAACTTAAGTAGGGACATGGGAGTGTGTGGAAAAAATAATTAAAAACCAGAAAAACATAGACACGCAAAACTCTATTTCTTATTATTCCTTATTTCCAGTTGCCCGGGAAGCATGCTACTTATTCATCTATATCCAGTGCACCTTATTCAGTGGCTACTCTGTCCTTCCTCAGTGGTCATTCGGTGTTTACTCTGTTTATTCGCCTTGCTCTGTTTTTATTCAGCTCTAACGCCATGTTTACTCATCAACTCCATATTCTTACTGTTTGTTCAATTCTTATTGGGTGTTTACTCAGTTCTTACTCACCATTTACTTTTATTATTTATTATTTGTGGAGTGCTTACTTAGGTTAGGATTTTCAAATGACCCTAAGGGAATTAGGTGCTTAAAACCAATTGGTAATTAGGAGCGGAGTGCCTAACTCCCTTAGCCTCCTTTGAAAGCCCCCGCCTTAGTGTTTATTGTCACTTGGGAAATATTCATGCTGAGGTCAGTGGAATAAATCCTGATATTCTTACTCGGTTCCTGTTCTGTCAAACCCCCAGTCAAGTCTCTGCCAGTGTTTATAATCGAGAGACAAGATGGGTGAGTTAATAACTTTTATTGGACCAGCTTCTGTCACTGTCCTTCTTTCATTGGTTTCAACAAGCCTGGGGTTGTGGTGGAATTTCTCACCCTAGGATTCCCTGGGAACCAGTAGTTGCAGATTTCCCTCTTTGTGCTCATCCTGATGGTCATGAGAAATGCAGGCATCATAACACTAGTGATGACCCAACACTGACTCCAGATCCCTATGCACTTCTTCCTTTGCAATCTCTCCTTCCTGGAGATATGGTATACCACAACCTCTGTCCCCAAGCCAATTGCAATCTTCCTGGGGAAAAGAAGAACCCTCTCCTTTGCCAGCTGCCTCTTGCAGATATATTTCTGTTTCTACTTTGGATAAAACCAAATATTTCCTCCTTTTGGTGATGGCCTTTGACCACTATTTGGCCATTTGCTACCCATTGCATTATAGCTTCATCACAAACAGCTCAGCTGGCCATTGGCTCTTGGGTATGCAGTTTCCTGGTTATCTCTATGCTGGAATTTCTGATCACCAGGTTATCCTTCAGCTGCCCAATCACCATCAACCATGTCTGTTCCAACAGAAATTCCTGGATAGTCCTCTCATATATGGACATGTGTATAGGAGGGATAGCTCAGTGGTTTGAGCATTGGCCTGTTAAGTCCAGAGTTGTGAGTTCAATCCTTCAGGGGGCCATTTAGGGATCTGGGACCAAAAAAAAATCACTGGGATAACAGCTTTCATCATCTTGGCCATTATCATCCTGGGCTCATGTGTGATAACTATCCTTTCATACATCTATATCATCTTTACTATACTGAGAACCTCCTCAGCCAAAGGCTGGGAAAAGACCTTTTCTACTTGCTCTTCCTATTTTGATTATATGGTACAGCTCCACCATTTACCCCTCCTGCACAGAATTCCTTGGAAATGACCATGACAGCCAACATCCTGAATGCTATTGTAACACCAGTGCTAAAGTCTTTCATCAATGCCCTGAGGAAAAATGAAGTGAAGAAAGCCTTGGGAAATACAATCTGTGGGAGAGAAATAATTTCCAAATGGCCTGGAGGTCATTCCACTAACACTGAACATTTTTAAAATCAGCAGGATTGCAATAATGGATCAGACCCCAGCTATATCAAAGACTGAATATTAATTTGTGAACCATTGGGCTCCTCTGGGACACTGCAGATAACTAATCCCAGGACAAAAGACGTCAGAGCAGTGGTCAAAGGCGCACTGTCTGTCGGGGGTGATCTGGCTATGGAACATACTCTCAAAGGAGATCAGGCATATCCAGAATCTGTCTGAAGGAAACACTAAACAAACCTTCACTTAAAAAAGTCAGAAGAATGACCAGTACAACACTGAAACTGCTTCTACCCCTGAATGCCCACCACAATAAAAATCAGAAACAGGCCCCAGAAAGATACAAGTTCTGAAATATTTAGCAGGTTAAAATCAAACATAAGGAAGAACTTCTTCACATAACGCACAGTCATCAAGGTTCAAAAAAGAACTAGATACGTTCATGGAGGATAGGTCCCTCAATCACTATTAGCCAAGATGGTCAGGATGCAACCCCATGCTCTGGGTGTCCCTGGCCTCTGTTGACCAGAAGCTGGGAGTGGATGAGAGGGGATGGATCACTTGATGATTGCCTATTCTGTTCATTCCCTCTGGGGCTTCTGGGATTGGCCACAGTCTGAAGACAGGACACAGGGCTAGAGGGACCATTGGTCTGACCCAGTATGGCTGTTCTTGTGTTTGTGTGTTCATAGTGCTAATTACTTTCCTCTGTTACAGGAGTGCTCAATATCTGTGTATTTGGAAATGGGGAATACAGAGACAACCCTGTGACAGGTTGGTTCACAGAACCCCCCTTGGGAACTGCCAACTGATGTGCCAAGACTACTTTTGCCCTTGCTTTCCCTGCCAGCCTGGGACCTCAGCACCCTGTCTTGCTGAGCCAGACACGCCCGTCTGCTCCAACACAGACCCAGGGTCTGAATTACTTGTCCCAAAGCTGCAGACTTAACTGAAAGCAGCTTACAGAAGTGTTCTTGCCTTTAACACTCAGATGCCCAACTCCCAATGGGGTCCAAACCCCAAATACATCCATTTTACCCTGTATAAAGCATATACAGAGTAAACTCATACATTGTTCACCCCCTATAACACTGATAGAGAGATATGCACAGCTGTTTGCCCCCCTAGGTATTAATACATACTCTGAGGCCTGGTCTACACTACGGGGTTAGGTCGAATTTAGCCATGTTAGGTCGATTTTAAAATGAATGCGTCCACACAACCAACCCCGTTCTGTCGACTTAAAGGGCTCTTAAAATCGACTTCTGTTCTCCTCCCCCGATGAGGGGATTAGCGCTAAAATCAACCTTGCAGGGTCGAATTTGGGGTAGTGTGGACACAAATCAACAGTACAGGCCTCCGGGAGCTATCCCAGAGTGAACCAATGTGACCGCTCTGGACAGCACTTTGAACTCTGATGTACTAGTCAGGTACACAGGAAAAGCTCTGGGAACTTTTGAATTTAATTTCCTGTTTGGTCAGCGTGGTGACCATGCAGTCCCCCCAGAATCATAGAGTATAGAATGTTTCTACGCGCCCCCTATCATCTCCGGCCCTGAGGTTATCGCAGATTAGAAGGTGAAAAAAACGCATTCGCGATGACATGTTTTCCGAGCTCATGCAGTCCTCTCGCACTGATAGGGCACAGCTTAATGCATGGAAGCATTCAGTGACAGAGGCCAGGAAAGAATTAATTGAGCGTGAAGAGTGGAGGCAGGACGTGATGCTGAGGAAAGCCAGCAAGAGCACAGACCCCCACTGCATCCACTGTATGACCGCCTACCCTCCTCCCCATGTTCCATAACCTCCTCTTCCAGATGTCCAAGAATGCGGGGAGGAGGGGAGGAGGCTCCGGGCACCCAGCCACTCCACACCAGAGGATGGCCCAAGCAACAGAAGGCTGTCATTCAAACAGTTTGATTTTTAGTGCGGCTACAATAAGCAATGTGGCCTTCTCCTTCCCTCCTCCCCCACCTCACATGGGCTACCTTGTCCATTATCTCATTTTTTTACATTAATAAAGAAAGAATGCATGGTTTCAAAACAATAGTTACTTTATTTTGAAGGGGGGAGGGTGGTTGGCTTACAAGGAATTAAAATCAACAAAGGGGGTGGGTTTGCATCAAGGAGAAACACACACAACTGTCACACCATAGCCTGGCCAGTCATGAAACTGGTTTTCAAAGCCTCTCTGATGCGCAGCGCGCCTTGTTGTGCTCTTCTAATTGCCCTGGTGTCTGGCTGCTCAAAATTGGATGCCAGGCAATTTGCCTCAACCTCCCCCCGCACCATAAACATCTCCCCCTTACTCTCACAGATGTTATGGAGAACACAGCAAGCAGCAATAACAATGGTAATGTTGGTTGCGCTGAGGTCTGACCTAGTCAGCAAACAGTGCCAGTGAGCTCTTAAAGTGCATGATTGTGAGCTGAGTGGGCTCCATGCTTGCCGTGGTATGGCGTCTGCACGGGTAACCCAGGAAAAAAGACGCAAAATGATTGACGGCCGTTGCTTTCACGGAGGGAGGGGTGACTGACGACATGTACCCAAAACCACCCGCGACAATGTTTTTGCCCCATCAGGCATTGGGAGCTTAACCCAGAATTCCAATGGGCGGCGGAAACTGTGGGAACTGTGAGATAGCTACCCACTGTGCACCGCTTCGTAAGTCGTTGCTAGCCACGGTAGTGAGGACGCACTCCGCTGACTTAATGCGCTTAGTGGGGACATACACAATCGACTGTATAAAATCGATTTCTAAAAATCAACTTCTATAAAATCAATTTAATTTCATAGTGTATACATACCCTGAGTTAATAAGTAAAATGTGATTTTATTAAATATAGAAAGTAGGATTTAAGAGGTTCCAGGTAGTAACAGACAGAACAAAGTGAATTATCAAATAAAATAAAATAAAACATGCAAGTCTATGTATAATCAAACTGAATACAGATAAAATCCTCACCAGTTCCAGAATGCTTCCTTTACAGACTAATCTCCTTCTAGTCTGGGTCCAGCAATCTCTCACACCCCTTTCAGGTATCTTTGGGGGTGGAGAGGATTTCTCTTTAGCCAGCTGAAGACAAAATGGAGGGGTCTCCCACGGGCTTAAATAGACTTTCTCTTGT